>NW_027480443.1:2580745-3871118 GCF_051401765.1 Calliopsis andreniformis | reverse complement strand
CAATCCTAAATCCTCAGTCCTCATCCTTCAATCCTCAATACCCAATCCTCAATCTTCAATCCTCAATCCTCAATCCTCAATTCTCAATCCTCAATCCTCATTCCTCAGACCTCAAACATCAATACTCAACCCTCAGTCCGCGTCCTCAATCCACAACCCTCAATCCTCAATCCTCAATCTACAATCATCAATACTCAATCTTCAATCCTCAATCCTCAATCCTCAATTCTCAATCCTCATTCTTCAATCCTCATTACCCAATCCACAATCCTCATTCCTCAATCCTCAATCCTCAATTCTCAACCCTCAATCCTCAATAATCATTCTTCAATCCTCAATCCTCAGTCTTCAAACCTCAATTCTGAATCCTCAATGCTGAATCCTCAATCTTCAGGCCTCAGTCCTCAACAATCAGTTGACAATCCTCAATCCTCAATAGAATATCCTCAATTCACAGTTTTCAATACTCAATACTCAATCTGCAATCTTCAAACCTCTATCCACAACCATCAATTCTCATCACTGAACCCTCAACACTCAGTCCTCAATGTTCAATACTCAATCTTCAGCCCACAATCCTCAATCGTCAATCCTCAATCCTCAATCCTCATTCTTCAATCCTCAATACCCAATCCTCAATTCTCAATCCTCAATCCTCAATCCTCAATCCTGAATCCTCAATCCTCAATCCTCAATCCTCAATCCTCAATCCTCAATCTTCAATCCTCAATACTCAATCTTCAATCCTCGATCCTCAATCCTAGATCCTCAGTCCTCATTCTTCAATCCTCAATACCAAATCCTCACTCTTCAATCCTCAATCCTCAATCCTCAATTCTCAATCCTCAATCCTCAATCTTCAGACCTCAAACATCAATACTAAACCCTCAGTCCTCGTCCTCAATCCACAACACTCAATCTTCAATCCTCAATCTTCAATCATCAATATTCAATCTTCAATCCTCAACCCTCAATCCTGGATCCTCAATCCTCAATCCTCCATTTTCAATCCTCAATTCCCAATCCTCAATCGTCAATCCTCAATCCTCAATCCTCAATCCTCAATTCTCAATCCTCAATCCTCAGTCCTCAGTCATCAAACCTCAAACCTCAACCCTCAAACCTCAATCCTCAACCGTCAGTCCCTGTCCTCAATCCTCAACACTCAATCCTCAATCCTCAATCCTCAATCGTCAATCCTCAATCCTCAATCCTCAATCTTCAATCCTCAATCCTCAATCCTCAATCCTCTATCCTCATTCTTCAATACTCAATACACAATCCTCAATCTTCAACACTCAATCCTCAGTCCTCAATTCTCAATCCTCAATCCTCAGTCCTCAGTCCTCAAACCTCAATACTCAACCCTCAGCCCTCATCCTCAATCCTCAGTCCTCAATCCTCAATCCTCAATCTTCAATCCTCGATACTCAATCTTCAATCATCAATCCTCAGTCCTCAAACCTCAATTCTGAATCCTCAATCCTGAATCCTCAATCTTCAGCCCTCAGTCCTCAACAATCAGTCGTCAACCCTGAATCCTGAATAGAATATCCTCAATTCACAGTTTTCAATACTCAATACTCAATCTGCATTCTTCAAACCTCTATCCACAAACATCAATTCTCATCACTCAACCCTCAACACTCAGTCCTCAACGTTCAATCCTCAATCCTCAATCCACAATCCTCAATCGTCAATCTTCAATCCTCAATCCCCAGTCCTCAATCTTCAATCCTCAATGCTCAATCCTCAATCCTCAATCCTCAGTCCTCAATCCTCAATCCTCAGACCTTAAACCTCAATCCTCAACCGTCAGTCCTCGTGCTCAATCCTCAACACTCAATCCTCAATCCTCAATCTTCAATCATCAATACTCAATATTCAATCCTCAATCTTCAATCCTCAATCCTCAATCCTCTATCCTCAATATTCAACACACAACCCTCAACCACCGATCCTCAATACTCAACCATCAATCCTCAATTCCTAATACTCAATAGTGTATCCTGAATTATCATGGTTCAATACTCAATCCACAACATTCAATAATCAAATCTCAATCCTCAAACATCAATTCTCAACACTCAATCCACAACACTCAGTCCACTCTTTTCAATCCTCCATCCTCAACCCTCAATCCTCAAGCGTCAATCCTCAATCCTCAACCCTCAATCCTCAGTCCTTAAACCTCAATCCCGATTCCTCAATCCTGAATCCTCAATCTTTAGCCCTCAGTCCTCAACAATCAATTGTCAATCCTCAATCCTCAATAGAATATCCTCAATTCACAGTTTTCAATACTCAATCCCCATCCTTCAATCTTCAAATCTCAATCCACAAACATCAATTCCCATCACTCAACCCTCAACACTAAGTCCTCAATCTTCAATCCTCAATCCTCAATCCTCAACCTTCAGTCCTCAATACTCAATCTTCAATCCTCAATTCTCAATCCTCAATCCTCAATCCTCAGACCTCAAACATCAATACTCAACCCTCAGTCCTCGTCCTCAATCCACAACCCTCATTCCTCAATCCTCAACTTTCAATCATCAATATTCAATCTTCAATCCCCAATCCTCAATCCTCGATCCTCAATCCTCAATCCTCAATGTTCAATCCTCAATACACTATCCTCAACTTTCAATCCTCAATCCTCAATCCTCAGTCCTCAATTCTCAATCCTCAATCCTCAGTCCTCAGTCCTCAAACCTCAATTCTCAACCCTCAGCCCTCATCGTCAACTCTCAATCCTCAATCCTCAATCCTCAATCTTCAATCCTCAATACTCAATCTTCAATTCACAATCCTCAACCTTCAATCCTCAATCCTCAATCCTGAATACCCAATCCTCAATCTTCAACACTCTATCCTCAATCCTCGATTCTGAATCCTCAATCCTCAGTCCTCAGTCCTCAAACCTCAATACTCAACCCTCAGCCCTCATCCTCAACCCATAATCCTCAATCCTCAATCCTCAATCTTCAATCCTCAGCCTTCAATACTCAATCCTCAATCCTCAATCCTCAATCCTCAATCCTCAATCATCAATGCTCAGTCTTCAATCCTCAACACTCAATCTTTAATCATCAATCCTCAATCCTCAATCTTCAATCCTCAATCCTCAATCCTGAATCCTCAATCCTCAATCCTCCATTCTCAATCCTCAATCCTCAATCCTCAATATTCAATCCTCAATACTCAATCTTCAATCCTCGATCCTCAATCCTCAATCCTCAATCCTCAATCTTCAATCCTCAATACTGAATCGTCAATCCTCAATCCTCAATCCTCAATCCTCTATCCTCAATATTCAACACACAACCCTCAACCACCAATCCTCAATACTCAACCATCAATCCTCAATTCCTAATACTCAATAGTGTATCCTGAATTATCATGGTTCAATACTCAATCCACAATATTCAATAATCAAACCTCAATCCTCAAACATCAATTCTCAACACTCAATCCTCAACACTCAGTCCACTCTTTTCAATCCTCCATCCTCAACCCTCAATCCTCAAGCGTCAATCCTCAATCCTCAACCCTCAATCCTCAGTCCTTAAACCTCAATCGCGATTCCTCGATCCTGAATCCTCAATCTTTAGCCCTCAGTCCTCAACAATCAATTGTCAATCCTCAATCCTCAATAGAATATCCTCAATTCACAGTTTTCAATACTCAATCCCCATTCTTCAATCTTCAAATCTCAATCCACAAACATCAATTCCCATCACTCAATCCTCAACACTAAGTCCTCAATCTTCAATCCTCAATCCTCAACCCTCAACCTTCAGTCCTCAATACTCAATCTTCAATCCTCAATTCTCAATCCTCAATCCTCAATCCTCAGACCTCAAACATCAATACTCAGCCCTCAGTCCTCGTCCTCAATCCACAACCCTCAATCCTCAATCGTCAACCTTCAATCATCAATATTCAATCTTCAATCCTCAATCCTCAATCCCCGATACTCAATCCTCAATCCTCAATGTTCAATCCTCAATACCCAATCCTCAATCTTCAATCCTCAATCCTCAATCCTCAATCCTCAATTCTCAATCCTCAATCCTCAGTCCTCAGTCCTCAAACCTCAATTCTCAACCCTCAGGCCTCATCGTCAACTCTCAATCCTCAATCCTCAATCCTCAATCTTCAATCCTCAATACTCAATCTTCAATTCACAATCCTCAACCTTCAATCATCAATCCTCAATCCTCAATACCCAATCCTCAATCTTCAACACTCTATCCTCAATCCTCGATTCTGAATCCTCAATCCTCAGTCCTCAGTCCTCAAACCTCAATACTCAACCCTCAGCCCTCATCCTCAACCCACAATCCTCAATCCTCAATCCTCAATCCTCAATCTTCAATCCTCAGCCTTCAATACTCAATCCTCAATCCTCAATCCTCAATCCTCAATCCTCAATCATCAATGCTCAGTCTTCAAACCTCAACACTCAATCTTTAATCATCAATCCTCAATCCTCAATCTTCAATCCTCAATCCTCAATCCTGAATCCTCAATCCTCAATCCTCCATTCTCAATCCTCAATCCTCAATCCTCAATATTCAATCCTCAATACTCAATCTTCAATCCTCGATCCTCAATCCTCAATCCTCAATCCTCAATCTTCAATCCTCAATACTGAATCGTCAATCCTCAATCCTCAATCCTCAATCCTCTATCCTCAATATTCAACACACAACCCTCAACCACCAATCCTCAATACTCAACCATCAATCCTCAATTCCTAATACTCAATAGTGTATCCTGAATTATCATGGTTCAATACTCAATCCACAATATTCAATAATCAAACCTCAATCCTCAAACATCAATTCTCAACACGCAATCCTCAACACTCAGTCCACTCTTTTCAATCCTCCATCCTCAACCCTCAATCCTCAAGCGTCAATCCTCAATCCTCAACCCTCAATCCTCAGTCCTTAAACCTCAATCGCGATTCCTCGATCCTGAATCCTCAATCTTTAGCCCTCAGTCCTCAACAATTAATTGTCAACCCTCAATCCTCAATAGAATATCCTCAATTCACAGTTTTCAATACTCAATCCCCATTCTTCAATCTTCAAATCTCAATCCACAAACATCAATTCCCATCACTCAACCCTCAACACTAAGTCCTCAATCTTCAATCCTCAATCCTCAACCCTCAACCTTCAGTCCTCAATACTCAATCTTCAATCCTCAATTCTCAATCCTCAATCCTCAATCCTCAGACCTCAAACATCAATACTCAGCCCTCAGTCCTCGTCCTCAATCCACAACCCTCAATCCTCAATCGTCAACCTTCAATCATCAATATTCAATCTTCAATCCTCAATCCTCAATCCCCGATACTCAATCCTCAATCCTCAATGTTCAATCCTCAATACCCAATCCTCAATCTTCAATCCTCAATCCTCAATCCTCAATCCTCAATTCTCAATCCTCAATCCTCAGTCCTCAGTCCTCAAACCTCAATCCTCAACCCTCAGCCCTCATCGTCAACTCTCAATCCTCAATCCTCAATCCTCAATCTTCAATCCTCAATACTCAATCTTCAATTCACAATCCTCAACCTTCAATACTCAATCCTCAATCCTCAATACCCAATCCTCAATCTTCAACACTCAATCCTCAGTCCTCAATTCTCAATCCTCAATCCTCAGTCCTCAGTCCTCAAACCTCAATACTCAACCCTCAGCCCTCATCCTCAATCCTCAGTCCTCAATCCTCAATCCTCAATCTTCAATCCTCGATACTCAACCTTCAATCATCAATCCTCAGTCCTCAAACCTCAATTCTGGATCCTCAATCCTGAATCCTCAATCTTCAGCCCTCAGTCCTCAACAATCAGTTGTTAACCCTGAATTCTCAATAGAATATCCTCAATTCACAGTTTTCAATACTCAATACTCAATCTGCATTCTCCAAACCTCTATCCACAAACATCAATTCTCATCACTCAACCCTCAACACTCAGTCCTCAACGTTCAATCCTCAATCCTCAATCCACAATCCTCAATCGTCAATCTTCAATCCTCAATCCCCAGTCCTCAATCTTCAATCCTCAATGCTCAATCCTCAATCCTCAATCCTCAGTCCTCAATCCTCAATCCTCAGACCTCGAACCTCAATCCTCAACCGTCAGTCCTCGTGCTCAATCCTCAATCCTCAATCCTCAATCCTCAATTCTCAATCCTCATTCTTTAATCCTCATTACCCAATCCACAATCCTCATGCCTCAATCCTCAATCCTCAATTCTCAACCCTCAATCCTCAATAATCATTCTTCAATCCTCAATCCTCAGTCTTCAAACCTCAATTCTGAATCCTCAATGCTGAATCCTCAATCTTCAGGCCTCAGTCCTCAACAATCAGTTGACAATCATCAATCCTCAATAGAATATCCTCAATTCACAGTTTTCAATACTCAATACTCAATCTGCAATCTTCAAACCTCTATCCACAAACATCAATTCTCATCACTGAACCCTCAACACTCAGTCCTCAATGTTCAATACTCAATCTTCAACCCACTATCCTCAATCGTCAATCTTCAATCCTCAATACTCAATCTTCAATCCTCTATCCTCAATCCTCAATCCTCAATCCTCATTCTTCAATCCTCAATACCCAATCCTCAATTCTCAATCCTCAATCCTCAATCCTCAATCCTGAATCCTCAATCCTCAATCCTCAATCCTCAATCCTCAATCCTCAATCTTCAATCCTCAATACTCAATCTTCAATCCTCGATCCTCAATCCTAGATCCTCTGTCCTCATTCTTCAATCCTCAATACCAAATCCTCACTCTTCAATCCTCAATCCTCAATCCTCAATCTTCAGACCTCAAACATCAATACTAAACCCTCAGTCCTCGTCCTCAATCCACAACACTCAATCTTCAATCCTCAATCTTCAATCATCAATATTCAATCTTCAATCCTCAACCCTCAATCCTGGATCCTCAATCCTCCATTTTCAATCCTCAATTCCCAATCCTCAATCGTCAATCCTCAATCCTCAATCCTCAATCCTCAATTCTCAATCCTCAATCCTCAGTCCTCAGTCATCAAACCTCAAACCTCAACCCTCAAACCTCAATCCTCAACCGTCAGTCCCTGTCCTCAATCCTCAACACTCAATCCTCAATCCTCAATCCTCAATCGTCAATCCTCAATCCTCAATCCTCAATCTTCAATCCTCAATCCTCAATCCTCAATCCTCTATCCTCATTCTTCAATACTCAATACACAATCCTCAATCTTCAACACTCAATCCTCAGTCCTCAATTCTCAATCCTCAATCCTCAGTCCTCAGTCCTCAAACCTCAATACTCAACCCTCAGCCCTCATCCTCAATCCTCAGTCCTCAATCCTCAATCCTCAATCTTCAATCCTCGATACTCAATCTTCAATCATCAATCCTCAGTCCTCAAACCTCAATTCTGAATCCTCAATCCTGAATCCTCAATCTTCAGCCCTCAGTCCTCAACAATCAGTCGTCAACCCTGAATCCTGAATAGAATATCCTCAATTCACAGTTTTCAATACTCAATACTCAATCTGCATTCTTCAAACCTCTATCCACAAACATCAATTCTCATCACTCAACCCTCAACACTCAGTCCTCAACGTTCAATCCTCAATCCTCAATCCACAATCCTCAATCGTCAATCTTCAATCCTCAATCCCCAGTCCTCAATCTTCAATCCTCAATGCTCAATCCTCAATCCTCAATCCTCAGTCCTCAATCCTCAATCCTCAGACCTCAAACCTCAATCCTCAACCGTCAGTCCTCGTGATCAATCCTCAACACTCAATCCTCAATCCTCAATCTTCAATCATCAATACTCAATATTCAATCCTCAATCTTCAATCCTCAATCCTCAGTCCTCTATCCTCAATATTCAAGACACAACCCTCAGCCACCAATCCTCAATACTCAACCATCAATCCTCAATTCCTAATACTCAATAGTGTATCCTGAATTATGATGGTTCAATACTCAATCCACAATGTTCAATAATCAAATCTCAATCCTCAAACATCAATCCTCAACACTCAATCCTCAACACTCAGTCCACTCTTTTCAATCCTCCATCCTCAACCCTCAATCCTCAAGCGTCAATCCTCAGACCTCAAACATCAATACTCAACCCTCAGTCCTCGTCCTCAATCCACAACCCTCAATCCTCAATCCTCAACCTTCAATCATCAATATTCAATCTTCAATCCTCAATCCTCAATCCTCGGTCCTCAATCCTCAATCCTCAATGTTCAATCCTCAATACCCAATCCTCAATCTTCAATCCTCAATCCTCAATCCTCAATCCTCAATTCTCAATCCTCAATCCTCAGTCCTCAGTCCTCAAACCTCAATACTCAACCCTCAGCCCTCATCCTCAACCCACAATCCTCAATCCTCAATCCTCAATCCTCAATCTTCAATCCTCACCCTTCAATACTCAATCCTCAATCCTCAATCCTAAATCCTCAATCCTCAATCATCAATCCTCAATCTTCAATCCTCAACACTCAATCTTTAATCATCAATCCTCAATCCTCAATCTTCAATCCTCAATCCTCAATCCTGAATCCTCAATCCTCAATCCTCAATCCTCAATCCTCAACACTCAATCTTCAATCCTCAATACTCAATCTTCAATCCTCGATCCTCAATCCTAGATCCTCAGTCCTCATTCTTCAATCCTCAATACCCAATCCTCACTCTTCAATCCTCAATCCTCAATCCTCAATTCTCAATCCTCAATCCTCAATCTTCAGACCTCAAACATCAATACTCAACCCTCAGTCCTCGTCCTCAATCCACAACACTCAACCTTCAATCCTCAATCTTCAATCATCAATATTCAATCTTCAATCCTCAACCCTCAATCCTGGATCCTCAATCCTCAATCCTCAATGTTCATTCCTCAATTCCCAATCCTCAATCGTCAATACTCAATCCTCAATCCTCAATCCTCAATTCTCAATCCTCAATCCTCAGTCCTCAGACCTCAAATCTCAAACCTCAACCCTCAAACCTCAATCCTCAACCGTCAGTCCCTGTCCTCAATCCTCAACACTCAATCCTCAATCCTCAATCCTCAATCCTCAATTCTCAATCCTCAATCCTCAGTCCTCAGTCCTCAAACCTCAACCCTCAACCCACAGCCCTCATCCTCAATTCTCAATCCTTAATCCTCAATCCTCAATCTTCAATCCTCAATACTCAATCTTCAATCCACAATCCTCAATCTTCAATCCTCAATACTCAATCTTCAATCCTCAATCCTCAATCCTCAATACTCAATCCTCAATCCTCAGTCCTCTATCCTCAATCTTCTACCTCAATACTCAATCTTCAATCCTCAATTCTCAATCCTCAATCCTCAATCCTCATACCTCAAACATCAATACTCAACCCTCAGTCCTCGTCCTCAATCCACGACCCTCAATCCCCAATCCTCAATCTTCAATCATCAATATTCAATCTTCAATCCTCAATCCTCAATCCTCGATCCTCAACCCTCAATCCTCAACCCTCAATCATCAATCCTCAATCTTCAATCCTCAATACTCAATCTTTAATCATCAATCCTCAATCCTCAATCTTCAATCCTCAATCCCCAATCCTCAATCCTCAATCCTCAATCCTCAATCCTCAATCCTCAATCCTCAATCTTCAATCCTCAATACTGAATCGTCAATCCTCAATCCTCAATCCTAAATCCTCAGTCCTCATTCTTCAATCCTCAATACCCAATCCTCAACTTTCAATCCTCAATCCTCAATCCTCAATTCTCAATCCTCAATCCTCATTCCTCAGACCTCAAACATCAATACTCAACCCTCAGTCCGCGTCTTCAATCCACAACCCTCAATCCTCAATCCTCAATCTACAATCATCAATATTCAATCTTCAATCCTCAATCCTCAATCCTCGATCCTCAATCCTCAATCCTCAATGTTCAATCCTCAATACCCAATCCTCAATCTTCAATCCTCAATCCTCAATCCTCAATCCTCAATTCTCAATCCTCAATCCTCAGTCCTCAGTCCTCAAACCTCAACCCTCAACCCTCAGCCCTCATCGTCAACTCTCAATCCTCAATCCTCAATCCTCAATCTTCAATCCTCAATACTCAATCTTCAATTCACAATCCTCAACCTTCAATCCTCAATCCTCAATCCTCAATACCCAATCCTCAATCTTCAACACTCTATCCTCAGTCCTCAGTTCTCAATCCTCAATCCTCAGTCCGCAGTCCTCAAACCACAATACTCAACCCTCAGCCCTCAGCCCTCATCCTCAACCCACAATCCTCAATCCTCAATCCTCAACCCTCAGTCCTCGTCCTCAATCCACAACCCTCAGTCCTCAATCCTCAATCTTCAATCATCAATATTCAATCTTCAATCCTCAACCCTCAATCCTCGATCCTCAATCCTCAATCCTCAATGTTCAATCCTCAATACCCAATCCTCAATCTTCAATCCTCAATCCTCAATCCTCAATCCTCAATTCTCAATCCTCAATCCTCAGTCCTCAGTCCTCAAAACTCAACCCTCAACCCGCAGCCCTCATCGTCAATTCTCAATCCTCAATCCTCAATCCTCAATCTTCAATCCTCAATACTCAATCTTCAATCCACAATCCTTAATCTTCAATCCTCAATACTCAATCTTCAATCCTCAATCCTCAATCCTCAATACTCAATCCTCAATCCTCAGGCCTCAATCCTCAATCTTCTACCTCAATACTCAATCTTCAATCCTCAATTCTCAATCCTCAATCCTCAATCCTCAAACCTCAAACATCAATACTCAACCCTCAGTCCTCGTCCTCAATCCACAACCCTCAATCCCCAATCCTCAATCTTCAATCATCAATATTCAATCTTCAATCCTCAATCCTCAATCCTCGATCCTCAATCCTCAATCCTCAATCCTCAATCATCAATCCTCAATCTTCAATCCTCAATACTCAATCTTTAATCATCAATCCTCAATCCTCAATCTTCAGTCCTCAATCCCCAATCCTCAATCCTCAATCCTCAGTCCTCAGTCCTCAAACCTCAATCCTCAACCCTCAGCCCTCATCGTCAATTCTCAATCCTCAATCCTCAATCTTCAATCCTCAATACTCAATCTTCAATCCACAATCCTCAATCTTCAATCCTCAATACTCAATCTTCAATCCTCAATCCCCAATCCTCAATACTCTATCCTCAATCCCCAGTCCTCAATCCTCAATCTTCAATCCTCAATCCTCAATCTACAATCATCAATATTCAATCTTCAATCCTCAATCCTCAATCCTCGATACTCAATCCCCAATCCTCAATGATCAATCCTCAATACCCAATCCTCAATCTTCAATCCTCAATCCTCAATCCTCAATCCTAAATTCTCAATCCTCAGTCCTCAGTCCTCAAACCTCAATCCTCAACCCTCAGCCCTCATCGTCAACTCTCAATCCTCAATCCTCAATCCTCAATCTTCAATCCTCAATACTCAATCTTCAATTCACAATCCTGAACCTTCAATCCTCAATCCTCAATCCTCAATACCCAATCCTCAATCTTCAACACTCTATCCTCAATCCTCAATTCTCAATCCTCAATCCTCAGTCCTCAGTCCTCAAACCTCAATACTCAACCCTCAGCCCTCATCCTCAACCCACAATCCTCAATCCTCAATTCTCAATCCTCAATCTTCAATCCTCAACCTTCAATACTCAATCCTCAATCCCCAATCCTCAATCCTCAATCCTCAATCATCAATGCTCAGTCTTCAATCCTCAACACTCAATCTTTAATCATCAATCCTCAATCCTCAATCTTCAATCCTCAATCCTCAATCCTGAATCTTCAGTCCTTAATCCTCAATTCTCAATCCTCAATCCTCAATCCTCAATATTCAATCCTCAATCCTCAATCTTCAATCCTCAATCCTCAATCCTCAATCCTCTATCCTCATTCTTCAATACTCAATACCCAATCCTCAATCTTCAACACTCAATCCTCAGTCCTCAATTCTCAATCCTCAATCCACAGTCCTCAGCCCTCAAACCTCAATACTCAACCCTGAGCCCTCATCCTCAATCCTCAGTCCTCAATCCTCAATCCTCAATCTTCAATCCTCGATACTCAATCTTCAATCATCAATCCTCAGTCCTCAAACCTCAATTCTGAATCCTCAATCCTGAATCCTCAATCTTCAGCCCTCAGTCCTCAACAATCAGTTGTCAACCCTGAATCCTCAATAGAATATCCTCAATTCACAGTTTTCAATACTCAATCCCCATTCTTCAATCTTCAAATCTCAATCCACAAACATCAATTCCCATCACTCAAACCTCAACACTAAGTCCTCAATCTTCAATCCTCAATCCTCAATCCTCAACCTTCAGTCCTCAATACTCAATCTTCAATCCTCAATTCTCAATCCTCAATCCTCAATCCTCAGACCTCAAACATCAATACTCAACCCTCAGTCCTCGTCCTCAATCCACAACCCTCAATCCTCAATCCTCAACCTTCAATCATCAATATTCAATCTTCAATCCTCAATCCTCAATCCTCGATCCTCAATCCTCAATCCTCAATGTTCAATCCTCAATACCCAATCCTCAATCTTCAATCCTCAATCCTCAATCCTCAGTCCTCAATTCTCAATCCTCAATCCTCAGTCCTCAGTCCTCAAACCTCAATTCTCAACCCTCAGCCCTCATAGTCAACTCTCAATCCTCAATCCTCAATCCTCAATCTTCAATCCTCAATACTCAATCTTCATTTCACAATCCTCAACCTTCAATCCTCAATCCTCAATCGTCAATGCCCAATCCTCAATCTTCAACACTCTATCCTCAATCCTCGATTCTGAATCCTCAATCCTCAGTCCTCAGTCCTCAAACCTCAATACTCAACCCTCAGCCCTCATCCTCAACCCACAATCCTCAATCCTCAATCCTCAATCCTCAATCTTCAATCCTCAACCTTCAATACTCAATCCTCAATCCTCAATCCTCAATCCTCAATCATCAATGCTCAGTCTTCAATCCTCAACACTCAATCTTTAATCATCAATCCTCAATCCTCAATCTTCAGTCCTCAATCCTCAATCCTGAATCCTCAATCCTCAATCCTCAACTCTCAATCCTCAATCCTCAATCCTCAATATTCAATCCTCAATACTCAATCTTCAATCCTCGATCCTCAATCCTCAATCCCCAATCCTCAATCCTCAATCTTCAATCCTCAATACTGAATCGTCAATCCTCAATCCTCAATCCTAAATCCTCAGTCCTCATCCTTCAATCCTCAATACCCAATCCTCAATCTTCAATCCTCAATCCTCAATCCTCAATTCTCAATCCTCAATCCTCATTCCTCAGACCTCAAACATCAATACTCAACCCTCACACCTGAATCCTCAATCTTCAGCCCTCAGTCCTCAACAATCAGGTTACAATCCTCAATCCTCAATGGAATATCCTCAATTCACAGTTTTCAATACACAATACTCATTCTGCAATCTTCAAATGTCTATCCACAAACATCAATTCTCATCACTCAACCCTCAACACTCAGTCCTAAATGTTCAATTCTCAATCCTCAATGTTCAATCCTCAATACCCAATCCTCAATCTTCAATCCTCAATCCTCAAACCTCAATCCTCAATCCTCAATTCCCAATCCTCAATCGTCAATCCTCAATCCTCAATCCTCAATCCGCAATTCTCAATCCTCAATCCTCAATCCTCAATCCTGAATCCTCAATCCTCAATCCTCAATCCTCAATCCTCAATCCTCAATCTTCAACCCTCAGCCCTCATCGTCAACTCTCAATCCTCAATCCTCAATCCTCAATCTTCAATCCTCAATACTCAATCTTCAATTCACAATCCTCAACTATCAATCCTCAATCCTCAATCCTCAATACCCAATCCTCAATCTTCAACACTCTATCCTCAATCCTCAATTCTCAATCCTCAATCCTCAGTCCTCAGTCCTCAAACCTCAATACTCAACCCTCAGCCCTCATCCTCAACCCACAATCCTCAATCCTCAATCCTCAATCCTCAATCCTCAATCTTCAATCCTCAACCTTCAATACTCAATCCTCAATCCTCAATCCTCAATCCTCAATCCTCAATCATCAATGCTCAGTCTTCAATCCTCAACACTCAATCTTTAATCATCAATCCTCAATCCTCAATCTTCAATTCTCAATCCTCAATCCTCAATCCTCAGTCCTCAGTCCTCAAACCTCAATCCTCAACCCTCAGCCCTCATCGTCAACTCTCAATCCTCAATCTTCAATCCTCAATCTTCAATCCTCAATACTCAATCTTCAATTCACAATCCTCAACCTTCAATCCTCAATCCTCAATCCTCAATACCCAATCCTCAATCTTCAACACTCTATCCTCAGTCCTCAATTCTCAATCCTCAATCCTCAGTCCGCAGTCCTCAAACCACAATACTCAACCCTCAGCCCTCAGCCCTCATCCTCAACCCACAATCCTCAATCCTCAATCCTCAACCCTCAGTCCTCGTCCTCAATCCACAACCCTCAGTCCTCAATCCTCAATCTTCAATCATCAATATTCAATCTTCAATACACAACCCTCAATCCTCGATCCTCAATCATCAATGCTCAGTCTTCAATCCTCAATACCCAATCCTCAATCTTCAATCCTCAATCCTCAATCCTCAATCCTCAATTCTCAATCCTCAATCCTCAGTCCTCAGTCCTCAAACCTCAACCCTCAACCCGCAGCCCTCATCGTCAATTCTCAATCCTCAATCCTCAATCCTCAATCTTCAATCCTCAATACTCAATCTTCGATCCACAATCCTTAAACTTCAATCCTCAATACTCAATCTTCAATCCTCAATCCTCAATCCTCAATACTCAATCCTCAATCCTCAGTCCTCAATCCTCAATCTTCTACCTCAATACTCAATCTTCAATCCTCAATTCTCAATCCTCAATCCTCAATCCTCAAACCTCAAACATCAATACTCAACCCTCAGTCCTCGTCCTCAATCCACAACCCTCAATCCCCAATCCTCAATCTTCAATCATCAATATTCAATCTTCAATCCTCAATCCTCAATCCTCGATCCTCAATCCTCAATCCTCAATCCTCAATCATCAATCCTCAATCTTCAATCCTCAATACTCAATCTTTAATCATCAATCCTCAATCCTCAATCTTCAATCCTCAATCCCCAATCCTCAATCCTCAATCCTCAATCCTCAATCCTCAATCCTCAATCCTCAATCTTCAATCCTCAATACTGAATCGTCAATCCTCAATCCTCAATCCTAAATCCTCAGTCCTCATTCTTCAATCGTCAATACCCAATCCTCAATCTTCGATCCTCAATCCCCAATCCTCAATCCTCAATCCTCAATCCTCAGTCCTCAGTCCACAAACCTCAATCCTCAACCCTCAGCCCTCATAGTCAACTCTCAATCCTCAATCCTCAATCCTCAATCTTCAATCCTCAATACTCAATCTTCAATCCACAATCCTCAATCTTCAATCCTCAATACTCAATCTTCAATCCTCAATCCCCAATCCTCAATACTCTATCCTCAATCCCCAGTCCTCAATCCTCAATCTTCAATCCTCAATCCTCAATCTACAATCATCAATATTCAATCTTCAATCCTCAATCCTCAATCCTCGATACTCAATCCCCAATCCTCAATGATCAATCCTCAATACCCAATCCTCAATCTTCAATCCTCAATCCTCAATCCTCAATCCTAAATTCTCAATCCTCAGTCCTCAGTCCTCAAACCTCAATCCTCAACCCTCAGCCCTCATCGTCAACTCTCAATCCTCAATCCTCAATCCTCAATCTTCAATCCTCAATACTCAATCTTCAATTCACAATCCTGAACCTTCAATCCTCAATCCTCAATCCTCAATACCCAATCCTCAATCTTCAACACTCTATCCTCAATCCTCAATTCTCAATCCTCAATCCTCAGTCCTCAGTCCTCAAACCTCAATACTCAACCCTCAGCCCTCATCCTCAACCCACAATCCTCAATCCTCAATTCTCAATCCTCAATCTTCAATCCTCAACCTTCAATACTCAATCCTCAATCCCCAATCCTCAATCCTCAATCCTCAATCATCAATGCTCAGTCTTCAATCCTCAACACTCAATCTTTAATCATCAATCCTCAATCCTCAATCTTCAATCCTCAATCCTCAATCCTGAATCTTCAGTCCTTAATCCTCAATTCTCAATCCTCAATCCTCAATCCTCAATATTCAATCCTCAATCCTCAATCTTCAATCCTCAATCCTCAATCCTCAATCCTCTATCCTCATTCTTCAATACTCAATACCCAATCCTCAATCTTCAACACGCAATCCTCAGTCCTCAATTCTCAATCCTCAATCCACAGTCCTCAGCCCTCAAACCTCAATACTCAACCCTCAGCCCTCATCCTCAATCCTCAGTCCTCAATCCTCAATCCTCAATCTTCAATCCTCGATACTCAATCTTCAATCATCAATCCTCAGTCCTCAAACCTCAATTCTGAATCCTCAATCCTGAATCCTCAATCTTCAGCCCTCAGTCCTCAACAATCAGTTGTCAACCCTGAATCCTCAATAGAATATCCTCAATTCACAGTTTTCAATACTCAATCCCCATTCTTCAATCTTCAAATCTCAATCCACAAACATCAATTCCCATCACTCAAACCTCAACACTAAGTCCTCAATCTTCAATCCTCAATCCTCAATCCTCAACCTTCAGTCCTCAATACTCAATCTTCAATCCTCAATTCTCAATCCTCAATCCTCAATCCTCAGACCTCAAACATCAATACTCAACCCTCAGTCCTCGTCCTCAATCCACAACCCTCAATCCTCAATCCTCAACCTTCAATCATCAATATTCAATCTTCAATCCTCAATCCTCAATCCTCGATCCTCAATCCTCAATCCTCAATGTTCAATCCTCAATACCCAATCCTCAATCTTCAATCCTCAATCCTCAATCCTCAGTCCTCAATTCTCAATCCTCAATCCTCAGTCCTCAGTCCTCAAACCTCAATTCTCAACCCTCAGCCCTCATAGTCAACTCTCAATCCTCAATCCTCAATCCTCAATCTTCAATCCTCAATACTCAATCTTCATTTCACAATCCTCAACCTTCAATCCTCAATCCTCAATCGTCAATGCCCAATCCTCAATCTTCAACACTCTATCCTCAATCCTCGATTCTGAATCCTCAATCCTCAGTCCTCAGTCCTCAAACCTCAATACTCAACCCTCAGCCCTCATCCTCAACCCACAATCCTCAATCCTCAATCCTCAATCCTCAATCTTCAATCCTCAACCTTCAATACTCAATCCTCAATCCTCAATCCTCAATCCTCAATCATCAATGCTCAGTCTTCAATCCTCAACACTCAATCTTTAATCATCAATCCTCAATCCTCAATCTTCAGTCCTCAATCCTCAATCCTGAATCCTCAATCCTCAATCCTCAACTCTCAATCCTCAATCCTCAATCCTCAATATTCAATCCTCAATACTCAATCTTCAATCCTCGATCCTCAATCCTCAATCCTCAATCCTCAATCCTCAATCTTCAATCCTCAATACTGAATCGTCAATCCTCAATCCTCAATCCTAAATCCTCAGTCCTCATCCTTCAATCCTCAATACCCAATCCTCAATCTTCAATCCTCAATCCTCAATCCTCAATTCTCAATCCTCAATCCTCATTCCTCAGACCTCAAACATCAATACTCAACCCTCACACCTGAATCCTCAATCTTCAGCCCTCAGTCCTCAACAATCAGGTTACAATCCTCAATCCTCAATGGAATATCCTCAATTCACAGTTTTCAATACACAATACTCATTCTGCAATCTTCAAATGTCTATCCACAAACATCAATTCTCATCACTCAACCCTCAACACTCAGTCCTAAATGTTCAATTCTCAATCCTCAATGTTCAATCCTCAATACCCAATCCTCAATCTTCAATCCTCAATCCTCAATCCTCAATCCTCAATCCTCAATTCCCAATCCTCAATCGTCAATCCTCAATCCTCAATCCTCAATCCTCAATTCTCAATCCTCAATCCTCAATCCTCAATCCTGAATCCTCAATCCTCAATCCTCAATCCTCAATCCTCAATCCTCAATCTTCAATCCTCAATACTCAATCTTCAATCCTCGATCCTCAATCCTAGATCCTCAGTCCTCATTCTTCAATCCTCAATACCAAATCCTCACTCTTCAATCCTCAATCCTCAATCCACAATTCTCAATCCTCAATCCTCAATCTTCAGACCTCAAACATCAATACTAAACCCTCAGTCCTCGTCCTCAATCCACAACACTCAATCTTCAATCCTCAATCTTCAATCATCAATATTCAATCTTCAATCCTCAACCCTCAATCCTGGATCCTCAATCCTCAATCCTCCATGTTCAATCCTCAATTCCCAATCCTCAATCGTCAATCCTCAATCCTCAATCCTCAATCCTCAATTCTCAATCCTCAATCCTCAGTCCTCAGTCATCAAACCTCAAACCTCAACCCTCAAACCTCAATCCTCAACCGTCAGTCCCTGTCCTCAATCCTCAACACTCAATCCTCAATCCTCAATCCTCAATCGTCAATCCTCAATCCTCAATCCTCAATCTTCAATCCTCAATCCTCAATCCTCAATCCTCTATCCTCATTCTTCAATCCTCAATACCCAATCCTCAATCTTCAACACTCAATCCTCAATCCTCAATTCTCAATCCTCAATCCTCAGTCCTCAGTCCTCAAACCTCAATACTCAACCCTCAGCCCTCATCCTCAATCCTCAGTCCTCAATCCTCAATCCTCAACCTTCAATCCTCGATACTCAATCTTCAATCCTCAATCCTCAGTCCTCAAACCTCAATTCCGAATCCTCAATCCTGAATCCTCAATCTTCAGCCCTCAGTCCTCAACAATCAGTAGTCAGCCCTGAATCCTCAATAGAATATCCTCAATTCACAGTTTTCAATACTCAATACTCAATCTGCATTCTTCAAACCTCTATCCACAAACATCAATTCTCATCACTCAACCCTCAACACTCAGTCCTCAACGTTCAATCCTCAATCCTCAATCCACAATCCTCAATCGTCAATCTTCAATCCTCAATCCCCAGTCCTCAATCTTCAATCCTCAATGCTCAATCCTCAATCCTCAATCCTCAGTCCTCAATCCTCAATCCTCAGACCTCAAACCTCAATCCTCGACCGTCAGTCCTCGTGCTCAATCCTCAACACTCAATCCTCATTCCTCAATCTTCAATCATCAATACTCAATATTCAATCCTCAATCTTCAATCCTCAATCCTGAGTCCTCTATCCTCAATATTCAACACACAACCCTCAACCACCAATCCTCAATACTCAACCATCAATCCTCAATTCCTAATACTCAATAGTGTATCCTGAATTATCATGGTTCAATACTCAATCCGCAATATTCAATAATCAAATCTCAATCCTCAAACATCAATTCTCAACACTCAATCCTCAACACTCAGTCCACTCTTTTCAATCCTCCAACCTGAGCCCTCAATCCTCAAGCGTCAATCCTCAGACCTCAAACATCAATACTCAACCCTCAGTCTTCGTCCTCAATCCACAACCCTCAATCCTCAATCCTCAACCTTCAATCATCAATATTCAATCTTCAATCCTCAATCCTCAATCCTCGATCCTCAATCCTCAATCCTCAATGTTCAATCCTCAATACCCAATCCTCAATCTTCAGCCTCAATCCTCAATCCTCAATCCTCAATTCTCAATCCTCAATCCTCAGTCCTCAGTCCTCAAACCTCAATCCTCAACCCTCAGCCCTCATCGTCAACTCTCAATCCTCAATCCTCAATCCTCAATCTTCAATCCTCAATACTCAATCTTCAATTCACAATCCTCAACTATCAATCCTCAATCCTCAATCCTCAATACCCAATCCTCAATCTTCAACACTCTATCCTCAGTCCTCAATTCTCAATCCTCAATCCTCAGTCCTCAGTCCTCAAACCTCAATACTCAACCCTCAGCCCTCATCCTCAACCCACAATCCTCAATCCTCAATCCTCAATCCTCAATCCTCAATCTTCAATCCTCAACCTTCAATACTCAATCCTCAATCCTCAATCCTCAATCCTCAATCCTCAATCATCAATGCTCAGTCTTCAATCCTCAACACTCAATCTTTAATCATCAATCCTCAATCCTCAATCTTCAATTCTCAATCCTCAATCCTCAATCCTCAGTCCTCAGTCCTCAAACCTCAATCCTCAACCCTCAGCCCTCATCGTCAACTCTCAATCCTCAATCTTCAATCCTCAATCTTCAATCCTCAATACTCAATCTTCAATTCACAATCCTCAACCTTCAATCCTCAATCCTCAATCCTCAATACCCAATCCTCAATCTTCAACACTCTATCCTCAGTCCTCAATTCTCAATCCTCAATCCTCAGTCCGCAGTCCTCAAACCACAATACTCAACCCTCAGCCCTCAGCCCTCATCCTCAACCCACAATCCTCAATCCTCAATCCTCAACCCTCAGTCCTCGTCCTCAATCCACAACCCTCAGTCCTCAATCCTCAATCTTCAATCATCAATATTCAATCTTCAATACACAACCCTCAATCCTCGATCCTCAATCCTCAATCCTCAATGTTCAATCCTCAATACCCAATCCTCAATCTTCAATCCTCAATCCTCAATCCTCAATCCTCAATTCTCAATCCTCAATCCTCAGTCCTCAGTCCTCAAACCTCAACCCTCAACCCGCAGCCCTCATCGTCAATTCTCAATCCTCAATCCTCAATCCTCAATCTTCAATCCTCAATACTCAATCTTCGATCCACAATCCTTAATCTTCAATCCTCAATACTCAATCTTCAATCCTCAATCCTCAATCCTCAATACTCAATCCTCAATCCTCAGTCCTCAATCCTCAATCTTCTACCTCAATACTCAATCTTCAATCCTCAATTCTCAATCCTCAATCCTCAATCCTCAAACCTCAAACATCAATACTCAACCCTCAGTCCTCGTCCTCAATCCACAACCCTCAATCCCCAATCCTCAATCTTCAATCATCAATATTCAATCTTCAATCCTCAATCCTCAATCCTCGATCCTCAATCCTCAATCCTCAATCCTCAATCATCAATCCTCAATCTTCAATCCTCAATACTCAATCTTTAATCATCAATCCTCAATCCTCAATCTTCAATCCTCAATCCCCAATCCTCAATCCTCAATCCTCAATCCTCAATCCTCAATCCTCAATCCTCAATCTTCAATCCTCAATACTGAATCGTCAATCCTCAATCCTCAATCCTAAATCCTCAGTCCTCATTCTTCAATCGTCAATACCCAATCCTCAATCTTCGATCCTCAATCCCCAATCCTCAATCCTCAATCCTCAATCCTCAGTCCTCAGTCCACAAACCTCAATCCTCAACCCTCAGCCCTCATAGTCAACTCTCAATCCTCAATCCTCAATCCTCAATCTTCAATCCTCAATACTCAATCTTCAATCCACAATCCTCAATCTTCAATCCTCAATACTCAATCTTCAATCCTCAATCCCCAATCCTCAATACTCTATCCTCAATCCCCAGTCCTCAATCCTCAATCTTCAATCCTCAATCCTCAATCTACAATCATCAATATTCAATCTTCAATCCTCAATCCTCAATCCTCGATACTCAATCCCCAATCCTCAATGATCAATCCTCAATACCCAATCCTCAATCTTCAATCCTCAATCCTCAATCCTCAATCCTAAATTCTCAATCCTCAGTCCTCAGTCCTCAAACCTCAATCCTCAACCCTCAGCCCTCATCGTCAACTCTCAATCCTCAATCCTCAATCCTCAATCTTCAATCCTCAATACTCAATCTTCAATTCACAATCCTGAACCTTCAATCCTCAATCCTCAATCCTCAATACCCAATCCTCAATCTTCAACACTCTATCCTCAATCCTCAATTCTCAATCCTCAATCCTCAGTCCTCAGTCCTCAAACCTCAATACTCAACCCTCAGCCCTCATCCTCAACCCACAATCCTCAATCTTCAATCCTCAACCTTCAATACTCAATCCTCAATCCCCAATCCTCAATCCTCAATCCTCAATCATCAATGCTCAGTCTTCAATCCTCAACACTCAATCTTTAATCATCAATCCTCAATCCTCAATCTTCAATCCTCAATCCTCAATCCTGAATCTTCAGTCCTTAATCCTCAATTCTCAATCCTCAATCCTCAATCCTCAATATTCAATCCTCAATCCTCAATCTTCAATCCTCAATCCTCAATCCTCAATCCTCTATCCTCATTCTTCAATACTCAATACCCAATCCTCAATCTTCAACACTCAATCCTCAGTCCTCAATTCTCAATCCTCAATCCACAGTCCTCAGCCCTCAAACCTCAATACTCAACCCTCAGCCCTCATCCTCAATCCTCAGTCCTCAATCCTCAATCCTCAATCTTCAATCCTCGATACTCAATCTTCAATCATCAATCCTCAGTCCTCAAACCTCAATTCTGAATCCTCAATCCTGAATCCTCAATCTTCAGCCCTCAGTCCTCAACAATCAGTTGTCAACCCTGAATCCTCAATAGAATATCCTCAATTCACAGTTTTCAATACTCAATACTCAATCTGCATTCTTCAAACCTCTATCCACAAACATCAATTCTCATCACTCAACCCTCAACACTCAGTCCTCAACGTTCAATCCTCAATCCTCAATCCACAATCCTCAATCGTCAATCTTCAATCCTCAATCCCCAGTCCTCAATCTTCAATCCTCAATGCTCAATCCTCAATCCTCAATCCTCAGTCCTCAATCCTCAATCCTCAGACCTCAAACCTCAATCCTCAACCGTCAGTCCTCGTGCTGAATCCTCAACACTCAATCCTCAATCCTCAATCTTCAATCATCAATACTCAATATTCAATCCTCAATCTTCAATCCTCAATCCTCAATCCTCTATCCTCAATATTCAACACACAACCCTCAACCACCAATCCTCAATACTCAACCATCAATCCTCAATTCCTAATACTCAATAGTGTATCCTGAATTATCATGGTTCAATACTCAATCCACAATATTCAATAATCAAATCTCAATCCTCAAACATCAATTCTCAACACTCAATCCTCAACACTCAGTCCACTCTTTTCAATCCTCCATCCTCAACCCTCAATCCTCAAGCGTCAATCCTCAATCCTCAACCCTCAATCCTCAGTCCTTAAACCTCAATCCCGATTCCTCAATCCTGAATCCTCAATGTTCAATCCTCAATACCCAATCCTCAATCTTCAATCCTCAATCCTCAATCCTCAATCCTCAATTCTCAATCCTCAATCCTCAATCCTCAGACCTCAAACATCAATACTCAACCCTCAGTCCTCGTCCTCAATCCACAACCCTCAATCCTCAATCCTCAACCTTCAATCATCAATATTCAATCTTCAATCCTCAATCCTCAATCCTCGATCCTCAATCCTCAATCCTCAATGTTCAATCCTCAATACCCAATCCTCAATCTTCAATCCTCAATCCTCAATCCTCAATCCTCAATTCTCAATCCTCAATCCTCAGTCCTCAGTCCTCAAACCTCAATTCTCAACCCTCAGCCCTCATAGTCAACTCTCAATCCTCAATCCTCAATCCTCAATCTTCAATCCTCAATACTCAATCTTCATTTCACAATCCTCAACCTTCAATCCTCAATCCTCAATCCTCAATACCCAATCCTCAATCTTCAACACTCTATCCTCAATCCTCGATTCTGAATCCTCAATCCTCAGTCCTCAGTCCTCAAACCTCAATACTCAACCCTCAGCCCTCATCCTCAACCCACAATCCTCAATCCTCAATCCTCAATCCTCAATCTTCAATCCTCAACCTTCAATACTCAATCCTCAATCCTCAATCCTCAATCCTCAATCCTCAATCATCAATGCTCAGTCTTCAATCCTCAACACTCAATCTTTAATCATCAATCCTCAATCCTCAATCTTCAGTCCTCAATCCTCAATCCTGAATCCTCAATCCTCAATCCTCAACTCTCAATCCTCAATCCTCAATCCTCAATATTCAATCCTCAATACTCAATCTTCAATCCTCGATCCTCAATCCTCAATCCTCAATCCTCAATCCTCAATCTTCAATCCTCAATCTTCAATCATCAATATTCAATCTTCAATCCTCAACCCTCAATCCTGGATCCTCAATCCTCAATCCTCCATGTTCAATCCTCAATTCCCAATCCTCAATCGTCAATCCTCAATCCTCAATCCTCAATCCTCAATCCTCAATCCTCAATTCTCAATCCTCAATCCTCATTCCTCAGACCTCAAACATCAATACTCAACCCTCACACCTGAATCCTCAATCTTCAGCCCTCAGTCCTCAACAATCAGGTTACAATCCTCAATCCTCAATGGAACATCCTCAATTCACAGTTTTCAATACACAATACTCATTCTGCAATCTTCAAATGTCTATCCACAAACATCAATTCTCATCACTCAACCCTCAACACTCAGTCCTAAATGTTCAATCCTCAATCCTCAATGTTCAATCCTCAATACCCAATCCTCAATCTTCAATCCTCAATCCTCAATCCTCAATCCTCAATCCTCAATTCCCAATCCTCAATCGTCAATCCTCAATCCTCAATCCTCAATCCTCAATTCTCAATCCTCAATCCTCAATCCTCAATCCTGAATCCTCAATCCTCAATCCTCAATCCTCAATCCTCAATCCTCAATCTTCAATCCTCAATACTCAATCTTCAATCCTCGATCCTCAATCCTAGATCCTCAGTCCTCATTCTTCAATCCTCAATACCAAATCCTCACTCTTCAATCCTCAATCCTCAATCCTCAATTCTCAATCCTCAATCCTCAATCTTCAGACCTCAAACATCAATACTAAACCCTCAGTCCTCGTCCTCAATCCACAACACTCAATCTTCAATCCTCAATCTTCAATCATCAATATTCAATCTTCAATCCTCAACCCTCAATCCTGGATCCTCAATCCTCAATCCTCCATGTTCAATCCTCAATTCCCAATCCTCAATCGTCAATCCTCAATCCTCAATCCTCAATCCTCAATTCTCAATCCTCAATCCTCAGTCCTCAGTCATCAAACCTCAAACCTCAACCCTCAAACCTCAATCCTCAACCGTCAGTCCCTGTCCTCAATCCTCAACACTCAATCCTCAATCCTCAATCCTCAATCGTCAATCCTCAATCCTCAATCCTCAATGTTCAATCCTCAATACCCGATCCTCAATCTTCAATCCTCAATCCTCAATCCTCAATCCTCAATTCTCAATCCTCAATCCTCAGTCCTCAGTCCTCAAACCTCAACCCTCAACCCGCAGCCCTCATCGTCAGTTCTCAATCCTCAATCCTCAATCCTCAATCGTCAATCCTCAATACTCAATCTTCAATCCACAATCCTTAATCTTCAATCCTCAATCCTCAATCCTCAATCTTCAATCCTCAATACTGAATCGTCAATCCTCAATCCTCAATCCTAAATCCTCAGTCCTCATTCTTCAATCCTCAATACCCAATCCTCAACTTTCAATCCTCAATCCTCAATCCTCAATTCTCAATCCTCAATCCTCATTCCTCAGACCTCAAACATCAACACTCAACCCTCAGTCCGCGTCCTCAATCCACAACCCTCAATCCTCAATCCTCAATCTACAATCATCAATATTCAATCTTCAATCCTCAATCCTCAATCCTCGATACTCAATCCTCAATCCTCAATGTTCAATCCTCAATACCCAATCCTCAATCTTCAATCCTCAATCCTCAGTCCTCAATCCTCAATTCTCAATCCTCAATCCTCAGTCCTCAGTCCTCAAACCTCAATCCTCAACCCTCAGCCCTCATCGTCAATTCTCAATCCTCGATTCTCAATCCTCAATCTTCAATCCTCAATACTCAATCTTCAATCCACAATCCTCAATCTTCAATCCTCAATACTCAATCTTCAATCCTCAATCCCCAATCCTCAATACTCTATCCTCAATCCCCAGTCCTCAATCCTCAATCTTCAATCCTCAATCCTCAATCTACAATCATCAATATTCAATCTTCAATCCTCAATACTCAATCCTCGATACTCAATCCCCAATCCTCAATGTTCAATCCTCAATACCCAATCCTCAATCTTCAATCCTCAATCCTCAATCCTCAATCCTAAATTCTCAATCCTCAGTCCTCAGTCATCAAACCTCAATCCTCAACCCTCAGCCCTCATCGTCAACTCTCAATCCTCAATCCTCAATCCTCAATCTTCAATCCTCAATACTCAATCTTCAATTCACAATCCTCAACCTTCAATCCTCAATCCTCAATCCTCAATACCCAATCCTCAATCTTCAACACTCTATCCTCAATCCTCAATTCTCAATCCTCAATCCTCAGTCCTCAGTCCTCAAACCTCAATACTCAACCCTCAGCCCTCATCCACAACCCACAATCCTCAATCCTCAATCCTCAATCCTCAATCTTCAATCCTCAACCTTCAATACTCAATCCTCAATCCTCAATCCTCAATCCTCAATCCTCAATCATCAATGCTCAGTCTTCAATCCTCAACACTCAATCTTTAATCATCAATCCTCAATCCTCAATCTTCAATCCTCAATCCTCAATCTTCAATCCTCAATCCTCAATCCTGGATCCTCAATCCTCAATCCTCAATTCTCAATCCTCAATCCCCAATCCTCAATATTCAATCCTCAGTCCTCAATCTTCAATCCTCAATCCTCAATCCTCAATCCTCTATCCTCATTCTTCAATACTCAATACACAATCCTCAATCTTCAACACTCAATACTCAGTCCTCAATTCTCAATCCTCAATCCTCAGTCCTCAGTCCTCAAACCTCAATACTCAACCCTCAGCCCTCATCCTCAATCCTCAGTCCTCAATCCTCAATCCTCAACCTTCAATCCTCGATACTCAATCTTCAATCCTCAATCCTCAGTCCTCAAACCTCAATTCCGAATCCTCAACCCTGAATCCTCAATCTTCAGCCCTCAGTCCTCAACAATCAGTAGTCAACCCTGAATCCTCAATAGAATATCCTCAATTCACAGTTTTCAATACTCAATACTCAATCTGCATTCTTCAAACCTCTATCCACAAACATCAATTCTCATCACTCAACCCTCAACACTCAGTCCTCAACGTTCAATCCTCAATCCTCAATCCACAATCCTCGTTCGTCAATCTTCAATCCTCAATCCCCAGTCCTCAATCTTCAATCCTCAATGCTCAATCCACAATCCTCAATCCTCAGTCCTCAATCGTCAATCCTCAAACCTCAAACCTCAATCCTCAACCGTCAGTCCTCGTGCCCAATCCTCAACACTCAATCCTCAATCCTCAATCTTCAATCATCAATACTCAATATTCAATCCTCAATCTTCAATCCTCAATCCTCAATCCTCTATCCTCAATATTCAACACACAACCCTCAACCACCAATCCTCAATACTCAACCATCAATCCTCAATTCCGAATACTCAATAGTGTATCCTGAATTATCATGGTTCAATACTCAATCCACAATATTCAATAATCAAATCTCAATCCTCAAACATCAATTCTCAACACTCAATCCTCAACACTCAGTCCACTCTTTTCATTCCTCCATCCTCAACCCTCAATCCTCAAGCGTCAATCCTCAATCCTCAACCCTCAATCCTCAGTCCTTAAACCTCAATCCCGATTCCTCAATCCTGAATCCTCAATCTTTAGCCCTCAGTCCTCAACAATCAATTGTCAATCCTCAATCCTCAATAGAATATCCTCAATTCACAGTTTTCAATACTCAATCCCCATTCTTCAATCTTCAAATCTCAATCCACAAACATCAATTCCCATCACTCAACCCTCAACACTAAGTCCTCAATCTTCAATCCTCAATCCTCAATCCTCAACCTTCAGTCCTCAATACTCAATCTTCAATCCTCAATTCTCAATCCTCTATCCTCAATCCTCAGACCTCAAACATCAATACTCAACCCTCAGTCCTCGTCCTCAATCCACAACCCTCAATCCTCTATCCTCAACCTTCAATCATCAATATTCAATCTTCAATCCTCAATCCTCAATCCTCTATCCTCAATCCTCAATCCTCAATGTTCAATCCTCAATACCCAATCCTCAACCTTCAATCCTCAATCCTCAATCCTCAATCCTCAATTCTCAATCCTCAATCCTCAGTCCTCAGTCCTCAAACCTCAATCCCCAACCCTCAGCCCTCATCGTCAACTCTCAATCCTCAATCCTCAATCCTCAATCTTCAATCCTCAATACTCAATCTTCAATTCACAATCCTCAACCTTCAATCCTCAATCCTCAATCCTCAATACCCAATCCTCAATCTTCAACACTCTATCCTCAATCCTCAATTCTCAATCCTCAATCCTCAGTCCTCAGTCCTCAACCCACAATCCTCAATCCTCAATCCTCAATCCTCAATCTTCAATCCTCAACCTTCAATACTCAATCCTCACTCCTCAATCCTCAATCCTCCATCCTCAATCATCAATGCTGAGTCTTCAATCCTCAACACTCAATCTTTAATCATCAATCCTCAATCCTCAATCTTCAATCCTCAATCCTCAATCCTGAATCCTCAATCCTCCATCCTCAATTCTCAATCCTCAATCCTCAATCCCCAATATTCAATCCTCAATACTCAATCTTCAATCCTCGATCCTCAATCCTCAATCCTCAATCCTCAATCTTCAATCCTCAATACTGAATCGTCAATCCTCAATCCTCAATCCTCCATCCTCAATCCTCCATCCTCAATCATCAATGCTGAGTCTTCAATCCTCAACACTCAATCTTTAATCATCAATCCTCAATCCTCAATCTTCAATCCTCAATCCTCAATCCTGAATCCTCAATCCTCCATCCTCAATTCTCAATCCTCAATCCTCAATCCCCAATATTCAATCCTCAATACTCAATCTTCAATCCTCGATCCTCAATCCTCAATCCTCAATCCTCAATCTTCAATCCTCAATACTGAATCGTCAATCCTCAATCCTCAATGCTCAGTCCTCAAACCTCAATTCTGAACCCTCACACCTGAATCCTCAATCTTCAGCCCTCAGTCCTCAACAATCAGGTTACAATCCTCAATCCTCAATGGAATATCCTCAATTCACAGTTTTCAATACACAATACTCATTCTGCAATCTTCAAATGTCTATCCACAAACATCAATTCTCATCACTCAACCCTCAACACTCAGTCCTCAATGTTCAATCCTCAATCCTCAATTCTCAATCTTCAATCCTCAATACTCAATCTTTAATCCTCAATCCTCAATCCTCAATCTTCAATCCCCAGTCCTCAATACTCCATCCTCAATTATCATCCTGAACCCTCAATCATCAATCCTCAACCTTCAATACTCAATCCTCAATCCTCAATCCTAAATCCTCAATCCTCAATCATCAATCCTCAATCTTCAATCCTCAACACTCAATCTTTGATCATCAATCCTCAATCCTCAATCTTCAATCCTCAATCCTCAATCCTGAATCCTCAATCCTCAATCCTCAATCCTCAATCCTCAATCCTCAATCTTCAATCCTCAATACTCAATCTTCAATCCTCGATCCTCAATCCTAGATCCTCAGTCCTCATTCTTCAATCCTCAATACCCAATCCTCACTCTTCAATCCTCAATCCTCAATCCTCAATTCTCAATCCTCAATCCTCAATCTTCAGACCTCAAACATCAATACTCAACCCTCAGTCCTCGTCCTCAATCCACAACCCTCAATCCTCAATCCTCAACCTTCAATCATCAATATTCAATCTTCAATCCTCAATCCTCAATCCTCGATCCTCAATCCTCAATCCTCAATGTTCAATCCTCAATACCCAATCCTCAATCTTCAATCCTCAATCCTCAATCCTCAATCCTCAATTCTCAATCCTCAATCCTCAGTCCTCAGTCCTCAAACCTCAATCCTCAACCCTCAGCCCTCATCGTCAACTCTCAATCCTTAATCCTCAATCCTCAATCTTCAATCCTCAATACTCAATCTTCAATTCACAATCCTCAACCTTCAATCCTCAATCCTCAATCCTCAATACCCAATCCTCAATCTTCAACACTCTATCCTCAGTCCTCAATTCTCAATCCTCAATCCTCAGTCCGCAGTCCTCAAACCTCAATACTCAACCCTCAGCCCTCAGGCCTCATCCTCTACCCACAATCCTCAATCCTCAATCCTCAATCCTCAATCTTCAATCCTCAACCTTTAATACTCAATCCTCAATCCTCAATCCTCAATCCTCAATCCTCAACCCTCAATCATCAATGCTCAGTCTTCAATCCTCAACACTCAATCTTTAATCATCAATCCTCAATCCTCAATCTCCAATCCTCAATCCTCAATCCTGAATCCTCAACCCTCAGTCCTCGTCCTCAATCCACAACCCTCAGTCCTCAAACCTCAATCTTCAATCATCAATATTCAATCTTCAATCCTCAACACTCAATCCTCGATCCTCAATCCTCAATCCTCAATGTTCAATCCTCAATACCCAATCCTCAATCTTCAATCCTCAATCCTCAATCCTCAATCCTCAATTCTCAATCCTCAATCCTCAGTCCTCAGTCCTCAAACCTCAACCCTCAACCCGCAGCCCTCATCGTCAATTCTCAATCCTCAATCCTCAATCCTCAATCTTCAATCCTCAATACTCAATCTTCAATCCACAATCCTCAATCTTCAATCCTCAATACTCAATCTTCAATCCGCAATCCTCAATCCTCAATACTCAATCCTCAATCCTCAGTCCTCAATCCTCAATCTTCTACCTCAATACTCAATCTTCAATCCTCAATTCTCAACCCTCAATCCTCAGTCCTCAAACCTCAAACATCAATACTCAACCCTCAGTCCTCGTCCTCAATCCACAACCCTCAATCCCCAATCCTCAATCTTCAATCATCAATATTCAATCTTCAATCCTCAATTCTCAATCCTCGATCCTCAATCCTCAATCCTCAATCCTCAATCATCAATCCTCAATCTTCAATCCTCAATACTAAATCATTAATCATCAATCCTCAATCCTCAATCTTCAATCCTCAATCCCCAATCCTCAATCCTCAATCCTCAATCCTCAATCCTCAATCCTTAATCCTCAATCTTCAATCCTCAATACTGAATCGTCAATCCTCAATCCTCAATCCTAAATCCTCAGTCCTCATTCTTCAATCCTCAATACCCAATCCTCAACTTTCAATCCTCAATCCTCAATCCTCAATTCTCAATCCTCAATCCTCAATCTACAATCATCAATATTCAATCTTCAATCCTCAATCCTCAATCCTCGATACTCAATCCTCAATCCTCAATGTTCAATCCTCAATACCCAATCCTCAATCTTCAATCCTCAATCCTCAATCCTCAATCCTCAATTCTCAATCCTCAATCCTCAGTCCTCAGTCCTCAAACCTCAATCCTCAACCCTCAGCCCTCATCGTCAATTCTCAATCCTCAATTCTCAATCCTCAATCTTCAATCCTCAATACTCAATCTTCAATCCACAATCCTCAATCTTCAATCCTCAATACTCAATCTTCAATCCTCAATCCCCAATCCTCAATACTCAATCCTCAATCCCCAGTCCTCAATCCTCAATCTTCAATCCTCAATCCTCAATCTACAATCATCAATATTCAATCTTCAATCCTCAATCCTCAATCCTCGATACTCAATCCCCAATCCTCAATGTTCAATCCTCAATACCCAATCCTCAATCTTCAATCCTCAATCCTCAATCCTCAATCCTAAATTCTCAATCCTCAGTCCTCAGTCCTCAAACCTCAATCCTCAACCCTCAGCCCTCATCGTCAACTCTCAATCCTCAATCCTCAATCCTCAATCTTCAATCCTCAATACTCAATCTTCAATTCACAATCCTCAACCTTCAATCCTCAATCCTCAATCCTCAATACCCAATCCTCAATCTTCAACACTCTATCCTCAATCCTCAATTCTCAATCCTCAATCCTCAGTCCTCAGTCCTCAAACCTCAATACTCAACCCTCAGCCCTCATCCTCAACCCACAATCCTCAATCCTCAATCCTCAATCCTCAATCTTCAATCCTCAACCTTCAATACTCAATCCTCAATCCTCAATCCTCAATCCTCAATCTTCAATCCTCAATACTCAATCTTCAATCCTCGATCCTCAATCCTAGATCCTCAGTCCTCATTCTTCAATCCTCAATACCAAATCCTCACTCTTCAATCCTCAATCCTCAATCCTCAATTCTCAATCCTCAATCCTCAATCCTCATTCCTCAGACCTCAAACATCAATACTCAACCCTCACACCTGAATCCTCAATCTTCAGCCCTCAGTCCTCAACAATCAGGTTACAATCCTCAATCCTCAATGGAACATCCTCAATTCACAGTTTTCAATACACAATACTCATTCTGCAATCTTCAAATGTCTATCCACAAACATCAATTCTCATCACTCAACCCTCAACACTCAGTCCTAAATGTTCAATCCTCAATCCTCAATGTTCAATCCTCAATACCCAATCCTCAATCTTCAATCCTCAATCCTCAATCCTCAATCCTCAATCCTCAATTCCCAATCCTCAATCGTCAATCCTCAATCCTCAATCCTCAATCCTCAATTCTCAATCCTCAATCCTCAATCCTCAATCCTGAATCCTCAATCCTCAATCCTCAATCCTCAATCCTCAATCCTCAATCTTCAATCCTCAATACTCAATCTTCAATCCTCGATCCTCAATCCTAGATCCTCAGTCCTCATTCTTCAATCCTCAATACCAAATCCTCACTCTTCAATCCTCAATCCTCAATCCTCAATTCTCAATCCTCAATCCTCAATCTTCAGACCTCAAACATCAATACTAAACCCTCAGTCCTCGTCCTCAATCCACAACACTCAATCTTCAATCCTCAATCTTCAATCATCAATATTCAATCTTCAATCCTCAACCCTCAATCCTGGATCCTCAATCCTCAATCCTCCATGTTCAATCCTCAATTCCCAATCCTCAATCGTCAATCCTCAATCCTCAATCCTCAATCCTCAATTCTCAATCCTCAATCCTCAGTCCTCAGTCATCAAACCTCAAACCTCAACCCTCAAACCTCAATCCTCAACCGTCAGTCCCTGTCCTCAATCCTCAACACTCAATCCTCAATCCTCAATCCTCGATCCTCAATCCTCAATCCTCAATGTTCAATCCTCAATACCCAATCCTCAATCTTCAATCCTCAATCCTCAATCCTCAATCCTCAATTCTCAATCCTCAATCCTCAGTCCTCAGTCCTCAAACCTCAATCCTCAACCCTCAGCCCTCATCGTCAACTCTCAATCCTTAATCCTCAATCCTCAATCTTCAATCCTCAATACTCAATCTTCAATTCACAATCCTCAACCTTCAATCCTCAATCCTCAATCCTCAATACCCAATCCTCAATCTTCAACACTCTATCCTCAGTCCTCAATTCTCAATCCTCAATCCTCAGTCCGCAGTCCTCAAACCTCAATACTCAACCCTCAGCCCTCAGGCCTCATCCTCTACCCACAATCCTCAATCCTCAATCCTCAATCCTCAATCTTCAATCCTCAACCTTTAATACTCAATCCTCAATCCTCAATCCTCAATCCTCAATCCTCAACCCTCAATCATCAATGCTCAGTCTTCAATCCTCAACACTCAATCTTTAATCATCAATCCTCAATCCTCAATCTCCAATCCTCAATCCTCAATCCTGAATCCTCAACCCTCAGTCCTCGTCCTCAATCCACAACCCTCAGTCCTCAAACCTCAATCTTCAATCATCAATATTCAATCTTCAATCCTCAACACTCAATCCTCGATCCTCAATCCTCAATCCTCAATGTTCAATCCTCAATACCCAATCCTCAATCTTCAATCCTCAATCCTCAATCCTCAATCCTCAATTCTCAATCCTCAATCCTCAGTCCTCAGTCCTCAAACCTCAACCCTCAACCCGCAGCCCTCATCGTCAATTCTCAATCCTCAATCCTCAATCCTCAATCTTCAATCCTCAATACTCAATCTTCAATCCACAATCCTCAATCTTCAATCCTCAATACTCAATCTTCAATCCGCAATCCTCAATCCTCAATACTCAATCCTCAATCCTCAGTCCTCAATCCTCAATCTTCTACCTCAATACTCAATCTTCAATCCTCAATTCTCAACCCTCAATCCTCAGTCCTCAAACCTCAAACATCAATACTCAACCCTCAGTCCTCGTCCTCAATCCACAACCCTCAATCCCCAATCCTCAATCTTCAATCATCAATATTCAATCTTCAATCCTCAATTCTCAATCCTCGATCCTCAATCCTCAATCCTCAATCCTCAATCATCAATCCTCAATCTTCAATCCTCAATACTAAATCATTAATCATCAATCCTCAATCCTCAATCTTCAATCCTCAATCCCCAATCCTCAATCCTCAATCCTCAATCCTCAATCCTCAATCCTTAATCCTCAATCTTCAATCCTCAATACTGAATCGTCAATCCTCAATCCTCAATCCTAAATCCTCAGTCCTCATTCTTCAATCCTCAATACCCAATCCTCAACTTTCAATCCTCAATCCTCAATCCTCAATTCTCAATCCTCAATCCTCAATCTACAATCATCAATATTCAATCTTCAATCCTCAATCCTCAATCCTCGATACTCAATCCTCAATCCTCAATGTTCAATCCTCAATACCCAATCCTCAATCTTCAATCCTCAATCCTCAATCCTCAATCCTCAATTCTCAATCCTCAATCCTCAGTCCTCAGTCCTCAAACCTCAATCCTCAACCCTCAGCCCTCATCGTCAATTCTCAATCCTCAATTCTCAATCCTCAATCTTCAATCCTCAATACTCAATCTTCAATCCACAATCCTCAATCTTCAATCCTCAATACTCAATCTTCAATCCTCAATCCCCAATCCTCAATACTCAATCCTCAATCCCCAGTCCTCAATCCTCAATCTTCAATCCTCAATCCTCAATCTACAATCATCAATATTCAATCTTCAATCCTCAATCCTCAATCCTCGATACTCAATCCCCAATCCTCAATGTTCAATCCTCAATACCCAATCCTCAATCTTCAATCCTCAATCCTCAATCCTCAATCCTAAATTCTCAATCCTCAGTCCTCAGTCCTCAAACCTCAATCCTCAACCCTCAGCCCTCATCGTCAACTCTCAATCCTCAATCCTCAATCCTCAATCTTCAATCCTCAATACTCAATCTTCAATTCACAATCCTCAACCTTCAATCCTCAATCCTCAATCCTCAATACCCAATCCTCAATCTTCAACACTCTATCCTCAATCCTCAATTCTCAATCCTCAATCCTCAGTCCTCAGTCCTCAAACCTCAATACTCAACCCTCAGCCCTCATCCTCAACCCACAATCCTCAATCCTCAATCCTCAATCCTCAATCTTCAATCCTCAACCTTCAATACTCAATCCTCAATCCTCAATCCTCAATCCTCAATCCTCAATCCTCAATCATCAATGCTCAGTCTTCAATCCTCAACACTCAATCTTTAATCATCAATCCTCAATCCTCAATCTTCAATCCTCAATCCTCAATCCTGAACCCTCAATCCTCAATCCTCAATTCTCAATCCTCAATCCTCAATCCTCAATATTCAATGCTCAATACTCAATCTTCAATCCTCGATCCTCAATCCTAAATCCTCAGTCCTCATTCTTCAATCCTCAATACCCAATCCTCAATCTTCAATCCTCAATCCTCAATCCTCAATTCTCAATCCTCAATCCTCAATCTTCTGACCTCAAACATCAATAATCAACACTCAGTCCTCGTCCTCAATCCACAACCCTCAGTCCTCAATCCTCAATCTTCAATCATCAATATTCAATCTTCAATCCTCAACCCTCAATCCTCGATCCTCAATCCTCAATCCTCAATGTTCAATCCTCAATACCCAATCCTCAATCTTCAATCCTCAATCCTCAATCCTCTATCCTCATTCTTCAATCCTCAATACCCAATCCTCAATCTTCAACACTCAATCCTCAATCCTCAATTCTCAATCCTCAATCCTCAGTCCTCAGTCCTCAAACCTCAATACTCAACCCTCAGCCCTCATCCTCAGTCCTCAATCCTCAATCCTCAAACCTCAAACCTCAATCCTCAACCGTCAGTCCTCGTGCTCAATCCTCAACACTCAATCCTCAATCCTCAATCCTCATTCGTCAATCCTCAATCCTCAATCCTCAATCTTCAATCCTCAATCCTCAATCCTCAATCTTCAATCCTCAATCCTCAATCCTCAATGTTCAATCCTCAATACCCAATCCTCAATCTTCAATCCTCAATCCTCAATCCTCTATCCTCAATCCTCAATCCTCAATCCTCAATTCTCAATCCTCAATCCTCAGTCCTCAGTCCTCAAACCTCAAACCTCAACCCTCAAACCTCAATCCTCAACCGTCAGTCCCTGTCCTCAATCCTCAACACTCAATCCTCAATCCTCAATCCTCAATCGTCAATCCTCAATCCTCAATCCTCAATCTTCAATCCTCAATCCTCAATCCTCAATCCTCTATCCTCATTCTTCAATCCTCAATACCCAATCCTCAATCTTCAACACTCAATCCTCAATCCTCAATACCCAATCCTCAATCTTATGCACTCAATCCTCAGTCCTCAATTCTCAATCCTCAATCCTCAGTCCTCAGTCCTCAAACCTCAATACTCAACCCTCAGTCCTCATCCTCAATCCTCAGTCCTGAATCCTCAATCCTCAATCTTCAATCCTCGATACTCGACCTTCAATCATCAATCCTCAGTCCTCAAACCTCAATTCTGAATCCTCAATCCTGAATCCTCAATCTTCAGCCCTCAGTCCTCAACAATCAGTTGTCAACCCTGAATCCTCAATAGAATATCCTCAATTCACAGTTTTCAATACTCAATACTCAATCTGCATTCTTCAAACCACTATCCACAAACATCAATTCTCATCACTCAACCCTCAACACTCAGCCTCAACGTTCAATCCTCAATCCTCAATCCACAATCCTCAATCGTCAATCTTCAATCCTCAATCCCCAGTCCTCAATCTTCAATCCTCAATGCTCAATCCTCAATCCTCAATCCTCAGTCCTCAATCCTCAATCCTCAGACCTCAAACCTCAATCCTCAACCGTCAGTCCTCGTGCTCAATCCTCAACACTCAATCTTCAATCCTCAATCTTCAATCATCAATACTCAATATTCAATCCTCAATCTTCAATCCGCAATCCTCAATCCTCTATCCTCAATATTCAACACACAACCCTCAACCACCAATCCTCAATACTCAACCATCAATCCTCAATTCCTAATACTCAATAGTGTATCCTGAATTATCATGGTTCAATACTCAATCCACAATGTTCAATAATCAAATCTCAATCCTCAAACATCAATTCTCAACACTCAATCCTCAACACTCAGTCCACTCTTTTCAATCCTCCATCCTCAACCCTCAATCCTCAAGCGTCAATCCTCAATCCTCAACCCTCAATCCTCAGTCCTTAAACCTCAATCCCGATTCCTCAATCCTGAATCCTCAATCTTTAGCCCTCAGTCCTCAACAATCAATTGTCAATCCTCAATCCTCAATAGAATATCCTCAATTCACAGTTTTCAATACTCAATCCCCATTCTTCAATCTTCAAATCTCAATCCACAAACATCAATTCCCATCACTCAACCCTCAACACTAAGTCCTCAATCTTCAATCCTCAATCCTCAATCCTCAACCTTCAGTCCTCAATACTCAATCTTCAATCCTCAATTCTCAATCCTCTATCCTCAATCCTCAGACCTCAAACATCAATACTCAACCCTCAGTCCTCGTCCTCAATCCACAACCCTCAATCCTCTATCCTCAACCTTCAGTCATCAATATTCAATCTTCAATCCTCAATCCTCAATCCTCTATCCTCAATCCTCAATCCTCAATGTTCAATCCTCAATACCCAATCCTCAATCTTCAATCCTCAATCCTCAATCCTCAATCCTCAATTCTCAATCCTCAATCCTCAGTCCTCAGTCCTCAAACCTCAATCCCCAACCCTCAGCCCTCATCGTCAACTCTCAATCCTCAATCCTCAATCCTCAATCTTCAATCCTCAATACTCAATCTTCAATTCACAATCCTCAACCTTCAATCCTCAATCCTCAATCCTCAATACCCAATCCTCAATCTTCAACACTCTATCCTCAATCCTCAATTCTCAATCCTCAATCCTCAGTCCTCAGTCCTCAACCCACAATCCTCAATCCTCAATCCTCAATCCTCAATCTTCAATCCTCAACCTTCAATACTCAATCCTCACTCCTCAATCCTCAATCCTCAATCCTCAATCATCAATGCTGAGTCTTCAATCCTCAACACTCAATCTTTAATCATCAATCCTCAATCCTCAATCTTCAATCCTCAATCCTCAATCCTGAATCCTCAATCCTCAATCCTCAATTCTCAATCCTCAATCCTCAATCCTCAATATTCAATCCTCAATACTCAATCTTCAATCCTCGATCCTCAATCCTCAATCTTCAATCCTCAATCCTTAATCGACAATCATCAATATTCAATCTTCAATCCTCAATCCTCAATCCTCGATACTCAATCCCCAATCCTCAATGTTCAATCCTCAATACCCAATCCTCAATCTTCAATCCTCAATCCTCAATCCTCAATCCTAAATTCTCAATCCTCAGTCCTCAGTCCTCAAACCTCAATCCTCAACCCTCAGCCCTCATCGTCAACTCTCAATCCTCAATCCTCAATCCTCAATCTTCAATCCTCAATACTCAATCTTCAATTCACAATCCTCAACCTTCAATCCTCAATCCTCAATCCTCAATACCCAATCCTCAATCTTCAACACTCTATCCTCAATCCTCAATTCTCAATCCTCAATCCTCAGTCCTCAGTCCTCAAACCTCAATACTCAACCCTCAGCCCTCATCCTCAACCCACAATCCTCAATCCTTAAACCTCAATCCCGATTCCTCAATCCTGAATCCTCAATCTTTAGCCCTCAGTCCTCAACAATCAATTGTCAATCCTCAATCCTCAATAGAATATCCTCAATTCACAGTTTTCAATACTCAATCTCCATTCTTCAATCTTCAAGTCTCAATCCACAAACATCAATTCCCATCACTCAACCCTCAACACTAAGTCCTCAATCTTCAATCCTCAATCCTCAATCCTCAACCTTCAGTCCTCAATACTCAATCTTCAATCCTCAATTCTCAATCCTCTATCCTCAATCCTCAGACCTCAAACATCAATACTCAACCCTCAGTCCTCGTCCTCAATCCACAACCCTCAATCCTCTATCCTCAACCTTCAATCATCAATATTCAATCTTCAATCCTCAATCCTCAATCCTCTATCCTCAATCCTCAATCCTCAATGTTCAATCCTCAATACCCAATCCTCAATCTTCAATCCTCAATCCTCAATCCTCAATCCTCAATTCTCAATCCTCAATCCTCAGTCCTCAGTCCTCAAACCTCAATCCCCAACCCTCAGCCCTCATCGTCAACTCTCAATCCTCAATCCTCAATCCTCAATCTTCAATCCTCAATACTCAATCTTCAATTCACAATCCTCAACCTTCAATCCTCAATCCTCAATCCTCAACCTTCAATCCTCGATACTCAATCTTCAATCCTCAATCCTCAGTCCTCAAACCTCAATTCCGAATCCTCAATCCTGAATCCTCAATCTTCAGCCCTCAGCCCTCAACAATCAGTAGTCAACCCTGAATCCTCAATAGAATATCCTCAATTCACAGTTTTCAATACTCAATACTCAATCTGCATTCTTCAAACCTCTATCCACAAACATCAATTCTCATCACTCAACCCTCAACACTCAGTCCTCAACGTTCAATCCTCAATCCTCAATCCACAATCCTCATTCGTCAATCTTCAATCCTCAATCCCCAGTCCTCAATATTCAATCCTCAATGCTCAATCCTCAATCCTCAATCCTCAGTCCTCAATTCTCAATCCTCAAACCTCAAACCTCAATCCTCAACCGTCAGTCCTCGTGCTCAATCCTCAACACTCAATCCTCAATCCTCAATCTTCAATCATCAATACTCAATATTCAATCCTCAATCTTCAATCCTCAATCCTCAATCCTCTATCCTCAATATTCAACACACAAGCCTCAACCACCAATCCTCAATACTCAACCATCAATCCTCAATTCCGAATACTCAATAGTGTATCCTGAATTATCATGGTTCAATACTCAATCCACAATATTCAATAATCAAATCTCAATCCTCAAACATCAATTCTCAGCACTCAATCCTCAACACTCAGTCCACTCTTTTCAATCCTCCATCCTCAACCCTCAATCCTCAAGCGTCAATCCTCAATCCTCAACCCTCAATCCTCAGTCCTTAAACCTCAATCCCGATTCCTCGATCCTGAATCCTCAATCTTTAGCCCTCAGTCCTCAACAATCAATTGTCAATCCTCAATCCTCAATAGAATATCCTCAATTCACAGTTTTCAATACTCAATCCCCATTCTTCAATCTTCAAATCTCAATCCACAAACATCAATTCCCATCACTCAACCCTCAACACTAAGTCCTCAATCTTCAATCCTCAATCCTCAATCCTCAACCTTCAGTCCTCAATACTCAATCTTCAATCCTCAATTCTCAATCCTCAATCCTCAATCCTCAGACCTCAAACATCAATACTCAACCCTCTGTCCTCGTCCTCAATCCACAACCCTCAATCCTCAATCCTCAACGTTCAATCATCAATATTCAATCTTCAATCCTCAATCCTCAATCCCCGATCCTCAATCCTCAATCCTCAATCCCCGATCCTCAATCCTCAATCCTCAATGTTCAGTCCTCAATACCCAATCCTCAATCTTCAATCCTCAGTCCTCAATCCTCAATCCTCAATTCTCAATCCTCAATCCTCAGTCCTCAGTCCTCAAACCTCAATCCTCAACCCTCAGCCCTCATCGTCAACTCTCAATCCTCAATCCTCAATCCTCAATCCTCAACCTTCAATCCTCAATACTCAATCTTCAATTCACAATCCTCAACCTTCAATCCTCAATCCTCAATCCTCAATACCCAATCCTCAATCTTATGCACTCAATCCTCAGTCCTCAATTCTCAATCCTCAATCCTCAGTCCTCAGTCCTCAAACCTCAATACTCAACCCTCAGTCCTCATCCTCAATCCTCAGTCCTGAATCCTCAATCCTCAATCTTCAATCCTCGATACTCGACCTTCAATCATCAATCCTCAGTCCTCAAACCTCAATTCTGAATCCTCAATCCTGAATCCTCAATCTTCAGCCCTCAGTCCTCAACAATCAGTTGTCAACCCTGAATCCTCAATAGAATATCCTCAATTCACAGTTTTCAATACTCAATACTCAATCTGCATTCTTCAAACCACTATCCACAAACATCAATTCTCATCACTCAACCCTCAACACTCAGCCTCAACGTTCAATCCTCAATCCTCAATCCACAATCCTCAATCGTCAATCTTCAATCCTCAATCCCCAGTCCTCAATCTTCAATCCTCAATGCTCAATCCTCAATCCTCAATCCTCAGTCCTCAATCCTCAATCCTCAGACCTCAAACCTCAATCCTCAACCGTCAGTCCTCGTGCTCAATCCTCAACACTCAATCCTCAATCCTCAATCTTCAATCATCAATACTCAATATTCAATCCTCAATCTTCAATCCGCAATCCTCAATCCTCTATCCTCAATATTCAACACACAACCCTCAACCACCAATCCTCAATACTCAACCATCAATCCTCAATTCCTAATACTCAATAGTGTATCCTGAATTATCATGGTTCAATACTCAATCCACAATGTTCAATAATCAAATCTCAATCCTCAAACATCAATTCTCAACACTCAATCCTCAACACTCAGTCCACACTTTTCAATCCTCCATCCTCAACCCTCAATCCTCAAGCGTCAATCCTCAATCCTCAACCCTCAATCCTCAGTCCTTAAACCTCAATCCCGATTCCTCAATCCTGAATCCTCAATCTTTAGCCCTCAGTCCTCAACAATCAATTGTCAATCCTCAATCCTCAATAGAATATCCTCAATTCACAGTTTTCAATACTCAATCCCCATTCTTCAATCTTCAAATCTCAATCCACAAACATCAATTCCCATCACTCAACCCTCAACACTAAGTCCTCAATCTTCAATCCTCAATCCTCAATCCTCAACCTTCAGTCCTCAATACTCAATCTTCAATCCTCAATTCTCAATCCTCTATCCTCAATCCTCAGACCTCAAACATCAATACTCAACCCTCAGTCCTCGTCCTCAATCCACAACCCTCAATCCTCTATCCTCAACCTTCAGTCATCAATATTCAATCTTCAATCCTCAATCCTCAATCCTCTATCCTCAATCCTCAATCCTCAATGTTCAATCCTCAATACCCAATCCTCAATCTTCAATCCTCAATTCTCAATCCTCAATCCTCAATTCTCAATCCTCAATCCTCAGTCCTCAGTCCTCAAACCTCAATCCCCAACCCTCAGCCCTCATCGTCAACTCTCAATCCTCAATCCTCAATCCTCAATATTCAATCCTCAATACTCAATCTTCAATTCACAATCCTCAACCTTCAATCCTCAATCCTCAATCCTCAATACCCAATCCTCAATCTTCAACACTCTATCCTCAATCCTCAATTCTCAATCCTCAATCCTCAGTCCTCAGTCCTCAACCCACAATCCTCAATCCTCAATCCTCAATCCTCAATCTTCAATCCTCAACCTTCAATACTCAATCCTCACTCCTCAATCCTCAATCCTCAATCCTCAATCATCAATGCTGAGTCTTCAATCCTCAACACTCAATCTTTAATCATCAATCCTCAATCCTCAATCTTCAATCCTCAATCCTCAATCCTGAATCCTCAATCCTCAATCCTCAATTCTCAATCCTCAATCCTCAATCCTCAATATTCAATCCTCAATACTCAATCCTCAATCCTCAATCCTCAATACCCAATCCACAATCTTCAACACTCTATCCTCAATCCTCAATTCTCAATCCTCAATCCTCAGTCCTCAGTCCTCAACCCACAATCCTCAATCCTCAATCCTCAATCCTCAATCTTCAATCCTCAACCTTCAATACTCAATCCTCACTCCTCAATCCTCAATCCTCAATCCTCAATCATCAATGCTGAGTCTTCAATCCTCAACACTCAATCTTTAATCATCAATCCTCAATCCTCAATCTTCAATCCTCAATCCTCAATCCTGAATCCTCAATCCTCAATCCTCAATTCTCAATCCTCAATCCTCAATCCTCAATATTCAATCCTCAATCTTCAATCCTCAATACTGAATCGTCAATCGTCAATCCTCAATCCTAAATCCTCAGTCCTCATCCTTCAATCCTCAATACCCAATCCTCAATCTTCAATCCTCAATCCTCAATCCTCAATTCTCAATCCTCAATCCTCATTCCTCAGACCTCAAACATCAATACTCAACCCTCAGTCCGCGTCCTCAATCAACAACCCTCAATCCTCGATCCTCAATCTACAATCATCAATACTCAATCTTCAATCCTCAATCCTCAATCCTCAATTCTCAATCCTCATTCTTCAATCCTCATTACCCAATCCACAATCCTCATTCCTCAATCCTCAATCCTCAATTCTCAACCCTCAATCCTCAATAATCATTCTTCAATCCTCAATCCTCAGTCTTCAAACCTCAATTCTGAATCCTCAATCCTGAATCCTCAATAGAATATCCTCAAGTCACAGTTTTCAATACTCAATACTCAATCTGCAATCTTCAAACCTCTATCCACAAACATCAATTCTCATCACTGAACCCTCAACACTCAGTCCTCAATGTTCAATACTCAATCTTCAACCCACAATCCTCAATCGTCAATCTTCAATCCTCAATACTCAATCTTCAATCCTCTATCCTCAATCGTCAATCCTCAATCCTCATTCTTCAATCCTCAATACCCAGTCCTCAATCTTCAATCCTCAATCCTCAATCCTGAATTCTCAATCCTCAGCCCTTAAACCTCAATCCTCAACCCTCAGCCCTCATCCTCAATCCTCAATCCTCAATCCTCAATCCTCAATCTTCAATCCTCAATACTCAATCTTCAATCCTCAACACTCAATTTTTAATCATCAATCCTCAATCCTCAATCTCCAATCCTCAATCCTCAATCCTGAATCCTCAACCCTCAGTCCTCGTCCTCAATCCACAACCCTCAGTCCTCAATCCTCAATCTTCAATCATCAATATTCAATCTTCAATCCTCAACCCTCAATCCTCGATCCTCAATCCTCAATCCTCAATGTTCAATCCTCAATACCCAATCCTCAACCTTCAATCCTCAATCCTCAATCCTCAATCCTCAATTCTCAATCCTCAATCCTCAGTCCTCAGTCCTCAAACCTCAACCCTCAACCCGCAGCCCTCATCGTCAATTCTCAATCCTCAGTCCTCAATCCTCAATCTTCAATCCTCAATACTCAATCTTCAATCCACAATCCTCAATCTTCAATCCTCAATACTCAATCTTCAATCCCCAGTCCTCAATCCTCAATACTCAATCCTCAATCCTCAGTCCTCAATCCTCAATCTTCTACCTCAATACTCAATCTTCAATCCTCAATTCTCAATCCTCAATCCTCAATCCTCAAACCTCAAACATCAATACTCAACCCTCAGTCCTCGTCCTCAATCCACAACCCTCAATCCCCAATCCTCAATCTTCAATCATCAATATTCAATCTTCAATCCTCAATCCTCAATCCTCGATCCTCAATCCTCAATCCTCAATCCTCAATCATCAATCCTCAATCTTCAATCCTCAATACTCAATCTTTAATCATCAATCCTCAATCCTCAATCTTCAATCCTCAATCCCCAATCCTCAATCCTCAATCCTCAATCCTCAATCCTCAATCCTCAATCCTCAATCCTCAATCTTCAATCCTCAATACTGAATCGTCAATCCTCAATCGTCAATCCTAAATCCTCAGTCCTCATTCTTCAATCCTCAATACCCAATCCTCAACTTTCAATCTTCAATCCTCAATCCTCAATTCTCAATCCTCAATCCTCATTCCTCAGACCTCAAACATCAATACTCAACCCTCAGTCCGCGTCCTCAATCCACAACCCTCAATCCTCAATCCTCAATCTACAATCATCAATATTCAATCTTCAATCCTCAATCCTCAATCCTCGATCCTCAATCCTCAATCCTCAATGTTCAATCCTCAATACCCAATCCTCAATCTTCAATCCTCAATCCTCAATCCTCAATTCTCAATCCTCAATCCTCAATCCTCAATATTCAATCCTCAATACTCAGTCTTCAATCCTCGATCCTCAATCCTCAATCCTCAATCCTCAATCCTCAATCTTCAATCCTCAATACTGAATCGTCAATCCTCAATCCTCAATCCTAAATCCTCAGTCCTCATCCTTCAATCCTCAATACCCAATCCTCAATCTTCAACACTCTATCCTCAATCCTGAATTCTCAATCCTCAGCCCTTAAACCTCAATCCTCAACCCTCAGCCCTCATCCTCAATCCTCAATCCTCAATCCTCAATCCTCAATCTTCAATCCTCAATACTCAATCTTCAATCCTCAACACTCAATTTTTAATCATCAATCCTCAATCCTCAATCTCCAATCCTCAATCCTCAATCCTGAATCCTCAACCCTCAGTCCTCGTCCTCAATCCACAACCCTCAGTCCTCAATCCTCAATCTTCAATCATCAATATTCAATCTTCAATCCTCAACCCTCAATCCTCGATCCTCAATCCTCAATCCTCAATGTTCAATCCTCAATACCCAATCCTCAACCTTCAATCCTCAATCCTCAATCCTCAATCCTCAATTCTCAATCCTCAATCCTCAGTCCTCAGTCCTCAAACCTCAACCCTCAACCCGCAGCCCTCATCGTCAATTCTCAATCCTCAGTCCTCAATCCTCAATCTTCAATCCTCAATACTCAATCTTCAATCCACAATCCTCAATCTTCAATCCTCAATACTCAATCTTCAATCCCCAGTCCTCAATCCTCAATACTCAATCCTCAATCCTCAGTCCTCAATCCTCAATCTTCTACCTCAATACTCAATCTTCAATCCTCAATTCTCAATCCTCAATCCTCAATCCTCAAACCTCAAACATCAATACTCAACCCTCAGTCCTCGTCCTCAATCCACAACCCTCAATCCCCAATCCTCAATCTTCAATCATCAATATTCAATCTTCAATCCTCAATCCTCAATCCTCGATCCTCAATCCTCAATCCTCAATCCTCAATCATCAATCCTCAATCTTCAATCCTCAATACTCAATCTTTAATCATCAATCCTCAATCCTCAATCTTCAATCCTCAATCCCCAATCCTCAATCCTCAATCCTCAATCCTCAATCCTCAATCCTCAATCCTCAATCCTCAATCTTCAATCCTCAATACTGAATCGTCAATCCTCAATCGTCAATCCTAAATCCTCAGTCCTCATTCTTCAATCCTCAATACCCAATCCTCAACTTTCAATCTTCAATCCTCAATCCTCAATTCTCAATCCTCAATCCTCATTCCTCAGACCTCAAACATCAATACTCAACCCTCAGTCCGCGTCCTCAATCCACAACCCTCAATCCTCAATCCTCAATCTACAATCATCAATATTCAATCTTCAATCCTCAATCCTCAATCCTCGATCCTCAATCCTCAATCCTCAATGTTCAATCCTCAATACCCAATCCTCAATCTTCAATCCTCAATCCTCAATCCTCAATTCTCAATCCTCAATCCTCAATCCTCAATATTCAATCCTCAATACTCAGTCTTCAATCCTCGATCCTCAATCCTCAATCCTCAATCCTCAATCCTCAATCTTCAATCCTCAATACTGAATCGTCAATCCTCAATCCTCAATCCTAAATCCTCAGTCCTCATCCTTCAATCCTCAATACCCAATCCTCAATCTTCAATCCTCAATCCTCAATCCTCAATTCTCAATCCTCAATCCTCATTCCTCAGACCTCAAACATCAATACTCAACCCTCAGTCCGCGTCCTCAATCCACAACCCTCAATCCTCGATACTCAATCTACAATCATCAATACTCAATCTTCAATCCTCAATCCTCAATCCTCAATTCTCAATCCTCATTCTTCAATCCTCATTACCCAATCCACAATCCTCATTCCTCAATCCTCAATCCTCAATTCTCAACCCTCAATCCTCAATAATCATTCTTCAATCCTCAATCCTCAGTCTTCAAACCTCAATTCTGAATCCTCAATCCTGAATCCTCAATCTTCAGACTTCAGACCTCAACAATCAGTTGACAATCCTCAATCCTCAATAGAATATCCTCAAGTCACAGTTTTCAATACTCAATACTCAATCTGCAATCTTCAAACCTCTATCCACAAACATCAATTCTCATCACTGAACCCTCAACACTCAGTCCTCAATGTTCAATACTCAATCTTCAACCCACAATCCTCAATCGTCAATCTTCAATCCTCAATACTCAATCTTCAATCCTCTATCCTCAATCCTCAATCCTCAATCCTCATTCTTCAATCCTCAATACCCAATCCTCAATCTTCAATCCTCAATCCTCAATCCTGAATTCTCAATCCTCAGCACTTAAACCTCAATCCTCAACCCTCAGCCCTCATCCTCAATCCTCAATCCTCAATCCTCAATCCTCAATCTTCAATCCTCAATACTCAATCTTCAATCCTCAACACTCAATTTTTAATCATCAATCCTCAATCCTCAATCTCCAATCCTCAATCCTCAATCCTGAATCCTCAACCCTCAGTCCTCGTCCTCAATCCACAACCCTCAGTCCTCAATCCTCAATCTTCAATCATCAATATTCAATCTTCAATCCTCAACCCTCAATCCTCTATCCTCAATCCTCAATCCTCAATGTTCAATCCTCAATACCCAATCCTCAATCTTCAATCCTCAATCCTCAATCCTCAATCCTCAATTCTCAATCCTCAATCCTCAGTCCTCAGTCCTCAAACCTCAACCCTCAACCCGCAGCCCTCATCGTCAATTCTCAATCCTCAGTCCTCAATCCTCAATCTTCAATCCTCAATACTCAATCTTCAATCCACAACCCTCAATCCTCGATACTCAATCTACAATCATCAATACTCAATCTTCAATCCTCAATCCTCAATCCTCAATTCTCAATCCTCATTCTTCAATCCTCATTACCCAATCCACAATCCTCATTCCTCAATCCTCAATCCTCAATTCTCAACCCTCAATCCTCAATAATCATTCTTCAATCCTCAATCCTCAGTCTTCAAACCTCAATTCTGAATCCTCAATCCTGAATCCTCAATCTTCAGACCTCAGACCTCAACAATCAGTTGACAATCCTCAATCCTCAATAGAATATCCTCAAGTCACAGTTTTCAATACTCAATACTCAATCTGCAATCTTCAAACCTCTATCCACAAACATCAATTCTCATCACTGAACCCTCAACACTCAGTCCTCAATGTTCAATACTCAATCTTCAACCCACAATCCTCAATCGTCAATCTTCAATCCTCAATACTCAATCTTCAATCCTCTATCCTCAATCCTCAATCCTCAATCCTCATTCTTCAATCCTCAATACCCAATCCTCAATCTTCAATCCTCAATCCTCAATCCTGAATTCTCAATCCTCAGCCCTTAAACCTCAATCCTCAACCCTCAGCCCTCATCCTCAATCCTCAATCCTCAATCCTCAATCCTCAATCTTCAATCCTCAATACTCAATCTTCAATCCTCAACACTCAATTTTTAATCATCAATCCTCAATCCTCAATCTCCAATCCTCAATCCTCAATCCTGAATCCTCAACCCTCAGTCCTCGTCCTCAATCCACAACCCTCAGTCCTCAATCCTCAATCTTCAATCATCAATATTCAATCTTCAATCCTCAACCCTCAATCCTCTATCCTCAATCCTCAATCCTCAATGTTCAATCCTCAATACCCAATCCTCAATCTTCAATCCTCAATCCTCAATCCTCAATCCTCAATTCTCAATCCTCAATCCTCAGTCCTCAGTCCTCAAACCTCAACCCTCAACCCGCAGCCCTCATCGTCAATTCTCAATCCTCAGTCCTCAATCCTCAATCTTCAATCCTCAATACTCAATCTTCAATCCACAATCCTCAATCTTCAATCCTCAATACTCAATCTTCAATCCCCAGCCATCAATCCTCAATACTCAATCTTCAATCCTCAATACTCAATCTTCATCTACCTCATCTTCATCTACATCATCTACCTCAATACTCAATCTTCAATCCTCAATTCTCAATCCTCAATCCTCAAACCTCAAACATCAATACTCAACCCTCAGTCCTCGTCCTCAATCCACAACCCTCAATCCCCAATCCTCAATCTTCAATCATCAATATTCAATCTTCAATCCTCAATCCTCAATCCTCGATCCTCAATCCTCAATCCTCAATCCTCAATCATCAATCCTCAATCTTCAATCCTCAATACTCAATCTTTAATCATCAATCCTCAATCCTCAATCTTCAATCCTCAATCCCCAATCCTCAATCCTCAATCCTCAATCCTCAATCCTCAATCCTCAATCCTCAATCCTCAATCTTCAATCCTCAATACTGAATCGTCAATCCTCAATCGTCAATCCTAAATCCTCAGTCCTCATTCTTCTATCCTCAATACCCAATCCTCAACTTTCAATCTTCAATCCTCAATCCTCAATTCTCAATCCTCAATCCTCATTCCTCAGACCTCAAACATCAATACTCAACCCTCGGTCCGCGTCCTCAATCCACAACCCTCAATCCTCAATCCTCAATCTACAATCATCAATATTCAATCTTCAATCCTCAATCCTCAATCCTCGATCCTCAATCCTCAATCCTCAATGTTCAATCCTCAATACCCAATCCTCAATCTTCAATCCTCAATCCTCAATCCTCAATCCTCAATTCTCAATCCTCAATCCTCAGTCCTCAGTCCTCAAACCTCAATCCTCAACCCTCAGCCCTCATCGTCAACTCTGAATCCTCAATCTTCAATCCTCAATCTTCAATCCTCAATACTCAATCTTCAATTCACAATCCTCAACCTTCAATCCTCAATCCTCAATCCTCAATACCCAATCCTCAATCTTCTTCACTCTATTCTCAGTCCTCAATTCTCAATCCTCAATCCTCAGTCCGCAGTCCTCAAACCACAATACTCAACCCTCAGCCCTCAGCCCTCATCCTCAACCCACAATCCTCAATCCTCAATCCTCAACCCTCAGTCCTCGTCCTCAATCCACAACCCTCAGTCCTCAATCCTCAATCTTCAATCATCAATATTCAATCTTCAATACTCAACCCTCAATCCTCGATCCTCAATCCTCAATCCTCAATGTTCAATCCTCAATACCCGATCCTCAATCTTCAATCCTCAATCCTCAATCCTCAATCCTCAATTCTCAATCCTCAATCCTCAGTCCTCAGTCCTCAAACCTCAACCCTCAACCCGCAGCCCTCATCGTCAATTCTCAATCCTCAATCCTCAATCCTCAATCTTGAATCCTCAATACTCAATCTTCAATCCACAATCCTTAATCTTCAATCCTCAATACTCAATCTTCAATCCTCAATCCTCAATCCTCCATACTCAATCCTCAATCCTCAGTCCTCAATCCTCAATCTTCTACCTCAATACTCAATATTCAATCCTCAATTCTCAATCCTCAATCCTCAATCCTCAAACCTCAAACATCAATACTCAACCCTCAGTCCTCGTCCTCAATCCACAACCCTCAATCCCCAATCCTCAATCTTCAATCATCAATATTCAATCTTCAATCCTCAATCCTCAATCCTCGATCCTCAATCCTCAATCCTCAATCCTCAATCATCAATCCTCAATCTTCAATCCTCAATATTCAATCTTTAATCATCAATCCTCAATCCTCAATCTTCAATCCTCAATCCCCAATCCTCAATCCTCAGTCCTCAATCCTCAATCCTCAATCCTCAATCCTCAATCTTCAATCCTCAATACTGAATCGTCAATCCTCAATACTCAATCCTAAATCCTCAGTCCTCATTCTTCAATCCTCAATACCCAATCCTCAACTTTCAATCCTCAATCCTCAATCCTCAATTCTCAATCCTCAATCCTCATTCCTCAGACCTCAAACATCAACACTCAACCCCCAGTCCGCGTCCTCAATCCACAACCCTCCATCCTCAATCCTCAATCTACAATCATCAATATTCAATCTTCAATCCTCAATCCTCAATCCTCGATCCTCAATCCTCAATCCTCAATGTTCAATCCTCAATACCCAATCCTCAATCTTCAATCCTCAATCCTCAATCCTCAATCCTCATTTCTCAATCCTCAATCCTCAGTCCTCAGTCCTCATACCTCAATCCTCAACCCTCAGCCCTCATCGTCAACTCTCAATCGTCAATCTTCAATCCTCAATCTTCAATCCTCAATACACAATCTTCAATTCACAATCCTCAATCTTCAATCCTCAATACTCAACCCTCAATGCCCAATCCTCAATCTTCAACACTCTATCCTCAGTCCTCAATTCTCAATCCTCAATCCTCAGTCCGCAGTCCTCAAACCACAATACTCAACCCTCAGCCCTCAGCCCTCATCCTCAACCCACAATCCTCAATCCTCAATCCTCAACCCTCAGTCCTCGTCCTCAATCCACAACCCTCAGTCCTCAATCCTCAATCTTCAATCATCAATATTCAATCTTCAATACTGAATCGTCACTCCTCAATCCTCAATCCTAAATCCTCAGTCCTCATTCTTCAATCGTCAATACCCAATCCTCAATCTTCGATCCTCAATCCCCAATCCTCAATTCTCAATCCTCAATCCTCAGTCCTCTGTCCTCAAACCTCAATCCTCAACCCTCAGCCCTCATAGTCAACTCTCAATCCTCAATCCTCAATCCTCAATCTTCAATCCTCAATACTCAATCTTCAATTCACAATCCTCAACCTTCAATCCTCAATCCTCAATCCTCAATACCCAATCCTCAATCTTCAACACTCTATCCTCAGTCCTCAATTCTCAATCCTCAATCCTCAGTCCGCAGTCCTCAAACCACAATACTCATCCCTCAGCCCTCAGCCCTCATCCTCAACCCACAATCCTCAATTCTCAATCCTCAACCCTCAGTCCTCGTCCTCAATCCACAACCCTCAGTCCTCAATCCTCAATCTTCAATCATCAATATTCAATCTTCAATACTCAACCCTCAATCCTCGATCCTCAATCCTCAATCCTCAATGTTCAATCCTCAATACCCGATCCTCAATCTTCAATCCTCAATCCTCAATCCTCAATCCTCAATTCTCAATCCTCAATCCTCAGTCCTCAGTCCTCAAACCTCAATCCTCAACCCTCAGCCCTCATCGTCAATTCTCAATCCTCGATTCTCAATCCTCAATCTTCAATCCTCAATACTCAATCTTCAATCCACAATCCTCAATCTTCAATCCTCAATACTCAATCTTCAATCCTCAATCCCCAATCCTCAATACTCTATCCTCAATCCCCAGTCCTCAATCCTCAATCTTCAATCCTCAATCATCAATCTACAATCATCAATATTCAATCTTCAATCCTCAATACTCAATCCTCGATACTCAATCCCCAATCCTCAATGTTCAATCCTCAATACCCAATCCTCAATCTTCAATCCTCAATCCTCAATCCTCAATCCTAAATTCTCAATCCTCAGTCCTCAGTCCTCAAACCTCAATCCTCAACCCTCAGCCCTCATCGTCAACTCTCAATCCTCAATCCTCAATCCTCAATCTTCAATCCTCAATACTCAATCTTCAATTCACAATCCTCAACCTTCAATCCTCAATCCTCAATCCTCAATACCCAATCCTCAATCTTCAACACTCTATCCTCAATCCTCAATTCTCAATCCTCAATCCTCAGTCCTCAGTCCTCAAACCTCAATACTCAAACATCAGCCCTCATCCTCAACCCACAATCCTCAATCCTCAATCCTCAATCCTCAATCTTCAATCCTCAACCTTCAATACTCAATCCTCAATCCTCAATCCTCAATCCTCAATCCTCAATCACCAATGCTCAGTCTTCAATCCTCAACACTCAATCTTTAATCATCAATCCTCAATCCTCAATCTTCAATCCTCAATCCTCAATCCTGAATCCTCAATCCTCAATCCTCAATTCTCAATCCTCAATCCTCAAACCTCAATATTCAATCCTCAGTCCTCAATCTTCAATCCTCAATCCTCAATCCTCAATCCTCTATCCTCATTCTTCAATACTCAATACACAATCCTCAATCTTCAACACTCAATCCTCGATCCTCAATCCTCAATCCTCAATCCTCAATCTTCAATCCTCAATACTGAATCGTCAATCCTCAATCCTCAATCCTAAATCCTCAGTCCTCATCCTTCAATCCTCAATACCCAATCCTCAATCCTCAGTCCTCAATCCTCAATCCTCAATCCTCAATCCTCAATCTTCAATCCTCAATACTGAATCGTCAATCCTCAATCCTCAATCCTAAATCCTCAGTCCTCATTCTTCAATCCTCAATACCCAATCCTCAACTTTCAATCCTCAATCCTCAATCCTCAATTCTCAATCCTCAATCCTCATTCCTCAGACCTCAAACATCAACACTCAACCCTCAGTCCGCGTCCTCAATCCACAACCCTCCATCCTCAATCCTCAATCTACAATCATCAATATTCAATCTTCAATACTCAATCCTCAATCCTCGATCCTCAATCCTCAATCCTCAATGTTCAATCCTCAATACCCAATCCTCAATCTTCAATCCTCAATCCTCAATCCTCAATCCTCAATTCTCAATCCTCAATCCTCAGTCCTCAGTCCTCATACCTCAATCCTCAACCCTCAGCCCTCATCGTCAACTCTCAATCCTCAATCTTCAATCCTCAATCTTCAATCCTCAATACACAATCTTCAATTCACAATCCTCAATCTTCAATCCTCAATACTCAATCCTCAATGCCCAATCCTCAATCTTCAACACTCTATCCTCAGTCCTGAATTCTCAATCCTCAATCCTCAGTCCGCAGTCCTCAAACCACAATACTCAACCCTCAGCCCTCAGCCCTCATCCTCAACCCACAATCCTCAATCCTCAATCCTCAACCCTCAGTCCTCGTCCTCAATCCACAACCCTCAGTCCTCAATCCTCAATCTTCAATCATCAATATTCAATCTTCAATACTGAATCGTCAATCCTCAATCCTCAATCCTAAATCCTCAGTCCTCATTCTTCAATCGTCAATACCCAATCCTCAATCTTCGATCCTCAATCCCCAATCCTCAATTCTCAATCCTCAATCCTCAGTCCTCAGTCCTCAAACCTCAATCCTCAACCCTCAGCCCTCATAGTCAACTCTCAATCCTCAATCCTCAATCCTCAATCTTCAATCCTCAATACTCAATCTTCAATTCACAATCCTCAACCTTCAATCCTCAATCCTCAATCCTCAATACCCAATCCTCAATCTTCAACACTCTATCCTCAGTCCTCAATTCTCAATCCTCAATCCTCAGTCCGCAGTCCTCAAACCACAATACTCATCCCTCAGCCCTCAGCCCTCATCCTCAACCCACAATCCTCAATTCTCAATCCTCAACCCTCAGTCCTCGTCCTCAATCCACAACCCTCAGTCCTCAATCCTCAATCTTCAATCATCAATATTCAATCTTCAATACTCAACCCTCAATCCTCGATCCTCAATCCTCAATCCTCAATGTTCAATCCTCAATACCCGATCCTCAATCTTCAATCCTCAATCCTCAATCCTCAATCCTCAATTCTCAATCCTCAATCCTCAGTCCTCAGTCCTCAAACCTCAACCCTCAACCCGCAGCCCTCATCGTCAATTCTCAATCCTCAATCCTCAATCCTCAATCTTCAATCCTCAATACTCAATCTTCAATCCACAATCCTTAATCTTCAATCCTCAATACTCAATCTTCAATCCTCAATCCTCAATCCTCCATACTCAATCCTCAATCCTCAGTCCTCAATCCTCAATCTTCTACCTCAATACTCAATCTTCAATCCTCAATTCTCAATCCTCAATCCTAAATCCTCAAACCTCAAACATCAATACTCAACCCTCAGTCCTCGTCCTCAATCCACAACCCTCAATCCCCAATCCTCAATCTTCAATCATCAATATTCAATCTTCAATCCTCAATCCTCAATCCTCGATCCTCAATCCTCAATCCTCAATCCTCAATCATCAATCCTCAATCTTCAATCCTCAATATTCAATCTTTAATCATCAATCCTCAATCCTCAATCTTCAATCCTCAATCCCCAATCCTCAATCCTCAATCCTCAATCCTCAATCCTCAATCCTCAATCCTCAATCTTCAATCCTCAATACTGAATCGTCAATCCTCAATCCTCAATCCTAAATCCTCAGTCCTCATTCTTCAATCCTCAATACCCAATCCTCAACTTTCAATCCTCAATCCTCAATCCTCAATTCTCAATCCTCAATCCTCATTCCTCAGACCTCAAACATCAACACTCAACCCTCAGTCCGCGTCCTCAATCCACAACCCTCAATCCTCAATCCTCAATCTACAATCATCAATATTCAATCTTCAATCCTCAATCCTCAATCCTCGATACTCAATCCTCAATCCTCAATGTTCAATCCTCAATACCCAATCCTCAATCTTCAATCCTCAATCCTCAGTCCTCAATCCTCAATTCTCAATCCTCAATCCTCAGTCCTCAGTCCTCAAACCTCAATCCTCAACCCTCAGCCCTCATCGTCAATTCTCAATCCTCGATTCTCAATCCTCAATCTTCAATCCTCAATACTCAATCTTCAATCCACAATCCTCAATCTTCAATCCTCAATACTCAATCTTCAATCCTCAATCCCCAATCCTCAATACTCTATCCTCAATCCCCAGTCCTCAATCCTCAATCTTCAATCCTCAATCATCAATCTACAATCATCAATATTCAATCTTCAATCCTCAATACTCAATCCTCGATACTCAATCCCCAATCCTCAATGTTCAATCCTCAATACCCAATCCTCAATCTTCAATCCTCAATCCTCAATCCTCAATCCTAAATTCTCAATCCTCAGTCCTCAGTCCTCAAACCTCAATCCTCAACCCTCAGCCCTCATCGTCAACTCTCAATCCTCAATCCTCAATCCTCAATCTTCAATCCTCAATACTCAATCTTCAATTCACAATCCTCAACCTTCAATCCTCAATCCTCAATCCTCAATACCCAATCCTCAATCTTCAACACTCTATCCTCAATCCTCAATTCTCAATCCTCAATCCTCAGTCCTCAGTCCTCAAACCTCAATACTCAACCCTCAGCCCTCATCCTCAACCCACAATCCTCAATCCTCAATCCTCAATCCTCAATCTTCAATCCTCAACCTTCAATACTCAATCCTCAATCCTCAATCCTCAATCCTCAATCCTCAATCACCAATGCTCAGTCTTCAATCCTCAACACTCAATCTTTAATCATCAATCCTCAATCCTCAATCTTCAATCCTCAATCCTCAATCCTGAATCCTCAATCCTCAATCGTCAATTCTCAATCCTCAATCCTCAATCCTCAATATTCAATCCTCAGTCCTCAATCTTCAATCCTCAATCCTCAATCCTCAATCCTCTATCCTCATTCTTCAATACTCAATACACAATCCTCAATCTTCAACACTCAATCCTCGATCCTCAATCCTCAATCCTCAATCCTCAATCTTCAATCCTCAATACTGAATCGTCAATCCTCAATCCTCAATCCTAAATCCTCAGTCCTCATCCTTCAATCCTCAATACCCAATCCTCAATCTTCAATCCTCAATCCTCAATCCTCAATTCTCAATCCTCAATCCTCATTCCTCAGACCTCAAACCTCAATCCTCAACACTCAGCCCTCATCCTCAATCCTCAATCCTCAATCCTCAATCCTCAATCTTCAATCCTCAATACTCAATCTTCAATCCTCAATCCTCAATGCTCAGTCCTCAAACCTCAATTCTGAACCCTCACACCTGAATCCTCAATCTTCAGCCCTCAGTCCTCAACAATCAGGTTACAATTCTCAATCCTCAATGGAATATCCTCAATTCACAGTTTTCAATACACAATACTCATTCTGCAATCTTCAAATGTCTATCCACAAACATCAATTCTCATCACTCAACCCTCAACACTCAGTCCTCAATGTTCAATCCTCAATCCTCAATTCTCAATCTTCAATCCTCAATACTCAATCTTTAATCCTCAATCCTCAATCCTCAATCCTCAATCTTCAATCCTCAGTCCTCAATACTCCATCCTCAATCCTCATCCTGAACCCTCAATCATCAATCCTCAACCTTCAATACTCAATCCTCAATCCTCAATCCTAAATCCTCAATCCTCAATCATCAATCCTCAATCTTCTATCCTCAACACTCAATCTTTAATCATCAATCCTCAATCCTCAATCTTCAATCCTCAATCCTCAATCCTGAATCCTCAATCCTCAATCCTCAATCCTCAATGCTCAATCCTCAATCTTCAATCCTCAATACTCAATCTTCAATCCTCGATCCTCAATCCTAGATCCTCAGTCCTCATTCTTCAATCCTAAATACCCAATCCTCACTCTTCAATCCTCAATCCTCAATCCTCAATTCTCAATCCTCAATCCTCAATCTTCAGACCTCAAACATCAATACTCAACCCTCAGTCCTCGTCATCAATCCACAACACTCAATCTTCAATCCTCAATCTTCAATCATCAATATTCAATCTTCAATCCTCAACCCTCAATCCTGGATCCTCAATCCTCAATCCTCAATGTTCAATCCTCAATTCCCAATCCTCAATCGTCAATCCTCAATCCTCAATCCTCAATCCTCAATCATCAATTCTCAATCCTCAATCCTCAGTCCTCAGTCCTCAAACATCAAACCTCAAACCTCGAACCTCAATCCTCAACCGTCAGTCCCTGTCCTCAATCCTCAACACTCAATCCTCAATCCTCAATCCTCAATCGTCAATCCTCAATCCTCAATCCTCAATCTTCAATCCTCAATCCTCAATCCTCAATCCTCTATCCTCATTCTTCAATCCTCAATACCCAATCCTCAATCTTCAACACTCAATCCTCAATCCTCAATTCTCAATCCTCAATCCTCAGTCCTCAGTCCTCAAACCTCAATACTCAACCCTCAGCCCTCATCCTCAATCCTCAGTCCTCAATCCTCAATCCTCAACCTTCAATCCTCGATACTCAATCTTCAATCCTCAATCCTCAGTCCTCAAACCTCAATTCCGAATCCTCAATCCTGAATCCTCAATCTTCAGCCCTCAGTCCTCAACAATCAGTAGTCAACCCTGAATCCTCAATAGAATATCCTCAATTCACAGTTTTCAATACTCAATACTCAATCTGCATTCTTCAAACCTCTATCCACAAACATCAATTCTCATCACTCAACCCTCAACACTCAGTCCTCAACGTTCAATCCTCAATCCTCAATCCACAATCCTCAATCCCCAGTCCTCAATCTTCAATCCTCAATGCTCAAACCTCAATCCTCAATCCTCAGTCCTCAATCCTCAATCCTCAGACCTCAAACCTCAATCCTCAACCGTCAGTCCTCGTGCTCAATCCTCAACACTCAATCCTCAATCCTCAATCTTCAATCTTCAATCATCAATACTCAATATTCAATCCTCAATCTTCAATCCTCAATCCTCAATCCTCTATCCTCAATATTCAACACACAACCCTCAACCACCAATCCTCAATCCTCAATCCTCAATACCCAATCCTCAATCTTCAACACTCTATCCTCAATCCTCAATTCTCAATCCTCAATAATCATTCTTCAATCCTCAATCCTCAGTCTTCAAACCTCAATTCTGAATCCTCAATCCTGAATCCTCAATCTTCAGACCTCAGTCCTCAACAATCAGTTGACAATCCTCAATCCTGAATAGAATATCCTCAAGTCACAGTTTTCAATACTCAATACTCAATCTGCAATCTTCAAACCTCTATCCACAAACATCAATTCTCATCACTGAACCCTCAACTCTCAGTCCTCAATGTTCAATACTCAATCTTCAACCCACAATCCTCAATCGTCAATTTTCAATCCTCAATCCTCAATCCTCTATCCTCATTCTTCAATCCTCAATACCCAATCCTCAATCTTCAACACTCAATCCTCAATCCTCAATTCTCAATCCTCAATCCTCAGTCCTCAGTCCTCAAACCTCAATACTCAACCCTCAGCCCTCATCCTCAATCCTCAGTCCTCAATCCTCAATCCTCAACCTTCAATCCTCGATACTCAATCTTCAATCCTCAATCCTCAGTCCTCAAACCTCAATTCCGAATCCTCAATCCTGAATCCTCAATCTTCAGCCCTCAGTCCTCAACAATCAGTAGTCAACCCTGAATCCTCAATAGAATATCCTCAATTCACAGTTTTCAATACTCAATACTCAATCTGCATTCTTCAAACCTCTATCCACAAACATCAATTCTCATCACTCAACCCTCAACACTCAGTCCTCAACGTTCAATCCTCAATCCTCAATCCACAATCCTCAATCCCCAGTCCTCAATCTTCAATCCTCAATGCTCAAACCTCAATCCTCAATCCTCAGTCCTCAATCCTCAATCCTCAGACCTCAAACCTCAATCCTCAACCGTCAGTCCTCGTGCTCAATCCTCAACACTCAATCCTCAATCCTCAATCTTCAATCTTCAATCATCAATACTCAATATTCAATCCTCAATCTTCAATCCTCAATCCTCAATCCTCTATCCTCAATATTCAACACACAACCCTCAACCACCAATCCTCAATCCTCAATCCTCAATACCCAATCCTCAATCTTCAACACTCTATCCTCAATCCTCAATTCTCAATCCTCAATAATCATTCTTCAATCCTCAATCCTCAGTCTTCAAACCTCAATTCTGAATCCTCAATCCTGAATCCTCAATCTTCAGACCTCAGTCCTCAACAATCAGTTGACAATCCTCAATCCTGAATAGAATATCCTCAAGTCACAGTTTTCAATACTCAATACTCAATCTGCAATCTTCAAACCTCTATCCACAAACATCAATTCTCATCACTGAACCCTCAACTCTCAGTCCTCAATGTTCAATACTCAATCTTCAACCCACAATCCTCAATCGTCAATTTTCAATCCTCAATACTCAATCTTCAATCCTCTATCCTCAATCCTCAATCCTCAATCCTCATTCTTCAATCCTCAATACCCAATCCTCAATCTTCAATCCTCAATCCTCAATCCTGAATTCTCAATCCTCAGCCCTTAAACCTCAATCCTCAACCCTCAGCCCTCATCCTCAATCCTCAATCCTCAATCCTCAATCCTCAATCTTCAATCCTCAATACTCAATCCTCAATCCTCAATCCTCAATGCTCAGTCCTCAAACCTCAATTCTGAACCCTCACACCTGAATCCTCAATCTTCAGCCCTCAGTCCTCAACAATCAGGTTACAATCCTCAATCCTCAATGGAATATCCTCAATTCACAGTTTTCAATACACAATACTCATTCTGCAATCTTCAAATGTCTATCCACAAACATCAATTCTCATCACTCAACCCTCAACACTCAGTCCTCAATGTTCAATCCTCAATCCTCAATTCTCAATCTTCAATCCTCAATACTCAATCTTTAATCCTCAATCCTCAATCCTCAATCTTCAATCCCCAGTCCTCAATACTCCATCCTCAATCCTCATCCTGAACCCTCAATCATCAATCCTCAACCTTCAATACTCAATCCTCAATCCTCAATCCTAAATCCTCAATCCTCAATCATCAATCCTCAATCTTCAATCCTCAACACTCAATCTTTGATCATCAATCCTCAATCCTCAATCTTCAATCCTCAATCCTCAATCCTGAATCCTCAATCCTCAATCCTCAATCCTCAATCCTCAATCCTCAATCTTCAATCCTCAATACTCAATCTTCAATCCTCGATCCTCAATCCTAGATCCTCAGTCCTCATTCTTCAATCCTCAATACCCAATCCTCAACTTTCAATCCTCAATCCTCAATCCTCAATTCTCAATCCTCAATCCTCATTCCTCAGACCTCAAACATCAATACTCAACCCTCAGTCCGCGTCCTCAATCCACAACCCTCAATCCTCAATCCTCAATCTACAATCATCAATATTCAATCTTCAATCCTCAATCCTCAATCCTCGATCCTCAATCCTCAATCCTCAATGCTCAATCCTCAATACACAATCCTCAATCTTCAATCCTCAATCCTCAATCCTCAATCCTCAATTCTCAATCCTCAATCCTCAGTCCTCAGTCCTCAAACCTCAATCCTCAACCCTCAGCCCTCATCGTCAACTCTCAATCCTCAATCCTCAATCCTCAATCTTCAATCCTCAATACTCAATCTTCAATTCACAATCCTCAACCTTCAATCCTCAATCCTCAATCCTCAATACCCAATCCTCAATCTTCAACACTCTATCCTCAGTCCTCAATTCTCAATCCTGAATCCTCAGTCCGCAGTCCTCAATCCTCAATCCTCAATCCTCAATCCTCAATCCTCAATCCTCAAAACTCAATCTTCAATCCTCAAATCTCAATCCACAAACATCAATTCCCATCACTCAACCCTCAACACTAAGTCCTCAATCTTGAATCCTCAATCCTCAATCCTCAACCTTCAGTCCTCAATACTCAATCTTCAATCCTCAATTCTCAATCCTCAATCCTCAATCCTCAGACCTCAATCTTCAACACTCTATCCTCAGTCCTCAATTCTCAATCCTGAATCCTCAGTCCGCAGTCCTCAATCCTCAATCCTCAATCCTCAATCCTCAATCCTCAATCCTCAAAACTCAATCTTCAATCCTCAAATCTCAATCCTCAATCCTCAATCCTCATTCTTCAATCCTCAATCCTCAATCCTCATCCTTCAATCCTCAATACCCAATCCTCAATCTTCAATCCTCAATCCTCAATCCTCAATTCTCAATCTTCAATCCTCAATCCTCAGACCTCAAACATCAATACTCAACCCTCAGCCCTCGTCCTCAATCCACAACCCTCAATCCTCAATCCTCAATCTTCAATCATCAATATTCAATCTTCAGTCCTCAATCCTCAATCCACAATCATCAATCTTCAATCCTCAATGTTCAATACGCAATACCCAATCCTCAATCTTCAATCCTCAATCCTCAATCCTCAATCCTCAATCCTCAATCCTCGATCCTCAAACCTCAATCCTCAACCGTCAGTCCTCGTCCTCAATCCTCAACACTTCATCCTCAATACTCAATCATCAATCCTCAATTCTCAATCCTCGATCCTCAACCCTCAATCCTCAATCGTCAGTCTTCAATCCTCAATACTCAATCTTCAATCCTCAATCCTGAATCCTCAATCCTCAATCCTCATTCTTCAATCCTCAATACCCAATCCTCAATCTTCAATCCTCAATCCTCAATCCTCAATTCTCTATACTCAATCCTCAGACCTCAGTCCTCAAACCTCTATCCTCAACCCTCAGCCCTCATCCTCAATCCTCAGTCCTCAACCTCAATCCTCCATCTTCAATCCTCAATACTCAATCTTCAATCTTCAATCCTCTGTCCTCAAACCTCAATTCTGAATCCTCAATCCTGAATCCTCAATCTTCAGCCCTCAGTCCTCAACAATCAGTTGTCAATCCTCAATCCTCAATAGAATATCCTCAATTCACAGTTTTCAATACTCAATACTCAATCTGCAATCTTCAAATCTCTATCCACAAACATCAATTCTCATCACTCAACCCTCAACACTCAGTCCTCAATGTTCAATACTCAATCCTCAACTCTCAATCTTCAATCCTGAATACTGAATCTACAATCCTCTATCCTCAATCCTCAATCCTCAATCCTCAATCCTCAGTCCCCAATCCTCAATCCTCAATCCTCAATCCTCGTTCTTCAATCCTCAATACCCAATCCTCAATCTTCAATCCTCAATCCTCAACCCTCAATTCTCAATCCTCAATCCTCAGTCCTCAGTCCTCAAACCTCAATCCTCAACCCTCAGCCCTCATCCTCAATCCTCAAACCTCAATCCTCAATCCTCAATCGTCAATCCTCAATCCTCAATCTTCAATCCTCAATAATCAATCTTCAATCCTCAATCCTCAATCCTCAATCCTCAATATTCAATCCTCAATACCCAATTTTCAATACTCAAATCGCAATCATCATACCTCAATCCTCAATCCTCAGTCATCAATCCTCAATCTTCAATACTCAATCGTCAATCCTCAGTCCTCAATTCTCAATCCTCAATCCTCGTACCTCAAACCTCAATCCTCAACCCTCAGTCCTCATCCTCAATTCTCAATTCTCAATCCTCAAACCTCAATCCTCAATCCTCAGACCTCAAACATCAATACTCAACCCTCAGTCCTCGTCCTCAATCCACAACCCTCAATCCTCAATCATCAATCTTCAACCATCAATATTCAATCTTCAATCCTCAATCCTCAATCCTCGATCCTCAATCCTCAATCCTCAATGCTCAATCCTCAATACCCAATCCTCAATCTTCAATCCTCAATCCTCAATCCTCAATCCTCAATCCTCAATGCTCAATCCTCAATCTTCAATCCTCAATACTCAATCTTCAATCCTCGATCCTCAATCCTAGATCCTCAGTCCTCATTCTTCAATCCTCAATACCCAATCCTCACTCTTCAATCCTCAATCCTCAATCCTCAATTCTCAATAATCAATCCTCAATCTTCAGACCTCAAACATCAATACTCAACCCTCAGTCCTCGTCCTCAATCCACAACACTCAATCTTCAATCCTCAATCTTCAATCATCAATATTCAATCTTCAATCCTCAACCCTCAATCCTGGATCCTCAATCCTCAATCCTCAATGTTCAATCCTCAATTCCCAATCCTCAATCGTCAATCCTCAATCCTCAATCCTCAATCCTCAATCCTCAATTCTCAATCCTCAATCCTCAGTCCTCAGTCCTCAAACCTCAAACCTCAACCCTCAAACCTCAATCCTCAACCGTCAGTCCCTGTCCTCAATCCTCAATCCTCAATCTTCAATCCTCAATACTCAATCTTCAATTCACAATCCTCAACCTTCAATCCTCAATCCTCAATCCTCAATTCTCAATCCTCAATCCTCAGTCCTCAGTCCTCAAACCTCAATACTCAACCCTCAGCCCTCATCCTCAATCCTCAGTCCTCAATCCTCAATCCTCAACCTTCAATCCTCGATACTCAATCTTCAATCCTCAATCCTCAGTCCTCAAACCTCAATTCCGAATCCTCAATCGTGAATCCTCAATCTTCAGCCCTCAGTCCTCAACAATCAGTAGTCAACCCTGAATCCTCAATAGAATATCCTCAATTCACAGTTTTCAATACTCATACTCAATCTGCATTCTTCAAACCTCTATCCACAAACATCAATTCTCATCACTCAACCCTCAACACTCAGTCCTCAACGTTCAATCCTCAATCCTCAATCCACAATCCTCATTCGTCAATCTTCAATCCTCAATCCCCAGTCCTCAATCTTCAATGCTCAATGCTCAAACCTCAATCCTCAATCCTCAGTCCTCAATCCTCAATCCTCAGACATCAAACCTCAATCCTCAACCGTCAGTCCTCGTGCTCAATCCTCAACACTCAATCCTCAATCCTCAATCTTCAATCTTCAATCATCAATACTCAATATTCAATCCTCAATCTTCAATCCTCAATCCTCAATCCTCTATCCTCAATATTCAACACACAACCCTCAACCACCAATCCTCAATACTCAACCTTCAATCCTCAATTCCGAATACTCAATAGTGTATCCTGAATTATCATGGTTCAATACTCAATCCACAATATTCAATAATCAAATCTCAATCCTCAAACATCAATTCTCAACACTCAATCCTCAACACTCAGTCCACTCTTTTCAATCCTCCATCCTCAACCCTCAATCCTAAAGCGTCAATCCTCAATCCTCAACCCTCAATCCTCAGTCCTTAAACCTCAATCCCGATTCCTCGATCCTGAATCCTCAATCTTTAGCCCTCAGTCCTCAACAATCAATTGTCAATCCTCAATCCTCAATAGAACATCCTCAATTCACAGTTTTCAATACTCAATCCCCATTCTTCAATCTTCAAATCTCAATCCACAAACATCAATTCCCATCACTCAACCCTCAACACTAAGTCCTCAATCTTCAGTCCTCAATCCTCAATCCTCAACCTTCAGTCCTCAATACTCAATCTTCAATCCTCAATTCTCAATCCTCAATCCTCAATCCTCAGACCTCAAACATCAATACTCAACCCTCAGTCCTCGTCCTCAATCCACAACCCTCAACCTTCAATCATCAATATTCAATCTTCCATCCTCAATCCTCAATCCTCGATCCTCAATCCTCAATCCTCAATGTTCAATCCTCAATACCCAATCCTCAATCTTCAATCCTCAATCCTCAATCCTCAATCCTCAATTCTCAATCCTCAATCCTCAGTCCTCAGTCCTCAAACCTCAATCCTCAACCCTCAGCCCTCATCGTCAACTCTCAATCCTCAATCCTCAATCCTCAATCTTCAATCCTCAATACTCAATCTTCAATTCACAATCCTCAACCTTCAATCCTCAATCCTCAATCCTCAATACACAATCCTCAATCTTCAACACTCAATCCTCAGTCCTCAATTCTCAATCCTCAATCCTCAGTCCTCAGTCCTCAAACCTCAATACTCAACCCTCAGCCCTCATCCTCAATCCTCAGTCCTCAATCCTCAATCCTCAATCTTCAATCCTCGATACTCAACCTTCAATCATCAATTCTCAGTCCTCAAACCTCAATTCTGAATCCTCAATCCTGAATCCTCAATCCTCAGCCCTCAGTCCTCAACAATCAGTTGTCCACCCTGAATCCTCAATAGAATATCCTCAATTCACAGTTTTCAATACTCAATACTCAATCTGCATTCTTCAAACCACTATCCACAAACATCAATTCTCATCACTCAACCCTCAACACTCAGTCCTCAACGTTCAATCCTCAATCCTCAATCCACAATCCTCAATCGTCAATCTTCAATCCTCAATCCCCAGTACTCAATCTTCAATCCTCAATGCTCAATCCTCAATCCTCAATCCTCAGTCCTCAATCCTCAATCCTCAGACCTCAAACCTCAATCCTCAACCGTCAGTCCTCGTGCTCAATCCTCAACACTCAATCCTCAATCCTCAATCTTCAATCATCAATACTCAATATTCAATCCTCAATCTTCAATCCTCAATCCTCAATCCTCTATCCTCAATATTCAGCACACAACACTCAACCACCAATACTCAATACTCAACCATCAATACTCAATTCCTAATACTCAATAGTGTATCCTGAATTATCATGGTTCAATACTCAGTCCACAATATTCAATAATCAAATCTCAATCCTCAAACATCAATTCTCAACACTCATTCCTCAACACTCAGTCCACTCTTTTCAATCCTCCATCCTCAACCCTCAATCCTCAAGCGTCAATCCTCAATCCTCAACCCTCAATCCTCAGTCCTTAAACCTCAATCCCGATTCTTCAATCCTGAATCCTCAATCTTTAGCCCTCAGTCCTCAACAATCAATTGTCAATCCTCAATCCTCAATAGAATATCCTCAATTCACAGTTTTCAATACTCAATCCCCATTCTTCAATCTTCAAATCTCAATCCACAAACATCAATTCCCATCACTCAACCCTCAACACTAAGACCTCAATCTTCAATCCTCAATCCTCAATCCTCAACCTTCAGTCCTCAATACTCAATCTTCAATCCTCAATTCTCAATCCTCTATCCTCAATCCTCAGACCTCAAACATCAATACTCAACCCTCAGTCCTCGTCCTCAATCCACAACCCTCAATCCTCTATCTTCAACCTTCAATCATCAATATTCAATCTTCAATCCTCAATCCTCAATCCTCGATCCTCAATCCTCAATCCTCAATGTTCAATCCTCAATACCCAATCCTCAATCTTCAATCCTCAATCCTCAATCCTCAATCCTCAATTCTCAATCCTCAATCCTCAGTCCTCAGTCCTCAAACCTCAATCCCCAACCCTCAGCCCTCATCGTCAACTCTCAATCCTCAATCCTCAATCCTCAATCTTCAATCCTCAATACTCAATCTTCAATTCACAATCCTCAACCTTCAATCCTCAATCCTCAATCCTCAATACCCAATCCTCAATCTTCAACACTCTATCCTCAATCCTCAATTCTCAATCCTCAATCCTCTGTCCTCAGTCCTCAAACCTCAATACTCAACCCTCAGCCCTCATCCTCAACCCACAATCCTCAATCCTCAATCGTCAATCCTCAATCTTCAATCCTCAACCTTCAATACTCAATCCTCAATCCTCAATCCTCAATCCTCAATCCTCAATCATCAATGCTGAGTCTTCAATCCTCAACACTCAATCTTTAATCATCAATCCTCTATCCTCAATCTTCAATCCTCAATCCGCAATCCTGAATCCTCAATCCCCAATCCTCAATTCTCAATCCTCAATCCTCAATCCTCAATATTCAATCCTCAATACTCAATCTTCAATCCTCGATCCTCAATCCTCAATCCTCAATCCTCAACCTTCAATCCTTAATTCTGAATCGTCAATCCTCAATCCTCAATCCTAAATCCTCAGTCCTCATCCTTCAATCCTCAATACCCAATCCTCAATCTTCCATTCTCAACCCTCAATCCTCAATAATCATTCTTCAATCCTCAATCCTCAGTCTTCAAACCTCAATTCTGAATCCTCAATCCTGAATCCTCAATCTTCAGACCTCAGTCCTCAACAATCAGTTGACAATCCTCAATCCTGAATAGAATATCCTCAAGTCACAGTTTTCAATACTCAATACTCAATCTCCAATCTTCAAACCTCTATCCACAAACATCAATTCTCATCACTGAACCCTCAACTCTCAGTCCTCAATGTTCAATACTCAATCTTCAACCCACAATCCTCAATCGTCAATTTTCAATCCTCAATACTCAATCTTCAATCCTCTATCCTCAATCCTCAATCCTCAATCCTCATTCTTCAATCCTCAATACCCAATCCTCAATCTTCAATCCTCAATCCTCAATCCTGAATTCTCAATCCTCAGCCCTTAAACCTCAATCCTCAACCCTCAGCCCTCATCCTCAATCCTCAATCCTCAATCCTCAATCCTCAATCTTCAATCCTCAATACTCAATCTTCAATCCTCAATCCTCAGTCCTCAGTCCTCAAACCTCAAACCTCAATCCCCAACCCTCAGCGCTCATCGTCAACTCTCAATCCTCAATCCTCAATCCTCAATCTTCAATCCTCAATACTCAATCTTCAATTCACAATTGTCAACCTTCAATCCTCAATCCTCAATCCTCAATAAGCAATCCTCAATCTTCAACACTCTATCCTCAGTCCTCAATTCTCAATCCTCAATCCTCAGTCCGCAGTCCTCAAACCTCAATACTCAACCCTCAGCCCTCAGCCCTCATCCTCTACCCACAATCCTCAATCCTCAATCCTCAATCCTCAATCTTCAATCCTCAACCTTTAATACACAATCCTCAATCCTCAATCCTCAATCCTCAACCCTCAATCATCAATGCTCAGTCTTCAATCCTCAACACTCAATCTTTAATCATCAATCCTCAATCCTCAATCTCCAATCCTCAATCCTCAATCCTGAATCCTCAACCCTCAGTCCTCGTCCTCAATCCACAACCCTCAGTCCTCAAACCTCAATCTTCAATCATCAATATTCAATCTTCAATCCTCAACCCTCAATCCTCGATCCTCAATCCTCAATCCTCAATGTTCAATCCTCAATACCCAATCCTCAATCTTCAATCCTCAATCCTCAATCCTCAATCCTCAATTCTCAATCCTCAATCCTCAGTCCTCAGTCCTCAAACCTCAACCCTCAACCCGCAGCCCTCATCGTCAATTCTCAATCCTCAATCCTCAATCCTCAATCTTCAATCCTCAATACTCAATCTTCAATCCACAATCCTCAATCTTCAATCCTCAATACTCAATCTTCAATCCTCAATCCTCAATCCTCAATACTCAATCCTCAATCCTCAGTCCTCAATCCTCAATCTTCTACCTAAATACTCAATCTTCAATCCTCAATTCTCAACCCTCAATCCTCAGTCCTCAAACCTCAAACATCAATACTCAACCCTCAGTCCTCGTCCTCAATCCACAACCCTCAATCCCCAATCCTCAATCTTCAATCATCAATATTCAATCTTCAATCCTCAATTCTCAATCCTCGATCCTCAATCCTCAATCCTCAATCCTCAATCATCAATCCTCAATATTCAATCCTCAATACTAAATCGTTAATCATCAATCCTCAATCCTCAATCTTCAATCCTCAATCCCCAATCCTCAATCCTCAATCCTCAATCCTCAATCCTCAATCCTTAATCCTCAATCTTCAATCCTCAATACTGAATCGTCAATCCTCAATCCTCAATCCTAAATCCTCAGTCCTCATTCTTCAATCCTCAATACCCAATCCTCAACTTTCAATCCTCAATCCTCAATCCTCAATTCGCAATCCTCAATCCTCATTCCTCAGACCTCAAACATCAATACTCAACCCTCAGTCCGCGTCCTCAATCCACAACCCTCAATCCTCAATCCTCAATCTACAATCATCAATATTCAATATTCAATCCTCAATCCTCAATCCTAAATTCTCAATCCTCAGTCCTCAGTCCTCAAACCTCAATCCTCAACCCTCAGCCCTCATCGTCAACTCTCAATCCTCAATCCTCAATCCTCAATCTTCAATCCTCAATACTCAATCTTCAATTCACAATCCTCAACCTTCAATCCTCAATCCTCAATCCTCAATACCCAATCCTCAATCTTCAACACTCTATCCTCAATCCTCAATTCTCAATCCTCAATCCTCAGTCCTCAGTCCTCAAACCTCAATACTCAAACCTCAGCCCTCATCCTCAACCCACAATCCTCAATCCTCAATCCTCAATCCTCAATCCTCAATCTTCAATCCTCAACCTTCAATACTCAATCCTCAATCCTCAATCCTCAATCCTCAATCATCAATGCTCAGTCTTCAATCCTCAACACTCAATCTTTAATCATCAATCCTCAATCCTCAATCTTCAATCCTCAATCCTCAATCCTGAATCCTCAATCCTCAATCCTCAATCCTCAATTCTCAATCCTCAATCCTCAATCCTCAATATTCAATCCTCAATACTCAATCTTCAATCCTCGATCCTCAATCCTAAATCCTCAGTCCTCATTCTTCAATCCTCAATACCCAATCCTCAATCTTCAATCCTCAATCCTCAATCCTCAATTCTCAATCCTCAATCCTCAATCTTCTGACCTCAAACATCAATAATCAACCCTCAGTCCTCGTCCTCAATCCACAACCCTCAGTCCTCAATCCTCAATCTTCAATCATCAATATTCAATCTTCAATCCTCAACCCTCAATCCTCGATCCTCAATCCTCAATCCTCAATGTTCAATCCTCAATACCCAATCCTCAATCTTCAATCCTCAATCCTCAATCCTCTATCCTCATTCTTCAATCCTCAATACCCAATCCTCAATCTTCAACACTCAATCCTCAATTCTCAATTCTCAATCCTCAATCCTCAGTCCTCAGTCCTCAAACCTCAATACTCAACCCTCAGCCCTCATCCTCAGTCCTCAATCCTCAATCCTCAAACCTCAAACCTCAATCCTCAACCGTCAGTCCTCGTGCTCAATCCTCAACACTCAATCCTCAATCCTCAATCCTCAATCGTCAATCCTCAATCCTCAATCCTCAATCTTCAATCCTCAATCCTCAATCCTCAATCTTCAATCCTCAATCCTCAATCCTCAATGTTCAATCCTCAATACCCAATCCTCAATCTTCAATCCTCAATCCTCAATCCTCTATCCTCAATCCTCAATCCTCAATCCTCAATTCTCAATCCTCAATCCTCAGTCCTCAGTCCTCAAACCTCAAACCTCAACCCTCAAACCTCAATCCTCAACCGTCAGTCCCTGTCCTCAATCCTCAACACTCAATCCTCAATCCTCAATCCTCAATCGTCAATCCTCAATCCTCAATCCTCAATCTTCAATCCTCAATCCTCAATCCTCAATCCTCTATCCTCATTCTTCAATCCTCAATACCCAATCCTCAATCTTCAACACTCAATCCTCAATCCTCAATTCTCAATCCTCAATCCTCAGTCCTCAGTCCTTAAACCTCAATACTCAACCCTCAGCCCTCATCCTCAATCCTCAGTCCTCAATCCTCAATCCTCAACCTTCAATCCTCGATACTCAATCTTCAATCCTCAATCCTCAATCCTCTATCCTCAATCCTCAGACCTCAAACATCAATACTCAACCCTCAGTCCTCGTCCTCAATCCACAACCCTCAATCCTCTATCCTCAACCTTCAATCATCAATATTCAATCTTCAATCCTCAATCCTCAATCCTCTATCCTCAATCCTCAATCCTCAATGTTCAATCCTCAATACCCAATCCTCAATCTTCAATCCTCAATCCTCAATCCTCAATCCTCAATTCTCAATCCTCAATCCTCAGTCCTCAGTCCTCAAACCTCAATCCCCAACCCTCAGCCCTCATCGTCAACTCTCAATCCTTAATCCTCAATCCTCAATCTTCAATCCTCAATACTCAATCTTCAATTCACAATCCTCAACCTTCAATCCTCAATCCTCAATCCTCAATACCCAATCCTCAATCTTCAACACTCTATCCTCGATCCTCAATTCTCAATCCTCAATCCTCAGTCCTCAGTCCTCAACCCACAATCCTCAATCCTCAATCCTCAATCCTCAATCTTCAATCCTCAACCTTCAATACTCAATCCTCACTCCTCAATCCTCAATCCTCAATCCTCAATCATCAATGCTGAGTCTTCAATCCTCAACACTCATTCTTTAATCATCAATCCTCAATCCTCAATCTTCAATCCTCAATCCTCAATCCTGAATCCTCAATACTCAATCCTCAATTCTCAATCCTCAATCCTCAATCCTCAATACTCAATCCTCAATACTCAATCTTCAATCCTCGATCCTCAATCCTCAATCTTCAATCCTCAATCCTCAATCTACAATCATTAATATTCAATCTTCAATCCTCAATACCCAATCCTCAATCTTCAATCCTCAATCCTCAATCCTCAATCTTCAATTCTCAATCCTCAATCCTCAGTCCTCAGTCCTCAAACCTCAACCCTCAACCCGCAGCCCTCATCGTCAATTCTCAATCCTCAATCCTCAATCCTCAATCTTCAATCCTCAATACTCAATCTTCAATCCACAATCCTCAATCTTCAATCCTCAATACTCAATCTTCAATCCTCAATCCTCAATCCTCAATACTCAATCCTCAATCCTCAGTCCTCAATCCTCAATCTTCTATCTCAATACTCAATCTTCAATCCTCAATTCTCAACCCTCAATCCTCAGTCCTCAAACCTCAAACATCAATACTCAACCCTCAGTCCTCGTCCTCAATCCACAACCCTCAATCCCCAATCCTCAATCTTCAGTCATCAATATTCAATCTTCAATCCTCAACTCTCAATCCTCGATCCTCAATCCTCAATCCTCAATCCTCAATCATCAATCCTCAATCTTCAATCCTCAATACTAAATCATTAATCATCAATCCTCAATCCTCAATCTTCAATCCTCAATCCCCAATCCTCAATCCTCAATCCTCAATCCTCAATCCTCAATCCTTAATCCTCAATCTTCAATCCTCAATACTGAATCGTCAATCCTCAATCCTCAATCCTAAATCCTCAGTCCTCATTCTTCAATCCTCAATACCCAATCCTCAACTTTCAATCCTCAATCCTCAATCCTCAATTCTCAATCCTCAATCCTCATTCCTCAGACCTCAAACATCAATACTCAACCCTCAGTCAGCGTCCTCAATCCACAACCCTCAATCCTCAATCCTCAACCTACAATCATCAATATTCAATCTTCAATCCTCAATCCTCAATCCTCGATCCTCAATCCTCAATCCTCAATGTTCAATCCTCAATACACAATCCTCAATCTTCAATCCTCAATCCTCAATCCTCAATCCTCAATTCTCAATCCTCAATCCTCAGTCCTCAGTCCTCAAACCTCAATCCTCAACCCTCAGCCCTCATCGTCAACTCTCAATCCTCAATCCTCAATCCTCAATCTTCAATCCTCAATACTCAATCTTCAATTCACAATCCTCAACCTTCAATCCTCAATCCTCAATCCTCAATACCCAATCCTCAATCTTCAACACTCTATCCTCAGTCCTCAATTCTCAATCCTCAATCCTCAGTCCGCAGTCCTCAAACCTCAATACTCAACCCTCAGCCCTCAGCCCTCATCCTCAACCCACAATCCTCAATCCTCAATCCTCAACCCTCAGTCCTCGTCCTCAATCCACAACCCTCAGTCCTCAATCCTCAATCTTCAATCATCAATATTCAATCCTCAATCCTCAACCCTCAATCCTCGATCCTCAATCCTCAATCCTCAATGTTCAATCCTCAATACCCAATCCTCAATCTTCAATCCTCAATCCTCAATCCTCAATCCTCAATTCTCAATCCTCAATCCTCAGACCTCAGTCCTCAAACCTCAACCCTCAACCCGCAGCCCTCATCGTCAATTCTCAATCTTCAATCCTCAATCCTCAATCTTCAATCCTCAATACTCAATCTTCAATCCACAATCCTCAATCTTCAATCCTCAATACTCAATCTTCAATCCTCAATCCTCAATCCTCAATACTCCATCCTCAATCCTCAGTCCTCAATCCTCAATCCTCTACCTCAATACTCAATCTTCAATCCTCAATTCTCAATCCTCAATCCTCAATCCTCAAACCTCAAACATCAATACTCAACCCTCAGTCCTCGTCCTCAATCCACAACCCTCAATCCCCAATCCTCAATCTTCAATCATCAATATTCAATCTTCAATCCTCAATCCTCAATCCTCGATCCTCAATCCTCAATCCTCAATCCTCAATCATCAATCCTCAATCTTCAATCCTCAATACTCAATGTTTAATCATCAATCCTCAATCCTCAATCTTCAATCCTCAATCCCCAATCCTCAATCCTCAATCCTCAATCCTCAATCCTCAATCCTCAATCCTCAATCCTCAATCTTCAATCCTCAATACTGAATCGTCAATCCTCAATCCTCAATCCTAAATCCTCAGTCCTCATTCTTCAATCCTCAATACCCAATCCTCAACTTTCAATCCTCAATCCTCAATCCTCAATTCTCAATCCTCAATCCTCATTCCTCAGACCTCAAACATCAACACTCAACCCTCAGTCCGCGTCCTCAATCCACAACACTCAATCCTCAATCCTCAATCTACAATCATCAATATTCAATCTTCAATCCTCAGTCCTCAATCCTCGATACTCAATCCTCAATCCTCAATGTTCAATCCTCAATACCCAATCCTCAATCTTCAATCCTCAATCCTCAATCCTCAATCCTCAATTCTCAATCCTCAATCCTCAGTCCTCAATCATCAATGCTGAGTCTTCAATCCTCAACACTCAATCTTTAATCATCAATCCTCAATCCTCAATCTTCAATCCTCAATCCTCAATCCTGAATCCTCAATCCTCAATCCTCAATTCTCAATCCTCAATCCTCAATCCTCAATATTCAATCCTCAATACTCAATCTTCAATCCTCGATCCTCAATCCTCAATCCTCAATCCTTAATCTTCAATCCTCAATACTGAATCGTCAATCCTCAATCCTCAATCCTAAATCCTCAGTCCTCATCCTTCAATCCTCAATACCCAATCCTCAATCTTCAATCCTCAATCCTCAATCCTCAATTCTCAATCCTCAATCCTCATTCCTCAGACCTCAAACATCAATACTCAACCCTCAGTCCGCGTCCTCAATCCACAACCCTCAATCCTCGATCCTCAATCTACAATCATCAATACTCAATCTTCAATCCTCAATCCTCAATCCTCAATTCTCAATCCTCATTCTTCAATCCTCATTACCCAATCTACAATCCTCATTCCTGAATCCTCAATTCTCAACCCTCAATCCTCAATAATCATTCTTGAATCCTCAATTCTCAGTCTTCAAACCTCAATTCTGAATCCTCAATCCTGAATCCTCAATCTTCAGACCTCAGACCTCAACAATCAGTTGACAATCCTCAATCCTCAATAGAATATCCTCAAGTCACAGTTTTCAATACTCAATACTCAATCTGCAATCTTCAAACCTCTATCCACAAACATCAATTCTCATCACTGAACCCTCAACACTCAGTCCTCAATGTTCAATACTCAATCTTCAACCCACAATCCTCAATCGTCAATCTTCAATCCTCAATACTCAATCTTCAATCCTCTATCCTCAATCCTCAATCCTCAATCCTCATTCTTCAATCCTCAATACCCAATCCTCAATCTTCAATCCTCAATCCTCAATCCCGAATTCTCAATCCTCAGCCCTTAAACCTCAATCCTCAACCCTCAGCCCTCATCCTCAATCCTCAATCCTCAATCCTCAATCCTCAATCTTCAATCCTCAATACTCAATCTTCAATCCTCAATCCTCAATGCTCAGTCCTCAAACCTCAATTCTGAACCCTCACACCTGAATCCTCAATCTTCAGCCCTCAGTCCTCAACAATCAGGTTACAATCCTCAATCCTCAATGGAATATCCTCAATTCACAGTTTTCAATACACAATACTCATTCTGCAATCTTCAAATGTCTATCCACAAACATCAATTCTCATCACTCAACCATCAACACTCAGTCCTCAATGTTCAATCCTCAATCCTCAATTCTCAATCTTCAATCCTCAATACTCAATCTTTAATCCTCAATCCTCAATCCTCAATCTTCAATCCCCAGTCCTCAATACTCCATCCTCAATTATCATCCTGAACCCTCAATCATCAATCCTCAACCTTCAATACTCAATCCTCAATCCTCAATCCTAAATCCTCAATCCTCAATCATTAATCCTCAATCTTCAATCCTCAACACTCAATCTTTGATCATCAATCCTCAATCCTCAATCTTCAATCCTCAATCCTCAATCCTGAATCCTCAATCCTCAATCCTCAATCCTCAATCCTCAATCCTCAATCTTCAATCCTCAATACTCAATCTTCAATCCTCGATCCTCAATCCTAGATACTCAGTCCTCATTCTTCAATCCTCAATACCCAATCCTCACTCTTCAATCCTCAATCCTCAATCCTCAATTCTCAATCCTCAATCCTCAATCTTCAGACCTCAAACATCAATACTCAACCCTCAGTCCTCGTCCTCAATCCACAACACTCAATCTTCAATCCTCAATCTTCAATCATCAATATTCAATCTTCAATCCTCAACCCTCAATCCTGGATCCTCAATCCTCAACCCTCAATGTTCAATCCTCAATTCCCAATCCTCAATCGTCAATACTCAATCCACAATCCTCAATCCTCAATTCTCAATCCTCAATCCTCAGTCCTCAGTCCTCAAACCTCAAACCTCAACCCTCAAACCTCAATCCTCAACCGTCAGTCCCTGTCGTCAATCCTCAACACTCAATCCTCAATCCTCAATCCTCAATCCTCAATCCTCAATCCTCAATCCTCTATCCTCATTCTTCAATCCTCAATACCCAATCCTCAATCTTCAACACTCAATCCTCAATCCACAATTCTCAATCCCCAATCCTCAGTCCTCAGTCCTCAAACCTCAATACTCAACCCTCAGCCCTCATCCTCAATCCTCAGTCCTCAATCCTCAATCCTCAACCTTCAATCATCAATATTCAATCTTCAATCCTGAATCCTCAATCCTCGATCCTCAATCCGCAATCCTCAATGTTCAATCCTCAATACCCAATCCTCAATCTTCAATCCTCAATCCTCAATCCTCAATCCTCAATTCTCAATCCTCAATCCTCAGTCCTCAGTCCTCAAACCTCAATCCTCAACCCTCAGCCCTCATCGTCAACTCTCAATCCTCAATCCTCAATCCTCAATCTTCAATCCTCAATACTCAATCTTCAATTCACAATCCTCAACCTTCAATCCTCAATCCTCAATCCTCAATACCCAATCCTCAATCTTCAACACTCTATCCTCAGTCCTCAATTCTCAATCCTCAATCCTCAGTCCGCAGTCCTCAAACCTCAATACTCAACCCTCAGCCCTCAGCCCTCATCCTCTACCCACAATCCTCTATCCTCAATCCTCAATCCTCAATCTTCAATCCTCAACCTTTAATACTCAATCCTCAATCCTCAATCCTCAATCCTCAATCCTCAACCCTCAATCATCAATGCTCAGTCTTCAATCCTCAACACTCAATCTTTAATCATCAATCCTCAATCCTCAATCTCCAATCCTCAATCCTCAATCCTGAATCCTCAACCCTCAGTCCTCGTCCTCAATCCACAACCCTCAGTCCTCAAACCTCAATCTTCAATCATCAATATTCAATCTTCAATCCTCAACCCTCAATCCTCGATCCTCAATCCTCAATCCTCAATGTTCAATCCTCAATACCCAATCCTCAATCTTCAATCCTCAATCCTCAATCCTCAATCCTCAATTCTCAATGCTCAATCCTCAGTCCACAGTCCTCAAACCTCAACCCTCAACCCGCAGCCCTCATCGTCAATTCTCAATCCTCAATCCTCAATCCTCAATCTTCAATCCTCAATACTCAACCTTCAATCCACAATCCTCAATCTTCAATCCTCAATACTCAATCTTCAATCCTCAATCCTCAATCCTCAATACTCAATCCTCAATCCTCAGTCCTCAATCCTCAATCTTCTACCTCAATACTCAATCTTCAATCCTCAATTCTCAACCCTCAATCCTCAGTCCTCAAACCTCAAACATCAATACTCAACCCTCAGTCCTCGTCCTCAATCCACAACCCTCAATCCCCAATCCTCAATCTTCAATCATCAATATTCAATCTTCAATCCTCAATTCTCAATCCTCGATCCTCAATCCTCAATCCTCAATCCTCAATCATCAATCCTCAATCTTCAATCCTCAATACTAAATCATTAATCATCAATCCTCAATCCTCAATCTTCAATCCTCAATCCTCAATTCTCAATCCTCAATCCTCAATCCTCAATATTCAATCCTCAATACTCAATCTTCAATCCTCGATCCTCAATCCTCAATCCTCAATCCTCAATCTTCAATCCTCAATACTGAATCGTCAATCCTCAATCCTCAATCCTAAATCCTCAGTCCTCATCCTTCAATCCTCAATACCCAATCCTCAACTTTCAATCCTCAATCCTCAATCCTCAATTCTCAATCCTCAATCCTCATTCCTCAGACCTCAAACATCAACACTCAACCCTCAGTCCGCGTCCTCAATCCACAACACTCAATCCTCAATCCTCAATCTACAATCATCAATATTCAATCTTCAATCCTCAATCCTCAATCCTCGATACTCAATCCTCAATCCTCAATGTTCAATCCTCAATACCCAATCCTCAATCTTCAATCCTCAATCCTCAATCCTCAATCCTCAATTCTCAATCCTCAATCCTCAGTCCTCAATCATCAATGCTGAGTCTTCAATCCTCAACACTCAATCTTTAATCATCAATCCTCAATCCTCAATCTTCAATCCTCAATCCTCAATCCTGAATCCTCAATCCTCAATCCTCAATTCTCAATCCTCAATCCTCAATCCTCAATATTCAATCCTCAATACTCAATCTTCAATCCTCGATCCTCAATCCTCAATCCTCAATCCTCAATCTTCAATCCTCAATACTGAATCGTCAATCCTCAATCCTCAATCCTAAATCCTCAGTCCTCATCCTTCAATCCTCAATACCCAATCCTCAATCTTCAATCCTCAATCCTCAATCCTCAATTCTCAATCCTCAATCCTCATTCCTCAGACCTCAAACATCAATACTCAACCCTCAGTCCGCGTCCTCAATCCACAACCCTCAATCCTCGATCCTCAATCTACAATCATCAATACTCAATCTTCAATCCTCAATCCTCAATCCTCAATTCTCAATCCTCATTCTTCAATCCTCATTACCCAATCTACAATCCTCATTCCTGAATCCTCAATTCTCAACCCTCAATCCTCAATAATCATTCTTCAATCCTCAATTCTCAGTCTTCAAACCTCAATTCTGAATCCTCAATCCTGAATCCTCAATCTTCAGACCTCAGACCTCAACAATCAGTTGACAATCCTCAATCCTCAATAGAATATCCTCAAGTCACAGTTTTCAATACTCAATACTCAATCTGCAATCTTCAAACCTCTATCCACAAACATCAATTCTCATCACTGAACCCTCAACACTCAGTCCTCAATGTTCAATACTCAATCTTCAACCCACAATCCTCAATCGTCAATCTTCAATCCTCAATACTCAATCTTCAATCCTCTATCCTCAATCCTCAATCCTCAATCCTCATTCTTCAATCCTCAATACCCAATCCTCAATCTTCAATCCTCAATCCTCAATCCCGAATTCTCAATCCTCAGCCCTTAAACCTCAATCCTCAACCCTCAGCCCTCATCCTCAATCCTCAATCCTCAATCCTCAATCCTCAATCTTCAATCCTCAATACTCAATCTTCAATCCTCAATCCTCAATGCTCAGTCCTCAAACCTCAATTCTGAACCCTCACACCTGAATCCTCAATCTTCAGCCCTCAGTCCTCAACAATCAGGTTACAATCCTCAATCCTCAATGGAATATCCTCAATTCACAGTTTTCAATACACAATACTCATTCTGCAATCTTCAAATGTCTATCCACAAACATCAATTCTCATCACTCAACCATCAACACTCAGTCCTCAATGTTCAATCCTCAATCCTCAATTCTCAATCTTCAATCCTCAATACTCAATCTTTAATCCTCAATCCTCAATCCTCAATCTTCAATCCCCAGTCCTCAATACTCCATCCTCAATTATCATCCTGAACCCTCAATCATCAATCCTCAACCTTCAATACTCAATCCTCAATCCTCAATCCTAAATCCTCAATCCTCAATCATTAATCCTCAATCTTCAATCCTCAACACTCAATCTTTGATCATCAATCCTCAATCCTCAATCTTCAATCCTCAATCCTCAATCCTGAATCCTCAATCCTCAATCCTCAATCCTCAATCCTCAATCCTCAATCTTCAATCCTCAATACTCAATCTTCAATCCTCGATCCTCAATCCTAGATACTCAGTCCTCATTCTTCAATCCTCAATACCCAATCCTCACTCTTCAATCCTCAATCCTCAATCCTCAATTCTCAATCCTCAATCCTCAATCTTCAGACCTCAAACATCAATACTCAACCCTCAGTCCTCGTCCTCAATCCACAACACTCAATCTTCAATCCTCAATCTTCAATCATCAATATTCAATCTTCAATCCTCAACCCTCAATCCTGGATCCTCAATCCTCAACCCTCAATGTTCAATCCTCAATTCCCAATCCTCAATCGTCAATACTCAATCCACAATCCTCAATCCTCAATTCTCAATCCTCAATCCTCAGTCCTCAGTCCTCAAACCTCAAACCTCAACCCTCAAACCTCAATCCTCAACCGTCAGTCCCTGTCGTCAATCCTCAACACTCAATCCTCAATCCTCAATCCTCAATCCTCAATCCTCAATCCTCAATCCTCTATCCTCATTCTTCAATCCTCAATACCCAATCCTCAATCTTCAACACTCAATCCTCAATCCACAATTCTCAATCCCCAATCCTCAGTCCTCAGTCCTCAAACCTCAATACTCAACCCTCAGCCCTCATCCTCAATCCTCAGTCCTCAATCCTCAATCCTCAACCTTCAATCATCAATATTCAATCTTCAATCCTGAATCCTCAATCCTCGATCCTCAATCCGCAATCCTCAATGTTCAATCCTCAATACCCAATCCTCAATCTTCAATCCTCAATCCTCAATCCTCAATCCTCAATTCTCAATCCTCAATCCTCAGTCCTCAGTCCTCAAACCTCAATCCTCAACCCTCAGCCCTCATCGTCAACTCTCAATCCTCAATCCTCAATCCTCAATCTTCAATCCTCAATACTCAATCTTCAATTCACAATCCTCAACCTTCAATCCTCAATCCTCAATCCTCAATACCCAATCCTCAATCTTCAACACTCTATCCTCAGTCCTCAATTCTCAATCCTCAATCCTCAGTCCGCAGTCCTCAAACCTCAATACTCAACCCTCAGCCCTCAGCCCTCATCCTCTACCCACAATCCTCTATCCTCAATCCTCAATCCTCAATCTTCAATCCTCAACCTTTAATACTCAATCCTCAATCCTCAATCCTCAATCCTCAATCCTCAACCCTCAATCATCAATGCTCAGTCTTCAATCCTCAACACTCAATCTTTAATCATCAATCCTCAATCCTCAATCTCCAATCCTCAATCCTCAATCCTGAATCCTCAACCCTCAGTCCTCGTCCTCAATCCACAACCCTCAGTCCTCAAACCTCAATCTTCAATCATCAATATTCAATCTTCAATCCTCAACCCTCAATCCTCGATCCTCAATCCTCAATCCTCAATGTTCAATCCTCAATACCCAATCCTCAATCTTCAATCCTCAATCCTCAATCCTCAATCCTCAATTCTCAATGCTCAATCCTCAGTCCTCAGTCCTCAAACCTCAACCCTCAACCCGCAGCCCTCATCGTCAATTCTCAATCCTCAATCCTCAATCCTCAATCTTCAATCCTCAATACTCAACCTTCAATCCACAATCCTCAATCTTCAATCCTCAATACTCAATCTTCAATCCTCAATCCTCAATCCTCAATACTCAATCCTCAATCCTCAGTCCTCAATCCTCAATCTTCTACCTCAATACTCAATCTTCAATCCTCAATTCTCAACCCTCAATCCTCAGTCCTCAAACCTCAAACATCAATACTCAACCCTCAGTCCTCGTCCTCGATCCACAACCCTCAATCCCCAATCCTCAATCTTCAATCATCAATATTCAATCTTCAATCCTCAATTCTCAATCCTCGATCCTCAATCCTCAATCCTCAATCCTCAATCATCAATCCTCAATCTTCAATCCTCAATACTAAATCATTAATCATCAATCCTCAATCCTCAATCTTCAATCCTCAATCCCCAATCCTCAATCCTCAATCCTCAATCCTCAATCCTCAATCCTTAATCCTCAATCTTCAATCCTCAATACTGAATCGTCAATCCTCAATCCTCATTCCTAAATCCTCAGTCCTCATTCTTCAGTCCTCAACACCCAATCCTCAACTTTCAATCCTCAATCCTCAATCCTCAATTCTCAATCCTCAATCCTCATTCCTCAGACCTCAAACATCAATACTCAACCCTCAGTCCGCGTCCTCAATCCACAACCCTCAATCCTCAATCCTCAATCTACAATCATCAATATTCAATCTTCAATCCTCAATCCTCAATCCTCGATCCTCAATCCTCAATCCTCAATGTTCAATCCTCAATACACAATCCTCAATCTTCAATCCTCAATCCTCAATCCTCAATCCTCAATTCTCAATCCTCAATCCTCAGTCCTCAGTCCTCAAACCTCAATCCTCAACCCTCAGCCCTCATCGTCAACTCTCAATCCTCAATCCTCAATCCTCAATCTTCAATCCTCAATACTCAATCTTCAATTCACAATCCTCAACCTTCAATCCTCAATCCTCAATCCTCAATACCCAATCCTCAATCTTCAACACTCTATCCTCAGTCCTCAATTCTCAATCCTCAATCCTCAGTCCGCAGTTCTCAAACCTCAATACTCAACCCTCAGCCCTCAGCCCTCATCCTCAACCCACAATCCTCAATCCTCAATCCTCAACCCTCAGTTCTCGTCCTCAATCCACAACCCTCAGTCCTCAATCCTCAATCTTCAATCATCAATATTCAATCTTCAATCCTCAACCCTCAATCCTCGATCCTCAATCCTCAATCCTCAATGTTCAATCCTCAATACCCAATCCTCAATCTTCAATCCTCAATCCTCAATCCTCAATCCTCAATTCTCAATCCTCAATCCTCAGTCCTCAGTCCTCAAACCTCAACCCTCAACCCGCAGCCCTCATCGTCAATTCTCAATCTTCAATCCACAATCCTCAATCTTCAATCCTCAATACTCAATCTTCAATCCACAATCCTCAATCTTCAATCCTCAATACTCAATCTTCAATCCTCAATCCTCAATCCTCAATACTCAATCCTCAATCCTCAGTCCTCAATCCTCAATCTTCTACCTCAATACTCAATCTTCAATCCTCAATTCTCAATCCTCAATCCTCAATCCTCAAACCTCAAACATCAATACTCAACCCTCAGTCCTCGTCCTCAATCCACAACCCTCAATCCCCAATACTCAATCTTCAATCATCAATATTCAATCTTCAATCCTCAATCCTCAATCCTCGATCCTCAATCCTCAATCCTCAATCCTCAATCATCAATACTCAATCTTCAATCCTCAATACTCAATCTTTAATCATCAATCCTCAATCCTCAATCTTCAATCCTCAATCCCCAATCCTCAATCCTCAATCCTCAATCCTCAATCCTCAATGTTCAATCCTCAATACCCAATCCTCAATCTTCAATCCTCAATCCTCAATCCTCAATCCTAAATTCTCAATCCTCAGTCCTCAGTCCTCAAACCTCAATCCTCAACCCTCAGCCCTCATCGTCAACTCTCAATCCTCAATCCTCAATCCTCAATCTTCAATCCTCAATACTCAATCTTCAATTCACAATCCTCAACCTTCAATCCTCAATCCTCAATCCTCAATACCCAATCCTCAATCTTCAACACTCTATCCTCAATCCTCAATTCTCAATCCTCAATCCTCAGTCCTCAGTCCTCAAACCTCAATACTCAACCCTCAGCCCTCATCCTCAACCCACAATCCTCAATCCTCAATCCTCAATCCTCAATCTTCAATCCTCAACCTTCAATACTCAATCCTCAATCCTCAATCCTCAATCCTCAATCATCAATGCTCAGTCTTCAATCCTCAACACTCAATCTTTAATCATCAATCCTCAATCCTCAATCTTCAATCCTCAATCCTCAATCCTGAATCCTCAATCCTCAATCCTCAGTCCTCAATTCTCAATCCTCAATCCTCAATCCTCAATATTCAATCCTCATTACTCAATCTTCAATCCTCGATCCTCAATCCTAAATCCTCAGTCCTCATTCTTCAATCCTCAATACCCAATCCTCAATCTTCAATCCTCAATCCTCAATCCTCAATTCTCAATCCTCAATCCTCAATCTTCTGACCTCAAACATCAATAATCAACCCTCAGTCCTCGTCCTCAATCCACAACCCTCAGTCCTCAATCCTCAATCTTCAATCATCAATATTCAATCTTCAATCCTCAACCCTCAATCCTCGATCCTCAATCCTCAATCCTCAATGTTCAATCCTCAATACCCAATCCTCAATCTTCAATCCTCAATCCTCAATCCTCTATCCTCATTCTTCAATCCTCAATACCCAATCCTCAATCTTCAACACTCAATCCTCAATCCTCAATTCTCAATCCTCAATCCTCAGTCCTCAGTCCTCAAACCTCAATACTCAACCCTCAGCCCTCATCCTCAGTCCTCAATCCTCAATCCTCAAACCTCAAACCTCAATCCTCAACCGTCAGTCCTCGTGCTCAATCCTCAACACTCAATCCTCAATCCTCAATCCTCAATCGTCAATCCTCAATCCTCAATCCTCAATCTTCAATCGTCAATCCTCAATCCTCAATCTTCAATCCTCAATCCTCAATCCTCAATGTTCAATCCTCAATACCCAATCCTCAATCTTCAATCCTCAATCCTCAATCCTCTATCCTCAATCCTCAATCCTCAATCCTCAATTCTCAATCCTCAATCCTCAGTCCTCAGTCCTCAAACCTCAAACCTCAACCCTCAAACTTCAATCCTCAACCGTCAGTCCCTGTCCTCAATCCTCAACACTCAATCCTCAATCCTCAATCCTCAATCGTCAATCCTCAATCCTCAATCCTCAATCTTCAATCCTCAATCCTCAATCCTCAATCCTCTATCCTCATTCTTCAATCCTCAATACCCAATCCTCAATCTTCAACACTCAATCCTCAATCCTCAATTCTCAATCCTCAATCCTCAGTCCTCAGTCCTTAAACCTCAATACTCAACCCTCAGCCCTCATCCTCAATCCTCAGTCCTCAATCCTCAATCCTCAACCTTCAATCCTCGATACTCAATCTTCAATCCTCAATCCTCAATCCTCTATCCTCAATCCTCAGACCTCAAACATCAATACTCAACCCTCAGTCCTCGTCCTCAATCCACAACCCTCAATCCTCTATCCTCAACCTTCAATCATCAATATTCAATCTTCAATCCTCAATCCTCAATCCTCTATCCTCAATCCTCAATCCTCAATGTTCAATCCTCAATACCCAATCCTCAATCTTCAATCCTCAATCCTCAATCCTCAATCCTCAATTCTCAATCCTCAATCCTCAGTCCTCAGTCCCCAAACCTCAATCCCCAACCCTCAGCCCTCATCGTCAACTCTCAATCCTTAATCCTCAATCCTCAATCTTCAATCCTCAATACTCAATCTTCAATTCACAATCCTCAACCTTCAATCCTCAATCCTCAATCCTCAATACCCAATCCTCAATCTTCAACACTCTATCCTCAATCCTCAATTCTCAATCCTCAATCCTCAGTCCTCAGTCCTCAACCCACAATCCTCAATCCTCAATCCTCAATCCTCAATCTTCAATCCTCAACCTTCAATACTCAATCCTCACTCCTCAATCCTCAATCCTCAATCCTCAATCATCAATGCTGAGTCTTCAATCCTCAACACTCATTCTTTAATCATCAATCCTCAATCCTCAATCTTCAATCCTCAATCCTCAATCCTGAATCCTCAATACTCAATCCTCAATTCTCAATCCTCAATCCTCAATCCTCAATACTCAATCCTCAATACTCAATCTTCAATCCTCGATCCTCAATCCTCAATCTTCAATCCTCAATCCTCAATCTACAATCATCAATATTCAATCTTCAATCCTCAATACCCAATCCTCAATCTTCAATCCTCAATCCTCAATCCTCAATCCTCAATTCTCAATCCTCAATCCTCAGTCCTCAGTCCTCAAACCTCAAACCTCAACCCGCAGCCCTCATCGTCAATTCTCAATCCTCAATCCTCAATCCTCAATCTTCAATCCTCAATACTCAATCTTCAATCCACAATCCTCAATCTTCAATCCTCAATACTCAATCTTCAATCCTCAATCCTCAATCCTCAATACTCAATCCTCAATCCTCAGTCCTCAATCCTCAATCTTCTACCTCAATACTCAATCTTCAATCCTCAATTCTCAACCCTCAATCGTCAGTCCTCAAACCTCAAACATCAATACTCAACCCTCAGTCCTCGTCCTCAATCCACAACCCTCAATCCCCAATCCTCAATCTTCAATCATCAATATTCAATCTTCAATCCTCAACTCTCAATCCTCGATCCTCAATCCTCAATCCTCAATCCTCAATCATCAATCCTCAATCTTCAATCCTCAATACTAAATCATTAATCATCAATCCTCAATCCTCAATCTTCAATCCTCAATCCCCAATCCTCAATCCTCAATCCTCAATCCTCAATCCTCAATCCTTAATCCTCAATCTTCAATCCTCAATACTGAATCGTCAATCCTCAATCCTCAATCCTAAATCCTCAGTCCTCATTCTTCAATCCTCAATACCCAATCCTCAACTTTCAATCCTCAATCCTCAATCCTCAATTCTCAATCCTCAATCCTCATTCCTCAGACCTCAAACATCAATACTCAACCCTCAGTCAGCGTCCTCAATCCACAACCCTCAATCCTCAATCCTCAATCTACAATCATCAATATTCAATCTTCAATCCTCAATCCTCAATCCTCGATCCTCAATCCTCAATCCTCAATGTTCAATCCTCAATACACAATCCTCAATCTTCAATCCTCAATCCTCAATCCTCAATCCTCAATTCTCAATCCTCAATCCTCAGTCCTCAGTCCTCAAACCTCAATCCTCAACCCTCAGCCCTCATCGTCAACTCTCAATCCTCAATCCTCAATCCTCAATCTTCAATCCTCAATACTCAATCTTCAATTCACAATCCTCAACCTTCAATCCTCAATCCTCAATCCTCAATACCCAATCCTCAATCTTCAACACTCTATCCTCAGTCCTCAATTCTCAATCCTCAATCCTCAGTCCGCAGTCCTCAAACCTCAATACTCAACCCTCAGCCCTCAGCCCTCATCCTCAACCCACAATCCTCAATCCTCAATCCTCAACCCTCAGTCCTCGTCCTCAATCCACAACCCTCAGTCCTCAATCCTCAATCTTCAATCATCAATATGCAATCTTCAATCCTCAACACTCAATCCTCGATCCTCAATCCTCAATCCTCAATGTTCAATCCTCAATACCCAATCCTCAATCTTCAATCCTCAATCCTCAATCCTCAATCCTCAATTCTCAATCCTCAATCCTCAGACCTCAGTCCTCAAACCTCAACCCTCAACCCGCAGCCCTCATCGTCAATTCTCAATCTTCAATCCTCAATCCTCAATCTTCAATCCTCAATACTCAATCTTCAATCCACAATCCTCAATCTTCAATCCTCAATACTCAATCTTCAATCCTCAATCCTCAATCCTCAATACTCAATCCTCAATCCTCAGTCCTCAATCCTCAATCTTCTACCTCAATACTCAATCTTCAATCCTCAATTCTCAATCCTCAATCCTCAATCCTCAAACCTCAAACATCAATACTCAACCCTCAGTCCTCGTCCTCAATCCACAACCCTCAATCCCCAATCCTCAATCTTCAATCATCAATATTCAATCTTCAATCCTCAATCCTCAATCCTCGATCCTCAATCCTCAATCCTCAATCCTCAATCCTCAATCGTCAATCCTCAATCTTCAATCCTCAATACTCAATGTTTAATCATCAATCCTCAATCCTCAATCTTCAATCCTCAGTCCCCAATCCTCAATCCTCAATCCTCAATCCTCAATCCTCAATCCTCAATCCTCAATCCTCAATCTTCAATCCTCAATACTGAATCGTCAATCCTCAATCCTCAATCCTAAATCCTCAGTCCTCATTCTTCAATCCTCAATACCCAATCCTCAACTTTCAATCCTCAATCCTCAATCCTCAATTCTCAATCCTCAATCCTCATTCCTCAGACCTCAAACATCAACACTCAACCCTCAGTCCGCGTCCTCAATCCACAACACTCAATCCTCAATCCTCAATCTACAATCATCAATATTCAATCTTCAATCCTCAATCCTCAATCCTCGATACTCAATCCTCAATCCTCAATGTTCAATCCTCAATACCCAATCCTCAATCTTCAATCCTCAATCCTCAATCCTCAATCCTCAATTCTCAATCCTCAATCCTCAGTCCTCAGTCCTCAAACCTCAATCCCCAACCCTCAGCCCTCATCGTCAACTCTCAATCCTCAATCCTCAATCCTCAATCTTCAATCCTCAATACTCAATCTTCAATCCACAATTCTCAATCTTCAATCCTCAATACTCAATCTTCAATCCTCAATCCCCAATCCTCAATACTCAATCCTCAATCCCCAGTCCTCAATCCTCAATCTTCAATCCTCAATCCTCAATCTACAATCATCAATATTCAATCTTCAATCCTCAATCCTCAATCCTCGATACTCAATCCCCAATCCTCAATGTTCAATCCTCAATACCCAATCCTCAATCTTCAATCCTCAATCCTCAATCCTCAATCCTAAATTCTCAATCCTCAGTCCTCAGTCCTCAAACCTCAATCCTCAACCCTCAGCCCTCATCGTCAACTCTCAATCCTCAATCCTCAATCCTCAATCTTCAATCCTCAATACTCAATCTTCAATTCACAATCCTCAACCTTCAATCCTCAATCCTCAATCCTCAATACCCAATCCTCAATCTTCAACACTCTATCCTCAATCCTCAATTCTCAATCGTCAATCCTCAGTCCTCAGTCCTCAAACCTCAATACTCAACCCTCAGCCCTCATCCTCAACCCACAATCCTCAATCCTCAATCCTCAATCCTCAATCTTCAATCCTCAACCTTCAATACTCAATCCTCAATCCTCAATCCTCAATCCTCAATCCTCAATCATCAATGCTCAGTCTTCAATCCTCAACACTCAATCTTTAATCATGAATCCTCAATCCTCAATCTTCAATCCTCAATCCTCAATCCTGAATCCTCAATCCTCAATCCTCAATTCTCAATCCTCAATCCTCAATCCTCAATATTCAATCCTCAATACTCAATCTTCAATCCTCGATCCGCAATCCTAAATCCTCAGTCCTCATTCTTCAATCCTCAATACCCAATCCTCAATCTTCAATCCTCAATCCTCAATCCTCAATTCTCAATCCTCAATCCTCAATCTTCTGACCTCAAACATCAATAATCAACCCTCAGTCCTCGTCCTCAATCCACAACCCTCAGTCCTCAATCCTCAATCTTCAATCATCAATATTCAATCTTCAATCCTCAACCCTCAATCCTCGATCCTCAATCCTCAATCCTCAATGTTCAATCCTCAATACCCAATCCTCAATCTTCAATCCTCAATCCTCAATTCCTAATACTCAATAGTGTATCCTGAATTATCATGGTTCAATACTCAATCCACAATATTCAATAATCAAATCTCAATCCTCAAACATCAATTCTCAACACTCAATCCTCAACACTCAGTCCACTCTTTTCAATCCTCCATCCTCAACCCTCAATCCTCCAGCGTCAATCCTCAATCCTCAACCCTCAATCCTCAGTCCTTAAACCTCAATCCTCAATCCTCAATCCTCAATCCTCAATCTTCAATCCTCAACCTTCAATACTCAATCCTCACTCCTCAATCCTCAATCCTCAATCCTCAATCATCAATGCTGAGTCTTCAATCCTCAACACTCAATCTTTAATCATCAATCCTCAATCCTCAATCTTCAATCCTCAATCCTCAATCCTGAATCCTCAATCCTCAATCCTCAATTCTCAATCCTCAATCCTCAATCCTCAATATTCAATCCTCAATACTCAATCTTCAATCCTCGATCCTCAATCCTCAATCCTCAATCCTCAATCTTCAATCCTCAATACTGAATCGTCAATCCTCAATCCTCAATCCTAAATCCTCAGTCCTCATCCTTCAATCCTCAATACCCAATCCTCAATCTTCAATCCTCAATCCTCAATCCTCAGTTCTCAATCCTCAATCCTCATTCCTCAGACCTCAAACATCAATACTCAACCCTCAGTCCGCGTCCTCAATCCACAACCCTCAATCCTCGATCCTCAATCTACAATCATCAATACTCAATCTTCAATCCTCAATCCTCAATCCTCAATTCTCAATCCTCATTCTTCAATCCTCATTACCCAATCCACAATCCTCATTCCTCAATCCTCAATCCTCAATTCTCATCCCTCAATCCTCAATAATCATTCTTCAATCCTCAATCCTCAGTCTTCAAACCTCAATTCTGAATCCTCAATCCTGAATCCTCAATCTTCAGACCTCAGACCTCAACAATCAGTTGACAATCCTCAATCCTCAATAGAATATCCTCAAGTCACAGTTTTCAATACTCAATACTCAATCTGCAATCTTCAAACCTCTATCCACAAACATCAATTCTCATCACTGAACCCTCAACACTCAGTCCTCAATGTTCAATACTCAATCTTCAACCCACAATCCTCAATCGTCAATCTTCAATCCTCAATACTCAATCTTCAATCCTCTATCCTCAATCCTCAATCCTCAATCCTCATTCTTCAATCCTCAATACCCAATCCTCAATCTTCAATCCTCAATCCTCAATCCTGAATTCTCAATCCTCAGCCCTTAAACCTCAATCCTCAACCCTCAGCCCTCATCCTCAATCCTCAATCCTCAATCCTCAATCCTCAATCTTCAATCCTCAATACTCAATCTTCAATCCTCAATCCTCAATGCTCAGTCCTCAAACCTCAATTCTGAACCCTCACACCTGAATCCTCAATCTTCAGCCCTCAGTCCTCAACAATCAGGTTACAATCCTCAATCCTCAATGGAATATCCTCAATTCACAACTTTCAATACACAATACTCATTCTGCAATCTTCAAATGTCTATCCACAAACATCAATTCTCATCACTCAACCCTCAACACTCAGTCCTCAATGTTCAATCCTCAATCCTCAATTCTCAATCTTCAATCCTCAATACTCAATCTTTAATCCTCAATCCTCAATCCTCAATCTTCAATCCCCAGTCCTCAATACTCCATCCTCAATTATCATCCTGAACCCTCAATCATCAATCCTCAACCTTCAATACTCAATCCTCAATCCTCAATCCTAAATCCTCAATCCTCAATCATCAATCCTCAATCTTCAATCCGCAACACTCAATCTTTGATCATCAATCCTCAATCCTCAATCTTCAATCCTCAATCCTCAATCCTGAATCCTCAATCCTCAATCCTCAATCCTCAATCCTCAATCCTCAATCTTCAATCCTCAATACTCAATCTTCAATCCTCGATCCTCAATCCTAGATACTCAGTCCTCATTCTTCAATCCTCAATACCCAATCCTCACTCTTCAATCCTCAATCCTCCTTCCTCAATTCTCAATCCTCAATCCTCAATCTTCAGACCTCAAACATCAATACTCAACCCTCAGTCCTCGTCCTCAATCCACAACACTCAATCTTCAATCCTCAATCTTCAATCATCAATATTCAATCTTCAATCCTCAACCCTCAATCCTGGATCCTCAATCCTCAACCCTCAATGTTCAATCCTCAATTCCCAATCCTCAATCGTCAATACTCAATCCACAATCCTCAATCCTCAATTCTCAATCCTCAATCCTCAGTCCTCAGTCCTCAAACCTCAAACCTCAACCCTCAAACCTCAATCCTCAACCGTCAGTCCCTGTCGTCAATCCTCAACACTCAATCCTCAATCCTCAATCCTCAATCGTCAATCCTCAATCCTCAATCCTCAATCTTCAATCCTCAATCCTCAATCCTCAATCCTCTATCCTCATTCTTCAATCCTCAATACCCAATCCTCAATCTTCAACACTCAATCCTCAATCCACAATTCTCAATCCCCAATCCTCAGTCCTCAGTCCTCAAACCTCAATACTCAACCCTCAGCCCTCATCCTCAATCCTCAGTCCTCAATCCTCAATCCTCAATCTTCAATCCTCGATACTCAATCTTCAATCCTCAATCTTCAATCCTCAATCCTCAATCCTCTATCCTCAATATTCAACACCCAACCCTCAACCACCAGTCCTCAATACTCAACCATCAATCCTCAATTCCTAATACTCAATAGTGTATCCTGAATTATCATGGTTGAATACTCAATCCACAATATTCAATAATCAAATCTCAATCCTCAAACATCAATTCTCAACACTCAATCCTCAACACTCAGTCCACTCTTTTCAATCCTCCATCCTCAACCCTCAATCCTCAAGCGTCAATCCTCAATCCTCAACCCTCAATCCTCAGTCCTTAAACCTCAATCCCGATTCCTCGATCCTGAATCCTCAATCTTTAGCCCTCAGTCCTCAACAATCAATTGTCAATCCTCAATCCTCAATAGAATATCCTCAATTCACAGTTTTCAATACTCAATCCCCATTCTTCAATCTTCAAATCTCAATCCACAAACATCAATTCCCATCACTCAACCCTCAACACTAAGTACTCAATCTTCAATCCTCAATCCTCAATCCTCAACCTTCAGTCCTCAATACTCAATCTTCAATCCTCAATTCTCAATCCTCAATCCTCAATCCTCAGACCTCAAACATCAATACTCAACCCTCAGTCCTCGTCCTCAATCCACAACCCTCAATCCTCAATCCTCAACCTTCAATCATCAATATTCAATCTTCAATCCTCAATCCTCAATCCTCGATCCTCAATCCTCAATCCTCAATGTTCAATCCTCAATACCCAATCCTCAATCTTCAATCCTCAATCCTCAATCCTCAATCCTCAATTCTCAATCCTCAATCCTCAGTCCTCAGTCCTCAAACCTCAATCCTCAACCCTCAGCCCTCATCGTCAACTCTCAATCCTCAATCCTCAATCCTCAATCTTCAATCCTCAATACTCAATCTTCAATTCACAATCCTCAACCTTCAATCCTCAATCCTCAATCCTCAATACCCAATCCTCAATCTTCAACACTCTATCCTCAATCCTCAATTCTCAATCGTCAATCCTCAGTCCTCAGTCCTCAAACCTCAATACTCAACCCTCAGCCCTCATCCTCAACCCACAATCCTCAATCCTCAATCCTCAATCCTCAATCTTCAATCCTCAACCTTCAATACTCAATCCTCAATCCTCAATCCTCAATCCTCAATCCTCAATCATCAATGCTCAGTCTTCAATCCTCAACACTCAATCTTTAATCATGAATCCTCAATCCTCAATCTTCAATCCTCAATCCTCAATCCTGAATCCTCAATCCTCAATCCTCAATACTCAATCTTCAATCCACAATCCTCAATCTTCAATCCTCAATACTCAATCGTCAATCCTCAATCCCCAATCCTCAATACTCAATCCTCAATCCCCAGTCCTCAATCCTCAATCATCAATCCTCAATCCTCAATCTACAATCATCAATATTCAATCTTCAATCCTCAATCCTCAATCCTCGATACTCAATCCCCAATCCTCAATGTTCAATCCTCAATACCCAATCCTCAATCTTCAATCCTCAATCCTCAATCCTCAATCCTCAATCTTCAATCCTCAATACTCAATCTTCAATTCACAACCCTCAACCTTCAATCCTCAATCCTCAATCCTCAATACCCAATCATCAATCTTCAACACTCTATCCTCAATCCTCAATTCTCAATCCTCAATCCTCAGTCTTCAGTCCTCAAACCTCAATACTCAACCCTCAGCCCTCATCCTCAACCCACAATCCTCAATCCTCAATCCTCAATCCTCAATCTTCAATCCTCAACCTTCAATACTCAATCCTCAATCCTCAATCCTCAATCCTCAATCCTCAATCATCAATGCTCAGTCTTCAATCCTCAACACTCAATCTTTAATCATCAATCCTCAATCCTCAATCTTCAATCCTCAATCCTCAATCCTGAATCCTCAATCCTCAATCCTCAATTCTCAATCCTCAATCCTCAATCCTCAATATTCAATCCTCAATACTCAATCTTCAATCCTCGATCCTCAATCCTAAATCCTCAGTCCTCATTCTTCAATCCTCAATACCCAATCCTCAATCTTCAATCCTCAATCCTCAATCCTCAATTCTCAATCCTCAATCCTCAATCTTCTGACCTCAAACATCAATAGTCAACCCTCAGTCCTCGTCCTCAATCCACAACCCTCAGTCCTCAATCCTCAATCTTCAATCATCAATATTCAATCTTCAATCCTCAACACTCAGTCCTCGATCCTCAATCCTCAATCCTCAATCTTCAATCCTCAATACCCAATCCTCAATCTTCAATCCTCAATCCTCAATCCTCAATCCTCAATTCTCAATCCTCAATCCTTAGTCCTCAGTCCTCAAACCTCAACCCTCAACCCGCAGCCCTCATCGTCAATTCTCAATCCTCAATCCTCAATCCTCAATCTTTAATCCTCAATACTCAATCTTCAATCCACAATCCTCAATCTTCAATCCTCAATACTCAATCTTCAATCCTCAATCCTCAATCCTCAATACTCAATCCTCAATCCTCAGTCCTCAATCCTCAATCTTCTACCTCAATACTCAATCTTCAATCCTCAATCCTCAATCCTCAATCCTCAATCCTCATTCTTCAATCCTCAATACCCAATCCTCAATCTTCAATCCTCAATCCTCAATCCCCAATTCTCAATCCTCAATCCTGAATCCTTAGACCTCAAACATCAATACTCAACCCTCAGTCCTCGTCCTCAATCCTGAATCCTCAATCCTGAATCCTCAACCTTCATACATCAGTCCTCAACAATCAGTTGTCAATTCTCAATCCTCAATAGAATATCATCAATTCACAGTTTTCAATTCCCAATACTCAATCTGAAATCTTCAAATCTCAATCCACAAACATCAATTCCCATCACTCAACCCTCAACACTAAGTCCTCAATCTTCAATCCTCAAACCTCAATCCTCAACCTTCAATACTCAATACTCAATCTTCAATCCTCAATTCTCAATCCTCAATCCTCAATCCTCAAACCTCAAACATCAATACTCAACCCTCAGTCCTCGTCCTCAATCCACAACCCTCAATCCCCAATCCTCAATCTTCAATCATCAATATTCAATCTTCAATCTTCAATTCACAATCCTCAACCTTCAATCCTCAATCCTCAATCCTCAATACCCAATCCTCAATCTTCAACACTCTATCCTCAATCCTCAACTCTCAATCCTCAATCCTCAGTCCTCAGTCCTCAAACCTCAATACTCAACCCTCAGCCCTCATCCTCAACCCACAATCCTCAATCCTCAATCCTCAATCCTCAATCTTCAATCCTCAACCTTCAATACTCAATCCTCAATCCTCAATCCTCAATCCTCAATCCTCAATCATCAATGCTCAGTCTTCAATCCTCAACACTCAATCTTTAATCATCAATCCTCAATCCTCAATCTTCAATCCTCAATCCTCAATCCTGAATCCTCAATCCTCAATCCTCAATTCTCAATCCTCAATCCTCAATCCTCAATATTCAATCCTCAATACTCAATCTTCAATCCTCGATCCTCAATCCTAAATCCTCAGTCCTCATTCTTCAATGCTCAATACCCAATCCTCAATCTTCAATCCTCAATCCTCAATCCTCAATTCTCAATCCTCAATCCTCCATCTTCTGACCTCCTACATCAATAATCAACCCTCAGTCCTCGTCCTCAATCCACAACCCTCAGTCCTCAATCCTCAATCTTCAATCATCAATATTCAATCTTCAATCCTCAACCCTCAGTCCTCGATCCTCAATCCTCAATCCTCAATGTTCAATCCTCAATACCCAATCCTCAATCTTCAATCCTCAATCCTCAATCCTCAATCCTCAATTCTCAATCCTCAATCCTTAGTCCTCAGGCCTCAAACCTCAACCCTCAACCCGCAGCCCTCATCGTCAATTCTCAATCCTGAATCCTCAATCCTCAATCTTTAATCCTCAATACTCAATCTTCAATCCACAATCCTCAATCTTCAATCCTCAATACTCAATCTTCAATCCTCAATCCTCAATCCTCAATACTCAATCCTCAATCCTCAGTCCTCAATCCTCAATCTTCTACCTCAATACTCAATCTTCAATCCTCAATCCTCAATCCTCAATCCTCAATCCTCATTCTTCAATCCTCAATACCCAATCCTCAATCTTCAATCCTCAATCCTCAATCCCCAATTCTCAATCCTCAATCCTCAATCCTTAGACCTCAAACATCAATACTCAACCCTCAGTCCTCGTCCTCAATCCTGAATCCTCAATCCTGAATCCTCAACCTTCATACATCAGTCCTCAACAATCAGTTGTCAATTCTCAATCCTCAATAGAATATCATCAATTCACAGTTTTCAATACCCAATACTCAATCTGAAATCTTCAAATCTCAATCCACAAACATCAATTCCCATCACTCAACCCTCAACACTAAGTCCTCAATCTTCAATCCTCAAACCTCAATCCCCAACCTTCAATACTCAATACTCAATCTTCAATCCTCAATTCTCAATCCTCAATCCTCAATCCTCAAACCTCAAACATCAATACTCAACCCTCAGTCCTCGTCCTCAATCCACAACCCTCAATCCCCAATCCTCAATCTTCAATCATCAATATTCAATCTTCAATCCTCAATCCTCAATCCTCGATCCTCAATCCTCAATCCTCAATCCTCAATCATCAATCCTCAATCTTCAACCCTCGATACTCAATGTTTAATCATCAATCCTCAATCCTCAAACTTCAATCCTCAATCCCCAATCCTCAATCCTCAATCCTCAATCCTCAATACTCAATTCTCAATCCTCAATCTTCAATCCTCAATACTGAATCGTCAATCCTCAATCCTCAATCCTAAATCCTCAGTCCTCATTCTTCAATCCTCAATACCCAATCCTCACTCTTCAATCCTCAATCCTCAATCCTCAGTTCTCAATCCTCAATCCTCAATCTTCAGACCTCAAACATCAATACTCAACCCTCAGTCCTCGTCCTCAATCCACAACACTCAATCTTCAATCCTCAATCTTCAATCATCAATATTCAATCTTCAATCCTCAACCCTCAATCCTGGATCCTCAATCCTCAATCCTCAATGTTCAATCCTCAATTCCAAATACTCAATCGTCAATCCTCAATCCTTAATCCTCAATCCTCAATTCTCAATCCTCAATCCTCAGTCCTCAGTCCTCAAGCCTCAAACCTCAACCCTCAAACCTCAATCCTCAACCGTCAGTCCCTGTCCTCAATCCTCAACACTCAATCCTCAATCCTCAATCCTCAATCGTCAATCCTCAATCCTCAATCCTCAATCTTCAATCCTCAATCCTCAATCCTCAATCCTCTATCCTCATTCTTCAATCCTCAATACCCAATCCTCAATCTTCAACACTCAATCCTCAATCCTCAATTCTCAATCCTCAACCCTCAATGCTCAGACCTCAAACATCAATACTCAACCCTCAGTCCTCGTCCTAAATCCACAACACGCAATCCTCAATCCTCAACCTTCAATCATCAATATTCAACCTTCAATCCTCAATCCTCAATCCTCGATCCTCAATCCTCAATCCTCAATGTTCAATCCTCAATACCCAATCCTCAATCTTCAATCCTCAATCCTCAATCCTCAATCCTCAATTCTCAATCCTCAATCCTCAGTCCTCAGTCCTCAAACCTCAATCCTCAACCCTCAGCCCTCATCGTCAACTCTCAATCCTCAATCCTCAATCCTCAATCTTCAATCCTCAATACTCAACCTTCAATTCACAATTCTCAACCTTCAATCCTCAATCCACAATCCTCAATCTTCAACACTCTATCCTCAGTCCTCAATTCGCAATCCTCAATCCTCAGTCCTCAGTCCTCAAACCTCAATACTCAACCCTCAGCCCTCATCCTCAACCCACAATCCTCAATCCTCAATCCTCAATCCTCAATCTTCAATCCTCAACCTTCAATACTCAATCCTCAATCCTCAATCCTCAATCCTCAATCCTCAATCATCAATGCTCAGTCTTCAATCCTCAACACTCAATCTTTAATCATCAATCCTCAATCCTCAATCTTCAATCCTCAATCCTCAATCCTGAATACTCAATCCTCAATTCTCAATCCTCAATCCTCAATCCTCAATATTCAATCCTCAATACTCAATCTTCAATCCTCGATCCTCAATCCTAAATCCTTAGTCCTCATTCTTCAATCCTCAATACCCAATCCTCAATCTTCAATCCTCAATCCTCAATCCGCAATTCTCAATCCTCAATCCTCAATCCTCAGTCCTCAGTCCTCAAACCTCAACCCTCAACCCGCAGCCCTCATCGTCAATTCTCAATCCTCAATCCTCAATCCTCAATCTTCAATCCTCAATACTCAATCTTCAATCCACAATCCTCAATCTTCAATCCTCAATACTCAATCTTCAATCCTCAATCCTCAATCCTCAGTACTCAATCCTCAATCCTCAGTCCTCAATCCTCAATCTTCTACCTCAATACTCAATCTTCAATCCTCAATTCTCAATCCTCAATCCTCAATCCTCAAACCTCAAACATCAATACTCAACCCTCAGTCCTCGTCCTCAATCCACAACCCTCAATCCCCAATCCTCAGTCTTCAATCATCAATATTCAACCTTCAATCCTCAATCCTCAATCCTCGATTCTCAATCCTCAATCCTCAATCCTCAATCATCAATCCTCAATCTTCAATCCTCAATCCCCAGTCCTTAATCTTCAATCCTCAATGCTCCATCCTCAATCCTCAATCCTCAGTCCTCAATCCTCAATCCTCAATCCTCAATCCTCAATCCTCAACCCTCAATCCTCAATACTCAATCTTCAATCCTCAAATCTCAATCCTCAATCCTCAATCCTCATTCTTCAATCCTCAATCTTCAATCCTCATCCTTCAATCCTCAATACCCAATCCTCAATCTTCAATCCTCAATCCTCAATCCTCAATTCTCAATCTTCAACCCTCAATCCTCAGACCTCAAACATCAATACTCAACCCTCAGTCCTCGTCCTCAATCCACAACCCTCAATCCTCAATCCTCAATCTTCAATCATCAATATTCAATCTTCAGTCCTCAATCCTCAATCCACAATCATCAATCTTCAATCCTCAATGTTCAATACGCAATACCCAATCCTCAATCTTCAATCCTCAATCCTCAATCCTCAATCCTCAATCCTCAATCTTCAATCCTCAATCCTCATTCTTCAATCCTCAATACCCAATCCTCAATCTTTAATCCTCAATCCTCAATCCTCAATTCTCAATCCTCTCTCCTCAGTCCTCAGACCTCAAACCTCAATCCTCAACCCTCAACCCTCAGTCCTCATCGTCAATACTCAAACCTCAATCCTCAATCCTCAATCGTCAATCCTCACTCCTCCATCTTCAATCCTCAATACTCAATCTTCAATCCTCAATCCTCAATCTTCAGCCCTCAGTCCTCAGCAATCAGTTGTCAACCCTGAATCCTCAATAGAATATCCTCAATTCACAGTTTTCAATACTCAATACTCAATCTGCAATCTTCAAACCTCTATCCACAAACATCAATTCTCATCGCTCAACCCTCAACACTCAGTCCTCAATGTTCAATCCTAAATCCTCAATCCACAATCCTCAATCGTCAATCTTCAATCCTCAATCCCCAGTCCTCAATCTTCAATCCTCAATGCTTAATCCTCAATCCTCAATCCTCAGTCCTCAATCCTCAATCCTCAATCCTCAAACCTCTATCCTCAACCGTCAGTCCTCGTCCTCAATCCTCAACACTTCATCCTCAATCCTCAATCTTCAATCATCAATTCTTGATATTCAATCCTCAATCTTCAATCCTCAATCCTCAATCCTCAATCCTCAATATTCAACACACAACCCTCAACCACCAATCTTCATTACTCAACAATCAATCCTCAATTATCAATACTCAATAGGGTATCCTGAATTCTCGTGGTTCAATACTCAATCCACACTATTCAATAACCTAACCTCAAACCTCAAACATCAATTCTCAACACTCAATCCTCAACACTCAGTCCTCTATCTTCAATCCTCCATCCTCAACCCTCAATCCTCAAGCGTCAACCCTCAATCCTGAATCCTCAATCCTCAATCCTCAATCCTCATTCCTCACACCTCAATCCTCAAACCTCAGTCCTCATCCTCAATTCTCAATCCTCAATCCTCAATTCTCAATCCTCAATCCTCAGTCCTCAGTCCTCAAACCGCAATCCTCAACCCTCAGCCCTCATCGTCAATTCTCAATCCTCAATCCTCAATCCTCAACCTTCAATCCTCAAAACTCAACCTTCAATCCACAATCCTCAATCTTCAACCCTCAATACTCAATCTTCAATCCTCAATCCTCAATCCTCAATACTCAATCCTCAATCCTCAGTCCGCAATCCTCAATCTTCAATCCTCAATACTCAATCCTCAATCCTCAATACTCAATCCTCAATCCTCAATCCTCATTCTTCAATCCTCAATACCCAATCTTCAATCTTCAATCCTCAATCCTCAATCCTCAATTCTCAATCCTCAATCCTCAATCCTCAGACCTCAAACATCAATACTCAACCCTCAGTCCTCGTCCTCAATCCACAACCCTCAATCCTCAATCCTCAATCTTCAATCATCAATATTCAATCTTCAGTCCTCAATCCTCAATCCTCAATCCTCAGTCCTCAGTCCCCAAACCTCAATCCTCAACGGTCAGCCCTCATCGTCAATTCTCAATCCTCAATCCTCAATCCTCAGCCTTCAATCCTCAACACTCAATCTTCAATCCACAATCCTCAATCTTCAATCCTCAATACTCAATCTTCAATCCTCAATCCTCAATCGTCAATACTCAATCCTCAATCCTCAGTCCGCAATCCTCAATCTTCAATCCTCAATACTCAATCCTCAATCCTCAATACTCAATCCTCAATCCTCAATCCTCATTCTTCAATCCTCAATACCCAATACTCAATCCTCAATCCTCAATCCTCAATCCTCAATATTCAACACACAACCCTCAACCATCAATCCTCAATACTCAACCATCAATCCTCAGTTCTCAATACTCAATAGAATATCCTGAATTCTCAGGATTCAATACTCAAACCTCAAACCTCAAACCTCAGCCCTCATCCTCATTCCTCAATACTCAATCCTCAATCCTCAACCCTCAATCCTCGACACTCAATCTTCAATCCTCAATCCTCAATCCTCAATCGTCAATCCTCAGTCATCAATCCTCAACCTTCAATACTCAATCCTCAATCCTCAATCCTCAGTCCTCAACCTTCAATCCTCAATACTCAATCTTCAATCCACAATCCTCAATCTTCAATCCTCAATACTCAATCTTCAATCCTCAATCCTCAATCCTCAATCCTCAATACTCAATCCTCAATCCTCAGTCCGCAATCCTCAATCTTCAATCCACAATACTCAATCTTCAATTCTCAATACTCAATCCTCAATCCTCAATCCTTATTCTTCAATCCTCAATACCCAATCCTCAATCTTCAATCCTCAATCCTCAATCCTCATTCTTCAATCCTCAATACCCAATCCTCAATCTTCAATCCTCAATCCTCAATCCTCAATCCACAATCCTCAATCTTCAATCCTCAATACTCAATCTTCAATCCTCAATCCTCAATCCTCAATCCTCAATCCTCAATCCTCAATCATCAATCCTCAATCCTCAATCTTCAATCCTCAATACTCAATATTCAATCCTCAATCCTCAATCCACAATACTCAATCCTCATTCTTCAATCCTCAATACCCAATCCTCAATCTTGAATCCTCAATCCTCAATCCTCAATTCTCAATCCTCAATCCTCAATCCTCAGACCTCAAACATCAATACTCCACCATCAGTCCTCGTCCTCAATCCACAGCCCTCAATCCTCAATCCTCAATCTTCAATCATCAATATTCAATATTCAATCTTCAGTCCTCAATCCTCAGTCCTCAATCCTCAATCCTCAATCCTCAATGTTCAATCCGCAATACCCAATCCTCAATCCTCAGTCCTCAAACCTCAATCCTGAATCCTCAATCCTGAATCCTCAATCTTCAGACCTAAGTGCTCAACAATCAGTTGTCAATTCTCAATCCTCAATATTCAATCCTCAACACTCAATCTTCACTCCTCAATCCGCAATCATCAATCCTCAATTCTCAATCGTCAGTCATCAATCCTCAATCTTCAGTCCTCAATTCTCAATCTTCAATCCTCAATCCTCAATTCTCAATTCTCAATCCTCAATCCTCAAGCCTAAATCTTCAATCCTCAATAATCAATATTCAATCCTAGATCCTCAGTCCCCAATCCTCAACCCTTATTCCTCAATCTTCAATCCTCAATCCCCAGTCCTCAATCTTCAATCCTCAATGCTCCATCCTCAATCCTCTATCCTCAGTCGTCAGTCCTCAACCCTCAATCCTCAAACATCAATCCTCAACAGTCTGTCCTCGTCGTCAACCCTCAACACTCAATCCTCAATCCTCAATCTTCAATCATCAATACACAATCTTCAATCCTCAATCCTCTGTCCTCACTACTCAACCATCAATACTCAATTCTCAATACTCAATAGAATATCCTGAACTCTCAGGATTCAATACTCAAACCTCATACCTCAAACCTCAGCCCTCATCCTCAATCCTCAATACTCAATCCTCAATCTTCAACCCTCAATCCTCAACACTCAAACTTCAACCCTCAATCCTCAATCCTCAATCCTCAATCCTCAATCCTTATACCTCAATCCTCAATCTTCAATCCTCAATACTCAATCTTCGATCCTCACTCCTCAGTCCTCAAACCTCAATTCTGAATCCTCAACCCTGAATCCTCAACCTTCAGCCCTCAGTCCTCAACAATCAGTTGTCAATCCTCAATCCTCAGTATAATATCCTCAATTCACAGTTTTCAATACTCACTACTCAATCTGCAATCTTCAAATCTCTATCCACAAACATCAATCCTCATCACTCAACCCTCAACACTCAGTCCTCAATGTTCAATCCTCAATCCTCAATTCTCAATCCTCGATCCTCAATACTGAATCTTCAATCCTCAATCCTCAATCCTCAATCCTGAATATCCAATCCACAGTCCCCAATCCTCAATCCTCAATCCTCAATCCCCATTCTTCAATCCTCAATACCCAATCCTCAATCTTCAATCCTCAATCCTCAATCATCAATTCTCAATCCTAAATCCTCAGTCCTCAGACCTCAAACCTCAATCCGCAACCCTCAGCCCTCATTGTCAATCCTCAAACCTAAATCCTCAATACTCAATCGTCAATCCTCAATCCTCAATCTTCAATCCACAATACTCAACCTTCAATCCTCAATCCTCAATCCTCAATCCTCAATATTCAATCCTCAATACTCAATTTTCAATACTCAATCCGCAATCATCAATGCTCAATCCTGAATCCTCAGTCATCAATCCTCAATCTTCAATACTCAATAATCAATTTTCAATCCTAGATCCTCAATACCCAATCCTCAATCCTTAATCCTCAATCTTCAATCCTCAATACTCAATCTTCAATCCTCAGTCCTCAGTCCTCAATCCTCAATTCTGAATTCTCAATCCTGAATCCTCAATCTTCAGCCCTCAGTCCTGAACAATCAGTTGTCAATTCTCAATCCTCAGTAGAATATCATCAATTCACAGTTTTGGATACTCAATGCTCAATCTGCAATCTTCAAATATCTATCCACAAACATCAATTCTCATGACACAACCCTCAACTCTCAGTCCCCAATCCTCAATCTTCAATCCTCAATCCTCAATCCTCAATCCTCAATCCTCAATCTTCAATCATCAATCCTCAATCCTCAACCCTCAATCTTCAATCCCCAATACTCAATCTTCAATCATCAATCCTCAATTCTCAATCGTCGATACTCAATCCTCAATCGTCAATCCTCAATCCCCAATCCTCAATCTTCAATCCTCAATCCTCATTCTTCAATCCTCAATAGCCAATCCTCAATCTTCAATCCTAAATCCTCAATCTTCAATCCTCAATACTCAATCTTCAAACCTCAATCCTCAGTCCTCAAACCTCAATTCTGAATCCTCAACACTGAATCCTCAATCTTCAGCCCTCAGTCCTCAACAATCAGTTGTCAGTCCTCAATCCTCAGTATAATATCCTCAATTCACAGTTTTCAATACTCAATACTCAATCAGCAATCTTCAAATTTCTATCCACAAACATCAATTCTCATCACTCAACCCTCAACACTCAGTCCTCAATGTTCAATCCTCAATCCTCAATTCTCAATCTTCGATCCTCAATACTGAATCTTCAATCCTCAATCCTCAATCCTTAATCCTCAATCCTCAATCCTGAATATCCAATCCTCAGTCCCCAATCCTCAATCCTCAATCCTCAATCCTCATTCTTCAATCCTCAATAGCCAATCCTCAATCTTCAATCCTAAATCCTCAATCCTCAATTCTCAACCCTCACTCCTCAGTCCTCAGACCTCAAACCTCAATCCTCAACCCTCAGCCCGCATCGTCAATCCTCAAACCTCAATCCTCAATCCTCAATCGTCAATCCTCAATCCTCAAACTTCAGTCCACAATACTCAACCTTCAATCCTCAATCCTCAATTATCAAACCTCAATATTCAATCCTCAATACTCAATTTTCAATACTCAATCCGCAATCATCAATCCTCAATCCTGAATCCTCAGTCATCAATCCTCAATCTTCAATACTCAATCGTCAATCCTCAGTCCACAATCCTCAATCCTCAATCCGCGTATCTCAAACCTCAATCCTCAACCCTCGGTCCCCATCCTCAATTCTCAATTCTCAACCCTCAATCCTCAACCCTCAATCTTCAATCCTCAATAATCAATCTCCAATCCTAGATCCCCAGTCCCCAATCCTCAATCCTTAATCCTCAATCTTCAATCCTCAATCCCCAGTCCTCAATCTTCAATCCTCAATGCTCAATCCTCAATCCTCAATCCTCAGTCTTCAGTCCTCAATCCTCAATCCTCAACCCTCAATCTTCAATCCCCAATACTCAATCTTCAATCATCAATCCACAATTCTCAATCGTCGATACTCAATCCTCAATCGTCAATCCTCAATCCCCAATCCTCAATCTTCAATCCTCAATCCTCAATTCTCAATCCTCAATACTCAACCTTCAATCCTCAACACTCAATCTTCAATCCTCAATCCTCAATCCTCAATCCTCAATCCTCAATCCTCAATCCTCAATCCTCAATATTCAACACACAACCCTCAACCGTCAATCCTCAATACTCAACCATCAATCCTCAATTCTCAATACTCAATAGAATACCCTGAATACTCATCGTTCAATACTCAATCCACAAAAATCAATAATCAAATCTCAACCCTCAAACATCAATTCTCAACACTCAATCCTCAACACTCAGTCCTCTCTCTTCAATCCTCCATCCTCAATCCTCAATCCTCAATCTTCAATCCTCAATACTCAATATTCAATCCTCAATCCTAAGTCCTCAAACCTCAATTCTGAATCCTCAATCCTGAATCCTCAATCTTCAGCCCTCAGTCCTCGACAATCAATTGTCAATCCTCAACCCTCAATAGAATATCCTCAATTCACAGTTTTCAATACTCGATACTCAATCTGCAATCTTGAAATCTCTATCCACAAACATTAATTCTCATCACTCAACCCTCAACACACAGTCCCCAATCCTCAATATTCAATCCTCAATCCTCAACCCTCAGCCCTCATCCTCAATCCTCAACACTTATTCCTCAGTCCTCAACCTTCAATCCTCAATACTCAATTTTCAATTATCAATCCTCAATCCTCAAACCTCAATCCTCAATCGTCAGTCTTCAATCCTCAATACTCAATTTTCAATTATCAATCCTCAATCCTCAAACCTCAATCCTAAATCCTCAATCATCAATCCTCAATCTTCAATACTCAATCCTCAATCCTCAATCCTGAATCCTCAATACTAAAGCATCAATCCTCAATTCTCAATACTCAACAGAACATCCTGAATTCTCAGGATTCAATACTCAAACCTCAAACCTCAAACCTCAGCCATCATCCTCAATCCTCAATCCTCAATCGTCAATCCTCAACCTTCAATCCTCAACACTCAACCTTCAACCCTCAATCCTCAATCCTCAATCGTCAATCCGCAATCCTCAATCCTGAGTCATCAATCCTCAACCTTCAATACTCAATCCTAAAACCTCAATCTTCAATCCCCAATCCTCAACCCTCATTCCTCAAACCTCAATCCTCAAACCTCAGTCCTCATCCGCAATTCTCAATCCTCAATACTCAATCCTCAAACCACAATCCTCAACCATCAGTCCTCGTCCTCAATCCTCAACCCTCAATCCTCAATCCTGAATCTTCAATCATCAGTACTCAATCTTCAATCCTCAATCCTCAATCCTCAATCCTCATTCCTCAAACCTAAATCCTCAAACATCAGTCCTTATCCTCAATTCTCAATTCTCAATCCTCAATCCTCAATCCTCAATCTTCAATCCTCAATAATCAATTTTCAGTTCTAGATCCTCAATCCCCAATCCTCAATCCTTAATCCTCAATATTCAATCCTCAATCCCCAGTCCTCAATCTTCAATCCTCAGTGCTCCATCCTCAATCCTCAATCCTCAGTCCTCAGTCCTCAACCCTCAATCCTCAAACCTCAGTCCTCAACCGTCAGTCCTCGTCCTCAACCCTCAACCCTCAATCCTCAATCCTCAATCTTCAATCATCAATACTCAATCTTCAATCCTCAATACTCAATCTTCAATCCCCAATCATCAATCCTCAATCCTTTATCCTCAATCCTCATTCTTCAATTCTCAATCCTCAAACCTCAATCCTCAATCCTCAATCCTCAATATTCAACACACAACCCTCAACCATCAATCCTCAATACTCAACCATCAATCCTCAATTCTCAATACTCAATCGAATATCCTGAATTTTCATCGTGCAGTACACAATCCACAAAAATCAATAATCAAATCTCAATCCTCAAACATCAATACTCAACACTCAATCCTCAACACTCAGTACTCTCTCTTCAATCCTCCATCCTCAGTCCTCAATCTTCAATCCTCAATGCTCAATCCTCAATCCTCAATCCTCAGTCATCAATCCTCAATCCTCAATCCACAAACCTCAATCCTCAACCGTCAGTCCTCGTCCTCAATCCTCAATCCTCAATCCTCAATCCTCAATCTTCAATCCTCAACCCTCAATCCTCAATCTTCAATCCTCAATACTCAACATTCAATCCTCAATCCTCAATTCTCTATACTCAATCCTCAGACCTCAGTCCTCAAACCTCTATCCTCAACCCTCAGCCCTCATCCTCAATCCTCAATCCTCAACCTCAATCCTCCATCTTCAATCCTCAATACTCAATCTTCAATCTTCAATCCTCAGTCCTCAAACCTCAATTCTGAATCCTCAATCCTGAATCCTCAATCTTCAGCCCTCAGTCCTCAACAATCAGTTGTCAATCCTCAATCCTCAATAGAATATCCTCAATTCACAGTTTTCAATACTCAATACTCAATCTGCAATCTTCAAATCTCTATCCACAACCATCAATTCTCATCGCTCAACCCTCAACACTCAGTCCTCAATGTTCAATACTCAATCCTCAACTCTCAATCTTCAATCCTGAATACTGAATCTACAATCCTCAATCCTCAATCCTCAATCCTCAGTCCCCAATCCTCAATCCTCAATCCTCAATCCTCGTTCTTCAATCCTCAATACCCAATCCTCAATCTTCAATCCTCAATCCTCAACCCTCAATTCTGAATCCTCAATCCTCAGTCCTCAGTCCTCAAACCTCAATCCTCAACCCTCAGCCCTCATCCTCAATCCTCAAACCTCAATCCTCAATCCTCAATCGTCAATCCTCAATCCTCAATCTTCAATCCTCAATAATCAATCTTCAATCCTCAATCCTCAATCCTCAATCCTCAATATTCAATCCTCAATACCCAATTTTCAATACTCAAATCGCAATCATCATACCTCAATCCTCAATCGTCAGTCATCAATCCTCAATCTTCAATACTCAATCGTCAATCCTCAGTCCTCAATTCTCAATCCTCAACCCTCGTACCTCAAACCTCAATCCTCAACCCTCAGTCCTCATCCTCAATTCTCAATTCTCAATCCTCAAACCTCAATCCTCAATCCTCAGACCTCAAACATCAATACTCAACCCTCAGTCCTCGTCCTCAATCCACAACCCTCAATCCTCAATCCTCAATCTTCAACCATCAATATTCAATCTTCAATCATCAATCCTCAATACTCGATCCTCAATCCTCAATCCTCAATGCTCAATCCTCAATACCCAATCCTCAATCTTCAATCCTCAATCCTCAATCCTCAATCCTCAATTCTCAATCCTCCATCCTCAGTCCTCAGTCCCCAAACCTCAATCCTCAACCGTCAGCCCTCATCGTCAATTCTCAACCCTCAATCCTCAATCCTCAGCCTTCAATCCTCAATACTCAATCTTCAATCCACAATCCTCAATCTTCAATCCTCAATACTCAATCCTCAATCCTCAGTCCGCAATCCTCACTCTTCAATCCTCAATACTCAGTCCTCAATCCTCAATACTCAATCCTCAATCCTCAATCCTCATTCTTCAATCCTCAATACCCAATCCTCAATCTTCAATCCACAATCCTCAATCCTCAATTCTCAATCCTCAATCCTCAATCCTCAGACCTCAAACATCAATACTCAACCCTCAGTCCTCGTCCTCAATCCACAACCCTCAATCCTCAATCCTCAATCTTCAATCATCAATATTCAATCTTCATTCCTCAATCCTCAATCCTCAATCCTCAATTCTCAATCCTCAATCCTCAGTCCTCAGACCTCAAACCTCAATCCTCAACCCTCAGCCCTCATCGTCAACCATCAAACCTCAATCCTCAATCCTCAATCGTCAATCCTCAATCCTCAATCTTCAATCCTCAATACTCAATCGTCAATCCTCAATCCTCAATCCTCAATCCTCAATATTCAATCCTCAATACCCAATTTTCAATACTCAATCCGCAATCATCATACCGCAATCCTCACTCATCAATTCTCAATCTTCAATACTCAATCGTCAATCCTCAGTCCTCAATCCTCAATCCTCAATCCTCGTACCTCAAACCTCAATCCTCAACCCTCAGTCCTCATCCTCAATTCTCTATTCTCAATCCTCAATCCTCAACCCTCAATCTTCAATCCTCGATAATCAATCTCCAATCCTAGATCCCCAATCCCCAATCCTCAATCCTTAATCCTCAATCTTGAATCCTCAATCCCCAGTACTCAATCTTCAATCGTCAATGCCCAATCCTCAATCCTCAATCCTCAGTCCTCAATTCTCAACCCTCAGTCCTCGTCATCAATCCTCAACCCTCAATAATCAATCCGTAATCTTCAATCATCAATACTCAATCTTCAATCCTCAATCCTCAATACTCAATCCTCAATCCTCAATACTCAATCCCCAGTCCTCAGTCCTCAATCTTCAATACTCAATCCGCCAATCCTCTATATTCAACACACAACCCTCAATCATCAATCCTCAATGCTCAACCATCAATCCTCAATTCTCAATACTCAGTAGAATATCCTGAATTCTAAGTTTTCAATACTCAATCCTCAATCTTCAATCTTCAAATCTCCATCCACAAACATCAATTCTTATCTCTCAACCCTCAACACTCAGTCCTCAATGTTCAATCCTCAATCCTCAATTCTCAATCCTCGATCCTCAATACTGAATCTTCAATCCTCAATCCTCAATCCTCAATCCTGAATATCCAATCCACAGTCCCCAATCCTCAATCCTCAATCCTCAATCCCCATTCTTCAATCCTCAATACCCAATCCTCAATCTTCAATCCTCAATCCTCAATCATCAATTCTCAATCCTAAATCCTCAGTCCTCAGACCTCAAACCTCAATCCGCAACCCTCAGCCCTCATTGTCAATCCTCAAACCTAAATCCTCAATACTCAATCGTCAATCCTCAATCCTCAATCTTCAATCCACAATACTCAACCTTCAATCCTCAATCCTCAATCCTCAATCCTCAATATTCAATCCTCAATACTCAATTTTCAATACTCAATCCGCAATCATCAATGCTCAATCCTGAATCCTCAGTCATCAATCCTCAATCTTCAATACTCAATAATCAATTTTCAATCCTAGATCCTCAATACCCAATCCTCAATCCTTAATCCTCAATCTTCAATCCTCAATACTCAATCTTCAATCCTCAGTCCTCAGTCCTCAATCCTCAATTCTGAATTCTCAATCCTGAATCCTCAATCTTCAGCCCTCAGTCCTGAACAATCAGTTGTCAATTCTCAATCCTCAGTAGAATATCATCAATTCACAGTTTTGGATACTCAATGCTCAATCTGCAATCTTCAAATATCTATCCACAAACATCAATTCTCATGACACAACCCTCAACTCTCAGTCCCCAATCCTCAATCTTCAATCCTCAATCCTCAATCCTCAATCCTCAATCCTCAATCTTCAATCATCAATCCTCAATCCTCAACCCTCAATCTTCAATCCCCAATACTCAATCTTCAATCATCAATCCTCAATTCTCAATCGTCGATACTCAATCCTCAATCGTCAATCCTCAATCCCCAATCCTCAATCTTCAATCCTCAATCCTCATTCTTCAATCCTCAATAGCCAATCCTCAATCTTCAATCCTAAATCCTCAATCTTCAATCCTCAATACTCAATCTTCAAACCTCAATCCTCAGTCCTCAAACCTCAATTCTGAATCCTCAACACTGAATCCTCAATCTTCAGCCCTCAGTCCTCAACAATCAGTTGTCAGTCCTCAATCCTCAGTATAATATCCTCAATTCACAGTTTTCAATACTCAATACTCAATCAGCAATCTTCAAATTTCTATCCACAAACATCAATTCTCATCACTCAACCCTCAACACTCAGTCCTCAATGTTCAATCCTCAATCCTCAATTCTCAATCTTCGATCCTCAATACTGAATCTTCAATCCTCAATCCTCAATCCTTAATCCTCAATCCTCAATCCTGAATATCCAATCCTCAGTCCCCAATCCTCAATCCTCAATCCTCAATCCTCATTCTTCAATCCTCAATAGCCAATCCTCAATCTTCAATCCTAAATCCTCAATCCTCAATTCTCAACCCTCACTCCTCAGTCCTCAGACCTCAAACCTCAATCCTGAACCCTCAGCCCGCATCGTCAATCCTCAAACCTCAATCCTCAATCCTCAATCGTCAATCCTCAATCCTCAAACTTCAGTCCACAATACTCAACCTTCAATCCTCAATCCTCAATTATCAAACCTCAATATTCAATCCTCAATACTCAATTTTCAATACTCAATCCGCAATCATCAATCCTCAATCCTGAATCCTCAGTCATCAATCCTCAATCTTCAATACTCAATCGTCAATCCTCAGTCCACAATCCTCAATCCTCAATCCGCGTATCTCAAACCTCAATCCTCAACCCTCGGTCCCCATCCTCAATTCTCAATTCTCAACCCTCAATCCTCAACCCTCAATCTTCAATCCTCAATAATCAATCTCCAATCCTAGATCCCCAGTCCCCAATCCTCAATCCTTAATCCTCAATCTTCAATCCTCAATCCCCAGTCCTCAATCTTCAATCCTCAATGCTCAATCCTCAATCCTCAATCCTCAGTCTTCAGTCCTCAATCCTCAATCCTCAACCCTCAATCTTCAATCCCCAATACTCAATCTTCAATCATCAATCCACAATTCTCAATCGTCGATACTCAATCCTCAATCGTCAATCCTCAATCCCCAATCCTCAATCTTCAATCCTCAATCCTCAATTCTCAATCCTCAATACTCAACCTTCAATCCTCAACACTCAATCTTCAATCCTCAATCCTCAATCCTCAATCCTCAATCCTCAATCCTCAATATTCAACACACAACCCTCAACCGTCAATCCTCAATACTCAACCATCAATCCTCAATTCTCAATACTCAATAGAATACCCTGAATACTCATCGTTCAATACTCAATCCACAAAAATCAATAATCAAATCTCAACCCTCAAACATCAATTCTCAACACTCAATCCTCAACACTCAGTCCTCTCTCTTCAATCCTCCATCCTCAATCCTCAATCCTCAATCTTCAATCCTCAATACTCAATATTCAATCCTCAATCCTAAGTCCTCAAACCTCAATTCTGAATCCTCAATCCTGAATCCTCAATCTTCAGCCCTCAGTCCTCGACAATCAATTGTCAATCCTCAACCCTCAATAGAATATCCTCAATTCACAGTTTTCAATACTCGATACTCAATCTGCAATCTTGAAATCTCTATCCACAAACATTAATTCTCATCACTCAACCCTCAACACACAGTCCCCAATCCTCAATATTCAATCCTCAATCCTCAATCCTCAACCCTCAGCCCTCATCCTCAATCCTCAACACTTATTCCTCAGTCCTCAACCTTCAATCCTCAATACTCAATTTTCAATTATCAATCCTCAATCCTCAAACCTCAATCCTCAATCGTCAGTCTTCAATCCTCAATACTCAATTTTCAATTATCAATCCTCAATCCTCAAACCTCAATCCTAAATCCTCAATCATCAATCCTCAATCTTCAATACTCAATCCTCAATCCTCAATCCTGAATCCTCAATACTAAAGCATCAATCCTCAATTCTCAATACTCAACAGAACATCCTGAATTCTCAGGATTCAATACTCAAACCTCAAACCTCAAACCTCAGCCATCATCCTCAATCCTCAATCCTCAATCGTCAATCCTCAACCTTCAATCCTCAACACTCAACCTTCAACCCTCAATCCTCAATCCTCAATCGTCAATCCGCAATCCTCAATCCTGAGTCATCAATCCTCAACCTTCAATACTCAATCCTAAAACCTCAATCTTCAATCCCCAATCCTCAACCCTCATTCCTCAAACCTCAATCCTCAAACCTCAGTCCTCATCCGCAATTCTCAATCCTCAATACTCAATCCTCAAACCACAATCCTCAACCATCAGTCCTCGTCCTCAATCCTCAACCCTCAATACTCAATCCTGAATCTTCAATCATCAGTACTCAATCTTCAATCCTCAATCCTCAATCCTCAATCCTCATTCCTCAAACCTAAATCCTCAAACATCAGTCCTTATCCTCAATTCTCAATTCTCAATCCTCAATCCTCAATCCTCAATCTTCAATCCTCAATAATCAATTTTCAGTTCTAGATCCTCAATCCCCAATCCTCAATCCTTAATCCTCAATATTCAATCCTCAATCCCCAGTCCTCAATCTTCAATCCTCAGTGCTCCATCCTCAATCCTCAATCCTCAGTCCTCAGTCCTCAACCCTCAATCCTCAAACCTCAGTCCTCAACCGTCAGTCCTCGTCCTCAACCCTCAACCCTCAATCCTCAATCCTCAATCTTCAATCATCAATACTCAATCTTCAATCCTCAATACTCAATCTTCAATCCCCAATCATCAATCCTCAATCCTTTATCCTCAATACTCATTCTTCAATTCTCAATCCTCAAACCTCAATCCTCAATCCTCAATCCTCAATATTCAACACACAACCCTCAACCATCAATCCTCAATACTCAATCTTCAATCCTCAATCCTCAATCCTCAATCCTCAATCCTCAATCCTCAATCCTCAATCCTCAATATTCAACACACAACCCTCAACCGTCAATCCTCAATACTCAACCATCAATCCTCAATTCTCAATACTCAATAGAATACCCTGAATACTCATCGTTCAATACTCAATCCACAAAAATCAATAATCAAATCTCAACCCTCAAACATCAATTCTCAACACTCAATCCTCAACACTCAGTCCTCTCTCTTCAATCCTCCATCCTCAATCCTCAATCCTCAATCTTCAATCCTCAATACTCAATATTCAATCCTCAATCCTAAGTCCTCAAACCTCAATTCTGAATCCTCAATCCTGAATCCTCAATCTTCAGCCCTCAGTCCTCGACAATCAATTGTCAATCCTCAACCCTCAATAGAATATCCTCAATTCACAGTTTTCAATACTCGATACTCAATCTGCAATCTTGAAATCTCTATCCACAAACATTAATTCTCATCACTCAACCCTCAACACACAGTCCCCAATCCTCAATATTCAATCCTCAATCCTCAATCCTCAACCCTCAGCCCTCATCCTCAATCCTCAACACTTATTCCTCAGTCCTCAACCTTCAATCCTCAATACTCAATTTTCAATTATCAATCCTCAATCCTCAAACCTCAATCCTCAATCGTCAGTCTTCAATCCTCAATACTCAATTTTCAATTATCAATCCTCAATCCTCAAACCTCAATCCTAAATCCTCAATCATCAATCCTCAATCTTCAATACTCAATCCTCAATCCTCAATCCTGAATCCTCAATACTAAAGCATCAATCCTCAATTCTCAATACTCAACAGAACATCCTGAATTCTCAGGATTCAATACTCAAACCTCAAACCTCAAACCTCAGCCATCATCCTCAATCCTCAATCCTCAATCGTCAATCCTCAACCTTCAATTCTCAACACTCAACCTTCAACCCTCAATCCTCAATCCTCAATCGTCAATCCGCAATCCTCAATCCTGAGTCATCAATCCTCAACCTTCAATACTCAATCCTAAAACCTCAATCTTCAATCCCCAATCCTCAACCCTCATTCCTCAAACCTCAATCCTCAAACCTCAGTCCTCATCCGCAATTCTCAATCCTCAATACTCAATCCTCAAACCACAATCCTCAACCATCAGTCCTCGTCCTCAATCCTCAACCCTCAATCCTCAATCCTGAATCTTCAATCATCAGTACTCAATCTTCAATCCTCAATCCTCAATCCTCAATCCTCATTCCTCAAACCTAAATCCTCAAACATCAGTCCTTATCCTCAATTCTCAATTCTCAATCCTCAATCCTCAATCCTCAATCTTCAATCCTCAATAATCAATTTTCAGTTCTAGATCCTCAATCCCCAATCCTCAATCCTTAATCCTCAATATTCAATCCTCAATCCCCAGTCCTCAATCTTCAATCCTCAGTGCTCCATCCTCAATCCTCAATCCTCAGTCCTCAGTCCTCAACCCTCAATCCTCAAACCTCAGTCCTCAACCGTCAGTCCTCGTCCTCAACCCTCAACCCTCAATCCTCAATCCTCAATCTTCAATCATCAATACTCAATCTTCAATCCTCAATACTCAATCTTCAATCCCCAATCATCAATCCTCAATCCTTTATCCTCAATCCTCATTCTTCAATTCTCAATCCTCAAACCTCAATCCTCAATCCTCAATCCTCAATATTCAACACACAACCCTCAACCATCAATCCTCAATACTCAACCATCAATCCTCAATTCTCAATACTCAATCGAATATCCTGAATTTTCATCGTGCAGTACACAATCCACAAAAATCAATAATCAAATCTCAATCCTCAAACATCAATACTCAACACTCAATCCTCAACACTCAGTACTCTCTCTTCAATCCTCCATCCTCAGTCCTCAATCTTCAATCCTCAATGCTCAATCCTCAATCCTCAATCCTCAGTCATCAATCCTCAATCCTCAATCCACAAACCTCAATCCTCAACCGTCAGTCCTCGTCCTCAATCCTCAATCCTCAATCCTCAATCCTCAATCTTCAATCCTCAACCCTCAATCCTCAATCTTCAATCCTCAATACTCAACATTCAATCCTCAATCCTCAATTCTCTATACTCAATCCTCAGACCTCAGTCCTCAAACCTCTATCCTCAACCCTCAGCCCTCATCCTCAATCCTCAATCCTCAACCTCAATCCTCCATCTTCAATCCTCAATACTCAATCTTCAATCTTCAATCCTCAGTCCTCAAACCTCAATTCTGAATCCTCAATCCTGAATCCTCAATCTTCAGCCCTCAGTCCTCAACAATCAGTTGTCAATCCTCAATCCTCAATAGAATATCCTCAATTCACAGTTTTCAATACTCAATACTCAATCTGCAATCTTCAAATCTCTGTCCACAAACATCAATTCTCATCGCTCAACCCTCAACACTCAGTCCTCAATGTTCAATACTCAATCCTCAACTCTCAATCTTCAATCCTGAATACTGAATCTACAATCCTCAATCCTCAATCCTCAATCCTCAGTCCCCAATCCTCAATCCTCAATCCTCAATCCTCGTTCTTCAATCCTCAATACCCAATCCTCAATCTTCAATCCTCAATCCTCAACCCTCAATTCTGAATCCTCAATCCTCAGTCCTCAGTCCTCAAACCTCAATCCTCAACCCTCAGCCCTCATCCTCAATCCTCAAACCTCAATCCTCAATCCTCAATCGTCAATCCTCAATCCTCAATCTTCAATCCTCAATAATCAATCTTCAATCCTCAATCCTCAATCCTCAATCCTCAATATTCAATCCTCAATACCCAATTTTCAATACTCAAATCGCAATCATCATACCTCAATCCTCAATCGTCAGTCATCAATCCTCAATCTTCAATACTCAATCGTCAATCCTCAGTCCTCAATTCTCAATCCTCAACCCTCGTACCTCAAACCTCAATCCTCAACCCTCAGTCCTCATCCTCAATTCTCAATTCTCAATCCTCAAACCTCAATCCTCAATCCTCAGACCTCAAACATCAATACTCAACCCTCAGTCCTCGTCCTCAATCCACAACCCTCAATCCTCAATCCTCAATCTTCAACCATCAATATTCAATCTTCAATCATCAATCCTCAATACTCGATCCTCAATCCTCAATCCTCAATGCTCAATCCTCAATACCCAATCCTCAATCTTCAATCCTCAATCCTCAATCCTCAATCCTCAATTCTCAATCCTCCATCCTCAGTCCTCAGTCCCCAAACCTCAATCCTCAACCGTCAGCCCTCATCGTCAATTCTCAACCCTCAATCCTCAATCCTCAGCCTTCAATCCTCAATACTCAATCTTCAATCCACAATCCTCAATCTTCAATCCTCAATACTCAATCCTCAATCCTCAGTCCGCAATCCTCACTCTTCAATCCTCAATACTCAGTCCTCAATCCTCAATACTCAATCCTCAATCCTCAATCCTCATTCTTCAATCCTCAATACCCAATCCTCAATCTTCAATCCACAATCCTCAATCCTCAATTCTCAATCCTCAATCCTCAATCCTCAGACCTCAAACATCAATACTCAACCCTCAGTCCTCGTCCTCAATCCACAACCCTCAATCCTCAATCCTCAATCTTCAATCATCAATATTCAATCTTCATTCCTCAATCCTCAATCCTCAATCCTCAATTCTCAATCCTCAATCCTCAGTCCTCAGACCTCAAACCTCAATCCTCAACCCTCAGCCCTCATCGTCAACCATCAAACCTCAATCCTCAATCCTCAATCGTCAATCCTCAATCCTCAATCTTCAATCCTCAATACTCAATCGTCAATCCTCAATCCTCAATCCTCAATCCTCAATATTCAATCCTCAATACCCAATTTTCAATACTCAATCCGCAATCATCATACCGCAATCCTCACTCATCAATTCTCAATCTTCAATACTCAATCGTCAATCCTCAGTCCTCAATCCTCAATCCTCAATCCTCGTACCTCAAACCTCAATCCTCAACCCTCAGTCCTCATCCTCAATTCTCTATTCTCAATCCTCAATCCTCAACCCTCAATCTTCAATCCTCGATAATCAATCTCCAATCCTAGATCCCCAATCCCCAATCCTCAATCCTTAATCCTCAATCTTGAATCCTCAATCCCCAGTACTCAATCTTCAATCGTCAATGCCCAATCCTCAATCCTCAATCCTCAGTCCTCAATTCTCAACCCTCAGTCCTCGTCATCAATCCTCAACCCTCAATAATCAATCCGTAATCTTCAATCATCAATACTCAATCTTCAATCCTCAATCCTCAATACTCAATCCTCAATCCTCAATACTCAATCCCCAGTCCTCAGTCCTCAATCTTCAATACTCAATCCGCCAATCCTCTATATTCAACACACAACCCTCAATCATCAATCCTCAATGCTCAACCATCAATCCTCAATTCTCAATACTCAGTAGAATATCCTGAATTCTAAGTTTTCAATACTCAATCCTCAATCTTCAATCTTCAAATCTCCATCCACAAACATCAATTCTTATCTCTCAACCATCAACACACAGTCCTCAATCTTCAATACTCAATACTCAATCCTCAATCTTCAATTCCCAATACTCAATCTTCAATCCTCAATCCTCAATTCTCAATCTTCAATCCTCAACCCTCAATCCTCAATCCTCAATATTCAATCCTCAATACTCAATCTTCAATCCTCAATCCGCAGTCATCAATCCTCAATCCTCAATCCTCAGTCATCAATCCTCAATCTTCAATACTCAATCGTCAAACCTCAGCCCTCAATCCTCAATCCTCAATCCTCTTTCCTCAAACCTCAATCCTCAACCCTCAGTCCCCATCCTCAATTCTCAATTCTCAACCCTCAATCCTCAACCCTCAATCTTCAATCCTCAATAATCAATCTCCAAACCTAGATCCCCAATCCCCAATACTTAATCCTTAATCCTCAATCTTCAATCCTCAATCCCCAGTCCTCAATCCTCAATCCTCAGTCATCAATCCTCAACCTTCAATACTCAATCCTCAATCCTCAATCCTCAATCCTCTGTCCTCAATCCTCAATCCTCATTCCTCAAACCTCAATCCTCAATCCTCAGTCCTCATACTCAATTCTCAATTCTCAATCCTCAATCCTCAATCCTCAACCCTCTATCTTCAATCCTAAATAATCAATCTCCAATACTAGATCCTCAATCCCCAATCCTCAATCCTCAATATCCAATCCTAAATCTTCAATCCTCAATCCTCTATTATCAATCGTCAATCCTCAATCCTCAATCCTCTGTCCTCAAACCTCAATCCTCAACCCTCAATCCTCAGTCCTCAGTCCTCAAACCTCAATCCTCAACCTTCAGCCCTCATCCTCGATCCTCAATCCTCAATCTTCAATCCTCAATCATCAATCCTCAAGCCTCAGTCCTCAATCCTCAATCCTCAATCTTCAACCATCAATATTCAATCTTCAATCCTCAATCCCCAATCCTCGATCCTCAATCCTCAATCCTCAATGCTCAATCCTCAATACCCAATCCTCAATCTTCAATCCTCAATCCTCAATCCTCAATCCTCAATCCTCAATTCTCAATCCTCAATCCTCAGTCCTCAGTCCCCAAACCTCAATCCTCAACCGTCAGCCCTCATCGTCAGTTCTCAATCCTCAATCCTCAATCCTCAACCTTCAATCCTCAATACTCAATCTTCAATCCACAATCCTCAATCCGCAATTCTCAATCCTCAATCCTCAATCCTCAGTCCTCAGTCCTCAAACCTCAACCCTCAACCCGCAGCCCTCATCGTCAATTCTCAATCCTCAATCCTCAATCCTCAATCTTCAATCCTCAATACTCAATCTTCAATCCACAATCCTCAATCTTCAATCCTCAATACTCAATCTTCAATCCTCAATCCTCAATCCTCAGTACTCAATCCTCAATCCTCAGTCCTCAATCCTCAATCTTCTACCTCAATACTCAATCTTCAATCCTCAATTCTCAATCCTCAATCCTCAATCCTCAAACCTCAAACATCAATACTCAACCCTCAGTCCTCGTCCTCAATCCACAACCCTCAATCCCCAATCCTCAGTCTTCAATCATCAATATTCAACCTTCAATCCTCAATCCTCAATCCTCGATTCTCAATCCTCAATCCTCAATCCTCAATCATCAATCCTCAATCTTCAATCCTCAATCCCCAGTCCTTAATCTTCAATCCTCAATGCTCCATCCTCAATCCTCAATCCTCAGTCCTCAATCCTCAATCCTCAATCCTCAATCCTCAATCCTCAACCCTCAATCCTCAATACTCAATCTTCAATCCTCAAATCTCAATCCTCAATCCTCAATCCTCATTCTTCAATCCTCAATCTTCAATCCTCATCCTTCAATCCTCAATACCCAATCCTCAATCTTCAATCCTCAATCCTCAATCCTCAATTCTCAATCTTCAACCCTCAATCCTCAGACCTCAAACATCAATACTCAACCCTCAGTCCTCGTCCTCAATCCACAACCCTCAATCCTCAATCCTCAATCTTCAATCATCAATATTCAATCTTCAGTCCTCAATCCTCAATCCACAATCATCAATCTTCAATCCTCAATGTTCAATACGCAATACCCAATCCTCAATCTTCAATCCTCAATCCTCAATCCTCAATCCTCAATCCTCAATCTTCAATCCTCAATCCTCATTCTTCAATCCTCAATACCCAATCCTCAATCTTTAATCCTCAATCCTCAATCCTCAATTCTCAATCCTCTCTCCTCAGTCCTCAGACCTCAAACCTCAATCCTCAACCCTCAACCCTCAGTCCTCATCGTCAATACTCAAACCTCAATCCTCAATCCTCAATCGTCAATCCTCACTCCTCCATCTTCAATCCTCAATACTCAATCTTCAATCCTCAATCCTCAATCTTCAGCCCTCAGTCCTCAGCAATCAGTTGTCAACCCTGAATCCTCAATAGAATATCCTCAATTCACAGTTTTCAATACTCAATACTCAATCTGCAATCTTCAAACCTCTATCCACAAACATCAATTCTCATCGCTCAACCCTCAACACTCAGTCCTCAATGTTCAATCCTAAATCCTCAATCCACAATCCTCAATCGTCAATCTTCAATCCTCAATCCCCAGTCCTCAATCTTCAATCCTCAATGCTTAATCCTCAATCCTCAATCCTCAGTCCTCAATCCTCAATCCTCAATCCTCAAACCTCTATCCTCAACCGTCAGTCCTCGTCCTCAATCCTCAACACTTCATCCTCAATCCTCAATCTTCAATCATCAATTCTTGATATTCAATCCTCAATCTTCAATCCTCAATCCTCAATCCTCAATCCTCAATATTCAACACACAACCCTCAACCACCAATCTTCATTACTCAACAATCAATCCTCAATTATCAATACTCAATAGGGTATCCTGAATTCTCGTGGTTCAATACTCAATCCACACTATTCAATAACCTAACCTCAAACCTCAAACATCAATTCTCAACACTCAATCCTCAACACTCAGTCCTCTATCTTCAATCCTCCATCCTCAACCCTCAATCCTCAAGCGTCAACCCTCAATCCTGAATCCTCAATCCTCAATCCTCAATCCTCATTCCTCACACCTCAATCCTCAAACCTCAGTCCTCATCCTCAATTCTCAATCCTCAATCCTCAATTCTCAATCCTCAATCCTCAGTCCTCAGTCCTCAAACCGCAATCCTCAACCCTCAGCCCTCATCGTCAATTCTCAATCCTCAATCCTCAATCCTCAACCTTCAATCCTCAAAACTCAACCTTCAATCCACAATCCTCAATCTTCAACCCTCAATACTCAATCTTCAATCCTCAATCCTCAATCCTCAATACTCAATCCTCAATCCTCAGTCCGCAATCCTCAATCTTCAATCCTCAATACTCAATCCTCAATCCTCAATACTCAATCCTCAATCCTCAATCCTCATTCTTCAATCCTCAATACCCAATCTTCAATCTTCAATCCTCAATCCTCAATCCTCAATTCTCAATCCTCAATCCTCAATCCTCAGACCTCAAACATCAATACTCAACCCTCAGTCCTCGTCCTCAATCCACAACCCTCAATCCTCAATCCTCAATCTTCAATCATCAATATTCAATCTTCAGTCCTCAATCCTCAATCCTCAATCCTCAGTCCTCAGTCCCCAAACCTCAATCCTCAACGGTCAGCCCTCATCGTCAATTCTCAATCCTCAATCCTCAATCCTCAGCCTTCAATCCTCAACACTCAATCTTCAATCCACAATCCTCAATCTTCAATCCTCAATACTCAATCTTCAATCCTCAATCCTCAATCGTCAATACTCAATACTCAATCCTCAATCCTCAAACCTCAAACATCAATACTCAACCCTCAGTCCTCGTCCTCAATCCACAACCCTCAATCCCCAATCCTCAGTCTTCAATCATCAATATTCAACCTTCAATCCTCAATCCTCAATCCTCGATTCTCAATCCTCAATCCTCAATCCTCAATCATCAATCCTCAATCTTCAATCCTCAATCCCCAGTCCTTAATCTTCAATCCTCAATGCTCCATCCTCAATCCTCAATCCTCAGTCCTCAATCCTCAATCCTCAATCCTCAATCCTCAATCCTCAACCCTCAATCCTCAATACTCAATCTTCAATCCTCAAATCTCAATCCTCAATCCTCAATCCTCATTCTTCAATCCTCAATCTTCAATCCTCATCCTTCAATCCTCAATACCCAATCCTCAATCTTCAATCCTCAATCCTCAATCCTCAATTCTCAATCTTCAACCCTCAATCCTCAGACCTCAAACATCAATACTCAACCCTCAGTCCTCGTCCTCAATCCACAACCCTCAATCCTCAATCCTCAATCTTCAATCATCAATATTCAATCTTCAGTCCTCAATCCTCAATCCACAATCATCAATCTTCAATCCTCAATGTTCAATACGCAATACCCAATCCTCAATCTTCAATCCTCAATCCTCAATCCTCAATCCTCAATCCTCAATCTTCAATCCTCAATCCTCATTCTTCAATCCTCAATACCCAATCCTCAATCTTTAATCCTCAATCCTCAATCCTCAATTCTCAATCCTCTCTCCTCAGTCCTCAGACCTCAAACCTCAATCCTCAACCCTCAACCCTCAGTCCTCATCGTCAATACTCAAACCTCAATCCTCAATCCTCAATCGTCAATCCTCACTCCTCCATCTTCAATCCTCAATACTCAATCTTCAATCCTCAATCCTCAATCTTCAGCCCTCAGTCCTCAGCAATCAGTTGTCAACCCTGAATCCTCAATAGAATATCCTCAATTCACAGTTTTCAATACTCAATACTCAATCTGCAATCTTCAAACCTCTATCCACAAACATCAATTCTCATCGCTCAACCCTCAACACTCAGTCCTCAATGTTCAATCCTAAATCCTCAATCCACAATCCTCAATCGTCAATCTTCAATCCTCAATCCCCAGTCCTCAATCTTCAATCCTCAATGCTTAATCCTCAATCCTCAATCCTCAGTCCTCAATCCTCAATCCTCAATCCTCAAACCTCTATCCTCAACCGTCAGTCCTCGTCCTCAATCCTCAACACTTCATCCTCAATCCTCAATCTTCAATCATCAATTCTTGATATTCAATCCTCAATCTTCAATCCTCAATCCTCAATCCTCAATCCTCAATATTCAACACACAACCCTCAACCACCAATCTTCATTACTCAACAATCAATCCTCAATTATCAATACTCAATAGGGTATCCTGAATTCTCGTGGTTCAATACTCAATCCACACTATTCAATAACCTAACCTCAAACCTCAAACATCAATTCTCAACACTCAATCCTCAACACTCAGTCCTCTATCTTCAATCCTCCATCCTCAACCCTCAATCCTCAAGCGTCAACCCTCAATCCTGAATCCTCAATCCTCAATCCTCAATCCTCATTCCTCACACCTCAATCCTCAAACCTCAGTCCTCATCCTCAATTCTCAATCCTCAATCCTCAATTCTCAATCCTCAATCCTCAGTCCTCAGTCCTCAAACCGCAATCCTCAACCCTCAGCCCTCATCGTCAATTCTCAATCCTCAATCCTCAATCCTCAACCTTCAATCCTCAAAACTCAACCTTCAATCCACAATCCTCAATCTTCAACCCTCAATACTCAATCTTCAATCCTCAATCCTCAATCCTCAATACTCAATCCTCAATCCTCAGTCCGCAATCCTCAATCTTCAATCCTCAATACTCAATCCTCAATCCTCAATACTCAATCCTCAATCCTCAATCCTCATTCTTCAATCCTCAATACCCAATCTTCAATCTTCAATCCTCAATCCTCAATCCTCAATTCTCAATCCTCAATCCTCAATCCTCAGACCTCAAACATCAATACTCAACCCTCAGTCCTCGTCCTCAATCCACAACCCTCAATCCTCAATCCTCAATCTTCAATCATCAATATTCAATCTTCAGTCCTCAATCCTCAATCCTCAATCCTCAGTCCTCAGTCCCCAAACCTCAATCCTCAACGGTCAGCCCTCATCGTCAATTCTCAATCCTCAATCCTCAATCCTCAGCCTTCAATCCTCAACACTCAATCTTCAATCCACAATCCTCAATCTTCAATCCTCAATACTCAATCTTCAATCCTCAATCCTCAATCGTCAATACTCAATACTCAATCCTCAATCCTCAGTCCGCAATCCTCAATCTTCAATCCTCAATACTCAATCCTCAATCCTCAATACTCAATCCTCAATCCTCAATCCTCATTCTTCAATCCTCAATACCCAATACTCAATCCTCAATCCTCAATCCTCAATCCTCAATAATCAACACACAACCCTCAACCATCAATCCTCAATACTCAACCATCAATCCTCAGTTCTCAATACTCAATAGAATATCCTGAATTCTCAGGATTCAATACTCAAACCTCAAACCTCAAACCTCAGCCCTCATCCTCATTCCTCAATACTCAATCCTCAATCCTCAACCCTCAATCCTCGACACTCAATCTTCAATCCTCAATCCTCAATCCTCAATCGTCAATCCTCAGTCATCAATCCTCAACCTTCAATACTCAATCCTCAATCCTCAATCCTCAGTCCTCAACCTTCAATCCTCAATACTCAATCTTCAATCCACAATCCTCAATCTTCAATCCTCAATACTCAATCTTCAATCCTCAATCCTCAATCCTCAATCCTCAATACTCAATCCTCAATCCTCAGTCCGCAATCCTCAATCTTCAATCCACAATACTCAATCTTCAATTCTCAATACTCAATCCTCAATCCTCAATCCTTATTCTTCAATCCTCAATACCCAATCCTCAATCTTCAATCCTCAATCCTCAATCCTCATTCTTCAATCCTCAATACCCAATCCTCAATCTTCAATCCTCAATCCTCAATCCTCAATCCACAATCCTCAATCTTCAATCCTCAATACTCAATCTTCAATCCTCAATCCTCAATCCTCAATCCTCAATCCTCAATCCTCAATCATCAATCCTCAATCCTCAATCTTCAATCCTCAATACTCAATATTCAATCCTCAATCCTCAATCCACAATACTCAATCCTCATTCTTCAATCCTCAATACCCAATCCTCAATCTTGAATCCTCAATCCTCAATCCTCAATTCTCAATCCTCAATCCTCAATCCTCAGACCTCAAACATCAATACTCCACCATCAGTCCTCGTCCTCAATCCACAGCCCTCAATCCTCAATCCTCAATCTTCAATCATCAATATTCAATATTCAATCTTCAGTCCTCAATCCTCAGTCCTCAATCCTCAATCCTCAATCCTCAATGTTCAATCCGCAATACCCAATCCTCAATCCTCAGTCCTCAAACCTCAATCCTGAATCCTCAATCCTGAATCCTCAATCTTCAGACCTAAGTGCTCAACAATCAGTTGTCAATTCTCAATCCTCAATATTCAATCCTCAACACTCAATCTTCACTCCTCAATCCGCAATCATCAATCCTCAATTCTCAATCGTCAGTCATCAATCCTCAATCTTCAGTCCTCAATACTCAATCTTCAATCCTCAATCCTCAATTCTCAATTCTCAATCCTCAATCCTCAAGCCTAAATCTTCAATCCTCAATAATCAATATTCAATCCTAGATCCTCAGTCCCCAATCCTCAACCCTTATTCCTCAATCTTCAATCCTCAATCCCCAGTCCTCAATCTTCAATCCTCAATGCTCCATCCTCAATCCTCTATCCTCAGTCGTCAGTCCTCAACCCTCAATCCTCAAACATCAATCCTCAACAGTCTGTCCTCGTCGTCAACCCTCAACACTCAATCCTCAATCCTCAATCTTCAATCATCAATACACAATCTTCAATCCTCAATCCTCTGTCCTCACTACTCAACCATCAATACTCAATTCTCAATACTCAATAGAATATCCTGAACTCTCAGGATTCAATACTCAAACCTCATACCTCAAACCTCAGCCCTCATCCTCAATCCTCAATACTCAATCCTCAATCTTCAACCCTCAATCCTCAACACTCAAACTTCAACCCTCAATCCTCAATCCTCAATCCTCAATCCTCAATCCTTATACCTCAATCCTCAATCTTCAATCCTCAATACTCAATCTTCGATCCTCACTCCTCAGTCCTCAAACCTCAATTCTGAATCCTCAACCCTGAATCCTCAACCTTCAGCCCTCAGTCCTCAACAATCAGTTGTCAATCCTCAATCCTCAGTATAATATCCTCAATTCACAGTTTTCAATACTCACTACTCAATCTGCAATCTTCAAATCTCTATCCACAAACATCAATCCTCATCACTCAACCCTCAACACTCAGTCCTCAATGTTCAATCCTCAATCCTCAATTCTCAATCCTCGATCCTCAATACTGAATCTTCAATCCTCAATCCTCAATCCTCAATCCTGAATATCCAATCCACAGTCCCCAATCCTCAATCCTCAATCCTCAATCCCCATTCTTCAATCCTCAATACCCAATCCTCAATCTTCAATCCTCAATCCTCAATCATCAATTCTCAATCCTAAATCCTCAGTCCTCAGACCTCAAACCTCAATCCGCAACCCTCAGCCCTCATTGTCAATCCTCAAACCTAAATCCTCAATACTCAATCGTCAATCCTCAATCCTCAATCTTCAATCCACAATACTCAACCTTCAATCCTCAATCCTCAATCCTCAATCCTCAATATTCAATCCTCAATACTCAATTTTCAATACTCAATCCGCAATCATCAATGCTCAATCCTGAATCCTCAGTCATCAATCCTCAATCTTCAATACTCAATAATCAATTTTCAATCCTAGATCCTCAATACCCAATCCTCAATCCTTAATCCTCAATCTTCAATCCTCAATACTCAATCTTCAATCCTCAGTCCTCAGTCCTCAATCCTCAATTCTGAATTCTCAATCCTGAATCCTCAATCTTCAGCCCTCAGTCCTGAACAATCAGTTGTCAATTCTCAATCCTCAGTAGAATATCATCAATTCACAGTTTTGGATACTCAATGCTCAATCTGCAATCTTCAAATATCTATCCACAAACATCAATTCTCATGACACAACCCTCAACTCTCAGTCCCCAATCCTCAATCTTCAATCCTCAATCCTCAATCCTCAATCCTCAATCCTCAATCTTCAATCATCAATCCTCAATCCTCAACCCTCAATCTTCAATCCCCAATACTCAATCTTCAATCATCAATCCTCAATTCTCAATCGTCGATACTCAATCCTCAATCGTCAATCCTCAATCCCCAATCCTCAATCTTCAATCCTCAATCCTCATTCTTCAATCCTCAATAGCCAATCCTCAATCTTCAATCCTAAATCCTCAATCTTCAATCCTCAATACTCAATCTTCAAACCTCAATCCTCAGTCCTCAAACCTCAATTCTGAATCCTCAACACTGAATCCTCAATCTTCAGCCCTCAGTCCTCAACAATCAGTTGGCAGTCCTCAATCCTCAGTATAATATCCTCAATTCACAGTTTTCAATACTCAATACTCAATCAGCAATCTTCAAATTTCTATCCACAAACATCAATTCTCATCACTCAACCCTCAACACTCAGTCCTCAATGTTCAATCCTCAATCCTCAATTCTCAATCTTCGATCCTCAATACTGAATCTTCAATCCTCAATCCTCAATCCTTAATCCTCAATCCTCAATCCTGAATATCCAATCCTCAGTCCCCAATCCTCAATCCTCAATCCTCAATCCTCATTCTTCAATCCTCAATAGCCAATCCTCAATCTTCAATCCTAAATCCTCAATCCTCAATTCTCAACCCTCACTCCTCAGTCCTCAGACCTCAAACCTCAATCCTCAACCCTCAGCCCGCATCGTCAATCCTCAAACCTCAATCCTCAATCCTCAATCGTCAATCCTCAATCCTCAAACTTCAGTCCACAATACTCAACCTTCAATCCTCAATCCTCAATTATCAAACCTCAATATTCAATCCTCAATACTCAATTTTCAATACTCAATCCGCAATCATCAATCCTCAATCCTGAATCCTCAGTCATCAATCCTCAATCTTCAATACTCAATCGTCAATCCTCAGTCCACAATCCTCAATCCTCAATCCGCGTATCTCAAACCTCAATCCTCAACCCTCGGTCCCCATCCTCAATTCTCAATTCTCAACCCTCAATCCTCAACCCTCAATCTTCAATCCTCAATAATCAATCTCCAATCCTAGATCCCCAGTCCCCAATCCTCAATCCTTAATCCTCAATCTTCAATCCTCAATCCCCAGTCCTCAATCTTCAATCCTCAATGCTCAATCCTCAATCCTCAATCCTCAGTCTTCAGTCCTCAATCCTCAATCCTCAACCCTCAATCTTCAATCCCCAATACTCAATCTTCAATCATCAATCCACAATTCTCAATCGTCGATACTCAATCCTCAATCGTCAATCCTCAATCCCCAATCCTCAATCTTCAATCCTCAATCCTCAATTCTCAATCCTCAATACTCAACCTTCAATCCTCAACACTCAATCTTCAATCCTCAATCCTCAATCCTCAATCCTCAATCCTCAATCCTCAATCCTCAATCCTCAATATTCAACACACAACCCTCAACCGTCAATCCTCAATACTCAACCATCAATCCTCAATTCTCAATACTCAATAGAATACCCTGAATACTCATCGTTCAATACTCAATCCACAAAAATCAATAATCAAATCTCAACCCTCAAACATCAATTCTCAACACTCAATCCTCAACACTCAGTCCTCTCTCTTCAATCCTCCATCCTCAATCCTCAATCCTCAATCTTCAATCCTCAATACTCAATATTCAATCCTCAATCCTAAGTCCTCAAACCTCAATTCTGAATCCTCAATCCTGAATCCTCAATCTTCAGCCCTCAGTCCTCGACAATCAATTGTCAATCCTCAACCCTCAATAGAATATCCTCAATTCACAGTTTTCAATACTCGATACTCAATCTGCAATCTTGAAATCTCTATCCACAAACATTAATTCTCATCACTCAACCCTCAACACACAGTCCCCAATCCTCAATATTCAATCCTCAATCCTCAATCCTCAACCCTCAGCCCTCATCCTCAATCCTCAACACTTATTCCTCAGTCCTCAACCTTCAATCCTCAATACTCAATTTTCAATTATCAATCCTCAATCCTCAAACCTCAATCCTCAATCGTCAGTCTTCAATCCTCAATACTCAATTTTCAATTATCAATCCTCAATCCTCAAACCTCAATCCTAAATCCTCAATCATCAATCCTCAATCTTCAATACTCAATCCTCAATCCTCAATCCTGAATCCTCAATACTAAAGCATCAATCCTCAATTCTCAATACTCAACAGAACATCCTGAATTCTCAGGATTCAATACTCAAACCTCAAACCTCAAACCTCAGCCATCATCCTCAATCCTCAATCCTCAATCGTCAATCCTCAACCTTCAATCCTCAACACTCAACCTTCAACCCTCAATCCTCAATCCTCAATCGTCAATCCGCAATCCTCAATCCTGAGTCATCAATCCTCAACCTTCAATACTCAATCCTAAAACCTCAATCTTCAATCCCCAATCCTCAACCCTCATTCCTCAAACCTCAATCCTCAAACCTCAGTCCTCATCCGCAATTCTCAATCCTCAATACTCAATCCTCAAACCACAATCCTCAACCATCAGTCCTCGTCCTCAATCCTCAACCCTCAATCCTCAATCCTGAATCTTCAATCATCAGTACTCAATCTTCAATCCTCAATCCTCAATCCTCAATCCTCATTCCTCAAACCTAAATCCTCAAACATCAGTCCTTATCCTCAATTCTCAATTCTCAATCCTCAATCCTCAATCCTCAATCTTCAATCCTCAATAATCAATTTTCAGTTCTAGATCCTCAATCCCCAATCCTCAATCCTTAATCCTCAATATTCAATCCTCAATCCCCAGTCCTCAATCTTCAATCCTCAGTGCTCCATCCTCAATCCTCAATCCTCAGTCCTCAGTCCTCAACCCTCAATCCTCAAACCTCAGTCCTCAACCGTCAGTCCTCGTCCTCAACCCTCAACCCTCAATCCTCAATCCTCAATCTTCAATCATCAATACTCAATCTTCAATCCTCAATACTCAATCTTCAATCCCCAATCATCAATCCTCAATCCTTTATCCTCAATCCTCATTCTTCAATTCTCAATCCTCAAACCTCAATCCTCAATCCTCAATCCTCAATATTCAACACACAACCCTCAACCATCAATCCTCAATACTCAACCATCAATCCTCAATTCTCAATACTCAATCGAATATCCTGAATTTTCATCGTGCAGTACACAATCCACAAAAATCAATAATCAAATCTCAATCCTCAAACATCAATACTCAACACTCAATCCTCAACACTCAGTACTCTCTCTTCAATCCTCCATCCTCAGTCCTCAATCTTCAATCCTCAATGCTCAATCCTCAATCCTCAATCCTCAGTCATCAATCCTCAATCCTCAATCCACAAACCTCAATCCTCAACCGTCAGTCCTCGTCCTCAATCCTCAATCCTCAATCCTCAATCCTCAATCTTCAATCCTCAACCCTCAATCCTCAATCTTCAATCCTCAATACTCAACATTCAATCCTCAATCCTCAATTCTCTATACTCAATCCTCAGACCTCAGTCCTCAAACCTCTATCCTCAACCCTCAGCCCTCATCCTCAATCCTCAATCCTCAATCCTCAATTCTCAATCCTCAATACTCAACCTTCAATCCTCAACACTCAATCTTCAATCCTCAATCCTCAATCCTCAATCCTCAATCCTCAATCCTCAATCCTCAATCCTCAATATTCAACACACAACCCTCAACCGTCAATCCTCAATAATCAATCTCCAATCCTAGATCCCCAGTCCCCAATCCTCAATCCTTAATCCTCAATCTTCAATCCTCAATCCCCAGTCCTCAATCTTCAATCCTCAATGCTCAATCCTCAATCCTCAATCCTCAGTCTTCAGTCCTCAATCCTCAATCCTCAACCCTCAATCTTCAATCCCCAATACTCAATCTTCAATCATCAATCCACAATTCTCAATCGTCGATACTCAATCCTCAATCGTCAATCCTCAATCCCCAATCCTCAATCTTCAATCCTCAATCCTCAATTCTCAATCCTCAATACTCAACCTTCAATCCTCAACACTCAATCTTCAATCCTCAATCCTCAATCCTCAATCCTCAATCCTCAATCCTCAATCCTCAATCCTCAATATTCAACACACAACCCTCAACCGTCAATCCTCAATACTCAACCATCAATCCTCAATTCTCAATACTCAATAGAATACCCTGAATACTCATCGTTCAATACTCAATCCACAAAAATCAATAATCAAATCTCAACCCTCAAACATCAATTCTCAACACTCAATCCTCAACACTCAGTCCTCTCTCTTCAATCCTCCATCCTCAATCCTCAATCCTCAATCTTCAATCCTCAATACTCAATATTCAATCCTCAATCCTAAGTCCTCAAACCTCAATTCTGAATCCTCAATCCTGAATCCTCAATCTTCAGCCCTCAGTCCTCGACAATCAATTGTCAATCCTCAACCCTCAATAGAATATCCTCAATTCACAGTTTTCAATACTCGATACTCAATCTGCAATCTTGAAATCTCTATCCACAAACATTAATTCTCATCACTCAACCCTCAACACACAGTCCCCAATCCTCAATATTCAATCCTCAATCCTCAATCCTCAACCCTCAGCCCTCATCCTCAATCCTCAACACTTATTCCTCAGTCCTCAACCTTCAATCCTCAATACTCAATTTTCAATTATCAATCCTCAATCCTCAAACCTCAATCCTCAATCGTCAGTCTTCAATCCTCAATACTCAATTTTCAATTATCAATCCTCAATCCTCAAACCTCAATCCTAAATCCTCAATCATCAATCCTCAATCTTCAATACTCAATCCTCAATCCTCAATCCTGAATCCTCAATACTAAAGCATCAATCCTCAATTCTCAATACTCAACAGAACATCCTGAATTCTCAGGATTCAATACTCAAACCTCAAACCTCAAACCTCAGCCATCATCCTCAATCCTCAATCCTCAATCGTCAATCCTCAACCTTCAATCCTCAACACTCAACCTTCAACCCTCAATCCTCAATCCTCAATCGTCAATCCGCAATCCTCAATCCTGAGTCATCAATGCTCAACCTTCAATACTCAATCCTAAAACCTCAATCTTCAATCCCCAATCCTCAACCCTCATTCCTCAAACCTCAATCCTCAAATCTCAGTCCTCATCCGCAATTCTCAATCCTCAATACTCAATCCTCAAACCACAATCCTCAACCATCAGTCCTCGTCCTCAATCCTCAACCCTCAATCCTCAATCCTGAATCTTCAATCATCAGTACTCAATCTTCAATCCTCAATCCTCAATCCTCAATCCTCATTCCTCAAACCTAAATCCTCAAACATCAGTCCTTATCCTCAATTCTCAATTCTCAATCCTCAATCCTCAATCCTCAATCTTCAATCCTCAATAATCAATTTTCAGTTCTAGATCCTCAATCCCCAATCCTCAATCCTTAATCCTCAATATTCAATCCTCAATCCCCAGTCCTCAATCTTCAATCCTCAGTGCTCCATCCTCAATCCTCAATCCTCAGTCCTCAGTCCTCAACCCTCAATCCTCAAACCTCAGTCCTCAACCGTCAGTCCTCGTCCTCAACCCTCAACCCTCAATCCTCAATCCTCAATCTTCAATCATCAATACTCAATCTTCAATCCTCAATACTCAATCTTCAATCCCCAATCATCAATCCTCAATCCTTTATCCTCAATCCTCATTCTTCAATTCTCAATCCTCAAACCTCAATCCTCAATCCTCAATCCTCAATATTCAACACACAACCCTCAACCATCAATCCTCAATACTCAACCATCAATCCTCAATTCTCAATACTCAATCGAATATCCTGAATTTTCATCGTGCAGTACACAATCCACAAAAATCAATAATCAAATCTCAATCCTCAAACATCAATACTCAACACTCAATCCTCAACACTCAGTACTCTCTCTTCAATCCTCCATCCTCAGTCCTCAATCTTCAATCCTCAATGCTCAATCCTCAATCCTCAATCCTCAGTCATCAATCCTCAATCCTCAATCCACAAACCTCAATCCTCAACCGTCAGTCCTCGTCCTCAATCCTCAATCCTCAATCCTCAATCCTCAATCTTCAATCCTCAACCCTCAATCCTCAATCTTCAATCCTCAATACTCAACATTCAATCCTCAATCCTCAATTCTCTATACTCAATCCTCAGACCTCAGTCCTCAAACCTCTATCCTCAACCCTCAGCCCTCATCCTCAATCCTCAATCCTCAACCTCAATCCTCCATCTTCAATCCTCAATACTCAATCTTCAATCTTCAATCCTCAGTCCTCAAACCTCAATTCTGAATCCTCAATCCTGAATCCTCAATCTTCAGCCCTCAGTCCTCAACAATCAGTTGTCAATCCTCAATCCTCAATAGAATATCCTCAATTCACAGTTTTCAATACTCAATACTCAATCTGCAATCTTCAAATCTCTATCCACAAACATCAATTCTCATCGCTCAACCCTCAACACTCAGTCCTCAATGTTCAATACTCAATCCTCAACTCTCAATCTTCAATCCTGAATACTGAATCTACAATCCTCAATCCTCAATCCTCAATCCTCAGTCCCCAATCCTCAATCCTCAATCCTCAATCCTCGTTCTTCAATCCTCAATACCCAATCCTCAATCTTCAATCCTCAATCCTCAACCCTCAATTCTGAATCCTCAATCCTCAGTCCTCAGTCCTCAAACCTCAATCCTCAACCCTCAGCCCTCATCCTCAATCCTCAAACCTCAATCCTCAATCCTCAATCGTCAATCCTCAATCCTCAATCTTCAATCCTCAATAATCAATCTTCAATCCTCAATCCTCAATCCTCAATCCTCAATATTCAATCCTCAATACCCAATTTTCAATACTCAAATCGCAATCATCATACCTCAATCCTCAATCGTCAGTCATCAATCCTCAATCTTCAATACTCAATCGTCAATCCTCAGTCCTCAATTCTCAATCCTCAACCCTCGTACCTCAAACCTCAATCCTCAACCCTCAGTCCTCATCCTCAATTCTCAATTCTCAATCCTCAAACCTCAATCCTCAATCCTCAGACCTCAAACATCAATACTCAACCCTCAGTCCTCGTCCTCAATCCACAACCCTCAATCCTCAATCCTCAATCTTCAACCATCAATATTCAATCTTCAATCATCAATCCTCAATACTCGATCCTCAATCCTCAATCCTCAATGCTCAATCCTCAATACCCAATCCTCAATCTTCAATCCTCAATCCTCAATCCTCAATCCTCAATTCTCAATCCTCCATCCTCAGTCCTCAGTCCCCAAACCTCAATCCTCAACCGTCAGCCCTCATCGTCAATTCTCAACCCTCAATCCTCAATCCTCAGCCTTCAATCCTCAATACTCAATCTTCAATCCACAATCCTCAATCTTCAATCCTCAATACTCAATCCTCAATCCTCAGTCCGCAATCCTCACTCTTCAATCCTCAATACTCAGTCCTCAATCCTCAATACTCAATCCTCAATCCTCAATCCTCATTCTTCAATCCTCAATACCCAATCCTCAATCTTCAATCCACAATCCTCAATCCTCAATTCTCAATCCTCAATCCTCAATCCTCAGACCTCAAACATCAATACTCAACCCTCAGTCCTCGTCCTCAATCCACAACCCTCAATCCTCAATCCTCAATCTTCAATCATCAATATTCAATCTTCATTCCTCAATCCTCAATCCTCAATCCTCAATTCTCAATCCTCAATCCTCAGTCCTCAGACCTCAAACCTCAATCCTCAACCCTCAGCCCTCATCGTCAACCATCAAACCTCAATCCTCAATCCTCAATCGTCAATCCTCAATCCTCAATCTTCAATCCTCAATACTCAATCGTCAATCCTCAATCCTCAATCCTCAATCCTCAATATTCAATCCTCAATACCCAATTTTCAATACTCAATCCGCAATCATCATACCGCAATCCTCACTCATCAATTCTCAATCTTCAATACTCAATCGTCAATCCTCAGTCCTCAATCCTCAATCCTCAATCCTCGTACCTCAAACCTCAATCCTCAACCCTCAGTCCTCATCCTCAATTCTCTATTCTCAATCCTCAATCCTCAACCCTCAATCTTCAATCCTCGATAATCAATCTCCAATCCTAGATCCCCAATCCCCAATCCTCAATCCTTAATCCTCAATCTTGAATCCTCAATCCCCAGTACTCAATCTTCAATCGTCAATGCCCAATCCTCAATCCTCAATCCTCAGTCCTCAATTCTCAACCCTCAGTCCTCGTCATCAATCCTCAACCCTCAATAATCAATCCGTAATCTTCAATCATCAATACTCAATCTTCAATCCTCAATCCTCAATACTCAATCCTCAATCCTCAATACTCAATCCCCAGTCCTCAGTCCTCAATCTTCAATACTCAATCCGCCAATCCTCTATATTCAACACACAACCCTCAATCATCAATCCTCAATGCTCAACCATCAATCCTCAATTCTCAATACTCAGTAGAATATCCTGAATTCTAAGTTTTCAATACTCAATCCTCAATCTTCAATCTTCAAATCTCCATCCACAAACATCAATTCTTATCTCTCAACCATCAACACACAGTCCTCAATCTTCAATACTCAATACTCAATCCTCAATCTTCAATTCCCAATACTCAATCTTCAATCCTCAATCCTCAATTCTCAATCTTCAATCCTCAACCCTCAATCCTCAATCCTCAATATTCAATCCTCAATACTCAATCTTCAATCCTCAATCCGCAGTCATCAATCCTCAATCCTCAATCCTCAGTCATCAATCCTCAATCTTCAATACTCAATCGTCAAACCTCAGCCCTCAATCCTCAATCCTCAATCCTCTTTCCTCAAACCTCAATCCTCAACCCTCAGTCCCCATCCTCAATTCTCAATTCTCAACCCTCAATCCTCAACCCTCAATCTTCAATCCTCAATAATCAATCTCCAAACCTAGATCCCCAATCCCCAATACTTAATCCTTAATCCTCTGTCCTCAATCCTCAATCCTCATTCCTCAAACCTGAATCCTCAATCCTCAGTCCTCATACTCAATTCTCAATTCTCAATCCTCAATCCTCAATCCTCAACCCTCTATCTTCAATCCTAAATAATCAATCTCCAATACTAGATCCTCAATCCCCAATCCTCAATCCTCAATATCCAATCCTAAATCTTCAATCCTCAATCCTCTATTATCAATCGTCAATCCTCAATCCTCAATCCTCTGTCCTCAAACCTCAATCCTCAACCCTCAATCCTCAGTCCTCAGTCCTCAAACCTCAATCCTCAACCTTCAGCCCTCATCCTCGATCCTCAATCCTCAATCTTCAATCCTCAATCATCAATCCTCAAGCCTCAGTCCTCAATCCTCAATCCTCAATCTTCAACCATCAATATTCAATCTTCAATCCTCAATCCCCAATCCTCGATCCTCAATCCTCAATCCTCAATGCTCAATCCTCAATACCCAATCCTCAATCTTCAATCCTCAATCCTCAATCCTCAATCCTCAATCCTCAATTCTCAATCCTCAATCCTCAGTCCTCAGTCCCCAAACCTCAATCCTCAAACGTCAGCCCTCATCGTCAGTTCTCAATCCTCAATCCTCAATCCTCAACCTTCAATCCTCAATACTCAATCTTCAATCCACAATCCTCAATCTTCAATCCTCAATACTCAATCTTCAATCCTCAATCCTCAATCCTCAATCCTCAATACTCAATCCTCAATCCTCAGTCCGCAATCCTCAATCTTCAATCCTCAATACTCAATCTTCAATCCTCAATACTCAATCCTCAATCCTCAATCCTCATTCTTCAATCCTCAATACCCAATCCTCAATCTTCAATCCTCAATCCTCAATCCTCAATTCTCAATCCTCAATCCTCAATCCTCAGACCTCAAACATCAATACTCAACCCTCAGTCCTCGTCCTCAATCCACAACCCTCAATCCTCAATCCTCAATCTTCAATCATCTATATTCAATCTTCAGTCCTCAATCCTCAATCCTCAATCCTCAATCCTCAATGTTCAATCCGCAATACCCAATCCTCAATCTTCAATCCTCAACCCTTAGTCCTCAATCCTCAATATTCAGTCCTCAATCCTCAGTCCTCAAACCTCAATCCTGAATCCTCAATCCTGAACCCTCAATCTTCAGACCTCAGTCCTCAACAATCAGTTGTCAATTCTCAATCCTCAATAGAATACCATCAATTCACAGTTTTCAATACTCAATACTCAATCTGAAATCTTTAAATCTCTATCCACAAACACCAATTCTCATCACTCAACCCTCAACACTCAGTCCCCAATCCTCAATCTTCAATCCTCGATCCTCAAACCTCAATCCTCAATCCTCAGTCCCCAATCCTCAATCCTCAATCCTCAATCCTCATCCTTCGATCCTCAATACCCAATCCTCAATCTTCAAACCTCAATCCTCAATCCTCAGTCCTCAGACATCAAACCTCAATCCTCAACTCTCAGCCCTCATCGTCAATCATCAATCCTCAATCCTCAATCCTCAATCGTCAATCCTCAATCCTCAATCTTCAATCCTCAATACTCAATCGTCAATCCTCAATCCTCAATCCTCAATCCTCAATATTCAATCCTCAATACCCAATTTTCAATACTCAATCCGCAATCATCATACCTCAATCCTCAGTCATCAATTCTCAATCTTCAATACTCAATCGTCAATCCTCAGTCCTCAGTCCTCAATCCTCAATCATCAATCCTCGTACCTCAAACCTCAATCCTCAACCCTCAGTCCTCATCCTCAATTCTCTATTCTCAATCCTCAATCCTCAACACTCAATCTTCCATCCTCGCTAATCAATCTCCAATCCTAGATCCCCAATCCCCAATTCTCAATCCTTAATCCTCAATCTTGAATCCTCAATCCCCAGTACTCAATCTTCAATCCTCAATGCCCAATCCTCAATCCTCAATCCTCAGTCCTCAATCCTCAACCCTCAGTCCTCGTCATCAATCCTCAACCCTCAATAATCAATCCGCAATTTTCAATCATCAATACTCAATCTTCAATCCTCAATTCTCAATCCTCAATCCTCAATCCTCAGACCTCAAACATCAATACTCAACCCTCAGTCCTCGTCCTCAATCCACAACCCTCAATCCTCAATCCTCAATCTTCAATCATCAATATTCAATCTTCAGTCCTCAATCCTCAATCCTCAATCCTCAATCCTCAATCCTCAATGTTCAATCCGCAATACCCAATCCTCAATCTTCAATCCTCAATCCTCAGTCCTCAATCCTCAATATTCAATCCTCAATCCTCAGTCCTCAAACCTCAATCCTGAATCCTCAATCCTGAATCCTCAATCTTCAGACCTCAGTCCTCAACAATCAGTTGTCAATTCTCAATCCTCAATAGAATACCATCAATTCACAGTTTTCAATACTCAATACTCAATCTGAAATCTTTAAATCTCTATCCACAAACACCAATTCTCATCACTCAACCCTCAACACTCAGTCCCCAATCCTCAATCTTCAATCCTCGATCCTCAATCCTCAATACTCAATCCTCAGTCCCCAATCCTCAATCCTCAATCCTCAATCCTCATCCTTCGATCCTCAATACCCAATCCTCAATCTTCAATCCTCAATCCTCAATCCTCAATTCTCAATCCTCAATCCTCAGTCCTCAGACCTCAAACCTCAATCCTCAACCCTCAGCCCTCATCGTCAATCATCAAACCTCAATCCTCAATCCTCAATCGTCAATCCTCAATCCTCAATCTTCAATCCTCAATACTCAATCGTCAATCCTCAATCCTCAATCCTCAATCCTCAATATTCAATCCTCAATACCCAATTTTCAATACTCAATCCGCAATCATCATACCTCAATCCTCAGTCATCAATTCTCAATCTTCAATACTCAATCGTCATTCCTCAGTCCTCAATCCTCAATCCTCAATCCTCGTACCTCAAACCTCAATCCTCAACCCTCAGTCCTCATCCTCAATTCTCTATTCTCAATCCTCAATCCTCAACCCTCAATCTTCAATCCTCGATAATCAATCTCCAATCCTAGATCCCCAATCCCCAATCCTGAATCCTTAATCCTCAATCTTGAATCCTCAATCCCCAGTACTCAATCTTCAATCCTCAATCCTCAATGCTCAATCCTCAATACCCAATCCTCAATCTTCAATCCTCAATCCTCAATCCTCAATCCTCAATTCTCAATCCTCAATCCTCAGTCCTCAGTCCCCAAACCTCAATCCTCAACCGTCAGCCCTCATCGTCAATTCTCAATCCTCAATCCTCAATCCTCAACCTTCAATCCTCAATACTCAATCTTCAATCCACAATCCTCAATCTTCAATCCTCAATACTCAATCTTCAATCCTCAATCCTCAATCCTCAATACTCAATCCTCAATCCTCAAACCTCAATCCTCAATCCTCAATCCTCAATATTCAACACACAACCCTCAACCATCAATCCTCAATACTCAACCATCAATCCTCAATTCTCAATACTCAATCGAATATCCTGAATTCTCATCGTGCAGTACACAATCCACAAAAATCAATAATCAAATCTCAATCCTCAAACATCAATTCTCAACACTCAATCCTCAACACTCAGTACTCTCTCTTCAATCCTCCATCCTCAGTCCTCAATCCTCAATCCTCAATCCTCAATCTTCGATCCTCAATACTCAATCTTCAATCCTCAATCCTCAATCCTCACTCCTCAATCGTCATTCTTCAATCCTCAATCCTCAATCCTCAATCCTCAATCCTCAGTCATCAATCCTCAACCTTCAAAACTCAATCCTCAATCCTCAATCCTCAATCTTCAATCATCAATACATAATCTTAAATCCTCAATCCTCAATCCTCAATCCTCATTCCTCAAACCTCAATCCTCAACCCTCAGTCCTTACCGTCAATTCTCAACTCTCAATCCTCAATCCTCAATCCTCTATCTTCAATCCTCAATAATCAAATTTCAATCCTAGATCCTCAATCCCCAATCCTCAATCCTTAATCCTCAATCTTCAATCCTCAATCCCCAGTCCTTAATCTTCAATCCTCAATGCTCCATCCTCAATCCTCAATCCTCAGTCCTCAGTCCTCAACCCTCAATCCTCAAACCTCAATCCTCAACCGTCAGACCTCGTCCTCAACCCTCAATCCTCAATCCTCAATCTTCAATCATCAATACTCAATCTTCAATCCTCAATGCTCAATCCTCAATCTTCAATCCTCAACCCTCAATCCTCAATCTTCAATCCTCAATACTCAACATTCAATCCTCAATCCTCAATTCTCTATACTCAATCCTCAGACCTCAGTCCTCAAACCTCTATCCTCAACCCTCAGCCCTCATCCTCAATCCTCAATCCTCAACCTCAATCCTCCATCTTCAATCCTCAATACTCAATCTTCAATCTTCAATCCTCAGTCCTCAAACCTCAATTCTGAATCCTCAATCCTGAATCCTCAATCTTCAGCCCTCAGTCCTCAACAATCAGTTGTCAATCCTCAATCCTCAATAGAATATCCTCAATTCACAGCTTTCAATACTCAATACTCAATCTGCAATCTTCAAATCTCTACCCACAAACATCAATTCTCATCACTCAACCCTCAACACTCAGTCCTCAATGTTCAATACTCAATCCTCAACTCTCAATCTTCAATCCTGAATACTGAATCTACAATCCTCAATCCTCAATCCTCAATCCTCAATCCTCAATCCTCAGTCCCCAATCCTCAATCCTCAATCCTCGTTCTTCAATCCTCAATACCCAATCCTCAATCTTCAATCCTCAATCCTCAACCCTCAATCTTCAATCCTCAATCCTCACTCCTCAATCCTCAATACTCAATCCTCAATCCTCAGTCCGCAATCCTCAATCTTCAATCCTCAATACTCAATCTTCAATTCTCAATACTCAATCCTCAATGCTCAATCCTCAATCCTCATTCTTCCATCCTCAATACCCAATCCTCAATCTTCAATCCTCAATCCTCAATCCTCAATTCTCAATCCTCAATCCTCAATCCTCAGACCTCAAACATCAATACTCAACCCTCAGTCCTCGTCCTCAATCCACAACCCTCAATCCTCAATCCTCAATCTTCAATCATCAATATTCAATCTTCAGTCCTCAATCCTCAATCCTCAATCCTCAATCCTCAATCCTCAATGTTCAATCCGCAATACCCAATCCTCAATCTTCAATCCTCAATCCTCAGTCCTCAATGCTCAATATTCAATCCTCAATCCTCAGTCCTCAAACCTCAATCCTGAATCCTCAATCCTGAATCCTCAATCTTCAGACCTCAGTCCTCAACAATCAGTTGTCAATTCTCAATCCTCAATAGAATACCATCAATTCACAGTTTTCAATACTCAATACTCAATCTGAAACCTTTAAATCTCTATCCACAAACACCAATTCTCATCACTCAACCCTCAACACTCAGTCCCCAATCCTCAATCTTCAATCCTCGATCCTCAATCCTCAATCCTCAATCCTCAGTCCCCAATCCTCAATCCTCAATCCTCAATCCTCATCCTTCGATCCTCAATACCCAATCCTCAATCTTCAATCCTCAATCCTCAATCCTCAATTCTCAATCCTCAATCCTCAGTCCTCAGACCTCAAACCTCAATCCTCAACCCTCAGCCCTCATCGTCAATCATCAAACCTCAATCCTCAATCCTCAATCGTCAATCCTCAATCCTCAATCTTCAATCCTCAATACTCAATCGTCAATCCTCAATCCTCAATCCTCAATCCTCAATATTCAATCCTCAATACCCAATTTTCAATACTCAATCCGCAATCATCATACCTCAATCCTCAGTCATCAATTCTCAATCTTCAATACTCAATCGTCATTCCTCAGTCCTCAACCCTCAATCCTCAATCCTCGTACCTCAAACCTCAATCCTCAACCCTCAGTCCTCATCCTCAATTCTCTATTCTCAATCCTCAATCCTCAACCCTCAATCTTCAATCCTCGATAATCAATCTCCAATCCTAGATCCCCAATCCCCAATCCTCAATCCTTAATCCTCAATCTTGAATCCTCAATCCCCAGTACTCAATCTTCAATCCTCAATCCTCAATGCTCAATCCTCAATACCCAATCCTCAATCTTCAATCCTCAATCCTCAATCCTCAATCCTCAATTCTCAATCCTCAATCCTCAGTCCTCAGTCCCCAAACCTCAATCCTCAACCGTCAGCCCTCATCGTCAATTCTCAATCCTCAATCCTCAATCCTCAACCTTCAGTCCTCAATACTCAATCTTCAATCCACAATCCTCAATCTTCAATCCTCAATACTCAATCTTCAATCCTCAATCCTCAATCCTCAATACTCAATCCTCAATCCTCAAACCTCAATCCTCAATCCTCAATCCTCAATATTCAACACACAACCCTCAACCATCAATCCTCAATACTCAACCATCAATCCTCAATTCTCAATACTCAATCGAATATCCTGAATTCTCATCGTGCAGTACACAATCCACAAAAATCAATAATCAAATCTCAATCCTCAAACATCAATTGTCAACACTCAATCCTCAACACTCAGTACTCTCTCTTCAATCCTCCATCCTCAGTCCTCAATACTCAATCCTCAATCCTCAATCTTCGATCCTCAATACTCAATCTTCAATACTCAATCCTCAATCCTCACTCCTCAATCGTCATTCTTCAATCCTCAATCCTCAATCCTCAATCCTCAATCCTCAGTCATCAATCCTCAACCTTCAATACTCAATCCTCAATCCTCAATCTTCAATCATCAATACATAATCTTAAATCCTCAATCCTCAATCCTCAATCCTCATTCCTCAAACCTCAATCCTCAACCCTCAGTCCTTATCGTCAATTCTCAACTCTCAATCCTCAATCCTCAATCCTCTATCTTCAATCCTCAATAATCAAATTTCAATCCTAGATCCTCAATCCCCAATCCTCAATCCTTAATCCTCAATCTTCAATCCTCAATCCCCAGTCCTTAATCTTCAATCCTCAATGCTTCATCCTCAATCCTCAATCCTCAGTCCTCAGTCCTCAACCCTCAATCCTCAAACCTCAATCCTCAACCGTCAGACCTCGTCCTCAACCCTCAATCCTCAATCCTCAATCTTTAATCATCAATACTCAATCTTCAATCCTCAATGCTCAATCTACAATCCCTAATCATCAATCCTCAATCCTCAATCCTCATTCTTCAATCCTCAATCCCCAGTCCTCAATCTTCAATCCTCAATGCTCAATCCTCAATCCTCAATCCTCAGTCATCAATCCTCAATCCTCAATCCACAAACCTCAATCCTCAACCGTCAGTCCTCGTCCTCAATCCTCAACACTCAATCCTCAATCCTCAATCTTCACTCATCAATACTAAATCTTCAATCCTCAATCTTCAATCCTCATTCCTCAATCCTCAATCTTCAATCCTCAACCCTCAATCCTCAATCTTCAATCCTCAATACTCAACATTCAATCCTCAACCCTCAATTCTCTATACTCAATCCTCAGACCTCAGTCCTCAAACCTCTATCCTCAACCCTCAGCCCTCATCCTCAATCCTCAATCCTCAACCTCAATCCTCCATCTTCAATCCTCAATACTCAATCTTCAATCTTCAATCCTCAGTCCTCAAACCTCAATTCTGAATCCTCAATCCTGAATCCTCAATCTTCAGCCCTCAGTCCTCAACAATCAGTTGTCAATCCTCAATCCTCAATAGAATATCCTCAATTCACAGTTTTCAATACTCAATACACAATCTGCAATCTTCAAATCTCTACCCACAAACATCAATTCTCATCACTCAACCCTCAACACTCAGTCCTCAATGTTCAATACTCAATCCTCAACTCTCAGTCTTCAATCCTGAATACTGAATCTACAATCTTCAATCCTCAATCCTCAATCCTCAATCCTCAATCCTCAGTCACCAATCCTCAATCCTCAATCCTCAATCCTCGTTCTTCAATCCTCAATACCCAATCCTCAATCTTCAATCCTCAATCCTCAACCCTCAATTCTCAATCCTCAATCCTCAGTCCTCAGTCCTCAAACCTCAGTCCTCAATCCTCAGTCCGCAATCCTCAATCTTCAATCCTCAATACTCAATCCTCAATCCTCAATACTCATTCCTCAATCCTCAATCCTCATTCTTCAATCCTCAATACCCAATCCTCAATCTTCAATCCTCAATCCTCAATCCTCAATTCTCAATCCTCAATCCTCAATCCTCAGACCTCAAACATCAATACTCAACCCTCAGTCCTCGTCCTCAATCCACAACCCTCAATCCTCAATCCTCAATCTTCAATCATCAATATTCAATCTTCAGTCCTCAATCCTCAATCCTCAATCCTCAATTCTCAATCCTCAATCCTCAGTCCTCAGACCTCAAACCTCAATCCTCAACCCTCAGCCCTCATCCTCATTCCTCAATACTCAATCCTCAATCCTCAACCCTCAATCCTCGACACTCAATCTTCAATCCTCAATCCTCAATCCTCAATCCTCAATCCTCAGTCATCAATCCTCAACCTTCAATACTCAATCCTCAATCCTCAATCCTCAGTCCTCGACCTTCAATCCTCAATACTCAATCTTCAATCCACAATCCTCAATCTTCAATCCTCAATACTCAATCTTCAATCCTCAATCCTCAATCCTCAATCCTCAATACTCAATCCTCAATCCTCAGTCCGCAATCCTCAATCTTCAATCCTCAATACTCAATCTTCAATTCTCAATACTCAATCCTCAATCCTCAATCCTCATTCTTCAATCCTCAATACCCAATCCTCAATCTTCAATCCTCAATCCTCAATCCTCAATTCTCAATCCTCAATCCTCAATCCTCAGACCTCAAACATCAATACTCAACCCTCAGTCCTCGTCCTCAATCCACAACCCTCAATCCTCAATCCTCAATCTTCAATCATCAATATTCAATCTTCAGTCCTCAATCCTCAATCCTCAATCCTCAATCCTCAATCCCCAATGTTCAATCCTCTGCCCTCAAACCTCAATCCTCAACCCTCAATCCTCAGTCCTCAGTCCTCAAACCTCAATCCTCAACCTTCAGCCCACATCCTCGATCCTCAATCCTCAATCCTCAATCCTCAGTCCCCAATCCTCAATCCTCAATCCTCAATCCTCATCCTTCGATCCTCAATACCCAATCCTCAATCTTCAATCCTCAATCCTCAATCCTCGATTCTCAATCCTCAATCCTCAGTCCTCAGACCTCAAACCTCAATCCTCAACCCTCAGCCCTCATCGTCAATCATCAAACCTCAATCCTCAATCCTCAATCGTCAATCCTCAATCCTCAATCTTCAATCCTCAATACTCAATCGTCAATCCTCAATCCTCAACCCTCAATCTTCAATCCTCGATAATCAATCTCCAATCCTAGATCCCCAATCCCCAATCCTCAATCATTAATCCTCAATCTTGAATCCTCAATCCCCAGTACTCAACCTTCAATCCTCAATCCTCAATGCTCAATCCTCAATACCCAATCCTCAATCTTCAATCCTCAATTCTCAATCCTCAATCCTCAATTCTCAATCCTCAATCCTCAGTCCTCAGTCCCCAAACCTCAATCCTCAACCGTCAGCCCTCATCGTCAATTCTCTATCCTCAATCCTCAATCCTCAACCTTCAATCCTCAATACTCAATCTTCAATCCACAATCCTCAATCTTCAATCCTCAATACTCAATCTTCAATCCTCAATCCTCACTCCTCAATCCTCAATACTCAATCCTCAATCCTCAGTCCGCAATCCTCAATCTTCAATCCTCAATACTCAATCTTCAATTCTCAATACTCAATCCTCAATCCTCAATCCTCAATCCTCATTCTTCAACCCTCAATACCCAATCCTCAATCTTCAATCCTCAATCCTCAATCCTCAATTCTCAATCCTCAATCCTCAATCCTCAGACCTCAAACATCAATACTCAACCCTCAGTCCTCGTCCTCAATCCACAACCCTCAATCCTCAATCCTCAATCTTCAATCATCAATATTCAATCTTCAGTCCTCAATCCTCAATCCTCAATCCTCAATCCTCAATCCTCAATGTTCAATCCGCAATACCCAATCCTCAATCTTCAATCCTCAATCCTCAGTCCTCAATCCTCAATATTCAATCCTCAATCCTCAGTCCTCAAACCTCAATCCTGAATCCTCAATCCTGAATCCTCAATCTTCAGACCTCAGTCCTCAACAATCAGTTGTCAATTCTCAATCCTCAATAGAATACCATCAATTCACAGTATTCAATACTCAATACTCAATCTGAAATCTTTAAATCTCTATTCACAAACACCAATTCTCATCACTCAACCCTCAACACTCAGTCCCCAATCCTCAATCTTCAATCCTCGATCCTCAATCCTCAATCCTCAATCCTCAGTCCCCAATCCTCAATCCTCAATCCTCAATCCTCATCCTTCGATCCTCAATACCCAATCCTCAATCTTCAATCCTCAATCCTCAATCCTCAATTCTCAATCCTCAATCCTCAGTCATCAGACCTCAAACCTCAATCCTCAACCCTCAGCCCTCATCGTCAATCATCAAACCTCAATCCTCAATCCTCAATCGTCAATCCTCAATCCTCAATCTTCAATCCTCAATACTCAATCGTCAATCCTCAATCCTCAATCCTCAATCCTCAATATTCAATCCTCAATACCCAATTTTCAATACTCAATCCGCAATCATCATACCTCAATCCTCAGTCATCAATTCTCAATCTTCAATACTCAATCGTCATTCCTCAGTCCTCAATCCTCAATCCTCAATCCTCGTACCTCAAACCTCAATCCTCAACCCTCAGTCCTCATCCTCAATTCTCTATTCTCAATCCTCAATCCTCAACCCTCAATCTTCAATCCTCGATAATCAATCTCCAATCCTAGATCCCCAATCCCCAATCCTCAATCCTTAATCCTCAATCTTGAATCCTCAATCCCCAGTACTCAATCTTCAATCCTCAATCCTCAATGCTCAATCCTCAATACCCAGTCCTCAATCTTCAATCCTCAATTCTCAATCCTCAATCCTCAATTCTCAATCCTCAATCCTCAGTCCTCAGTCCCCAAACCTCAATCCTCAACCGTCAGCCCTCATCGTCAATTCTCTATCCTCAATCCTCAATCCTCAACCTTCAATCCTCAATACTCAATCTTCAATCCACAATCCTCAATCTTCAATCCTCAATACTCAATCTTCAATCCTCAATCCTCACTCCTCAATCCTCAATACTCAATCCTCAATCCTCAGTCCGCAATCCTCAATCTTCAATCCTCAATACTCAATCTTCAATTCTCAATACTCAATCCTCAATCCTCAATCCTCAATCCTCATTCTTCAACCCTCAATACCCAATCCTCAATCCCCAGTACTCAATCTTCAATCCTCAATCCTCAATGCTCAATCCTCAATACCCAATCCTCAATCTTCAATCCTCAATCCTCAATCCTCAATCCTCAATTCTCAATCCTCAATCCTCAGTCCTCAGTCCCCAAACCTCAATCCTCAACCGTCAGCCCTCATCGTCAATTCTCAATCCTCAATCCTCAATCCTCAACCTTCAATCCTCAATACTCAATCTTCAATCCACAATCCTCAATCTTCAATCCTCAATACTCAATCTTCAATCCTCAATCCTCAATCCTCAATACTCAATCCTCAATCCTCAGTCCGCAATCCTCAATCTTCAATCCTCAATACTCAATCTTCAATTCTCTATACTCAATCCTCAATCCTCAACCCTCATTCTTCAATTCTCAATACCCAATCCTCAATCTTCAATCCTCAATCCTCAATCCTCAATTCTCAATCCTCAATCCTCAATCCTCAGACCTCAAACATCAATACTCAACCCTCAGTCCTCGTCCTCAATCCACAACCCTCAATCCTCAATCCTCAATCTTCAATCATCAATATTCAATCTTCAGTCCTCAATCCTCAATCCTCAATCCTCAATCCTCAATCCTCAATGTTCAATCCGCAATACCCAATCCTCAATCTTCAATCCTCAATCCTCAGTCCTCAATCCTCAATATTCAATCCTCAATCCTCAGTCCTCAAACCTCAATCCTGAATCCTCAATCCTGAATCCTCAATCTTCAGACCACAGTCCTCAACAATCAGTTGTCAATTCTCAATCCTCAATAGAATACCATCAATTCACAGTTTTCAATACTCAATACTCAATCTGAAATCTTTAAATCTCTATCCACAAACACCAATTCTCATCACTCAACCCTCAACACTCAGTCCCCAATCCTCAATCTTCAATCCTCGATCCTCAATCCTCAATCCTCAATCCTCAATCCTCAGTCCCCAATCCTCAATCCTCAATCCTCAATCCTCATCCTTCGATCCTCAATACCCAATCCTCAATCTTCAATCCTCAATCCTCAATCCTCAATTCTCAATCCTCAATCCTCAGTCATCAGACCTCAAACCTCAATCCTCAACCCTCAGCCCTCATCGTCAATCATCAAACCTCAATCCTCAATCCTCAATCGTCAATCCTCAATCCTCAATCTTCAATCCTCAATACTCAATCGTCAATCCTCAATCCTCAATCCTCAATCCTCAATATTCAATCCTCAATACCCAATTTTCAATACTCAATCCGCAATCATCATACCTCAATCCTCAGTCATCAATTCTCAATCTTCAATACTCAATCGTCATTCCTCAGTCCTCAATCCTCAATCCTCAATCCTCGTACCTCAAACCTCAATCCTCAACCCTCAGTCCTCATCCTCAATTCTCTATTCTCAATCCTCAATCCTCAACCCTCAATCTTCAATCCTCGATAATCAATCTCCAATCCTAGATCCCCAATCCCCAATCCTCAATCCTTAATCCTCAATCTTGAATCCTCAATCCCCAGTACTCAATCTTCAATCCTCAATCCTCAATGCTCAATCCTCAATACCCAGTCCTCAATCTTCAATCCTCAATTCTCAATCCTCAATCCTCAATTCTCAATCCTCAATCCTCAGTCCTCAGTCCCCAAACCTCAATCCTCAACCGTCAGCCCTCATCGTCAATTCTCTATCCTCAATCCTCAATCCTCAACCTTCAATCCTCAATACTCAATCTTCAATCCACAATCCTCAATCTTCAATCCTCAATACTCAATCTTCAATCCTCAATCCTCACTCCTCAATCCTCAATACTCAATCCTCAATCCTCAGTCCGCAATCCTCAATCTTCAATCCTCAATACTCAATCTTCAATTCTCAATACTCAATCCTCAATCCTCAATCCTCAATCCTCATTCTTCAACCCTCAATACCCAATCCTCAATCCCCAGTACTCAATCTTCAATCCTCAATCCTCAATGCTCAATCCTCAATACCCAATCCTCAATCTTCAATCCTCAATCCTCAATCCTCAATCCTCAATTCTCAATCCTCAATCCTCAGTCCTCAGTCCCCAAACCTCAATCCTCAACCGTCAGCCCTCATCGTCAATTCTCAATCCTCAATCCTCAATCCTCAACCTTCAATCCTCAATACTCAATCTTCAATCCACAATCCTCAATCTTCAATCCTCAATACTCAATCTTCAATCCTCAATCCTCAATCCTCAATACTCAATCCTCAATCCTCAGTCCGCAATCCTCAATCTTCAATCCTCAATACTCAATCTTCAATTCTCTATACTCAATCCTCAATCCTCAACCCTCATTCTTCAATTCTCAATACCCAATCCTCAATCTTCAATCCTCAATCCTCAATCCTCAATTCTCAATCCTCAATCCTCAATCCTCAGACCTCAAACATCAATACTCAACCCTCAGTCCTCGTCCTCAATCCACAACCCTCAATCCTCAATCCTCAATCTTCAATCATCAATATTCAATCTTCAGTCCTCAATCCTCAATCCTCAATCCTCAATCCTCAATCCTCAATGTTCAATCCGCAATACCCAATCCTCAATCTTCAATCCTCAATCCTCAGTCCTCAATCCTCAATATTCAATCCTCAATCCTCAGTCCTCAAACCTCAATCCTGAATCCTCAATCCTGAATCCTCAATCTTCAGACCACAGTCCTCAACAATCAGTTGTCAATTCTCAATCCTCAATAGAATACCATCAATTCACAGTTTTCAATACTCAATACTCAATCTGAAATCTTTAAATCTCTATCCACAAACACCAATTCTCATCACTCAACCCTCAACACTCAGTCCCCAATCCTCAATCTTCAATCCTCGATCCTCAATCCTCAATCCTCAATCCTCAATCCTCAGTCCCCAATCCTCAATCCTCAATCCTCAATCCTCATCCTTCGATCCTTAATACCCAATCCTCAATCTTCAATCCTCAATCCTCAATCCTCAATTCTCAATCCTCAATCCTCAGTCCTCAGACCTCAAACCTCAATCCTCAACCCTCAGCCCTCATCGTCAATCATCAAACCTCAATCCTCAATCCTCAATCGTCAATCCTCAATTATCAATCTTCAATCCTCAATACTCAATCGTCAATCCTCAATCCTCAACCCTCAATCGTCAATATTCAATCCTCAATACCCAATTTTCAATACTCAATCCGCAATCATCATACCTCAATCCTCAGTCATCAATTCTCAATCTTCAATACTCAATCGTCAATCCTCAGTCCTCAATCCTCAATCCTCAATCCTCGTACCTCAAACCTCAATCCTCAACCCTCAGTCCTCATCCTCAATTCTCTATTCTCAATCCTCAATCCTCAACCCTCAATCTTCAATCCTCGATAATCAATCTCCAATCCTAGATCCCCAATCCCCAATCCTCAATCCTTAATCCTCAATCTTGAATCCTCAATCCCCAGTACTCAATCTTCAATCCACAATGCCCAATCCTCAATCCTCAATCCTCAGTCCTCAATCCTCAACCCTCAGTCCTCGTCATCAATCCTCAACCCTCAATAATCAATCCGCAATCTTCAATCATCAATACTCAATCTTCAATCCTCAATCCTCAATACTCAATCCTCAATCCTCAATACTCAATCCCCAGTCCTCAGTCCTCAATCTTCAATACTCAATCCGCCAATCCTCAATATTCAACACACAACCCTCAACCATCAATCCTCAATGCTCAACCATCAATCCTCAATTCTCAATACGCAGTAGAATATCCTGAATTCTCAGTTTTCAATACTCATTCCTCAACCTTCAATCTTCAAATCTCCATCCACAAACATCAATTCTCATCTCTCAACCCTCAACACTCAGTCCTCAATCTTCAATACTCAATACTCAATCCTCAATCTTCAATTCTCAATACTCAATCTTCAATCCTCAATCCTCAATTCTCAATCTTCAATCCTCAACCCTCAATCATCAATCCTCAATATTCAATCCTCAATACTCAATCTTCAATCCTCAATCCGTAATCATCAAACCTCAATCCTCAATCCTCAGTCATCAATCCTCAATCTTCAATACTCAATCGTCAAACCTCAGCCCTCAATCCTCAATCCTCAATCCTCTTTCCTCAAACCTCAATACTCAACCCTCAGTCCCCATCCTCAATTCTCAATTCTCAACCCTCAATCCTCAACCCTCAATCTTCAATCCTCAATAATCAACCTCCAATCCTAGATCCCCAATCCCCAATCCTTAATCCTTAATCCTCAATCTTCAATCCTCAATTCCCAGTCCTCAATCTTCAATCCTCAATGCACAATCCTCAATCCTCAATCCTCAGTCCTGAATCCTCAATCCTCAATCCTCAATCCTCAACCTTCAATCCTCAATACTCAATCTTCAATCCTCAATCCTCAATCCTCAATTCTCAATCCTCAATCCTCAATCCTCAATATTCAACACACAACCCTCAACCATCAATCCTCAATACTCAACCATCAATCCTCAGTTCTCAATACTCAATAGAATATCCTGAATTCTCAGGATTCAATACTCAAACCTCAAACCTCAAACCTCAGACCTCATCCTCATTCCTCAATACTCAATCCTCAATCCTCAACCCTCAATCCTCGACGCTCAATCTTCAATCCTCAATCCTCAATCCTCAATCCTCAATCCTCAATCCTCAATCCTCAGTCATCAATCCTCAACATTCAATACTCAATCCTCAATCCTCAATCCCCAGTCCTCAATCCTCAATCCTCATTACTCAAACCTCAATCCTCAAACCTCAGTCCTCATACTCAATTCTCAATTCTCAATTCTCAATGCTCAATCCTCAATCCTCAACCCTCTATCTTCAATCCTAAATAATCAATCTCCAATACTAGATCCTCAATCCCCAATCCTCAATCCTCAATATACAATCCTAAATCTTCAATCCTCAATCCTCTATTATCAATCGTTAATCCTCAATCCTCAATCCTCTGTCCTCAAACCTCAATCCTCAAGCCTCAATCCTCAGGCCTCAGTCCTCAAACCTCAATCCTCAACCTTCAGCCCTCATCCTCGATCCTCAATCCTGAATCTTCAATCCTCAATCCTCAATCCTCAAGCCTCAATCCTCAATCCTCAGTCCTCGTCCTCAAATCTCAACCCTCAATAATCAATCTTCAATCCTCAATCCTCAATCCTCATTCATCAATTCTCAATCTTCAATACTCAATCCTCAATCCTCAATCCTCAATCCTCAATCCTCAATCCTCAATCCTCATTCCTCAAACCTCAATCCTCAACCCTCAGTCCTCATACTCAATTCTCAATTCTCAATCCTCAATCCTCAAACCTCAACCTTCAATCCACAATAATCAATTTTCATTCCTAGATCCTCAATCCCCAATCCTCAATCGTTAATCCTCAATCTTCAATCCTCAATCCCCAATCCTCAATCTTCAATCCTCAATGCTCCATCCTCTATCCTCAATCCTCAGTCCTCAGTCTTCAACCTTCCATCCTCAATCCTCAATCCTCAACCGTCAGTCCTCGTCCTCAACCCTCAGTCCTCTACACACAATACTCAATCCTCAATCTTCAATCATCAATACTCAATATTCAATCCTCAATCCTCAATCCTTAATCCTTAATCCTCAATCCTCAATCCTCAATATTTAACACACAACCCTCAACCATCAATCCTCAATTCTCAACCATCAATTCTCAATTCTCAATACTCAACAGAATATCCTGAATTCTCATCGTACAATACTCAATCCACAAAAATCAATAATCAAAGCTCAATCCTCAATCCTCAATCCTCAACCCTCAATCCTCATTCTTCAATACTCAATCCTCAATCATCAATCCTCAATCCTCAATCCTCAATACCCAATCCTCAATCTTCAATCCTCAATCCTCAATCCTCAATCCACAACCCTCAATCCTCAATCCTCAATCTTCAATCATCAATATTCAATCTTCAGTCCTCAATCCTCAATCCTCAATCCTCAATCCTCAATCCTCAATGTTCAATCCGCAATACCCAATCCTCAATCTTCAATCCTCAATCCTCAGTCCTCAATCCTCAATATTCAGTCCTCAATCCTCAGTCCTCAAACCTCAATCATGAATCCTCAATCCTCAATCCTCAACCCTCAATCCTCATTCTTCAATACTCAATCCTCAATCATCAATCCTCAATCCTCAATCCTCAATACCCAATCCTCAATCTTCAATCCTCAATCCTCAATCCTCAATCCACAACCCTCAATCCTCAATCCTCAATCCTCAATTCTCAATCCTCAATCCTCAGTCCTCAGACCTCAAACCTCAATCCTCAACCCTCAGCCCTCATCCTCATTCCTCAATACTCAATCCTCAATCCTCAACCCTCAATCCTCGACACTCAATCTTCAATCCTCAATCCTCAATCCTCAATCCTCAATCCTCAGTCATCAATCCTCAACCTTCAATACTCAATCCTCAATCCTCAATCCTCAGTCCTCGACCTTCAATCCTCAATACTCAATCTTCAATCCACAATCCTCAATCTTCAATCCTCAATACTCAATCTTCAATCCTCAATCCTCAATCCTCAATCCTCAATACTCAATCCTCAATCCTCAGTCCGCAATCCTCAATCTTCAATCCTCAATACTCAATCTTCAATTCTCAATACTCAATCCTCAATCCTCAATCCTCATTCTTCAATCCTCAATACCCAATCCTCAATCTTCAATCCTCAATCCTCAATCCTCAATTCTCAATCCTCAATCCTCAATCCTCAGACCTCAAACATCAATACTCAACCCTCAGTCCTCGTCCTCAATCCACAACCCTCAATCCTCAATCCTCAATCTTCAATCATCAATATTCAATCTTCAGTCCTCAATCCTCAATCCTCAATCCTCAATCCTCAATCCCCAATGTTCAATCCTCTGCCCTCAAACCTCAATCCTCAACCCTCAATCCTCAGTCCTCAGTCCTCAAACCTCAATCCTCAACCTTCAGCCCACATCCTCGATCCTCAATCCTCAATCCTCAATCCTCAGTCCCCAATCCTCAATCCTCAATCCTCAATCCTCATCCTTCGATCCTCAATACCCAATCCTCAATCTTCAATCCTCAATCCTCAATCCTCGATTCTCAATCCTCAATCCTCAGTCCTCAGACCTCAAACCTCAATCCTCAACCCTCAGCCCTCATCGTCAATCATCAAACCTCAATCCTCAATCCTCAATCGTCAATCCTCAATCGTCAATCTTCAATCCTCAATACTCAATCGTCAATCCTCAATCCTCAACCCTCAATCTTCAATCCTCGATAATCAATCTCCAATCCTAGATCCCCAATCCCCAATCCTCAATCATTAATCCTCAATCTTGAATCCTCAATCCCCAGTACTCAATCTTCAATCCTCAATCCTCAATGCTCAATCCTCAATACCCAATCCTCAATCTTCAATCCTCAATTCTCAATCCTCAATCCTCAATTCTCAATCCTCAATCCTCAGTCCTCAGTCCCCAAACCTCAATCCTCAACCGTCAGCCCTCATCGTCAATTCTCTATCCTCAATCCTCAATCCTCAACCTTCAATCCTCAATACTCAATCTTCAATCCACAATCCTCAATCTTCAATCCTCAATACTCAATCTTCAATCCTCAATCCTCACTCCTCAATCCTCAATACTCAATCCTCAATCCTCAGTCCGCAATCCTCAATCTTCAATCCTCAATACTCAATCTTCAATTCTCAATACTCAATCCTCAATCCTCAATCCTCAATCCTCATTCTTCAACCCTCAATACCCAATCCTCAATCTTCAATCCTCAATCCTCAATCCTCAATTCTCAATCCTCAATCCTCAATCCTCAGACCTCAAACATCAATACTCAACCCTCAGTCCTCGTCCTCAATCCACAACCCTCAATCCTCAATCCTCAATCTTCAATCATCAATATTCAATCTTCAGTCCTCAATCCTCAATCCTCAATCCTCAATCCTCAATCCTCAATGTTCAATCCGCAATACCCAATCCTCAATCTTCAATCCTCAATCCTCAGTCCTCAATCCTCAATATTCAATCCTCAATCCTCAGTCCTCAAACCTCAATCCTGAATCCTCAATCCTGAATCCTCAATCTTCAGACCTCAGTCCTCAACAATCAGTTGTCAATTCTCAATCCTCAATAGAATACCATCAATTCACAGTTTTCAATACTCAATACTCAACCTGAAATCTTTAAATCTCTATTCACAAACACCAATTCTCATCACTCAACCCTCAACACTCAGTCCCCAATCCTCAATCTTCAATCCTCGATCCTCAATCCTCAATCCTCAATCCTCAGTCCCCAATCCTCAATCCTCAATCCTCAATCCTCATCCTTCGATCCTCAATACCCAATCCTCAATCTTCAATCCTCAATCCTCAATCCTCAATTCTCAATCCTCAATCCTCAGTCATCAGACCTCAAACCTCAATCCTCAACCCTCAGCCCTCATCGTCAATCATCAAACCTCAATCCTCAATCCTCAATCGTCAATCCTCAATCCTCAATCTTCAATCCTCAATACTCAATCGTCAATCCTCAATCCTCAATCCTCAATCCTCAATATTCAATCCTCAATACCCAATTTTCAATACTCAATCCGCAATCATCATACCTCAATCCTCTGTCATCAATTCTCAATCTTCAATACTCAATCGTCATTCCTCAGTCCTCAATCCTCAATCCTCAATCCTCGTACCTCAAACCTCAATCCTCAACCCTCAGTCCTCATCCTCAATTCTCTATTCTCAATCCTCAATCCTCAACCCTCAATCTTCAATCCTCGATAATCAATCTCCAATCCTAGATCCCCAATCCCCAATCCTCAATCCTTAATCCTCAATCTTGAATCCTCAATCCCCAGTACTCAATCTTCAATCCTCAATCCTCAATGCTCAATCCTCAATACCCAATCCTCAATCTTCAATCCTCAATTCTCAATCCTCAATCCTCAATTCTCAATCCTCAATCCTCAATCCTCAGTCCCCAAACCTCAATCCTCAACCGTCAGCCCTCATCGTCAATTCTCTATCCTCAATCCTCAATCCTCAACCTTCAATCCTCAATACTCAATCTTCAATCCACAATCCTCAATCTTCAATCCTCAATACTCAATCTTCAATCCTCAATCCTCACTCCTCAATCCTCAATACTCAATCCTCAATCCTCAGTCCGCAATCCTCAATCTTCAATCCTCAATACTCAATCTTCAATTCTCAATACTCAATCCTCAATCCTCAATCCTCAATCCTCATTCTTCAACCCTCAATACCCAATCCTCAATCCCCAGTACTCAATCTTCAATCCTCAATCCTCAATGCTCAATCCTCAATACCCAATCCTCAATCTTCAATCCTCAATCCTCAATCCTCAATCCTCAATTCTCAATCCTCAATCCTCAGTCCTCAGTCCCCAAACCTCAATCCTCAACCGTCAGCCCTCATCGTCAATTCTCAATCCTCAATCCTCAATCCTCAACCTTCAATCCTCAATACTCAATCTTCAATCCACAATCCTCAATCTTCAATCCTCAATACTCAATCTTCAATCCTCAATCCTCAATACTCAATACTCAATCCTCAATCCTCAGTCCGCAATCCTCAATCTTCAATCCTCAATACTCAATCTTCAATTCTCTATACTCAATCCTCAATCCTCAATCCTCATTCTTCAATTCTCAATACCCAATCCTCAATCTTCAATCCTCAATCCTCAATCCTCAATTCTCAATCCTCAATCCTCAATCCTCAGACCTCAAACATCAATACTCAACCCTCAGTCCTCGTCCTCAATCCACAACCCTCAATCCTCAATCCTCAATCTTCAATCATCAATATTCAATCTTCAGTCCTCAATCCTCAATCCTCAATCCTCATTCCTCAATCCTCAATGTTCAATCCGCAATACCCAATCCTCAATCTTCAATCCTCAATCCTCAGTCCTCAATCCTCAATATTCAATCCTCAATCCTCAGTCCTCAAACCTCAATCCTGAATCCTCAATCCTGAATCCTCAATCTTCAGACCACAGTCCTCAACAATCAGTTGTCAATTCTCAATCCTCAATAGAATACCATCAATTCACAGTTTTCAATACTCAATACTCAATCTGAAATCTTTAAATCTCTATCCACAAACACCAATTCTCATCACTCAACCCTCAACACTCAGTCCCCAATCCTCAATCTTCAATCCTCGATCCTCAATCCTCAATCCTCAATATTCAACACACAACCCTCAACCATCAATCCTCAATACTCAACCATCAATCCTCAGTTCTCAATACTCAATAGAATATCCTGAATTCTCAGGATTCAATACTCAAACCTCAAACCTCAAACCTCAGACCTCATCCTCATTCCTCAATACTCAATCCTCAATCCTCAACCCTCAATCCTCGACGCTCAATCTTCAATCCTCAATCCTCAATCCTCAATCCTCAATCCTCAATCCTCAATCCTCAGTCATCAATCCTCAACATTCAATACTCAATCCTCAATCCTCAATCCCCAGTCCTCAATCCTCAATCCTCATTACTCAAACCTCAATCCTCAAACCTCAGTCCTCATACTCAATTCTCAATTCTCAATTCTCAATGCTCAATCCTCAATCCTCAACCCTCTATCTTCAATCCTAAATAATCAATCTCCAATACTAGATCCTCAATCCCCAATCCTCAATCCTCAATATACAATCCTAAATCTTCAATCCTCAATCCTCTATTATCAATCGTTAATCCTCAATCCTCAATCCTCTGTCCTCAAACCTCAATCCTCAAGCCTCAATCCTCAATCCTCAGTCCTCAAACCTCAATCCTCAACCTTCAGCCCTCATCCTCGATCCTCAATCCTGAATCTTCAATCCTCAATCCTCAATCCTCAAGCCTCAATCCTCAATCCTCAGTCCTCGTCCTCAAATCTCAACCCTCAATAATCAATCTTCAATCCTCAATCCTCAATCCTCATTCATCAATTCTCAATCTTCAATACTCAATCCTCAATCCTCAATCCTCAATCCTCAATCCTCAATCCTCAATCCTCATTCCTCAAACCTCAATCCTCAACCCTCAGTCCTCATACTCAATTCTCAATTCTCAATCCTCAATCCTCAATCCTCAACCTTCAATCCACAATAATCAATTTTCATTCCTAGATCCTCAATCCCCAATCCTCAATCGTTAATCCTCAATCTTCAATCCTCAATCCCCAATCCTCAATCTTCAATCCTCAATGCTCCATCCTCTATCCTCAATCCTCAGTCCTCAGTCTTCAACCTTCCATCCTCAATCCTCAATCCTCAACCGTCAGTCCTCGTCCTCAACCCTCAGTCCTCTACACACAATACTCAATCCTCAATCTTCAATCATCAATACTCAATATTCAATCCTCAATCCTCAATCCTTAATCCTTAATCCTCAATCCTCAATCCTCAATATTTAACACACAACCCTCAACCATCAATCCTCAATTCTCAACCATCAATTCTCAATTCTCAATACTCAACAGAATATCCTGAATTCTCATCGTACAATACTCAATCCACAAAAATCAATAATCAAAGCTCAATCCTCAATCCTCAATCCTCAACCCTCAATCCTCATTCTTCAATACTCAATCCTCAATCATCAATCCTCAATCCTCAATCCTCAATACCCAATCCTCAATCTTCAATCCTCAATCCTCAATCCTCAATCCACAACCCTCAATCCTCAATCCTCAATCTTCAATCATCAATATTCAATCTTCAGTCCTCAATCCTCAATCCTCAATCCTCAATCCTCAATCCTCAATGTTCAATCCGCAATACCCAATCCTCAATCTTCAATCCTCAATCCTCAGTCCTCAATCCTCAATATTCAGTCCTCAATCCTCAGTCCTCAAACCTCAATCATGAATCCTCAATCCTGAATCCTCAATCTTCAGACCTCAGTCCTCAACAATCAGTTGTCAATTCTCAATCCTCAATAGAATACCATCAATTCACAGTTTTCAATACTCAATACTCAATCTGAAATCTTTAAATCTCTATCCACAAACACCAATTCTCATCACTGAACCCTCAACACTCAGTCCCCAATCTTCAATACTCAATACTCAATCCTCAATACTCAATCCCCAGTCCACAGTCCTCAATCTTCAATACTCATTCCGCCAATCCTCAATATTCAACACACAACCCTCAACCATCAATCCTCAATGCTCAACCATCAACCCTCAATTCTCAATACTCAGTAGAATATCCTGAATTCTCAGTTTTCAAAACTCAATCCTCAATCTTCAATCTTCAAATCTCCATCCACAAACATCAATTCTCATCTCTCAACCCTCAACACTCAGTCCTCAATCTTCAATACTCAATACTCAATCCTCAATCTTCAATTCGCAATACTCAATCTTCAATCCTCAATCCTCAATTCTCAATCTTCAATCCTCAACCCTCAATCCTCAATCGTCAATATTCAATCCTCAATACTCAATCTTCAATCCTCAATCCGCAGTCATCAATCCTCAATCCTCAATCCTCAGTCATCAATCCTCAATCTTCAATACTCAATCGTCAAACCTCAGCCCTCAATCCTCAATCCTCAGTCCTCAATCCTCAATCCTCATTCCTCAAACCTCAATCCTCAAACCTCAGTCCTCATACTCAATTCTCAATTCTCAATCCTCAATCCTCAATCCTCAACCCTTTATCTTCAATCCTAAATAATCAATCTCCAATACTAGATCCTCAATCCCCAATCCTCAATCCTCAATATCCAATCCTAAATATTCAATCCTCAATCCTCTATTATCAATCGTCAATCCTCAATCCTCAATCCTCTGTCCTCAAACCTCAATACTCAACCCTCAATCCTCAGTCCTCAGACCTCAAACCTCAATCCTCAACCTTCAGCCCTCATCCTCGATCCTCAATCCTCAATCTTCAATCCTCAATCCTCAATCCTCAAGCCTCAATCCTCAATCCTCAGTCCTCGTCCTCAAACCTCAACCCTCAATAATCAATCTTCAATCTTCACTCATCAATACTCAATCTTCCATCCTCAATCCTCAATACTCAATCCTCAATCCTCAATCCTCATTCTTCAATCCTCAATACCCAGTCCACAATCTTCAATCCTCAATCCTCAATCCTCAATTCTCAATCCTCAATCCTCAGTCCTCAGTCCTAAAACCTCAACCTTCAAACCCTCAGCCCTCATCCTCAATCCTCAATCCTCATTCCTCAATCCTCAACCTTCAATCCTCAATTCTCAATCTTCAATCCTCAATCCTCAATCCTCAGTCATCAATCCTCAATCTTCAATACTCAATCGTCAACCCTCAGCCCTCAATCCTCAATCCTCAATCCTCGTTCCTCAAACCACAATCCTCAACCCTCAGTCGTCATCCTCAATTCTCAATTCTCAATCCTCAATCCTCAACCCTCAGTCTTCAATCCTCAATTCTCAACCTTCAGTCCTCAATACTCAACCGTCAATCCTCAATTCGCAATACTCAATAGAATATCCTGAATTCTCAGGATTCAATACTCAAACCTCAATCCTCAACCCTCAGCCCTCATCCTCCATCCTCAATTCTCAATCCTCAATCCTCAACCTTCAGTCCCCAATACTCAATCTACAATCCTCAATCCTCAATCCTCAATCCTGAATCCTCAATCCTCATTCATCAATTCTCAATCTTCAACACTCAATCCTCAATCCTCAATCCTCAATCCTTAATCCTCAATCCTCAATCCTCATTCCTCAAACCTCAATCCTCAACCCTCAGTCCTCATACTCAATTCTCAATTCTCAATCCTCAATCCTCAATCCTCAACCTTCAATCCTCAATAATCAATTTTCATTCCTAGATCCTCAATCCCCAATCCTCAATCGTTAATCCTCAATCTTCAATCCTGAATCCCCAATCCTCAATCTTCATTCCTCAATGCTCATTCTTCAATCCTCAATACCCAATCCTCAATCTTCAATCCTCAATCCTCAATCCTCAATTCTCAATGCTAAATCCTCAGTCCTCAGACCTCAAACCTCAATCCTCAACCCTCTGCCCTCATCGTCAATCCTCAAACCTAAATACTCAATACTCAATCGTCAATCCTCAATCCTCAATCTTCAATCCACAATACTCAACCTTCAATCCTCAATCCTCAATCCTCAATCCTCAATATTCAATCCTCAATACTCAATTTTCAATACTCAATCCGCAATCATCAATCCTCAATCCCCAATCCTCAGTCATCAATCCTCAAACCTCAGTCCCCATCCACAATTCTCAATCCTCAACCCTCAATCCTCAAACCACAATCCTCAACTGTCAGTCCTCGTCCTCAGTCCTCAACCCTCGATCCTCAATCCTCAGTCTCCAATCATCAATACTCAATCTTCAATCCTCAATCCTCAATCCTCAATCCTCATTCCTCAAACCTCAATCCTCAACCCTCAGTCCTTATCCTCACTTCTCAATTCTCAATCCTCAATCCTCAATCCTCAATCTTCAATCCTCAATAATCAATTTTCAATCCTAGATCCTCAATCGCCAGTCCTCAATCCTTAATCCTCAATCTTCAATCCTCAATACTCAATCTTCAATCCTTAGTCCTCAGTCCTCAGTCCTCAATCCTCAATTCTGAATTCTGAATCCTGAATCCTCAATCTTCAGCCCTCAGTCCTCAACAATCAGTTGTCAATCCTCAATCCTCAATAGAATATCATCAATTCACAGTTTTCAATACTCAATGCTCAATCTGCAATCTTCAAATATCTATCCACAAACATCAATTCTAATCACACAACCCTCAACACTCAGTCCCCAAACCTCAATCTTCAATTCTCAATCCTCAATCCTCAATCCTCAATCCTCAATCTTCAACCCTCAATACTCAATCATCAATCCTCACTTCTCAATCCTCAATCCTCAATCCTCAACCTTCAATCCTCAATACTCAATCTTCAATCCACAATCCTCAATCTTCAATCCTCAATACTCAATCTTCAATCCTCAATCCTCAATCCTCAATCCTCAATACTCAATCCTCAATCCTCAGTCCGCAATCCTCAATCTTCAATCCTCAATACTCAATCTTCAATCCTCAATACTCAATCCTCAATCCTCTATCCTCATTCTTCAATCCTCAATACCAAATCCTCAATCTTCAATCCTCAATCCTCAATCCTTAATTCTCAATCCTCAATCCTCAATCCTCAGACCTCAAACATCAATACTCAACCCTCAGTCCTCGTCCTCAATCCACAACCCTCAATCCTCAATCCTCAATCTTCAATCATCAATATTCAATCTTCAGTCCTCAATCCTCAATCTTCAATCCTCAATCCTCAATCCTCAGGCCTCAGTCCTCAAACCTCAATCCTCAACCTTCAGCCCTCATCCTCGATCCTCAATCCTGAATCTTCAATCCTCAATCCTCAATCCTCAAGCCTCAATCCTCAATCCTCAGTCCTCGTCCTCAAATCTCAACCCTCAATAATCAATCTTCATTCCTCAATCCTCAATCCTCATTCATCAATTCTCAATCTTCAATACTCAATCCTCAATCCTCAATCCTCAATCCTCAATCCTCAATCCTCAATCCTCATTCCTCAAACCTCAATCCTCAACCCTCAGTCCTCATACTCAATTCTCAATTCTCAATCCTCAATCCTCAATCCTCAACCTTCAATCCACAATAATCAATTTTCATTCCTAGATCCTCAATCCCCAATCCTCAATCGTTAATCCTCAATCTTCAATCCTCAATCCCCAATCCTCAATCTTCAATCCTCAATGCTCCATCCTCTATCCTCAATCCTCAGTCCTCAGTCTTCAACCTTCCATCCTCAATCCTCAATCCTCAACCGTCAGTCCTCGTCCTCAACCCTCAGTCCTCTCCACACAAAACTCAATCCTCAATCTTCAATCATCAATACTCAATATTCAATCCTCAATCCTCAATCCTTAATCCTCAATCCTCAATCCTCAATATTTAACACACAACCCTCAACCATCAATCCTCAATTCTCAACCATCAATTCTCAATTCTCAATACTCAACAGAATATCCTGAATTCTCATCGTACAATACTCAATCCACAAAAATCAATAATCAAAGCTCAATCCTCAATCCTCAATCCTCAACCCTCAATCCTCATTCTTCAATACTCAATCCTCAATCCTCAATCCTCAATCCTCAATCCTCAATACCCAATCCTCAATCTTCAATCCTCAATCCTCAATCCTCAATCCACAACCCTCAATCCTCAATCCTCAATCTTCAATCATCAATATTCAATCTTCAGTCCTCAATCCTCAATCCTCAATCCTCAATCCTCAATCCTCAATGTTCAATCCGCAATACCCAATCCTCAATCTTCAATCCTCAATCCTCAGTCCTCAATCCTCAATATTCAGTCCTCAATCCTCAGTCCTCAAACCTCAATCATGAATCCTCAATCCTGAATCCTCAATCTTCAGACCTCAGTCCTCAACAATCAGTTGTCAATTCTCAATCCTCAATAGAATACCATCAATTCACAGTTTTCAATACTCAATACTCAATCTGAAATCTTTAAATCTCTATCCACAAACACCAATTCTCATCACTCAACCCTCAACACTCAGTCCCCAATCCTCAATCTTCAATCCTCGATCCTCAAACCTCAATCCTCAATCCTCAGTCCCCAATCCTCAATCCTCAATCCTCAATCCTCATCCTTCGATCCTCAATACCCAATCCTCAATCTTCAATCCACAATCCTCAATCCTCAATTCTCAATCCTCAATCCTCAGTCCTCAGACCTCAAACCTCAATCCTCAACCCTCAGCCCACATCGTCAAACATCAAACATCAATCCTCAATCCTCAATCGTCAATCCTCAGTCCTCAATCCTCAATCCTCAATCCTCGTACCTCAAACCTCAATCCTCAACCCTCAGTCATCATCCTCAATTCTCTATTCTCATTCCTCAATCCTCAAACCTCAATCTTCAATCCTCGATAATCAATCCCCAATCCTAGATCCCCAATCCCCAATCCTCAATCCTTAATCCTCAATCTTGAATCCTCAATCCCCAGTACTCAATCTTCAATCCTCAATGCCCAATCCTCAATCCTCAATCCTCAGTCCTCAATCATCAACCCTCAGTCCTCGTCATCAATCCTCAACCCTCAATAATCAATCCGCAATCTTCAATCATCAATACTCAATCTTCAATCCTCAATCCTCAATACTCAATCCTCAATCCTCAATACTCAATCCCCAGTCCACAGTCCTCAATCTTCAATACTCATTCCGCCAATCCTCAATATTCAACACACAACCCTCAACCATCAATCCTCAATGCTCAACCATCAACCCTCAATTCTCAATACTCAGTAGAATATCCTGAATTCTCAGTTTTCAATACTCAATCCTCAATCTTCAATCTTCAAATCTCCATCCACAAACATCAATTCTCATCTCTCAACCCTCAACACTCAGTCCTCACTCTTCAATACTCAATACTCAATCCTCAATCTTCAATTCCCAATACTCAATCTTCAATCCTCAATCCTCAATTATCAATCTTCAATCCTCAACCCTCAATCCTCAATCGTCAATATTCAATCCTCAATACTCAATCTTCAATCCTCAATCCGCAGTCATCAATCCTCAATCCTCAATCCTCAGTCGTCAATCCTCAATCTTCAATACTCAATCGTCAAACCTCAGCCCTCAATCCTCAATCCTCAGTCCTCAATCCTCAATCCTCATTCCTCAAACCTCAATCCTCAAACCTCAGTCCTCATACTCAATTCTCAATTCTCAATCCTCAATCCTCAATCCTCAACCCTTTATCTTCAATCCTAAATAATCAATCTCCAATACTAGATCCTCAATCCCCAATCCTCAATCCTCAATATCCAATCCTAAATCTTCAATCCTCAATCCTCTATTATCAATCGTCAATCCTCAATCCTCAATCCTCTGTCCTCAAACCTCAATACTCAACCCTCAATCCTCAGTCCTCAGACCTCAAACCTCAATCCTCAACCTTCAGCCCTCATCCTCGATCCTCAATCCTCAATCTTCAATCCTCAATCCTCAATCCTCAAGCCTCAATCCTCAATCCTCAGTCCTCGTCCTCAAACCTCAACCCTCAATAATCAATCTTCAATCTTCACTCATCAATACTCAATCTTCCATCCTCAATCCTCAATACTCAATCCTCAATCCTCAATCCTCATTCTTCAATCCTCAATACCCAGTCCACAATCTTCAATCCTCAATCCTCAATCCTCAATTCTCAATCCTCAATCCTCAGTCCTCAGTCCTAAAACCTCAACCTTCAAACCCTCAGCCCTCATCCTCAATCCTCAATCCTCATTCCTCAATCCTCAACCTTCAATCCTCAATTCTCAATCTTCAATCCTCAATCCTCAATCCTCAGTCATCAATCCTCAATCTTCAATACTCAATCGTCAACCCTCAGCCCTCAATCCTCAATCCCCAATCCTCGTTCCTCAAACCACAATCCTCAACCCTCAGTCCTCATACTCAATTCTCAATTCTCAATCCTCAATCCTCAATCCTCAACCTTCAATCCTCAATAATCAATTTTCATTCCTAGATCCTCAATCCCCAATCCTCAATCGTTAATCCTCAATCTTCAATCCTGAATCCCCAATCCTCAATCTTCATTCCTCAATGCTCATTCTTCAATCCTCAATACCCAATCCTCAATCTTCAATCCTCAATCCTCAATCCTCAATTCTCAATGCTAAATCCTCAGTCCTCAGACCTCAAACCTCAATCCTCAACCCTCTGCCCTCATCGTCAATCCTCAAACCTAAATACTCAATACTCAATCGTCAATCCTCAATCCTCAATCTTCAATCCACAATACTCAACCTTCAATCCTCAATCCTCAATCCTCAATCCTCAATATTCAATCCTCAATACTCAATTTTCAATACTCAATCCGCAATCATCAATCCTCAATCCCCAATCCTCAGTCATCAATCCTCAAACCTCAGTCCCCATCCACAATTCTCAATCGTCAACCCTCAATCCTCAAACCACAATCCTCAACTGTCAGTCCTCGTCCTCAGTCCTCAACCCTCGATCCTCAATCCTCAGTCTCCAATCATCAATACTCAATCTTCAATCCTCAATCCTCAATCCTCAATCCTCATTCCTCAAACCTCAATCCTCAACCCTCAGTCCTTATCCTCACTTCTCAATTCTCAATCCTCAATCCTCAATCCTCAATCTTCAATCCTCAATAATCAATTTTCAATCCTAGATCCTCAATCGCCAGTCCTCAATCCTTAATCCTCAATCTTCAATCCTCAATACTCAATCTTCAATCCTTAGTCCTCAGTCCTCAGTCCTCAATCCTCAATTCTGAATTCTGAATCCTGAATCCTCAATCTTCAGCCCTCAGTCCTCAACAATCAGTTGTCAATCCTCAATCCTCAATAGAATATCATCAATTCACAGTTTTCAATACTCAATGCTCAATCTGCAATCTTCAAATATCTATCCACAAACATCAATTCTAATCACACAACCCTCAACACTCAGTCCCCAAACCTCAATCTTCAATTCTCAATCCTCAATCCTCAATCCTCAAACCTCAATCTTCAACCCTCAATACTCAATCATCAATCCTCAATTCTCAATCCTCAATCCTCAACCCTCAATCCTCAATCGTCAGTCTTCAATCCTCAATACTCAATCTTCAATACTCAATCATGAATCCTCAATCCTCAATCCTCATTCTTCAATCCTCAATACCCAATCCTCAATCTTCAATCCTCAATCCTCAATCCTCAATTCTCTATACTCAATCCTCAGACCTCAGTCCTCAAACCTCTATCCTCAGCCCTCAGCCCTCATCCTCAATCCCCAATCCTCAACCTCAATCCTCAATCTTCAATCCTCAATACTCAATCTTCAATCCTCAATCCTCAGTCATCAAACCTCAATTCTGAATCCTCAATCCTGAATCCTCAATCTTCAGCCCTCAGTCCTCAACAATCGGTTGTCAATCCTCAATCCTCAATAGAATATCCTCAATTCACAGTTTTCAATACTCAATACTCAATCTGCAATCTTCAAATCTCTATCCACAAACATCAATCCTCATCACTCAACCCTCAACACTCAGTCCCCAATCCTCAATCTTCAATCCTCGATCCTCAATCCTCAATCCTCAATCCTCAGTCCCCAATCCTCAATCCTCAATCCTCAATCCTCATTCTTCGATCCTCAATACCCAATCCTCAATCTTCAATCCTCAATCCTCAATCCTCAATTCTCAATCCTCAATCCTCAATCCTCAACCTTCAATCCTCAATACTCAATCTTCAATCCACAATCCTCAATCTTCAATCCTCAATACTCAATCTTCAATCCTCAATCCTCAATCCTCAATCCTCAATACTCAATCCTCAATCCTCAGTCCGCAATCCTCAATCTTCAATCCTCAATACTCAATCTTCAATCCTCAATACTCAATCCTCAATCCTCAATCCTCATTCTTCAATCCTCAATACCAAATCCTCAATCTTCAATCCTCAATCCTCAATCCTTAATTCTCAATCCTCAATCCTCAATCCTCAGACCTCAAACATCAATACTCAACCCTCAGTCCTCGTCCTCAATCCACAACCCTCAATCCTCAATCCTCAATCTTCAATCATCAATATTCAATCTTCAGTCCTCAATCCTCAATCTTCAATCCTCAATCCTCAATCCTCAATGTTCAATCCGCAATACCCAATCCTCAATCTTCAATCCTCAATCCTCAGTCCTCAATCCTCAATATTCAGTCCTCAATCCTCAGTCCTCAATCCTCAATTCTGAATTCTCAATCCTGAATCCTCAATCTTCAGCCCTCAGTCCTCAACAATCAGTTGTCAATCCTCAATCCTCAATAGAATATCATCAATTCACAGTTTTCAATACTCAATGCTCAATCTGCAATCTTCAAATATCTATCCACAAACATCAATTCTAATCACACAACCCTCAACACTCAGTCCCCAAACCTCAATCTTCAATTCTCAATCCTCAATCCTCAATCCTCAATCCTCAATCTTCAACCCCCAATACTCAATCATCAATCCTCAATTCTCAATCCTCAATCCTCAACACTCAATCCTCAATCGTCAGTCTTCAATCCTCAGTCCTCTATTATCAATCGTCAATCCTCAATCCTCAATCCTCTGTCCTCAAACCTCAATACTCAACCCTCAATCCTCAGTCCTCAGACCTCAAACCTCAATCCTCAACCTTCAGCCCTCATCCTCGATCCTCAATCCTCAATCTTCAATCCTCAATCCTCAATCCTCAAGCCTCAATCCTCAATCCTCAGTCCTCGTCCTCAAACCTCAACCCTCAATAATCAATCTTCAATCTTCACTCATCAATACTCAATCTTCCATCCTCAATCCTCAATACTCAATCCTCAATCCTCAATCCTCATTCTTCAGTCCTCAATACCCAGTCCTCAATCTTCAATCCTCAATCCTCAATCCTCAATTCTCAATCCTCAATCCTCAGTCCTCAGTCCTAAAACCTCAACCTTCAAACCCTCAGCCCTCATCCTCAATCCTCAATCCTCATTCCTCAATCCTCAACCTTCAATCCTCAATTCTCAATCTTCAATCCTCAATCCTCAATCCTCAGTCATCAATCCTCAATCTTCAATACTCAATCGTCAACCCTCAGCCCTCAATCCTCAATCCTCAATCCTCGTTCCTCAAACCACAATCCTCAACCCTCAGTCGTCATCCTCAATTCTCAATTCTCAATCCTCAATCCTAAACCCTCAATCTTCAATCCTCAATTCTCAACCTTCAGTCCTCAATACTCAACCGTCACTCCTCAATTCGCAATACTCAATAGAATATCCTGAATTCTCAGGATTCAATACTCAAACCTCAATCCTCAACCCTCAGCCCTCATCCTCCATCCTCAATTCTCAATCCTCAATCCTCAACCTTCAGTCCCCAATACTCAATCTACAATCCTCAATCCTCAATCCTCAATCCTCAATCCTCAATCCTCATTCATCAATTCTCAATCTTCAACACTCAATCCTCAATCCTCAATCCTCAATCCTTAATCCTCAATCCTCAATCCTCATTCCTCAAACCTCAATCCTCAACCCTCAGTCCTCGTACTCAATTCTCAATTCTCAATCCTCAATCCTCAATCCTCAACCTTCAATCCTCAATAATCAATTTTCATTCCTAGATCCTCAATCACCAATCCTCAATCGTTAATCCTCAATCTTCAATCCTCAATCCCCAATCCTCAATCTTCATTCCTCAATGCTCCATCCTCTATCCTCAATCCTCAGTCCTCAGTCTTCAACCGTCAATCCTCAAACCTCAATCCTCAACCGTCAGTCCTCGTCCTCAACCCTCAACCCTCTACACTCAATACTCAATCCTCAATCTTCAATCATCAATACTCAATCTTCAATCCTCAATCCTCAATCCTTAATCCTCAATCCTCAGTCCTCAATCCTCAATATTCAGTCCTCAATCCTCAGTCCTGAATCCTCAATTCTGAATTCTCAATCCTGAATCCTCAATCTTCAGCCCTCAGTCCTCAACAATCAGTTGTGAATCCTCAATCCTCAATAGAATATCATCAATTCACAGTTTTCAATACTCAATGCTCAATCTGCAATCTTCAAATATCTATCCACAAACATCAATTCTAATCACACAACCCTCAACACTCAGTCCCCAAACGTCAATCTTCAATTCTCAATCCTCAATCCTCAATCCTCAATCCTCAATCTTCAACCCCCAATACTCAATCGTCAATCCTCAATTCTCAATCCTCAATCCTCAACACTCAATCCTCAATCGTCAGTCTTCAATCCTCAATCCTCTATTATCAATCGTCAATCCTCAATCCTCAATCCTCTGTCCTCAAACCTCAATACTCAACCCTCAATCCTCAGTCCTCAGACCTCAAACCTCAATCCTCAACCTTCAGCCCTCATCCTCGATCCTCAATCCTCAATCTTCAATCCTCAATCCTCAATCCTCAAGCCTCAATCCTCAATCCTCAGTCCTCGTCCTCAAACCTCAACCCTCAATAATCAATCTTCAATCTTCACTCATCAATACTCAATCTTCCATTCTCAATCCTCAATACTCAATCCTCAATCCTCAATCCTCATTCTTCAGTCCTCAATACCCAGTCCTCAATCTTCAATCCTCAATCCTCAATCCTCAATTCTCAATCCTCAATCCTCAGTCCTCAGTCCTAAAACCTCAACCTTCAAACCCTCAGCCCTCATCCTCAATCCTCAATCCTCATTCCTCAATCCTCAACCTTCAATCCTCAATTCTCAATCTTCAATCCTCAATCTTCAATCCTCAGTCATCAATCCTCAATCTTCAATACTCAATCGTCAACCCTCAGCCCTCAATCCTCAATCCTCAATCCTCGTTCCTCAAACCACAATCCTCAACCCTCAGTCGTCATCCTCAATTCTCAATTCTCAATCCTCAATCCTAAACCCTCAATCTTCAATCCTCAATTCTCAACCTTCAGTCCTCAATACTCAACCGTCACTCCTCAATTCGCAATACTCAATAGAATATCCTGAATTCTCAGGATTCAATACTCAAACCTCAATCCTCAACCCTCAGCCCTCATCCTCCATCCTCAATTCTCAATCCTCAATCCTCAACCTTCAGTCCCCAATACTCAATCTACAATCCTCAATCCTCAATCCTCAATCCTCAATCCTCAATCCTCATTCTTCAATTCTCAATCTTCAACACTCAATCCTCAATCCTCAATCCTCAATCCTTAATCCTCAATCCTCAATCCTCATTCCTCAAACCTCAATCCTCAACCCTCAGTCCTCGTACTCAATTCTCAATTCTCAATCCTCAATCCTCAATCCTCAACCTTCAATCCTCAATAATCAATTTTCATTCCTAGATCCTCAATCACCAATCCTCAATCGTTAATCCTCAATCTTCAATCCTCAATCCCCAATCCTCAATCTTCATTCCTCAATGCTCCATCCTCTATCCTCAATCCTCAGTCCTCAGTCTTCAACCGTCAATCCTCAAACCTCAATCCTCAACCGTCAGTCCTCGTCCTCAACCCTCAACCCTCTACACTCAATACTCAATCCTCAATCTTCAATCATCAATACTCAATCTTCAATCCTCAATCCTCAATCCTTAATCCTCAATCCTCAATCCTCAATATTTAACACACAACCCTCAACCATCAATCCTCAATTCTCAACCATCAATTCTCAATTCTCAATACTCAACAGAATATCCTGAATTCTCATCGTACAATACTCAATCCACAAAAATCGATAATCAAATCTCAATCCTCAATCCTCAATCCTCAACCCTCAATCCTCATTCTTCAATCCTCAATCCTCAGTCCTCGTCCTCAACCTTCAACCCTCTACACTCAATACTCAATCCTCAATCTTCAATCATCAATACTCAATCTTCAATCCTCAATCCTCAGTCATCAAACCTCAATTCTGTATCCTCAATCCTGAATCCTCAATCTTCAGCCCTCAGTCCTCAACAATCGGTTGTCAATCCTCAATCCTCAATAGAATATCCTCAATTCACAGTTTTCAATACTCAATACTCAATCTGCAATCTTCAAATCTCTATCCACAAACATCAATCCTCATCACTCAACCCTCAACACTCATTCCCCAATCCTCAATCTTCAATCCTCGATCCTCAATCCACAATCCTCAATCCTCAGTCCCCAATCCTCAATCCTCAATCCTCAATCCTCATTCTTCGATCCTCAATACCCAATCCTCAATCTTCAATCCTCAATCCTCAATCCTCAATTCTCAATCCTCAATCCTCAATCCTCAACCTTCAATCCTCAATACTCAATCTTCAATCCACAATCCTCAATCTTCAATCCTCAACCCTCAATCCTCAATCGTCAATATTCAATCCTCAATACTCAATCTTCAATCCTCAATACGCAGTCATCAATCCTCAATCCTCAATCCTCAGTCATCAATCCTCAATCTTCAATACTCAATCGTCAAACCTCAGCCCTCAATCCTCAATCCTCAATCCTCAATATCCAATCCTAAATCTTCAATCCTCAATCCTCTATTATCAATCGTCAATCCTCAATCCTCAATCCTCTGTCCTCAAACCTCAATACTCAACCCTCAATCCTCAGTCCTCAGACCTCAAACCTCAATCCTCAACCTTCAGCCCTCATCCTCGATCCTCAATCCTCAATCTTCAATCCTCAATCCTCAATCCTCAAGCCTCAATCCTCAATCCTCAGTCCTCGTCCTCAAACCTCAACCCTCAATAATCAATCTTCAATCTTCACTCATCAATACTCAATCTTCCATCCTCCATCCTCAATACTCAATCCTCAATCCTCAATCCTCATTCTTCAATCCTCAATACCCAGTCCTCAATCTTCAATCCTCAATCCTCAATCCTCAATTCTCAATCCTCAATCCTCAGTCCTCAGTCCTCATACTCAATTCTCAATTCTCAATCCTCAATCCTCAATCCTCAACCTTCAATCCTCAATAATCAATTTTCATTCCTAGATCCTCAATCCCCAATCCTCAATCGTTAATCCTCAATCTTCAATCCTCAATCCCCAATCCTCAATCTTCATTCCTCAATGCTCCATCCTCTATCCTCAATCCTCAGTCCTCAGTCTTCAACCGTCAATCCTCAAACCTCAATCGTCAACCGTCAGTCCTCGTCCTCAACCCTCAACCCTCTACACTCAATACTCAATCCTCAATCTTCAATCATCAATACTCAATCTTCAATCCTCAATCCTCAATCCTTAATCCTCAATCCTCAATCCTCAATATTTAACACACAACCCTCAACCATCAATCCTCAATTCTCAACCATCAATTCTCAATTCTCAATACTCAACAGAATATCCTGAATTCTCAGGATTCAATACTAAAACCTCAAACCTCAAACCTCAGCCATCATCCTCAATCCTCAATCCTCAATCCTCAATCGTCAGTCTTCAATCCTCAATACTCAATATTCAATTGTCAATCCTGAATCCAAAATCCTCAATCCTCATTCTTCAATCCTCAATACCCAATCCTCAATCTTCAATCCTCTATCCTCAATCCACAATTCTCAATACTCAATCCTCAGACCTCAGTCCTCAAACCTCAATCCTCAACCCTCAGCCCTCATCCTCAATCCTCAATCCTCAACCTCAATCCTCAATCTTCAATCCTCAATACTCAATCTTCAATCCTCAATCCTCAGACCTCAAACCTCAATTCTGAATCCTCAACCCTGAATCCTCAATCTTCAGCCCTCAGTCCTCAACAATCAGTTGTCAATCCTCAATCCTCAGTATAATATCCTCAATTCACAGTTTTCAATACTCAATACTCAATCTGCAATCTTCAAATCTCTATCCACAAACATCAATTCTCATCACTCCACCCTCAACACTCAGTCCTCAATGTTCAATCCTCAATCCTCAATTCTCAATCTTCGATCCTCAATACTGAATCTTCAATCCTCAATCCTCAATCCTCAATCCTCAATCCTCAATCCTGAATATCCAATCCACAGTCCCCAATCCTCAATCCTCAATCCTCAATCCTCATTCTTCAATCCTCAATACCCAATCCTCAATCTTCAATCCTCAATCCTCAATCCTCAATTCTCAATGCTAAATCCTCAGTCCTCAGACCTCAAACCTCAATCCTCAACCCTCTGCCCTCATCGTCAATCCTCAAACCTAAATACTCAATACTCAATCGTCAATCCTCAATCCTCAATCTTCAATCCACAATACTCAACCTTCAATCCTCAATCCTCTATCCTCAATCCTCAATATTCAATCCTCAATACTCAATTTTCAATACTCAATCCGCAATCATCAATCCTCAATCCCCAATCCTCAGTCATCAATCCTCAAACCTCAGTCCCCATCCACAATTCTCAATCCTCAACCCTCAATCCTCAAACCACAATCCTCAACTGTCAGTCCTCGTCCTCAATCCTCAACCCTCGATCCTCAATCCTCAGTCTTCAATCATCAATACTCAATCTTCAATCCTCAATCCTCAATCCTCAATCCTCATTCCTCAAACCTCAATCCTCAACCCTCAGTCCTTATCCTCAATTCTCAATTCTCAATCCTCAATCCTCAATCATCAATCTTCAATCCTCAATAATCAATTTTCAATCCTAGTTCCTCAATCGCCAGTCCTCAACCCTCAATCCTCAATCGTCAGTCTTCAATCCTCAATACTCAATCTTCAATACTCAATCATGAATCCTCAATCCTCAATCCTCATTCTTCAATCCTCAATACCCAATCCTCAATCTTCAATCCTCAATCCTCAATCCTCAATTCTCTATACTCAATCCTCAGGCCCCAATCCTCAATCATCAATCCTCAATCCTCATTCTTCAAACCTCAATACCCAATCCTCAATCTTAAATCCTCAATCCTCAATCCTTAATTCTCAATCCTCAATCCTCAGTCCTCAGACCTCAAACCTCAATCCTCAACCCTCAGCCCTCATCGTCAGTCATCAAACCTCAATCCTCAATCCTCAATCGTCAATCCTCAATCCTCAATCTTCAATCCTCAATACCCAATCTTCAATCCTCAATCCTCAATCCTCAATCCTCAATATTCAATCCTCGATACCCAACTTTCAATACTCAATCCGCAATCATCAAAGCTCAATCCTCAATCCTCAGTCATCAATCCTCAATCTTCAATACTCAATGGTCAATCCTCAGTCCTCAATACTCAATCGTCAATCCTCAGTCCTCAATCCTCAATCCTCAATCCTCGTACCTCAAACCTCAATCCGCAATCCTCAATCCTCATTCTTCAATCCTCAATACCCAATCCTCAATCTTCAATCCTCAATCCTCAATCCTCAATTCTCAATCCTCAATCCTCAGTCCTCAGTCCTCAAACCTCAATCCTCAACCATCAGCCCTCATCCTCAACCCACAATCCTTATTCCTCAGTCCTCAACCTTCAATCCTCAATACTCAATTTTCAATCCTCAATCCTCAATCCTCAATCCTCAATCCTCAATCCTAAATCCTCAACCATCAATCCTCAATCTTCAATACTCAATCCTCAATCCTCAATCCTGAATCCTCAATACTAAACCATCAATCCTCAATACTCAATACTCAATAGAGCATCCTGAATTCTCAGGATTCAATACTAAAACCTCAAACCTCAAACCTCAGCCATCATCCTCAATCCTCAATCCTCAATCCTCAATCCTCAATCGTAAGTCTTCAATCCTCAATACTCAATATTCAATCGTCAATCCTGAATCCTCAATCCTCAATCCTCATTCTTCAATCCTCAATACCCAATCCTCAATACTCAATCTTCAATCCACAATCCTCAATCTTCAATCCTCAATACACAATCTTCAATCCTCAATCCTCAATCCTCAATACTCAATCCTCAATCCTCAGTCCTCAATCCTCAATCTTCAATCCTCAATACTCAATATTCAATCCTCAATACTCAATTCTCGATCCTCAATCCTCATTCTTCTATCCTCAATACCCAATCCTCAATCTTCAATCCTCAATCCTCAATCCTCAATTCTCAATCCTCAATCCTCAATCCTCAGACCTCAAACATCAATAATCAACCCTCAGTCCTCGTCCTCAATCCACAACCATCAATCCTCAATCCTCAATCTTCAATCATCAATATTCAATCTTCAGTCCTCAATCCTCAATCCTCAATCCTCAATTCTCAATCCTCAATCCTCAATCCTCATCCTTCGATCCTCAATACCCAATCCTCAATCTTCAATCCTCAATCCTCAATCCTCAATTCTCAATCCTCAATCCTCAGTCCTCAGACCTCAAACCTCAATCCTCAACCCTCAGCCCTCATCGTCAATCATCAAACCTCAATCCTCAATCCTCAATCGTCAATCCTCAATTATCAATCTTCAATCCTCAATACTCAATCGTCAATCCTCAATCCTCAACCCTCAATCGTCAATATTCAATCCTCAATACTCAATTTTCAATACTCAATCCGCAATCATCATACCTCAATCCTCAGTCATCAATTCTCAATCTTCAATACTCAATCGTCAATCCTCAGTCCTCAATCCTCAATCCTCAATCCTCGTACCTCAAACCTCAATCCTCAACCCTCAGTCCTCATCCTCAATTCTCTATTCTCAATCCTCAATCCTCAACTCTCAATCTTCAATCCTCGATAATCAATCTCCAATCCTAGATCCCCAATCCCCAATCCTCAATCCTTAATCCTCAATCTTGAATCCTCAATCCCCAGTACTCAATCTTCAATCCTCAATGCCCAATCCTCAATCCTCAATCCTCAGTCCTCAATCCTCAACCCTCAGTCCTCGTCATCAATCCTCAACCCTCAATAATCAATCCGCAATCTTCAATCATCAATACTCAATCTTCAATCCTCAATCCTCAATACTCAATCCTCAATCCTCAATACTCAATCCCCAGTTCTCAGTCCTCAATCTTCAATACTCAATCCGCCAATCCTCAATATTCAACACACAACCCTCAACCATCAATCCTCAATGCTCAACCATCAATCCTCAATTCTCAATACTCAGTAGAATATCCTGAATTCTCAGTTTTCAATACTCATTCCTCAATCTCCAATCTTCAAATCTCCATCCACAAACATCAATTCTCATCTCTCAACCCTCAACACTCTGTCCTCAACCTTCAATCCTCAATCCTCAATTCTCAATCTTCAATCCTCAACCCTCAATCCTCAATCCTCAATATTCAATCCTCAATACTCAATCTTCAATCCTCAATCCGCAATCATCAAACCTCAATCCTCAATCCTCAGTCACCAATCCTCAACCTTCAATACTCAATCCTCAATCCTCGACCCTCAATCCTCAACCCTAAATCCTCATTCCTTAAACATCAATCCTCGGCCTTCAGTCCCCGTCCTCAATCCTCACCCTCAATCCTCAATCCTGAATCTTCAATCATCAATACTCAATCTTCAATCATCAATCCTCAATCCTCAATCCTTAATCCTCAATCTTGAATCCTCAATCCCCGGCACTCAATCTTCAATCCTCAATGGCCAATCCTCAATCCTCAATCCTCAGTCCTCAATCCTCAACCCTCAGTCCTCGTCATCAATCCTCAACCCTCAATAATCAATCCGCAATCTTCAATCATCAATACTCAATCTTCAATCCTCAATCCTCAATACTCAATCCTCAATCCTCAATACTCAATCCCCAGTCCTCAGTCCTCAATCTTCAATACTCAATCCGCCAATCCTCAATATTCAACACACAACCCTCAACCATCAATCCTCAATGCTCAACCATCAATCCTCAATTCTCAATACTCAGTAGAATATCCTGAATTCTCAGTTTTCAATACTCATTCCTCAATCTTCAATCTTCAAATCTCCATCCACAAACATCAATTCTCATCTCTCAACCCTCAACACTCAGTCCTCAACCTTCAATACTCAATACTCAATCCTCAATCATCAATTCTCAATACTCAATCTTCAATCCTCAATCCTCAATTCTCAATCTTCAATCCTCAACCCTCAATCCTCAATCCTCAATATTCAATCCTCAATACTCAATCTTCAATCCTCAATCCGCAATCATCAAACCTCAATCCTCAATCCTCAGTCATCAATCCTCAATCTTCAATACTCAATCGTCAAACCTCAGCCCTCAATCCTCAATCCTCAATCCTCTTTCCTCAAACCTCAATCCTCAACCCTCAGTCCCCATCCTCAATTCTCAATTCTCAACCCTCAATCCTCAACCCTCAATCTTCAATCCTCAATAATCAACCTCCAATCCTAGATCCCCAATCCCCAATCCTTAATCCTTAATCCTCAATCTTCAATCCTCAATTCCCAGTCCTCAATCTTCAATCCTCAATGCACAATCCTCAATCCTCAATCCTCAGTCCTGAATCCTCAATCCTCAATCCTCAATCCTCAACCTTCAATCCTCAATACTCAATATTCAATCCTCAATCCTCAATCTTCAATCCTCAATCCTGAATCCTCAATCCTCAATCCTCATTCTTCAATCCACAATACCCAATCCTCAATCTTCAATCCTCAATCCTCAATCCTCAATTCTCTATACTCAATCCTCAGACCTCAGTCCTCAAACCTCTATCCTCAACCCTCAGCCCTCATCCTCAATCCTCAATCCTCAACCTCAATCCTCAACCTTCAATCCTCAATACTCAATCTTCAATCCTCAATCCTCAGTCCTCAAACCTCAATTCTGAATCCTCAATCCTGAATCCTCAATCTTCAGCCCTCAGTCCTCAACAATCAGTTGTCAATCCTCAATCCTCAATAGAATATCCTCAATTCATAGTTTTCAATACTCAATACTCAATCTGCAATCTTCAAATCTCTATCCACAAACATCAATTCTCATCACTCAACCCTCAACACTCAGTCCTCAATGTTCAATACACAATCCTCAACTCTCAATCTTCAATCCTCAATACTGAATCATCAATCCTCAATCCTCAATCCTCAATCCTCAATCCTCAATCCTCAGTCCCCAATCCTCAATCCTCAATCCTCAATCCTCGTTCTTCAATCCTCAATACCCAATCCTCAATCTTCAATCCTCAATCCTCAACCGTCAATTCTCAATCCTCAATCCTCAGTCCTCAGACCTCAAACCTCAATCCTCAACCCTCAGCCCTCATCCTCAATCCTCAAACCTCAATCCTCAATCCTCAATCGTCAATCCTCAATTCTCAATCTTCAATCCTCAATACTCAATCTTCAATCCTAAATCCTCAATCCTCAATCCTCAATATTCAATCCTCAATACCCAATTTTCAATACTCAAATCGCAATCATCATACCTCAATCCTCAATCCTCAGTCATCAATCATCAATCTTCAATACTCAATCGTCAATCCTCAGTCCTCAATTCTCAATCCTCAATCCTCGTACCTCAAACCTCAATCCTCAACCCTCAGTCCTCATCCTCAATTCTCAATTCTCAATCCTCAATCCTCAACCCTCAATCTTCAATCCTCGATAATCAATCTCCAATCCTAGATCCCCAATCCCCAATCCTCAATCCTTAATCCTCAATCTTGAATCCTCAATCCCCAGTACTCAATCTTCAATCCTCAATCCTCAATGCTCAATCCTCAATACCCAATCCTCAATCGTCAATCCTCAATTATCAATCTTCAATCCTCAATACTCAATCGTCAATCCTCATTCCTCAAACCTCAATCCTCAACCCTCAGTCCTCATACTCAATTCTCAATTCTCAATCCTCAATCCTCAATCCTCAACCTTCAATCCTCAATAATCAATTTTCATTCCTAGATCCTCAATCCCCAATCCTCAATCGTTAATCCTCAATCTTCAATCCTCAATCCCCAATCCTCAATCTTCATTCCTCAATGCTCCATCCTCTATCCTCAATCCTCAGTCCTCAGTCTTCAACCGTCGATCCTCAAACCTCAATCGTCAACCGTCAGTCCTCGTCCTCAACCCTCAACCCTCTACACTCAATACTCAATCCTCAATCTTCAATCATCAATACTCAATCTTCAATCCTCAATCCTCAATCCTTAATCCTCAATCCTCAATCCTCAATATTTAACACACAACCCTCAACCATCAATCCTCAATTCTCAACCATCAATTCTCAATTCTCAATACTCAACAGAATATCCTGAATTCTCATCGTACAATACTCAATCCACAAAAATTGATAATCAAATCTCAATCCTCAATCCTCAATCCTCAACCCTCAATCCTCATTCTTCAATCCTCAATCCTCAATCCTCAATCCTAAATCCTCAACCATCAATCCTCAACCTTCAATACTCAAACCTCAATCCTCAATCCTGAATCCTCAATACTAAACCATCAATCCTCAATTCTCAATACTCAATAGAACATCCTGAATTCTCAGGATTCAATACTAAAACCTCAAACCTCAAACCTCAGCCATCATCCTCAATCCTCAATCCTCAATCCTCAATCGTCAGTCTTCAATCCTCAATACTCAATATTCAATTGTCAATCCTGAATCCAAAATCCTCAATCCTCATTCTTCAATCCTCAATACCCAATCCTCAATCTTCAATCCTCTATCCTCAATCCACAATTCTCAATACTCAATCCTCAGACCTCAGTCCTCAAACCTCAATCCTCAACCCTCAGCCCTCATCCTCAATCCTCAATCCTCAACCTCAATCCTCAATCTTCAATCCTCAATACTCAATCTTCAATCCTCAATCCTCAGACCTCAAACCTCAATTCTGAATCCTCAACCCTGAATCCTCAATCTTCAGCCCTCAGTCCTCAACAATCAGTTGTCAATCCTCAATCCTCAGTATAATATCCTCAATTCACAGTTTTCAATACTCAATACTCAATCTGCAATCTTCAAATCTCTATCCACAAACATCAATTCTCATCACTCCACCCTCAACACTCAGTCCTCAATGTTCAATCCTCAATCCTCAATTCTCAATCTTCGATCCTCAATACTGAATCTTCAATCCTCAATCCTCAATCCTCAATCCTCAATCCTCAATCCTGAATATCCAATCCACAGTCCCCAATCCTCAATCCTCAATCCTCAATCCTCATTCTTCAATCCTCAATACCCAATCCTCAATCTTCAATCCTCAATCCTCAATCCTCAATTCTCAATGCTAAATCCTCAGTCCTCAGACCTCAAACCTCAATCCTCAACCCTCTGCCCTCATCGTCAATCCTCAAACCTAAATACTCAATACTCAATCGTCAATCCTCAATCCTCAATCTTCAATCCACAATACTCAACCTTCAATCCTCAATCCTCTATCCTCAATCCTCAATATTCAATCCTCAATACTCAATTTTCAATACTCAATCCGCAATCATCAATCCTCAATCCCCAATCCTCAGTCATCAATCCTCAAACCTCAGTCCCCATCCACAATTCTCAATCCTCAACCCTCAATCCTCAAACCACAATCCTCAACTGTCAGTCCTCGTCCTCAATCCTCAACCCTCGATCCTCAATCCTCAGTCTTCAATCATCAATACTCAATCTTCAATCCTCAATCCTCAATCCTCAATCCTCATTCCTCAAACCTCAATCCTCAACCCTCAGTCCTTATCCTCAATTCTCAATTCTCAATCCTCAATCCTCAATCCTCAATCTTCAATCCTCAATAATCAATTTTCAATCCTAGTTCCTCAATCGCCAGTCCTCAACCCTCAATCCTCAATCGTCAGTCTTCAATCCTCAATACTCAATCTTCAATACTCAATCATGAATCCTCAATCCTCAATCCTCATTCTTCAATCCTCAATACCCAATCCTCAATCTTCAATCCTCAATCCTCAATCCTCAATTCTCTATACTCAATCCTCAGGCCCCAATCCTCAATCATCAATCCTCAATCCTCATTCTTCAAACCTCAATACCCAATCCTCAATCTTAAATCCTCAATCCTCAATCCTTAATTCTCAATCCTCAATCCTCAGTCCTCAGACCTCAAACCTCAATCCTCAACCCTCAGCCCTCATCGTCAGTCATCAAACCTCAATCCTCAATCGTCAATCCTCAGTCCTCAATCCTCAATCCTCAATCCTCGTACCTCAAACCTCAATCCGCAATCCTCAATCCTCATTCTTCAATCCTCAATACCCAATCCTCAATCTTCAATCCTCAATCCTCAATCCTCAATTCTCAATCCTCAATCCTCAGTCCTCAGTCCTCAAACCTCAATCCTCAACCATCAGCCCTCATCCTCAACCCTCAATCCTTATTCCTCAGTCCTCAACCTTCAATCCTCAATACTCAATTTTCAATCCTCAATCCTCAATCCTCAATCCTCAATCCTCAATCCTAAATCCTCAACCATCAATCCTCAATCTTCAATACTCAATCCTCAATCCTCAATCCTCAACCCTCAGTCCTTATCCTCAATTCTCAATTCTCAATCCTCAACCCTCAATCCTCAAACCACAATCCTCAACTGTCAGTCCTCGTCCTCAATCCTCAACCCTCGATCCTCAATCCTCAGTCTTCAATCATCAATACTCAATCTTCAATCCTCAATCCTCAATCCTCAATCCTCATTCCTCAAACCTCAATCCTCAACCCTCAGTCCTTATCCTCAATTCTCAATTCTCAATCCTCAATCCTCAATCCTCAATCTTCAATCCTCAATAATCAATTTTCAATCCTAGTTCCTCAATCGCCAGTCCTCAACCCTCAATCCTCAATCGTCAGTCTTCAATCCTCAATACTCAATCTTCAATACTCAATCATGAATCCTCAATCCTCAATCCTCATTCTTCAATCCTCAATACCCAATCCTCAATCTTCAATCCTCAATCCTCAATCCTCAATACTCAATCCTCAATCCTCAATCCTCATTCTTCAATCCTCAATACCCAATCTTCAATCTTCAATCCTCAATCCTCAATCCTCAATTCTCAATCCTCAATCCTCAATCCTCAGACCTCAAACATCAATACTCAACCCTCAGTCCTCGTCCTCAATCCACAACCCTCAATCCTCAATCCTCAATCTTCAATCATCAATATTCAATCTTCAGTCCTCAATCCTCAATCCTCAATCCTCAGTCCTCAGTCCCCAAACCTCAATCCTCAACGGTCAGCCCTCATCGTCAATTCTCAATCCTCAATCCTCAATCCTCAGCCTTCAATCCTCAACACTCAATCTTCAATCCACAATCCTCAATCTTCAATCCTCAATACTCAATCTTCAATCCTCAATCCTCAATCGTCAATACTCAATACTCAATCCTCAATCCTCAAACCTCAAACATCAATACTCAACCCTCAGTCCTCGTCCTCAATCCACAACCCTCAATCCCCAATCCTCAGTCTTCAATCATCAATATTCAACCTTCAATCCTCAATCCTCAATCCTCGATTCTCAATCCTCAATCCTCAATCCTCAATCATCAATCCTCAATCTTCAATCCTCAATCCCCAGTCCTTAATCTTCAATCCTCAATGCTCCATCCTCAATCCTCAATCCTCAGTCCTCAATCCTCAATCCTCAATCCTCAATCCTCAATCCTCAACCCTCAATCCTCAATACTCAATCTTCAATCCTCAAATCTCAATCCTCAATCCTCAATCCTCATTCTTCAATCCTCAATCTTCAATCCTCATCCTTCAATCCTCAATACCCAATCCTCAATCTTCAATCCTCAATCCTCAATCCTCAATTCTCAATCTTCAACCCTCAATCCTCAGACCTCAAACATCAATACTCAACCCTCAGTCCTCGTCCTCAATCCACAACCCTCAATCCTCAATCCTCAATCTTCAATCATCAATATTCAATCTTCAGTCCTCAATCCTCAATCCACAATCATCAATCTTCAATCCTCAATGTTCAATACGCAATACCCAATCCTCAATCTTCAATCCTCAATCCTCAATCCTCAATCCTCAATCCTCAATCTTCAATCCTCAATCCTCATTCTTCAATCCTCAATACCCAATCCTCAATCTTTAATCCTCAATCCTCAATCCTCAATTCTCAATCCTCTCTCCTCAGTCCTCAGACCTCAAACCTCAATCCTCAACCCTCAACCCTCAGTCCTCATCGTCAATACTCAAACCTCAATCCTCAATCCTCAATCGTCAATCCTCACTCCTCCATCTTCAATCCTCAATACTCAATCTTCAATCCTCAATCCTCAATCTTCAGCCCTCAGTCCTCAGCAATCAGTTGTCAACCCTGAATCCTCAATAGAATATCCTCAATTCACAGTTTTCAATACTCAATACTCAATCTGCAATCTTCAAACCTCTATCCACAAACATCAATTCTCATCGCTCAACCCTCAACACTCAGTCCTCAATGTTCAATCCTAAATCCTCAATCCACAATCCTCAATCGTCAATCTTCAATCCTCAATCCCCAGTCCTCAATCTTCAATCCTCAATGCTTAATCCTCAATCCTCAATCCTCAGTCCTCAATCCTCAATCCTCAATCCTCAAACCTCTATCCTCAACCGTCAGTCCTCGTCCTCAATCCTCAACACTTCATCCTCAATCCTCAATCTTCAATCATCAATTCTTGATATTCAATCCTCAATCTTCAATCCTCAATCCTCAATCCTCAATCCTCAATATTCAACACACAACCCTCAACCACCAATCTTCATTACTCAACAATCAATCCTCAATTATCAATACTCAATAGGGTATCCTGAATTCTCGTGGTTCAATACTCAATCCACACTATTCAATAACCTAACCTCAAACCTCAAACATCAATTCTCAACACTCAATCCTCAACACTCAGTCCTCTATCTTCAATCCTCCATCCTCAACCCTCAATCCTCAAGCGTCAACCCTCAATCCTGAATCCTCAATCCTCAATCCTCAATCCTCATTCCTCACACCTCAATCCTCAAACCTCAGTCCTCATCCTCAATTCTCAATCCTCAATCCTCAATTCTCAATCCTCAATCCTCAGTCCTCAGTCCTCAAACCGCAATCCTCAACCCTCAGCCCTCATCGTCAATTCTCAATCCTCAATCCTCAATCCTCAACCTTCAATCCTCAAAACTCAACCTTCAATCCACAATCCTCAATCTTCAACCCTCAATACTCAATCTTCAATCCTCAATCCTCAATCCTCAATACTCAATCCTCAATCCTCAGTCCGCAATCCTCAATCTTCAATCCTCAATACTCAATCCTCAATCCTCAATACTCAATCCTCAATCCTCAATCCTCATTCTTCAATCCTCAATACCCAATCTTCAATCTTCAATCCTCAATCCTCAATCCTCAATTCTCAATCCTCAATCCTCAATCCTCAGACCTCAAACATCAATACTCAACCCTCAGTCCTCGTCCTCAATCCACAACCCTCAATCCTCAATCCTCAATCTTCAATCATCAATATTCAATCTTCAGTCCTCAATCCTCAATCCTCAATCCTCAGTCCTCAGTCCCCAAACCTCAATCCTCAACGGTCAGCCCTCATCGTCAATTCTCAATCCTCAATCCTCAATCCTCAGCCTTCAATCCTCAACACTCAATCTTCAATCCACAATCCTCAATCTTCAATCCTCAATACTCAATCTTCAATCCTCAATCCTCAATCGTCAATACTCAATACTCAATCCTCAATCCTCAGTCCGCAATCCTCAATCTTCAATCCTCAATACTCAATCCTCAATCCTCAATACTCAATCCTCAATCCTCAATCCTCATTCTTCAATCCTCAATACCCAATACTCAATCCTCAATCCTCAATCCTCAATCCTCAATATTCAACACACAACCCTCAACCATCAATCCTCAATACTCAACCATCAATCCTCAGTTCTCAATACTCAATAGAATATCCTGAATTCTCAGGATTCAATACTCAAACCTCAAACCTCAAACCTCAGCCCTCATCCTCATTCCTCAATACTCAATCCTCAATCCTCAACCCTCAATCCTCGACACTCAATCTTCAATCCTCAATCCTCAATCCTCAATCGTCAATCCTCAGTCATCAATCCTCAACCTTCAATACTCAATCCTCAATCCTCAATCCTCAGTCCTCAACCTTCAATCCTCAATACTCAATCTTCAATCCACAATCCTCAATCTTCAATCCTCAATACTCAATCTTCAATCCTCAATCCTCAATCCTCAATCCTCAATACTCAATCCTCAATCCTCAGTCCGCAATCCTCAATCTTCAATCCACAATACTCAATCTTCAATTCTCAATACTCAATCCTCAATCCTCAATCCTTATTCTTCAATCCTCAATACCCAATCCTCAATCTTCAATCCTCAATCCTCAATCCTCATTCTTCAATCCTCAATACCCAATCCTCAATCTTCAATCCTCAATCCTCAATCCTCAATCCACAATCCTCAATCTTCAATCCTCAATACTCAATCTTCAATCCTCAATCCTCAATCCTCAATCCTCAATCCTCAATCCTCAATCCTCAATCATCAATCCTCAATCCTCAATCTTCAATCCTCAATACTCAATATTCAATCCTCAATCCTCAATCCACAATACTCAATCCTCATTCTTCAATCCTCAATACCCAATCCTCAATCTTGAATCCTCAATCCTCAATCCTCAATTCTCAATCCTCAATCCTCAATCCTCAGACCTCAAACATCAATACTCCACCATCAGTCCTCGTCCTCAATCCACAGCCCTCAATCCTCAATCCTCAATCTTCAATCATCAATATTCAATATTCAATCTTCAGTCCTCAATCCTCAGTCCTCAATCCTCAATCCTCAATCCTCAATGTTCAATCCGCAATACCCAATCCTCAATCCTCAGTCCTCAAACCTCAATCCTGAATCCTCAATCCTGAATCCTCAATCTTCAGACCTAAGTGCTCAACAATCAGTTGTCAATTCTCAATCCTCAATATTCAATCCTCAACACTCAATCTTCACTCCTCAATCCGCAATCATCAATCCTCAATTCTCAATCGTCAGTCATCAATCCTCAATCTTCAGTCCTCAATACTCAATCTTCAATCCTCAATCCTCAATTCTCAATTCTCAATCCTCAATCCTCAAGCCTAAATCTTCAATCCTCAATAATCAATATTCAATCCTAGATCCTCAGTCCCCAATCCTCAACCCTTATTCCTCAATCTTCAATCCTCAATCCCCAGTCCTCAATCTTCAATCCTCAATGCTCCATCCTCAATCCTCTATCCTCAGTCGTCAGTCCTCAACCCTCAATCCTCAAACATCAATCCTCAACAGTCTGTCCTCGTCGTCAACCCTCAACACTCAATCCTCAATCCTCAATCTTCAATCATCAATACACAATCTTCAATCCTCAATCCTCTGTCCTCACTACTCAACCATCAATACTCAATTCTCAATACTCAATAGAATATCCTGAACTCTCAGGATTCAATACTCAAACCTCATACCTCAAACCTCAGCCCTCATCCTCAATCCTCAATACTCAATCCTCAATCTTCAACCCTCAATCCTCAACACTCAAACTTCAACCCTCAATCCTCAATCCTCAATCCTCAATCCTCAATCCTTATACCTCAATCCTCAATCTTCAATCCTCAATACTCAATCTTCGATCCTCACTCCTCAGTCCTCAAACCTCAATTCTGAATCCTCAACCCTGAATCCTCAACCTTCAGCCCTCAGTCCTCAACAATCAGTTGTCAATCCTCAATCCTCAGTATAATATCCTCAATTCACAGTTTTCAATACTCACTACTCAATCTGCAATCTTCAAATCTCTATCCACAAACATCAATCCTCATCACTCAACCCTCAACACTCAGTCCTCAATGTTCAATCCTCAATCCTCAATTCTCAATCCTCGATCCTCAATACTGAATCTTCAATCCTCAATCCTCAATCCTCAATCCTGAATATCCAATCCACAGTCCCCAATCCTCAATCCTCAATCCTCAATCCCCATTCTTCAATCCTCAATACCCAATCCTCAATCTTCAATCCTCAATCCTCAATCATCAATTCTCAATCCTAAATCCTCAGTCCTCAGACCTCAAACCTCAATCCGCAACCCTCAGCCCTCATTGTCAATCCTCAAACCTAAATCCTCAATACTCAATCGTCAATCCTCAATCCTCAATCTTCAATCCACAATACTCAACCTTCAATCCTCAATCCTCAATCCTCAATCCTCAATATTCAATCCTCAATACTCAATTTTCAATACTCAATCCGCAATCATCAATGCTCAATCCTGAATCCTCAGTCATCAATCCTCAATCTTCAATACTCAATAATCAATTTTCAATCCTAGATCCTCAATACCCAATCCTCAATCCTTAATCCTCAATCTTCAATCCTCAATACTCAATCTTCAATCCTCAGTCCTCAGTCCTCAATCCTCAATTCTGAATTCTCAATCCTGAATCCTCAATCTTCAGCCCTCAGTCCTGAACAATCAGTTGTCAATTCTCAATCCTCAGTAGAATATCATCAATTCACAGTTTTGGATACTCAATGCTCAATCTGCAATCTTCAAATATCTATCCACAAACATCAATTCTCATGACACAACCCTCAACTCTCAGTCCCCAATCCTCAATCTTCAATCCTCAATCCTCAATCCTCAATCCTCAATCCTCAATCTTCAATCATCAATCCTCAATCCTCAACCCTCAATCTTCAATCCCCAATACTCAATCTTCAATCATCAATCCTCAATTCTCAATCGTCGATACTCAATCCTCAATCGTCAATCCTCAATCCCCAATCCTCAATCTTCAATCCTCAATCCTCATTCTTCAATCCTCAATAGCCAATCCTCAATCTTCAATCCTAAATCCTCAATCTTCAATCCTCAATACTCAATCTTCAAACCTCAATCCTCAGTCCTCAAACCTCAATTCTGAATCCTCAACACTGAATCCTCAATCTTCAGCCCTCAGTCCTCAACAATCAGTTGTCAGTCCTCAATCCTCAGTATAATATCCTCAATTCACAGTTTTCAATACTCAATACTCAATCAGCAATCTTCAAATTTCTATCCACAAACATCAATTCTCATCACTCAACCCTCAACACTCAGTCCTCAATGTTCAATCCTCAATCCTCAATTCTCAATCTTCGATCCTCAATACTGAATCTTCAATCCTCAATCCTCAATCCTTAATCCTCAATCCTCAATCCTGAATATCCAATCCTCAGTCCCCAATCCTCAATCCTCAATCCTCAATCCTCATTCTTCAATCCTCAATAGCCAATCCTCAATCTTCAATCCTAAATCCTCAATCCTCAATTCTCAACCCTCACTCCTCAGTCCTCAGACCTCAAACCTCAATCCTCAACCCTCAGCCCGCATCGTCAATCCTCAAACCTCAATCCTCAATCCTCAATCGTCAATCCTCAATCCTCAAACTTCAGTCCACAATACTCAACCTTCAATCCTCAATCCTCAATTATCAAACCTCAATATTCAATCCTCAATACTCAATTTTCAATACTCAATCCGCAATCATCAATCCTCAATCCTGAATCCTCAGTCATCAATCCTCAATCTTCAATACTCAATCGTCAATCCTCAGTCCACAATCCTCAATCCTCAATCCGCGTATCTCAAACCTCAATCCTCAACCCTCGGTCCCCATCCTCAATTCTCAATTCTCAACCCTCAATCCTCAACCCTCAATCTTCAATCCTCAATAATCAATCTCCAATCCTAGATCCCCAGTCCCCAATCCTCAATCCTTAATCCTCAATCTTCAATCCTCAATCCCCAGTCCTCAATCTTCAATCCTCAATGCTCAATCCTCAATCCTCAATCCTCAGTCTTCAGTCCTCAATCCTCAATCCTCAACCCTCAATCTTCAATCCCCAATACTCAATCTTCAATCATCAATCCACAATTCTCAATCGTCGATACTCAATCCTCAATCGTCAATCCTCAATCCCCAATCCTCAATCTTCAATCCTCAATCCTCAATTCTCAATCCTCAATACTCAACCTTCAATCCTCAACACTCAATCTTCAATCCTCAATCCTCAATCCTCAATCCTCAATCCTCAATCCTCAATCCTCAATCCTCAATATTCAACACACAACCCTCAACCGTCAATCCTCAATACTCAACCATCAATCCTCAATTCTCAATACTCAATAGAATACCCTGAATACTCATCGTTCAATACTCAATCCACAAAAATCAATAATCAAATCTCAACCCTCAAACATCAATTCTCAACACTCAATCCTCAACACTCAGTCCTCTCTCTTCAATCCTCCATCCTCAATCCTCAATCCTCAATCTTCAATCCTCAATACTCAATATTCAATCCTCAATCCTAAGTCCTCAAACCTCAATTCTGAATCCTCAATCCTGAATCCTCAATCTTCAGCCCTCAGTCCTCGACAATCAATTGTCAATCCTCAACCCTCAATAGAATATCCTCAATTCACAGTTTTCAATACTCGATACTCAATCTGCAATCTTGAAATCTCTATCCACAAACATTAATTCTCATCACTCAACCCTCAACACACAGTCCCCAATCCTCAATATTCAATCCTCAATCCTCAATCCTCAACCCTCAGCCCTCATCCTCAATCCTCAACACTTATTCCTCAGTCCTCAACCTTCAATCCTCAATACTCAATTTTCAATTATCAATCCTCAATCCTCAAACCTCAATCCTCAATCGTCAGTCTTCAATCCTCAATACTCAATTTTCAATTATCAATCCTCAATCCTCAAACCTCAATCCTAAATCCTCAATCATCAATCCTCAATCTTCAATACTCAATCCTCAATCCTCAATCCTGAATCCTCAATACTAAAGCATCAATCCTCAATTCTCAATACTCAACAGAACATCCTGAATTCTCAGGATTCAATACTCAAACCTCAAACCTCAAACCTCAGCCATCATCCTCAATCCTCAATCCTCAATCGTCAATCCTCAACCTTCAATCCTCAACACTCAACCTTCAACCCTCAATCCTCAATCCTCAATCGTCAATCCGCAATCCTCAATCCTGAGTCATCAATCCTCAACCTTCAATACTCAATCCTAAAACCTCAATCTTCAATCCCCAATCCTCAACCCTCATTCCTCAAACCTCAATCCTCAAACCTCAGTCCTCATCCGCAATTCTCAATCCTCAATACTCAATCCTCAAACCACAATCCTCAACCATCAGTCCTCGTCCTCAATCCTCAACCCTCAATCCTCAATCCTGAATCTTCAATCATCAGTACTCAATCTTCAATCCTCAATCCTCAATCCTCAATCCTCATTCCTCAAACCTAAATCCTCAAACATCAGTCCTTATCCTCAATTCTCAATTCTCAATCCTCAATCCTCAATCCTCAATCTTCAATCCTCAATAATCAATTTTCAGTTCTAGATCCTCAATCCCCAATCCTCAATCCTTAATCCTCAATATTCAATCCTCAATCCCCAGTCCTCAATCTTCAATCCTCAGTGCTCCATCCTCAATCCTCAATCCTCAGTCCTCAGTCCTCAACCCTCAATCCTCAAACCTCAGTCCTCAACCGTCAGTCCTCGTCCTCAACCCTCAACCCTCAATCCTCAATCCTCAATCTTCAATCATCAATACTCAATCTTCAATCCTCAATACTCAATCTTCAATCCCCAATCATCAATCCTCAATCCTTTATCCTCAATCCTCATTCTTCAATTCTCAATCCTCAAACCTCAATCCTCAATCCTCAATCCTCAATATTCAACACACAACCCTCAACCATCAATCCTCAATACTCAACCATCAATCCTCAATTCTCAATACTCAATCGAATATCCTGAATTTTCATCGTGCAGTACACAATCCACAAAAATCAATAATCAAATCTCAATCCTCAAACATCAATACTCAACACTCAATCCTCAACACTCAGTACTCTCTCTTCAATCCTCCATCCTCAGTCCTCAATCTTCAATCCTCAATGCTCAATCCTCAATCCTCAATCCTCAGTCATCAATCCTCAATCCTCAATCCACAAACCTCAATCCTCAACCGTCAGTCCTCGTCCTCAATCCTCAATCCTCAATCCTCAATCCTCAATCTTCAATCCTCAACCCTCAATCCTCAATCTTCAATCCTCAATACTCAACATTCAATCCTCAATCCTCAATTCTCTATACTCAATCCTCAGACCTCAGTCCTCAAACCTCTATCCTCAACCCTCAGCCCTCATCCTCAATCCTCAATCCTCAATCCTCAATTCTCAATCCTCAATACTCAACCTTCAATCCTCAACACTCAATCTTCAATCCTCAATCCTCAATCCTCAATCCTCAATCCTCAATCCTCAATCCTCAATCCTCAATATTCAACACACAACCCTCAACCGTCAATCCTCAATAATCAATCTCCAATCCTAGATCCCCAGTCCCCAATCCTCAATCCTTAATCCTCAATCTTCAATCCTCAATCCCCAGTCCTCAATCTTCAATCCTCAATGCTCAATCCTCAATCCTCAATCCTCAGTCTTCAGTCCTCAATCCTCAATCCTCAACCCTCAATCTTCAATCCCCAATACTCAATCTTCAATCATCAATCCACAATTCTCAATCGTCGATACTCAATCCTCAATCGTCAATCCTCAATCCCCAATCCTCAATCTTCAATCCTCAATCCTCAATTCTCAATCCTCAATACTCAACCTTCAATCCTCAACACTCAATCTTCAATCCTCAATCCTCAATCCTCAATCCTCAATCCTCAATCCTCAATCCTCAATCCTCAATATTCAACACACAACCCTCAACCGTCAATCCTCAATACTCAACCATCAATCCTCAATTCTCAATACTCAATAGAATACCCTGAATACTCATCGTTCAATACTCAATCCACAAAAATCAATAATCAAATCTCAACCCTCAAACATCAATTCTCAACACTCAATCCTCAACACTCAGTCCTCTCTCTTCAATCCTCCATCCTCAATCCTCAATCCTCAATCTTCAATCCTCAATACTCAATATTCAATCCTCAATCCTAAGTCCTCAAACCTCAATTCTGAATCCTCAATCCTGAATCCTCAATCTTCAGCCCTCAGTCCTCGACAATCAATTGTCAATCCTCAACCCTCAATAGAATATCCTCAATTCACAGTTTTCAATACTCGATACTCAATCTGCAATCTTGAAATCTCTATCCACAAACATTAATTCTCATCACTCAACCCTCAACACACAGTCCCCAATCCTCAATATTCAATCCTCAATCCTCAATCCTCAACCCTCAGCCCTCATCCTCAATCCTCAACACTTATTCCTCAGTCCTCAACCTTCAATCCTCAATACTCAATTTTCAATTATCAATCCTCAATCCTCAAACCTCAATCCTCAATCGTCAGTCTTCAATCCTCAATACTCAATTTTCAATTATCAATCCTCAATCCTCAAACCTCAATCCTAAATCCTCAATCATCAATCCTCAATCTTCAATACTCAATCCTCAATCCTCAATCCTGAATCCTCAATACTAAAGCATCAATCCTCAATTCTCAATACTCAACAGAACATCCTGAATTCTCAGGATTCAATACTCAAACCTCAAACCTCAAACCTCAGCCATCATCCTCAATCCTCAATCCTCAATCGTCAATCCTCAACCTTCAATCCTCAACACTCAACCTTCAACCCTCAATCCTCAATCCTCAATCGTCAATCCGCAATCCTCAATCCTGAGTCATCAATCCTCAACCTTCAATACTCAATCCTAAAACCTCAATCTTCAATCCCCAATCCTCAACCCTCATTCCTCAAACCTCAATCCTCAAACCTCAGTCCTCATCCGCAATTCTCAATCCTCAATACTCAATCCTCAAACCACAATCCTCAACCATCAGTCCTCGTCCTCAATCCTCAACCCTCAATCCTCAATCCTGAATCTTCAATCATCAGTACTCAATCTTCAATCCTCAATCCTCAATCCTCAATCCTCATTCCTCAAACCTAAATCCTCAAACATCAGTCCTTATCCTCAATTCTCAATTCTCAATCCTCAATCCTCAATCCTCAATCTTCAATCCTCAATAATCAATTTTCAGTTCTAGATCCTCAATCCCCAATCCTCAATCCTTAATCCTCAATATTCAATCCTCAATCCCCAGTCCTCAATCTTCAATCCTCAGTGCTCCATCCTCAATCCTCAATCCTCAGTCCTCAGTCCTCAACCCTCAATCCTCAAACCTCAGTCCTCAACCGTCAGTCCTCGTCCTCAACCCTCAACCCTCAATCCTCAATCCTCAATCTTCAATCATCAATACTCAATCTTCAATCCTCAATACTCAATCTTCAATCCCCAATCATCAATCCTCAATCCTTTATCCTCAATCCTCATTCTTCAATTCTCAATCCTCAAACCTCAATCCTCAATCCTCAATCCTCAATATTCAACACACAACCCTCAACCATCAATCCTCAATACTCAACCATCAATCCTCAATTCTCAATACTCAATCGAATATCCTGAATTTTCATCGTGCAGTACACAATCCACAAAAATCAATAATCAAATCTCAATCCTCAAACATCAATACTCAACACTCAATCCTCAACACTCAGTACTCTCTCTTCAATCCTCCATCCTCAGTCCTCAATCTTCAATCCTCAATGCTCAATCCTCAATCCTCAATCCTCAGTCATCAATCCTCAATCCTCAATCCACAAACCTCAATCCTCAACCGTCAGTCCTCGTCCTCAATCCTCAATCCTCAATCCTCAATCCTCAATCTTCAATCCTCAACCCTCAATCCTCAATCTTCAATCCTCAATACTCAACATTCAATCCTCAATCCTCAATTCTCTATACTCAATCCTCAGACCTCAGTCCTCAAACCTCTATCCTCAACCCTCAGCCCTCATCCTCAATCCTCAATCCTCAACCTCAATCCTCCATCTTCAATCCTCAATACTCAATCTTCAATCTTCAATCCTCAGTCCTCAAACCTCAATTCTGAATCCTCAATCCTGAATCCTCAATCTTCAGCCCTCAGTCCTCAACAATCAGTTGTCAATCCTCAATCCTCAATAGAATATCCTCAATTCACAGTTTTCAATACTCAATACTCAATCTGCAATCTTCAAATCTCTATCCACAAACATCAATTCTCATCGCTCAACCCTCAACACTCAGTCCTCAATGTTCAATACTCAATCCTCAACTCTCAATCTTCAATCCTGAATACTGAATCTACAATCCTCAATCCTCAATCCTCAATCCTCAGTCCCCAATCCTCAATCCTCAATCCTCAATCCTCGTTCTTCAATCCTCAATACCCAATCCTCAATCTTCAATCCTCAATCCTCAACCCTCAATTCTGAATCCTCAATCCTCAGTCCTCAGTCCTCAAACCTCAATCCTCAACCCTCAGCCCTCATCCTCAATCCTCAAACCTCAATCCTCAATCCTCAATCGTCAATCCTCAATCCTCAATCTTCAATCCTCAATAATCAATCTTCAATCCTCAATCCTCAATCCTCAATCCTCAATATTCAATCCTCAATACCCAATTTTCAATACTCAAATCGCAATCATCATACCTCAATCCTCAATCGTCAGTCATCAATCCTCAATCTTCAATACTCAATCGTCAATCCTCAGTCCTCAATTCTCAATCCTCAACCCTCGTACCTCAAACCTCAATCCTCAACCCTCAGTCCTCATCCTCAATTCTCAATTCTCAATCCTCAAACCTCAATCCTCAATCCTCAGACCTCAAACATCAATACTCAACCCTCAGTCCTCGTCCTCAATCCACAACCCTCAATCCTCAATCCTCAATCTTCAACCATCAATATTCAATCTTCAATCATCAATCCTCAATACTCGATCCTCAATCCTCAATCCTCAATGCTCAATCCTCAATACCCAATCCTCAATCTTCAATCCTCAATCCTCAATCCTCAATCCTCAATTCTCAATCCTCCATCCTCAGTCCTCAGTCCCCAAACCTCAATCCTCAACCGTCAGCCCTCATCGTCAATTCTCAACCCTCAATCCTCAATCCTCAGCCTTCAATCCTCAATACTCAATCTTCAATCCACAATCCTCAATCTTCAATCCTCAATACTCAATCCTCAATCCTCAGTCCGCAATCCTCACTCTTCAATCCTCAATACTCAGTCCTCAATCCTCAATACTCAATCCTCAATCCTCAATCCTCATTCTTCAATCCTCAATACCCAATCCTCAATCTTCAATTCACAATCCTCAATCCTCAATTCTCAATCCTCAATCCTCAATCCTCAGACCTCAAACATCAATACTCAACCCTCAGTCCTCGTCCTCAATCCACAACCCTCAATCCTCAATCCTCAATCTTCAATCATCAATATTCAATCTTCATTCCTCAATCCTCAATCCTCAATCCTCAATTCTCAATCCTCAATCCTCAGTCCTCAGACCTCAAACCTCAATCCTCAACCCTCAGCCCTCATCGTCAACCATCAAACCTCAATCCTCAATCCTCAATCGTCAATCCTCAATCCTCAATCTTCAATCCTCAATACTCAATCGTCAATCCTCAATCCTCAATCCTCAATCCTCAATATTCAATCCTCAATACCCAATTTTCAATACTCAATCCGCAATCATCATACCGCAATCCTCACTCATCAATTCTCAATCTTCAATACTCAATCGTCAATCCTCAGTCCTCAATCCTCAATCCTCAATCCTCGTACCTCAAACCTCAATCCTCAACCCTCAGTCCTCATCCTCAATTCTCTATTCTCAATCCTCAATCCTCAACCCTCAATCTTCAATCCTCGATAATCAATCTCCAATCCTAGATCCCCAATCCCCAATCCTCAATCCTTAATCCTCAATCTTGAATCCTCAATCCCCAGTACTCAATCTTCAATCGTCAATGCCCAATCCTCAATCCTCAATCCTCAGTCCTCAATTCTCAACCCTCAGTCCTCGTCATCAATCCTCAACCCTCAATAATCAATCCGTAATCTTCAATCATCAATACTCAATCTTCAATCCTCAATCCTCAATACTCAATCCTCAATCCTCAATACTCAATCCCCAGTCCTCAGTCCTCAATCTTCAATACTCAATCCGCCAATCCTCTATATTCAACACACAACCCTCAATCATCAATCCTCAATGCTCAACCATCAATCCTCAATTCTCAATACTCAGTAGAATATCCTGAATTCTAAGTTTTCAATACTCAATCCTCAATCTTCAATCTTCAAATCTCCATCCACAAACATCAATTCTTATCTCTCAACCATCAACACACAGTCCTCAATCTTCAATACTCAATACTCAATCCTCAATCTTCAATTCCCAATACTCAATCTTCAATCCTCAATCCTCAATTCTCAATCTTCAATCCTCAACCCTCAATCCTCAATCCTCAATATTCAATCCTCAATACTCAATCTTCAATCCTCAATCCGCAGTCATCAATCCTCAATCCTCAATCCTCAGTCATCAATCCTCAATCTTCAATACTCAATCGTCAAACCTCAGCCCTCAATCCTCAATCCTCAATCCTCTTTCCTCAAACCTCAATCCTCAACCCTCAGTCCCCATCCTCAATTCTCAATTCTCAACCCTCAATCCTCAACCCTCAATCTTCAATCCTCAATAATCAATCTCCAAACCTAGATCCCCAATCCCCAATACTTAATCCTTAATCCTCAATCTTCAATCCTCAATCCCCAGTCCTCAATCCTCAATCCTCAGTCATCAATCCTCAACCTTCAATACTCAATCCTCAATCCTCAATCCTCAATCCTCTGTCCTCAATCCTCAATCCTCATTCCTCAAACCTGAATCCTCAATCCTCAGTCCTCATACTCAATTCTCAATTCTCAATCCTCAATCCTCAATCCTCAACCCTCTATCTTCAATCCTAAATAATCAATCTCCAATACTAGATCCTCAATCCCCAATCCTCAATCCTCAATATCCAATCCTAAATCTTCAATCCTCAATCCTCTATTATCAATCGTCAATCCTCAATCCTCAATCCTCTGTCCTCAAACCTCAATCCTCAACCCTCAATCCTCAGTCCTCAGTCCTCAAACCTCAATCCTCAACCTTCAGCCCTCATCCTCGATCCTCAATCCTCAATCTTCAATCCTCAATCATCAATCCTCAAGCCTCAGTCCTCAATCCTCAATCCTCAATCTTCAACCATCAATATTCAATCTTCAATCCTCAATCCCCAATCCTCGATCCTCAATCCTCAATCCTCAATGCTCAATCCTCAATACCCAATCCTCAATCTTCAATCCTCAATCCTCAATCCTCAATCCTCAATCCTCAATTCTCAATCCTCAATCCTCAGTCCTCAGTCCCCAAACCTCAATCCTCAAACGTCAGCCCTCATCGTCAGTTCTCAATCCTCAATCCTCAATCCTCAACCTTCAATCCTCAATACTCAATCTTCAATCCACAATCCTCAATCTTCAATCCTCAATACTCAATCTTCAATCCTCAATCCTCAATCCTCAATCCTCAATACTCAATCCTCAATCCTCAGTCCGCAATCCTCAATCTTCAATCCTCAATACTCAATCTTCAATCCTCAATACTCAATCCTCAATCCTCAATCCTCATTCTTCAATCCTCAATACCCAATCCTCAATCTTCAATCCTCAATCCTCAATCCTCAATTCTCAATCCTCAATCCTCAATCCTCAGACCTCAAACATCAATACTCAACCCTCAGTCCTCGTCCTCAATCCACAACCCTCAATCCTCAATCCTCAATCTTCAATCATCAATATTCAATCTTCAGTCCTCAATCCTCAATCCTCAATCCTCAATCCTCAATGTTCAATCCGCAATACCCAATCCTCAATCTTCAATCCTCAACCCTTAGTCCTCAATCCTCAATATTCAGTCCTCAATCCTCAGTCCTCAAACCTCAATCCTGAATCCTCAATCCTGAACCCTCAATCTTCAGACCTCAGTCCTCAACAATCAGTTGTCAATTCTCAATCCTCAATAGAATACCATCAATTCACAGTTTTCAATACTCAATACTCAATCTGAAATCTTTAAATCTCTATCCACAAACACCAATTCTCATCACTCAACCCTCAACACTCAGTCCCCAATCCTCAATCTTCAATCCTCGATCCTCAAACCTCAATCCTCAATCCTCAGTCCCCAATCCTCAATCCTCAATCCTCAATCCTCATCCTTCGATCCTCAATACCCAATCCTCAATCTTCAAACCTCAATCCTCAATCCTCAATTCTCAATCCTCAATCCTCAGTCCTCAGACATCAAACCTCAATCCTCAACTCTCAGCCCTCATCGTCAATCATCAATCCTCAATCCTCAATCCTCAATCGTCAATCCTCAATCCTCAATCTTCAATCCTCAATACTCAATCGTCAATCCTCAATCCTCAATCCTCAATCCTCAATATTCAATCCTCAATACCCAATTTTCAATACTCAATCCGCAATCATCATACCTCAATCCTCAGTCATCAATTCTCAATCTTCAATACTCAATCGTCAATCCTCAGTCCTCAGTCCTCAATCCTCAATCATCAATCCTCGTACCTCAAACCTCAATCCTCAACCCTCAGTCCTCATCCTCAATTCTCTATTCTCAATCCTCAATCCTCAACACTCAATCTTCCATCCTCGCTAATCAATCTCCAATCCTAGATCCCCAATCCCCAATTCTCAATCCTTAATCCTCAATCTTGAATCCTCAATCCCCAGTACTCAATCTTCAATCCTCAATGCCCAATCCTCAATCCTCAATCCTCAGTCCTCAACCCTCAACCCTCAGTCCTCGTCATCAATCCTCAACCCTCAATAATCAATCCGCAATTTTCAATCATCAATACTCAATCTTCAATCCTCAATTCTCAATCCTCAATCCTCAATCCTCAGACCTCAAACATCAATACTCAACCCTCAGTCCTCGTCCTCAATCCACAACCCTCAATCCTCAATCCTCAATCTTCAATCATCAATATTCAATCTTCAGTCCTCAATCCTCAATCCTCAATCCTCAATCCTCAATCCTCAATGTTCAATCCGCAATACCCAATCCTCAATCTTCAATCCTCAATCCTCAGTCCTCAATCCTCAATATTCAATCCTCAATCCTCAGTCCTCAAACCTCAATCCTGAATCCTCAATCCTGAATCCTCAATCTTCAGACCTCAGTCCTCAACAATCAGTTGTCAATTCTCAATCCTCAATAGAATACCATCAATTCACAGTTTTCAATACTCAATACTCAATCTGAAATCTTTAAATCTCTATCCACAAACACCAATTCTCATCACTCAACCCTCAACACTCAGTCCCCAATCCTCAATCTTCAATCCTCGATCCTCAATCCTCAATACTCAATCCTCAGTCCCCAATCCTCAATCCTCAATCCTCAATCCTCATCCTTCGATCCTCAATACCCAATCCTCAATCTTCAATCCTCAATCCTCAATCCTCAATTCTCAATCCTCAATCCTCAGTCCTCAGACCTCAAACCTCAATCCTCAACCCTCAGCCCTCATCGTCAATCATCAAACCTCAATCCTCAATCCTCAATCGTCAATCCTCAATCCTCAATCTTCAATCCTCAATACTCAATCGTCAATCCTCAATCCTCAATCCTCAATCCTCAATATTCAATCCTCAATACCCAATTTTCAATACTCAATCCGCAATCATCATACCTCAATCCTCAGTCATCAATTCTCAATCTTCAATACTCAATCGTCATTCCTCAGTCCTCAATCCTCAATCCTCAATCCTCGTACCTCAAACCTCAATCCTCAACCCTCAGTCCTCATCCTCAATTCTCTATTCTCAATCCTCAATCCTCAACCCTCAATCTTCAATCCTCGATAATCAATCTCCAATCCTAGATCCCCAATCCCCAATCCTGAATCCTTAATCCTCAATCTTGAATCCTCAATCCCCAGTACTCAATCTTCAATCCTCAATCCTCAATGCTCAATCCTCAATACCCAATCCTCAATCTTCAATCCTCAATCCTCAATCCTCAATCCTCAATTCTCAATCCTCAATCCTCAGTCCTCAGTCCCCAAACCTCAATCCTCAACCGTCAGCCCTCATCGTCAATTCTCAATCCTCAATCCTCAATCCTCAACCTTCAATCCTCAATACTCAATCTTCAATCCACAATCCTCAATCTTCAATCCTCAATACTCAATCTTCAATCCTCAATCCTCAATCCTCAATACTCAATCCTCAATCCTCAAACCTCAATCCTCAATCCTCAATCCTCAATATTCAACACACAACCCTCAACCATCAATCCTCAATACTCAACCATCAATCCTCAATTCTCAATACTCAATCGAATATCCTGAATTCTCATCGTGCAGTACACAATCCACAAAAATCAATAATCAAATCTCAATCCTCAAACATCAATTCTCAACACTCAATCCTCAACACTCAGTACTCTCTCTTCAATCCTCCATCCTCAGTCCTCAATCCTCAATCCTCAATCCTCAATCTTCGATCCTCAATACTCAATCTTCAATCCTCAATCCTCAATCCTCACTCCTCAATCGTCATTCTTCAATCCTCAATCCTCAATCCTCAATCCTCAATCCTCAGTCATCAATCCTCAACCTTCAAAACTCAATCCTCAATCCTCAATCCTCAATCTTCAATCATCAATACATAATCTTAAATCCTCAATCCTCAATCCTCAATCCTCATTCCTCAAACCTCAATCCTCAACCCTCAGTCCTTACCGTCAATTCTCAACTCTCAATCCTCAATCCTCAATCCTCTATCTTCAATCCTGAATAATCAAATTTCAATCCTAGATCCTCAATCCCCAATCCTCAATCCTTAATCCTCAATCTTCAATCCTCAATCCCCAGTCCTTAATCTTCAATCCTCAATGCTCCATCCTCAATCCTCAATCCTCAGTCCTCAGTCCTCAACCCTCAATCCTCAAACCTCAATCCTCAACCGTCAGACCTCGTCCTCAACCCTCAATCCTCAATCCTCAATCTTCAATCATCAATACTCAATCTTCAATCCTCAATGCTCAATCCTCAATCTTCAATCCTCAACCCTCAATCCTCAATCTTCAATCCTCAATACTCAACATTCAATCCTCAATCCTCAATTCTCTATACTCAATCCTCAGACCTCAGTCCTCAAACCTCTATCCTCAACCCTCAGCCCTCATCCTCAATCCTCAATCCTCAACCTCAATCCTCCATCTTCAATCCTCAATACTCAATCTTCAATCTTCAATCCTCAGTCCTCAAACCTCAATTCTGAATCCTCAATCCTGAATCCTCAATCTTCAGCCCTCAGTCCTCAACAATCAGTTGTCAATCCTCAATCCTCAATAGAATATCCTCAATTCACAGCTTTCAATACTCAATACTCAATCTGCAATCTTCAAATCTCTACCCACAAACATCAATTCTCATCACTCAACCCTCAACACTCAGTCCTCAATGTTCAATACTCAATCCTCAACTCTCAATCTTCAATCCTGAATACTGAATCTACAATCCTCAATCCTCAATCCTCAATCCTCAATCCTCAATCCTCAGTCCCCAATCCTCAATCCTCAATCCTCGTTCTTCAATCCTCAATACCCAATCCTCAATCTTCAATCCTCAATCCTCAACCCTCAATCTTCAATCCTCAATCCTCACTCCTCAATCCTCAATACTCAATCCTCAATCCTCAGTCCGCAATCCTCAATCTTCAATCCTCAATACTCAATCTTCAATTCTCAATACTCAATCCTCAATGCTCAATCCTCAATCCTCATTCTTCCATCCTCAATACCCAATCCTCAATCTTCAATCCTCAATCCTCAATCCTCAATTCTCAATCCTCAATCCTCAATCCTCAGACCTCAAACATCAATACTCAACCCTCAGTCCTCGTCCTCAATCCACAACCCTCAATCCTCAATCCTCAATCTTCAATCATCAATATTCAATCTTCAGTCCTCAATCCTCAATCCTCAATCCTCAATCCTCAATCCTCAATGTTCAATCCGCAATACCCAATCCTCAATCTTCAATCCTCAATCCTCAGTCCTCAATGCTCAATATTCAATCCTCAATCCTCAGTCCTCAAACCTCAATCCTGAATCCTCAATCCTGAATCCTCAATCTTCAGACCTCAGTCCTCAACAATCAGTTGTCAATTCTCAATCCTCAATAGAATACCATCAATTCACAGTTTTCAATACTCAATACTCAATCTGAAACCTTTAAATCTCTATCCACAAACACCAATTCTCATCACTCAACCCTCAACACTCAGTCCCCAATCCTCAATCTTCAATCCTCGATCCTCAATCCTCAATCCTCAATCCTCAGTCCCCAATCCTCAATCCTCAATCCTCAATCCTCATCCTTCGATCCTCAATACCCAATCCTCAATCTTCAATCCTCAATCCTCAATCCTCAATTCTCAATCCTCAATCCTCAGTCCTCAGACCTCAAACCTCAATCCTCAACCCTCAGCCCTCATCGTCAATCATCAAACCTCAATCCTCAATCCTCAATCGTCAATCCTCAATCCTCAATCTTCAATCCTCAATACTCAATCGTCAATCCTCAATCCTCAATCCTCAATCCTCAATATTCAATCCTCAATACCCAATTTTCAATACTCAATCCGCAATCATCATACCTCAATCCTCAGTCATCAATTCTCAATCTTCAATACTCAATCGTCATTCCTCAGTCCTCAACCCTCAATCCTCAATCCTCGTACCTCAAACCTCAATCCTCAACCCTCAGTCCTCATCCTCAATTCTCTATTCTCAATCCTCAATCCTCAACCCTCAATCTTCAATCCTCGATAATCAATCTCCAATCCTAGATCCCCAATCCCCAATCCTCAATCCTTAATCCTCAATCTTGAATCCTCAATCCCCAGTACTCAATCTTCAATCCTCAATCCTCAATGCTCAATCCTCAATACCCAATCCTCAATCTTCAATCCTCAATCCTCAATCCTCAATCCTCAATTCTCAATCCTCAATCCTCAGTCCTCAGTCCCCAAACCTCAATCCTCAACCGTCAGCCCTCATCGTCAATTCTCAATCCTCAATCCTCAATCCTCAACCTTCAGTCCTCAATACTCAATCTTCAATCCACAATCCTCAATCTTCAATCCTCAATACTCAATCTTCAATCCTCAATCCTCAATCCTCAATACTCAATCCTCAATCCTCAAACCTCAATCCTCAATCCTCAATCCTCAATATTCAACACACAACCCTCAACCATCAATCCTCAATACTCAACCATCAATCCTCAATTCTCAATACTCAATCGAATATCCTGAATTCTCATCGTGCAGTACACAATCCACAAAAATCAATAATCAAATCTCAATCCTCAAACATCAATTGTCAACACTCAATCCTCAACACTCAGTACTCTCTCTTCAATCCTCCATCCTCAGTCCTCAATACTCAATCCTCAATCCTCAATCTTCGATCCTCAATACTCAATCTTCAATACTCAATCCTCAATCCTCACTCCTCAATCGTCATTCTTCAATCCTCAATCCTCAATCCTCAATCCTCAATCCTCAGTCATCAATCCTCAACCTTCAATACTCAATCCTCAATCCTCAATCTTCAATCATCAATACATAATCTTAAATCCTCAATCCTCAATCCTCAATCCTCATTCCTCAAACCTCAATCCTCAACCCTCAGTCCTTATCGTCAATTCTCAACTCTCAATCCTCAATCCTCAATCCTCTATCTTCAATCCTCAATAATCAAATTTCAATCCTAGATCCTCAATCCCCAATCCTCAATCCTTAATCCTCAATCTTCAATCCTCAATCCCCAGTCCTTAATCTTCAATCCTCAATGCTTCATCCTCAATCCTCAATCCTCAGTCCTCAGTCCTCAACCCTCAATCCTCAAACCTCAATCCTCAACCGTCAGACCTCGTCCTCAACCCTCAATCCTCAATCCTCAATCTTTAATCATCAATACTCAATCTTCAATCCTCAATGCTCAATCTACAATCCCTAATCATCAATCCTCAATCCTCAATCCTCATTCTTCAATCCTCAATCCCCAGTCCTCAATCTTCAATCCTCAATGCTCAATCCTCAATCCTCAATCCTCAGTCATCAATCCTCAATCCTCAATCCACAAACCTCAATCCTCAACCGTCAGTCCTCGTCCTCAATCCTCAACACTCAATCCTCAATCCTCAATCTTCACTCATCAATACTAAATCTTCAATCCTCAATCTTCAATCCTCATTCCTCAATCCTCAATCTTCAATCCTCAACCCTCAATCCTCAATCTTCAATCCTCAATACTCAACATTCAATCCTCAACCCTCAATTCTCTATACTCAATCCTCAGACCTCAGTCCTCAAACCTCTATCCTCAACCCTCAGCCCTCATCCTCAATCCTCAATCCTCAACCTCAATCCTCCATCTTCAATCCTCAATACTCAATCTTCAATCTTCAATCCTCAGTCCTCAAACCTCAATTCTGAATCCTCAATCCTGAATCCTCAATCTTCAGCCCTCAGTCCTCAACAATCAGTTGTCAATCCTCAATCCTCAATAGAATATCCTCAATTCACAGTTTTCAATACTCAATACACAATCTGCAATCTTCAAATCTCTACCCACAAACATCAATTCTCATCACTCAACCCTCAACACTCAGTCCTCAATGTTCAATACTCAATCCTCAACTCTCAGTCTTCAATCCTGAATACTGAATCTACAATCTTCAATCCTCAATCCTCAATCCTCAATCCTCAATCCTCAGTCACCAATCCTCAATCCTCAATCCTCAATCCTCGTTCTTCAATCCTCAATACCCAATCCTCAATCTTCAATCCTCAATCCTCAACCCTCAATTCTCAATCCTCAATCCTCAGTCCTCAGTCCTCAAACCTCAGTCCTCAATCCTCAGTCCGCAATCCTCAATCTTCAATCCTCAATGCTCAATCCTCAATCCTCAATACTCAATCCTCAATCCTCAATCCTCATTCTTCAATCCTCAATACCCAATCCTCAATCTTCAATCCTCAATCCTCAATCCTCAATTCTCAATCCTCAATCCTCAATCCTCAGACCTCAAACATCAATACTCAACCCTCAGTCCTCGTCCTCAATCCACAACCCTCAATCCTCAATCCTCAATCTTCAATCATCAATATTCAATCTTCAGTCCTCAATCCTCAATCCTCAATCCTCAATTCTCAATCCTCAATCCTCAGTCCTCAGACCTCAAACCTCAATCCTCAACCCTCAGCCCTCATCCTCATTCCTCAATACTCAATCCTCAATCCTCAACCCTCAATCCTCGACACTCAATCTTCAATCCTCAATCCTCAATCCTCAATCCTCAATCCTCAGTCATCAATCCTCAACCTTCAATACTCAATCCTCAATCCTCAATCCTCAGTCCTCGACCTTCAATCCTCAATACTCAATCTTCAATCCACAATCCTCAATCTTCAATCCTCAATACTCAATCTTCAATCCTCAATCCTCAATCCTCAATCCTCAATACTCAATCCTCAATCCTCAGTCCGCAATCCTCAATCTTCAATCCTCAATACTCAATCTTCAATTCTCAATACTCAATCCTCAATCCTCAATCCTCATTCTTCAATCCTCAATACCCAATCCTCAATCTTCAATCCTCAATCCTCAATCCTCAATTCTCAATCCTCAATCCTCAATCCTCAGACCTCAAACATCAATACTCAACCCTCAGTCCTCGTCCTCAATCCACAACCCTCAATCCTCAATCCTCAATCTTCAATCATCAATATTCAATCTTCAGTCCTCAATCCTCAATCCTCAATCCTCAATCCTCAATCCCCAATGTTCAATCCTCTGCCCTCAAACCTCAATCCTCAACCCTCAATCCTCAGTCCTCAGTCCTCAAACCTCAATCCTCAACCTTCAGCCCACATCCTCGATCCTCAATCCTCAATCCTCAATCCTCAGTCCCCAATCCTCAATCCTCAATCCTCAATCCTCATCCTTCGATCCTCAATACCCAATCCTCAATCTTCAATCCTCAATCCTCAATCCTCGATTCTCAATCCTCAATCCTCAGTCCTCAGACCTCAAACCTCAATCCTCAACCCTCAGCCCTCATCGTCAATCATCAAACCTCAATCCTCAATCCTCAATCGTCAATCCTCAATCCTCAATCTTCAATCCTCAATACTCAATCGTCAATCCTCAATCCTCAACCCTCAATCTTCAATCCTCGATAATCAATCTCCAATCCTAGATCCCCAATCCCCAATCCTCAATCATTAATCCTCAATCTTGAATCCTCAATCCCCAGTACTCAACCTTCAATCCTCAATCCTCAATGCTCAATCCTCAATACCCAATCCTCAATCTTCAATCCTCAATTCTCAATCCTCAATCCTCAATTCTCAATCCTCAATCCTCAGTCCTCAGTCCCCAAACCTCAATCCTCAACCGTCAGCCCTCATCGTCAATTCTCTATCCTCAATCCTCAATCCTCAACCTTCAATCCTCAATACTCAATCTTCAATCCACAATCCTCAATCTTCAATCCTCAATACTCAATCTTCAATCCTCAATCCTCACTCCTCAATCCTCAATACTCAATCCTCAATCCTCAGTCCGCAATCCTCAATCTTCAATCCTCAATACTCAATCTTCAATTCTCAATACTCAATCCTCAATCCTCAATCCTCAATCCTCATTCTTCAACCCTCAATACCCAATCCTCAATCTTCAATCCTCAATCCTCAATCCTCAATTCTCAATCCTCAATCCTCAATCCTCAGACCTCAAACATCAATACTCAACCCTCAGTCCTCGTCCTCAATCCACAACCCTCAATCCTCAATCCTCAATCTTCAATCATCAATATTCAATCTTCAGTCCTCAATCCTCAATCCTCAATCCTCAATCCTCAATCCTCAATGTTCAATCCGCAATACCCAATCCTCAATCTTCAATCCTCAATCCTCAGTCCTCAATCCTCAATATTCAATCCTCAATCCTCAGTCCTCAAACCTCAATCCTGAATCCTCAATCCTGAATCCTCAATCTTCAGACCTCAGTCCTCAACAATCAGTTGTCAATTCTCAATCCTCAATAGAATACCATCAATTCACAGTTTTCAATACTCAATACTCAATCTGAAATCTTTAAATCTCTATTCACAAACACCAATTCTCATCACTCAACCCTCAACACTCAGTCCCCAATCCTCAATCTTCAATCCTCGATCCTCATTCCTCAATCCTCAATCCTCAGTCCCCAATCCTCAATCCTCAATCCTCAATCCTCATCCTTCGATCCTCAATACCCAATCCTCAATCTTCAATCCTCAATCCTCAATCCTCAATTCTCAATCCTCAATCCTCAGTCATCAGACCTCAAACCTCAATCCTCAACCCTCAGCCCTCATCGTCAATCATCAAACCTCAATCCTCAATCCTCAATCGTCAATCCTCAATCCTCAATCTTCAATCCTCAATACTCAATCGTCAATCCTCAATCCTCAATCCTCAATCCTCAATATTCAATCCTCAATACCCAATTTTCAATACTCAATCCGCAATCATCATACCTCAATCCTCAGTCATCAATTCTCAATCTTCAATACTCAATCGTCATTCCTCAGTCCTCAATCCTCAATCCTCAATCCTCGTACCTCAAACCTCAATCCTCAACCCTCAGTCCTCATCCTCAATTCTCTATTCTCAATCCTCAATCCTCAACCCTCAATCTTCAATCCTCGATAATCAATCTCCAATCCTAGATCCCCAATCCCCAATCCTCAATCCTTAATCCTCAATCTTGAATCCTCAATCCCCAGTACTCAATCTTCAATCCTCAATCCTCAATGCTCAATCCTCAATACCCAATCCTCAATCTTCAATCCTCAATTCTCAATCCTCAATCCTCAATTCTCAATCCTCAATCCTCAGTCCTCAGTCCCCAAACCTCAATCCTCAACCGTCAGCCCTCATCGTCAATTCTCTATCCTCAATCCTCAATCCTCAACCTTCAATCCTCAATACTCAATCTTCAATCCACAATCCTCAATCTTCAATCCTCAATACTCAATCTTCAATCCTCAATCCTCACTCCTCAATCCTCAATACTCAATCCTCAATCCTCAGTCCGCAATCCTCAATCTTCAATCCTCAATACTCAATCTTCAATTCTCAATACTCAATCCTCAATCCTCAATCCTCAATCCTCATTCTTCAACCCTCAATACCCAATCCTCAATCCCCAGTACTCAATCTTCAATCCTCAATCCTCAATGCTCAATCCTCAATACCCAATCCTCAATCTTCAATCCTCAATCCTCAATCCTCAATCCTCAATTCTCAATCCTCAATCCTCAGTCCTCAGTCCCCAAACCTCAATCCTCAACCGTCAGCCCTCATCGTCAATTCTCAATCCTCAATCCTCAATCCTCAACCTTCAATCCTCAATACTCAATCTTCAATCCACAATCCTCAATCTTCAATCCTCAATACTCAATCTTCAATCCTCAATCCTCAATCCTCAATACTCAATCCTCAATCCTCAGTCCGCAATCCTCAATCTTCAATCCTCAATACTCAATCTTCAATTCTCTATACTCAATCCTCAATCCTCAACCCTCATTCTTCAATTCTCAATACCCAATCCTCAATCTTCAATCCTCAATCCTCAATCCTCAATTCTCAATCCTCAATCCTCAATCCTCAGACCTCAAACATCAATACTCAACCCTCAGTCCTCGTCCTCAATCCACAACCCTCAATCCTCAATCCTCAATCTTCAATCATCAATATTCAATCTTCAGTCCTCAATCCTCAATCCTCAATCCTCAATCCTCAATCCTCAATGTTCAATCCGCAATACCCAATCCTCAATCTTCAATCCTCAATCCTCAGTCCTCAATCCTCAATATTCAATCCTCAATCCTCAGTCCTCAAACCTCAATCCTGAATCCTCAATCCTGAATCCTCAATCTTCAGACCACAGTCCTCAACAATCAGTTGTCAATTCTCAATCCTCAATAGAATACCATCAATTCACAGTTTTCAATACTCAATACTCAATCTGAAATCTTTAAATCTCTATCCACAAACACCAATTCTCATCACTCAACCCTCAACACTCAGTCCCCAATCCTCAATCTTCAATCCTCGATCCTCAATCCTCAATCCTCAATCCTCAATCCTCAGTCCCCAATCCTCAATCCTCAATCCTCAATCCTCATCCTTCGATCCTTAATACCCAATCCTCAATCTTCAATCCTCAATCCTCAATCCTCAATTCTCAATCCTCAATCCTCAGTCCTCAGACCTCAAACCTCAATCCTCAACCCTCAGCCCTCATCGTCAATCATCAAACCTCAATCCTCAATCCTCAATCGTCAATCCTCAATTATCAATCTTCAATCCTCAATACTCAATCGTCAATCCTCAATCCTCAACCCTCAATCGTCAATATTCAATCCTCAATACCCAATTTTCAATACTCAATCCGCAATCATCATACCTCAATCCTCAGTCATCAATTCTCAATCTTCAATACTCAATCGTCAATCCTCAGTCCTCAATCCTCAATCCTCAATCCTCGTACCTCAAACCTCAATCCTCAACCCTCAGTCCTCATCCTCAATTCTCTATTCTCAATCCTCAATCCTCAACCCTCAATCTTCAATCCTCGATAATCAATCTCCAATCCTAGATCCCCAATCCCCAATCCTCAATCCTTAATCCTCAATCTTGAATCCTCAATCCCCAGTACTCAATCTTCAATCCACAATGCCCAATCCTCAATCCTCAATCCTCAGTCCTCAATCCTCAACCCTCAGTCCTCGTCATCAATCCTCAACCCTCAATAATCAATCCGCAATCTTCAATCATCAATACTCAATCTTCAATCCTCAATCCTCAATACTCAATCCTCAATCCTCAATACTCAATCCCCAGTCCTCAGTCCTCAATCTTCAATACTCAATCCGCCAATCCTCAATATTCAACACACAACCCTCAACCATTAATCCTCAATGCTCAACCATCAATCCTCAATTCTCAATACGCAGTAGAATATCCTGAATTCTCAGTTTTCAATACTCATTCCTCAACCTTCAATCTTCAAATCTCCATCCACAAACATCAATTCTCATCTCTCAACCCTCAACACTCAGTCCTCAATCTTCAATACTCAATACTCAATCCTCAATCTTCAATTCTCAATACTCAATCTTCAATCCTCAATCCTCAATTCTCAATCTTCAATCCTCAACCCTCAATCATCAATCCTCAATATTCAATCCTCAATACTCAATCTTCAATCCTCAATCCGTAATCATCAAACCTCAATCCTCAATCCTCAGTCATCAATCCTCAATCTTCAATACTCAATCGTCAAACCTCAGCCCTCAATCCTCAATCCTCAATCCTCTTTCCTCAAACCTCAATACTCAACCCTCAGTCCCCATCCTCAATTCTCAATTCTCAACCCTCAATCCTCAACCCTCAATCTTCAATCCTCAATAATCAACCTCCAATCCTAGATCCCCAATCCCCAATCCTTAATCCTTAATCCTCAATCTTCAATCCTCAATTCCCAGTCCTCAATCTTCAATCCTCAATGCACAATCCTCAATCCTCAATCCTCAGTCCTGAATCCTCAATCCTCAATCCTCAATCCTCAACCTTCAATCCTCAATACTCAATCTTCAATCCTCAATCCTCAATCCTCAATTCTCAATCCTCAATCCTCAATCCTCAATATTCAACACACAACCCTCAACCATCAATCCTCAATACTCAACCATCAATCCTCAGTTCTCAATACTCAATAGAATATCCTGAATTCTCAGGATTCAATACTCAAACCTCAAACCTCAAACCTCAGACCTCATCCTCATTCCTCAATACTCAATCCTCAATCCTCAACCCTCAATCCTCGACGCTCAATCTTCAATCCTCAATCCTCAATCCTCAATCCTCAATCCTCAATCCTCAATCCTCAGTCATCAATCCTCAACATTCAATACTCAATCCTCAATCCTCAATCCCCAGTCCTCAATCCTCAATCCTCATTACTCAAACCTCAATCCTCAAACCTCAGTCCTCATACTCAATTCTCAATTCTCAATTCTCAATGCTCAATCCTCAATCCTCAACCCTCTATCTTCAATCCTAAATAATCAATCTCCAATACTAGATCCTCAATCCCCAATCCTCAATCCTCAATATACAATCCTAAATCTTCAATCCTCAATCCTCTATTATCAATCGTTAATCCTCAATCCTCAATCCTCTGTCCTCAAACCTCAATCCTCAAGCCTCAATCCTCAGGCCTCAGTCCTCAAACCTCAATCCTCAACCTTCAGCCCTCATCCTCGATCCTCAATCCTGAATCTTCAATCCTCAATCCTCAATCCTCAAGCCTCAATCCTCAATCCTCAGTCCTCGTCCTCAAATCTCAACCCTCAATAATCAATCTTCAATCCTCAATCCTCAATCCTCATTCATCAATTCTCAATCTTCAATACTCAATCCTCAATCCTCAATCCTCAATCCTCAATCCTCAATCCTCAATCCTCATTCCTCAAACCTCAATCCTCAACCCTCAGTCCTCATACTCAATTCTCAATTCTCAATCCTCAATCCTCAATCCTCAACCTTCAATCCACAATAATCAATTTTCATTCCTAGATCCTCAATCCCCAATCCTCAATCGTTAATCCTCAATCTTCAATCCTCAATCCCCAATCCTCAATCTTCAATCCTCAATGCTCCATCCTCTATCCTCAATCCTCAGTCCTCAGTCTTCAACCTTCCATCCTCAATCCTCAATCCTCAACCGTCAGTCCTCGTCCTCAACCCTCAGTCCTCTACACACAATACTCAATCCTCAATCTTCAATCATCAATACTCAATATTCAATCCTCAATCCTCAATCCTTAATCCTTAATCCTCAATCCTCAATCCTCAATATTTAACACACAACCCTCAACCATCAATCCTCAATTCTCAACCATCAATTCTCAATTCTCAATACTCAACAGAATATCCTGAATTCTCATCGTACAATACTCAATCCACAAAAATCAATAATCAAAGCTCAATCCTCAATCCTCAATCCTCAACCCTCAATCCTCATTCTTCAATACTCAATCCTCAATCATCAATCCTCAATCCTCAATCCTCAATACCCAATCCTCAATCTTCAATCCTCAATCCTCAATCCTCAATCCACAACCCTCAATCCTCAATCCTCAATCTTCAATCATCAATATTCAATCTTCAGTCCTCAATCCTCAATCCTCAATCCTCAATCCTCAATCCTCAATGTTCAATCCGCAATACCCAATCCTCAATCTTCAATCCTCAATCCTCAGTCCTCAATCCTCAATATTCAGTCCTCAATCCTCAGTCCTCAAACCTCAATCATGAATCCTCAATCCTCAATCCTCAACCCTCAATCCTCATTCTTCAATACTCAATCCTCAATCATCAATCCTCAATCCTCAATCCTCAATACCCAATCCTCAATCTTCAATCCTCAATCCTCAATCCTCAATCCACAACCCTCAATCCTCAATCCTCAATCCTCAATTCTCAATCCTCAATCCTCAGTCCTCAGACCTCAAACCTCAATCCTCAACCCTCAGCCCTCATCCTCATTCCTCAATACTCAATCCTCAATCCTCAACCCTCAATCCTCGACACTCAATCTTCAATCCTCAATCCTCAATCCTCAATCCTCAATCCTCAGTCATCAATCCTCAACCTTCAATACTCAATCCTCAATCCTCAATCCTCAGTCCTCGACCTTCAATCCTCAATACTCAATCTTCAATCCACAATCCTCAATCTTCAATCCTCAATACTCAATCTTCAATCCTCAATCCTCAATCCTCAATCCTCAATACTCAATCCTCAATCCTCAGTCCGCAATCCTCAATCTTCAATCCTCAATACTCAATCTTCAATTCTCAATACTCAATCCTCAATCCTCAATCCTCATTCTTCAATCCTCAATACCCAATCCTCAATCTTCAATCCTCAATCCTCAATCCTCAATTCTCAATCCTCAATCCTCAATCCTCAGACCTCAAACATCAATACTCAACCCTCAGTCCTCGTCCTCAATCCACAACCCTCAATCCTCAATCCTCAATCTTCAATCATCAATATTCAATCTTCAGTCCTCAATCCTCAATCCTCAATCCTCAATCCTCAATCCCCAATGTTCAATCCTCTGCCCTCAAACCTCAATCCTCAACCCTCAATCCTCAGTCCTCAGTCCTCAAACCTCAATCCTCAACCTTCAGCCCACATCCTCGATCCTCAATCCTCAATCCTCAATCCTCAGTCCCCAATCCTCAATCCTCAATCCTCAATCCTCATCCTTCGATCCTCAATACCCAATCCTCAATCTTCAATCCTCAATCCTCAATCCTCGATTCTCAATCCTCAATCCTCAGTCCTCAGACCTCAAACCTCAATCCTCAACCCTCAGCCCTCATCGTCAATCATCAAACCTCAATCCTCAATCCTCAATCGTCAATCCTCAATCCTCAATCTTCAATCCTCAATACTCAATCGTCAATCCTCAATCCTCAACCCTCAATCTTCAATCCTCGATAATCAATCTCCAATCCTAGATCCCCAATCCCCAATCCTCAATCATTAATCCTCAATCTTGAATCCTCAATCCCCAGTACTCAATCTTCAATCCTCAATCCTCAATGCTCAATCCTCAATACCCAATCCTCAATCTTCAATCCTCAATTCTCAATCCTCAATCCTCAATTCTCAATCCTCAATCCTCAGTCCTCAGTCCCCAAACCTCAATCCTCAACCGTCAGCCCTCATCGTCAATTCTCTATCCTCAATCCTCAATCCTCAACCTTCAATCCTCAATACTCAATCTTCAATCCACAATCCTCAATCTTCAATCCTCAATACTCAATCTTCAATCCTCAATCCTCACTCCTCAATCCTCAATACTCAATCCTCAATCCTCAGTCCGCAATCCTCAATCTTCAATCCTCAATACTCAATCTTCAATTCTCAATACTCAATCCTCAATCCTCAATCCTCAATCCTCATTCTTCAACCCTCAATACCCAATCCTCAATCTTCAATCCTCAATCCTCAATCCTCAATTCTCAATCCTCAATCCTCAATCCTCAGACCTCAAACATCAATACTCAACCCTCAGTCCTCGTCCTCAATCCACAACCCTCAATCCTCAATCCTCAATCTTCAATCATCAATATTCAATCTTCAGTCCTCAATCCTCAATCCTCAATCCTCAATCCTCAATCCTCAATGTTCAATCCGCAATACCCAATCCTCAATCTTCAATCCTCAATCCTCAGTCCTCAATCCTCAATATTCAATCCTCAATCCTCAGTCCTCAAACCTCAATCCTGAATCCTCAATCCTGAATCCTCAATCTTCAGACCTCAGTCCTCAACAATCAGTTGTCAATTCTCAATCCTCAATAGAATACCATCAATTCACAGTTTTCAATACTCAATACTCAACCTGAAATCTTTAAATCTCTATTCACAAACACCAATTCTCATCACTCAACCCTCAACACTCAGTCCCCAATCCTCAATCTTCAATCCTCGATCCTCAATCCTCAATCCTCAATCCTCAGTCCCCAATCCTCAATCCTCAATCCTCAATCCTCATCCTTCGATCCTCAATACCCAATCCTCAATCTTCAATCCTCAATCCTCAATCCTCAATTCTCAATCCTCAATCCTCAGTCATCAGACCTCAAACCTCAATCCTCAACCCTCAGCCCTCATCGTCAATCATCAAACCTCAATCCTCAATCCTCAATCGTCAATCCTCAATCCTCAATCTTCAATCCTCAATACTCAATCGTCAATCCTCAATCCTCAATCCTCAATCCTCAATATTCAATCCTCAATACCCAATTTTCAATACTCAATCCGCAATCATCATACCTCAATCCTCTGTCATCAATTCTCAATCTTCAATACTCAATCGTCATTCCTCAGTCCTCAATCCTCAATCCTCAATCCTCGTACCTCAAACCTCAATCCTCAACCCTCAGTCCTCATCCTCAATTCTCTATTCTCAATCCTCAATCCTCAACCCTCAATCTTCAATCCTCGATAATCAATCTCCAATCCTAGATCCCCAATCCCCAATCCTCAATCCTTAATCCTCAATCTTGAATCCTCAATCCCCAGTACTCAATCTTCAATCCTCAATCCTCAATGCTCAATCCTCAATACCCAATCCTCAATCTTCAATCCTCAATTCTCAATCCTCAATCCTCAATTCTCAATCCTCAATCCTCAGTCCTCAGTCCCCAAACCTCAATCCTCAACCGTCAGCCCTCATCGTCAATTCTCTATCCTCAATCCTCAATCCTCAACCTTCAATCCTCAATACTCAATCTTCAATCCACAATCCTCAATCTTCAATCCTCAATACTCAATCTTCAATCCTCAATCCTCACTCCTCAATCCTCAATACTCAATCCTCAATCCTCAGTCCGCAATCCTCAATCTTCAATCCTCAATACTCAATCTTCAATTCTCAATACTCAATCCTCAATCCTCAATCCTCAATCCTCATTCTTCAACCCTCAATACCCAATCCTCAATCCCCAGTACTCAATCTTCAATCCTCAATCCTCAATGCTCAATCCTCAATACCCAATCCTCAATCTTCAATCCTCAATCCTCAATCCTCAATCCTCAATTCTCAATCCTCAATCCTCAGTCCTCAGTCCCCAAACCTCAATCCTCAACCGTCAGCCCTCATCGTCAATTCTCAATCCTCAATCCTCAATCCTCAACCTTCAATCCTCAATACTCAATCTTCAATCCACAATCCTCAATCTTCAATCCTCAATACTCAATCTTCAATCCTCAATCCTCAATCCTCAATACTCAATCCTCAATCCTCAGTCCGCAATCCTCAATCTTCAATCCTCAATACTCAATCTTCAATTCTCTATACTCAATCCTCAATCCTCAATCCTCATTCTTCAATTCTCAATACCCAATCCTCAATCTTCAATCCTCAATCCTCAATCCTCAATTCTCAATCCTCAATCCTCAATCCTCAGACCTCAAACATCAATACTCAACCCTCAGTCCTCGTCCTCAATCCACAACCCTCAATCCTCAATCCTCAATCTTCAATCATCAATATTCAATCTTCAGTCCTCAATCCTCAATCCTCAATCCTCATTCCTCAATCCTCAATGTTCAATCCGCAATACCCAATCCTCAATCTTCAATCCTCAATCCTCAGTCCTCAATCCTCAATATTCAATCCTCAATCCTCAGTCCTCAAACCTCAATCCTGAATCCTCAATCCTGAATCCTCAATCTTCAGACCACAGTCCTCAACAATCAGTTGTCAATTCTCAATCCTCAATAGAATACCATCAATTCACAGTTTTCAATACTCAATACTCAATCTGAAATCTTTAAATCTCTATCCACAAACACCAATTCTCATCACTCAACCCTCAACACTCAGTCCCCAATCTTCAATACTCAATACTCAATCCTCAATACTCAATCCCCAGTCCACAGTCCTCAATCTTCAATACTCATTCCGCCAATCCTCAATATTCAACACACAACCCTCAACCATCAATCCTCAATGCTCAACCATCAACCCTCAATTCTCAATACTCAGTAGAATATCCTGAATTCTCAGTTTTCAAAACTCAATCCTCAATCTTCAATCTTCAAATCTCCATCCACAAACATCAATTCTCATCTCTCAACCCTCAACACTCAGTCCTCAATCTTCAATACTCAATACTCAATCCTCAATCTTCAATTCGCAATACTCAATCTTCAATCCTCAATCCTCAATTCTCAATCTTCAATCCTCAACCCTCAATCCTCAATCGTCAATATTCAATCCTCAATACTCAATCTTCAATCCTCAATCCGCAGTCATCAATCCTCAATCCTCAATCCTCAGTCATCAATCCTCAATCTTCAATACTCAATCGTCAAACCTCAGCCCTCAATCCTCAATCCTCAGTCCTCAATCCTCAATCCTCATTCCTCAAACCTCAATCCTCAAACCTCAGTCCTCATACTCAATTCTCAATTCTCAATCCTCAATCCTCAATCCTCAACCCTTTATCTTCAATCCTAAATAATCAATCTCCAATACTAGATCCTCAATCCCCAATCCTCAATCCTCAATATCCAATCCTAAATATTCAATCCTCAATCCTCTATTATCAATCGTCAATCCTCAATCCTCAATCCTCTGTCCTCAAACCTCAATACTCAACCCTCAATCCTCAGTCCTCAGACCTCAAACCTCAATCCTCAACCTTCAGCCCTCATCCTCGATCCTCAATCCTCAATCTTCAATCCTCAATCCTCAATCCTCAAGCCTCAATCCTCAATCCTCAGTCCTCGTCCTCAAACCTCAACCCTCAATAATCAATCTTCAATCTTCACTCATCAATACTCAATCTTCCATCCTCAATCCTCAATACTCAATCCTCAATCCTCAATCCTCATTCTTCAATCCTCAATACCCAGTCCACAATCTTCAATCCTCAATCCTCAATCCTCAATTCTCAATCCTCAATCCTCAGTCCTCAGTCCTAAAACCTCAACCTTCAAACCCTCAGCCCTCATCCTCAATCCTCAATCCTCATTCCTCAATCCTCAACCTTCAATCCTCAATTCTCAATCTTCAATCCTCAATCCTCAATCCTCAGTCATCAATCCTCAATCTTCAATACTCAATCGTCAACCCTCAGCCCTCAATCCTCAATCCTCAATCCTCGTTCCTCAAACCACAATCCTCAACCCTCAGTCGTCATCCTCAATTCTCAATTCTCAATCCTCAATCCTCAACCCTCAATCTTCAATCCTCAATTCTCAACCTTCAGTCCTCAATACTCAACCGTCAATCCTCAATTCGCAATACTCAATAGAATATCCTGAATTCTCAGGATTCAATACTCAAACCTCAATCCTCAACCCTCAGCCCTCATCCTCCATCCTCAATTCTCAATCCTCAATCCTCAACCTTCAGTCCCCAATACTCAATCTACAATCCTCAATCCTCAATCCTCAATCCTGAATCCTCAATCCTCATTCATCAATTCTCAATCTTCAACACTCAATCCTCAATCCTCAATCCTCAATCCTTAATCCTCAATCCTCAATCCTCATTCCTCAAACCTCAATCCTCAACCCTCAGTCCTCATACTCAATTCTCAATTCTCAATCCTCAATCCTCAATCCTCAACCTTCAATCCTCAATAATCAATTTTCATTCCTAGATCCTCAATCCCCAATCCTCAATCGTTAATCCTCAATCTTCAATCCTGAATCCCCAATCCTCAATCTTCATTCCTCAATGCTCATTCTTCAATCCTCAATACCCAATCCTCAATCTTCAATCCTCAATCCTCAATCCTCAATTCTCAATGCTAAATCCTCAGTCCTCAGACCTCAAACCTCAATCCTCAACCCTCTGCCCTCATCGTCAATCCTCAAACCTAAATACTCAATACTCAATCGTCAATCCTCAATCCTCAATCTTCAATCCACAATACTCAACCTTCAATCCTCAATCCTCAATCCTCAATCCTCAATATTCAATCCTCAATACTCAATTTTCAATACTCAATCCGCAATCATCAATCCTCAATCCCCAATCCTCAGTCATCAATCCTCAAACCTCAGTCCCCATCCACAATTCTCAATCCTCAACCCTCAATCCTCAAACCACAATCCTCAACTGTCAGTCCTCGTCCTCAGTCCTCAACCCTCGATCCTCAATCCTCAGTCTCCAATCATCAATACTCAATCTTCAATCCTCAATCCTCAATCCTCAATCCTCATTCCTCAAACCTCAATCCTCAACCCTCAGTCCTTATCCTCACTTCTCAATTCTCAATCCTCAATCCTCAATCCTCAATCTTCAATCCTCAATAATCAATTTTCAATCCTAGATCCTCAATCGCCAGTCCTCAATCCTTAATCCTCAATCTTCAATCCTCAATACTCAATCTTCAATCCTTAGTCCTCAGTCCTCAGTCCTCAATCCTCAATTCTGAATTCTGAATCCTGAATCCTCAATCTTCAGCCCTCAGTCCTCAACAATCAGTTGTCAATCCTCAATCCTCAATAGAATATCATCAATTCACAGTTTTCAATACTCAATGCTCAATCTGCAATCTTCAAATATCTATCCACAAACATCAATTCTAATCACACAACCCTCAACACTCAGTCCCCAAACCTCAATCTTCAATTCTCAATCCTCAATCCTCAATCCTCAATCCTCAATCTTCAACCCTCAATACTCAATCATCAATCCTCAATTCTCAATCCTCAATCCTCAATCCTCAACCTTCAATCCTCAATACTCAATCTTCAATCCACAATCCTCAATCTTCAATCCTCAATACTCAATCTTCAATCCTCAATCCTCAATCCTCAATCCTCAATACTCAATCCTCAATCCTCAGTCCGCAATCCTCAATCTTCAATCCTCAATCCTCAATCCTCAATCCTCAATACCCAATCCTCAATCTTCAATCCTCAATCCTCAATCCTCAATCCACAACCCTCAATCCTCAATCCTCAATCTTCAATCATCAATATTCAATCTTCAGTCCTCAATCCTCAATCCTCAATCCTCAATCCTCAATCCTCAATGTTCAATCCGCAATACCCAATCCTCAATCTTCAATCCTCAATCCTCAGTCCTCAATCCTCAATATTCAGTCCTCAATCCTCAGTCCTCAAACCTCAATCATGAATCCTCAATCCTGAATCCTCAATCTTCAGACCTCAGTCCTCAACAATCAGTTGTCAATTCTCAATCCTCAATAGAATACCATCAATTCACAGTTTTCAATACTCAATACTCAATCTGAAATCTTTAAATCTCTATCCACAAACACCAATTCTCATCACTCAACCCTCAACACTCAGTCCCCAATCCTCAATCTTCAATCCTCGATCCTCAAACCTCAATCCTCAATCCTCAGTCCCCAATCCTCAATCCTCAATCCTCAATCCTCATCCTTCGATCCTCAATACCCAATCCTCAATCTTCAATCCACAATCCTCAATCCTCAATTCTCAATCCTCAATCCTCAGTCCTCAGACCTCAAACCTCAATCCTCAACCCTCAGCCCACATCGTCAAACATCAAACATCAATCCTCAATCCTCAATCGTCAATCCTCAGTCCTCAATCCTCAATCCTCAATCCTCGTACCTCAAACCTCAATCCTCAACCCTCAGTCATCATCCTCAATTCTCTATTCTCATTCCTCAATCCTCAAACCTCAATCTTCAATCCTCGATAATCAATCCCCAATCCTAGATCCCCAATCCCCAATCCTCAATCCTTAATCCTCAATCTTGAATCCTCAATCCCCAGTACTCAATTTTCAATCCTCAATGCCCAATCCTCAATCCTCAATCCTCAGTCCTCAATCATCAACCCTCAGTCCTCGTCATCAATCCTCAACCCTCAATAATCAATCCGCAATCTTCAATCATCAATACTCAATCTTCAATCCTCAATCCTCAATACTCAATCCTCAATCCTCAATACTCAATCCCCAGTCCACAGTCCTCAATCTTCAATACTCATTCCGCCAATCCTCAATATTCAACACACAACCCTCAACCATCAATCCTCAATGCTCAACCATCAACCCTCAATTCTCAATACTCAGTAGAATATCCTGAATTCTCAGTTTTCAATACTCAATCCTCAATCTTCAATCTTCAAATCTCCATCCACAAACATCAATTCTCATCTCTCAACCCTCAACACTCAGTCCTCACTCTTCAATACTCAATACTCAATCCTCAATCTTCAATTCCCAATACTCAATCTTCAATCCTCAATCCTCAATTATCAATCTTCAATCCTCAACCCTCAATCCTCAATCGTCAATATTCAATCCTCAATACTCAATCTTCAATCCTCAATCCGCAGTCATCAATCCTCAATCCTCAATCCTCAGTCGTCAATCCTCAATCTTCAATACTCAATCGTCAAACCTCAGCCCTCAATCCTCAATCCTCAGTCCTCAATCCTCAATCCTCATTCCTCAAACCTCAATCCTCAAACCTCAGTCCTCATACTCAATTCTCAATTCTCAATCCTCAATCCTCAATCCTCAACCCTTTATCTTCAATCCTAAATAATCAATCTCCAATACTAGATCCTCAATCCCCAATCCTCAATCCTCAATATCCAATCCTAAATCTTCAATCCTCAATCCTCTATTATCAATCGTCAATCCTCAATCCTCAATCCTCTGTCCTCAAACCTCAATACTCAACCCTCAATCCTCAGTCCTCAGACCTCAAACCTCAATCCTCAACCTTCAGCCCTCATCCTCGATCCTCAATCCTCAATCTTCAATCCTCAATCCTCAATCCTCAAGCCTCAATCCTCAATCCTCAGTCCTCGTCCTCAAACCTCAACCCTCAATAATCAATCTTCAATCTTCACTCATCAATACTCAATCTTCCATCCTCAATCCTCAATACTCAATCCTCAATCCTCAATCCTCATTCTTCAATCCTCAATACCCAGTCCACAATCTTCAATCCTCAATCCTCAATCCTCAATTCTCAATCCTCAATCCTCAGTCCTCAGTCCTAAAACCTCAACCTTCAAACCCTCAGCCCTCATCCTCAATCCTCAATCCTCATTCCTCAATCCTCAACCTTCAATCCTCAATTCTCAATCTTCAATCCTCAATCCTCAATCCTCAGTCATCAATCCTCAATCTTCAATACTCAATCGTCAACCCTCAGCCCTCAATCCTCAATCCTCAATCCTCGTTCCTCAAACCACAATCCTCAACCCTCAGTCCTCATACTCAATTCTCAATTCTCAATCCTCAATCCTCAATCCTCAACCTTCAATCCTCAATAATCAATTTTCATTCCTAGATCCTCAATCCCCAATCCTCAATCGTTAATCCTCAATCTTCAATCCTGAATCCCCAATCCTCAATCTTCATTCCTCAATGCTCATTCTTCAATCCTCAATACCCAATCCTCAATCTTCAATCCTCAATCCTCAATCCTCAATTCTCAATGCTAAATCCTCAGTCCTCAGACCTCAAACCTCAATCCTCAACCCTCTGCCCTCATCGTCAATCCTCAAACCTAAATACTCAATACTCAATCGTCAATCCTCAATCCTCAATCTTCAATCCACAATACTCAACCTTCAATCCTCAATCCTCAATCCTCAATCCTCAATATTCAATCCTCAATACTCAATTTTCAATACTCAATCCGCAATCATCAATCCTCAATCCCCAATCCTCAGTCATCAATCCTCAAACCTCAGTCCCCATCCACAATTCTCAATCGTCAACCCTCAATCCTCAAACCACAATCCTCAACTGTCAGTCCTCGTCCTCAGTCCTCAACCCTCGATCCTCAATCCTCAGTCTCCAATCATCAATACTCAATCTTCAATCCTCAATCCTCAATCCTCAATCCTCATTCCTCAAACCTCAATCCTCAACCCTCAGTCCTTATCCTCACTTCTCAATTCTCAATCCTCAATCCTCAATCCTCAATCTTCAATCCTCAATAATCAATTTTCAATCCTAGATCCTCAATCGCCAGTCCTCAATCCTTAATCCTCAATCTTCAATCCTCAATACTCAATCTTCAATCCTTAGTCCTCAGTCCTCAGTCCTCAATCCTCAATTCTGAATTCTGAATCCTGAATCCTCAATCTTCAGCCCTCAGTCCTCAACAATCAGTTGTCAATCCTCAATCCTCAATAGAATATCATCAATTCACAGTTTTCAATACTCAATGCTCAATCTGCAATCTTCAAATATCTATCCACAAACATCAATTCTAATCACACAACCCTCAACACTCAGTCCCCAAACCTCAATCTTCAATTCTCAATCCTCAATCCTCAATCCTCAAACCTCAATCTTCAACCCTCAATACTCAATCATCAATCCTCAATTCTCAATCCTCAATCCTCAACCCTCAATCCTCAATCGTCAGTCTTCAATCCTCAATACTCAATCTTCAATACTCAATCATGAATCCTCAATCCTCAATCCTCATTCTTCAATCCTCAATACCCAATCCTCAATCTTCAATCCTCAATCCTCAATCCTCAATTCTCTATACTCAATCCTCAGACCTCAGTCCTCAAACCTCTATCCTCAGCCCTCAGCCCTCATCCTCAATCCCCAATCCTCAACCTCAATCCTCAATCTTCAATCCTCAATACTCAATCTTCAATCCTCAATCCTCAGTCATCAAACCTCAATTCTGAATCCTCAATCCTGAATCCTCAATCTTCAGCCCTCAGTCCTCAACAATCGGTTGTCAATCCTCAATCCTCAATAGAATATCCTCAATTCACAGTTTTCAATACTCAATACTCAATCTGCAATCTTCAAATCTCTATCCACAAACATCAATCCTCATCACTCAACCCTCAACACTCAGTCCCCAATCCTCAATCTTCAATCCTCGATCCTCAATCCTCAATCCTCAATCCTCAGTCCCCAATCCTCAATCCTCAATCCTCAATCCTCATTCTTCGATCCTCAATACCCAATCCTCAATCTTCAATCCTCAATCCTCAATCCTCAATTCTCAATCCTCAATCCTCAATCCTCAACCTTCAATCCTCAATACTCAATCTTCAATCCACAATCCTCAATCTTCAATCCTCAATACTCAATCTTCAATCCTCAATCCTCAATGCTCAATCCTCAATACTCAATCCTCAATCCTCAGTCCGCAATCCTCAATCTTCAATCCTCAATACTCAATCTTCAATCCTCAATACTCAATCCTCAATCCTCAATCCTCATTCTTCAATCCTCAATACCAAATCCTCAATCTTCAATCCTCAATCCTCAATCCTTAATTCTCAATCCTCAATCCTCAATCCTCAGACCTCAAACATCAATACTCAACCCTCAGTCCTCGTCCTCAATCCACAACCCTCAATCCTCAATCCTCAATCTTCAATCATCAATATTCAATCTTCAGTCCTCAATCCTCAATCTTCAATCCTCAATCCTCAATCCTCAATGTTCAATCCGCAATACCCAATCCTCAATCTTCAATCCTCAATCCTCAGTCCTCAATCCTCAATATTCAGTCCTCAATCCTCAGTCCTCAATCCTCAATTCTGAATTCTCAATCCTGAATCCTCAATCTTCAGCCCTCAGTCCTCAACAATCAGTTGTCAATCCTCAATCCTCAATAGAATATCATCAATTCACAGTTTTCAATACTCAATGCTCAATCTGCAATCTTCAAATATCTATCCACAAACATCAATTCTAATCACACAACCCTCAACACTCAGTCCCCAAACCTCAATCTTCAATTCTCAATCCTCAATCCTCAATCCTCAATCCTCAATCTTCAACCCCCAATACTCAATCATCAATCCTCAATTCTCAATCCTCAATCCTCAACACTCAATCCTCAATCGTCAGTCTTCAATCCTCAATCCTCTATTATCAATCGTCAATCCTCAATCCTCAATCCTCTGTCCTCAAACCTCAATACTCAACCCTCAATCCTCAGTCCTCAGACCTCAAACCTCAATCCTCAACCTTCAGCCCTCATCCTCGATCCTCAATCCTCAATCTTCAATCCTCAATCCTCAATCCTCAAGCCTCAATCCTCAATCCTCAGTCCTCGTCCTCAAACCTCAACCCTCAATAATCAATCTTCAATCTTCACTCATCAATACTCAATCTTCCATCCTCAATCCTCAATACTCAATCCTCAATCCTCAATCCTCATTCTTCAGTCCTCAATACCCAGTCCTCAATCTTCAATCCTCAATCCTCAATCCTCAATTCTCAATCCTCAATCCTCAGTCCTCAGTCCTAAAACCTCAACCTTCAAACCCTCAGCCCTCATCCTCAATCCTCAATCCTCATTCCTCAATCCTCAACCTTCAATCCTCAATTCTCAATCTTCAATCCTCAATCCTCAATCCTCAGTCATCAATCCTCAATCTTCAATACTCAATCGTCAACCCTCAGCCCTCAATCCTCAATCCTCAATCCTCGTTCCTCAAACCACAATCCTCAACCCTCAGTCGTCATCCTCAATTCTCAATTCTCAATCCTCAATCCTAAACCCTCAATCTTCAATCCTCAATTCTCAACCTTCAGTCCTCAATACTCAACCGTCACTCCTCAATTCGCAATACTCAATAGAATATCCTGAATTCTCAGGATTCAATACTCAAACCTCAATCCTCAACCCTCAGCCCTCATCCTCCATCCTCAATTCTCAATCCTCAATCCTCAACCTTCAGTCCCCAATACTCAATCTACAATCCTCAATCCTCAATCCTCAATCCTCAATCCTCAATCCTCATTCATCAATTCTCAATCTTCAACACTCAATCCTCAATCCTCAATCCTCAATCCTTAATCCTCAATCCTCAATCCTCATTCCTCAAACCTCAATCCTCAACCCTCAGTCCTCGTACTCAATTCTCAATTCTCAATCCTCAATCCTCAATCCTCAACCTTCAATCCTCAATAATCAATTTTCATTCCTAGATCCTCAATCACCAATCCTCAATCGTTAATCCTCAATCTTCAATCCTCAATCCCCAATCCTCAATCTTCATTCCTCAATGCTCCATCCTCTATCCTCAATCCTCAGTCCTCAGTCTTCAACCGTCAATCCTCAAACCTCAATCCTCAACCGTCAGTCCTCGTCCTCAACCCTCAACCCTCTACACTCAATACTCAATCCTCAATCTTCAATCATCAATACTCAATCTTCAATCCTCAATCCTCAATCCTTAATCCTCAATCCTCAGTCCTCAATCCTCAATATTCAGTCCTCAATCCTCAGTCCTGAATCCTCAATTCTGAATTCTCAATCCTGAATCCTCAATCTTCAGCCCTCAGTCCTCAACAATCAGTTGTCAATCCTCAATCCTCAATAGAATATCATCAATTCACAGTTTTCAATACTCAATGCTCAATCTGCAATCTTCAAATATCTATCCACAAACATCAATTCTAATCACACAACCCTCAACACTCAGTCCCCAAACGTCAATCTTCAATTCTCAATCCTCAATCCTCAATCCTCAATCCTCAATCTTCAACCCCCAATACTCAATCGTCAATCCTCAATTCTCAATCCTCAATCCTCAACACTCAATCCTCAATCGTCAGTCTTCAATCCTCAATCCTCTATTATCAATCGTCAATCCTCAATCCTCAATCCTCTGTCCTCAAACCTCAATACTCAACCCTCAATCCTCAGTCCTCAGACCTCAAACCTCAATCCTCAACCTTCAGCCCTCATCCTCGATCCTCAATCCTCAATCTTCAATCCTCAATCCTCAATCCTCAAGCCTCAATCCTCAATCCTCAGTCCTCGTCCTCAAACCTCAACCCTCAATAATCAATCTTCAATCTTCACTCATCAATACTCAATCTTCCATTCTCAATCCTCAATACTCAATCCTCAATCCTCAATCCTCATTCTTCAGTCCTCAATACCCAGTCCTCAATCTTCAATCCTCAATCCTCAATCCTCAATTCTCAATCCTCAATCCTCAGTCCTCAGTCCTAAAACCTCAACCTTCAAACCCTCAGCCCTCATCCTCAATCCTCAATCCTCATTCCTCAATCCTCAACCTTCAATCCTCAATTCTCAATCTTCAATCCTCAATCTTCAATCCTCAGTCATCAATCCTCAATCTTCAATACTCAATCGTCAACCCTCAGCCCTCAATCCTCAATCCTCAATCCTCGTTCCTCAAACCACAATCCTCAACCCTCAGTCGTCATCCTCAATTCTCAATTCTCAATCCTCAATCCTAAACCCTCAATCTTCAATCCTCAATTCTCAACCTTCAGTCCTCAATACTCAACCGTCACTCCTCAATTCGCAATACTCAATAGAATATCCTGAATTCTCAGGATTCAATACTCAAACCTCAATCCTCAACCCTCAGCCCTCATCCTCCATCCTCAATTCTCAATCCTCAATCCTCAACCTTCAGTCCCCAATACTCAATCTACAATCCTCAATCCTCAATCCTCAATCCTCAATCCTCAATCCTCATTCTTCAATTCTCAATCTTCAACACTCAATCCTCAATCCTCAATCCTCAATCCTTAATCCTCAATCCTCAATCCTCATTCCTCAAACCTCAATCCTCAACCCTCAGTCCTCGTACTCAATTCTCAATTCTCAATCCTCAATCCTCAATCCTCAACCTTCAATCCTCAATAATCAATTTTCATTCCTAGATCCTCAATCACCAATCCTCAATCGTTAATCCTCAATCTTCAATCCTCAATCCCCAATCCTCAATCTTCATTCCTCAATGCTCCATCCTCTATCCTCAATCCTCAGTCCTCAGTCTTCAACCGTCAATCCTCAAACCTCAATCCTCAACCGTCAGTCCTCGTCCTCAACCCTCAACCCTCTACACTCAATACTCAATCCTCAATCTTCAATCATCAATACTCAATCTTCAATCCTCAATCCTCAATCCTTAATCCTCAATCCTCAATCCTCAATATTTAACACACAACCCTCAACCATCAATCCTCAATTCTCAACCATCAATTCTCAATTCTCAATACTCAACAGAATATCCTGAATTCTCATCGTACAATACTCAATCCACAAAAATCGATAATCAAATCTCAATCCTCAATCCTCAATCCTCAACCCTCAATCCTCATTCTTCAATCCTCAATCCTCAGTCCTCGTCCTCAACCTTCAACCCTCTACACTCAATACTCAATCCTCAATCTTCAATCATCAATACTCAATCTTCAATCCTCAATCCTCAGTCATCAAACCTCAATTCTGTATCCTCAATCCTGAATCCTCAATCTTCAGCCCTCAGTCCTCAACAATCGGTTGTCAATCCTCAATCCTCAATAGAATATCCTCAATTCACAGTTTTCAATACTCAATACTCAATCTGCAATCTTCAAATCTCTATCCACAAACATCAATCCTCATCACTCAACCCTCAACACTCATTCCCCAATCCTCAATCTTCAATCCTCGATCCTCAATCCACAATCCTCAATCCTCAGTCCCCAATCCTCAATCCTCAATCCTCAATCCTCATTCTTCGATCCTCAATACCCAATCCTCAATCTTCAATCCTCAATCCTCAATCCTCAATTCTCAATCCTCAATCCTCAATCCTCAACCTTCAATCCTCAATACTCAATCTTCAATCCACAATCCTCAATCTTCAATCCTCAACCCTCAATCCTCAATCGTCAATATTCAATCCTCAATACTCAATCTTCAATCCTCAATACGCAGTCATCAATCCTCAATCCTCAATCCTCAGTCATCAATCCTCAATCTTCAATACTCAATCGTCAAACCTCAGCCCTCAATCCTCAATCCTCAATCCTCAATATCCAATCCTAAATCTTCAATCCTCAATCCTCTATTATCAATCGTCAATCCTCAATCCTCAATCCTCTGTCCTCAAACCTCAATACTCAACCCTCAATCCTCAGTCCTCAGACCTCAAACCTCAATCCTCAACCTTCAGCCCTCATCCTCGATCCTCAATCCTCAATCTTCAATCCTCAATCCTCAATCCTCAAGCCTCAATCCTCAATCCTCAGTCCTCGTCCTCAAACCTCAACCCTCAATAATCAATCTTCAATCTTCACTCATCAATACTCAATCTTCCATCCTCAATCCTCAATACTCAATCCTCAATCCTCAATCCTCATTCTTCAATCCTCAATACCCAGTCCTCAATCTTCAATCCTCAATCCTCAATCCTCAATTCTCAATCCTCAATCCTCAGTCCTCAGTCCTCATACTCAATTCTCAATTCTCAATCCTCAATCCTCAATCCTCAACCTTCAATCCTCAATAATCAATTTTCATTCCTAGATCCTCAATCCCCAATCCTCAATCGTTAATCCTCAATCTTCAATCCTCAATCCCCAATCCTCAATCTTCATTCCTCAATGCTCCATCCTCTATCCTCAATCCTCAGTCCTCAGTCTTCAACCGTCAATCCTCAAACCTCAATCGTCAACCGTCAGTCCTCGTCCTCAACCCTCAACCCTCTACACTCAATACTCAATCCTCAATCTTCAATCATCAATACTCAATCTTCAATCCTCAATCCTCAATCCTTAATCCTCAATCCTCAATCCTCAATATTTAACACACAACCCTCAACCATCAATCCTCAATTCTCAACCATCAATTCTCAATTCTCAATACTCAACAGAATATCCTGAATTCTCAGGATTCAATACTAAAACCTCAAACCTCAAACCTCAGCCATCATCCTCAATCCTCAATCCTCAATCCTCAATCGTCAGTCTTCAATCCTCAATACTCAATATTCAATTGTCAATCCTGAATCCAAAATCCTCAATCCTCATTCTTCAATCCTCAATACCCAATCCTCAATCTTCAATCCTCTATCCTCAATCCACAATTCTCAATACTCAATCCTCAGACCTCAGTCCTCAAACCTCAATCCTCAACCCTCAGCCCTCATCCTCAATCCTCAATCCTCAACCTCAATCCTCAATCTTCAATCCTCAATACTCAATCTTCAATCCTCAATCCTCAGACCTCAAACCTCAATTCTGAATCCTCAACCCTGAATCCTCAATCTTCAGCCCTCAGTCCTCAACAATCAGTTGTCAATCCTCAATCCTCAGTATAATATCCTCAATTCACAGTTTTCAATACTCAATACTCAATCTGCAATCTTCAAATCTCTATCCACAAACATCAATTCTCATCACTCCACCCTCAACACTCAGTCCTCAATGTTCAATCCTCAATCCTCAATTCTCAATCTTCGATCCTCAATACTGAATCTTCAATCCTCAATCCTCAATCCTCAATCCTCAATCCTCAATCCTGAATATCCAATCCACAGTCCCCAATCCTCAATCCTCAATCCTCAATCCTCATTCTTCAATCCTCAATACCCAATCCTCAATCTTCAATCCTCAATCCTCAATCCTCAATTCTCAATGCTAAATCCTCAGTCCTCAGACCTCAAACCTCAATCCTCAACCCTCTGCCCTCATCGTCAATCCTCAAACCTAAATACTCAATACTCAATCGTCAATCCTCAATCCTCAATCTTCAATCCACAATACTCAACCTTCAATCCTCAATCCTCTATCCTCAATCCTCAATATTCAATCCTCAATACTCAATTTTCAATACTCAATCCGCAATCATCAATCCTCAATCCCCAATCCTCAGTCATCAATCCTCAAACCTCAGTCCCCATCCACAATTCTCAATCCTCAACCCTCAATCCTCAAACCACAATCCTCAACTGTCAGTCCTCGTCCTCAATCCTCAACCCTCGATCCTCAATCCTCAGTCTTCAATCATCAATACTCAATCTTCAATCCTCAATCCTCAATCCTCAATCCTCATTCCTCAAACCTCAATCCTCAACCCTCAGTCCTTATCCTCAATTCTCAATTCTCAATCCTCAATCCTCAATCATCAATCTTCAATCCTCAATAATCAATTTTCAATCCTAGTTCCTCAATCGCCAGTCCTCAACCCTCAATCCTCAATCGTCAGTCTTCAATCCTCAATACTCAATCTTCAATACTCAATCATGAATCCTCAATCCTCAATCCTCATTCTTCAATCCTCAATACCCAATCCTCAATCTTCAATCCTCAATCCTCAATCCTCAATTCTCTATACTCAATCCTCAGGCCCCAATCCTCAATCATCAATCCTCAATCCTCATTCTTCAAACCTCAATACCCAATCCTCAATCTTAAATCCTCAATCCTCAATCCTTAATTCTCAATCCTCAATCCTCAGTCCTCAGACCTCAAACCTCAATCCTCAACCCTCAGCCCTCATCGTCAGTCATCAAACCTCAATCCTCAATCCTCAATCGTCAATCCTCAATCCTCAATCTTCAATCCTCAATACCCAATCTTCAATCCTCAATCCTCAATCCTCAATCCTCAATATTCAATCCTCGATACCCAACTTTCAATACTCAATCCGCAATCATCAAAGCTCAATCCTCAATCCTCAGTCATCAATCCTCAATCTTCAATACTCAATGGTCAATCCTCAGTCCTCAATACTCAATCGTCAATCCTCAGTCCTCAATCCTCAATCCTCAATCCTCGTACCTCAAACCTCAATCCGCAATCCTCAATCCTCATTCTTCAATCCTCAATACCCAATCCTCAATCTTCAATCCTCAATCCTCAATCCTCAATTCTCAATCCTCAATCCTCAGTCCTCAGTCCTCAAACCTCAATCCTCAACCATCAGCCCTCATCCTCAACCCACAATCCTTATTCCTCAGTCCTCAACCTTCAATCCTCAATACTCAATTTTCAATCCTCAATCCTCAATCCTCAATCCTCAATCCTCAATCCTAAATCCTCAACCATCAATCCTCAATCTTCAATACTCAATCCTCAATCCTCAATCCTGAATCCTCAATACTAAACCATCAATCCTCAATTCTCAATACTCAATAGAGCATCCTGAATTCTCAGGATTCAATACTAAAACCTCAAACCTCACACCTCAGCCATCATCCTCAATCCTCAATCCTCAATCCTCAATCCTCAATCGTAAGTCTTCAATCCTCAATACTCAATATTCAATCGTCAATCCTGAATCCTCAATCCTCAATCCTCATTCTTCAATCCTCAATACCCAATCCTCAATACTCAATCTTCAATCCACAATCCTCAATCTTCAATCCTCAATACACAATCTTCAATCCTCAATCCTCAATCCTCAATACTCAATCCTCAATCCTCAGTCCTCAATCCTCAATCTTCAATCCTCAATACTCAATATTCAATCCTCAATACTCAATTCTCGATCCTCAATCCTCATTCTTCTATCCTCAATACCCAATCCTCAATCTTCAATCCTCAATCCTCAATCCTCAATTCTCAATCCTCAATCCTCAATCCTCAGACCTCAAACATCAATAATCAACCCTCAGTCCTCGTCCTCAATCCACAACCATCAATCCTCAATCCTCAATCTTCAATCATCAATATTCAATCTTCAGTCCTCAATCCTCAATCCTCAATCCTCAATTCTCAATCCTCAATCCTCAATCCTCATCCTTCGATCCTCAATACCCAATCCTCAATCTTCAATCCTCAATCCTCAATCCTCAATTCTCAATCCTCAATCCTCAGTCCTCAGACCTCAAACCTCAATCCTCAACCCTCAGCCCTCATCGTCAATCATCAAACCTCAATCCTCAATCCTCAATCGTCAATCCTCAATTATCAATCTTCAATCCTCAATACTCAATCGTCAATCCTCAATCCTCAACCCTCAATCGTCAATATTCAATCCTCAATACTCAATTTTCAATACTCAATCCGCAATCATCATACCTCAATCCTCAGTCATCAATTCTCAATCTTCAATACTCAATCGTCAATCCTCAGTCCTCAATCCTCAATCCTCAATCCTCGTACCTCAAACCTCAATCCTCAACCCTCAGTCCTCATCCTCAATTCTCTATTCTCAATCCTCAATCCTCAACTCTCAATCTTCAATCCTCGATAATCAATCTCCAATCCTAGATCCCCAATCCCCAATCCTCAATCCTTAATCCTCAATCTTGAATCCTCAATCCCCAGTACTCAATCTTCAATCCTCAATGCCCAATCCTCAATCCTCAATCCTCAGTCCTCAATCCTCAACCCTCAGTCCTCGTCATCAATCCTCAACCCTCAATAATCAATCCGCAATCTTCAATCATCAATACTCAATCTTCAATCCTCAATCCTCAATACTCAATCCTCAATCCTCAATACTCAATCCCCAGTCCTCAGTCCTCAATCTTCAATACTCAATCCGCCAATCCTCAATATTCAACACACAACCCTCAACCATCAATCCTCAATGCTCAACCATCAATCCTCAATTCTCAATACTCAGTAGAATATCCTGAATTCTCAGTTTTCAATACTCATTCCTCAATCTCCAATCTTCAAATCTCCATCCACAAACATCAATTCTCATCTCTCAACCCTCAACACTCTGTCCTCAACCTTCAATACTCAATACTCAATCCTCAATCTTCAATTCTCAATACTCAATCTTCAATCCTCAATCCTCAATTCTCAATCTTCAATCCTCAACCCTCAATCCTCAATCCTCAATATTCAATCCTCAATACTCAATCTTCAATCCTCAATCCGCAATCATCAAACCTCAATCCTCAATCCTCAGTCACCAATCCTCAACCTTCAATACTCAATCCTCAATCCTCGACCCTCAATCCTCAACCCTAAATCCTCATTCCTTAAACATCAATCCTCGGCCTTCAGTCCCCGTCCTCAATCCTCACCCTCAATCCTCAATCCTGAATCTTCAATCATCAATACTCAATCTTCAATCATCAATCCTCAATCCTCAATCCTTAATCCTCAATCTTGAATCCTCAATCCCCGGCACTCAATCTTCAATCCTCAATGGCCAATCCGCAATCCTCAATCCTCAGTCCTCAGTCCTCAACCCTCAGTCCTCGTCATCAATCCTCAACCCTCAATAATCAATCCGCAATCTTCAATCATCAATACTCAATCTTCAATCCTCAATCCTCAATACTCAATCCTCAATCCTCAATACTCAATCCCCAGTCCTCAGTCCTCAATCTTCAATACTCAATCCGCCAATCCTCAATATTCAACACACAACCCTCAACCATCAATCCTCAATGCTCAACCATCAATCCTCAACTCTCAATACTCAGTAGAATATCCTGAATTCTCAGTTTTCAATACTCATTCCTCAATCTTCAATCTTCAAATCTCCATCCACAAACATCAATTCTCATCTCTCAACCCTCAACACTCAGTCCTCAACCTTCAATACTCAATACTCAATCCTCAATCATCAATTCTCAATACTCAATCTTCAATCCTCAATCCTCAATTCTCAATCTTCAATCCTCAACCCTCAATCCTCAATCCTCAATATTCAATCCTCAATACTCAATCTTCAATCCTCAATCCGCAATCATCAAACCTCAATCCTCAATCCTCAGTCATCAATCCTCAATCTTCAATACTCAATCGTCAAACCTCAGCCCTCAATCCTCAATCCTCAATCCTCTTTCCTCAAACCTCAATCCTCAACCCTCAGTCCCCATCCTCAATTCTCAATTCTCAACCCTCAATCCTCAACCCTCAATCTTCAATCCTCAATAATCAACCTCCAATCCTAGATCCCCAATCCCCAATCCTTAATCCTTAATCCTCAATCTTCAATCCTCAATTCCCAGTCCTCAATCTTCAATCCTCAATGCACAATCCTCAATCCTCAATCCTCAGTCCTGAATCCTCAATCCTCAATCCTCAATCCTCAACCTTCAATCCTCAATACTCAATATTCAATCCTCAATCCTCAATCTTCAATCCTCAATCCTGAATCCTCAATCCTCAATCCTCATTCTTCAATCCACAATACCCAATCCTCAATCTTCAATCCTCAATCCTCAATCCTCAATTCTCTATACTCAATCCTCAGACCTCAGTCCTCAAACCTCTATCCTCAACCCTCAGCCCTCATCCTCAATCCTCAATCCTCAACCTCAATCCTCAACCTTCAATCCTCAATACTCAATCTTCAATCCTCAATCCTCAGTCCTCAAACCTCAATTCTGAATCCTCAATCCTGAATCCTCAATCTTCAGCCCTCAGTCCTCAACAATCAGTTGTCAATCCTCAATCCTCAATAGAATATCCTCAATTCATAGTTTTCAATACTCAATACTCAATCTGCAATCTTCAAATCTCTATCCACAAACATCAATTCTCATCACTCAACCCTCAACACTCAGTCCTCAATGTTCAATACACAATCCTCAACTCTCAATCTTCAATCCTCAATACTGAATCATCAATCCTCAATCCTCAATCCTCAATCCTCAATCCTCAATCCTCAGTCCCCAATCCTCAATCCTCAATCCTCAATCCTCGTTCTTCAATCCTCAATACCCAATCCTCAATCTTCAATCCTCAATCCTCAACCGTCAATTCTCAATCCTCAATCCTCAGTCCTCAGACCTCAAACCTCAATCCTCAACCCTCAGCCCTCATCCTCAATCCTCAAACCTCAATCCTCAATCCTCAATCGTCAATCCTCAATTCTCAATCTTCAATCCTCAATACTCAATCTTCAATCCTAAATCCTCAATCCTCAATCCTCAATATTCAATCCTCAATACCCAATTTTCAATACTCAAATCGCAATCATCATACCTCAATCCTCAATCCTCAGTCATCAATCATCAATCTTCAATACTCAATCGTCAATCCTCAGTCCTCAATTCTCAATCCTCAATCCTCGTACCTCAAACCTCAATCCTCAACCCTCAGTCCTCATCCTCAATTCTCAATTCTCAATCCTCAATCCTCAACCCTCAATCTTCAATCCTCGATAATCAATCTCCAATCCTAGATCCCCAATCCCCAATCCTCAATCCTTAATCCTCAATCTTGAATCCTCAATCCCCAGTACTCAATCTTCAATCCTCAATCCTCAATGCTCAATCCTCAATACCCAATCCTCAATCGTCAATCCTCAATTATCAATCTTCAATCCTCAATACTCAATCGTCAATCCTCATTCCTCAAACCTCAATCCTCAACCCTCAGTCCTCATACTCAATTCTCAATTCTCAATCCTCAATCCTCAATCCTCAACCTTCAATCCTCAATAATCAATTTTCATTCCTAGATCCTCAATCCCCAATCCTCAATCGTTAATCCTCAATCTTCAATCCTCAATCCCCAATCCTCAATCTTCATTCCTCAATGCTCCATCCTCTATCCTCAATCCTCAGTCCTCAGTCTTCAACCGTCGATCCTCAAACCTCAATCGTCAACCGTCAGTCCTCGTCCTCAACCCTCAACCCTCTACACTCAATACTCAATCCTCAATCTTCAATCATCAATACTCAATCTTCAATCCTCAATCCTCAATCCTTAATCCTCAATCCTCAATCCTCAATATTTAACACACAACCCTCAACCATCAATCCTCAATTCTCAACCATCAATTCTCAATTCTCAATACTCAACAGAATATCCTGAATTCTCATCGTACAATACTCAATCCACAAAAATTGATAATCAAATCTCAATCCTCAATCCTCAATCCTCAACCCTCAATCCTCATTCTTCAATCCTCAATCCTCAATCCTCAATCCTAAATCCTCAACCATCAATCCTCAACCTTCAATACTCAAACCTCAATCCTCAATCCTGAATCCTCAATACTAAACCATCAATCCTCAATTCTCAATACTCAATAGAACATCCTGAATTCTCAGGATTCAATACTAAAACCTCAAACCTCAAACCTCAGCCATCATCCTCAATCCTCAATCCTCAATCCTCAATCGTCAGTCTTCAATCCTCAATACTCAATATTCAATTGTCAATCCTGAATCCAAAATCCTCAATCCTCATTATTCAATCCTCAATACCCAATCCTCAATCTTCAATCCTCTATCCTCAATCCACAATTCTCAATACTCAATCCTCAGACCTCAGTCCTCAAACCTCAATCCTCAACCCTCAGCCCTCATCCTCAATCCTCAATCCTCAACCTCAATCCTCAATCTTCAATCCTCAATACTCAATCTTCAATCCTCAATCCTCAGACCTCAAACCTCAATTCTGAATCCTCAACCCTGAATCCTCAATCTTCAGCCCTCAGTCCTCAACAATCAGTTGTCAATCCTCAATCCTCAGTATAATATCCTCAATTCACAGTTTTCAATACTCAATACTCAATCTGCAATCTTCAAATCTCTATCCACAAACATCAATTCTCATCACTCCACCCTCAACACTCAGTCCTCAATGTTCAATCCTCAATCCTCAATTCTCAATCTTCGATCCTCAATACTGAATCTTCAATCCTCAATCCTCAATCCTCAATCCTCAATCCTCAATCCTGAATATCCAATCCACAGTCCCCAATCCTCAATCCTCAATCCTCAATCCTCATTCTTCAATCCTCAATACCCAATCCTCAATCTTCAATCCTCAATCCTCAATCCTCAATTCTCAATGCTAAATCCTCAGTCCTCAGACCTCAAACCTCAATCCTCAACCCTCTGCCCTCATCGTCAATCCTCAAACCTAAATACTCAATACTCAATCGTCAATCCTCAATCCTCAATCTTCAATCCACAATACTCAACCTTCAATCCTCAATCCTCTATCCTCAATCCTCAATATTCAATCCTCAATACTCAATTTTCAATACTCAATCCGCAATCATCAATCCTCAATCCCCAATCCTCAGTCATCAATCCTCAAACCTCAGTCCCCATCCACAATTCTCAATCCTCAACCCTCAATCCTCAAACCACAATCCTCAACTGTCAGTCCTCGTCCTCAATCCTCAACCCTCGATCCTCAATCCTCAGTCTTCAATCATCAATACTCAATCTTCAATCCTCAATCCTCAATCCTCAATCCTCATTCCTCAAACCTCAATCCTCAACCCTCAGTCCTTATCCTCAATTCTCAATTCTCAATCCTCAATCCTCAATCCTCAATCTTCAATCCTCAATAATCAATTTTCAATCCTAGTTCCTCAATCGCCAGTCCTCAACCCTCAATCCTCAATCGTCAGTCTTCAATCCTCAATACTCAATCTTCAATACTCAATCATGAATCCTCAATCCTCAATCCTCATTCTTCAATCCTCAATACCCAATCCTCAATCTTCAATCCTCAATCCTCAATCCTCAATTCTCTATACTCAATCCTCAGGCCCCAATCCTCAATCATCAATCCTCAATCCTCATTCTTCAAACCTCAATACCCAATCCTCAATCTTAAATCCTCAATCCTCAATCCTTAATTCTCAATCCTCAATCCTCAGTCCTCAGACCTCAAACCTCAATCCTCAACCCTCAGCCCTCATCGTCAGTCATCAAACCTCAATCCTCAATCGTCAATCCTCAGTCCTCAATCCTCAATCCTCAATCCTCGTACCTCAAACCTCAATCCGCAATCCTCAATCCTCATTCTTCAATCCTCAATACCCAATCCTCAATCTTCAATCCTCAATCCTCAATCCTCAATTCTCAATCCTCAATCCTCAGTCCTCAGTCCTCAAACCTCAATCCTCAACCATCAGCCCTCATCCTCAACCCTCAATCCTTATTCCTCAGTCCTCAACCTTCAATCCTCAATACTCAATTTTCAATCCTCAATCCTCAATCCTCAATCCTCAATCCTCAATCCTAAATCCTCAACCATCAATCCTCAATCTTCAATACTCAATCCTCAATCCTCAATCCTGAATCCTCAATACTAAACCATCAATCCTCAATTCTCAATACTCAATAGAGCATCCTGAATTCTCAGGATTCAATACTAAAACCTCAAACCTCAAACCTCAGCCATCATCCTCAATCCTCAATCCTCAATCCTCAATCCTCAATCGTAAGTCTTCAATCCTCAATACTCAATATTCAATCGTCAATCCTGAATCCTCAATCCTCAATCCTCATTCTTCAATCCTCAATACCCAATCCTCAATACTCAATCTTCAATCCACAATCCTCAATCTTCAATCCTCAATACACAATCTTCAATCCTCAATCCTCAATCCTCAATACTCAATCCTCAATCCTCAGTCCTCAATCCTCAATCTTCAATCCTCAATACTCAATATTCAATCCTCAATACTCAATTCTCGATCCTCAATCCTCATTCTTCTATCCTCAATACCCAATCCTCAATCTTCAATCCTCAATCCTCAATCCTCAATTCTCAATCCTCAATCCTCAATCCTCAGACCTCAAACATCAATAATCAACCCTCAGTCCTCGTCCTCAATCCACAACCATCAATCCTCAATCCTCAATCTTCAATCATCAATATTCAATCTTCAGTCCTCAATCCTCAATCCTCATCCTCAATTCTCAATCCTCAATCCTCAATCCTCATCCTTCGATCCTCAATACCCAATCCTCAATCTTCAATCCTCAATCCTCAATCCTCAATTCTCAATCCTCAATCCTCAGTCCTCAGACCTCAAACCTCAATCCTCAACCCTCAGCCCTCATCGTCAATCATCAAACCTCAATCCTCAATCCTCAATCGTCAATCCTCAATTATCAATCTTCAATCCTCAATACTCAATCGTCAATCCTCAATCCTCAACCCTCAATCGTCAATATTCAATCCTCAATACTCAATTTTCAATACTCAATCCGCAATCATCATACCTCAATCCTCAGTCATCAATTCTCAATCTTCAATACTCAATCGTCAATCCTCAGTCCTCAATCCTCAATCCTCAATCCTCGTACCTCAAACCTCAATCCTGAACCCACAGTCCTCATCCTCAATTCTCTATTCTAAATCCTCAATCCTCAACTCTCAATCTTCAATCCTCGATAATCAATCTCCAATCCTAGATCCCCAATCCCCAATCCTCAATCCTTAATCCTCAATCTTGAATCCTCAATCCCCAGTACTCAATCTTCAATCCTCAATGCCCAATCCTCAATCCTCAATCCTCAGTCCTCAATCCTCAACCCTCAGTCCTCGTCATCAATCCTCAACCCTCAATAATCAATCCGCAATCTTCAATCATCAATACTCAATCTTCAATCCTCAATCCTCAATACTCAATCCTCAATCCTCAATACTCAATCCCCAGTCCTCAGTCCTCAATCTTCAATACTCAATCCGCCAATCCTCAATATTCAACACACAACCCTCAACCATCAATCCTCAATGCTCAACCATCAATCCTCAATTCTCAATACTCAGTAGAATATCCTGAATTCTCAGTTTTCAATACTCATTCCTCAATCTCCAATCTTCAAATCTCCATCCACAAACATCAATTCTCATCTCTCAACCCTCAACACTCAGTCCTCAACCTTCAATACTCAATACTCAATCCTCAATCTTCAATTCTCAATACTCAATCTTCAATCCTCAATCCTCAATTCTCAATCTTCAATCCTCAACCCTCAATCCTCAATCCTCAATATTCAATCCTCAATACTCAATCTTCAATCCTCAATCCGCAATCATCAAACCTCAATCCTCAATCCTCAGTCACCAATCCTCAACCTTCAATACTCAATCCTCAATCCTCGACCCTCAATCCTCAACCCTAAATCCTCATTCCTTAAACATCAATCCTCGGCCTTCAGTCCCCGTCCTCAATCCTCACCCTCAATCCTCAATCCTGAATCTTCAATCATCAATACTCAATCTTCAATCATCAATCCTCAATCCTCAATCCTTAATCCTCAATCTTGAATCCTCAATCCCCGGCACTCAATCTTCAATCCTCAATGGCCAATCCTCAATCCTCAATCCTCAGTCCTCAATCCTCAACCCTCAGTCCTCGTCATCAATCCTCAACCCTCAATAATCAATCCGCAATCTTCAATCATCAATACTCAATCTTCAATCCTCAATCCTCAATACTCAATCCTCAATCCTCAATACTCAATCCCCAGTCCTCAGTCCTCAATCTTCAATACTCAATCCGCCAATCCTCAATATTCAACACACAACCCTCAACCATCAATCCTCAATGCTCAACCATCAATCCTCAATTCTCAATACTCAGTAGAATATCCTGAATTCTCAGTTTTCAATACTCATTCCTCAATCTTCAATCTTCAAATCTCCATCCACAAACATCAATTCTCATCTCTCAACCCTCAACACTCAGTCCTCAACCTTCAATACTCAATACTCAATCCTCAATCATCAATTCTCAATACTCATTCTTCAATCCTCAATCCTCAATTCTCAATCTTCAATCCTCAACCCTCAATCCTCAATCCTCAATATTCAATCCTCAATACTCAATCTTCAATCCTCAATCCGCAATCATCAAACCTCAATCCTCAATCCTCAGTCATCAATCCTCAATCTTCAATACTCAATCGTCAAACCTCAGCCCTCAATCCTCAATCCTCAATCCTCTTTCCTCAAACCTCAATCCTCAACCCTCAGTCCCCATCCTCAATTCTCAATTCTCAACCCTCAATCCTCAACCCTCAATCTTCAATCCTCAATAATCAACCTCCAATCCTAGATCCCCAATCCCCAATCCTTAATCCTTAATCCTCAATCTTCAATCCTCAATTCCCAGTCCTCAATCTTCAATCCTCAATGCACAATCCTCAATCCTCAATCCTCAGTCCTGAATCCTCAATCCTCAATCCTCAATCCTCAACCTTCAATCCTCAATACTCAATATTCAATCCTCAATCCTCAATCTTCAATCCTCAATCCTGAATCCTCAATCCTCAATCCTCATTCTTCAATCCACAATACCCAATCCTCAATCTTCAATCCTCAATCCTCAATCCTCAATTCTCTATACTCAATCCTCAGACCTCAGTCCTCAAACCTCTATCCTCAACCCTCAGCCCTCATCCTCAATCCTCAATCCTCAACCTCAATCCTCAACCTTCAATCCTCAATACTCAATCTTCAATCCTCAATCCTCAGTCCTCAAACCTCAATTCTGAATCCTCAATCCTGAATCCTCAATCTTCAGCCCTCAGTCCTCAACAATCAGTTGTCAATCCTCAATCCTCAATAGAATATCCTCAATTCATAGTTTTCAATACTCAATACTCAATCTGCAATCTTCAAATCTCTATCCACAAACATCAATTCTCATCACTCAACCCTCAACACTCAGTCCTCAATGTTCAATACTCAATCCTCAACTCTCAATCTTCAATCCTCAATACTGAATCATCAATCCTGAATCCTCAATCCTCAATCCTCAATCCTCAATCCTCAGTCCCCAATCCTCAATCCTCAATCCTCAATCCTCGTTCTTCAATCCTCAATACCCAATCCTCAATCTTCAATCCTCAATCCTCAACCGTCAATTCTCAATCCTCAATCCTCAGTCCTCAGACCTCAAACCTCAATCCTCAACCCTCAGCCCTCATCCTCAATCCTCAAACCTCAATCCTCAATCCTCAATCGTCAATCCTCAATTCTCAATCTTCAATCCTCAATACTCAATCTTCAATCCTAAATCCTCAATCCTCAATCCTCAATATTCAATCCTCAATACCCAATTTTCAATACTCAAATCGCAATCATCATACCTCAATCCTCAATCCTCAGTCATCAATCATCAATCTTCAATACTCAATCGTCAATCCTCAGTCCTCAATTCTCAATCCTCAATCCTCGTACCTCAAACCTCAATCCTCAACCCTCAGTCCTCATCCTCAATTCTCAATTCTCAATCCTCAATCCTCAACCCTCAATCTTCAATCCTCGATAATCAATCTCCAATCCTAGATCCCCAATCCCCAATCCTCAATCCTTAATCCTCAATCTTGAATCCTCAATCCCCAGTACTCAATCTTCAATCCTCAATCCTCAATGCTCAATCCTCAATACCCAATCCTCAATCGTCAATCCTCAATTATCAATCTTCAATCCTCAATACTCAATCGTCAATCCTCATTCCTCAAACCTCAATCCTCAACCCTCAGTCCTCATACTCAATTCTCAATTCTCAATCCTCAATCCTCAATCCTCAACCTTCAATCCTCAATAATCAATTTTCATTCCTAGATCCTCAATCCCCAATCCTCAATCGTTAATCCTCAATCTTCAATCCTCAATCCCCAATCCTCAATCTTCATTCCTCAATGCTCCATCCTCTATCCTCAATCCTCAGTCCTCAGTCTTCAACCGTCAATCCTCAAACCTCAATCGTCAACCGTCAGTCCTCGTCCTCAACCCTCAACCCTCTACACTCAATACTCAATCCTCAATCTTCAATCATCAATACTCAATCTTCAATCCTCAATCCTCAATCCTTAATCCTCAATCCTCAATCCTCAATATTTAACACACAACCCTCAACCATCAATCCTCAATTCTCAACCATCAATTCTCAATTCTCAATACTCAACAGAATATCCTGAATTCTCATCGTACAATACTCAATCCACAAAAATTGATAATCAAATCTCAATCCTCAATCCTCAATCCTCAACCCTCAATCCTCATTCTTCAATCCTCAATCCTCAATCCTCAATCCTAAATCCTCAACCATCAATCCTCAATCTTCAATACTCAAACCTCAATCCTCAATCCTGAATCCTCAATACTAAACCATCAATCCTCAATTCTCAATACTCAATAGAACATCCTGAATTCTCAGGATTCAATACTAAAACCTCAAACCTCAAACCTCAGCCATCATCCTCAATCCTCAATCCTCAATCCTCAATCGTCAGTCTTCAATCCTCAATACTCAATATTCAATTGTCAATCCTGAATCCAAAATCCTCAATCCTCATTCTTCAATCCTCAATACCCAATCCTCAATCTTCAATCCTCTATCCTCAATCCACAATTCTCAATACTCAATCCTCAGACCTCAGTCCTCAAACCTCAATCCTCAACCCTCAGCCCTCATCCTCAATCCTCAATCCTCAACCTCAATCCTCAATCTTCAATCCTCAATACTCAATCTTCAATCCTCAATCCTCAGACCTCAAACCTCAATTCTGAATCCTCAACCCTGAATCCTCAATCTTCAGCCCTCAGTCCTCAACAATCAGTTGTCAATCCTCAATCCTCAGTATAATATCCTCAATTCACAGTTTTCAATACTCAATACTCAATCTGCAATCTTCAAATCTCTATCCACAAACATCAATTCTCATCACTCCACCCTCAACACTCAGTCCTCAATGTTCAATCCTCAATCCTCAATTCTCAATCTTCGATACTCAATACTGAATCTTCAATCCTCAATCCTCAATCCTCAATCCTCAATCCTCAATCCTGAATATCCAATCCACAGTCCCCAATCCTCAATCCTCAATCCTCAATCCTCATTCTTCAATCCTCAATACCCAATCCTCAATCTTCAATCCTCAATCCTCAATCCTCAATTCTCAATGCTAAATCCTCAGTCCTCAGACCTCAAACCTCAATCCTCAACCCTCTGCCCTCATCGTCAATCCTCAAACCTAAATACTCAATACTCAATCGTCAATCCTCAATCCTCAATCTTCAATCCACAATACTCAACCTTCAATCCTCAATCCTCTATCCTCAATCCTCAATATTCAATCCTCAATACTCAATTTTCAATACTCAATCCGCAATCATCAATCCTCAATCCCCAATCCTCAGTCATCAATCCTCAAACCTCAGTCCCCATCCACAATTCTCAATCCTCAACCCTCAATCCTCAAACCACAATCCTCAACTGTCAGTCCTCGTCCTCAATCCTCAACCCTCGATCCTCAATCCTCAGTCTTCAATCATCAATACTCAATCTTCAATCCTGAATCCTCAATCATCAATCCTCATTCCTCAAACCTCAATCCTCAACCCTCAGTCCTTATCCTCAATTCTCAATTCTCAATCCTCAATCCTCAATCCTCAATCTTCAATCCTCAATAATCAATTTTCAATCCTAGTTCCTCAATCGCCAGTCCTCAACCCTCAATCCTCAATCGTCAGTCTTCAATCCTCAATACTCAATCTTCAATACTCAATCATGAATCCTCAATCCTCAATCCTCAATACCCAATCTTCAATCCTCAATCCTCAATCCTCAATCCTCAATATTCAATCCTCGATACCCAACTTTCAATACTCAATCCGCAATCATCAAAGCTCAATCCTCAATCCTCAGTCATCAATCCTCAATCTTCAATACTCAATGGTCAATCCTCAGTCCTCAATACTCAATCGTCAATCCTCAGTCCTCAATCCTCAATCCTCAATCCTCGTACCTCAAACCTCAATCCGCAATCCTCAATCCTCATTCTTCAATCCTCAATACCCAATCCTCAATCTTCAATCCTCAATCCTCAATCCTCAATTCTCAATCCTCAATCCTCAGTCCTCAGTCCTCAAACCTCAATCCTCAACCATCAGCCCTCATCCTCAACCCTCAATCCTTATTCCTCAGTCCTCAACCTTCAATCCTCAATACTCAATTTTCAATCCTCAATCCTCAATCCTCAATCCTCAATCCTCAATCCTAAATCCTCAACCATCAATCCTCAATCTTCAATACTCAATCCTCAATCCTCAATCCTGAATCCTCAATACTAAACCATCAATCCTCAATTCTCAATACTCAATAGAGCATCCTGAATTCTCAGGATTCAATACTAAAACCTCAAACCTCAAACCTCAGCCATCATCCTCAATCCTCAATCCTCAATCCTCAATCCTCAATCGTAAGTCTTCAATCCTCAATACTCAATATTCAATCGTCAATCCTGAATCCTCAATCCTCAATCCTCATTCTTCAATCCTCAATACCCAATCCTCAATACTCAATCTTCAATCCACAATCCTCAATCTTCAATCCTCAATACACAATCTTCAATCCTCAATCCTCAATCCTCAATACTCAATCCTCAATCCTCAGTCCTCAATCCTCAATCTTCAATCCTCAATACTCAATATTCAATCCTCAATACTCAATTCTCGATCCTCAATCCTCATTCTTCTATCCTCAATACCCAATCCTCAATCTTCAATCCTCAATCCTCAATCCTCAATTCTCAATCCTCAATCCTCAATCCTCAGACCTCAAACATCAATAATCAACCCTCAGTCCTCGTCCTCAATCCACAACCATCAATCCTCAATCCTCAATCTTCAATCATCAATATTCAATCTTCAGTCCTCAATCCTCAATCCTCAATCCTCAATTCTCAATCCTCAATCCTCAATCCTCATCCTTCGATCCTCAATACCCAATCCTCAATCTTCAATCCTCAATCCTCAATCCTCAATTCTCAATCCTCAATCCTCAGTCCTCAGACCTCAAACCTCAATCCTCAACCCTCAGCCCTCATCGTCAATCATCAAACCTCAATCCTCAATCCTCAATCGTCAATCCTCAATTATCAATCTTCAATCCTCAATACTCAATCGTCAATCCTCAATCCTCAACCCTCAATCGTCAATATTCAATCCTCAATACTCAATTTTCAATACTCAATCCGCAATCATCATACCTCAATCCTCAGTCATCAATTCTCAATCTTCAATACTCAATCGTCAATCCTCAGTCCTCAATCCTCAATCCTCAATCCTCGTACCTCAAACCTCAATCCTCAACCCTCAGTCCTCATCCTCAATTCTCTATTCTCAATCCTCAATCCTCAACTCTCAATCTTCAATCCTCGATAATCAATCTCCAATCCTAGATCCCCAATCCCCAATCCTCAATCCTTAATCCTCAATCTTGAATCCTCAATCCCCAGTACTCAATCTTCAATCCTCAATGCCCAATCCTCAATCCTCAATCCTCAGTCCTCAATCCTCAACCCTCAGTCCTCGTCATCAATCCTCAACCCTCAATAATCAATCCGCAATCTTCAATCATCAATACTCAATCTTCAATCCTCAATCCTCAATACTCAATCCTCAATCCTCAATACTCAATCCCCAGTCCTCAGTCCTCAATCTTCAATACTCAATCCGCCAATCCTCAATATTCAACACACAACCCTCAACCATCAATCCTCAATGCTCAACCATCAATCCTCAATTCTCAATACTCAGTAGAATATCCTGAATTCTCAGTTTTCAATACTCATTCCTCAATCTCCAATCTTCAAATCTCCATCCACAAACATCAATTCTCATCTCTCAACCCTCAACACTCAGTCCTCAACCTTCAATACTCAATACTCAATCCTCAATCTTCAATTCTCAATACTCAATCTTCAATCCTCAATCCTCAATTCTCAATCTTCAATCCTCAACCCTCAATCCTCAATCCTCAATATTCAATCCTCAATACTCAATCTTCAATCCTCAATCCGCAATCATCAAACCTCAATCCTCAATCCTCAGTCATCAATCCTCAATCTTCAATACTCAATCGTCAAACCTCAGCCCTCAATCCTCAATCCTCAATCCTCTTTCCTCAAACCTCAATCCTCAACCCTCAGTCCCCATCCTCAATTCTCAATTCTCAACCCTCAATCCTCAACCCTCAATCTTCAATCCTCAATAATCAACCTCCAATCCTAGATCCCCAATCCCCAATCCTTAATCCTTAATCCTCAATCTTCAATCCTCAATTCCCAGTCCTCAATCTTCAATCCTCAATGCACAATCCTCAATCCTCAATCCTCAGTCCTGAATCCTCAATCCTCAATCCTCAATCCTCAACCTTCAATCCTCAATACTCAATATTCAATCCTCAATCCTCAATCTTCAATCCTCAATCCTGAATCCTCAATCCTCAATCCTCATTCTTCAATCCCCAATACCCAATCCTCAATCTTCAATCCTCAATCCTCAATCCTCAATTCTCTATACTCAATCCTCAGACCTCAGTCCTCAAACCTCTATCCTCAATCCTCAGCCCTCATCCCCAATCCTCAATCCTCAACCTCAATCCTCAACCTTCAATCCTCAATACTCAATCTTCAATCCTCAATCCTCAGTCCTCAAACCTCAATTCTGAATCCTCAATCCTGAATCCTCAATCTTCAGCCCTCAGTCCTCAACAATCAGTTGTCAATCCTCAATCCTCAATAGAATATCCTCAATTCATAGTTTTCAATACTCAATACTCAATCTGCAATCTTCAAATCTCTATCCACAAACATCAATTCTCATCACTCAACCCTCAACACTCAGTCCTCAATGTTCAATACTCAATCCTCAACTCTCAATCTTCAATCCTCAATACTGAATCATCAATCCTCAATCCTCAATCCTCAATCCTCAATCCTCAATCCTGAGTCCCCAATCCTCAATCCTCAATCCTCAATCCTCGTTCTTCAATCCTCAATACCCAATCCTCAATCTTCAATCCTCAATCCTCAACCGTCAATTCTCAATCCTCAATCCTCAGTCCTCAGACCTCAAACCTCAATCCTCAACCCTCAGCCCTCATCCTCAATCCTCAAACCTCAATCCTCAATCCTCAATCGTCAATCCTCAATTCTCAATCTTCAATCCTCAATACTCAATCTTCAATCCTAAATCCTCAATCCTCAATCCTCAATATTCAATCCTCAATACCCAATTTTCAATACTCAAATCGCAATCATCATACCTCATTCCTCAATCCTCAGTCATCAATCATCAATCTTCAATACTCAATCGTCAATCCTCAGTCCTCAATTCTCAATCCTCAATCCTCGTACCTCAAACCTCAATCCTCAACCCTCAGTCCTCATCCTCAATTCTCAATTCTCAATCCTCAATCCTCAACCCTCAATCTTCAATCCTCGATAATCAATCTCCAATCCTAGATCCCCAATCCCCAATCCTCAATCCTTAATCCTCAATCTTGAATCCTCAATCCCCAGTACTCAATCTTCAATCCTCAATCCTCAATGCTCAATCCTCAATACCCAATCCTCAATCGTCAATCCTCAATTATCAATCTTCAATCCTCAATACTCAATCGTCAATCCTCATTCCTCAAACCCCAATCCTCAACCCTCAGTCCTCATACTCAATTCTCAATTCTCAATCCTCAATCCTCAATCCTCAACCTTCAATCCTCAATAATCAATTTTCATTCCTAGATCCTCAATCCCCAATCCTCAATCGTTAATCCTCAATCTTCAATCCTCAATCCCCAATCCTCAATCTTCATTCCTCAATGCTCCATCCTCTATCCTCAATCCTCAGTCCTCAGTCTTCAACCGTCAATCCTCAAACCTCAATCGTCAACCGTCAGTCCTCGTCCTCAACCCTCAACCCTCTACACTCAATACTCAATCCTCAATCTTCAATCATCAATACTCAATCTTCAATCCTCAATCCTCAATCCTTAATCCTCAATCCTCAATCCTCAATATTTAACACACAACGCTCAACCATCAATCCTCAATTCTCAACCATCAATTCTCAATTCTCAATACTCAACAGAATATCCTGAATTCTCATCGTACAATACTCAATCCACAAAAATTGATAATCAAATCTCAATCCTCAATCCTCAATCCTCAACCCTCAATCCTCATTCTTCAATCCTCAATCCTCAATCCTCAATCCTAAATCCTCAACCATCAATCCTCAATCTTCAATACTCAAACCTCAATCCTCAATCCTGAATCCTCAATACTAAACCATCAATCCTCAATTCTCAATACTCAATAGAACATCCTGAATTCTCAGGATTCAATACTAAAACCTCAAACCTCAAACCTCAGCCATCATCCTCAATCCTCAATCCTCAATCCTCAATCGTCAGTCTTCAATCCTCAATACTCAATATTCAATTGTCAATCCTGAATCCAAAATCCTCAATCCTCATTCTTCAATCCTCAATACCCAATCCTCAATCTTCAATCCTCTATCCTCAATCCACAATTCTCAATACTCAATCCTCAGACCTCAGTCCTCAAACCTCAATCCTCAACCCTCAGCCCTCATCCTCAATCCTCATTCCTCAACCTCAATCCTCAATCTTCAATCCTCAATACTCAATCTTCAATCCTCAATCCTCAGACCTCAAACCTCAATTCTGAATCCTCAACCCTGAATCCTCAATCTTCAGCCCTCAGTCCTCAACAATCAGTTGTCAATCCTCAATCCTCAGTATAATATCCTCAATTCACAGTTTTCAATACTCAATACTCAATCTGCAATCTTCAAATCTCTATCCACAAACATCAATTCTCATCACTCCACCCTCAACACTCAGTCCTCAATGTTCAATCCTCAATCCTCAATTCTCAATCTTCGATCCTCAATACTGAATCTTCAATCCTCAATCCTCAATCCTCAATCCTCAATCCTCAATCCTGAATATCCAATCCACAGTCCCCAATCCTCAATCCTCAATCCTCAATCCTCATTCTTCAATCCTCAATACCCAATCCTCAATCTTCAATCCTCAATCCTCAATCCTCAATTCTCAATGCTAAATCCTCAGTCCTCAGACCTCAAACCTCAATCCTCAACCCTCTGCCCTCATCGTCAATCCTCAAACCTAAATACTCAATACTCAATCGTCAATCCTCAATCCTCAATCTTCAATCCACAATACTCAACCTTCAATCCTCAATCCTCTATCCTCAATCCTCAATATTCAATCCTCAATACTCAATTTTCAATACTCAATCCGCAATCATCAATCCTCAATCCCCAATCCTCAGTCATCAATCCTCAAACCTCAGTCCCCATCCACAATTCTCAATCCTCAACCCTCAATCCTCAAACCACAATCCTCAACTGTCAGTCCTCGTCCTCAATCCTCAACCCTCGATCCTCAATCCTCAGTCTTCAATCATCAATACTCAATCTTCAATCCTCAATCCTCAATCCTCAATCCTCATTCCTCAAACCTCAATCCTCAACCCTCAGTCCTTATCCTCAATTCTCAATTCTCAATCCTCAATCCTCAATCCTCAATCTTCAATCCTCAATAATCAATTTTCAATCCTAGTTCCTCAATCGCCAGTCCTCAACCCTCAATCCTCAATCGTCAGTCTTCAATCCTCAATACTCAATCTTCAATACTCAATCATGAATCCTCAATCCTCAATCCTCATTCTTCAATCCTCAATACCCAATCCTCAATCTTCAATCCTCAATCCTCAATCCTCAATTCTCTATACTCAATCCTCAGGCCCCAATCCTCAATCATCAATCCTCAATCCTCATTCTTCAAACCTCAATACCCAATCCTCAATCTTAAATCCTCAATCCTCAATCCTTAATTCTCAATCCTCAATCCTCAGTCCTCAGACCTCAATCCTCAATCCTCAACCCTCAGCCCTCATCGTCAGTCATCAAACCTCAATCCTCAATCCTCAATCGTCAATCCTCAATCCTCAATCTTCAATCCTCAATACCCAATCTTCAATCCTCAATCCTCAATCCTCAATCCTCAATATTCAATCCTCGATACCCAACTTTCAATACTCAATCCGCAATCATCAAAGCTCAATCCTCAATCCTCAGTCATCAATCCTCAATCTTCAATACTCAATGGTCAATCCTCAGTCCTCAATACTCAATCGTCAATCCTCAGTCCTCAATCCTCAATCCTCAATCCTCGTACCTCAAACCTCAATCCGCAATCCTCAATCCTCATTCTTCAATCCTCAATACCCAATCCTCAATCTTCAATCCTCAATCCTCAATCCTCAATTCTCAATCCTCAATCCTCAGTCCTCAGTCCTCAAACCTCAATCCTCAACCATCAGCCCTCATCCTCAACCCTCAATCCTTATTCCTCAGTCCTCAACCTTCAATCCTCAATCCTCAATCCTCAATCCTCAATCTTCAATCCTCAATACTCAATCTTCAATCCTCAATCCTCAATCCTCAATCCTCAATCCTCAATCCTCAATCCTCAATCCTCAATCCTCAGGCCCCAATCCACAATCCTCAATCCTCATTCTTCAAACCTCAATACCCAATCCTCAATCTTCAATCCTCAATCCTCAATCCTCAATTCTCAATCCTGAATCCTCAGTCCTCAGAAATCAAACCTCAATCCTCAACCCTCAGCCCTCATCGTCAATCCTCAAACCTAAATCCTCAATAATCAATCGTCAATCCTCAATCCTCAATCTTCAATCCACAATACTCAACCTTCAATCCTCAATCCTCAATCCTCAATCCTCAGTACTCAATCCTCAATACTCAATTTTCAATACTCAATCCGCAATCATCAATCCTCAATCCCCAATCCTCAGTCATCAATCCTCAAACCACAGTCCCCATCCACAATTCTCAATCCTCAACCCTCAATCCACAAACCACAATCCTCAACTCTCAGTCCTCGTCCTCAATCCTCAACCCTCAATCCTCAATCCTCAGTCTTCAATCATCAATACTCAATCTTCAATCCTCAATCCTCCATCCTCAATCCTCATTCCTCAAACCTCAATCCTCAACCCTCAGTCCTTATCCTCAATTCTCAATTCTCAATCCTCAATCCTTAATCCTCAATCTTCAATCCTCAATAATCAATTTTCAATCCTAGATAATCAATCGCCAATCCTCAATCCTTAATCCTCAATCTTCAATCCTCAATACTCAATCTTCAATCCTCAGTCCTCAGTCCTCAATCCTCAATTCTGAATTCTCAATCCTGAATCCTCAATCTTCAGCCCTCAGTCCTCAACAATCAGTTGTCAATTCTCAATCCTCAATAGAATATCATCAATTCACAGATTTCAATACTCAATGCTCAATCTACAATCTTCAAATATCTATCCACAAACATCAATTCTCATCACACAACCCTCAACACTCAGTCCCCAATCCTCAATCTTCAATCCTCAATCCTCAATCCTCAATCCCCAATCCTCAATCTTCAATCATCAATACTCAATCATCAATCCTCAATTCTCAATCCTCAATCCTCAATCCCCAATCGTCAGTCTTCAATCCTCATTCTTCAATCCTCAATACGCAATCCTCAATCTTGAATCCTCAATCCTCAATCTTCAATCCTCAATCCTCAATCCTCAATCCGCAATCCTCAGACCTCAAACATCAATACTCAACCATCAGTCCTCGTCCTCAATCCACAGCACTCAATCCTCAATCCTCAATCCTCAATGCTCAATCCTCATTCTTCAATCCTCATTCTTCAATCCTCAATACCCAATCCTCAATCTTGAATCCTCAATCCTCAATCCTCAATTCTCAATCCTCAATCCTCAATCCTCAGACCTCAAACATCAATACTCAACCATCAGTCCTCGTCCTCAATCCACAGCACTCAATCCTCAATCCTCAATCTTCAATCATCAATATTCAATATTCAATCTTCAGTCCTCAATCCTCAGTCCTCAATCCTCAATCCTCAATCCTCAATGTTCAATCCGCAATATCCAATCCTCAATCCTCAGTCCTCAAACCTCAATCCTGAATCCTCAATCCTGAATCCTCAATCTTTACACCTAAGTCCTCAACAATCAGTTGTCAATTCTCAATCCTCAATATTCAATCCTCAACACTCAACCCTCAATCCTCAATCGTCAGTCTTCAATCCTCAATACTCAATCTTCAATCCTCAATCCTGAGTCCTCAATCCTCAATCCTCATTCTTCAATCCTCAATACCCAATCCTCAATCTCCAATCCTCAATCCTCAATCCTCAATCCTCAATCCTCAATTCTCTATACTCAATCCTCAGACCTCAGTCCTCAAACCTCAATCCTCAGCCCTCAGCCCTCATCCTCAATCCTCAATCCTCAACCTCAATCCTCAATCTTCAATCCTCAATACTCAATCTTCAATCCTCAATCCTCAGTCCTCAAACCTCAATTCTGAATCCTCAATCCTGAATCCTCAATCTTCTGCCCTCAGTCCTCAACAATCAGTTGTCAATCATCAATCCTCAATAGAATATCCACAATTCACAGTTTTCAATACTCAATACTCAATCTGCAATCTTCAAATCTCTATCCACAAACATCAATTCTCATCACTCAACCATCAACACTCAGTCCTCAATGTTCAATCCTCAATCCTCAACACTCAATCTTCAATCCTCAATACTGCATCTTCAATCCTCAATCCTCAATCCTCAATCCTCAATCCTCAGGCGCCAATCCTCAATCCTCAATGCTCATTCTTCAAACCTCAATACCCAATCCTCAATCTTCAATCCTCAATCCTCAATCCTCAATTCTCAATCCTCAATCCTCAGTCCTCAGACCTCAAACCTCAATCCTCAACCCTCAGCCCTCATCGTCAATCCTCAAACCTAAATCCTCAATATTCAATCGTCAATCCTCAATCCTCAATCTTCAATCCACAATACTCAACCTTCAATCCTCAATCCTCAATCCTCAATCCTTAATATTCAATCCTCAATACTCAATTTTCAATACTCAATCCGCAATCATCAATCCTCAATCCTCAATCCTCAGTCATCAATCCTCAAACCACAGTCCCCATCCACAATTCTCAATCCTCAACCCTCAATCCACAAACCACAATCCTCAACTGTCAGTCCTCGTCCTCAATCCTCAACCCTCAATCCTCAATCCTCAGTCTTCAATCATCAATACTCAATCTTCAATCCTCAATCCTCAATCCTCAAACCTCATTCCTCAAACCTCAATGCTCAACCCTCAGTCCTTATCCTCTATTCTCAATTCTCAATCCTCAATCCTTAATCCTCAATCTTCAATCCTCAATAATCAATTTTCAATCCTAGATAATCAATCGCCAATCCTCAATCCTTAATCCTCAATCTTCAATCCTCAATACTCAATCTTCAATCCTCAGTCCTCAGTCCTCAATCCTCAATTCTGAATTCTCAATCCTGAATCCTCAATCTTCAGCCCTCAGTCCTCAACAATCAGTTGTCAATTCTCAATCCTCAATAGAATATCATCAATTCACAGATATCAATACTCAATGCTCAATCTGCAATCTTCAAATATCTATCCACAAACATCAATTCTCATCACACAACCCTCAACACTCAGTCCCCAATCCTCAATCTTCAATCCTCAATCCTCAATCCTCAATCCCCAATCCTCAATCTTCAATCATCAATACTCAATCATCAATCCTCAATTCTCAATCCTCAATCCTCAATCCCCAATCGTCAGTCTTCAATCCTCAATACTCAATATTCAACGCTCAATCCTGAATCCTGAATCCTCAATCCTGAATATCCAATCCTCAGTCCCCAATCCTCAATCCTCAATCCTCAACCCTCAATCCTCAAACCTCAATCCTCAACCGTCAGTCCTCGTCCTCAACCCTCAACCCTCAATCCTCAATCCTCAATCTTCAATCATCAATACTCAATCTTCAATCCTCAATACTCAATCTTCAATCCCCAATCATCAATCCTCAATCCTCAATCCTCAAACCACAATCCTCAACCGTCAGTCCTCGTCCTCAATCCTCAACCCTCAATCCTCAATCTTCAATCTTCAATCATCAATACATAATCTTAAATCCTCAATCCTCAATCCTCAATCCTCATCCCGCAAACCTCAATCCTCAACCCTCAGTCCTTATCCTCAATTCTCAATTCTCAATCCTCAATCCTCAATCCTCTATCTTCAATCGTCAATAATCAATTTTCAATCCTAGATCCTCAATCCCCAATCCTCAATCCTTAATCCTCAATCTTCAATCCTCAATCCCCTGTCCTTAATCTTCAATCCTCAATGCTCCATCCTCAATCTTCCATCCTCAGTCCTCAGTCCACAACCCTCAATCCTCAAACCTCAATCCTCAACCGTCAGACCTCGTCCTCAACCCTCAATCCTCAATCCTCAATCTTCAATCATCAATACTCAATCTTCAATCCTCAATGCTCAATCTACAATCCCCAATCATCAATCCTCAATCCTCAATCCTCATTCTTCAATCCTCAATCCCCAGTCCTCAATCTTCAATCCTCAATACCCAATCGTCAATCCTCAATCCTCAGTCATCAATCCTCAATCCTCAATCCACAAACCTCAATCCTCAACCGTCAGTCCTCGTCCTCCATCCTCAACACTCAATCCTTAATCCTCAATCTTCAATCATCAATACTAAATCTTCAATCCTCAATCTTCAATCCTCAATCCTCAATCCTCAATCTTCAATCCTCAATACTCAATCTTCAATCCTCAATCCTCAATCCTCAATCCTCAATCCTCAATCTTCAATCCTCAATACCCAATCATCAATGTTCAATCCGCAATACCCAATCCTCAATCTTCAATACTCAATCCTCAATCCTCAATCCTCAATCCTCAATCCTCAATCCTCAATCCTCAATCCTCATTCTTCAATCCTCATTCTTCAATCCTCAATACCCAATCCTCAATCTTGAATCCTCAATCCTCAATCCTCAATTCTCAATCCTCAATCCTCAATCCTCAGTCCTCAGAAATCAAACCTCAATCCTCAACCCTCAGCCCTCATCGTCAATCCTCAAACCTAAATCCTCAATAATCAATCGTCAATCCTCAATCCTCAATCTTCAATCCACAATACTCAACCTTCAATCCTCAATCCTCAATCCTCAATCCTCAGTATTCAATCCTCAATACTCAATTTTCTATACTCAATCCGCAATCATCAATCCTCAATCCCCAATCCTCAGTCATCAATCCTCAAACCACAGTCCCCATCCACAATTCTCAATCCTCAACCCTCAATCCACAAACCACAATCCTCAACTGTCAGTCCTCGTCCTCAATCCTCAACCCTCAATCCTCAATCCTCAGTCTTCAATCATCAATACTCAATCTTCAATCCTCAATCCTCCATCCTCAATCCTCATTCCTCAAACCTCAATCCTAAACCCTCAGTCCTTATCCTCAATTCTCAATTCTCAATCCTCAATCCTTAATCCTCAATCTTCAATCCTCAATAATCAATTTTCAATCCTAGATAATCAATCGCCAATCCTCAATCCTTAATACTCAATCTTCAATCCTCAATACTCAATCTTCAATCCTCAGTCCTCAGTCCTCAATCCTCAATTCTGAATTCTCAATCCTGAATCCTCAATCTTCAGCCCTCAGTCCTCAACAATCAGTTGTCAATTCTCAATCCTCAATAGAATATCATCAATTCACAGATTTCAATACTCAATGCTCAATCTGCAATCTTCAAATATCTATCCACAAACATCAATTCTCATCACACAACCCTCAACACTCAGTCCCCAATCCTCAATCTTCAATCCTCAATCCTCAATCCTCAATCCCCAATCCTCAATCTTCAATCATCAATACTCAATCATCAATCCTCAATTCTCAATCCTCAATCCTCAATCCCCAATCGTCAGTCTTCAATCCTCAATACTCAATATTCAACCCTCAATCCTGAATCCTGAATCCTCAATCCTGAATATCCAATCCTCAGTCCCCAATCCTCAATCCTCAATCCTCAACCCTCAATCCTCAAACCTCAATCCTCAACCGTCAGTCCTCGTCCTCAACCCTCAACCCTCAATCCTCAATCCTCAATCTTCAATCATCAATACTCAATCTTCAATCCTCAATACTCAATCTTCAATCCCCAATCATCAATCCTCAGTCCTCAATCCTCAAACCACAATCCTCAACCGTCAGTCCTCGTCCTCAATCCTCAACCCTCAATCCTCAATCCTCAATCTTCAATCATCAATACATAATCTTAAATCCTCAATCCTCAATCCTCAATCCTCATCCCTCAAACCTCAATCCTCAACCCTCAGTCCTTATCCTCAATTCTCAATTCTCAATCCTCAATCCTCAATCCTCTACCTTCAATCCTCAATAATCAATTTTCAATCCTAGATCCTCAATCCCCAATCCTCAATCCTTAATCCTCAATCTTCAATCCTCAATCCCCTGTCCTTAATCTTCAATCCTCAATGCTCCATCCTCAATCTTCCATCCTCAGTCCTCAGTCCACAACCCTCAATCCTCAAACCTCAATCCTCAACCGTCAGACCTCGTCCTCAACCCTCAATCCTCAATCCTCAATCTTCAATCATCAATACTCAATCTTCAATCCTCAATGCTCAATCTACAATCCCCAATCATCAATCCTCAATCCTCAATCCTCATTCTTCAATCCTCAATCCCCAGTCCTCAATCTTCAACCCTCAATACCCAATCGTCAATCCTCAATCCTCAGTCATCAATCCTCAATCCTCAATCCACAAACCTCAATCCTCAACCGTCAGTCCTCGTCCTCCATCCTCAACACTCAATCCTCAATCCTCAATCTTCAATCATCAATACTAAATCTTCAATCCTCAATCTTCAATCCTCAATCCTCAATCCTCAATCTTCAATCCTCAATACTCAATCTTCAATCCTCAATCCTCAATCCTCAATCCTCAATCCTCAATCTTCAATCCTCAATACCCAATCCTCAATGTTCAATCCGCAATACCCAATCCTCAATCTTCAATACTCAATCCTCAATCCTCAATCCTCAATCCTCAATCCTCAATCCTCAATCCTCAATCCTCATTCTTCAATCCTCATTCTTCAATCCTCAATACCCAATCCTCAATCTTGAATCCTCAATCCTCAATCCTCAATTCTCAATCCTCAATCCTCAATCCTCAGACCTCAAACATCAATACTCAACCATCAGTCCTCGTCCTCAATCCACAGCCCTCAATCCTCAATCCACAATCTTCAATCATCAATATTCAATATTCAATCTTCAGTCCTCAATCCTCAGTCCTCAATCCGCAATCCTCAATCCTCAACCATCAATCCTCAATCTTCAATCTTCAATCCTCAATACTCAATCTTCAATCCTCAATCCTCAATCCTCAATTCTTAATCCTCAATACTCAATCCTCAATCGTCAATCCTCAATCCCCAATCCTCAATCTTCAATCCTCAATCCTCAATCCTCTATCTTCAATCCTCAATACTCAATCTTCAATCCTCAATCCTCAATCCTCAATCCGCAATCCTCAATCCTCAACCATCAATCCTCAATCCTCAATCTTCAATCCTCAATACTCAATCTTCAATCCTCAATCCTCAATCCTCAATACTCAATTCTCATTCTTCAATGCTCATTCTTCAATCCTCAATACCCAATCCTCAATCTTGAATCCTCAATCCTCAATCCTCAATTCTCAATCCTCAATCCTCAATCCTCAGACCTCAAACATCAATACTCAACCATCAGTCCTCGTCCTCAATCCACAGCCCTCAATCCTCAATCCTCAACCTTCAATCATCAATATTCAATATTCAATCTTCAGTCCTCAATCCTCAGTCCTCAATCCTCAATCCTCAATCCTCAATGTTCAATCCGCAATATCCAATCCTCAATCCTCAGTCCTCAAACCTCAATCCTGAATCCTCAATCCTGAATCCTCAATATTCAGACCTAAGTCATCAACAATCAGTTGTCAATTCTCAATCCTCAATATTCAATCCTCAACACTCAATCTTCAATCCTCAATCCGCAATCATCAATCCTCAATTCTCAATCGTCTGTCATCAATCCTCAATCTTCAATCCTCAATACTCAATCTTCAATCCTCAATCCTCAATCCTCAATCCTCAGTCCTCATTCTTCAATCCTCGATCCTCAATCCCCAGTACTCAATCCTCAACCCTCAGTCCTCGTCATCAATACTCAACCCTCAATAATCAATCCGCAATCTTCAATCATCAATACTCAATCTTCAATCCTCAATCCTCAATACTCAATCCTCAATCCTCAATACTCAATCCCCAGTCCTCAGTCCTCAATCTTCAATACTCAATCCGCCAATCCTCAATATTCAACACACAACCCTCAACCATCAATCCTCAATGCTCAACCATCAATCCTCAATTCTCAATACTCAGTAGAATATCCTGAATTCTCAGTTTTCAATACTCAATCCTCAATCTTCAATCTTCAAATCTCCATCCACAAACATCAATTCTCATCTCTCAACCCTCAACACTCAGTCCTCAATCTTCAATACTCAATACTCAATCCTCAATCTTCAATTCTCAATACTGAATCTTCAATCATCAATCCTCAATCCTCAATCCTCAATCTTCAGGCCCCAATCCTCAATCCTCAATCCTCATTCTTCAAACCTCAATACCCAATCCTCAATCTTCAATCCTCGATCCTCAATCCTCAATTCTCAATCCTGAATCCTCAGTCCTCAGAAATCAAACCTCAATCCTCAACCCTCAGCCCTCATCGTCAATCCTCAAACCTAAATCCTCAATAATCAATCGTCAATCCTCAATCCTCAATCTTCAATCCACAATACTCAACCTTCAATCCTCAATCCTCCATCCTCAACCCTCATTCCTCAAACCTCAATCCTAAACCCTCAGTCCTTATCCTCAATTCTCGATTCTCAATCCTCAATCCTTAATCCTCAATCTTCAATCCTCAATAATCAATTTTCGATCCTAGATAATCAATCGCCAATCCTCAATCCTTAATCCTCAATCTTCAATCCTCAATACGCAATCTTCAATCCTCAGTCCTCAGTCCTCAATCCTCAATTCTGAATTCTCAATCCTGAATCCTCAATCTTCAGCCCTCAGTCCTCAACAATCAGTTGTCAATTCTCAATCCTCAATAGAATATCATCAATTCACAGATTTCAATACTCAATGCTCAATCTGCAATCTTCAAATATCTATCCACAAACATCAATTCTCATCACACAACCCTCAACACTCAGTCCCCAATCCTCAATCTTCAATCCTCAATCCTCAATCCTCAATCCCCAATCCTCAATCTTCAATCATCAATACTCAACCGTCAATCATCAATTCGCAATACTCAGTAGAATATCCTGAATTCTCAGGATTCAATACTCAAACCTCAATCCTCAACCCTCAGCCCTCATCCTCCATCCTCAATCCTTAATCCTCAGTCTTCAATCATCAATACTCAATCTTCAATCCTCAATCCTCAATCCTCAATCCTCATTCCTCAAACCTCAATCCTCAACCCTCAGTCCTTATCCTCAATACTCAATTCTCAATCCTCAATCCTCAATCCTCAATCTTCAATCCTCAATAATCAATTTTCAATCCTAGATCCTCAATCGCCAATCCTCAATCCTTAATCCTCAATCTTCAATCCTCAATACTCAATCTTCAATCCTCAGTCCTCAGTCCTCAATCCTCAATTCTGAATTCTCAATCCTGAATACTCAATCTTCAGCCCTCAGTCCTCAACAATCAGTTGTCAATTCTCAATCCTCAATAGAATATCATCAATTCACAGATTTCAATACTCAATGCTCAATCTGCAATCTCCAAATATCTATCCACAAACATCAATTCTCATCACACAACCCTCAACACTCAGTCCCCAATCCTCAATCTTAAATCCTCAATCCTCAATCCTCAATCCCCAATCCTCAATCTTCAATCATCAATACTCAATCATCAATCCTCAATTCTCAATCCTCAATCCTCAATCCTCAATCGTCAGTCTTCAATCCTCAATACTCAATATTCAACCCTCAATACTGAATCCTCAATCCTCAATCCTGAATATCCAATCCTCAGTCCCCAATCCTCAATCCTCAATCCTCAATCCTCATTCTTCAATCCTCAACACCCAATCCTCAATCTTCAATCCTCAATCCTCAATCCTCAATTCTCAATCCTCAATCCTCAGTCCTCAGACCTCAAACCTCAATCCTCAATCTTCAATCCTCAATACTCAACTTTCAATCCTCAATCCCCAATCCTCAATACTTAATCCTCAATTTTCAATCCTCAATCCCCAGTCCTCAATCTTCAATCCTCAATGCTCCATCCTCAATCCTCAATCCTCAGTCCTCAGTCCTCAACCCTCAATCCTCAAGCCTCAATCCTCAACCCTCAATCCTCAATCCTCAATCTTCAATCATCAATACTCAATCTTCAATCCTCAATACTCAATCTTCAATCCCCAATCATCAATCCTCAATCCTCAATCCTCAAACCACAATCCTCAACCGTCAGTCCTCGTCCTCAATCCTCAACCCTCAATCCCCAATCCTCAATCTTCAATCATCAATACATAATCTTAAATCCTCAATCCTCAATCCTCAATCCTCATTCCTCAAACCTCAATCCTCAACAGTCAGTCCTTATCCTCAATTCTCAATTCTCAATCCTCAATCCTCAATCCTCTATCTTCAATTCTCAATAATCAATTTTCAATCCTAGATCCTCAATCCCCAATCCTCAATCCTTAATCCTCAATCTTCAATCCTCAATCCCCTGTCCTTAATCTTCAATCCTCAATGCTCCATCCTCAATCCTCAATCCTCAACCTTCAATCCTCAATAATCAATTTTCATTTCTAGATCCTCAATCCCCAATCCTCAATCGTTAATCCTCAATCTTCAATCCTCAATCCCCAATCCTCAATCTTCAATCCTCAATGCTCCATCCTCTATCCTCAATCCTCAGTCCTCAGTCTTCAACCGTCAATCCTCAAACCTCAATCCTCAACCGTCAGTCCTCGTCCTCAACCCTCAACCCTCTACACTCAATACTCAATCCTCAATCTTCAATCATCAATACTCAATCTTCAATCCTCAATCCTCAATCCTTAATCCTCAATCCTCAATCCTCAATATTTAACACACAACCCTCAAACATCAACCCTCAATTCTCAACCATCAATTCTCAATTCTCGATACTCAACAGAATATCCTGAATTCTCCTCGTACAATACTCAATCCACAAAAATCTATAATCAAATCTCAATCCTCAATCCTCAATCCTCAACCCTCAATCCTCATTCTTCAATCCTCAATCCTCAATCCTCAATCCTCAATCCTCAGTCACCAATCCTCAACCTTCAATACTCAATCCTCAATCCTCAATCCTCAATCCTCAACCCCCAATCCCCAATCCTCAATCCTTATTCCTCAAACCTCAATCCTCAACCCTCAGTCCTCATACTCAATTCTCAATTCTCAATCCTCAATATTCAACACACAACCCTCAACCATGAATCCTCAATACTCAACCATCAATCCTCAATTCTCAATACTAAATAGAATATCCTGAATTCTCATTGTGCAATACACAATCCACAAAAATCAATAATCAAATCTCAATCCTCAAACATCAATTCTCAACACTCAATCCTCAACACTCAATCCGCATTCCACAAACCTCAATCCTCATACCTCAGTCCTCATCCTCAATTCTCAATCCTCATTCCTCCAACCACAATCCTCAACCCTCAGTCCTCATCCTCAATTCTCAATTCTCAATCCTCAATCCTCAGCCCTCAATCTTCAATCCTCAATTCCCAACCTTCAATCCTCAATACTCAACCGTCAATCATCAATTCGCAATACTCAGTAGAATATCCTGAATTCTCAGGATTCAATACTCAAACCTCAATCCTCAACCCTCAGCCCTCATCCTCCATCCTCAATCCTCAAACCTCAGTCTTCAATCATCAATACTCAATCTTCAATCCTCAATCCTCAATCCTCAATCCTCATTCCTCAAACCTCAATCCTCAACCCTCAGTCCTTATCCTCAATTCTCAATTCTCAATCCTCAATCCTCAATCCTCAATCTTCAGCCCTCAGTCCTCATCAATCAGTTGTCAATTCTCAATCCTCAATAGAATATCATCAATTCACAGATTTCAATACTCAATGCTCAATCTGCAATCTTCAAATATCTATCCACAAACATAAATTCTCATCACACAACCCTCAACACTCAGTCCCCAATCCTCAATCTTAAATCCTCAATCCTCAATCCTCAATCCCCAATCCTCAATCTTCAATCATCAATACTCAATCATCAATCCTCAATTCTCAATCCTCAATCCTCAATCCTCAATCGTCAGTCTTCAATCCTCAATACTCAATATTCAACCCTCAATACTGAATCCTCAATCCTCAATCCTGAATATCCAATCCTCAGTCCCCAATCCTCAATCCTCAATCCTCAATCCTCATTCTTCAATCCTCAACACCCAATCCTCAATCTTCAATCCTCAATCCTCAATCCTCAATTCTCAATCCTCAATCCTCAGTCCTCAGACCTCAAACCTCAATCCTCAGTCTTCAATCCTCAATACTCAACTTTCAATCCTCAATCCCCAATCCTCAATCCTTAATCCTCAATTTTCAATCCTCAATCCCCAGTCCTCAATCTTCAATCCTCAATGCTCCATCCTCAATCCTCAATCCTCAGTCCTCAGTCCTCAACCCTCAATCCTCAAGCCTCAATCCTCAACCGTCAGTCCTCGTCCTCAACCCTCAACCCTCAATACTCAATCCTCAATCTTCAATCATCAATACTAAATCTTCAATCCTCAATACTCAATCTTCAATCCCCAATCATCAATCCCCAATCCTCAATCCTCAAACCACAATCCTCAACCGTCAGTCCTCGTCCTCAATCTTCAACCCTCAATCCTCAATCATCAATCTTCAATCATCAATACATAATCTTAAATCCTCAATCCTCAATCCTCAATCCTCATTCCTCAAACCTCAATCCTCAATCCTCAGTCCTCAGTCCTCAACCCTCAATCCTCAAGCCTCAATCCTCAACCCTCAATCCTCAATCCTCAATCTTCAATCATCAATACTCAATCTTCAATCCTCAATACTCAATCTTCAATCCCCAATCATCAATCCTCAATCCTCAATCCTCAAACCACAATCCTCAACCGTCAGTCCTCGTCCTCAATCCTCAACCCTCAATCCCCAATCCTCAATCTTCAATCATCAATACATAATCTTAAATCCTCAATCCTCAATCCTCAATCCTCATTCCTCAAACCTCAATCCTCAACAGTCAGTCCTTATCCTCAATTCTCAATTCTCAATCCTCAATCCTCAATCCTCTATCTTCAATTCTCAATAATCAATTTTCAATCCTAGATCCTCAATCCCCAATCCTCAATCCTTAATCCTCAATCTTCAATCCTCAATCCCCTGTCCTTAATCTTCAATCCTCAATGCTCCATCCTCAATCCTCAATCCTCAACCTTCAATCCTCAATAATCAATTTTCATTTCTAGATCCTCAATCCCCAATCCTCAATCGTTAATCCTCAATCTTCAATCCTCAATCCCCAATCCTCAATCTTCAATCCTCAATGCTCCATCCTCTATCCTCAATCCTCAGTCCTCAGTCTTCAACCGTCAATCCTCAAACCTCAATCCTCAACCGTCAGTCCTCGTCCTCAACCCTCAACCCTCTACACTCAATACTCAATCCTCAATCTTCAATCATCAATACTCAATCTTCAATCCTCAATCCTCAATCCTTAATCCTCAATCCTCAATCCTCAATATTTAACACACAACCCTCAAACATCAACCCTCAATTCTCAACCATCAATTCTCAATTCTCGATACTCAACAGAATATCCTGAATTCTCCTCGTACAATACTCAATCCACAAAAATCTATAATCAAATCTCAATCCTCAATCCTCAATCCTCAACCCTCAATCCTCATTCTTCAATCCTCAATCCTCAATCCTCAATCCTCAATCCTCAGTCACCAATCCTCAACCTTCAATACTCAATCCTCAATCCTCAATCCTCAATCCTCAACCCCCAATCCCCAATCCTCAATCCTTATTCCTCAAACCTCAATCCTCAACCCTCAGTCCTCATACTCAATTCTCAATTCTCAATCCTCAATATTCAACACACAACCCTCAACCATGAATCCTCAATACTCAACCATCAATCCTCAATTCTCAATACTAAATAGAATATCCTGAATTGTCATTGTGCAATACACAATCCACAAAAATCAATAATCAAATCTCAATCCTCAAACATCAATTCTCAACACTCAATCCTCAACACTCAATCCGCATTCCACAAACCTCAATCCTCATACCTCAGTCCTCATCCTCAATTCTCAATCCTCATTCCTCCAACCACAATCCTCAACCCTCAGTCCTCATCCTCAATTCTCAATTCTCAATCCTCAATCCTCAGCCCTCAATCTTCAATCCTCAATTCCCAACCTTCAATCCTCAATACTCAACCGTCAATCATCAATTCGCAATACTCAGTAGAATATCCTGAATTCTCAGGATTCAATACTCAAACCTCAATCCTCAACCCTCAGCCCTCATCCTCCATCCTCAATCCTCAAACCTCAGTCTTCAATCATCAATACTCAATCTTCAATCCTCAATCCTCAATCCTCAATCCTCATTCCTCAAACCTCAATCCTCAACCCTCAGTCCTTATCCTCAATTCTCAATTCTCAATCCTCAATCCTCAATCCTCAATCTTCAGCCCTCAGTCCTCATCAATCAGTTGTCAATTCTCAATCCTCAATAGAATATCATCAATTCACAGATTTCAATACTCAATGCTCAATCTGCAATCTTCAAATATCTATCCACAAACATAAATTCTCATCACACAACCCTCAACACTCAGTCCCCAATCCTCAATCTTAAATCCTCAATCCTCAATCCTCAATCCCCAATCCTCAATCTTCAATCATCAATACTCAATCATCAATCCTCAATTCTCAATCCTCAATCCTCAATCCTCAATCGTCAGTCTTCAATCCTCAATACTCAATATTCAACCCTCAATACTGAATCCTCAATCCTCAATCCTGAATATCCAATCCTCAGTCCCCAATCCTCAATCCTCAATCCTCAATCCTCATTCTTCAATCCTCAACACCCAATCCTCAATCTTCAATCCTCAATCCTCAATCCTCAATTCTCAATCCTCAATCCTCAGTCCTCAGACCTCAAACCTCAATCCTCAGTCTTCAATCCTCAATACTCAACTTTCAATCCTCAATCCCCAATCCTCAATCCTTAATCCTCAATTTTCAATCCTCAATCCCCAGTCCTCAATCTTCAATCCTCAATGCTCCATCCTCAATCCTCAATCCTCAGTCCTCAGTCCTCAACCCTCAATCCTCAAGCCTCAATCCTCAACCGTCAGTCCTCGTCCTCAACCCTCAACCCTCAATACTCAATCCTCAATCTTCAATCATCAATACTAAATCTTCAATCCTCAATACTCAATCTTCAATCCCCAATCATCAATCCCCAATCCTCAATCCTCAAACCACAATCCTCAACCGTCAGTCCTCGTCCTCAATCTTCAACCCTCAATCCTCAATCATCAATCTTCAATCATCAATACATAATCTTAAATCCTCAATCCTCAATCCTCAATCCTCATTCCTCAAACCTCAATCCTCAACCCTCAGTCCTTATCCTCAATTCTCAATTCTCAATCCTCAATCCTCAATCCTCTATCTTCAATTCTCAATAATCAATTTTCAATCCTAGATCCTCAATCCCCAATCCTCAATCCTTAATCCTCAATCTTCAATCCTCAATCCCCTGTCCTTAATCTTCAATCCTCAATGCTCCATCCTCAATCCTCAATCCTCAGTCCTCAGTCCTCAACCCTCAATCCTCAAACCTCAATCCTCAACCGTCAGACCTCGTCCTCAACCCTCAATCCTCAATCCTCAATCTTCAATCATCAAAACTCAATCTTCAATCCTCAATGCTCAATCTACAATCCCCAATCATCTATCCTCAATCCTCAATCCTCATTCTTCAATCCTGAATCCCCAGTCCTCAATCTTCAATCCTCAATGCTCAATCGTTAATCCTCGATCCTCAGTCATCAATCCTCTATCCTCAATCCACAAACCTCAATCCTCAACCGTCAGTCCTCGTCCTCAATCCTCAACACTCAATCCTCAATCCTCAATCTTCAATCATCAATACTAAATCTTCAATCCTCAATCTTCAATCCTCAATCCTCAATCCTCAATCTTCAATCCTGAATACTCAATCTTCAATCCTCAATCCTCAATCTTCAATCATCAATACTCAATCTTCAATCCTCAATGCTCAATCTACAATCCCCAATCATCTATCCTCAATCCTCAATCCTCATTCTTCAATCCTCAATCCCCAGTCCTCAATCTTCAATCCTCAATGCTCAATCGTTAATCCTCAATCCTCAGTCATCAATCCTCTATCCTCAATCCACAAACCTCAATCCTCAACCGTCAGTCCTCGTCCTCAATCCTCAACACTCAATCCTCAATCCTCAATCTTCAATCATCAATACTAAATCTTCAATCCTCAATCTTCAATCCTCAATCCTCAATCCTCAATCTTCAATCCTGAATACTCAATCTTCAATCCTCAATCCTCAATCCTCAATCCTCAATCCTCAATCTTCAATCCTCAATACCCAATCCTCAATGTTCAATCCGCAATACCCAATCCTCAATCTTCAATACTCAATCCTCAATCCTCAATCCTCAATCCTCAATCCTCAATCCTCAATACTCAATCCTCAATCTTCAATTCTCAATAATCTATCTTCAATCCTCAATCCTCAACCCTCAATCCTCAATCCTCAATCCTCAATCCTCAATCCTCAATCCTCAATACCCAATCCTCAATCTTCAATCCTCAATCCTCAATCCTCAATCCTCAACATTCAATCCTCAATACTCAATCATCAATCCTCAATTCCCAATCCTCAATCCTCAACACTCAATCCTCAATCGTCAGTCTTCAATCCTCAATCCTCAATCCTGAACCCTCAATCCTCAATCCTCATTCTTCAATCCTCAATACCCAATCCTCAATCTTCAATCCTCAATCCTCAATCCTCAATCCTCAATCCTCAATTCTCTATACTCAATCCTCAGAACTCAGTCCTCAAACCTCAATCCTCAACCCTCAGCCCTCATCCTCAATCCTCAATCCTCAACCTCAATCCTCAATCTTCAATCCTCAATACTCAATCTTCAATCCTCAATACTCAATCTTCAATCCTCAATCCTCAGACCTCAAACCTCAATTCTGAATCCTCAATCCTGAAGCCTCAATCTTCAGCCCTCAGTCCTCAACAGTCAGGTGACAATCCTCAATCCTCAATAGAATATCCTCAATTCACAGTTTTCAATACACAATACTCAATCTGCAATCTTCAAATCTCTATCCACAAACATCAATTCTCATCACTCAACCCTCAACACTCAGACCCCAATGTTCAAACCTCAATCCTCAATTCTGAATCTTCAATCCTCAATACTCAATCGTTAATCCTCAATCCTCAACCCTCAATCTTCAATCCTCAGTCCTCAATACTCAATCCTCAATCCTCAATCCTCAATCCTCAATCATCAATCCTCAATCTTCAACACCCAATCCTCAATCCTCAATCCTCAATCCTCAATCCTCAATCCTCAATCATCAATCCTCAATCTTCAATCCTCAATACTCAATCTTTAATCATCAATCCTCAATCCTCAATCTTCAATCTTCAATCCTCAATCCTGAATCCTCAATCGTCAATCCTCAATCCTCAATCGTCAATCCTCAATCTTCAATCCTCAATACTCAATCTTCAATCCTCAATCCTCAATCCTCAATCCTCAATCCTCATTCTTCAGTCCTCAATACCCAATCCTCAATCTTCAATCCCCAATCCTCAATCCTCAATTCTCAATCCTCAATCCTCAATCCCCAGACCTCAAACATCAATACTGAATCCTCAGCCCTCATCCTCAATCCTCAATCCTCAATCCTCAATCCTCAATCTTCAATCCTCAATACACAATCTTCAATCCTCAAACCTCAATCCTCAGACCTCAAACCTCAATTCTGAATCCTCAATCCTGAAGCCTCAATCTTCAGCCCTCGGTCCTCAACAGTCAGGTGACAATCCTCAATCCTCAATAGAATATCCTCAATTCACAGTTTTCAATACACAATACTCAATCTGCAATCTTCAAATCTCTATCCACAAACATCAATTCTCATCACTCAACCCTCAACACTCAGACCTCAATGTTCAAACCTCAATCCTCAATTCTCAATCTTCAATCCTCAATACTCAATCTTTAATCCTCAATCCTCAACCCTCAATCTTCAATCCTCAGTCCTCAATACTCAATCCTCAATCCTCAATCCTCAATCCTCAATCATCAATCCTCAATCCTCAGTCCTCATCCTTCAATCCTCGATACCCAATCCTCAATCTTCAATCCTCAATCCTCAATCCCCAATTCTCAATCCTCAACCCTCAACCCTCAGACTTCAAACATCAATACTCAACCCTCAGTCCTCGTCCTCAATCCACAACCCTCAATCCTCAATCCTCAATCTTCAATCATCAATATTCAATCTTCAATCCACAATCCTCAATCCTCGATCCTCAATCCTCAATCCTCAATGTTCAATCTTCAATACCCAATCGTCAATCTTCAATCCTCAATCCTCAATCCTCAATCCTCAATTCTCAATTCTCAATGTTCAGTCCTCAATCCTCAATCCTCAATCCTCAATCCTCAATCCTCAATCCTCAATCCTCAATCATCAATCCTCAATCCTCAATACACAATCCTCAATCCTGAATCCTCAATCCTCAATACTCAACCATCAACCCTCAATTCTCAATACTCAATAGAATATCCTGAATTCTCAGGATTCAATACTCAAACCTCAAACCTCAAACATCAGCCCTCATCCTCAATCCTCAATACTCAATCCTCAATCCTCAATCCTCAACACTCAAACTTCAATCCTCAATCCTCAATCCTCAATCCTCAATCCTCAATCCTCAATCCTCAATCCTCAGTCATCAATCCTCAACCTTCAATACTCAATCCTCAATCCTCAATCCTCAAACCTCAATCCTCAATCCTCAATTTTCAATCATCAATATTCAATCTTCAGTCCTCAATCCTCAGTCCTCAATCCTCAATCCTCAACCCTCAGCCCTCATCCTCAATCCTCAATCCTCAATCCTCAATCCTCAATCCTCAATCCTCAATCATCAGTCCTCAATCTTCAATCCTCAATACTCAATCTTTAATCATCAATCCTCAATCCTCAATCTTCAATCCTCAATCCTCAATCCTCAATCCTCAATTCTCAATCCTCAATCCTCAGTCCTCAGACCACAAACCTCAATCCTCAACCCTCAGCCCTCATCGTCAATTCTCAATCCCCAATTCTCAATCCTCAATCTTCAATCCTCAATCCTCAATCTTCAATCCTCAATACTCAATCTTCAATTCTCAATCCTCAATCCTCAATCCTCAGTCCTCATTCTTCAATCCTCGATACCCAATCCTCAATCTTCAATCCTCAATCCTCAATCCCCAATTCTCAATCCTCAATCCTCAACCCTCAGACTTCAAACATCAATACTCAACCCTCAGTCCTCGTCCTCAATCCACAACCCTCAATCTTCAATCATCAATATTCAGTCTTCAATCCACAATCCTCAATCCTCGATCCTCAATCCTCAATCCTCAATGTTCAATCTTCAACACCCAATGCTCAATCTTCAATCCTCAATCCTCAATCCTCAATCCTCAATTCTCAATTCTCAATCTTCAATCCTCAATCCTCAATCCTCAATCCTCAATCCTCAATCCTCAATCCTCAATCATCAATCCTCAATCCTCAATACACAACCCTCAATCCTGAATCCTCAATCCTCAATACTCAACCATCAACCCTCAATTCTCAATACTCAATAGAATATCCTGAATTCTCAGGATTCAATACTCAAACCTCAAACCTCAAACATCAGCCCTCATCCTCAATCCTCAATACTCAATCCTCAATCCTCAACCCTCAATCCTCAACACTCAAACTTCAATCCTCAATCCTCTATCCTCAATCCTCAATCCTCAATCCTCAATCCTCAGTCATCAATCCTCAACCTTCAATACTCAATCCTCAATCCTCAATCCTCAAACCTCAATCCTCAATCCTCAATCTTCAATCCTCAATACTCAACTTTCAATCCTCAATCCTCAATCTTCAATCCCCATTCTTCAATCTTCAATACCCAATCCTCAATCTTCAATCCTCAATCCTCAATCCTCAATTCTCAATCCTCAATCCTCAATCCTCAGACCTCAAACATCAATACCCAACCCTCAGTCCTCGGGCTCAATCCACAGCCCACAATCCTCAATCCTCAATCTTCAATCATCAATATTCAATCTTCAGTCCTCAATCCTCAGTCCTCAATCCTCAATCCTTAATCCTCAACGTTCACTCCGCAATACCCAATCCTCAACCGTCAATCCTCAATCCTCAATCCTCAATCCTCAATGCTCAATCCTCAATCCTCAATCCTCAATCCTCAATCCTCAATCCTCAATCCTCAGTCCTCAAACTTCAATCCTGAATCCTCAATCCTGAATCCTCAATCTTCAGACCTAAGTCCTCAACAATCAGTTGTCAATTCACAATCCTCAATAGAATATCATCAATTCACAGTTTTCAATACTCAATACTCAATCTGCAATCTTTAAACCTCTATCCACAAACATCAATTCTCATAACTCAACCCTCAACACTCAGTCCCCAATCCTCAATCTTCAATCCTCAATCCTCAATCCTCAATCCTCAATCCTCAATCCTCAATCTTCAATCCTCAATACTCAATCATCAATCCTCAATACTCAATCCTCAATCCTCAATTCTCAATCCCCAATTCTCAATCCTCAATCCTCAGACTTCAAACATCAATACTCAACCCTCAGTCCTCGTCCTCAATCCACAACCCTCAATCCTCAATCCTCAATCTTCAATCATCAATATTCAATCTTCAATCCACAATCCTCAATCCTCGATCCTCAATCCTCAATCCTCAATGTTCAATCCTCAATACCCAATCCTCAATCTTCAACCCTCAATCCTCAATCCTCAATCCTCAATTCTCAATTCTCAATTCTCAATCTTCAATCCTCAATCCTCAATCCTCAATCCTCAATCCTGAATCCTCAATCCTCAATCATCAATCCTCAATCCTCAATACTCAATCCTCAATCCTGAATCCTCAATCCTCAATACTCAACCATCAACCCTCAATTCTCAATACTCAATAGAATATCCTGAACTCTCAGGATTCAATACTCAAACCTCAAACCTGAAACCTCAGCCCTCATCCTCAATCCTCAATACTCAATCCTCAATCCTCAACCCTCAATCCTCAACACTCAATCTTCAATCCTCAATCCTCAATTCTCAATCCTCAATCCTCAATCCTCAATCCTCAGTCATCAATCCTCAACCTTCAATACTCAATCCTCAATCCTCAATCCTCAAACCTCAATCCTCAATCCTCAGTCATCAATCCTCAACCTTCAATACTCAATCCTCAATCCTCAATCCTCAAACCTCAATCCTCAATCCTCAATCTTCAATCCTCAATACACAACTTTCAATCCTCAATCCTCAATCTTCAATCCCCATTCTTCAATCTTCAATACCCAATCCTCAATCTTCAATCCTCAATCCTCAATCCTCAATTCTCAATCCTCAATCCTCAATCCTCAGACCTCAAACATCAATACCCCAACCCTCAGTCCTCGTGCTCAATCCACAGCCCTCAATCCTCAATCCTCAATCTTCAATCATCAATATTCAATCTTCAGTCCTCAATCCTCAGTCCTCAATCCTCAATCCTCAATCCTCAACGTTCACTCCGCAATACCCAATCCTCAATCGTCAATCCTCAATCCTCAATCCTCAATCCTCAATGCTCAATCCTCAATCCTCAATCCTCAATCCTCAATCCTCAATCCTCAGTTCTCAAACCTCAATCCTGAATCCTCAATCCTGAATCCTCAATATTCAGACCTAAGTCCTCAACAATCAGTTGTCAATTCACAATCCTCAATAGAATATCATCAATTCACAGTTTTCAATACTCAATACTCAATCTGCAATCTTTAAACCTCTATCCACAAACATCAATTCTCATAACTCAACCCTCAACACTCAGTCCCCAATCCTCAATCTTCAATCTTCAATCCTCAATCCTCAATCCTCAATCCTCAATCCTCAATCTTCAATCCTCAATACTCAATCATCAATCCTCAATACTCAATCCTCAATCCTCAATCCTCAACCCTCAATCGTCAGTCTTCAAACCTCTATGCTCAATCTTCAATCCTCAATCCTCAATCCTCAATCCTCAAGCCTCATCCTACAATCCTCAATACCCAATCCTCAATCTTCAATAGTCAATCCTCAATCCTCATTCTCAATCGTCAATCCTCAGTCCTCAGTCCTCAAACCTCAATCCTCAACGCACAGCTCTCATCCTCAATCCTCAATCCTCAATCCTCAATCCTCAATCCTCAATCTTCAATTCTCAATAATCAATCTTCAGTCCTCAATCCTGAGTCCTCAAACATCAATACTGAATCCTCAATTCTGAATCCTCAATCTTCAGCCCGCAGTCCTCAACAATCAGTTGACAATCCTCAATCCTCAATAGAATATCCTCATTTCACAGTTATCAATACCCAATACTCAGTCTGCAATCTTCAAACCTCTATCCACAAACATCAATCCTCATCACTCAACCATCAACACTCAGTCATCAATGTTCAGTCCTCAATCTTCAATCCACAATCCCCAATCGTCAATCTTCAATCCTCAATACTCAATCTTCAATCCTCAATCCTCAATCCTCAATCCTCAATCCACATTCTTCAATCCTCAATACCAAATCCTCAATCTTCAATCCTCAATCCTCAATCCTCAATTCTCAATCCTCAATCCTCAGTCCTTAGTCCTTATACCTCAATCCTCAACCCTCAGCCCTCATCCTCAATCCTCAATCCTCAATCCTCAATCCTCAATCCTCAATCCTCAATCATCAATCCTCAATCTTCAATCCTCAATACTCAATCTTTAATCATCAATCCTCAATCCTCAATCTTCAATCCTCAATCCTGAATCCTCAATCCTCAATTCTCAATCCTCAATCCTCAGTCCTCAGACCTCAAACCTCAATCCTCAACCCTCAGCCCTCATCGTCAATTCTCAATCCTCAATCTTCAATCCTCAATACTCAATCTTCAATCCACAATCCTCAATCTTCAATACTCAATACACAGTCCTCAATCATCAATCCTCAATCTTCAATACTCAATCCTCAATCCTGAATCCTCAATCCTCAATACACAACCATCAACCCTCAATTCTCAATACTCAATAGAATATCCTGAATTCTCAGTATTCAATACTCAAACCTCAAACCTCAAACCTCAGCCCTCACCCTCAATCCTCAATACTCAATCCTCAATCCTCAACCCTCAATCCTCAACACTCAATCTTCAATCCTCAATCCTCAATCCTCGATCCTCAATCCTCAATCCTCAATCCTCAGTCATCAATCCTCAAACTTCAATACTCAATCCTCAATCCTGAATCCTCAAACCTCAATCCTCAATCCTCAATCTTCAATCCTCTGTACTCAACTTTCAATCCTCAATCCTCAATCCTCAATCCTCAATCCTCATTCTTCAGTCCTCAATACCCAATCCTCAATCTTCAATCCCCAATCCTCAATCCTCAATTCTCAATCCTCAATCCTCAATCCCCAGACCTCAAACATCAATACTGAATCCTCAGCCCTCATCCTCAATCCTCAATCCTCAATCCTCAATCCTCAATCTTCAATCCTCAATACACAACTTTCAATCCTCAATCCTCAATCTTCAATCCCCATTCTTCAATCTTCAATACCCAATCCTCAATCTTCAATCCTCAATCCTCAATCCTCAATCCTCAATTCTCAATACTCAATAGAATATCCTGAATTCTCAGTATTCAATACTCAAACCTCAAACCTCAAACCTCAGCCCTCACCCTCAATCCTCAATACTCAATCCTCAATCCTCAACCCTCAATCCTCAACACTCAATCTTCAATCCTCAATCCTCAATCCTCGATCCTCAATCCTCAATCCTCAATCCTCAGTCATCAATCCTCAAACTTCAATACTCAATCCTCAATCCTGAATCCTCAAACCTCAATCCTCAATCCTCAATCTTCAATCCTCTGTACTCAACTTTCAATCCTCAATCCTCAATCCTCAATCCTCAATCCTCATTCTTCAGTCCTCAATACCCAATCCTCAATCTTCAATCCCCAATCCTCAATCCTCAATTCTCAATCCTCAATCCTCAATCCCCAGACCTCAAACATCAATACTGAATCCTCAGCCCTCATCCTCAATCCTCAATCCTCAATCCTCAATCCTCAATCTTCAATCCTCAGTACACAACTTTCAATCCTCAATCCTCAATCTTCAATCCCCATTCTTCAATCTTCAATACCCAATCCTCAATCTTCAATCCTCAATCCTCAATCCTCAATCCTCAATTCTCAATTCTCAATCTTCAGTCCTCAATCCTCAATCCTCAATCCTCAATCCTCAATCCTCAATCCTCAATCATCAATCCTCAATCCTCAATACACAATCCTCAATCCTGAATCCTCAATCCTCAATACTCAACCATCAACCCTGAATTCTCAATACTCAATAGAATATCCTGAATTCTCAGGATTCAATACTCAAACCTCAAACCTCAAACATCAGCCCTCATCCTCAATCCTCAATACTCAATCCTCAATCCTCAACACTCAATCCTCAACACTCAAACTTCAATCCTCAATCCTCAATCCTCAATCCTCAATCCTCAATCCTCAATCCTCAGTCATCAATCCTCAACCTTCAATACTCAATCCTCAATCCTCAATCCTCAAACCTCAATCCTCAATCCTCAATCTTCAATCCTCAATACTCAACTTTCAATCCTCAATCCTCAATCTTCAATCCCCATTCTTCAATCTTCAATACCCAATCCTCAATCTTCAATCCTCAATCCTCAATCCTCAATTCTCAATCCTCAATCCTCAATCCTCAGACCTCAAACATCAATACCCAACCCTCAGTCCTCGTGCTCAATCCACAGCCCTCAATCCTCAATCCTCAATCTTCAATCATCAATATTCAATCTTCAGTCCTCAATCCTCAGTCCTCAATCCTCAATCCTCAACCCTCAACGTTCACTCCGCAATACCCAATCCTCAACCGTCAATCCTCAATCCTCAATCCTCAATCCTCAATGCTCAATCCTCAATCCTCAATCCTCAATCCTCAATCCTCAATCTTCAATCCTCAATACTCAATCATCAATCCTCAATACTCAATCCTCAATCCTCAATCCCCAGACCTCAAACATCAATACTGAACCCTCAGCCCTCATCCTCAATCCTCAATCCTCAATCCTCAATCCTCAATCCTCAATCCTCAATCTTCAATCCTCAATACACAATCTTCAATCCTCAAACCTCAATCCTCAGACCTCTAACCTCAATTCTGAATCCTCAATCCTGAAGCCTCAATCTTCAGCCCTCAGTCCTCAACAGTCAGGTGACAATCCTCAATCCTCAATAGAATATCCTCAATTCACAGTTTTCAATACACAATACTCAATCTGCAATCTTCAAATCTCTATCCACAAACATCAATTCTCATCACTCAACCCTCAACACTCAGACCTCAATGTTCAAACCTCAATCCTCAATTCTCAATCTTCAATCCTCAATACTCAATCTTTAATCCTCAATCCTCAACCCTCAATCTTCAATCCTCAGTCCTCAATACTCAATCCTCAATCCTCAATCCTCAATCCTCAATCATCAATCCTCAATCTTCAACACCCAATCCTCAATCCTCAATCCTCAATCCCCAATCCTCAATCCTCAATCATCAATCCTCAATCTTCAATCCTCAATACTCAATCTTTAATCATCAATCCTCAATCCTCAATCTTCAATCTTCAATCCTCAATCCTGAATCCTCAATCGTCAATCCTCAATCCTCAATCCTCAATCCTCAATCTTCAATCCTCAATACTCAATCCCCAGACCTCAAACATCAATACGGAACCCTCAGCCCTCATCCTCAATCCTCAATCCTCAATCCTCAATCCTCAATCCTCAATCCTCAATCTTCAATCCTCAATACACAATCTTCAATCCTCAAACCTCAATCCTCAGACCTCAAACCTCAATTCTGAATCCTCAATCCTGAAGCCTCAATCTTCAGCCCTCAGTCCTCAACAGTCAGGTGACAATCCTCAATCCTCAATAGAATATCCTCAATTCACAGTTTTCAATACACAATACTCAATCTGCAATCTTCAAATCTCTATCCACAAACATCAATTCTCATCACTCAACCCTCAACACTCAGACCTCAATGTTCAAACCTCAATCCTCAATTCTCAATCTTCAATCCTCAATACTCAATCTTTAATCCTCAATCCTCAACCCTCAATCTTCAATCCTCAGTCCTCAATACTCAATCCTCAATCCTCAATCCTCAATCCTCAATCATCAATCCTCAATCTTCAACACCCAATCCTCAATCCTCAATCCTCAATCCCCAATCCTCAATCCTCAATCATCAATCCTCAATCTTCAATCCTCAATACTCAATCTTTAATCATCAATCCTCAATCCTCAATCTTCAATCTTCAATCCTCAATCCTGAATCCTCAATCGTCAATCCTCAATCCTCAATCCTCAATCCTCAATCTTCAATCCTCAATACTCAATCTTCAATCCTCAATCCTCAATCCTCAATCCTCAGTCCTCATTCTTCAATCCTCGATACCCAATCCTCAATCATCAATCCTCAATCCTCAATCCCCAATTCACAATCCTCAATCCTCAACCCTCAGACTTCAAACATCAATACTCATCCCTCAGTCCTCGTCCTCAATCCACAACACTCAATCCTCAATCCTCAATCTTCAATCATCAATATTCAATCTTCAATCCACAATCCTCAATCCTCGATCCTCAATCCTCAATCCTCAATGTTCAATCTTCAATACCCAATCCTCAATCTTCAATCCTCAATCCTCAATCCTCAGTCCTCAATTCTCAATCCTCAATCTTCAGTCCTCAATCCTCAATCCTCAATCCTCAATCATCAATCCTCAATCCTCAATCATCAATCCTCAATCCTCAATACACAATCCTCAATCCTGAATCCTCAATCCTCAATACTCAACCATCAACACTCAATTCTCAATACTCAATAGAATATCCTGAATTCTCATGATTCAATACTCAAACCTCAAACCTCAAACATCAGCCCTCATCCTCAATCCTCAATCCTCAATCCTCAATCCTCAATATTCAATCCTCAATACTCAATCTTCATTCCTCGGTCCTCAATCCTCAGTCCTCAAACCTCAATTCTGAATCCCCAATCCTGAATCCTCAATCTTCAGCGCTGAGTCCTCAACAATCAGGTGACAATCCTCAATCCTCAATAGAATATCCTCAATTCACAGTTTTCAATACGGAATACTCAATCTGGAATCTTCAAATCTCTAGCCACAAACATCAATTCTCATCACTCAACTCTCAACACTCAGTCCTCAATGTTCAATCCTCAATCCTCAATTCTCAATCTTCAATCCGCAATACTCAATCTTTAATCCTCAATTCTCAATCCTCAATCTTCAATCCTCAGTCATCAATACTCAATCCTCAATCCTCAATCCTCAATCCTCAATCATCAATCCTCAAATTTCAATACTCAATCCTCAATCCTCAATCCTTAATCCTCAATCCTCAATCCTCAATCATCAATCCTCAGTCTTCAATCCTCAATACTCAATCTTTAATCACCAATCCTCAATCCTCAATCTTCAATGCTCAATCCTCAATCCTCAATCCCCAATTCTCAATCCTCAATCCTCAGTCCTCAGTCCTCAACCCTCAATCCTCAACCCTCAGCCCTCACCGTCAATTCTCAATCCTCAATCCTCAATCCTCAATCTTCAATCCTCAATACTCAATCTTCAATCCACAATCCTCAATCTTCAATCCTCAATACTCAATCTTCAATCCTCAATCCTCAATCCTCAATCCTCAGTCCTCAAACCTCAATCCTGATTCCTCAATCCTGAATCCTCAATCTTCAGACCTAAGTCCTCAACAATCATTTGTCAATTCACAATCCTCAATAGAATATCATCAATTCACAGTTTTCAATACTCAATACTCAATCTGCAATCTTTAAACCTCTATCCACACACATCAATTCTCATAACTCAACCCTCAACACTCAGTCCCCAATCCTCAATCTTCAATCCTCAATCCTCAATCAATCCTCAATCCTCAATCCTCAATCTTCAATCCTCAATACTCAATCATCAATCCTCAATACTCATTCCTCAATCCTCAATCCTCAACCCTCAATCGTCAGTCTTCAAACCTCTATACTCAATCTTCAATCCTCAATCCTCAATCCTCAATCCTCAAGCCTCATCCTACAATCCTCAATACCCAATCCTCAATCTTCAATAGTCAATCCTCAATCCTCAATTCTCAATCGTCAATCCTCAGTCCTCAGTCCTCAAACCTCAATCCTCAACGCACAGCTCTCATCCTCAATCCTAAATCCTCAATCCTCAATCCTCAATCCTCAATCTTCAATACTCAATCTTCAATCCTCAGCCCTCAATCCTCAGTCCTCAAACCTCAATTCTGAATACCCAATCCTGAATCCTCAATCTTCAGCCCTCAGTCCTCAACAATCAGGTGACAATCCTCAATCCTCAATAGAATATCCTCAATTCACAGTTTTCAGTACAGAATACTCAATCTGGAATCTTCAAATCTCTATCCACAAACATCAATTCTCATCACTCAACCCTCAACACTCAGTCCTCAATGTTCAATCCTCAATCCTCAATTCTCAATTTTCAATCCGCAATACTCATTCTTTAATCCTCAATCCTCAATCCTCAATCTTCAATCCTCAGTCATCAATACTCAATCCTCAATACTCAATCCTCAATCCTCTATCCTCAATCATCAATCCTCAATCTTCAATCCTAAATAATCAATCTCCAATACTAGATCCTCAATCCCCAATCCTCAATCCTCAATACCCAATCCTAAATCTTCATTCCTCAATACTCAATCTTCAATCCACAATCCTCAATCTTCAATACTCAATACTCAATCTTCAATCCTCAATCCTCAATGCTCAATACTCAATCCTCAATCCTCAGTCCTCAATCCTCAATCTTCAATCCTCAATACTCAACCTTCAATACTCAATCCTCAATCCCCAATCCTCAATCCTCAATCCTCAATCCTCAATACTCAATCTTCAATCCTCAATCCTCAGTCCTCAAACCTCAATTCTGAATCCTCAATCCTGAATCCTAAATCTTCAGCCCTCAGTCCTCAACAATCAGTTGCCAATCATCAATCCTCAATAGAATATCCTCAATTCACAGTCTTCAATACTCAATACTCAACCTGCAATCTTCGAATCTGCAAATCTCAATCCACAAACGTCAATTCTCATCACTCAACCCTCAACACTCAGACCTCAATGTTCAATCCTCAATCCTCAATTCTCTATCTTCAATCCTCAATACTGTATCTTCAATCCTCAATCCTCAATCCTCAATCCTCAATCCTCAAACCTCAGTCCTCATCCTCAATTCTCAATTCTCAATCCTCAATCCTCAATCCTCAACCCTCAATCTTCAATCCTCAATCTTCAATCATCAATATTGAATCTTCAATCCTCAACCCTCAATCCTGGATCCTCAATCCTCAATCCTCAATGCTCAATACTCAATTCCCAATCCTCAATCGTCAATCCTCAATCCTCAATCCTCAATCCTCAATTCTCAATCCTCAATCCTCAGTCCTCAGTCCTCAAACCTCAAACCTCAACCCTCAAACCTCAATCCTCAACCGTCAGTCCCTGTCCTCAATCCTCAACACTCAATCCTCAATCCTCAATCCTCAATCGTCAATCCTCAATCCTCAATACTCAATCCTCAACCCTCAGCCCTCATCCTCAATCCTCAGTCCTCAATCCTCAATCCTCAATCTTCAATCCTCAATACTCAATCTTCAATCCTCAATCCTCAATCCTCAGTCCTCAAACCTCAATTCTGTATCCTCAATCCTGAATCCTCAATCATCAGCCCTCAGTCCTCAACAATCAGGTGACAATCCTCAATCCTCAATAGAATATCTTCAATTCACAGTTTTCAATACACAATACTCAATCTGCAATCTTCAAATCTCTATCCACAAACATCAATTCTCATCCCTCAACCCTCAACACTCAGTCCTCAATGTTCAATCCTCAATCCTCAATTCTCAATCTTCAATCCTCAATACTCACTCTTTAATCCTCAATCCTCAATCCTCAATCTTCAATCCTCAGTCCTCAATACTCAATCCTCAATCCTCAATCCTCAATCCTCAATCATCAATCCTCAACCTTCAATACTCAATCCTCAATCCTCAATCCTCAATCCTCAATCCTCAATCATCAATGCTCAGTCTTCAATCCTCAACACTCAATCTTTAATCATCAATCCTCAATCCTCAATCTTCAATCCTCAATCCTCAATCCTGAATCCTCAATCCTCAATCCTCAATCCTCAATCCTCAATCCTCAATATTCAATCCTCAATACTCAATCTTCAATCCTCGATCCTCAATCCTAAATCCTCAGTCCTCATTCTTCAATCCTCAATACCCAATCCTCAATCTTCAATCCTCAATACTCAATCCTCAATTCTCAATCCTCAGTCCTCAATCTTCTGACCTCAAACATCAATAATCAACCCTCAGTCCTCGTCCTCAATCCACAACCCTCAGTCCTCAATCCTCAATCTTCAATCATCAATATTCAATCTTCAATCCTCAACCCTCAATCCTCGATCCCCAATCCTCAATCCTCAATGTTCAATAATCAATACCCAATCCTCAATCTTCAATCCTCAATCCTCAATCCTCAATCCTCAATTCTCAATCCTCAATGCTCAATCCTCAATCCTCAATCCTCAATCCTCAATCCTCAATCCTCAGTCCTCAAACCTCAATCCTGATTCCTCAATCCTGAATCCTCAATCTTCAGACCTAAGTCCTCAACAATCATTTGTCAATTCACAATCCTCAATAGAATATCATCAATTCACAGTTTTCAATACTCAATACTCAATCTGCAATCTTTAAACCTCTATCCACACACATCAATTCTCATAACTCAACCCTCAACACTCAGTCCCCAATCCTCAATCTTCAATCCTCAATCCTCAATCAATCCTCAATCCTCAATCCTCAATCTTCAATCCTCAATACTCAATCATCAATCCTCAATACTCATTCCTCAATCCTCAATCCTCAACCCTCAATCGTCAGTCTTCAAACCTCTATACTCAATCTTCAATCCTCAATCCTCAATCCTCAATCCTCAAGCCTCATCCTACAATCCTCAATACCCAATCCTCAATCTTCAATAGTCAATCCTCAATCCTCAATTCTCAATCGTCAATCCTCAGTCCTCAGTCCTCAAACCTCAATCCTCAACGCACAGCTCTCATCCTTAATCCTAAATCCTCAATCCTCAATCCTCAATCCTCAATCCTCAATCTTCAATACTCAATCTTCAATCCTCAGCCCTCAATCCTCAGTCCTCAAACCTCAATTCTGAATCCCCAATCCTGAATCCTCAATCTTCAGCCCTCAGTCCTCAACAATCAGGTGACAATCCTCAATCCTCAATAGAATATCCTCAAATCACAGTTTTCAATACAGAATACTCAATCTGGAATCTTCAAATCTCTATCCACAAACATCAATTCTCATCACTCAACCCTCAACACTCAGTCCTCAATGTTCAATCCTCAATCCTCAATTCTCAATCTTCAATCCGCAATACTCATTCTTTAATCCTCAATCCTCAATCCTCAATCTTCAATCCTCAGTCATCAATACTCAATCCTCAATCCTCAATCCTCAATCCTCAATCCTCAATCATCAATCCTCAATCTTCAATACTCAATCCTCAATCCTCAATCCTCAATCCTCAATCCTCAATCCTCAATCATCAATCCTCAATCTTCAATCCTCAATACTCAATCTTTAATCATCAATCCTCAATCCTCAATCTTCAATCCTCAATCCTCAATATACAATCATCAATATTCAATCTTCAATCCTCAATCCTCAATCCTCGATACTCAATCCTCAATCCTCAATGTTCAATCCTCAATACCCAATCCTCAGTCTTCAATCCTAAATCTTCAATCCTCAATCCCCATTCTCAATCCTCAATCCTCAGTCCTCAGTCCTCAAACCTCAATCCTCAACCCTCAGCCCTCATCGTCAATTCTCAATCCTCAATTCTCAATCCTCAATCTGCAATCCTCAATACTCAATCTTCAATCCACAATACTCAATCTTCAATCCTCAATACTCAATCTTCAATCCTCAATCCTCAATCCTCAGTCCTCAATCCTCAATCTTCAATCCTCAATACTCAACCTTCAATACTCAATCCTCAATCCCCAATCCTCAATCCTCAATCCTCAATCCTCAATACTCAATCTTCAATCCTCAATCCTCAGTCCTCAAACCTCAATTCTGAATCCTCAATCCTGAATCCTAAATCTTCAGCCCTCAGTCCTCAACAATCAGTTGCCAATCATCAATCCTCAATAGAATATCCTCAATTCACAGTCTTCAATACTCAATACTCAACCTGCAATCTTCGAATCTGCAAATCTCTATCCACAAACGTCAATTCTCATCACTCAACCCTCAACACTCAGACCTCAATGTTCAATCCTCAATCCTCAATTCTCTATCTTCAATCCTCAATACTGTATCTTCAATCCTCAATCCTCAATCCTCAATCCTCAATCCTCAAACCTCAGTCCTCATCCTCAATTCTCAATTCTCAATTCTCAATCCTCAATCCTCAATCCTCAACCCTCTATCTTCAATCCTAAATAATCAATCTCCAATACTAGATCCTCAATCCCCAATCCTCAATCCTCAATACCCAATCCTAAATCTTCAATCCTCAATACTCAATCTTCAATCCACAATCCTCAATCTTCAATCCTCAATACTCAATCTTTAATCCTCAATCCTCAATCCTCAATACTGAATCCTCAATCCTCAGTCCTCAATCCTCAATCTTCAATCCTCAATACTCAATCTTCAATCCTCAATCCTCAATCCTCAATCCTCAATACTCATTCTTCAATCCTCATTACCCAATCCACAATCTACATTCCTCAATCCTCAATACTCAATTCTCAACCCTCAATCCTCAATAATCATTCTTCAATCCTCAATCCTCGGTCTTCAAACCTCAATTCTGAATCCTCAATTCTGAATCCTCAATCTTCAGGCCTCAGTCCTCAACAATCAGTTGACAATCCTCAATCCTCAATAGAATATCCTCAATTCACAGTTTTCAATACTCAATACTGAATCCGCAATCTTCAAACCTCTATCCACAAACATCAATTCTCATCACTGAACCCTCAACACTCAGTCCTCAATGTTCAATCCTCAATCCTCAATTCTCAATCTTCAATCCTCAATACTCAATCTTTAATCATCAATCCTCAATCCTCAATCTTCAATCTTCAATCCTCAATCCTGAATCCTCAATCGTCTATCCTCAATCCTCAATCCTCAATCCTCAATCTTCAATCCTCAATACTCAATCTTCAATCCTCAATCCTCAATCCTCAATCCTCAGTCCTCATTCTTCAATCCTCGATACCCAATCCTCAATCTTCAATCCTCAATCCTCAATCCCCAATTCTCAATCCTCAATCCTCAACCCTCAGACTTCAAACATCAATACTCAACCCTCAGTCCTCGTCCTCAATCCACAACCCTCAATCCTCAATCCTCAATCTTCAATCATCAATATTCAATCTTCAATCCACAATCCTCAATCCTCGATCCTCAATCCTCAATCCTCAATGTTCAATCTTCAATACCCAATCCTCAATCTTCAATCCTCAATCCTCAATCCTCAGTCCTCAATTCTCAATCCTCAATCTTCAGTCCTCAATCCTCAATCCTCAATCCTCAATCATCAATCCTCAATCCTCAATCATCAATCCTCAATCCTCAATACACAATCCTCAATCCTGAATCCTCAATCCTCAATACTCAACCATCAACCCTCAATTCTCAATACTCAATAGAATATCCTGAATTCTCAGGATTCAATACTCAAACCTCAAACCTCAAACATCAGCCCTCATCCTCAATCCTCAATCCTCAATCCTCAATCCTCAATATTCAATCCTCAATACTCAATCTTCATTCCTCGGTCCTCAATCCTCAGTCCTCAAACCTCAATTCTGAATCCCCAATCCTGAATCCTCAATCTTCAGCGCTGAGTCCTCAACAATCAGGTGACAATCCTCAATCCTCAATAGAATATCCTCAATTCACAGTTTTCAATACGGAATACTCAATCTGGAATCTTCAAATCTCTAGCCACAAACATCAATTCTCATCACTCAACCCTCAACACTCAGACCTCAATGTTCAAACCTCAATCCTCAATTCTCAATCTTCAATCCTCAATACTCAATCTTTAATCCTCAATCCTCAACCCTCAATCTTCAATCCTCAGTCCTCAATACTCAATCCTCAATCCTCAATCCTCAATCCTCAATCATCAATCCTCAATCTTCAACACCCAATCCTCAATCCTCAATCCTCAATCCTCAATCCTCAATCCTCAATCATCAATCCTCAATCTTCAATCCTCAATACTCAATCTTTAATCATCAATCCTCAATCCTCAATCTTCAATCTTCAATCCTCAATCCTGAATCCTCAATCGTCAATCCTCAATCCTCAATCCTCAATCCTCAATCTTCAATCCTCAATACTCAATCTTCAATCCTGAATCCTCAATCCTCAATCCTCAGTCCTCATTCTTCAATCCTCGATACCCAATCCTCAATCTTCAATCCTCAATCCTCAATCCCCAATTCTCAATCCTCAATCCTCAACCCTCAGACTTCAAACATCAATACTCAACCCTCAGTCCTCGTCCTCAATCCACAACCCTCAATCCTCAATCCTCAATCTTCAATCATCAATATTCAATCTTCAATCCACAATCCTCAATCCTCGATCCTCAATCCTCAATCCTCAATGTTCAGTCTTCAATACCCAATCCTCAATCTTCAATCCTCAATCCTCAATCCTCAGTCCTCAATTCTCAATCCTCAATCTTCAGTCCTCAATCCTCAATCCTCAATCCTCAATCATCAATCCTCAATCCTCAATCATCAATCCTCAATCCTCAATACACAATCCTCAATCCTGAATCCTCAATCCTCAATACTCAACCATCAACCCTCAATTCTCAATACTCAATAGAATATCCTGAATTCTCAGGATTCAATACTCAAACCTCAAACCTCAAACATCAGCCCTCATCCTCAATCCTCAATCCTCAATCCTCAATCCTCAATATTCAATCCTCAATACTCAATCTTCAATCCTCAATCCTCAATCCTCAGTCCTCAAACCTCAATTCTGTATCCTCAATCCTGAATCCTCAATCATCAGCCCTCAGTCCTCAACAATCAGGTGACAATCCTCAATCCTCAATAGAATATCTTCAATTCACAGTTTTCAATACACAATACTCAATCTGCAATCTTCAAATCTCTATCCACAAACATCAATTCTCATCCCTCAACCCTCAACACTCAGTCCTCAATGTTCAATCCTCAATCCTCAATTCTCAATCTTCAATCCTCAATACTCACTCTTTAATCCTCAATCCTCAATCCTCAATCTTCAATCCTCAGTCCTCAATACTCAATCCTCAATCCTCAATCCTCAATCCTCAATCATCAATCCTCAACCTTCAATACTCAATCCTCAATCCTCAATCCTCAATCCTCAATCCTCAATCATCAATGCTCAGTCTTCAATCCTCAACACTCAATCTTTAATCATCAATCCTCAATCCTCAATCTTCAATCCTCAATCCTCAATCCTGAATCCTCAATCCTCAATCCTCAATCCTCAATCCTCAATCCTCAATATTCAATCCTCAATACTCAATCTTCAATCCTCGATCCTCAATCCTAAATCCTCAGTCCTCATTCTTCAATCCTCAATACCCAATCCTCAATCTTCAATCCTCAATACTCAATCCTCAATTCTCAATCCTCAGTCCTCAATCTTCTGACCTCAAACATCAATAATCAACCCTCAGTCCTCGTCCTCAATCCACAACCCTCAGTCCTCAATCCTCAATCTTCAATCATCAATATTCAATCTTCAATCCTCAACCCTCAATCCTCGATCCCCAATCCTCAATCCTCAATGTTCAATAATCAATACCCAATCCTCAATCTTCAATCCTCAATCCTCAATCCTCAATCCTCAATTCTCAATCCTCAATGCTCAATCCTCAATCCTCAATCCTCAATCCTCAATCCTCAATCCTCAGTCCTCAAACCTCAATCCTGATTCCTCAATCCTGAATCCTCAATCTTCAGACCTAAGTCCTCAACAATCATTTGTCAATTCACAATCCTCAATAGAATATCATCAATTCACAGTTTTCAATACTCAATACTCAATCTGCAATCTTTAAACCTCTATCCACACACATCAATTCTCATAACTCAACCCTCAACACTCAGTCCCCAATCCTCAATCTTCAATCCTCAATCCTCAATCAATCCTCAATCCTCAATCCTCAATCTTCAATCCTCAATACTCAATCATCAATCCTCAATACTCATTCCTCAATCCTCAATCCTCAACCCTCAATCGTCAGTCTTCAAACCTCTATACTCAATCTTCAATCCTCAATCCTCAATCCTCAATCCTCAAGCCTCATCCTACAATCCTCAATACCCAATCCTCAATCTTCAATAGTCAATCCTCAATCCTCAATTCTCAATCGTCAATCCTCAGTCCTCAGTCCTCAAACCTCAATCCTCAACGCACAGCTCTCATCCTTAATCCTAAATCCTCAATCCTCAATCCTCAATCCTCAATCTTCAATACTCAATCTTCAATCCTCAGCCCTCAATCCTCAGTCCTCAAACCTCAATTCTGAATCCCCAATCCTGAATCCTCAATCTTCAGCCCTCAGTCCTCAACAATCAGGTGACAATCCTCAATCCTCAATAGAATATCCTCAAATCACAGTTTTCAATACAGAATACTCAATCTGGAATCTTCAAATCTCTATCCACAAACATCAATTCTCATCACTCAACCCTCAACACTCAGTCCTCAATGTTCAATCCTCAATCCTCAATTCTCAATCTTCAATCCGCAATACTCATTCTTTAATCCTCAATCCTCAATCCTCAATCTTCAATCCTCAGTCATCAATACTCAATCCTCAATCCTCAATCCTCAATCCTCAATCCTCAATCATCAATCCTCAATCTTCAATACTCAATCCTCAATCCTCAATCCTCAATCCTCAATCCTCAATCCTCAATCATCAATCCTCAATCTTCAATCCTCAATACTCAATCTTTAATCATGAATCCTCAATCCTCAATCTTCAATCCTCAATCCTCAATATACAATCATCAATATTCAATCTTCAATCCTCAATCCTCAATCCTCGATACTCAATCCTCAATCCTCAATGTTCAATCCTCAATACCCAATCCTCAGTCTTCAATCCTAAATCTTCAATCCTCAATCCCCATTCTCAATCCTCAATCCTCAGTCCTCAGTCCTCAAACCTCAATCCTCAACCCTCAGCCCTCATCGTCAATTCTCAATCCTCAATTCTCAATCCTCAATCTGCAATCCTCAATACTCAATCTTCAATCCACAATACTCAATCTTCAATCCTCAATACTCAATCTTCAATCCTCAATCCTCAATCCTCAGTCCTCAATCCTCAATCTTCAATCCTCAATACTCAACCTTCAATACTCAATCCTCAATCCCCAATCCTCAATCCTCAATCCTCAATCCTCAATACTCAATCTTCAATCCTCAATCCTCAGTCCTCAAACCTCAATTCTGAATCCTCAATCCTGAATCCTAAATCTTCAGCCCTCAGTCCTCAACAATCAGTTGCCAATCATCAATCCTCAATAGAATATCCTCAATTCACAGTCTTCAATACTCAATACTCAACCTGCAATCTTCGAATCTGCAAATCTCTATCCACAAACGTCAATTCTCATCACTCAACCCTCAACACTCAGACCTCAATGTTCAATCCTCAATCCTCAATTCTCTATCTTCAATCCTCAATACTGTATCTTCAATCCTCAATCCTCAATCCTCAATCCTCAATCCTCAAACCTCAGTCCTCATCCTCAATTCTCAATTCTCAATTCTCAATCCTCAATCCTCAATCCTCAACCCTCTATCTTCAATCCTAAATAATCAATCTCCAATACTAGATCCTCAATCCCCAATCCTCAATCCTCAATACCCAATCCTAAATCTTCAATCCTCAATACTCAATCTTCAATCCACAATCCTCAATCTTCAATCCTCAATACTCAATCTTTAATCCTCAATCCTCAATCCTCAATACTGAATCCTCAATCCTCAGTCCTCAATCCTCAATCTTCAATCCTCAATACTCAATCTTCAATCCTCAATCCTCAATCCTCAATCCTCAATACTCATTCTTCAATCCTCATTACCCAATCCACAATCTACATTCCTCAATCCTCAATACTCAATTCTCAACCCTCAATCCTCAATAATCATTCTTCAATCCTCAATCCTCGGTCTTCAAACCTCAATTCTGAATCCTCAATTCTGAATCCTCAATCTTCAGGCCTCAGTCCTCAACAATCAGTTGACAATCCTCAATCCTCAATAGAATATCCTCAATTCACAGTTTTCAATACTCAATACTGAATCCGCAATCTTCAAACCTCTATCCACAAACATCAATTCTCATCACTGAACCCTCAACACTCAGTCCTCAATGTTCAATCCTCAATCCTCAATTCTCAATCTTCAATCCTCAATACTCAATCTTTAATCATCAATCGTCAATCCTCAATCTTCAATCTTCAATCCTCAATCCTGAATCCTCAATCGTCTATCCTCAATCCTCAATCCTCAATCCTCAATCTTCAATCCTCAATACTCAATCTTCAATCCTCAATCCTCAATCCTCAATCCTCAGTCCTCATTCTTCAATCCTCGATACCCAATCCTCAATCTTCAATCCTCAATCCTCAATCCCCAATTCTCAATCCTCAATCCTCAACCCTCAGACTTCAAACATCAATACTCAACCCTCAGTCCTCGTCCTCAATCCACAACCCTCAATCCTCAATCCTCAATCTTCAATCATCAATATTCAATCTTCAATCCACAATCCTCAATCCTCGATCCTCAATCCTCAATCCTCAATGTTCAATCTTCAATACCCAATCCTCAATCTTCAATCCTCAATCCTCAATCCTCAGTCCTCAATTCTCAATCCTCAATCTTCAGTCCTCAATCCTCAATCCTCAATCCTCAATCATCAATCCTCAATCCTCAATCATCAATCCTCAATCCTCAATACACAATCCTCAATCCTGAATCCTCAATCCTCAATACTCAACCATCAACCCTCAATTCTCAATACTCAATAGAATATCCTGAATTCTCAGGATTCAATACTCAAACCTCAAACCTCAAACATCAGCCCTCATCCTCAATCCTCAATCCTCAATCCTCAATCCTCAATATTCAATCCTCAATACTCAATCTTCATTCCTCGGTCCTCAATCCTCAGTCCTCAAACCTCAATTCTGAATCCCCAATCCTGAATCCTCAATCTTCAGCGCTGAGTCCTCAACAATCAGGTGACAATCCTCAATCCTCAATAGAATATCCTCAATTCACAGTTTTCAATACGGAATACTCAATCTGGAATCTTCAAATCTCTAGCCACAAACATCAATTCTCATCACTCAACCCTCAACACTCAGACCTCAATGTTCAAACCTCAATCCTCAATTCTCAATCTTCAATCCTCAATACTCAATCTTTAATCCTCAATCCTCAACCCTCAATCTTCAATCCTCAGTCCTCAATACTCAATCCTCAATCCTCAATCCTCAATCCTCAATCATCAATCCTCAATCTTCAACACCCAATCCTCAATCCTCAATCCTCAATCCTCAATCCTCAATCCTCAATCATCAATCCTCAATCTTCAATCCTCAATACTCAATCTTTAATCATCAATCCTCAATCCTCAATCTTCAATCTTCAATCCTCAATCCTGAATCCTCAATCGTCAATCCTCAATCCTCAATCCTCAATCCTCAATCTTCAATCCTCAATACTCAATCTTCAATCCTGAATCCTCAATCCTCAATCCTCAGTCCTCATTCTTCAATCCTCGATACCCAATCCTCAATCTTCAATCCTCAATCCTCAATCCCCAATTCTCAATCCTCAATCCTCAACCCTCAGACTTCAAACATCAATACTCAACCCTCAGTCCTCGTCCTCAATCCACAACCCTCAATCCTCAATCCTCAATCTTCAATCATCAATATTCAATCTTCAATCCACAATCCTCAATCCTCGATCCTCAATCCTCAATCCTCAATGTTCAGTCTTCAATACCCAATCCTCAATCTTCAATCCTCAATCCTCAATCCTCAGTCCTCAATTCTCAATCCTCAATCTTCAGTCCTCAATCCTCAATCCTCAATCCTCAATCATCAACCCTCAATCCTCAATCATCAATCCTCAATCCTCAATACACAATCCTCAATCCTGAATCCTCAATCCTCAATACTCAACCATCAACCCTCAATTCTCAATACTCAATAGAATATCCTGAATTCTCAGGATTCAATACTCAAACCTCAAACCTCAAACATCAGCCCTCATCCTCAATCCTCAATCCTCAATCCTCAATCCTCAATATTCAATCCTCAATACTCAATCTTCAATCCTCAATCCTCAATCCTCAGTCCTCAAACCTCAATTCTGTATCCTCAATCCTGAATCCTCAATCATCAGCCCTCAGTCCTCAACAATCAGGTGACAATCCTCAATCCTCAATAGAATATCTTCAATTCACAGTTTTCAATACACAATACTCAATCTGCAATCTTCAAATCTCTATCCACAAACATCAATTCTCATCCCTCAACCCTCAACACTCAGTCCTCAATGTTCAATCCTCAATCCTCAATTCTCAATCTTCAATCCTCAATACTCACTCTTTAATCCTCAATCCTCAATCCTCAATCTTCAATCCTCAGTCCTCAATACTCAATCCTCAATCCTCAATCCTCAATCCTCAATCATCAATCCTCAACCTTCAATACTCAATCCTCAATCCTCAATCCTCAATCCTCAATCCTCAATCATCAATGCTCAGTCTTCAATCCTCAACACTCAATCTTTAATCATCAATCCTCAATCCTCAATCTTCAATCCTCAATCCTCAATCCTGAATCCTCAATCCTCAATCCTCAATCCTCAATCCTCAATCCTCAATATTCAATCCTCAATACTCAATCTTCAATCCTCGATCCTCAATCCTAAATCCTCAGTCCTCATTCTTCAATCCTCAATACCCAATCCTCAATCTTCAATCCTCAATACTCAATCCTCAATTCTCAATCCTCAGTCCTCAATCTTCTGACCTCAAACATCAATAATCAACCCTCAGTCCTCGTCCTCAATCCACAACCCTCAGTCCTCAATCCTCAATCTTCAATCATCAATATTCAATCTTCAATCCTCAACCCTCAATCCTCGATCCCCAATCCTCAATCCTCAATGTTCAATAATCAATACCCAATCCTCAATCTTCAATCCTCAATCCTCAATCCTCAATCCTCAATTCTCAATCCTCAATGCTCAATCCTCAATCCTCAATCCTCAATCCTCAATCCTCAATCCTCAGTCCTCAAACCTCAATCCTGATTCCTCAATCCTGAATCCTCAATCTTCAGACCTAAGTCCTCAACAATCATTTGTCAATTCACAATCCTCAATAGAATATCATCAATTCACAGTTTTCAATACTCAATACTCAATCTGCAATCTTTAAACCTCTATCCACACACATCAATTCTCATAACTCAACCCTCAACACTCAGTCCCCAATCCTCAATCTTCAATCCTCAATCCTCAATCAATCCTCAATCCTCAATCCTCAATCTTCAATCCTCAATACTCAATCATCAATCCTCAATACTCATTCCTCAATCCTCAATCCTCAACCCTCAATCGTCAGTCTTCAAACCTCTATACTCAATCTTCAATCCTCAATCCTCAATCCTCAATCCTCAAGCCTCATCCTACAATCCTCAATACCCAATCCTCAATCTTCAATAGTCAATCCTCAATCCTCAATTCTCAATCGTCAATCCTCAGTCCTCAGTCCTCAAACCTCAATCCTCAACGCACAGCTCTCATCCTTAATCCTAAATCCTCAATCCTCAATCCTCAATCCTCAATCTTCAATACTCAATCTTCAATCCTCAGCCCTCAATCCTCAGTCCTCAAACCTCAATTCTGAATCCCCAATCCTGAATCCTCAATCTTCAGCCCTCAGTCCTCAACAATCAGGTGACAATCCTCAATCCTCAATAGAATATCCTCAAATCACAGTTTTCAATACAGAATACTCAATCTGGAATCTTCAAATCTCTATCCACAAACATCAATTCTCATCACTCAACCCTCAACACTCAGTCCTCAATGTTCAATCCTCAATCCTCAATTCTCAATCTTCAATCCGCAATACTCATTCTTTAATCCTCAATCCTCAATCCTCAATCTTCAATCCTCAGTCATCAATACTCAATCCTCAATCCTCAATCCTCAATCCTCAATCCTCAATCATCAATCCTCAATCTTCAATACTCAATCCTCAATCCTCAATCCTCAATCCTCAATCCTCAATCCTCAATCATCAATCCTCAATCTTCAATCCTCAATACTCAATCTTTAATCATCAATCCTCAATCCTCAATCTTCAATCCTCAATCCTCAATATACAATCATCAATATTCAATCTTCAATCCTCAATCCTCAATCCTCGATACTCAATCCTCAATCCTCAATGTTCAATCCTCAATACCCAATCCTCAGTCTTCAATCCTAAATCTTCAATCCTCAATCCCCATTCTCAATCCTCAATCCTCAGTCCTCAGTCCTCAAACCTCAATCCTCAACCCTCAGCCCTCATCGTCAATTCTCAATCCTCAATTCTCAATCCTCAATCTGCAATCCTCAATACTCAATCTTCAATCCACAATACTCAATCTTCAATCCTCAATACTCAATCTTCAATCCTCAATCCTCAATCCTCAGTCCTCAATCCTCAATCTTCAATCCTCAATACTCAACCTTCAATACTCAATCCTCAATCCCCAATCCTCAATCCTCAATCCTCAATCCTCAATACTCAATCTTCAATCCTCAATCCTCAGTCCTCAAACCTCAATTCTGAATCCTCAATCCTGAATCCTAAATCTTCAGCCCTCAGTCCTCAACTATCAGTTGCCAATCATCAATCCTCAATAGAATATCCTCAATTCACAGTCTTCAATACTCAATACTCAACCTGCAATCTTCGAATCTGCAAATCTCTATCCACAAACGTCAATTCTCATCACTCAACCCTCAACACTCAGACCTCAATGTTCAATCCTCAATCCTCAATTCTCTATCTTCAATCCTCAATACTGTATCTTCAATCCTCAATCCTCAATCCTCAATCCTCAATCCTCAAACCTCAGTCCTCATCCTCAATTCTCAATTCTCAATTCTCAATCCTCAATCCTCAATCCTCAACCCTCTATCTTCAATCCTAAATAATCAATCTCCAATACTAGATCCTCAATCCCCAATCCTCAATCCTCAATACCCAATCCTAAATCTTCAATCCTCAATACTCAATCTTCAATCCACAATCCTCAATCTTCAATCCTCAATACTCAATCTTTAATCCTCAATCCTCAATCCTCAATACTGAATCCTCAATCCTCAGTCCTCAATCCTCAATCTTCAATCCTCAATACTCAATCTTCAATCCTCAATCCTCAATCCTCAATCCTCAATACTCATTCTTCAATCCTCATTACCCAATCCACAATCTACATTCCTCAATCCTCAATACTCAATTCTCAACCCTCAATCCTCAATAATCATTCTTCAATCCTCAATCCTCGGTCTTCAAACCTCAATTCTGAATCCTCAATTCTGAATCCTCAATCTTCAGGCCTCAGTCCTCAACAATCAGTTGACAATCCTCAATCCTCAATAGAATATCCTCAATTCACAGTTTTCAATACTCAATACTGAATCCGCAATCTTCAAACCTCTATCCACAAACATCAATTCTCATCACTGAACCCTCAACACTCAGTCCTCAATGTTCAATCCTCAATCCTCAATTCTCAATCTTCAATCCTCAATACTCAATCTTTAATCATCAATCGTCAATCCTCAATCTTCAATCTTCAATCCTCAATCCTGAATCCTCAATCGTCTATCCTCAATCCTCAATCCTCAATCCTCAATCTTCAATCCTCAATACTCAATCTTCAATCCTCAATCCTCAATCCTCAATCCTCAGTCCTCATTCTTCAATCCTCGATACCCAATCCTCAATCTTCAATCCTCAATCCTCAATCCCCAATTCTCAATCCTCAATCCTCAACCCTCAGACTTCAAACATCAATACTCAACCCTCAGTCCTCGTCCTCAATCCACAACCCTCAATCCTCAATCCTCAATCTTCAATCATCAATATTCAATCTTCAATCCACAATCCTCAATCCTCGATCCTCAATCCTCAATCCTCAATGTTCAGTCTTCAATACCCAATCCTCAATCTTCAATCCTCAATCCTCAATCCTCAGTCCTCAATTCTCAATCCTCAATCTTCAGTCCTCAATCCTCAATCCTCAATCCTCAATCATCAATCCTCAATCCTCAATCATCAATCCTCAATCCTCAATACACAATCCTCAATCCTGAATCCTCAATCCTCAATACTCAACCATCAACCCTCAATTCTCAATACTCAATAGAATATCCTGAATTCTCAGGATTCAATACTCAAACCTCAAACCTCAAACATCAGCCCTCATCCTCAATCCTCAATCCTCAATCCTCAATCCTCAATATTCAATCCTCAATACTCAATCTTCAATCCTCAATCCTCAATCCTCAGTCCTCAAACCTCAATTCTGTATCCTCAATCCTGAATCCTCAATCATCAGCCCTCAGTCCTCAACAATCAGGTGACAATCCTCAATCCTCAATAGAATATCTTCAATTCACAGTTTTCAATACACAATACTCAATCTGCAATCTTCAAATCTCTATCCACAAACATCAATTCTCATCCCTCAACCCTCAACACTCAGTCCTCAATGTTCAATCCTCAATCCTCAATTCTCAATCTTCAATCCTCAATACTCACTCTTTAATCCTCAATCCTCAATCCTCAATCTTCAATCCTCAGTCCTCAATACTCAATCCTCAATCCTCAATCCTCAATCCTCAATCATCAATCCTCAACCTTCAATACTCAATCCTCAATCCTCAATCCTCAATCCTCAATCCTCAATCATCAATGCTCAGTCTTCAATCCTCAACACTCAATCTTTAATCATCAATCCTCAATCCTCAATCTTCAATCCTCAATCTTCAATCCTGAATACTCAATCCTCAATCCTCAATCCTCAATCCTCAATCCTCAATATTCAATCCTCAATACTCAATCTTCAATCCTCGATCCTCAATCCTAAATCCTCAGTCCTCATTCTTCAATCCTCAATACCCAATCCTCAATCTTCAATCCTCAATACTCAATCCTCAATTCTCAATCCTCAGTCCTCAATCTTCTGACCTCAAACATCAATAATCAACCCTCAGTCCTCGTCCTCAATCCACAACCCTCAGTCCTCAATCCTCAATCTTCAATCATCAATATTCAATCTTCAATCCTCAACCCTCAATCCTCGATCCCCAATCCTCAATCCTCAATGTTCAATAATCAATACCCAATCCTCAATCTTCAATCCTCAATCCTCAATCCTCAATCCTCAATTCTCAATCCTCAATGCTCAATCCTCAATCCTCAATCCTCAATCCTCAATCCTCAATCCTCAGTCCTCAAACCTCAATCCTGATTCCTCAATCCTGAATCCTCAATCTTCAGACCTAAGTCCTCAACAATCATTTGTCAATTCACAATCCTCAATAGAATATCATCAATTCACAGTTTTCAATACTCAATACTCAATCTGCAATCTTTAAACCTCTATCCACACACATCAATTCTCATAACTCAACCCTCAACACTCAGTCCCCAATCCTCAATCTTCAATCCTCAATCCTCAATCAATCCTCAATCCTCAATCCTCAATCTTCAATCCTCAATACTCAATCATCAATCCTCAATACTCATTCCTCAATCCTCAATCCTCAACCCTCAATCGTCAGTCTTCAAACCTCTATACTCAATCTTCAATCCTCAATCCTCAATCCTCAATCCTCAAGCCTCATCCTACAATCCTCAATACCCAATCCTCAATCTTCAATAGTCAATCCTCAATCCTCAATTCTCAATCGTCAATCCTCAGTCCTCAGTCCTCAAACCTCAATCCTCAACGCACAGCTCTCATCCTTAATCCTAAATCCTCAATCCTCAATCCTCAATCCTCAATCTTCAATACTCAATCTTCAATCCTCAGCCCTCAATCCTCAGTCCTCAAACCTCAATTCTGAATCCCCAATCCTGAATCCTCAATCTTCAGCCCTCAGTCCTCAACAATCAGGTGACAATCCTCAATCCTCAATAGAATATCCTCAAATCACAGTTTTCAATACAGAATACTCAATCTGGAATCTTCAAATCTCTATCCACAAACATCAATTCTCATCACTCAACCCTCAACACTCAGTCCTCAATGTTCAATCCTCAATCCTCAATTCTCAATCTTCAATCCGCAATACTCATTCTTTAATCCTCAATCCTCAATCCTCAATCTTCAATCCTCAGTCATCAATACTCAATCCTCAATCCTCAATCCTCAATCCTCAATCCTCAATCATCAATCCTCAATCTTCAATACTCAATCCTCAATCCTCAATCCTCAATCCTCAATCCTCAATCCTCAATCATCAATCCTCAATCTTCAATCCTCAATACTCAATCTTTAATCATCAATCCTCAATCCTCAATCTTCAATCCTCAATCCTCAATATACAATCATCAATATTCAATCTTCAATCCTCAATCCTCAATCCTCGATACTCAATCCTCAATCCTCAATGTTCAATCCTCAATACCCAATCCTCAGTCTTCAATCCTAAATCTTCAATCCTCAATCCCCATTCTCAATCCTCAATCCTCAGTCCTCAGTCCTCAAACCTCAATCCTCAACCCTCAGCCCTCATCGTCAATTCTCAATCCTCAATTCTCAATCCTCAATCTGCAATCCTCAATACTCAATCTTCAATCCACAATACTCAATCTTCAATCCTCAATACTCAATCTTCAATCCTCAATCCTCAATCCTCAGTCCTCAATCCTCAATCTTCAATCCTCAATACTCAACCTTCAATACTCAATCCTCAATCCCCAATCCTCAATCCTCAATCCTCAATCCTCAATACTCAATCTTCAATCCTCAATCCTCAGTCCTCAAACCTCAATTCTGAATCCTCAATCCTGAATCCTAAATCTTCAGCCCTCAGTCCTCAACAATCAGTTGCCAATCATCAATCCTCAATAGAATATCCTCAATTCACAGTCTTCAATACTCAATACTCAACCTGCAATCTTCGAATCTGCAAATCTCTATCCACAAACGTCAATTCTCATCACTCAACCCTCAACACTCAGACCTCAATGTTCAATCCTCAATCCTCAATTCTCTATCTTCAATCCTCAATACTGTATCTTCAATCCTCAATCCTCAATCCTCAATCCTCAATCCTCAAACCTCAGTCCTCATCCTCAATTCTCAATTCTCAATTCTCAATCCTCAATCCTCAATCCTCAACCCTCTATCTTCAATCCTAAATAATCAATCTCCAATACTAGATCCTCAATCCCCAATCCTCAATCCTCAATACCCAATCCTAAATCTTCAATCCTCAATACTCAATCTTCAATCCACAATCCTCAATCTTCAATCCTCAATACTCAATCTTTAATCCTCAATCCTCAATCCTCAATACTGAATCCTCAATCCTCAGTCCTCAATCCTCAATCTTCAATCCTCAATACTCAATCTTCAATCCTCAATCCTCAATCCTCAATCCTCAATACTCATTCTTCAATCCTCATTACCCAATCCACAATCTACATTCCTCAATCCTCAATACTCAATTCTCAACCCTCAATCCTCAATAATCATTCTTCAATCCTCAATCCTCGGTCTTCAAACCTCAATTCTGAATCCTCAATTCTGAATCCTCAATCTTCAGGCCTCAGTCCTCAACAATCAGTTGACAATCCTCAATCCTCAATAGAATATCCTCAATTCACAGTTTTCAATACTCAATACTGAATCCGCAATCTTCAAACCTCTATCCACAAACATCAATTCTCATCACTGAACCCTCAACACTCAGTCCTCAATGTTCAATCCTCAATCCTCAATTCTCAATCTTCAATCCTCAATACTCAATCTTTAATCATCAATCGTCAATCCTCAATCTTCAATCTTCAATCCTCAATCCTGAATCCTCAATCGTCTATCCTCAATCCTCAATCCTCAATCCTCAATCTTCAATCCTCAATACTCAATCTTCAATCCTCAATCCTCAATCCTCAATCCTCAGTCCTCATTCTTCAATCCTCGATACCCAATCCTCAATCTTCAATCCTCAATCCTCAATCCCCAATTCTCAATCCTCAATCCTCAACCCTCAGACTTCAAACATCAATACTCAACCCTCAGTCCTCGTCCTCAATCCACAACCCTCAATCCTCAATCCTCAATCTTCAATCATCAATATTCAATCTTCAATCCACAATCCTCAATCCTCGATCCTCAATCCTCAATCCTCAATGTTCAATCTTCAATACCCAATCCTCAATCTTCAATCCTCAATCCTCAATCCTCAGTCCTCAATTCTCAATCCTCAATCTTCAGTCCTCAATCCTCAATCCTCAATCCTCAATCATCAATCCTCAATCCTCAATCATCAATCCTCAATCCTCAATACACAATCCTCAATCCTGAATCCTCAATCCTCAATACTCAACCATCAACCCTCAATTCTCAATACTCAATAGAATATCCTGAATTCTCAGGATTCAATACTCAAACCTCAAACCTCAAACATCAGCCCTCATCCTCAATCCTCAATCCTCAATCCTCAATCCTCAATATTCAATCCTCAATACTCAATCTTCATTCCTCGGTCCTCAATCCTCAGTCCTCAAACCTCAATTCTGAATCCCCAATCCTGAATCCTCAATCTTCAGCGCTGAGTCCTCAACAATCAGGTGACAATCCTCAATCCTCAATAGAATATCCTCAATTCACAGTTTTCAATACGGAATACTCAATCTGGAATCTTCAAATCTCTAGCCACAAACATCAATTCTCATCACTCAACCCTCAACACTCAGACCTCAATGTTCAAACCTCAATCCTCAATTCTCAATCTTCAATCCTCAATACTCAATCTTTAATCCTCAATCCTCAACCCTCAATCTTCAATCCTCAGTCCTCAATACTCAATCCTCAATCCTCAATCCTCAATCCTCAATCATCAATCCTCAATCTTCAACACCCAATCCTCAATCCTCAATCCTCAATCCTCAATCCTCAATCCTCAATCATCAATCCTCAATCTTCAATCCTCAATACTCAATCTTTAATCATCAATCCTCAATCCTCAATCTTCAATCTTCAATCCTCAATCCTGAATCCTCAATCGTCAATCCTCAATCCTCAATCCTCAATCCTCAATCTTCAATCCTCAATACTCAATCTTCAATCCTGAATCCTCAATCCTCAATCCTCAGTCCTCATTCTTCAATCCTCGATACCCAATCCTCAATCTTCAATCCTCAATCCTCAATCCCCAATTCTCAATCCTCAATCCTCAACCCTCAGACTTCAAACATCAATACTCAACCCTCAGTCCTCGTCCTCAATCCACAACCCTCAATCCTCAATCCTCAATCTTCAATCATCAATATTCAATCTTCAATCCACAATCCTCAATCCTCGATCCTCAATCCTCAATCCTCAATGTTCAGTCTTCAATACCCAATCCTCAATCTTCAATCCTCAATCCTCAATCCTCAGTCCTCAATTCTCAATCCTCAATCTTCAGTCCTCAATCCTCAATCCTCAATCCTCAATCATCAATCCTCAATCCTCAATCATCAATCCTCAATCCTCAATACACAATCCTCAATCCTGAATCCTCAATCCTCAATACTCAACCATCAACCCTCAATTCTCAATACTCAATAGAATATCCTGAATTCTCAGGATTCAATACTCAAACCTCAAACCTCAAACATCAGCCCTCATCCTCAATCCTCAATCCTCAATCCTCAATCCTCAATATTCAATCCTCAATACTCAATCTTCAATCCTCAATCCTCAATCCTCAGTCCTCAAACCTCAATTCTGTATCCTCAATCCTGAATCCTCAATCATCAGCCCTCAGTCCTCAACAATCAGGTGACAATCCTCAATCCTCAATAGAATATCTTCAATTCACAGTTTTCAATACACAATACTCAATCTGCAATCTTCAAATCTCTATCCACAAACATCAATTCTCATCCCTCAACCCTCAACACTCAGTCCTCAATGTTCAATCCTCAATCCTCAATTCTCAATCTTCAATCCTCAATACTCACTCTTTAATCCTCAATCCTCAATCCTCAATCTTCAATCCTCAGTCCTCAATACTCAATCCTCAATCCTCAATCCTCAATCCTCAATCATCAATCCTCAACCTTCAATACTCAATCCTCAATCCTCAATCCTCAATCCTCAATCCTCAATCATCAATGCTCAGTCTTCAATCCTCAACACTCAATCTTTAATCATCAATCCTCAATCCTCAATCTTCAATCCTCAATCCTCAATCCTGAATCCTCAATTCTCAATCCTCAATCCTCAATCCTCAATCCTCAATATTCAATCCTCAATACTCAATCTTCAATCCTCGATCCTCAATCCTAAATCCTCAGTCCTCATTCTTCAATCCTCAATACCCAATCCTCAATCTTCAATCCTCAATACTCAATCCTCAATTCTCAATCCTCAATCCTCAATCTTCTGACCTCAAACATCAATAATCAACCCTCAGTCCTCGTCCTCAATCCACAACCCTCAGTCCTCAATCCTCAATCTTCAATCATCAATATTCAATCTTCAATCCTCAACCCTCAATCCTCGATCCCCAATCCTCAATCCTCAATGTTCAATAATCAATACCCAATCCTCAATCTTCAATCCTCAATCCTCAATCCTCAATCCTCAATTCTCAATCCTCAATCCGCAGTCCTCAGTCCTCAAACCTCAACCCTCAACCCGCAGCCCTCATCGTCAATACTCAATCCTCAATCCTCAATCCTCAATCTTCAATCCTCAATACTCAATCTTCAATCCACAATCCTCAATCTTCAATCCTCAATACTCAATCTTCAATCCTCAATCCTCAATCCTCAATACTCAATCCTCAATCCTAAATCCTCAGTCCTCATCCTTCAATCCTCAATACCCAATCCTCAATCTTCAATCCTCAATCCTCAATCCTCAATCCTCAACCTTCAGACCTCAAACATCAATACTCAACCCTCAGTCCTCGTCCTCAATCCACAACACTCAATCTTCAATCCTCAATCTTCAATCATCAATATTGAATCTTCAATCCTCAACCCTCAATCCTGGATCCTCAATCCTCAATCCTCAATGCTCAATCCTCAATTACCAATCCTCAATCGTCAATCCTCAATCCTCAATCCTCAATCCTCAATTCTCAATCCTCAATCCTCAGTCCTCAGTCCTCAAACCTCAAACCTCAACCCTCATACCTCAATCCTCAACCGTCAGTCCCTGTCCTCAATCCTCAACACTCAATCCTCAATCCTTAATCCTCAATCGTCAATCCTCAATCCTCAATCCTCAATCTTCAATCCTCAATCCTCAATCCTCAATCCTCTATCCTCATTCTTCAATACTCAATACCCAATCCTCAATCTTCAACACTCAATCCTCAGTCCTCAATTCTCAATCCTCAATCCTCAGTCCTCAGTCCTCAAACCTCAATACTCAACCCTCAGCCCTCATCCTCAATCCTCAGTCCTCAATCCTCAATCCTCAATCTTCAATCCTCGATACTCAATCTTCAATCATCAATCCTCAGTCCTCAAACCTCAGTTCTGAATCCTCAATCCTGAATCCTCAATCTTCAGCCCTCAGTCCTCAACAATCAGTTGTCAACCCTGAATCCTCAATAGAATATCCTCAATTCACAGTTTTCAATACTCAATACTCAATCTGCATTCTTCAAACCTCTATCCTCAAACATCAATTCTCAACACTCAATCCTCAACACTCAGTCCACTCTTTTCAATCCTCCATCCTCAACCCTCAATCCTCAAGCGTCAATCCTCAATCCTCAACCCTCAATCCTCAGTCCTTAAACCTCAATCCCGATTCCTCAATCCTGAATCCTCAATCTTTAGCCCTCAGTCCTCAACAATCAATTGTCAATCGTCAATCCTCAATAGAATATCCTCAATTCACAGTTTTCAATACTCAATCCACATTCTTCAATCTTCAAATCTCAATCCACAAACATCAATTCCCATCACTCAACCCTCAACACTAAGTCCTCAATCTTCAATCCTCAATCCTCAATCCTCAACCTTCAGTCCTCAATACTCAATCTTCAATCCTCAATTCTCAATCCTCAATCCTCAATCCTCAGACCTCAAACATCAATACTCAACCCTCAGTCCTCGTCCTCAATCCACAACCCTCAATCCTCAATCCTCAACCTTCAATCATCAATATTCAGTCTTCAATCCTCAATCCTCAATCCTCGATCCTCAATCCTCAATCCTCAATGTTCAATCCTCAATACCCAATCCTCAATCTTCAATCCTCAATCCTCAATCCTCAATCCTCAATTCTCAATCCTCAATCCTCAGTCCTCAGTCCTCAAACCTCAATTCTCAACCCTCAGCCCTCATCGTCAACTCTCAATCCTCAATCCTCAATCCTCAATCTTCAATCCTCGATACTCAATCTTCAATTCACAATCCTCAACCTTCAATCCTCAGTCCTCAATCCTCAATACCCAATCCTCAATCTTCAACACTCTATCCTCAATCCTCGATTCTGAATACTCAATCCTCAGTCCTCAGTCCTCAAACCTCAATACTCAACCCTCAGCCCTCATCCTCAACCCACAATCCTCAATCCTCAATCCTCAATCCTCAATCCTCAATCCTCAATCTTCAATCCTCAATACTCAATCTTCAATCCTCCGTCCTCAATCCTCAGTCCTCAAACCTCAATTCACAATCCCCAATCCTGAATCCTCAATCTTCAGCCCTCAGTCCTCAACAATCAGGTGACAATCCTCAATCCTCAATAGAATATCATCAATTCACAGTTTTCAATACAGAATACTCAATCTGGAATCTTCAAATCTCTATCCACAAACATCAATTCTCATCACTCAACCCACAACACTCAGTCCTCAATTTTCAATCCTCAATCCTCAATTCTCAATCTTCAATCCGCAATACTCAATCTTTAATCCTCAATCCTCAATCCTCAATCTTCAATCCTCAGTCATCAATACTCAATCCTCAATCCTCAATCCTCAATCCTCAATCATCAATCCTCAAATTTCAATACTCAATCCTCAATCCTCAATCCTCAATCCTCAATCCTCAATCCTCAATCATCAATCCTCAATCTTCAATCCTCAATACTCAATCTTTAATCATCAACCCTCAATCCTCAATCTTCAATCCTCAATCCTCAATCCTCAATCCTCAATTCTCAATCCTCAATCCTCAGTCCTCAGTCCTCAAACCTCAATCCTCAACCCTCAGCCCTTATCGTCAATTCTCAATCCTCAATTCTCAATCCTCAATCTTCAATCCTCAATCCTCAATTCTCAATCTTCAATCCGCAATACTCAATCTTTAATCCTCAATCCTCAATCCTCAATCTTCAATCCTCAGTCATCAATACTCAATCCTCAATCCTCAATCCTCAATCCTCAATCCTCAATCATCAATCCTCAATCTTCAATACTCAATCCTCAATCCTCAATCCTCAATCCTCAATCCTCAATCCTCAATCATCAATCCTCAATCTTCAATCCTCAATACTCAATCTTTAATCATCAATCCTCAATCCTCAATCTTCAATCCTCAATCCTCAATCTACAATCATCAATATTCAATCTTCAATCCTCAATCCTCAATCCTCGATACTCAATCCTCAATCCTCAATGTTCAATCCTCAATACCCAATCCTCAGTCTTCAATCCTAAATCTTCAATCCTCAATCCCCATTCTCAATCCTCAATCCTCAGTCCTCAGTCCTCAAACCTCAATCCTCAACCCTCAGCCCTCATCGTCAATTCTCAATCCTCAATTCTCAATCCTCAAACTTCAATCCTCAATACTCAATCTTCAATCCACAATACTCAATCTCCAATCCTCAATACTCAATCTTCAATCCTCAATCCTCAATCCTCAATACTCAATCCTCAATCCTCAGTCCTCAATCCTCAATCTTCAATCCTCAATACTCAACCTTCAATACTCAATCCTCAATCCCCAATCCTCAATCCTCAATCCTCAATCCTCAATACTCAATCTTCAATCCTCAATCCTCAGTCCTCAAACCTCAATTCTGAATCCTCAATCCTGAATCCTCAATCATCAGCCCTCAGTCCTCAACAATCAGGTGACAATCCTCAATCCTCAATAGAATATCTTCAATTCACAGTTTTCAATACACAATACTCAATCTGCAATCTTCAAATCTCTATACACAAACATCAATTCTCATCCCTCAACCCTCAACACTCAGTCCTCAATGTTCAATCCTCAATCCTCAATTCTCAATCTCCAATCCTCAATACTCACACTTTAATCCTCAATCCTCAATCCTCAATCTTCAATCCTCAGTCCTCAATACTCAATCCTCAATCCTCAATCCTCAATCCTCAATCATCAATCCTCAACCTTCAATACTCAATCCTCAATCCTCAATCCTCAATCCTCAATCCTCAATCATCAATGCTCAGTCTTCAATCCTCGACACTCAATCTTCAATCATCAATCCTCAATCCTCAATCTTCAATTCTCAATCCTCAATCCTGAATCCTCAATCCTCAATCCTCAATCCTCAATCCTCAATCCTCAATATTCAATCCTCAATACTCAATCTTCAATCCTCGATCCTCAATCCTAAATCCTCAGTCCTCATTCTTCAATCCTCAATACCCAATCCTCAATCTTCAATCCTCAATCCTCAATCCTCAATTCTCAATCCTCAATCCTCAATCTTCTGACCTCAAACATCAATAATCAACCCTCAGTCCTCGTCCTCAATCCACAACCCTCAGTCCTCAATCCTCAATCTTCAATCATCAATATTCAATCTTCAATCCTCAACCCTCAATCCTCGATCCCCAATCCTCAATCCTCAATGTTCAATAATCAATACCCAATCCTCAATCTTCAATCCTCAATCCTCAATCCTCAATCCTCAATTCTCAATCCTCAATCCGCAGTCCTCAGTCCTCAAACCTCAACCCTCAACCCGCAGCCCTCATCGTCAATTCTCAATCCTCAATCCTCAATCCTCAATCTTCAATCCTCAATACTCAATCTTCAATCCACAATCCTCAATCTTCAATCCTGAATACTCAATCTTCAATCCTCAATCCTCAATCCTCAATACTCAATCCTCAATCCTAAATCCTCAGTCCTCATCCTTCAATCCTCACTCTTCAATCCCCAATCCTCAATCCTCAATTCTCAATCCTCAATCCTCAACCTTCAGACCTCAAACATCAATACTCAACCCTCAGTCCTCGTCCTCAATCCACAACACTCAATCTTCAATCCTCAATCTTCAATCATCAATATTGAATCTTCAATCCTCAACCCTCAATCCTGGATCCTCAATCCTCAATCCTCAATGCTCAATACTCAATTCCCAATCCTCAATCGTCAATCCTCAATCCTCAATCCTCAATCCTCAATTCTCAATCCTCAATCCTCAGTCCTCAGTCCTCAAACCTCAAACCTCAACCCTCAAACCTCAATCCTCAACCGTCAGTCCCTGTCCTCAATCCTCAACACTCAATCCTCAATCCTCAATCCTCAATCGTCAATCCTCAATCCTCAATACTCAATCCTCAACCCTCAGCCCTCATCCTCAATCCTCAGTCCTCAATCCTCAATCCTCAATCTTCAATCCTCAATACTCAATCTTCAATCCTCAATCCTCAATCCTCAGTCCTCAAACCTCAAATCTGTATCCTCAATCCTGAATCCTCAATCATCAGCCCTCAGTCCTCAACAATCAGGTGACAATCCTCAATCCTCAATAGAATATCTTCAATTCACAGTTTTCAATACACAATACTCAATCTGCAATCTTCAAATCTCTATCCACAAACATCAATTCTCATCCCTCAACCCTCAACACTCAGTCCTCAATGTTCAATCCTCAATCCTCAATTCTCAATCTTCAATCCTCAATACTCACTCTTTAACCCTCAATCCTCAATCCTCAATCTTCAATCCTCAGTCCTCAATACTCAATCCTTAATCCTCAATCCTCAATCCTCAATCATCAATCCTCAACCTTCAATACTCAATCCTCAATCCTCAATCCTCAATCCTCAATCCTCAATCATCAATGCTCAGTCTTCAATCCTCAACACTCAATCTTTAATCATCAATCCTCAATCCTCAATCTTCAATCCTCAATCCTCAATCCTGAATCCTCAATCCTCAATCCTCAATCCTCAATCCTCAATCCTCAATATTCAATCCTCAATACTCAATCTTCAATCCTCGATCCTCAATCCTAAATCCTCAGTCCTCATTCTTCAATCCTCAATACCCAATCCTCAATCTTCAATCCTCAATACTCAATCCTCAATTCTCAATCCTCAATCCTCAATCTTCCGACCTCAAACATCAATAATCAACCCTCAGTCCTCGTCCTCAATCCACAACCCTCAGTCCTCAATCCTCAATCTTCAATCATCAATATTCAATCTTCAATCCTCAACCCTCAATCCTCGATCCCCAATCCTCAATCCTCAATGTTCAATAATCAATACCCAATCCTCAATCTTCAATCCTCAATCCTCAATCCTCAATCCTCAATTCTCAATCCTCAATCCGCAGTCCTCAGTCCTCAAACCTCAACCCTCAACCCGCAGCCCTCATCGTCAATACTCAATCCTCAATCCTCAATCCTCAATCTTCAATCCTCAATACTCAATCTTCAATCCACAATCCTCAATCTTCAATCCTCAATACTCAATCTTCAATCCTCAATCCTCAATCCTCAATACTCAATCCTCAATCCTAAATCCTCAGTCCTCATCCTTCAATCCTCAATACCCAATCCTCAATCTTCAATCCTCAATCCTCAATCCTCAATCCTCAACCTTCAGACCTCAAACATCAATACTCAACCCTCAGTCCTCGTCCTCAATCCACAACACTCAATCTTCAATCCTCAATCTTCAATCATCAATATTGAATCTTCAATCCTCAACCCTCAATCCTGGATCCTCAATCCTCAATCCTCAATGCTCAATCCTCAATTACCAATCCTCAATCGTCAATCCTCAATCCTCAATCCTCAATCCTCAATTCTCAATCCTCAATCCTCAGTCCTCAGTCCTCAAACCTCAAACCTCAACCCTCATACCTCAATCCTCAACCGTCAGTCCCTGTCCTCAATCCTCAACACTCAATCCTCAATCCTTAATCCTCAATCGTCAATCCTCAATCCTCAATCCTCAATCTTCAATCCTCAATCCTCAATCCTCAATCCTCTATCCTCATTCTTCAATACTCAATACCCAATCCTCAATCTTCAACACTCAATCCTCAGTCCTCAATTCTCAATCCTCAATCCTCAGTCCTCAGTCCTCAAACCTCAATACTCAACCCTCAGCCCTCATCCTCAATCCTCAGTCCTCAATCCTCAATCCTCAATCTTCAATCCTCGATACTCAATCTTCAATCATCAATCCTCAGTCCTCAAACCTCAGTTCTGAATCCTCAATCCTGAATCCTCAATCTTCAGCCCTCAGTCCTCAACAATCAGTTGTCAACCCTGAATCCTCAATAGAATATCCTCAATTCACAGTTTTCAATACTCAATACTCAATCTGCATTCTTCAAACCTCTATCCTCAAACATCAATTCTCAACACTCAATCCTCAACACTCAGTCCACTCTTTTCAATCCTCCATCCTCAACCCTCAATCCTCAAGCGTCAATCCTCAATCCTCAACCCTCAATCCTCAGTCCTTAAACCTCAATCCCGATTCCTCAATCCTGAATCCTCAATCTTTAGCCCTCAGTCCTCAACAATCAATTGTCAATCGTCAATCCTCAATAGAATATCCTCAATTCACAGTTTTCAATACTCAATCCACATTCTTCAATCTTCAAATCTCAATCCACAAACATCAATTCCCATCACTCAACCCTCAACACTAAGTCCTCAATCTTCAATCCTCAATCCTCAATCCTCAACCTTCAGTCCTCAATACTCAATCTTCAATCCTCAATTCTCAATCCTCAATCCTCAATCCTCAGACCTCAAACATCAATACTCAACCCTCAGTCCTCGTCCTCAATCCACAACCCTCAATCCTCAATCCTCAACCTTCAATCATCAATATTCAGTCTTCAATCCTCAATCCTCAATCCTCGATCCTCAATCCTCAATCCTCAATGTTCAATCCTCAATACCCAATCCTCAATCTTCAATCCTCAATCCTCAATCCTCAATCCTCAATTCTCAATCCTCAATCCTCAGTCCTCAGTCCTCAAACCTCAATTCTCAACCCTCAGCCCTCATCGTCAACTCTCAATCCTCAATCCTCAATCCTCAATCTTCAATCCTCGATACTCAATCTTCAATTCACAATCCTCAACCTTCAATCCTCAGTCCTCAATCCTCAATACCCAATCCTCAATCTTCAACACTCTATCCTCAATCCTCGATTCTGAATACTCAATCCTCAGTCCTCAGTCCTCAAACCTCAATACTCAACCCTCAGCCCTCATCCTCAACCCACAATCCTCAATCCTCAATCCTCAATCCTCAATCCTCAATCCTCAATCTTCAATCCTCAATACTCAATCTTCAATCCTCCGTCCTCAATCCTCAGTCCTCAAACCTCAATTCACAATCCCCAATCCTGAATCCTCAATCTTCAGCCCTCAGTCCTCAACAATCAGGTGACAATCCTCAATCCTCAATAGAATATCATCAATTCACAGTTTTCAATACAGAATACTCAATCTGGAATCTTCAAATCTCTATCCACAAACATCAATTCTCATCACTCAACCCACAACACTCAGTCCTCAATTTTCAATCCTCAATCCTCAATTCTCAATCTTCAATCCGCAATACTCAATCTTTAATCCTCAATCCTCAATCCTCAATCTTCAATCCTCAGTCATCAATACTCAATCCTCAATCCTCAATCCTCAATCCTCAATCATCAATCCTCAAATTTCAATACTCAATCCTCAATCCTCAATCCTCAATCCTCAATCCTCAATCCTCAATCATCAATCCTCAATCTTCAATCCTCAATACTCAATCTTTAATCATCAACCCTCAATCCTCAATCTTCAATCCTCAATCCTCAATCCTCAATCCTCAATTCTCAATCCTCAATCCTCAGTCCTCAGTCCTCAAACCTCAATCCTCAACCCTCAGCCCTTATCGTCAATTCTCAATCCTCAATTCTCAATCCTCAATCTTCAATCCTCAATCCTCAATTCTCAATCTTCAATCCGCAATACTCAATCTTTAATCCTCAATCCTCAATCCTCAATCTTCAATCCTCAGTCATCAATACTCAATCCTCAATCCTCAATCCTCAATCCTCAATCCTCAATCATCAATCCTCAATCTTCAATACTCAATCCTCAATCCTCAATCCTCAATCCTCAATCCTCAATCCTCAATCATCAATCCTCAATCTTCAATCCTCAATACTCAATCTTTAATCATCAATCCTCAATCCTCAATCTTCAATCCTCAATCCTCAATCTACAATCATCAATATTCAATCTTCAATCCTCAATCCTCAATCCTCGATACTCAATCCTCAATCCTCAATGTTCAATCCTCAATACCCAATCCTCAGTCTTCAATCCTAAATCTTCAATCCTCAATCCCCATTCTCAATCCTCAATCCTCAGTCCTCAGTCCTCAAACCTCAATCCTCAACCCTCAGCCCTCATCGTCAATTCTCAATCCTCAATTCTCAATCCTCAAACTTCAATCCTCAATACTCAATCTTCAATCCACAATACTCAATCTCCAATCCTCAATACTCAATCTTCAATCCTCAATCCTCAATCCTCAATACTCAATCCTCAATCCTCAGTCCTCAATCCTCAATCTTCAATCCTCAATACTCAACCTTCAATACTCAATCCTCAATCCCCAATCCTCAATCCTCAATCCTCAATCCTCAATACTCAATCTTCAATCCTCAATCCTCAGTCCTCAAACCTCAATTCTGAATCCTCAATCCTGAATCCTCAATCATCAGCCCTCAGTCCTCAACAATCAGGTGACAATCCTCAATCCTCAATAGAATATCTTCAATTCACAGTTTTCAATACACAATACTCAATCTGCAATCTTCAAATCTCTATACACAAACATCAATTCTCATCCCTCAACCCTCAACACTCAGTCCTCAATGTTCAATCCTCAATCCTCAATTCTCAATCTCCAATCCTCAATACTCACACTTTAATCCTCAATCCTCAATCCTCAATCTTCAATCCTCAGTCCTCAATACTCAATCCTCAATCCTCAATCCTCAATCCTCAATCATCAATCCTCAACCTTCAATACTCAATCCTCAATCCTCAATCCTCAATCCTCAATCCTCAATCATCAATGCTCAGTCTTCAATCCTCGACACTCAATCTTCAATCATCAATCCTCAATCCTCAATCTTCAATTCTCAATCCTCAATCCTGAATCCTCAATCCTCAATCCTCAATCCTCAATCCTCAATCCTCAATATTCAATCCTCAATACTCAATCTTCAATCCTCGATCCTCAATCCTAAATCCTCAGTCCTCATTCTTCAATCCTCAATACCCAATCCTCAATCTTCAATCCTCAATCCTCAATCCTCAATTCTCAATCCTCAATCCTCAATCTTCTGACCTCAAACATCAATAATCAACCCTCAGTCCTCGTCCTCAATCCACAACCCTCAGTCCTCAATCCTCAATCTTCAATCATCAATATTCAATCTTCAATCCTCAACCCTCAATCCTCGATCCCCAATCCTCAATCCTCAATGTTCAATAATCAATACCCAATCCTCAATCTTCAATCCTCAATCCTCAATCCTCAATCCTCAATTCTCAATCCTCAATCCGCAGTCCTCAGTCCTCAAACCTCAACCCTCAACCCGCAGCCCTCATCGTCAATTCTCAATCCTCAATCCTCAATCCTCAATCTTCAATCCTCAATACTCAATCTTCAATCCACAATCCTCAATCTTCAATCCTGAATACTCAATCTTCAATCCTCAATCCTCAATCCTCAATACTCAATCCTCAATCCTAAATCCTCAGTCCTCATCCTTCAATCCTCACTCTTCAATCCCCAATCCTCAATCCTCAATTCTCAATCCTCAATCCTCAACCTTCAGACCTCAAACATCAATACTCAACCCTCAGTCCTCGTCCTCAATCCACAACACTCAATCTTCAATCCTCAATCTTCAATCATCAATATTGAATCTTCAATCCTCAACCCTCAATCCTGGATCCTCAATCCTCAATCCTCAATGCTCAATACTCAATTCCCAATCCTCAATCGTCAATCCTCAATCCTCAATCCTCAATCCTCAATTCTCAATCCTCAATCCTCAGTCCTCAGTCCTCAAACCTCAAACCTCAACCCTCAAACCTCAATCCTCAACCGTCAGTCCCTGTCCTCAATCCTCAACACTCAATCCTCAATCCTCAATCCTCAATCGTCAATCCTCAATCCTCAATACTCAATCCTCAACCCTCAGCCCTCATCCTCAATCCTCAGTCCTCAATCCTCAATCCTCAATCTTCAATCCTCAATACTCAATCTTCAATCCTCAATCCTCAATCCTCAGTCCTCAAACCTCAAATCTGTATCCTCAATCCTGAATCCTCAATCATCAGCCCTCAGTCCTCAACAATCAGGTGACAATCCTCAATCCTCAATAGAATATCTTCAATTCACAGTTTTCAATACACAATACTCAATCTGCAATCTTCAAATCTCTATCCACAAACATCAATTCTCATCCCTCAACCCTCAACACTCAGTCCTCAATGTTCAATCCTCAATCCTCAATTCTCAATCTTCAATCCTCAATACTCACTCTTTAACCCTCAATCCTCAATCCTCAATCTTCAATCCTCAGTCCTCAATACTCAATCCTCAATCCTCAATCCTCAATCCTCAATCATCAATCCTCAACCTTCAATACTCAATCCTCAATCCTCAATCCTCAATCCTCAATCCTCAATCATCAATGCTCAGTCTTCAATCCTCAACACTCAATCTTTAATCATCAATCCTCAATCCTCAATCTTCAATCCTCAATCCTCAATCCTGAATCCTCAATCCTCAATCCTCAATCCTCAATCCTCAATCCTCAATATTCAATCCTCAATACTCAATCTTCAATCCTCGATCCTCAATCCTAAATCCTCAGTCCTCATTCTTCAATCCTCAATACCCAATCCTCAATCTTCAATCCTCAATACTCAATCCTCAATTCTCAATCCTCAATCCTCAATCTTCTGACCTCAAACATCAATAATCAACCCTCAGTCCTCGTCCTCAATCCACAACCCTCAGTCCTCAATCCTCAATCTTCAATCATCAATATTCAATCTTCAATCCTCAACCCTCAATCCTCGATCCCCAATCGTCAATCCTCAATGTTCAATAATCAATACCCAATCCTCAATCTTCAATCCTCAATCCTCAATCCTCAATCCTCAATTCTCAATCCTCAATCCGCAGTCCTCAGTCCTCAAACCTCAACCCTCAACCCGCAGCCCTCATCGTCAATACTCAATCCTCAATCCTCAATCCTCAACCTTCAATCCTCAATACTCAATCTTCAATCCACAATCCTCAATCTTCAATCCTCAATACTCAATCTTCAATCCTCAATCCTCAATCCTCAATACTCAATCCTCAATCCTAAATCCTCAGTCCTCATCCTTCAATCCTCAATACCCAATCCTCAATCTTCAATCCTCAATCCTCAATCCTCAATCCTCAACCTTCAGACCTCAAACATCAATACTCAACCCTCAGTCCTCGTCCTCAATCCACAACACTCAATCTTCAATCCTCAATCTTCAATCATCAATATTGAATCTTCAATCCTCAACCCTCAATCCTGGATCCGCAATCCTCAATCCTCAATGCTCAATCCTCAATTCCCAATCCTCAATCGTCAATCCTCAATCCTCAATCCTCAATCCTCAATTCTCAATCCTCAATCCTCAGTCCTCAGTCCTCAAACCTCAAACCTCAACCCTCATACCTCAATCCTCAACCGTCAGTCCCTGTCCTCAATCCTCAACACTCAATCCTCAATCCTTAATCCTCAATCGTCAATCCTCAATCCTCAATCCTCAATCTTCAATCCTCAATCCTCAATCCTCAATCCTCTATCCTCATTCTTCAATACTCAATACCCAATCCTCAGTCTTCAACACTCAATCCTCAGTCCTCAATTCTCAATCCTCAATCCTCAGTCCTCAGTCCTCAAACCTCAATACTCAACCCTCAGCCCTCATCCTCAATCCTCAGTCCTCAATCCTCAATCCTCAATCTTCAATCCTCGATACTCAATCTTCAATCATCAATCCTCAGTCCTCAAACCTCAATTCTGAATCCTCAATCCTGAATCCTCAATCTTCAGCCCTCAGTCCTCAACAATCAGTTGTCAACCCTGAATCCTCAATAGAATATCCTCAATTCACAGTTTTCAATACTCAATACTCAATCTCCATTCTTCAAACCTCTATCCTCAAACATCAATTCTCAACACTCAATCCTCAACACTCAGTCCACTCTTTTCAATCCTCCATCCTCAACCCTCAATCCTCAAGCGTCAATCCTCAATCCTCAACCCTCTATCCTCAGTCCTTAAACCTCAATCCCGATTCCTCAATCCTGAATCCTCAATCTTTAGCCCTCAGTCCTCAACAATCAATTGTCAATCCTCAATCCTCAATAGAATATCCTCAATTCACAGTTTTCAATACTCAATCCCCATTCTTCAATCTTCAAATCTCAATCCACAAACATCAATTCCCATCACTCAACCCTCAACACTAAGTCCTCAATCTTCAATCCTCAATCCTCAATCCTCAACCTTCAGTCCTCAATACTCAATCTTCAATCCTCAATTCTCAATCCTCAATCCTCAATCCTCAGACCTCAAACATCAATACTCAACCCTCAGTCCTCGTCCTCAATCCACAACCCTCAATCCTCAATCCTCAACCTTCAATCATCAATATTCAGTCTTCAATCCTCAATCCTCAATCCTCGATCCTCAATCCTCAATCCTCAATGTTCAATCCTCAATACCCAATCCTCAATCTTCAATCCTCAATCCTCAATCCTCAATCCTCAATTCTCAATCCTCAATCCTCAGTCCTCAGTCCTCAAACCTCAATTCTCAACCCTCAGCCCTCATCGTCAACTCTCAATCCTCAATCCTCAATCCTCAATCTTCAATCCTCGATACTCAATCTTCAATTCACAATCCTCAACCTTCAATCCTCAATCCTCAATCCTCAATACCCAATCCTCAATCTTCAACGCTCTATCCTCAATCCTCGATTCTGAATACTCAATCCTCAGTCCTCAGTCCTCAAACCTCAATACTCAACCCTCAGCCCTCATCCTCAACCCACAATCCTCAATCCTCAATCCTCAATCCTCAATCCTCAATCCTCAATTCTCAATCCTCAATCCTCAGTCCTCAGTCCTCAAACCTCAATCCTCAACCCTCAGCCCTCATCGTCAATTCTCAATCCTCAATTCTCAATCCTCAATCTTCAATCCTCAATCCTCAATTCTCAATCTTCAATCCGCAATACTCAATCTTTAATCCTCAATCCTCAATCCTCAATCTTCAATCCTCAGTCATCAATACTCAATCCTCAATCCTCAATCCTCAATCCTCAATCCTCAATCATCAATCCACAATCTTCAATACTCAATCCTCAATCCTCAATCCTCAATCCTCAATCCTCAATCATCAATCCTCAATCTTCAATCCTCAATACTCAATCTTTAATCATCAATCCTCAATCCTCAATCTTCAATCCTCAATCCTCAATCTACAATCATCAATATTCAATCTTCAATCCTCAATCCTCAATCCTCGATACTCAATCCTCAATCCTCAATGTTCAATCCTCAATACCCAATCCTCAGTCTTCAATCCTAAATCTTCAATCCTCAATCCCCATTCTCAATCCTCAATCCTCAGTCCTCAGTCCTCAAACCTCAATCCTCAACCCTCAGCCCTCATCGTCAATTCTCAATCCTCAATTCTCAATCCTCAATCTTCAATCCTCAATACTCAATCTTCAATCCACAATACTCAATCATCAATCCTCAATACTCAATCTTCAATCCTCAATCCTCAATCCTCAATACTCAATCCTCAATCCTCAGTCCTCAATCCTCAATCTTCAATCCTCAATACTCAACCTTCAATACTCAATCCTCAATCCCCAATCCTCAATCCTCAATCCTCAATCCTCAATACTCAATCTTCAATCCTCAATCCTCAGTCCTCAAACCTCAATTCTGAATCCTCAATCCTGAATCCTCAATCATCAGCCCTCAGTCCTCAACAATCAGGTGACAATCCTCAATCCTCAATAGAATATCTTCAATTCACAGTTTTCAATACACAATACACAATCTGCAATCTTCAAATCTCTATCCACAAACATCAATTCTCATCCCTCAACCCTCAACACTCAGTCCTCAATGTTCAATCCTCAATCCTCAATCCTCAATCTTCAATCCTCAGTCCTCAATACTCAATCCTCAATCCTCAATCCTCAATCCTCAATCATCAATCCTCAACCTTCAATACACAATCCTCAATCCTCAATCCTCAATCCTCAATCCTCAATCATCAATGCTCAGTCTTCAATCCTCAACACTCAATCTTCAATCATCAATCCTCAATCCTCAATCTTCAATCCTCAATCCTCAATCCTGAATCCTCAATCCTCAATCCTCAATCCTCAATCCTCAATCCTCAATATTCAATCCTCAATACTCAATCTTCAATCCTCGATCCTCAATCCTAAATCCTCAGTCCTCATTCTTCAATCCTCAATACCCAATCCTCAATCTTCAATCCTCAATCCTCAATCCTCAATTCTCAATCCTTAATCCTCAATCTTCTGACCTCAAACATCAATAATCAACCCTCAGTCCTCGTCCTCAATCCACAACCCTCAGTCCTCAATCCTCAATCTTCAATCATCAATATTCAATCTTCAATCCTCAACCCTCAATCCTCGATCCCCAATCCTCAATCCTCAATGTTCAATAATCAATACCCAATCCTCAATCGTCAATCCTCAATCCTCAATCCTCAATCCTCAATTCTCAATCCTCAATCCTCAGTCCTCAGTCCTCAAACCTCAAACCTCAACCCTCATACCTCAATCCTCAACCGTCAGTCCCTGTCCTCAATCCTCAACACTCAATCCTCAATCCTTAATCCTCAATCGTCAATCCTCAATCCTCAATCCTCAATCTTCAATCCTCAATCCTCAATCCTCAATCCTCTATCCTCATTCTTCAATACTCAATACCCAATCCTCAATCTTCAACACTCAATCCTCAGTCCTCAATTCTCAATCCTCAATCCTCAGTCCTCAGTCCTCAAACCTCAATACTCAACCCTCAGCCCTCATCCTCAATCCTCAGTCCTCAATCCTCAATCCTCAATCTTCAATCCTCGATACTCAATCTTCAATCATCAATCCTCAGTCCTCAAACCTCAATTCTGAATCCTCAATCCTGAATCCTCAATCTTCAGCCCTCAGTCCTCAACAATCAGTTGTCAACCCTGAATCCTCAATAGAATATCCTCAATTCACAGTTTTCAATACTCAATACTCAATCTGCATTCTTCAAACCTCTATCCACAAACATCGATTCTCATCACTCAACCCTCAATACTCAGTCCTCAACGTTCAATCCTCAATCCTCAATCCACAATCCTCAATCGTCAATCTTCAATCCGCAATCCCCAGTCCTCAATCTTCAATCCTCAATGCTGAATCCTCAATCCTCAATCCTCAGACCTCAAACCTCAATCCTCAACCGTCAGTCCTCGTGCTCAATCCTCAACACTCAATCCTCAATCCTCAATCTTCAATCATCAATACTCAATATTCAATCCTCAATCTTCAATCCTCAATCCTCAATCCTCTATCCTCAATATTCAACACACAACCCTCAACCACCAATCCTCAATACTCAACCATCAATCCTCAATTCCTAATACTCAATAGTGTATCCTGAATTATCATGGTTCAATACTCAATCCACAATATTCAATAATCAAATCTCAATCCTCAAACATCAATTCTCAACACTCAATCCTCAACACTCAGTCCACTCTTTTCAATCCTCAATCCTCAATCCTCAATCTTCAATCCTCAATACTCAATCTTCAATCCACAATCCTCAATCTTCAATCCTCAATACTCAATCTTCAATCCTCAATCCTCAATCCTCAATACTCAATCCTCAATCCTAAATCCTCAGTCCTCATCCTTCAATCCTCACTCTTCAATCCCCAATCCTCAATCCTCAATTCTCAATCCTCAATCCTCAACCTTCAGACCTCAAACATCAATACTCAACCCTCAGTCCTCGTCCTCAATCCACAACACTCAATCTTCAATCCTCAATCTTCAATCATCAATATTGAATCTTCAATCCTCAACCCTCAATCCTGGATCCTCAATCCTCAATCCTCAATGCTCAATACTCAATTCCCAATCCTCAATCGTCAATCCTCAATCCTCAATCCTCAATCCTCAATTCTCAATCCTCAATCCTCAGTCCTCAGTCCTCAAACCTCAAACCTCAACCCTCAAACCTCAATCCTCAACCGTCAGTCCCTGTCCTCAATCCTCAACACTCAATCCTCAATCCTCAATCCTCAATCGTCAATCCTCAATCCTCAATACTCAATCCTCAACCCTCAGCCCTCATCCTCAATCCTCAGTACTCAATCCTCAATCCTCAATCTTCAATCCTCAATACTCAATCTTCAATCCTCAATCCTCAATCCTCAGTCCTCAAACCTCAATTCTGTATCCTCAATCCTGAATCCTCAATCATCAGCCCTCAGTCCTCAACAATCAGGTGACAATCCTCAATCCTCAATAGAATATCTTCAATTCACAGTTTTCAATACACAATACTCAATCTGCAATCTTCAAATCTCTATCCACAAACATCAATTCTCACCCCTCAACCCTCAACACTCAGTCCTCAATGTTCAATCCTCAATCCTCAATTCTCAATCTTCAATCCTCAATACTCACTCTTTAATCCTCAATCCTCAATCCTCCATCTTCAATCCTCAGTCCTCAATACTCAATCCTCAATCCTCAATCCTCAATCCTCAATCATCAATCCTCAACCTTCAATACTCAATCCTCAATCCTCAATCCTCAATCCTCAATCCTCAATCATCAATGCTCAGTCTTCAATCCTCAACACTCAATCTTTAATCATCAATCCTCAATCCTCAATCTTCAATCCTCAATCCTCAATCCTGAATCCTGAATCCTCAATCCTCAATCCTCAATCCTCAATCCTCAATATTCAATCCTCAATACTCAATCTTCAATCCTCGATCCTCAATCCTAAATCCTCAGTCCTCATTCTTCAATCCTCAATACCCAATCCTCAATCTTCAATCCTCAATACTCAATCCTCAATTCTCAATCCTCAATCCTCAATCTTCTGACCTCAAACATCAATAATCAACCCTCAGTCCTCGTCCTCAATCCACAACCCTCAGTCCTCAATCCTCAATCTTCAATCATCAATATTCAATCTTCAATCCTCAACCCTCAATCCTCGATCCCCAATCCTCAATCCTCAATGTTCAATAATCAATACCCAATCCTCAATCTTCAATCCTCAATCCTCAATCCTCAATCCTCAATTCTCAATCCTCATTCCGCAGTCCTCAGTCCTCAAACCTCAACCCTCAACCCGCAGCCCTCATCGTCAATACTCAATCCTCAATCCTCAATCCTCAACCTTCAATCCTCAATACTCAATCTTCAATCCACAATCCTCAATCTTCAATCCTCAATACTCAATCTTCAATCCTCAATCCTCAATCCTCAATACTCAATCCTCAATCCTAAATCCTCAGTCCTCATCCTTCAATCCTCAATACCCAATCCTCAATCTTCAATCCTCAATCCTCAATCCTCAATCCTCAACCTTCAGACCTCAAACATCAATACTCAACCCTCAGTCCTCGTCCTCAATCCACAACACTCAATCTTCAATCCTCAATCTTCAATCATCAATATTGAATCTTCAATCCTCAACACTCAATCCTGGATCCTCAATCCTCAATCCTCAATGCTCAATCCTCAATTACCAATCCTCAATCGTCAATCCTCAATCCTCAATCCTCAATCCTCAATTCTCAATCCTCAATCCTCAGTCCTCAGTCCTCAAACCTCAAACCTCAACCCTCATACCTCAATCCTCAACCGTCAGTCCCTGTCCTCAATCCTCAACACTCAATCCTCAATCCTTAATCCTCAATCGTCAATCCTCAATCCTCAATCCTCAATCTTCAATCCTCAATCCTCAATCCTCAATCCTCTATCCTCATTCTTCAATACTCAATACCCAATCCTCAATCTTCAACACTCAATCCTCAGTCCTCAATTCTCAATCCTCAATCCTCAGTCCTCAGTCCTCAAACCTCAATACTCAACCCTCAGCCCTCATCCTCAATCCTCAGTCCTCAATCCTCAATCCTCAATCTTCAATCCTCGATACTCAATCTTCAATCATCAATCCTCAGTCCTCAAACCTCAATTCTGAATCCTCAATCCTGAATCCTCAATCTTCAGCCCTCAGTCCTCAACAATCAGTTGTCAACCCTGAATCCTCAATAGAATATCCTCAATTCACAGTTTTCAATACTCAATACTCAATCTGCATTCTTCAAACCTCTATCCTCAAACATCAATTCTCAACACTCAATCCTCAACACTCAGTCCACTCTTTTCAATCCTCCATCCTCAACCCTCAATCCTCAAGCGTCAATCCTCAATCCTCAACCCTCTATCCTCAGTCCTTAAACCTCAATCCCGATTCCTCAATCCTGAATCCTCAATCTTTAGCCCTCAGTCCTCAACAATCAATTGTCAATCCTCAATCCTCAATAGAATATCCTCAATTCACAGTTTTCAATACTCAATCCCCATTCTTCAATCTTCAAATCTCAATCCACAAACATCAATTCCCATCACTCAACCCTCAACACTAAGTCCTCAATCTTCAATCCTCAATCCTCAATCCTCAACCTTCAGTCCTCAATACTCAATCTTCAATCCTCAATTCTCAATCCTCAATCCTCAATCCTCAGACCTCAAACATCAATACTCAACCCTCAGTCCTCGTCCTCAATCCACAACCCTCAATCCTCAATCCTCAACCTTCAATCATCAATATTCAGTCTTCAATCCTCAATCCTCAATCCTCGATCCTCAATCCTCAATCCTCAATGTTCAATCCACAATACCCAATCCTCAATCTTCAATCCTCAATCCTCAATCCTCAATCCTCAATTCTCAATCCTCAATCCTCAGTCCTCAGTCCTCAAACCTCAATTCTCAACCCTCAGCCCTCATCGTCAACTCTCAATCCTCAATCCTCAATCCTGAATCTTCAATCCTCGATACTCAATCTTCAATTCACAATCCTCAACCTTCAATCCTCAATCCTCAATCCTCAATACCCAATCCTCAATCTTCAACACTCTATCCTCAATCCTCGATTCTGAATACTCAATCCTCAGTCCTCAGTCCTCAAACCTCAATACTCAACCCTCAGCCCTCATCCTCAACCCACAATCCTCAATCCTCAATCCTCAATCCTCAATCCTCAATCTTCAATCCTCAATACTCAATCTTCAATCCTCCGTCCTCAATCCTCAGTCCTCAAACCTCAATTCACAATCCCCAATCCTGAATCCTCAATCTTCAGCCCTCATCGTCAATTCTCAATCCTCAATTCTCAATCCTCAATCTTCAATCCTCAATACTCAATCTTCAATCCACAATACTCAATCATCAATCCTCAATACTCAATCTTCAATCCTCAATCCTCAATCCTCAATACTCAATCCTCAATCCTCAGTCCTCAATCCTCAATCTTCAATCCTCAATACTCAACCTTCAATACTCAATCCTCAATCCCCAATCCTCAATCCTCAATCCTCAATCCTCAATACTCAATCTTCAATCCTCAATCCTCAGTCCTCAAACCTCAATTCTGAATCCTCAATCCTGAATCCTCAATCATCAGCCCTCAGTCCTCAACAATCAGGTGACAATCCTCAATCCTCAATAGAATATCTTCAATTCACAGTTTTCAATACACAATACTCAATCTGCAATCTTCAAATCTCTATCCACAAACATCAATTCTCATCCCTCAACCCTCAACACTCAGTCCTCAATGTTCAATCCTCAATCCTCAATTCTCAATCTTCAATCCTCAATACTCACTCTTTAATCCTCAATCCTCAATCCTCAATCTTCAATCCTCAGTCCTCAATACTCAATCCTCAATCCTCAATCCTCAATCCTCAATCATCAATCCTCAACCTTCAATACTCAATCCTCAATCCTCAATCCTCAATCCTCAATCCTCAATCATCAATGCTCAGTCTTCAATCCTCAACACTCAATCTTCAATCATCAATCCTCAATCCTCAATCTTCAATCCTCAATCCTCAATCCTGAATCCTCAATCCTCAATCCTCAATCCTCAATCCTCAATCCTCAATATTCAATCCTCAATACTCAATCTTCAATCCTCGATCCTCAATCCTAAATCCTCAGTCCTCATTCTTCAATCCTCAATACCCAATCCTCAATCTTCAATCCTCAATCCTCAATCCTCAATTCTCAATCCTCAATCCTCAATCTTCTGACCTCAAACATCAATAATCAACCCTCAGTCCTCGTCCTCAATCCACAACCCTCAGTCCTCAATCCTCAATCTTCAATCATCAATATTCAATCTTCAATCCTCAACCCTCAATCCTGGATCCCCAATCCTCAATCCTCAATGTTCAATAATCAATACCCAATCCTCAATCTTCAATCCTCAATCCTCAATCCTCAATCCTCAATTCCCAATCCTCAATCGTCAATCCTCAATCCTCACTCCTCAATCCTCAATTCTCAATCCTCAATCCTCAGTCCTCAGTCCTCAAACCTCAAACCTCAACCCTCATACCTCAATCCTCAACCGTCAGTCCCTGTCCTCAATCCTCAACACTCAATCCTCAATCCTTAATCCTCAATCGTCAGTCCTCAATCCTCAATCCTCAATCTTCAATCCTCAATCCTCAATCCTCAATCCTCTATCCTCATTCTTCAATACTCAATACCCAATCCTCAATCTTCAACACTCAATCCTCAGTCCTCAATTCTCAATCCTCAATCCTCAGTCCTCAGTCCTCAAACCTCAATACTCAACCCTCAGCCCTCATCCTCAATCCTCAGTCCTCAATCCTCAATCCTCAATCTTCAATCCTCGATACTCAATCTTCAATCATCAATCCTCAGTCCTCAAACCTCAATTCTGAATCCTCAATCCTGAATCCTCAATCTTCAGCCCTCAGTCCTCAACAATCAGTTGTCAACCCTGAATCCTCAATAGAATATCCTCAATTCACAGTTTTCAATACTCAATACTCAATCTGCATTCTTCAAACCTCTATCCACAAACATCGATTCTCATCACTCAACCCTCAATACTCAGTCCTCAACGTTCAATCCTCAATCCTCAATCCACAATCCTCAATCGTCAATCTTCAATCCGCAATCCCCAGTCCTCAATCTTCAATCCTCAATGCTGAATCCTCAATCCTCAATCCTCAGACCTCAAACCTCAATCCTCAACCGTCAGTCCTCGTGCTCAATCCTCAACACTCAATCCTCAATCCTCAATCTTCAATCATCAATACTCAATATTCAATCCTCAATCTTCAATCCTCAATCCTCAATCTTCTATCCTCAATATTCAACACACAGCCCTCAACCACCAATCCTCAATACTCAACCATCAATCCTCAATTCCTAATACTCAATAGTGTATCCTGAATTATCATGGTTCAATACTCAATCCACAATATTCAATAATCAAATCTCAATCCTCAAACATCAATTCTCAACACTCAATCCTCAACACTCAGTCCACTCTTTTCAATCCTCAATCCTCAATCCTCAATCTTCAATCCTCAATACTCAATCTTCAATCCACAATCCTCAATCTTCAATCCTCAATACTCAATCTTCAATCCTCAATCCTCAATCCTCAATACTCAATCCTCAATCCTAAATCCTCAGTCCTCATCCTTCAATCCTCACTCTTCAATCCCCAATCCTCAATCCTCAATTCTCAATCCTCAATCCTCAACCTTCAGACCTCAAACATCAATACTCAACCCTCAGTCCTCGTCCTCAATCCACAACACTCAATCTTCAATCCTCAATCTTCAATCATCAATATTGAATCTTCAATCCTCAACCCTCAATCCTGGATCCTCAATCCTCAATCCTCAATGCTCAATACTCAATTCCCAATCCTCAATCGTCAATCCTCAATCCTCAATCCTCAATCCTCAATTCTCAATCCTCAATCCTCAGTCCTCAGTCCTCAAACCTCAAACCTCAACCCTCAAACCTCAATCCTCAACCGTCAGTCCCTGTCCTCAATCCTCAACACTCAATCCTCAATCCTCAATCCTCAATCGTCAATCCTCAATCCTCAATACTCAATCCTCAACCCTCAGCCCTCATCCTCAATCCTCAGTCCTCAATCCTCAATCCTCAATCTTCAATCCTCAATACTCAATCTTCAATCCTCAATCCTCAATCCTCAGTCCTCAAACCTCAATTCTGTATCCTCAATCCTGAATCCTCAATCATCAGCCCTCAGTCCTCAACAATCAGGTGACAATCCTCAATCCTCAATAGAATATCTTCAATTCACAGTTTTCAATACACAATACTCAATCTGCAATCTTCAAATCTCTATCCACAAACATCAATTCTCATCCCTCAACCCTCAACACTCAGTCCTCAATGTTCAATCCTCAATCCTCAATTCTCAATCTTCAATCCTCAATACTCACTCTTTAATCCTCAATCCTCAATCCTCAATCTTCAATCCTCAGTCCTCAATACTCAATCCTCAATCCTCAATCCTCAATCCTCAATCATCAATCCTCAACCTTCAATACTCAATCCTCAATCCTCAATCCTCAATCCTCAATCCTCAATCATCAATGCTCAGTCTTCAATCCTCAACACTCAATCTTTAATCATCAATCCTCAATCCTCAATCTTCAATCCTCAATCCTCAATCCTGAATCCTCAATCCTCAATCCACAATCCTCAATCCTCAATCCTCAATATTCAATCCTCAATACTCAATCTTCAATCCTCGATCCTCAATCCTAAATCCTCAGTCCTCATTCTTCAATCCTCAATACCCAATCCTCAATCTTCAATCCTCAATACTCAATCCTCAATTCTCAATCCTCAATCCTCAATCTTCTGACCTCAAACATCAATAATCAACCCTCAGTCCTCGTCCTCAATCCACAACCCTCAGTCCTCAATCCTCAATCTTCAATCATCAATATTCAATCTTCAATCCTCAACCCTCAATCCTCGATCCCCAATCCTCAATCCTCAATGTTCAATAATCAATACCCAATCCTCAATCTTCAATCCTCAATCCTCAATCCTCAATCCTCAATTCTCAATCCTGATTCCGCAGTCCTCAGTCCTCAAACCTCAACCCTCAACCCGCAGCCCTCATCGTCAATACTCAATCCTCAATCCTCAATCCTCAACCTTCAATCCTCAATACTCAATCTTCAATCCACAATCCTCAATCTTCAATCCTCAATACTCAATCTTCAATCCTCAATCCTCAATCCTCAATACTCAATCCTCAATCCTAAATCCTCAGTCCTCATCCTTCAATCCTCAATACCCAATCCTCAATCTTCAATCCTCAATCCTCAATCCTCAATCCTCAACCTTCAGACCTCAAACATCAATACTCAACCCTCAGTCCTCGTCCTCAATCCACAACACTCAATCTTCAATCCTCAATCTTCAATCATCAATATTGAATCTTCAATCCTCAACCCTCAATCCTGGATCCTCAATCCTCAATCCTCAATGCTCAATCCTCAATTACCAATCCTCAATCGTCAATCCTCAATCCTCAATCCTCAATCCTCAATTCTCAATCCTCAATCCTCAGTCCTCAGTCCTCAAACCTCAAACCTCAACCCTCATACCTCAATCCTCAACCGTCAGTCCCTGTCCTCAATCCTCAACACTCAATCCTCAATCCTTAATCCTCAATCGTCAATCCTCAATCCTCAATCCTCAATCTTCAATCCTCAATCCTCAATCCTCAATCCTCTATCCTCATTCTTCAATACTCAATACCCAATCCTCAATCTTCAACACTCAATCCTCAGTCCTCAATTCTCAATCCTCAATCCTCAGTCCTCAGTCCTCAAACCTCAATACTCAACCCTCAGCCCTCATCCTCAATCCTCAGTCCTCAATCCTCAATCCTCAATCTTCAATCCTCGATACTCAATCTTCAATCATCAATCCTCAGTCCTCAAACCTCAATTCTGAATCCTCAATCCTGAATCCTCAATCTTCAGCCCTCAGTCCTCAACAATCAGTTGTCAACCCTGAATCCTCAATAGAATATCCTCAATTCACAGTTTTCAATACTCAATACTCAATCTGCATTCTTCAAACCTCTATCCTCAAACATCAATTCTCAACACTCAATCCTCAACACTCAGTCCACTCTTTTCAATCCTCCATCCTCAACCCTCAATCCTCAAGCGTCAATCCTCAATCCTCAACCCTCTATCCTCAGTCCTTAAACCTCAATCCCGATTCCTCAATCCTGAATCCTCAATCTTTAGCCCTCAGTCCTCAACAATCAATTGTCAATCCTCAATCCTCAATAGAATATCCTCAATTCACAGTTTTCAATACTCAATCCCCATTCTTCAATCATCAAATCTCAATCCACAAACATCAATTCCCATCACTCAACCCTCAACACTAAGTCCTCAATCTTCAATCCTCAATCCTCAATCCTCAACCTTCAGTCCTCAATACTCAATCTTCAATCCTCAATTCTCAATCCTCAATCCTCAATCCTCAGACCTCAAACATCAATACTCAACCCTCAGTCCTCGTCCTCAATCCACAACCCTCAATCCTCAATCCTCAACCTTCAATCATCAATATTCAGTCTTCAATCCTCAATCCTCAATCCTCGATCCTCAATCCTCAATCCTCAATGTTCAATCCACAATACCCAATCCTCAATCTTCAATCCTCAATCCTCAATCCTCAATCCACAATTCTCAATCCTCAATCCTCAGTCCTCAGTCCTCAAACCTCAATTCTCAACCCTCAGCCCTCATCGTCAACTCTCAATCCTCAATCCTCAATCCTGAATCTTCAATCCTCGATACTCAATCTTCAATTCACAATCCTCAACCTTCAATCCTCAATCCTCAATCCTCAATACCCAATCCTCAATCTTAAACACTCTATCCTCAATCCTCGATTCTGAATACTCAATCCTCAGTCCTCAGTCCTCAAACCTCAATACTCAACCCTCAGCCCTCATCCTCAACCCACAATCCTCAATCCTCAATCCTCAATCCTCAATCCTCAATCTTCAATCCTCAATACTCAATCTTCAATCCTCCGTCCTCAATCCTCAGTCCTCAAACCTCAATTCACAATCCCCAATCCTGAATCCTCAATCTTCAGCCCTCAGTCCTCAACAATCAGGTGACAATCCTCAATCCTCAATAGAATATCATCAATTCACAGTTTTCAATACAGAATACTCAATCTGGAATCTTCAAATCTCTATCCACAAACATCAATTCACATCACTCAACCCACAACACTCAGTCCTCAATTTTCAATCCTCAATCCTCAATTCTCAATCTTCAATCCGCAATACTCAATCTTTAATCCTCAATCCTCAATCCTCAATCTTCAATCCTCAGTCATCAATACTCAATCCTCAATCCTCAATCCTCAATCCTCAATCATCAATCCTCAATTTTCAATACTCAATCCTCAATCCTCAATCCTCAATCCTCAATCCTCAATCCTCAATCATCAATCCTCAATCTTCAATCCTCAATACTCAATCTTTAATCATCAACCCTCAATCCTCAATCTTCAATCCTCAATCCTCAATCCTCAATCCTCAATTCTCAATCCTCAATCCTCAGTCCTCAGTCCTCAAACCTCAATCCTCAACCCTCAGCCCTCATCGTCAATTCTCAATCCTCAATTCTCAATCCTCAATCTTCAATCCTCAATCCTCAATTCTCAATCTTCAATCCGCAATACTCAATCTTTAATCCTCAATCCTCAATCCTCAATCTTCATTCCTCAGTCATCAATACTCAATCCTCAATCCTCAAGCCTCAATCCTCAATCCTCAATCATCAATCCTCAATCTTCAATACACAATCCTCAATCCTCAATCCTCAATCCTCAATCCTCAATCCTCAATCATCAATCCTCAATCTTCAATCCTCAATACTCAATCTTTAATCATCAATCCTCAATCCTCAATCTTCAATCCTCAATCCTCAATCTACAATCATCAATATTCAATCTTCAATCCTCAATCCTCAATCCTCGATACTCAATCCTCAATCCTCAATGTTCAATCCTCAATACCCAATCCTCAGTCTTCAATCCTAAATCTTCAATCCTCAATCCCCATTCTCAATCCTCAATCCTCAGTCCTCAGTCCTCAAACCTCAATCCTCAACCCTCAGCCCTCATCGTCAATTCTCAATCCTCAATTCTCAATCCTCAATCTTCAATCCTCAATACTCAATCTTCAATCCACAATACTCAATCATCAAGCCTCAATACTCAATCTTCAATCCTCAATCCTCAATCCTCAATACTCAATCCTCAATCCTCAGTCCTCAATCCTCAATCTTCAATCCTCAATACTCAACCTTCAATACTCAATCCTCAATCCCCAATCCTCAATCCTCAATCCTCAATCCTCAATACTCAATCTTCAATCCTCAATCCTCAGTCCTCAAACCTCAATTCTGAATCCTCAATCCTGAATCCTCAATCATCAGCCCTCAGTCCTCAACAATCAGGTGACAATCCTCAATCCTCAATAGAATATCTTCAATTCACAGTTTTCAATACACAATACTCAATCTGCAATCTTCAAATCTCTATCCACAAACATCAATTCTCATCCCTCAACCCTCAACACTCAGTCCTCAATGTTCAATCCTCAATCCTCAATTCTCAATCTTCAATCCTCAATACTCACTCTTTAATCCTCAATCCTCAATCCTCAATCTTCAATCCTCAGTCCTCAATACTCAATCCTCAATCCTCAATCCTCAATCCTCAATCATCAATCCTCAACCTTCAATACTCAATCCTCAATCCTCAATCCTCAATCCTCAATCCTCAATCCTCAATCATCAATGCTCAGTCTTCAATCCTCAACACTCAATCTTTAATCATCAATCCTCAATCCTCAATCTTCAATCCTCAATCCTCAATCCTGAATCCTCAATCCTCAATCCTCAATCCTCAATCCTCAATCCTCAATATTCAATCCTCAATACTCAATCTTCAATCCTCGATCCTCAATCCTCAATGTTCAATCCTCAATACCCAATCCTCAGTCTTCAATCCTAAATCTTCAATCCTCAATCCCCATTCTCAATCCTCAATCCTCAGTCCTCAGTCCTCAAACCTCAATCCTCAACCCTCAGCCCTCATCGTCAATTCTCAATCCTCAATTCTCAATCCTCAATCTTCAATCCTCAATGCTCAATCTTCAATCCACAATACTCAATCTTCAATCCTCAATACTCAATCTTCAATCCTCAATCCTCAATCCTCAATACTCAATCCTCAATCCTCAGTCCTCAATCCTCAATCTTCAATCCTCAATACTCAACCTTCAATACTCAATCCTCAGTCCCCAATCCTCAATCCTCAATCCTCAATCCTCAATACTCAATCTTCAATCCTCAATCCTCAGTCCTCAAACCTCAATTCTGAATCCTCAATCCTGAATCCTCAATCATCAGCCCTCAGTCCTCAACAATCAGGTGACAATCCTCAATCCTCAATAGAATATCTTCAATTCACAGTTTTCAATACACAATACTCAATCTGCAATCTTCAAATCTCTATCCACAAACATCAATTCTCATCCCTCAACCCTCAACACTCAGTCCTCAATGTTCAATCCTCAATCCTCAATTCTCAATCTCCAATCCTCAATACTCACTCTTTAATCCTCAATCCTCAATCCTCAATCTTCAATCCTCAGTCCTCAATACTCAATCCTCAATCCTCAATCCTCAATCCTCAATCATCAATCCTCAACCTTCAATACTCAATCCTCAATCCTCAATCCTCAATCCTCAATCCTCAATCCTCAATCATCAATGCTCAGTCTTCAATCCTCGACACTCAATCTTCAATCATCAATCCTCAATCCTCAATCTTCAATTCTCAATCCTCAATCCTGAATCCTCAATCCTCAATCCTCAATCCTCAATCCTCAATCCTCAATATTCAATCCTCAATACTCAATCTTCAATCCTCGATCCTCAATCCTAAATCCTCAGTCCTCATTCTTCAATCCTCAATACCCAATCCTCAATCTTCAATCCTCAATCCTCAATCCTCAATTCTCAATCCTCAATCCTCAAACTTCTGACCTCAAACATCAATAATCAACCCTCAGTCCTCGTCCTCAATCCACAACCCTCAGTCCTCAATGCTCAATCTTCAATCATCAATATTCAATCTTCAATCCTCAACCCTCAATCCTCGAACCCCAATCCTCAATCCTCAATGTTCAATAATCAATACCCAATCCTCAATCTTCAATCCTCAATCCTCAATCCTCAATCCTCAATTCTCAATCCTCAATCCGCAGTCCTCAGTCCTCAAACCTCAACCCTCAACCCGCAGCCCTCATCGTCAATTCTCAATCCTCAATCCTCAATCCTCAATCTTCAATCCTCAATACTCAATCTTCAATCCACAATCCTCAATCTTCAATCCTCAATACTCAATCTTCAATCCTCAATCCTCAATCCTCAATACTCAATCCTCAATCCTAAATCCTCAGTCCTCATCCTTCAATCCTCACTCTTCAATCCCCAATCCTCAATCCTCAATTCTCAATCCTCAATCCTCAACCTTCAGACCTCAAACATCAATACTCAACCCTCAGTCCTCGTCCTCAATCCACAACACTCAATCTTCAATCCTCAATCTTCAATCATCAATATTGAATCTTCAATCCTCAACCCTCAATCCTGGATCCTCAATCCTCAATCCTCAATGCTCAATACTCAATTCCCAATCCTCAATCGTCAATCCTCAATCCTCAATCCTCAATCCTCAATTCTCAATCCTCAGTCCTCAGTCCTCAGTCCTCAAACCTCAAACCTCAACCCTCAAACCTCAATCCTCAACCGTCAGTCCCTGTCCTCAATCCTCAACACTCAATCCTCAATCCTCAATCCTCAATCGTCAATCCTCAATCCTCAATACTCAATCCTCAACCCTCAGCCCTCATCCTCAATCCTCAGTCCTCAATCCTCAATCCTCAATCTTCAATCCTCAATACTCAATCTTCAATCCTCAATCCTCAATCCTCAGTCCTCAAACCTCAATTCTGTATCCTCAATCCTGAATCCTCAATCATCAGCCCTCAGTCCTCAACAATCAGGTGACAATCCTCAATCCTCAATAGAATATCTTCAATTCACAGTTTTCAATACACAATACTCAATCTGCAATCTTCAAATCTCTATCCACAAACATCAATTCTCATCCCTCAACCCTCAACACTCAGTCCTCAATGTTCAATCCTCAATCCTCAATTCTCAATCTTCAATCCTCAATACTCACTCTTTAATCCTCAATCCTCAATCCTCAATCTTCAATCCTCAGTCCTCAATACTCAATCCTCAATCCTCAATCCTCAATCCTCAATCATCAATCCTCAACCTTCAATACTCAATCCTCAATCCTCAATCCTCAATCCTCAATCCTCAATCATCAATGCTCAGTCTTCGATCCTCAACACTCAATCTTTAATCATCAATCCTCAATCCTCAATCTTCAATCCTCAATCCTCAATCCTGAATCCTCAATCCTCAATCCTCAATCCTCAATCCTCAATCCTCAATATTCAATCCTCAATACTCAATCTTCAATCCTCGATCCTCAATCCTAAATCCTCAGTCCTCATTCTTCAATCCTCAATACCCAATCCTCAATCTTCAATCCTCAATACTCAATCCTCAATTCTCAATCCTCAATCCTCAATCTTCTGACCTCAAACATCAATAATCAACCCTCAGTCCTCGTCCTCAATCCACAACCCTCAGTCCTCAATCCTCAATCTTCAATCATCAATATTCAATCTTCAATCCTCAACCCTCAATCCTCGATCCCCAATCCTCAATCCTCAATGTTCAATAATCAATACCCAATCCTCAATCTTCAATCCTCAATCCTCAATCCTCAATCCTCAATTCTCAATCCTCAATCCGCAGTCCTCAGTCCTCAAACCTCAACCCTCAACCCGCAGCCCTCATCGTCAATACTCAATCCTCAATCCTCAATCCTCAACCTTCAATCCTCAATACTCAATCTTCAATCCACAATCCTCAATCTTCAATCCTCAATACTCAATCTTCAATCCTCAATCCTCAATCCTCAATACTCAATCCTCAATCCTAAATCCTCAGTCCTCATCCTTCAATCCTCAATACCCAATCCTCAATCTTCAATCCTCAATCCTCAATCCTCAATCCTCAACCTTCAGACCTCAAACATCAATACTCAACCCTCAGTCCTCGTCCTCAATCCACAACACTCAATCTTCAATCCTCAATCTTCAATCATCAATATTGAATCTTCAATCCTCAACCCTCAATCCTGGATCCTCAATCCTCAATTCTCAATGCTCAATCCTCAATTACCAATCCTCAATCGTCAATCCTCAATCCTCAATCCTCAATCCTCAATTCTCAATCCTCAATCCTCAGTCCTCAGTCCTCAAACCTCAAACCTCAACCCTCATACCTCAATCCTCAACCGTCAGTCCCTGTCCTCAATCCTCAACACTCAATCCTCAATCCTTAATCCTCAATCGTCAATCCTCAATCCTCAATCCTCAATCTTCAATCCTCAATCCTCAATCCTCAATCCTCTATCCTCATTCTTCAATACTCAATACCCAATCCTCAATCTTCAACACTCAATCCTCAGTCCTCAATTCTCAATCCTCAATCCTCAGTCCTCAGTCCTCAAACCTCAATACTCAACCCTCAGCCCTCATCCTCAATCCTCAGTCCTCAATCCTCAATCCTCAATCTTCAATCCTCGATACTCAATCTTCAATCATCAATCCTCAGTCCTCAAACCTCAATTCTGAATCCTCAATCCTGAATCCTCAATCTTCAGCCCTCAGTCCTCAACAATCAGTTGTCAACCCTGAATCCTCAATAGAATATCCTCAATTCACAGTTTTCAATACTCAATACTCAATCTCCATTCTTCAAACCTCTATCCTCAAACATCAATTCTCAACACTCAATCCTCAACACTCAGTCCACTCTTTTCAATCCTCCATCCTCAACCCTCAATCCTCAAGCGTCAATCCTCAATCCTCAACCCTCTATCCTCAGTCCTTAAACCTCAATCCCGAATCCTCAATCCTGAATCCTCAATCTTTAGCCCTCAGTCCTCAACAATCAATTGTCAATCCTCAATCCTCAATAGAATATCCTCAATTCACAGTTTTCAATACTCAATCCCCATTCTTCAATCTTCAAATCTCAATCCACAAACATCAATTCCCATCACTCAACCCTCAACACTAAGTCCTCAATCTTCAATCCTCAATCCTCAATCCTCAACCTTCAGTCCTCAATACTCACTCTTTAATCCTCAATCCTCAATCCTCAATCTTCAATCCTCAGTCCTCAATACTCAATCCTCAATCCTCAATCCTCAATCCTCAATCATCAATCCTCAACCTTCAATACTCAATCCTCAATCCTCAATCCTCAATCCTCAATCCTCAATCATCAATGCTCAGTCTTCAATCCTCAACACTCAATCTTCAATCATCAATCCTCAATCCTCAATCTTCAATCCTCAATCCTCAATCCTGAATCCTCAATCCTCAATCCTCAATCCTCAATCCTCAATCCTCAATATTCAATCCTCAATACTCAATCTTCAATCCTCGATCCTCAATCCTAAATCCTCAGTCCTCATTCTTCAATCCTCAATACCCAATCCTCAATCTTCAATCCTCAATCCTCAATCCTCAATTCTCAATCCTCAATCCTCAATCTTCTGACCTCAAACATCAATAATCAACCCTCAGTCCTCGTCCTCAATCCACAACCCTCAGTCCTCAATCCTCAATCTTCAATCATCAATATTCAATCTTCAATCCTCAACCCTCAATCCTCGATCCCCAATCCTCAATCCTCAATGTTCAATAATCAATACCCAATCCTCAATCTTCAATCCTCAATCCTCAATCCTCAATCCTCAATTCTCAATCCTCAATCCGCAGTCCTCAGTCCTCAAACCTCAACCCTCAACCCGCAGCCCTCATCGTCAATTCTCAATCCTCAATCCTCAATCCTCAATCTTCAATCCTCAATACTCAATCTTCAATCCACAATCATCAATCTTCAATCCTCAATACTCAATCTTCAATCCTCAATCCTCAATCCTCAATCCTCAATACTCAATCCTCAATCCTCAACGTTCACTTCGCAATACCCAATCCTCAATCGTCAATCCTCAATCTTCAATCCTCAATCCTCAATGCTCAATCCTCAATCCTCAATCCTCAATCCTCAATCCTCAATCCTCAGTCCTCAAACCTCAATCCTGAATCCTCAATCCTGAATCCTCAATCTTCAGACCTAAGTCCTCAACAATCAGTTGTCAATTCACAATCCTCAATAGAATATCATCAATTCACAGTTTTCAATACTCAATACTCAATCTGCTATCTTTAAACCTCTATCCACAAACATCAATTCTCATAACTCAACCCTCAACACTCAGTCCCCAATCCTCAATCTTCAATCCTCAATCCTCAATCCTCAATCCTCAATCTTCAATCCTCAATACTCAATCATCAATCCTCAATACTCAATCCTCAATCCTCAATCCTCAACCCTCAATCGTCAGTCTTCAAACCTCTATACTCAATCTTCAATCCTCAATCCTCAATCCTCAATCCTCAAGCCTCATCCTACAATCCTCAATCCCCAATCCTCAATCTTCAATAGTCAATCCTCAATCCTCAATTCTCAATCGTCAATCCTCAGTCCTCAGTCCTCAAACCTCAATCCTCAACGCACAGCTCTCATCCTCAGTCCTCAATCCTCAATCCTCAATCCTCAATCCTCAATCTTCAATTCTCAACAATCAATCTTCAATCCTCAATCCTCAGTCCTCAAACCTCAATTCTGAATACTCAATCCTGAATCCTCAATCTTGAGCCCTCAGTCCTCAACAATCAGCTGACAATCCTCAATCCTCAATAGAATATCCTCATTTCACAGTTATCAATACTCAATACTCAGTCAGCAATCTTCAAACCTCTATCCACAAACATCAATCCTCATCACTCAACCATCAACACTCAGTCATCAATGTTCAATCCTCAATCTTCAATGCACAATCCACAATCGTCAATCTTCAATCCTCAATACTCAATCTTCAATCCTCAAACCTCAATCCTCAATCCTCAATCCTCATTCTTCAATCCTCAATACCAAATCCTCAATCTTCAATCCTCAATCCTCAACCCTCAATTCTCAATCCTCAATCCTCAGTCCTCAGTCCTTAAACCTCAATCCTCAACACTCAGCCCTCATCCTCAATCCTCAATCCTCAATCCTCAATCCTCAATATTCAATCCTCAATACTCAATCTTCATTCCTCGGTCCTCAATCCTCAGTCCTCAAACCTCAATTCTGAATCCCCAATCCTGAATCCTCAATCTTCAGCGCTGAGTCCTCAACAATCAGGTGACAATCCTCAATCCTCAATAGAATATCCTCAATTCACAGTTTTCAATACGGAATACTCAATCTGGAATCTTCAAATCTCTAGCCACAAACATCAATTCTCATCACTCAACCCTCAACACTCAGTCCTCAATGTTCAATCCTCAATCCTCAATTCTCAATTCTCAATCTTCAATCCGCAATACTCAATCTTTAATCCTCAATTCTCAATCCTCAATCTTCAATCCTCAGTCATCAATACTCAATCCTCAATCCTCAATCCTCAGTCCTCAATCATCAATCCTCAAATTTCAATACTCAATCCTCAATCCTCAATCCTTAATCCTCAATCCTCAATCCTCAATGATCAATCCTCAATCTTCAATCCTCAATACTCAATCTTTAATCACCAATCCTCAATCCTCAATCTTCAATGCTCAATCCTCAATCCTCAATCCTCAATTCTCAATCCTCAATCCTCAGTCCTCAGTCCTCAACCCTCAATCCTCAACCCTCAGCCCTCACCGTCAATTCTCAATCCTCAATCCTCAATCCTCAATCTTCAATCCTCAATACTCAATCTTCAATCCACAATCCTCAATCTTCAATCCTCAATACTCAATCTTCAATCCTCAATCCTCAATCCTCAATCCTCAGTCCTCAAACCTCAATCCTGATTCCTCAATCCTGAATCCTCAATCTTCAGACCTAAGTCCTCAACAATCATTTGTCAATTCACAATCCTCAATAGAATATCATGAATTCACAGTTTTCAATACTCAATACTCAATCTGCAATCTTTAAACCTCTATCCACACACATCAATTCTCATAACTCAACCCTCAACACTCAGTCCCCAATCCTCAATCTTCAATCCTCAATCCTCAATCAATCCTCAATCCTCAATCCTCAATCTTCAATCCTCAATACTCAATCATCAATCCTCAATACTCATTCCTCAATCCTCAATCCTCAACCCTCAATCGTCAGTCTTCAAACCTCTATACTCAATCTTCAATCCTCAATCCTCAATCCTCAATCCTCAAGCCTCATCCTACAATCCTCAATACCCAATCCTCAATCTTCAATAGTCAATCCTCAATCCTCAATTCTCAATCGTCAATCCTCAGTTGTTCAGTCCTCAAACCACAATCCTCAACGCACAGCTCTCATCCTCAATCCTAAATCCTCAATCCTCAATCCTCAATCCTCAATCTTCAATACTCAATCTTCAATCCTCAGCCCTTAATCCTCAGTCCTCAAACCTCAATTCTGAATCCCCAATCCTGAATCCTCAATCTTCAGCCCTCAGTCCTCAACAATCAGGTGACAATCCTCAATCCTCAATAGAATATCCTCAATTCACAGTTTTCAATACAGAATACTCAATCTGGAATCTTCAAATCTCTATCCACAAACATCAATTCTCATCACTCAACCCTCAACACTCAGTCCTCAATGTTCAATCCTCAATCCTCAATTCTCAATCTTCAATCCGCAATACTCATTCTTTAATCCTCAATCCTCAATCCTCAATCTTCAATCCTCAGTCATCAATACTCAATCCTCAATCCTCAATCCTCAATCCTCAATCCTCAATCATCAATCCTCAATCTTCAATACTCAATCCTCAATCCTCAATCCTCAATCCTCAATCCTCAATCCTCAATCATCAATCCTCAATCTTCAATCCTCAATACTCAATCTTTAATCATCAATCCTCAATCCTCAATCTTCAATCCTCAATCCTCAATCTACAATCATCAATATTCAATCTTCAATCCTCAATCCTCAATCCTCGATACTCAATCCTCAATCCTCAATGTCCAATCCTCAATACCCAATCCTCAGTCTTCAATCCTAAATCTTCAATCCTCAATCCCCATTCTCAATCCTCAATCCTCAGTCCTCAGTCCTCAAACCTCAATCCTCAACCCTCAGCCCTCATCGTCAATTCTCAATCCTCAATTCTCAATCCTCAATCTGCAATCCTCAATACTCAATCTTCAATCCACAATACTCAATCTTCAATCCTCAATACTCAATCTTCAATCCTCAATCCTCAATCCTCAATACTCAATCCTCAATCCTCAGTCCTCAATCCTCAATCTTCAATCCTCAATACTCAACCTTCAATACTCAATCCTCAATCCCCAATCCTCAATCCTCAATCCTCAATCCTCAATACTCAATCTTCAATCCTCAATCCTCAGTCCTCAAACCTCAATTCTGAATCCTCAATCCTGAATCCTAAATCTTCAGCCCTCAGTCCTCAACAATCAGTTGCCAATCATCAATCCTCAATAGAATATCCTCAATTCACAGTCTTCAATACTCAATACTCAACCTGCAATCTTCGAATCTGCAAATCACTATCCACAAACGTCAATTCTCATCACTCAACCCTCAACACTCAGACCTCAATGTTCAATCCTCAATCCTCAATTCTCTATCTTCAATCCTCAATACTGTATCTTCAATCCTCAATCCTCAATCCTCAATCCTCAATCCTCAAACCTCAGTCCTCATCCTCAACTCTCAATTCTCAATCCTCAATCCTCAATCCTCAACCCTCTATCTTCAATCCTAAATAATCAATCTCCAATACTAGATCCTCAATCCCCAATCCTAAATCTTCAATCCTCAATACTCAATCTTCAATCCACAATCCTCAATCTTCAATCCTCAATACTCAATCTTTAATCCTCAATCCTCAATCCTCAATACTGAATCCTCAATCCTCAGTCCTCAATCCTCAATCTTCAATCCTCAATACTCAATCTTCAATCCTCAATCCTCAATCCTCAATCCTCAATCCTCATTCTTCAATCCTCATTACCCAATCCACAATCTACATTCCTCAATCCTCAATCCTCAATTCTCAACCCTCAATCCTCAATAATCATTCTTCAATCCTCAATCCTCGGTCTTCAAACCTCAATTCTGAATCCTCAATCCTGAATCCTCAATCTTCAGGCCTCAGTCCTCAACAATCAGTTGACAATCCTCAATCCTCAATAGAATATCCTCAATTCACAGTTTTCAATACTCAATACTGAATCCGCAATCTTCAAACCTCTATCCACAAACATCAATTCTCATCACTGAACCCTCAACACTCAGTCCTCAATGTTCAATCCTCAATCCTCAATTCTCAATCTTCAATCCTCAATACTCAATCTTTAATCCTTAATCCTCAATCCTCAATCTTCAATCCTCAGTCGTCAATACTCAATCCTCAATCCTCATCCTCAATCTTCAATCATCAATCCTCAACCTTCAATACTCAATCCTCAATCCTCAATCCTAAATCCTCAATCCTCAATCATCAATCCTCAATCTTCAAACCTCAACACTCAATCTTTAATCATCAATCCTCAATCCTCAATCCTCAATCTTCAATCCTCAATCCTCAATCCTCAATCCTCAATCCTCAATCCTCAATCCTCAATCCTCAATCCTGAATCTTCAACCCTCAATACTCAATCTTCAATCCTCGATCCTCAATCCTAGATCCGCAGTCCTCATCCTTCAATCCTCAATACCCAATCCTCACTCTTCAATCCCCAATCCTCAATCCTCAATTCTCAATCCTCAATCCTCAACCTTCAGACCTCAAACATCAATACTCAACCCTCAGTCCTCGTCCTCAATCCACAACACTCAATCTTCAATCCTCAATCTTCAATCATCAATATTGAATCTTCAATCCTCAACCCTCAATCCTGGATCCTCAATCCTCAATCCTCAATGCTCAATACTCAATTCCCAATCCTCAATCATCAATCCTCAATCCTCAATCCTCAATCCTCAATTCTCAATCCTCAATCCTCAGTCCTCAGTCCTCAAACCTCAAACCTCAACCCTCAAACCTCAATCCTCAACCGTCAGTCCCTGTCCTCAATCCTCAACACTCAATCCTCAATCCTCAATCCTCAATCGTCAATCCTCAATCCTCAATACTCAATACTCAATCCTCAACCCTCAGCCCTCATCCTCAATCCTCAGTCCTCAATCCTCAATCCTCAATCTTCAATCCTCAATCCTCAATTCTCAATCCTCAATCCTCAATCCCCAGACCTCAAACATCAATACTGAACCCTCAGCCCTCATCCTCAATCCTCAATCCTCAATCCTCAATCCTCAATCCTCAATCTTCAATCCTCAATACACAATCTTCAATCCTCAAACCTCAATCCTCAGACCTCAAACCTCAATTCTGAATCCTCAATCCTGAAGCCTCAATCTTCAGCCCTCAGTCCTCAACAGTCAGGTGACAATCCTCAATCCTCAATAGAATATCCTCAATTCACAGTTTTCAATACACAATACTCAATCTGCAATCTTCAAATCTCTATCCACAAACATCAATTCTCATCACTCAACCCTCAACACTCAGACCTCAATGTTCAAACCTCAATCCTCAATTCTCAATCTTCAATCCTCAATACTCAATCTTTAATCCTCAATTCTCAACCCTCAATCATCAATCCTCAGTCCTCAATACTCAATCCTCAATCCTCAATCCTCAATCCTCAATCATCAATCCTCAATCTTCAACACCCAATCCTCAATCCTCAATCCTCAATCCTCAATCCTCAATCCTCAATCATCAATCCTCAATCTTCAATCCTCAATACTCAATCTTTAATCATCAATCCTCAATCCTCAATCTTCAATCTTCAATCCTCAATCCTGAATCCTCAATCGTCAATCCTCAATCCTCAATCCTCAATCCTCAATCTTCAATCCTCAATACTCAATCTTCAATCCTCAATCCTCAATCCTCAATCCTCAGTCCTCATTCTTCAATCCTCGATACCCAATCCTCAATCTTCAATCCTCAATCCTCAATCCCCAATTCTCAATCCTCAATCCTCAACCCTCAGACTTCAAACATCAATACTCAACCCTCAGTCCTCGTCCTCAATCCACAACCCTCAATCCTCAATCCCCAATCTTCAATCATCAATATTCAATCTTCAATCCACAATCCTCAATCCTCGATCCTCAATCCTCAATCCTCAATGTTCAATCTTCAATACCCAATCCTCAATCTTCAATCCTCAATCCTCAATCCTCAGTCCTCAATTCTCAATCCTCAATCTTCAGTCCTCAATCCTCAATCCTCAATCCTCAATCATCGATCCTCAATCCTCAATCATCAATCCTCAATCCTCAATACACAATCCTCAATACACAATCCTCAATCCTGAATCCTCAATCCTCAATACTCAATCCTCAATCCTCAACGTTCACTTCTCAATACCCTATCCTCAATCGTCAATCCTCAATCTTCAATCCTCAATCCTCAATGCTCAATCCTCAATCCTCAATCCTCAATCCTCAATCCTCAATCCTCAGTCCTCAAACCTCAATCCTGAATCCTCAATCCTGAATCCTCAATCTTCAGACCTAAGTCCTCAACAATCAGTTGTCAATTCACAATCCTCAATAGAATATCATCAATTCACAGTTTTCAATACTCAATACTCAATCTGCTATCTTTAAACCTCTATCCACAAACATCAATTCTCATAACTCAACCCTCAACACTCAGTCCCCAATCCTCAATCTTCAATCCTCAATCCTCAATCCTCAATCCTCAATCCTCAATCCTCAATCTTCAATCCTCAATACTCAATCATCAATCCTCAATACTCAATCCTCAATCCTCAATCCGCAACCCTCAATCGTCAGTCTTCAAACCTCTATACTCAATCTTCAATCCTCAATCCTCAATCCTCAATCCTCAAGCCTCATCCTACAATCCTCAATCCCCAATCCTCAATCTTCAATAGTCAATCCTCAATCCTCAATTCTCAATCGTCAATCCTCAGTCCTCAGACCTCAAACCTCAATCCTCAACGCACAGCTCTCATCCTCAGTCCTCAATCCTCAATCCTCAATCCTCAATCCTCAATCTTCAATTCTCAGCAATCAATCTTCAATCCTCAATCCTCAGTCCTCAAACCTCAATTCTGAATCCTCAATCCTGAATCCTCAATCTTGAGCCCTCTGTCCTCAACAATCAGCTGACAATCCTCAATCCTCAATAGAATATCCTCATTTCACAGTTATCAATACTCAATACTCAGTCAGCAATCTTCAAACCTCTATCCACAAACATCAATCCTCATCACTCAACCATCAACACTCAGTCATCAATGTTCAATCCTCAGTCTTCAATGCACAATCCCCAATCGTCAATCTTCAATCCTCAATACTCAATCTTCAATCCTCAAACCTCAATCCTCAATCCTCAATCCTCATTCTTCAATCCTCAATACCAAATCCTCAATCTTCAATCCTCAATCCTCAACCCTCAATTCTCAATCCTCAATCCTCAGTCCTCAGTCCTTAAACCTCAATCCTCAACCCTCAGCCCTCATCCTCAATCCTCAATCCTCAATCCTCAATCCTCAATATTCAATCCTCAATACTCAATCTTCATTCCTCGGTCCTCAATCCTCAGTCCTCAAACCTCAATTCTGAATCCCCAATCCTGAATCCTCAATCTTCAGCGCTGAGTCCTCAACAATCAGGTGACAATCCTCAATCCTCAATAGAATATCCTCAATTCACAGTTTTCAATACGGAATACTCAATCTGGAATCTTCAAATCTCTAGCCACAAACATCAATTCTCATCACTCAACCCTCAACACTCAGTCCTCAATGTTCAATCCTCAATCCTCAATTCTCAATCTTCAATCCGCAATACTCAATCTTTAATCCTCAATTCTCAATCCTCAATCTTCAATCCTCAGTCATCAATACTCAATCCTCAATCCTCAATCCTCAATCCTCAATCATCAATCCTCAAATTTCAATACTCAATCCTCAATCCTCAATCCTTAATCCTCAATCCTCAATCCTCAATCATCAATCCTCAATCTTCAATCCTCAATACTCAATCTTTAATCACCAATCCTCAATCCTCAAACTTCAATGCTCAATCCTCAATCCTCAATCCTCAATTCTCAATCCTCAATCCTCAGTCCTCAGTCCTCAACCCTCAATCCTCTACCCTCAGCCCTCACCGTCAATTCTCAATCCTCAATCCTCAATCCTCAATCTTCAATCCTCAATACTCAGTCTTCAATCCACAATCCTCAATCTTCAATCCTCAATACTCAATCTTCAATCCTCAATCCTCAATCCTCAATCCTCAGTCCTCAAACCTCAATCCTGATTCCTCAATCCTGAATCCTCAATCTTCAGACCTAAGTCCTCAACAATCATTTGTCAATTCACAATCCTCAATAGAATATCATCAATTCACAGTTTTCAATACTCAATACTCAATCTGCAATCTTTAAACCTCTATCCACACACATCAATTCTCATAACTCAACCCTCAACACTCAGTCCCCAATCCTCAATCTTCAATCCTCAATCCTCAATCAATCCTCAATCCTCAATCCTCAATCTTCAATCCTCAATACTCAATCATCAATCCTCAATACTCATTCCTCAATCCTCAATGCTCAACCCTCAATCGTCAGTCTTCAAACCTCTATACTCAATCTTCAATCCTCAATCCTCAATCCTCAATCCTCAAGCGTCATCCTACAATCCTCAATACCCAATCCTCAATCTTCAATAGTCAATCCTCAATCCTCAATTCTCAATCGTCAATCCTCAGTCCTCAGTCCTCAAACCTCAATCCTCAACGCACAGCTCTCATCCTCAATCCTAAATCCTCAATCCTCAATCCTCAATCCTCAATCTTCAATACTCAATCTTCAATCCTCAGCCCTCAATCCTCAGTCCTCAAACCTCAATTCTGAATCCCCAATCCTGAATCCTCAATCTTCAGCCCTCGGTCCTCAACAATCAGGTGACAATCCTCAATCCTCAATAGAATATCCTCAATTCACAGTTTTCAATACAGAATACTCAATCTGGAATCTTCAAATCTCTATCCACAAACATCAATTCTCATCACTCAACCCTCAACACTCAGTCCTCAATGTTCAATCCTCAATCCTCAATTCTCAATCTTCAATCCGCAATACTCATTCTTTAATCCTCAATCCTCAATCCTCAATCTTCAATCCTCAGTCATCAATACTCAATCCTCAATCCTCAATCCTCAATCCTCAATCATCAATCCTCAATCTTCAATACTCAATCCTCAATCCTCAATCCTCAATCCTCAATCCTCAATCCTCAATCATCAATCCTCAATCTTCAATCCTCAATACTCAATCTTTAATCATCAATCCTCAATCCTCAATTTTCAATCCTCAATCCTCAATCTACAATCATCAATATTCAATCTTCAATCCTCAATCCTCAATCCTCGATACTCAATCCTCAATCCTCAATGTTCAATCCTCAATACCCAATCCTCAGTCTTCAATCCTAAATCTTCAATCCTCAATCCCCATTCTCAATCCTCAATCCTCAGACCTCAGTCCTCAAACCTCAATCCTCAACCCTCAGCCCTCATCGTCAATTCTCAATCCTCAATTCTCAATCCTCAATCTGCAATCCTCAATACTCAATCTTCAATCCACAATACTCAATCTTCAATCCTCAATACTCAATCTTCAATCCTCAATCCTCAATCCTCAATACTCAATCCTCAACCCTCAGTCCTCAATCCTCAATCTTCAATCCTCAATACTCAACTTTCAATACTCAATCCTCAATCCCCAATCCTCAATCCTCAATCCTCAATCCTCAATACTCAATCTTCAATCCTCAATCCTCAGTCCTCAAACCTCAATTCTGAATCCCCAATCCTGAATCCTAAATCTTCAGCACTCAGTCCTCAACAATCAGTTGCCAATCATCAATCCTCAATAGAATATCCTCAATTCACAGTCTTCAATACTCAATACTCAACCTGCAATCTTCGAATCTGCAAATCTCTATCCACAAACGTCAATTCTCATCACTCAACCCTCAACACTCAGACCTCAATGTTCAATCCTCAATCCTCAATTCTCTATCTTCAATCCTCAATACTGTATCTTCAATCCTCAATCCTCAATCCTCAATCCTCAATACTCAAACCTCAGTCCTCATCCTCAATTCTCAATTCTCAATCCTCAATCCTCAATCCTCAACCCTCTATCTTCAATCCTAAATAATCAATCTCCAATACTAGATCCTCAATCCCCAATCCTCAATCCTCAATACCCAATCCTAAATCTTCAATCCTCAATACTCAATCTTCAATCCACAATCCTCAATCTTCAATCCTCAATACTCAATCTTTAATCCTCAATCCTCAATCCTCAATACTGAATCCTCAATCCTCAGTCCTCAATCCTCAATCTTCAATCCTCAATACTCAATCTTCAATCCTCAATCCTCAATCCTCAATCCTCAATCCTCATTCTTCAATCCTCATTACCCAATCCACAATCTACATTCCTCAATCCTCAATCCTCAATTCTCAACCCTCAATCCTCAATAATCATTCTTCAATCCTCAATCCTCGGTCTTCAAACCTCAATTCTGAATCCTCAATCCTGAATCCTCAATCTTCAGGCCTCAGTCCTCAACAATCAGTTGACAATCCTCAATCCTCAATAGAATATCCTCAATTCACAGTTTTCAATACTCAATACTGAATCTGCAATCTTCAAACCTCTATCCACAAACATCAATTCTCATCACTGAACCCTCAACACTCAGTCCTCAATGTTCAATCCTCAATCCTCAATTCTCAATCTTCAATCCTCAATACTCAATCTTTAATCCTTAATCCTCAATCCTCAATCTTCAATCCTCAGTCGTCAATACTCAATCCTCAATCCTCATCCTCAATCTTCAATCATCAATCCTCAACCTTCAATACTCAATCCACAATCCTCAATCCTAAATCCTCAATCCTCAATCATCAATCCTCAATCTTCAAACCTCAACACTCAATCTTTAATCATCAATCCTCAATCCTCAATCCTCAATCTTCAATCCTCAATCCTCAACCCTCAGCCCTCATCCTCAATCCTCAGTCCTCAATCCTCAATCCTCAATCTTCAATCCTCAATCCTCAATTCTCAATCCTCAATCCTCAATCCCCAGACCTCAAACATCAATACTGAACCCTCAGCCCTCATCCTCAATCCTCAATCCTCAATCCTCAATCCTCAATCCTCAATCTTCAATCCTCAATACACAATCTTCAATCCTCAAACCTCAATCCTCAGACCTCAAACCTCAATTCTGAATCCTCAATCCTGAAGCCTCAATCTTCAGCCCTCAGTCCTCAACAGTCAGGTGACAATCCTCAATCCTCAATAGAATATCCTCAATTCACAGTTTTCAATACACAATACTCAATCTGCAATCTTCAAATCTCTATCCACAAACATCAATTCTCATCACTCAACCCTCAACACTCAGACCTCAATGTTCAAACCTCAATCCTCAATTCTCAATCTTCAATCCTCAATACTCAATCTTTAATCCTCAATCCTCAACCCTCAATCTTCAATCCTCAGTCCTCAATACTCAATCCTCAATCCTCAATCCTCAATCCTCAATCATCAATCCTCAATCTTCAACACCCAATCCTCAATCCTCAATCCTCAATCCTCAATCCTCAATCCTCAATCATCAATCCTCAATCTTCAATCCTCAATACTCAATCTTTAATCATCAATCCTCAATCCTCAATCCTCAATCCTCAATCATCAATCCTCAATCTTCAACACCCAATCCTCAATCCTCAATCCTCAATCCTCAATCCTCAATCCTCAATCATCAATCCTCAATCTTCAATCCTCAATACTCAATCTTTAATCATCAATCCTCAATCCTCAATCTTCAATCTTCAATCCTCAATCCTGAATCCTCAATCGTCAATCCTCACTCCTCAATCCTCAATCCTCAATCTTCAATCCTCAATACTCAATCTTCAATCCTCAATCCTCAATCCTCAATCCTCAGTCCTCATTCTTCAATCCTCGATACCCAATCCTCAATCTTCAATCCTCAATCCTCAATCCCCAATTCTCAATCCTCAATCCTCAACCCTCAGACTTCAAACATCAATACTCAACCCTCAGTCCTCGTCCTCAATCCACAACCCTAAATCCTCAATCCTCAATCTTCAATCATCAATATTCAATCTTCAATCCACAATCCTCAATCCTCGATCCTCAATCCTCAATCCTCAATGTTCAGTCTTCAATACCCAATCCTCAATCTTCAATCCTCAATCCTCAATCCTCAGTCCTCAATTCTCAATCCTCAATCTTCAGTCCTCAATCCTCAATCCTCAATCCTCAATCATCAATCCTCAATCCTCAATCATCAATCCTCAATCCTCAATACACAATCCTCAATCCTGAATCCTCAATCCTCAATACTCAACCATCAACCCTCAATTCTCAATACTCAATAGAATATCCTGAATTCTCAGGATTAAATACTCAAACCTCAAACCTCAAACATCAGCCCTCATCCTCAATCCTCAATCCTCAATCCTCAATCCTCAATATTCAATCCTCAATACTCAATCTTCATTCCTCGGTCCTCAATCCTCAGTCCTCAAACCTCAATTCTGAATCCCCAATCCTGAATCCTCAATCTTCAGCGCTGAGTCCTCAACAATCAGGTGACAATCCTCAATCCTCAATAGAATATCCTCAATTCACAGTTTTCAATACGGAATACTCAATCTGGAATCTTCAAATCTCTAGCCACAAACATCAATTCTCATCACTCAACCCTCAACACTCAGTCCTCAATGTTCAATCCTCAATCCTCAATTCTCAATCTTCAATCCGCAATACTCAATCTTTAATCCTCAATTCTCAATCCTCAATCTTCAATCCTCAGTCATCAATACTCAATCCTCAATCCTCAATCCTCAATCATCAATCCTCAAATTTCAATACTCAATCCTCAATCCTCAATCCTTAATCCTCAATCCTCAATCATCAATCCTCAGTCTTCAATCCTCAATACTCAATCTTTAATCACCAATCCTCAATCCTCAATCTTCAATGCTCAATCCTCAATCCTCAATCCCCAATTCTCAATCCTCAATCCTCAGTCCTCAGTCCTCAACCCTCAATCCTCAACCCTCAGCCCTCACCGTCAATTCTCAATCCTCAATCCTCAATCCTCAATCTTCAATCCTCAATACTCAATCTTCAATCCACAATCCTCAATCTTCAATCCTCAATACTCAATCTTCAATCCTCAATACTCAATCCTCAATCCTCAGTCCTCAAACCTCAATCCTGATTCCTCAATCCTGAATCCTCAATCTTCAGACCTAAGTCCTCAACAATCATTTGTCAATTCACAATCCTCAATAGAATATCATCAATTCACAGTTTTCAATACTCAATACTCAATCTGCAATCTTTAAACCTCTATCCACACACATCAATTCTCATAACTCAACCCTCAACACTCAGTCCCCAATCCTCAATCTTCAATCCTCAATCCTCAATCAATCCTCAATCCTCAATCCTCAATCTTCAATCCTCAATACTCAATCATCAATCCTCAATACTCATTCCTCAATCCTCAATCCTCAACCCTCAATCGTCAGTCTTCAAACCTCTATACTCAATCTTCAATCCTCAATCCTCAATCCTCAATCCTCAAGCCTCATCCTACAATCCTCAATACCCAATCCTCAATCTTCAACAGTCAATCCTCAATCCTCAATTCTCAATCGTCAATCCTCAGTCCTCAGTCCTCAAACCTCAATCCTCAACGCACAGCTCTCATCCTCAATCCTAAATCCTCAATCCTCAATCCTCAATCCTCAATCTTCAATACTCAATCTTCAATCCTCAGCCCTCAATCCTCAGTCCTCAATCCTCAATTCTGAATCCCCAATCCTGAATCCTCAATCTTCAGCCCTCAGTCCTCAACAATCAGGTGACAATCCTCAATCCTCAATAGAATATCCTCAATTCACAGTTTTCAATACAGAATACTCAATCTGGAATCTTCAAATCTCTATCCACAAACATCAATTCTCATCACTCAACCCTCAACACTCAGTCCTCAATGTTCAATCCTCAATCCTCAATTCTCAATCTTCAATCCGCAATACTCATTCTTTAATCCTCAATCCTCAATCCTCAATCTTCAATCCTCAGTCATCAATACTCAATCCTCAATCCTCAATCCTCAATCCTCAATCCTCAATCATCAATCCTCAATCTTCAATACTCAATCCTCAATCCTCAATCCTCAATCCTCAATCCTCAATCCTCAATCATCAATCCTCAATCTTCAATCCTCAATACTCAATCTTTAATCATCAATCCTCAATCCTCAACCTTCAATCCTCAATCCTCAATCTACAATCATCAATATTCAATCTTCAATCCTCAATCCCCAATCCTCGATACTCAATCCTCAATCCTCAATGTTCAATCCTCAATACCCAATCCTCAGTCTTCAATCCTAAATCTTCAATCCTCAATCCCCATTCTCAATCCTCAATCCTCATTCCTCAGTCCTCAAACCTCAATCCTCAACCCTCAGCCCTCATCGTCAATTCTCAATCCTCAATTCTCAATCCTCAATCTGCAATCCTCAATACTCAATCTTCAATCCACAATACTCAATCTTCAATCCTCAATACTCAATCTTCAATCCTCAATCCTCAATCCTCAATACTCAATCCTCAATCCTCAGTCCTCAATCCTCAATCTTCAATCCTCAATACTCAACCTTCAATACTCAATCCTCAATCCCCAATCCTCAATCCTCAATCCTCAATCCTCAATACTCAATCTTCAATCCTCAATCCTCAGTCCTCAAACCTCAATTCTGAATCCTCAATCCTGAATCCTAAATCTTCAGCCCTCAGTCCTCAACAATCAGTTGCCAATCATCAATCCTCAATAGAATATCCTCAATTCACAGTCTTCAATACTCAATACTCAACCTGCAATCTTCGAATCTGCAAATCTCTATCCACAAACGTCAATTCTCATCACTCAACCCTCAACACTCAGACCTCAATGTTCAATCCTCAATCCTCAATTCTCTATCTTCAATCCTCAATACTGTATCTTCAATCCTCAATCCTCAATCCTCAATCCTCAATCCTCAAACCTCAGTCCTCATCCTCAATTCTCAATTCTCAATCCTCAATCCTCAATCCTCAACCCTCTATCTTCAATCCTAAATAATCAATCTCCAATACTAGATCCTCAATCCCCAATCCTCAATCCTCAATACCCAATCCTAAATCTTCAATCCTCAATACTCAATCTTCAATCCACAATCCTCAATCTTCAATCCTCAATACTCAATCTTTAATCCTCAATCCTCAATCCTCAATACTGAATCCTCAATCCTCAGTCCTCAATCCTCAATCTTCAATCCTCAATACTCAATCTTCAATCCTCAATCCTCAATCCTCAATCCTCAATCCTCATTCTTCAATCCTCATTACCCAATCCACAATCTACATTCCTCAATCCTCAATCCTCAATTCTCAACACTCAATCCTCAATAATCATTCTTCAATCCTCAATCCTCGGTCTTCAAACCTCAATTCTGAATCCTCAATCCTGAATCCTCAATCTTCAGGCCTCAGTCCTCAACAATCAGTTGACAATCCTCAATCCTCAATAGAATATCCTCAATTCACAGTTTTCAATACTCAATACTGAATCCGCAATCTTCAAACCTCTATCCACAAACATCAATTCTCATCACTGAACCCTCAACACTCAGTCCTCAATGTTCAATCCTCAATCCTCAATTCTCAATCTTCAATCCTCAATACTCAATCTTTAATCCTTAATCCTCAATCCTCAATCTTCAATCCTCAGTCGTCAATACTCAATCCTCAATCCTCATCCTCAATCTTCAATCATCAATCCTCAACCTTCAATACTCAATCCTCAATCCTCAATCCTAAATCCTCAATCCTCAATCATCAATCCTCAATCTTCAAACCTCAACACTCAATCTTTAATCATCAATCCTCAGTCCTCAAACCTCAATTCTGAATCCTCAATCCTGAATCCTCAATCTTCAGCCCTCAGTCCTCAACAATCAGTTGTCAACCCTGAATCCTCAATAGAATATCCTCAATTCACAGTTTTCAATACTCAATACTCAATCTGCATCCTTCAAACCTCTATCCTCAAACATCAATTCTCAACACTCAATCCTCAACACTCAGTCCACTCTTTTCAATCCTCCATCCTCAACCCTCAATCCTCAAGCGTCAATCCTCAATCCTCAACCCTCAATCCTCAGTCCTTAAACCTCAATCCCGATTCCTCAATCCTGAATCCTCAATCTTTAGCCCTCAGTCCTCAACAATCAATTGTCAATCCTCAATCCTCAATAGAATATCCTCAATTCACAGTTTTCAATACTCAATCCCCATTCTTCAATCTTCAAATCTCAATCCACAAACATCAATTCCCATCACTCAACCCTCAACACTAAGTCCTCAATCTTCAATCCTCAATCCTCAATCCTCAACCTTCAGTCCTCAATACTCAATCTTCAATCCTCAATTCTCAATCCTCAATCCTCAATCCTCAGACCTCAAACATCAATACTCAACCCTCAGTCCTCGTCCTCAATCCACAACCCTCAATCCTCAATCCTCAACCTTCAATCATCAATATTCAATCTTCAATGCTCAATCCTCAATCCTCGATCCTCAATCCTCAATCCTCAATGTTCAATCCTCAATACCCAATCCTCAATCTTCAATCCTCAATCCTCAATCCTCAATCCTCAATTCTCAATCCTCAATCCTCAGTCCTCAGTCCTCAAACCTCAATTCTCAACCCTCAGCCCTCATCGTCAACTCTCAATCCTCAATCCTCAATCCTCAATCTTCAATCCTCGATACTCAATCTTCAATTCACAATCCTCAACCTTCAATCCTCAATCCTCAATCCTCAATACCCAATCCTCAATCTTCAACACTCTATCCTCAATCCTCGATTCTGAATACTCAATCCTCAGTCCTCAGTCCTCAAACCTCAATACTCAACCCTCAGCCCTCATCCTCAACCCACAATCCTCAATCCTCAATCCTCAATCCTCAATCCTCAATCTTCAATCCTCAATACTCAATCTTCAATCCTCCGTCCTCAATCCTCAGCCTTCAAACCTCAATTCACAATCCCCAATCCTGAATCCTCAATCTTCAGCCCTCAGTCCTCAACAATCAGGTGATAATCCTCAATCCTCAATAGAATATCATCAATTCACAGTTTTCAATACAGAATACTCAATCTGGAATCTTCAAATCTCTATCCACAAACATCAATTCTCATCACTCAACCCACAACACTCAGTCCTCAATTTTCAATCCTCAATCCTCAATTCTCAATCTTCAATCCGCAATACTCAATCTTTAATCCTCAATCCTCAATCCTCAATCTTCAATCCTCAGTCATCAATACTCAATCCTCAATCCTCAATCCTCAATCCTCAATCATCAATCCTCAAATTTCAATACTCAATCCTCAATCCTCAATCCTCAATCCTCAATCCTCAATCCTCAATCATCAATCCTCAATCTTCAATCCTCAATACTCAATCTTTAATCATCAACCCTCAATCCTCAATCTTCAATCCTCAATCCTCAATCCTCAATCCTCAATTCTCAATCCTCAATCCTCAGTCCTCAGTCCTCAAACCTCAATCCTCAACCCTCAGCCCTCATCGTCAATTCTCAATCCTCAATTCTCAATCGTCAATCTTAAATCCTCAATCCTCAATTCTCAATCTTCAATCCGCAATACTCAATCTTTAATCCTCAATCCTCAATCCTCAATCTTCAATCCTCAGTCATCAATACTCAATCCTCAATCCTCAATCCTCAATCCTCAATCCTCAATCATCAATCCTCAATCTTCAATACTCAATCCTCAATCCTCAATCCGCAATCCTCAATCCTCAATCCTCAATCATCAATCCTCAATCTTCAATCCTCAATACTCAATCTTTAATCATCAATCCTCAATCCTCAATTTCAATCCTCAATCCTCAATCTACAATCATCAATATTCAATCTTCAATCCTCAATCCTCAATCCTCGATACTCAATCCTCAATCCTCAATGTTCAATCCTCAATACCCAATCCTCAGTCTTCAATCCTAAATCTTCAATCCTCAATCCCCATTCTCAATCCTCAATCCTCAGTCCTCAGTCCTCAAACCTCAATCCTCAACCCTCAGCCCTCATCGTCAATTCTCAATCCTCAATTCTCAATCCTCAATCTTCAATCCTCAATACTCAATCTTCAATCCACAATACTCAATCTTCAATCCTCAATACTCAATCTTCAATCCTCAATCCTCAATCCTCAATACTCAATCCTCAATCCTCAGTCCTCAATCCTCAATCTTCAATCCTCAATACTCAACATTCAATACTCAATCCTCAATCCCCAATCCTCAATCCTCAATCCTCAATCATCAATACTCAATCTTCAATCCTCAATCCTCAGTCCTCAAACCTCAATTCTGAATCCTCAATCCTGAATCCTAAATCTTCAGCCCTCAGTCCTCAACAATCAGTTGACAATCCTCAATCCTCAATAGAATATCCTCAATTCACAGTTTTCAATACTCAATACTGAATCCGCAATCTTCAAACCTCTATCCACAAACATCAATTCTCATCACTGAAACCTCAACACTCAGTCCTCAATGTTCAATCCTCAATCCTCAATTCTCAATCTTCAATCCTCAATACTCAATCTTTCATCCTTAATCCTCAATCCTCAATCTTCAATCCTCAGTCGTCAATACTCAATCCTCAATCCTCATCCTCAATCTTCAATCACCAATCCTCAACATTCAATACTCAATCCTCAATCCTCAATCCTAAATCCTCAATCCCCAATCATCAATCCTCAATATTCAAACCTCAACACTCAATCTTTAATCATCAATCCTCAATCCTCAATCCTCAATCTTCAATCCTCAATCCTCAATCCTGAATCCTCAATCCTCAATCCTCAATCCTCAATCCTCAATCCTGAATCTTCGACCCTCAATACTCAATCTTCAATCCTCGATCCTCAATCCTAGATCCGCAGTCCTCATCCTTCAATCCTCAATACCCAATCCTCACTCTTCAATCCCCAATCCTCAATCCTCAATTCTCAATCCTCAATCCTCAACCTTCAGACCTCAAACATCAATACTCAACCCTCAGTCCTCGTCCTCAATCCACAACACTCAATCTTCAATCCTGAATCTTCAATCATCAATATTGAATCTTCAATCCTCAACCCTCAATCCTGGATCCTCAATCCTCAATCCTCAATGCTCAATACACAATTCCCAATCCTCAATCGTCAATCCTCAATCCTCAATCCTCAATCCTCAATTCTCAATCCTCAATCCTCAGTCCTCAGTCCTCAAACCTCAAACCTCAACCCTCAAACCTCAATCCTCAACCGTCAGTCCCTGTCCTCAATCCTCAACACTCAATCCTCAATCCTCAATCCTCAATCGTCAATCCTCAATCCTCAATACCCAATCCTCAACCCTCAGCCCTCATCCTCAATCCTCAGTCCTCAATCCTCAATCCTCAATCTTCAATCCTCAATACTCAATCTTCAATCCTCAATCCTCAATCCTCAGTCCTCAAACCTCAATTCTGTATCCTCAATCCTGAATCCTCATTCATCAGCCCTCAGTCCTCAACAATCAGGTGACAATCCTCAATCCTCAATAGAATATCTTCAATTCACAGTTTTCAATACACAATACTCAATCTGCAATCTTCAAATCTCTATCCACAAACATCAATTCTCGTCCCTCAACCCTCAACACTCAGTCCTCAATGTTCAATCCTCAATCCTCAATTCTCAATCTTCAATCCTCAATACTCACTCTTCAATCCTCAATCCTCAATCCTCAATCTTCAATCCTCAGTCCTCAATACTCAGTCCTCAATCCTCAATCCTCAATCCTCAATCATCAATCCTCAACCTTCAATACTCAATCCTCAATCCTCAATCCTCAATCCTCAATCCTCAATCATCAATGCTCAGTCCTCAATCCTCAACACTCAATCTTCAATCATCAATCCTCAATCCTCAATCTTCAATCCTCAATCCTCAATCCTGAATCCTCAATCCTCAATCCTCAATCCTCAATCCTCAATCCTCAATATTCAATCCTCAATACTCAATCTTCAATCCTCGATCCTCAATCCTAAATCCTCAGTCCTCATTCTTCAATCCTCAATACCCAATCCTCAATCTTCAATCCTCAATCCTCAATCCTCAATTCTCAATCCTCAATCCTCAATCTTCTGACCTCAAACATCAATAATCAACCCTCAGTCCTCGTCCTCAATCCACAACCCTCAGTCCTCAATCCTCAATCTTCAATCATCAATATTCAATCTTCAATCCTCAACCCTCAATCCTCGATCCCCAATCCTCAATCCTCAATGTTCAATAATCAATACCCAATCCTCAATCTTCAATCCTCAATCCTCAATCCTCAATCCTCAATTCTCAATCCTCAATCCGCAGTCCTCAGTCCTCAAACCTCAACCCTCAACCCGCAGCCCTCATCGTCAATTCTCAATCCTCAATCCTCAATCCTCAATCTTCAATCCTCAATACTCAATCTTCAATCCACAGTCCTCAATCTTCAATACTCAATACTCAATCTTCAATCCTCAATCCTCAATCCTCAATACTCAATCCTCAATCCTAAATCCTCAGTCCTCATCCTTCATTCCTCAATACCCAATCCTCAATCTTCAATCCTCAATCCTCAATCCTCAATCCTCAACCTTCAGACCTCAAACATCAATACTCAACCCTCAGTCCTCGTCCTCAATCCACAACACTCAATCTTCAATCCTCAATCTTCAATCATCAATATTGAATCTTCAATCCTCAACCCTCAATCCTGGATCCTCAATCCTCAATCCTCAATGCTCAATCCTCAATTCCCAATCCTCAATCGTCAATCCTCAATCCTCAATCCTCAATCCTCAATTCTCAATCCTCAATCCTCAGTCCTCAGTCCTCAAACCTCAAACCTCAACCCTCATACCTCAATCCTCAACCGTCAGTCCCTGTCCTCAATCCTTAATCCTCAATCGTCAATCCTCAATCCTCAATCCTCAATCTTCAATCCTCAATCCTCAATCCTCAATCCTCTATCCTCATTCTTCAATACTCAATACCCAATCCTCAATCTTCAACACTCAATCCTCAGTCCTCAATTCTCAATCCTCAATCCTCAGTCCTCAGCCCTCAAACCTCAATACTCAACCCTCAGCCCTCATCCTCAATCCTCAGTCCTCAATCCTCAATCCTCAATCTTCAATCCTCGATACTCAATCTTCAATCATCAATCCTCAGTCCTCAAACCTCAATTCTGAATCCTCAATCCTGAATCCTCAATCTTCAGCCCTCAGTCCTCAACAATCAGTTGTCAACCCTGAATCCTCAATAGAATATCCTCAATTCACAGTTTTCAATACTCAATACTCAATCTGCATTCTTCAAACCTCTATCCACAAACATCGATTCTCATCACTCAACCCTCAATACTCAGTCCTCAACGTTCAATCCTCAATCCTCAATCCACAATCCTCAATCGTCAATCTTCAATCCGCAATCCCCAGTCCTCAATCTTCAATCCTCAATGCTGAATCCTCAATCCTCAATCCTCAGACCTCAAACCTCAATCCTCAACCGTCAGTCCTCGTGCTCATTCCTCAACACTCAATCCTCAATCCTCAATCTTCAATCATCAATACTCAATATTCAATCCTCAATCTTCAATCCTCAATCCTCAATCCTCTATCCTCAATATTCAACACACAACCCTCAACCACCAATCCTCAATACTCAACCATCAATCCTCAATTCCTAATACTCAATAGTGTATCCTGAATTATCATGGTTCAATACTCAATCCACAATATTCAATAATCAAATCTCAATCCTCAAACATCAATTCTCAACACTCAATCCTCAACACTCAGTCCACTCTTTTCAATCCTCCATCCTCAACCCTCAATCCTCAAGCGTCAATCCTCAATCCTCAACCCTCAATCCTCAGTCCTTAAACCTCAATCCCGATTCCTCAATCCTGAATCCTCAATCTTTAGCCCTCAGTCCTCAACAATCAATTGTCAATCCTCAATCCTCAATAGAATATCCTCAATTCACAGTTTTCAATACTCAATCCCCATTCTTCAATCTTCAAATCTCAATCCACAAACATCAATTCCCATCACTCAACCCTCAACACTAAGTCCTCAATCTTCAATCCTCAATCCTCAATCCTCAACCTTCAGTCCTCAATACTCAATCTTCAATCCTCAATTCTCAATCCTCAATCCTCAATCCTCAGACCTCAAACATCAATACTCAACCCTCAGTCCTCGTCCTCAATCCACAACCCTAAATCCTCAATCCTCAATCTTCAATCATCAATATTCAATCTTCAATCCTCAACCCTCAATCCTCGATCCTCAATCCTCAATCCTCAATGTTCAATCCTCAATACCCAATCCTCAATCTTCAATCCTCAATCCTCAATCCTCAATCCTCAATTCTCAATCCTCAATCCTCAGTCCTCAGTCCTCAAACCTCAACCCTCAACCCGCAGCCCTCATCGTCAATTCTCAATCTTCAATCCTCAATCCTCAATCTTCAATCCTCAATACTCAATCTTCAATCCACAATCCTCAATCTTCAATCCTCAATACTCAATCTTCAATCCTCAATCCTCAATCCTCAATCCTCAATACTCAATCCTCGATCCTCAGTCCTCAATCCTCAATCTTCTACCTCAATACTCAGTCTTCAATCCTCAAGTCTCAATCCTCAATCCTCAGTCCTCAAACCTCAAACATCAATACTCAACCCTCAGTCCTCGTCCTCAATCCACAACCCTCAATCCCCAATCCTCAATCTTCAATCATCAATATTCAATCTTCAATCCTCAATTCTCAATCCTCGATCCTCAGTCCTCAATCCTCAATCCTCAATCATCAATCCTCAATCTTCAATCCTCAATACTCAATGTTTAATCATCAATCCTCAATCCTCAATCTTCAATCCTCAATCCCCAATCCTCAATCCTCAATCCTCAATCCTCAATCCTCAATCCTCAATCCTCAATCTTCAATCCTCAATACTGAATCGTCAATCCTCAATCCTCAATCCTAAATCCTCAGTCCTCATTCTTCAATCCTCAATACCCAATCCTCAACTTTCAATCCTCAATCCTCAATCCTCAATTCTCAATCCTCAATCCTCATTCCTCAGACCTCAAACATCAATACTCAACCCTCAGTACGCGTCCTAAATCCACAACCCTCAATCCTCAATCCTCAATCTACAATCATCAATATTCAATCTTCAATCCTCAATCCTCAATCCTCGATCCTCAATCCTCAATCCTCAATGTTCAATCCTCAATACCCAATCCTCAATCTTCAATCCTCAATCCTCAATCCTCAATCCTCAATTCTCAATCCTCAATCCTCAGTCCTCAGTCCTCAAACCTCAATCCTCAACCCTCAGCCCTCATCGTCAACTCTCAATCCTCAATCCTCAATCCTCAATCTTCAATCCTCAATACTCAATCTTCAATTCACAATCCTCAACCTTCAATCCTCAATCCTCAATCCTCAATACCCAATCCTCAATCTTCAACACTCTATCCTCAGTCCTCAATTCTCAATCCTCAATCCTCAGTCCGCAGTCCTCAAACCTCAATACTCAACCCTCAGCCCTCAGCCCTCATCCTCAACCCACAATCCTCAATCCTCAATCCTCAACCCTCAGTCCTCGTCCTCAATCCACAACCCTCAGTCCTCAATCCTCAATCTTCAATCATCAATATTCAATCTTCAATCCTCAACCCTCAATCCTCGATCCTCAATCCTCAATCCTCAATGTTCAATCCTCAATACCCAATCCTCAATCTTCAATCCTCAATCCTCAATCCTCAATCCTCAATTCTCAATCCTCAATCCTCAGTCCTCAGTCCTCAAACCTCAACCCTCAACCCGCAGCCCTCATCGTCAATTCTCAATCTTCAATCCTCAATCCTCAATCTTCAATCCTCAATACTCAATCTTCAATCCACAATCCTCAATCTTCAATCCTCAATACTCAATCTTCAATCCTCAATCCTCAATCCTCAATACTCAATCCTCAATCCTCAGTCCTCAATCCTCAATCTTCTACCTCAATACTCAATCTTCAATCCTCAATTCTCAATCCTCAATCCTAAATCCTCAAACCTCAAACATCAATACTCAACCCTCAGTCCTCGTCCTCAATCCACAACCCTCAATCCCCAATCCTCAATCTTCAATCATCAATATTCAATCTTCAACCCTCAATCCTCAATCCTCGATCCTCAATCCTCAATCCTCAATCCTCAATCATCAATCCTCAATCTTCAATCCTCAATACTCAATCTTTAATCATCAATCCTCAATCCTCAATCTTCAATCCTCAATCCCCAATCCTCAATCCTCAATCCTCAATCCGCAACCCTCAATCCTCAATCCTCAATCTACAATCATCAATATTCAATCTTCAATCCTCAATCCTCAATCCTCGATACTCAATCCTCAATCCTCAATGTTCAATCCTCAATACCCAATCCTCAATCTTCAATCCTCAATCCTCAACCCTCAATCCTCAATTCTCAATCCTCAATCCTCAGTCCTCAGTCCTCAAACCTCAATCCTCAACCCTCAGCCCTCATCGTCAATTCTCAATCCTCAATTCTCAATCCTCAATCTTCAATCCTCAATACTCAATCTTCAATCCACAATCCTCAATCTTCAATCCTCAATACTCAATCTTCAATCCTCAATCCCCAATCCTCAATACTCAATCCTCAATCCCCAGTCCTCAATCCTCAGTCTTCAATCCTCAATCCTCAATCTACAATCATCAATATTCAATCTTCAATCCTCAATCCTCAATCCTCAATCCTCAATCCTAAATTCTCAATCCTCAGTCCTCAGTCCTCAAACCTCGATCCTCAACCCTCAGCCCTCATCGTCAACTCTCAATCCTCTATCCTCACTCCTCAATCTTCAATCCTCAATACTCAATCTTCAATTCACAATCCTCAACCTTCAATCCTCAATCCTCAATCCTCAATACCCAATCCTCTATCTTCAACACTCTATCCTCAATCCTCAATTCTCAATCCTCAATCCTCAGTCCTCAGTCCTCAAACCTCTATACTCAACCCTCAGCCCTCATCCTCAACCCACAATCCTCAATCCTCAATCCTCAATCCTCAATCTTCAATCCTCAACCTTCAATACTCAATCCTCAATCCTCAATCCTCAATCCTCAATCCTCAATCATCAATACTCAGTCTTCAATCCTCAACACTCAATCTTTAATCATCAATCCTCAATCCTCAATCTTCATTCCTCAATCCTCAATCCTGAATCCTCAATCCTCAATCCTCAATTCTCAATCCTCAACCCTCAATCCTCAATATTCAATCCTCAACACTCAATCTTCAATCCTCCATCCTCAATCCTAAATCCTCAGTCCTCATTCTTCAATCCTCAATACCCAATCCTCAATCTTCAATCCTCAATCCTCAATCCTCAATTCTCAATCCTCAATCCTCAATCCTCAAACCTCAAACATCAATACTCAACCCTCAGTCCTCGTCCTCAATCCACAACCCTCAATCCCCAATCCTCAATCTTCAATCATCAATATTCAATCTTCAATCCTCAATCCTCAATCCTCGATCCTCAATCCTCAATCCTCAATCCTCAATCATCAATCCTCAATCTTCAACCCTCGATACTCAATGTTTAATCATCAATCCTCAATCCTCAATACTCAATCCTCAATCCTCAGTCCTCAATCCTCAATCTTCTACCTCAATACTCAATCTTCAATCCTCAATTCTCAATCCTCAATCCTCAATCCTCAAACCTCAAGCATCAATACTCAACCCTCAGTCCTCGTCCTCAATCCACAACCCTCAATCCCCAATCCTCAATCTTCAATCATCAATATTGAATCTTCAATCCTCAATTCTCAATCCTCGATCCTCAATCCTTAATCCTCAATCCTCAATCATCAATCCTCAATCTTCAATCCTCAATACTCAATCTTTAATCATCAATCCTCAATCCTCAATCTTCAATCCTCAATCCCCAATCCTCAATCCTCAATCCTCAATCCTCAATCCTCAATCCTCAATCCTCAATCCTAAATCTTCAATCCTCAATACTGAATCGTCAATCCTCAATCCTCAATCCTAAATCCTCAGTCCTCATTCTTCAATCCTCAATACCCAATCCTCAACTTTCAATCCTCAATCCTCAATCCTCAATTCTCAATCCTCAATCCTCATTCCTCAGACCTCAAACATCAACACTCAACCCTCAGTCCGCGTCCTCAATCCACAACCCTCAATCCTCAATCCTCAATCTACAATCATCAATATTCAATCTTCAATCCTCAATCCTCAATCATCGATACTCAATCCTCAATCGTCAGAGTTCAATCCTCAATACCCAATCCTCAATCTTCAATCCTCAATCCTCAGTCCTCAATCCTCAATTCTCAATATTCTATCCTCAGTCCTCAGTCCTCAAACCTCAATCCTCAACCCTCAGCCCTCATCGTCAATTCTCAATCCTCAATTCTCAATCCTCAATCTTCGATCCTCAATACTCAATCTTCAATCCACAATCCTCAATCTTCAATCCTCAATACTCAATCTTCAATCCTCAATCCCCAATCCTCAATACTCTATCCTCAATCCCCAGTCCTCAATCCTCAATCTTCAATCCTCAATCCTCAATCTACAATCATAAATATTCAATCTTCAATCCTCAATCCTCAATCCTCGATACTCAATCCCCAATCCTCAATGTTCAATCCTCAATACCCAATCCTCAATCTTCAATCCTCAATCCTCAATCCTCAATCCTAAATTCTCAATCCTCAGTCCTCAGTCCTCAAACCTCAATCCTCAACCCTCAGCCCTCATCGTCAACTCTCAATCCTCAATCCTCAATCCTCAATCTTCAATCCTCAATACTCAATCTTCAATTCACAATCCTCAACCTTCAATCCTCAATCCTCAATCCTCAATACCCAATCCTCAATCTTCAACACTCTATCCTCAATCCTGAATTCTCAATCCTCAATCCTCAGTCCTCAGTCCTCAAACATCAATACTCAACCCTCAGCCCTCATCCTCAACCCACAATCCTCAATCCTCAATCCTCAATCCTCAATCTTCAATCCTCAACCTTCAATACTCAATCCTCAATCCTCAATCCTCAATCCTCAATCCTCAATCATCAATGCTCAGTCTTCAATCCTCAACACTCAATCTTTAATCATCAATCCTCAATCCTCAATCTTCAATCCTCAATACTCAATCCTGAATCCTCAATCCTCAATCCTCAATTCTCAATCCTCAATCCTCAATCCTCAATATTCAATCCTCAATCCTCAATCTTCAAGCCTCAATCCTCAATCCTCAATCCTCTATCCTCATTCTTCAATACTCAATACCCAATCCTCAATCTTCAACACTCAATCCTCAGTCCTCAATTCTCAATCCTCAATCCTCAGTCCTCTGTCCTCAAACCCCAATACTCAACCCTCAGCCCTCATCCTCAATCCTCAGTCCTCAATCCTCAATCCTCAATCCTCAATCCTCAATCCTCAATCCTCAATCATCAATGCTCAGTCTTCAATCCTCAACACTAGATCTTTAATCATCAATCCTCAATCCTCAATCTCCAATCCTCAATCCTCAATCCTGAATCCTCAACCCTCAGTCCTCGTCCTCAATCCACAACCCTCAGTCCTCAATCCTCAATCTTCAATCATCAATATTCAATCTTCAATCCTCAACCCTCAATCCTCGATCCTCAATCCTCAATCCTCAATGTTCAATCCTCAATACCCAATCCTCAATCTTCAATCCTCAATCCTCAATCCTCAATCCTCAATCCTCAGTCCTCAGTCCTCAAACCTCAATCCTCAACCCTCAGCCCTCATCGTCAACTCTCAATCCTCAATCCTCAATCCTCAATCTTCAATCCTCAATACTCAATCTTCAATTCACAATCCTCAACCTTCAATCCTCAATCCTCAATCCTCAATACCCAATCCTCAATCTTCAACACTCTATCCTCAGTCCTCAATTCTCAATCCTCAATCCTCAGTCCGCAGTCCTCAAACCTCAATACTCAACCCTCAGCCCTCAGCCCTCATCCTCAACCCACAATCCTCAATCCTCAATCCTCAACCCTCAGTCCTCGTCCTCAATCCACAACCCTCAGTCCTCAATCCTCAATCTTCAATCCTCAATACTGAATCGTCAATCCTCAATCCTCAATCCTAAATCCTCAGTCCTCATTCTTCAATCCTCAATACCCAATCCTCAACTTTCAATCCTCAATCCTCAATCCTCAATTCTCAATCCTCAATCCTCATTCCTCAGACCTCAAACATCAATACTCAACCCTCAGTCCGCGTCCTAAATCCACAACCCTCAATCCTCAATCCTCAATCTACAATCATCAATATTCAATCTTCAATCCTCAATCCTCAATCCTCGATCCTCAATCCTCAATCCTCAATGTTCAATCCTCAATACCCAATCCTCAATCTTCAATCCTCAATCCTCAATCCTCAATCCTCAATTCTCAATCCTCAATCCTCAGTCCTCAGTCCTCAAACCTCAATCCTCAACCCTCAGCCCTCATCGTCAACTCTCAATCCTCAATCCTCAATCCTCAATCTTCAATCCTCAATACTCAATCTTCAATTCACAATCCTCAACCTTCAATCCTCAATCCTCAATCCTCAATACCCAATCCTCAATCTTCAACACTCTATCCTCAGTCCTCAATTCTCAATCCTCAATCCTCAGTCCGCAGTCCTCAAACCTCAATACTCAACCCTCAGCCCTCAGCCCTCATCCTCAACCCACAATCCTCAATCCTCAATCCTCAACCCTCAGTCCTCGTCCTCAATCCACAACCCTCAGTCCTCAATCCTCAATCTTCAATCATCAATATTCAATCTTCAATCCTCAACCCTCAATCCTCGATCCTCAATCCTCAATCCTCAATGTTCAATCCTCAATACCCAATCCTCAATCTTCAATCCTCAATCCTCAATCCTCAATCCTCAATTCTCAATCCTCAATCCTCAGTCCTCAGTCCTCAAACCTCAACCCTCAACCCGCAGCCCTCATCGTCAATTCTCAATCTTCAATCCTCAATCCTCAATCTTCAATCCTCAATACTCAATCTTCAATCCACAATCCTCAATCTTCAATCCTCAATACTCAATCTTCAATCCTCAATCCTCAATCCTCAATACTCAATCCTCAATCCTCAGTCCTCAATCCTCAATCTTCTACCTCAATACTCAATCTTCAATCCTCAATTCTCAATCCTCAATCCTAAATCCTCAAACCTCAAACATCAATACTCAACCCTCAGTCCTCGTCCTCAATCCACAACCCTCAATCCCCAATCCTCAATCTTCAATCATCAATATTCAATCTTCAACCCTCAATCCTCAATCCTCGATCCTCAATCCTCAATCCTCAATCCTCAATCATCAATCCTCAATCTTCAATCCTCAATACTCAATCTTTAATCATCAATCCTCAATCCTCAATCTTCAATCCTCAATCCCCAATCCTCAATCCTCAATCCTCAATCCGCAACCCTCAATCCTCAATCCTCAATCTACAATCATCAATATTCAATCTTCAATCCTCAATCCTCAATCCTCGATACTCAATCCTCAATCCTCAATGTTCAATCCTCAATACCCAATCCTCAATCTTCAATCCTCAATCCTCAACCCTCAATCCTCAATTCTCAATCCTCAATCCTCAGTCCTCAGTCCTCAAACCTCAATCCTCAACCCTCAGCCCTCATCGTCAATTCTCAATCCTCAATTCTCAATCCTCAATCTTCAATCCTCAATACTCAATCTTCAATCCACAATCCTCAATCTTCAATCCTCAATACTCAATCTTCAATCCTCAATCCCCAATCCTCAATACTCAATCCTCAATCCCCAGTCCTCAATCCTCAGTATTCAATCCTCAATCCTCAATCTACAATCATCAATATTCAATCTTCAATCCTCAATCCTCAATCCTCAATCCTCAATCCTAAATTCTCAATCCTCAGTCCTCAGTCCTCAAACCTCGATCCTCAACCCTCAGCCCTCATCGTCAACTCTCAATCCTCTATCCTCACTCCTCAATCTTCAATCCTCAATACTCAATCTTCAATTCACAATCCTCAACCTTCAATCCTCAATCCTCAATCATCAATACTCAGTCTTCAATCCTCAACACTCAATCTTTAATCATCAATCCTCAATCCTCAATCTTCAATCCTCAATCCTCAATCCTGAATCCTCAATCCTCAATCCTCAATTCTCAATCCTCAACCCTCAATCCTCAATATTCAATCCTCAACACTCAATCTTCAATCCTCCATCCTCAATCCTAAATCCTCAGTCCTCATTCTTCAATCCTCAATACCCAATCCTCAATCTTCAATCCTCAATCCTCAATCCTCAATTCTCAATCCTCAATCCTCAATCCTCAAACCTCAAACATCAATACTCAACCCTCAGTCCTCGTCCTCAATCCACAACCCTCAATCCCCAATCCTCAATCTTCAATCATCAATATTCAATCTTCAATCCTCAATCCTCAATCCTCGATCCTCAATCCTCAATCCTCAATCCTCAATCATCAATCCTCAATCTTCAACCCTCGATACTCAATGTTTAATCATCAATCCTCAATACTCAATCTTCAATCCTCAATCCCCAATCCTCAATCCTCAATCCTCAATCCTCAATCCTCAATACTCAATTCTCAATCCTCAATCTTCAATCCTCAATACTGAATCGTCAATCCTCAATCCTCAATCCTAAATCCTCAGTCCTCATTCTTCAATCCTCAATACCCAATCCTCACTCTTCAATCCTCAATCCTCAATCCTCAATTCTAAATCCTCAATCCTCAATCTTCAGACCTCAAACATCTATACTCAACCCTCAGTCCTCGTCCTCAATCCACAACACTCAATCTTCAATCCTCAATCTTCAATCATCAATATTCAATCTTCAATCCTCAACCCTCAATCCTGGATCCTCAATCATCAATCCTCAATGTTCAATCCTTAATTCCCAATCCTCAATCGTCAATCCTCAATCCTCAATCCTCAATCCTCAATTCTCAATCCTCAATCCTCAGTCCTCAGTCCTCAAACCTCAAACCTCAACCCTCAAACCTCAATCCTCAACCGTCAGTCCCTGTCCTCAATCCTCAACACTCAATCCTCAATCCTCAATCCTCAATCGTCAATCCTCAATCCTCAATCCTCAATCTTCAATCCTCAATCCTCAATCCTCAATCCTCTATCCTCATTCTTCAATCCTCAATACCCAATCCTCAATCTTCAACACTCAATCCTCAATCCTCAATTCTCAATCTTCAATCCTCAGTCCTCAGTCCTCAAACCTCAATACTCAACCCTCAGCCCTCATCCTCAATCCTCACTCCTCAATCCTCAATCCTCAATCTTCAATCCTCGATACTCAATCTTCAATCCTCAATCCTCAATCCTCAATACTCAATCCTCAATCCTCAGTCCTCAGTCCTCAATCTTCAATCCTCAATACTCAATCTTCAATCCTCAATCCTCAATCCTCAATCCTCAATCCTCAATCCTCAATCCTCAATACTCAATCCTCAATCCTCAGTCCTCAATTCTCAATCTTCAATCCTCAATACTCATTCTTCAATCCTCAATCCTCAATCCTCAATTCTCAATCCTCATTCTTCAATCCTCATTACCCAATCCACAATCCTTATTCCTCAATCCTCAATCCTCAATTCTCAACCCTGAATCCTCAATAATCATTCTTCAATCCTCAATCCTCAGTCTTCAAACCTCAATTCTGAATCTTCAATCCTGAATCCTCAATCTTCAGGCCTCAGTCCTCAACAATCAGTTGACAATCCTCAATCCACAATAGAATATCCTCAATTCACAGTTTTCAATACTCAATACTCAATCTGCAATCTTCAAACCTCTATCCACAAACATCAATTCTCATCACTGAACCCTCAACACTCAGTCCTCAATGTTCAATACTCAATCTTCAACCCACAATCCTCAATCGTCAATCTTCAATCCTCAATACTCAATCTTCAATCCTCTATCCTCAATCCTCAATCCTCAATCCTCATTCTTCAATCCTCAATACCCAATCCTCAATCTTCAATCCTCAATCCTCAATCCGCAATTCTCAATCCTCAATCCTCAGTCCTCAGTCCTTAAACCTCAATCCTCAACCCTCAGCCCTCATCCTCAATCCTCAATCCTCAATCCTCAATCTTCAATCCTCAATACTCAATCTTCAACACTCAACACTCAATCCTCAATTCTCAATCCTCAATCCTCAATCTTCAATCCTCAAACCTCAATACTCAACCCTCAGCCCTCATCCTCAATCCTCAATCCTCAATCCTCAATCCTCAATCTTCAATCCTCGATACTCAACCTTCAATCCTCAATCCTCAGTCCTCATACCTCAATTCTGAATCCTCAATCCTGAATCCTCAATCTTCAGCCCTCAGTCCTCAACAATCAGTTGTCAACCCTGATACCTCAATAGAATATCCTCAATTCACAGTTTTCAATACTCAATACTCAATCTGCATTCTTCAAACCTCTATCCACAAACATCAATTCTCATCACTCAACCCTCAACACTCAGTCCTCAACGTTCAATCCTCAATCCTCAGTCCACAATCCTCAATCGTCAATCCTCAATACTCAATCTTCAATTCACAATCCTCAATCTTCAATCCTCAATCCTCAATCCTCAATACCCAATCCTCAATCTTCAACACTCTATCCTCAATTGTCAATTCTCAATCCTCAATCCTCAGTCCTCAGTCCTCAAACCTCAATCCTCAACCCTCAGCCCTCATCGTCAACTCTCAATCCTCAATCCTCAATCCTCAATCTTCAATCCTCAATACTCAATCTTCAATTCACAATCCTCAACCTTCAATCCTCAATCCTCAATCCTCAATACCCAATCCTCAATCTTCAACACTCTATCCTCAGTCCTCAATTCTCAATCCTCAATCCTCAGTCCGCAGTCCTCAAACCTCAATACTCAACCCTCAGCCCTCAGCCCTCATCCTCAACCCACAATCCTCAATCCTCAATCCTCAACCCTCAGTCCTCGTCCTCAATCCACAACCCTCAGTCCTCAATCCTCAATCTTCAATCATCAATATTCAATCTTCAATCCTCAACCCTCAATCCTCGATCCTCAATCCTCAATCCTCAATGTTCAATCCTCAATACCCAATCCTCAATCTTCAATCCTCAATCCTCAATCCTCAATCCTCAATTCTCAATCCTCAATCCTCAATCCTCAATCCTCAATCATCAATCCTCAATCTTCAATCCACAATCCTCAATCTTCAATCCTCAGTACTCAATCTTCAATCCTCAATCCCCAATCGTCAATACTCAATCCTCAATCCTCAGTCCTCAATCCTCAATATTCAATCCTCAATCCTCAATCTACAATCATCAATATTCAATCTTCAATCCTCAATCCTCAATCCTCGATACTCAATCCCCAATCCTCAATGTTCAATCCTCAATACCCAATCCTCAATCTTCAATCCTCAATCCTCAATCCTCAATCCTCAATTCTCAATCCTCAATCCTCAGTCCTCAGTCCTCAAACCTCAATCCTCAACCCTCAGCCCTCATCGTCAATTCTCAATCCTCAATTCTCAATCCTCAATCTTCAATCCTCAATACTCAATCTTCAATCCTCAATCCTCAATACTCAATACTCAATCCTCAATCCTCAGTCCTCATTCCCGAATCTTCAATCATCAATACTCAATCTTCAATCTTCAATCCTCAATCCTCAATCCTCAATCCTCAATCCTCAATCCTCAATACTCAATCCTCAATCCTCAGTCCTCAATCCTCAATCTTCAATCCTCAATACTCATTCTTCAATCCTCAATCCTCAATCCTCAATTCTCAATCCTCATTCTTCAATCCTCATTACCCAATCCACAATCCTCATTCCTCAATCCTCAATCCTCAATTCTCAACCCTCAATCCTCAATAATCATTCTTCAATCCTCAATCCTCAGTCTTCAAACCTCAATTCTGAATCCTCAATCCTGAATCCTCAATCTTCAGGCCTCAGTCCTCAACAATCAGTTGACAATCCTCAATCCTCAATAGAATATCCTCAATTCACAGTTTTCAATACTCAATACTCAATCTGCAATCTTCAAACCTCTATCCACAAACATCAATTCTCATCACTGAACCCTCAACACTCAGTCCTCAATGTTCAATACGCAATCTTCAACCCACAATCCTCAATCGTCAATCTTCAATCCTCAATACTCAATCTTCAATCCTCTATCCTCAATCCTCAATCCTCAATCCTCATTCTTCGATCCTCAATACCCAATCCTCAATTTTCAATCCTCAATCCTCAATCCGCAATTCTCAATCCTCAATCCTCAGTCCTCAGTCCTTAAACCTCAATCCTCAACCCTCAGCCCTCATCCTCAATCCTCAATCCTCAATCCTCAATCCTCAATCTTCAATCCTCAATACTCAATCTTCAACACTCAACCCTCAATCCTCAATTCTCAATCCTCAATCCTCAGTCCTCAGTCCTCAAACCTCATCACTCAACCCTCAACACTCAGTCCTCAACGTTCAATCCTGAATCCTCAGTCCACAATCCTCAATCGTCAACCTTCAATCCTCAATGCCCAGTCCTCAATCTTCAATCCTCAATGCTCAATCCTCAATCCTCAATCCTCAGTGCTCAATCCTCAATCCTCAGACCTCAAACCTCAATCCTCAACCGCCAGTCCTCGTGCTCAATCCTTAACACTCAATCCTCAATCCTCAATCTTCAATCATCAATACTCAATATTCAATCCTCAATCTTCAATCCTCAATCCTCAATCCTCTATCCTCAATATTCAACACACAACCCTCAACCACCAATCCTCAATACTCAACCATCATTCCTCAATTCCTAATACTCAATAGTGTATCCTGTATTATCATGGTTCAATACTCAATCCACAATATTCAATAATCAATTCTCAATCCTCAAACATCAATTCTCAACACTCAATAATCAACACTCTGTCCACTCTTTTCAATCCTCCATCCTCAACCCTCAATCCTCAAGCGTCAATCCTCAATCCACAACCCTCAATCCTCAGTCCTTAAACCTCAATCCCGATTCCTCGATCCTGAATCCTCATTCTTTAGCCCTCAGTCCTCAACAATCAATTGTCAATCCTCAATCCTCAATAGAATATCCTCAATTCACAGTTTTCAGTACTCAATCCCCATTCTTCAATCTTCAAATCTCAATCCACAAACATCAATTCCCATCACTCAACCCTCAACACTAAGTCCTCAATCTTCAATTCTCAATCCTCAATCCTCAACCTTCAGTCCTCAATACTCAATCTTCAATCCTCAATTCTCAATCCTCAACCCTCAATCCTCAGACCTCAAACATCAATACTCAACCCTCAGTCCTCGTCCTCAATCCACAACACTCAATCCTCAATCCTCAATCCTCAATCCTCAATTCTCAATCCTCAATCCTCAGTCCTCAGTCCTCAAACCTCAATCCTCAACCCTCAGCCCTCATCGTCAACTCTCAATCCTCAATCCTCAATCCTCAATCTTCAATCCTCAATACTCAATCTTCAATTCACAATCCTCAACCTTCAATCCTCAATCCTCAATCCTCAATACCCAATCCTCAATCTTCAACACTCTATCCTCAGTCCTCAATTCTCAATCCTCAATCCTCAGGCCTCAGTCCTCAAACCTCAATACTCAACCCTCAGCCCTCATCCTCAACCCACAATCCTCAATCCTCAATCCTCAATCCTCAATCTTCAATCCTCAACCTTCAATACTCAATCCTCAATCCTCAATCCTCAATCCTCAATTCTCAATCGTCAATGCTCAGTCTTCAATCCTCAACACTCAATCTTTAATCATCAATCCTCAATCCTCAGTCTTCAATCCTCAATCCTCAATCCTGAATACTCAATCCTCAATTCTCAATCCTCAATCCTCAATCCTCAATATTCAATCCTCAATACTTAATCTTCAATCCTCGATCCTCAATCCTAAATCCTCAGTCCTCATTCTTCAATCCTCAATACCCAATCCTCAATCTTCAATCCTCAATCCTCAATCCGCAATTCTCAATCCTCAATCCTCAATCCTCAGTCCTCAGTCCTCAAACCTCAACCCTCAACCCGCAGCCCTCATCGTCAATTCTCAATCCTCAATCCTCAATCCTCAATCTTCAATCCTCAATACTCAATCTTCAATCCACAATCCTCAATCTTCAATCCTCAATACTCAATCTTCAATCCTCAATCCTCAATCCTCAGTACTCAATCCTCAACCCTCAGTCCTCAATCCTCAATCTTCTACCTCAATACTCAATCTTCAATCCTCAATTCTCGATCCTCAATCCTCAATCCTCAAACCTCGAACATCAATACTCAACCCTCAGTCCTCGTCCTCAATCCACAACCCTCAATCCCCAATCCTCAATCTTCAATCATCAATATTCAATCTTCAATCCTCAATCCTCAATCCTCGATCCTCAGCCCTCAATCCTCAATCCTCAATCATCAATCCTCAATCTTCAATCCTCAATACTCAATCTTTAATCATCAATCCTCAATCCTCAATCTTCAATCCTCAATCCCCAATCCTCAATCCTCAATCCTCAGTCCTCAATCCTCAATCTTCAATCCTCAATACTCAATCTTCAATCCTCAGTCCTCAATCCTCAATCCTCAATATTCAATCCTCAATACTCAATCTTCAATCCTCGATCCTCAATCCTAAATCCTCAGTCCTCACTCTTCAATCCTCAATACCCAATCCTCAATCTTCAATCCTCAATCCTCAATCCTCAATTCTCAATCCTCAATCCTCAATCTTCTGACCTCAAACATCAATAGTCAACCCTCAGTCCTCGTCCTCAATCCACAACCCTCAGTCCTCAATCCTCAATCTTCAATCATCAATATTCAATCTTCAATCCTCAACCCTCAATCCTCGATCCTCAATCCTCAATCCTCAATGTTCAATCCTCAATACCCAATCCTCAATCTTCAATCCTCAATCCTCAATCCTCAATCCTCAATTCTCAATCCTCAATCCTCAGTCGTCAGTCCTCAAACCTCAACCCTCAACCCGCAGCCCTCATCGTCAATTCTCAATCCTCAATCCTCAAACCTCAATCCACAATCCTCAATACTCAACCTTCAATCCACAGTCCTCAATCTTCAATCCTCAATACTCAATCTTCAATCCCAATCCTCAATCCTCAATACTCAATCCTCAATCCTCAGTCCTCAATCCTCAATCTTCTACCTCAATACTCAATCTTCAATCCTCAATCCTCAATCCTCAATACTCAATCCTCAATCCTCAGTCCTCAGTCCTCAAACCTCAATCCTCAACCCTCAGAACTCATCGTCAATTCTCAATCCTCAATTCTCAATCCTCAATCTTCAATCCTCAATACTCAATCTTCAATCCACAATCCTCAATCTTCAATCCTCAATACTCAATCTTCAATCCTCAATCCTCAATCCTCAATACTCAATCCTCAATCCTCAGTCCTCAATCCTCAATATTCAATCCTCAATCCTCAATTTACAATCATCAATATTCAATCTTCAATCCTCAATCCTCAATCCTCGATACTCAATCCTCAATCCTCAATGTTCAATCCTCAATACCCAATCCTCAATCTTCAATCCTCAATCCTCAATCCTCAATCCTCATTCTTCGATCCTCAATACCCAATCCTCAATTTTCAATCCTCAATCCTCAATCCGCAATTCTCAATCCTCAATCCTCAGTCCTCAGTCCTTAAACCTCAATCCTCAACCCTCAGCCCTCATCCTCAATCCTCAATCCTCAATCCCTAATCCTCAATCTTCAATCCTCAATACTCAATCTTCAACACTCAACCCTCAATCCTCAATTCTCAATCCTCAATCCTCAGTCCTCAGTCCTCAAACCTCAATACTCAACCCTCAGCCCTCATCCTCAATCCTCAATCCTCAATCCTGAATCCTCAATCTTCAATCCTCGATACTCAATCTTCAATCCTCAATCCTCAGTCCTCAAACCTCAATTCTGAATCCTCAATCCTGAATCCTCAATCTTCAGCCCTCTGTCCTCAACAATCAGTTGTCAACCCTGAATCCTCAATAGAATATCCTCAATTCACAGCTTTCAATACTCAATACTCAATCTGCATTCTTCAAACCTCTATCCACAAACATCAATACTCATCACTCAACCCTCAACACTCAGTCCTCAACGTTCAATCCTGAATCCTCAATCCACAATCCTCAATCGTCAACCTTCAATCCTCAATGCCCAGTCCTCAATCTTCAATCCTCAATGCTCAATCCTCAATCCTCAATCCTCAGTGCTCAATCCTCAATCCTCAGACCTCAAACCTCAATCCTCAACCGCCAGTCCTCGTGCTCAATCCTTAACACTCAATCCTCAATCCTCAATCTTCAATCATCAATACTCAATATTCAATCCTCAATCTTCAATCCTCAATCCTCAATCCTCTATCCTCAATATTCAACACACAACCCTCAACCACCAATCCTCAATACTCAACCATCATTCCTCAATTCCTAATACTCAATAGTGTATCCTGAATTATCATGGTTCAATACTCAATCCACAATATTCAATAATCAATTCTCAATCCTCAAACATCAATTCTCAACACTCAATAATCAACACTCTGTCCACTCTTTTCAATCCTCCATCCTCAACCCTCAATCCTCAAGCGTCAATCCTCAATCCACAACCCTCAATCCTCAGTCCTTAAACCTCAATCCCGATTCCTCGATCCTGATTCCTCATTCTTTAGCCCTCAGTCCTCAACAATCAATTGTCAATCCTCAATCCTCAATAGAATATCCTCAATTCACAGTTTTCAGTACTCAATCCCCATTCTTCAATCTTCAAATCTCAATCCACAAACATCAATTCCCATCACTCAACCCTCAACACTAAGTCCTCAATCTTCAATTCTCAATCCTCAATCCTCAACCTTCAGTCCTCAATACTCAATCTTCAATCCTCAATTCTCAATCATCAACCCTCAATCCTCAGACCTCAAACATCAATACTCAACCTTCAGTCCTCGTCCTCAATCCACAACACTCAATCCTCAATCCTCAATCCTCAATCCTCAATTCTCAATCCTCAATCCTCAGTCCTCAGTCCTCAAACCTCAATCCTCAACCCTCAGCCCTCATCGTCAACTCTCAATCCTCAATCCTCAATCCTCAATCTTCAATCCTCAATACTCAATCTTCAATTCACAATCCTCAACCTTCAATCCTCAATCCTCAATCCTCAATACCCAATCCTCAATCTTCAACACTCTATCCTCAGTCCTCAATTCTCAATCCTCAATCCTCAGGCCTCAGTCCTCAAACCTCAATACTCAACCCTCAGCCCTCATCCTCAACCCACAATCCTCAATCCTCAATCCTCAATCCTCAATCTTCAATCCTCAACCTTCAATACTCAATCCTCAATCCTCAATCCTCAATCCTCAATTCTCAATCGTCAATGCTCAGTCTTCAATCCTCAACACTCAATCTTTAATCATCAATCCTCAATCCTCAATCTTCAATCCTCAATCCTCAATCCTGAATACTCAATCCTCAATTCTCAATCCTCAATCCTCAATCCTCAATATTCAATCCTCAATACTTAATCTTCAATCCCCGATCCTCAATCCTAAATCCTCAGTCCTCATTCTTCAATCCTCAATAACCAATCCTCAATCTTCAATCCTCAATCCTCAATCCGCAATTCTCAATCCTCAATCCTCAATCCTCAGTCCTCAGTCCTCAAACCTCAACCCTCAACCCGCAGCCCTCATCGTCAATTCTCAATCCTCAATCCTCAATCCTCAATCTTCAATCCTCAATACTCAATCTTCAGTCCACAATCCTCAATCTTCAATCCTCAATACTCAATCTTCAATCCTCAATCCTCAATCCTCAGTACTCAATCCTCAACCCTCAGTCCTCAATCCTCAATCTTCTACCTCAATACTCAATCTTCAATCCTCAATTCTCAATCCTCAATCCTCAATCCTCAAACCTCGAACATCAATACTCAACCCTCAGTCCTCGTCCTCAATCCACAACCCTCAATCCCCAATCCTCAATCTTCAATCATCAATATTCAATCTTCAATCCTCAATCCTCAATCCTCGATCCTCAGCCCTCAATCCTCAATCCTCAATCATCAATCCTCAATCTTCAATCCTCAATACTCAATCTTTAATCATCAATCCTCAATCCTCAATCTTCAATCCTCAATCCCCAATCCTCAATCCTCAATCCTCAGTCCTCAATCCTCAATCTTCAATCCTCAATACTCAATCTTCAATCCTCAGTCCTCAATCCTCAATCCACAATATTCAATCCTCAATACTCAATCTTCAATCCTCGATCCTCAATCCTAAATCCTCAGTCCTCATTCTTCAATCCTCAATACCCAATCCTCAATCTTCAATCCTCAATCCTCAATCCTCAATTCTCAATCCTCAATCCTCAATCTTCTGACCTCAAACATCAATAGTCAACCCTCAGTCCTCGTCCTCAATCCACAACCCTCAGTCCTCAATCCTCAATCTTCAATCATCAATATTCAATCTTCAATCCTCAACCCTCAATCCTCGATCCTCAATCCTCAATCCTCAATGTTCAATCCTCAATACCCAATCGTCAATCTTCAATCCTCAATCCTCAATCCTCAATCCTCAATTCTCAATCCTCAATCCTCAGTCCTCAGTCCTCAAACCTCAATCCTCAACCCGCAGCCCTCATCGTCAATTCTCAATCCTCAATCCTCAAACCTCAATCTTCAATCCTCAATACTCAACCTTCAATCCACAGTCCTCAATCTTCAATCCTCAATACTCAATCTTCAATCCCCAATCCTCAATCCTCAATACTCAATCCTCAATCCTCAGTCCTCAATCCTCAATCTTCTACCTCAATACTCAATCTTCAATCCTCAATCCTCAATCCTCAATACTCAATCCTCAATCCTCAGTCCTCAATACCCAATCCTCAATCTTCAACACTCTATCCTCAGTCCTCAATTCTCAATCCTCAATCCTCAATCCTCAGGCCTCAGTCCTCAAACCTCAATACTCAACCCTCAGCCCTCATCCTCAACCCACAATCCTCAATCCTCAATCCTCAATCCTCAATCTTCAATCCTCAACCTTCAATACTCAATCCTCAATCCTCAATCCTCAATCCTCAATTCTCAATCGTCAATGCTCAGTCTTCAATCCTCAACACTCAATCTTTAATCATCAATCCTCAATCCTCAATCTTCAATCCTCAATCCTCAATCCTGAATACTCAATCCTCAATTCTCAATCCTCAATCCTCAATCCTCAATATTCAATCCTCAATACTTAATCTTCAATCCCCGATCCTCAATCCTAAATCCTCAGTCCTCATTCTTCAATCCTCAATAACCAATCCTCAATCTTCAATCCTCAATCCTCAATCCGCAATTCTCAATCCTCAATCCTCAATCCTCAGTCCTCAGTCCTCAAACCTCAACCCTCAACCCGCAGCCCTCATCGTCAATTCTCAATCCTCAATCCTCAATCCTCAATCTTCAATCCTCAATACTCGATCTTCAGTCCACAATCCTCAATCTTCAATCCTCAATCCTCAATCTTCAATCATCAATACTCAATATTCAATCCTCAATCTTCAATCCTCAATCCTCAATCCTCTATCCTCAATATTCAACACACAACCCTCAACCACCAATCCTCAATACTCAACCATCATTCCTCAATTCCTAATACTCAATAGTGTATCCTGAATTATCATGGTTCAATACTCAATCCACAATATTCAATAATCAATTCTCAATCCTCAAACATCAATTCTCAACACTCAATAATCAACACTCTGTCCACTCTTTTCAATCCTCCATCCTCAACCCTCAATCCTCAAGCGTCAATCCTCAATCCACAACCCTCAATCCTCAGTCCTTAAACCTCAATCCCGATTCCTCGATCCTGATTCCTCATTCTTTAGCCCTCAGTCCTCAACAATCAATTGTCAATCCTCAATCCTCAATAGAATATCCTCAATTCACAGTTTTCAGTACTCAATCCCCATTCTTCAATCTTCAAATCTCAATCCACAAACATCAATTCCCATCACTCAACCCTCAACACTAAGTCCTCAATCTTCAATTCTCAATCCTCAATCCTCAACCTTCAGTCCTCAATACTCAATCTTCAATCCTCAATTCTCAATCATCAACCCTCAATCCTCAGACCTCAAACATCAATACTCAACCTTCAGTCCTCGTCCTCAATCCACAACACTCAATCCTCAATCCTCAATCCTCAATCGTCAATTCTCAATCCTCAATCCTCAGTCCTCAGTCCTCAAACCTCAATCCTCAACCCTCAGCCCTCATCGTCAACTCTCAATCCTCAATCCTCAATCCTCAATCTTCAATCCTCAATACTCAATCTTCAATTCACAATCCTCAACCTTCAATCCTCAATCCTCAATCCTCAATACCCAATCCTCAATCTTCAACACTCTATCCTCAGTCCTCAATTCTCAATCCTCAATCCTCAGGCCTCAGTCCTCAAACCTCAATACTCAACCCTCAGCCCTCATCCTCAACCCACAATCCTCAATCCTCAATCCTCAATCCTCAATCTTCAATCCTCAACCTTCAATACTCAATCCTCAATCCTCAATCCTCAATCCTCAATTCTCAATCGTCAATGCTCAGTCTTCAATCCTCAACACTCAATCTTTAATCATCAATCCTCAATCCTCAATCTTCAATCCTCAATCCTCAATCCTGAATACTCAATCCTCAATTCTCAATCCTCAATCCTCAATCCTCAATATTCAATCCTCAATACTTAATCTTCAATCCCCGATCCTCAATCCTAAATCCTCAGTCCTCATTCTTCAATCCTCAATAACCAATCCTCAATCTTCAATCCTCAATCCTCAATCCGCAATTCTCAATCCTCAATCCTCAATCCTCAGTCCTCAGTCCTCAAACCTCAACCCTCAACCCGCAGCCCTCATCGTCAATTCTCAATCCTCAATCCTCAATCCTCAATCTTCAATCCTCAATACTCAATCTTCAGTCCACAATCCTCAATCTTCAATCCTCAATACTCAATCTTCAATCCTCAATCCTCAATCCTCAGTACTCAATCCTCAACCCTCAGTCCTCAATCCTCAATCTTCTACCTCAATACTCAATCTTCAATCCTCAATTCTCAATCCTCAATCCTCAATCCTCAAACCTCGAACATCAATACTCAACCCTCAGTCCTCGTCCTCAATCCACAACCCTCAATCCCCAATCCTCAATCTTCAATCATCAATATTCAATCTTCAATCCTCAATCCTCAATCCTCGATCCTCAGCCCTCAATCCTCAATCCTCAATCACCAATCCTCAATCTTCAATCCTCAATACTCAATCTTTAATCATCAATCCTCAATCCTCAATCTTCAATCCTCAATCCCCAATCCTCAATCCTCAATCCTCAGTCCTCAATCCTCAATCTTCAATCCTCAATACTCTATCTTCAATCCTCAGTCCTCAATCCTCAATCCTCAATATTCAATCCTCAATACTCAATCTTCAATCCTCGATCCTCAATCCTAAATCCTCAGTCCTCATTCTTCAATCCTCAATACCCAATCCTCAATCTTCAATTCTCAATCCTCAATCCTCAGTCCTCAGTCCTCAAACCTCAATCCTCAACCCTCAGCCCTCATCGTCAATTCTCAATCCTCAATTCTCAATCCTCAATCTTCAATCCTCAATACTCAATCTTCAATCCACAATCCTCAGTCTTCAATCCTCAATACTCAATCCTCAATCCTCAATCCTCAATCCTCAATACTCAATCCTCAATCCTCAGTCCTCAATCCTCAATTCTCAATCCGCAATCCTCAATACTCAATCCTCAATCTTCAGTCCTCAATCCTCAATCCTCAATCCTCAATTCTCAATCCTCAATCCTCAGTCCTCAGTCCTCAAACCTCAACCCTCAACCCGCAGCCCTCATCGTCAATTCTCAATCCTCAATCCTCAATCCTCAATCTTCAATCCTCAATACTCAATCTTCAATCCACAATCCTCAATCTTCAATCCTCAATACTGAATCTTCAATCCTCAATCCTCAATCCTCAATACTCAATCCTCAATCCTCAGTCCTCAATCCTCAATCTTCAACCTCAATACTCAATCTTCAAACCTCAACCCTCAATCCTCAATCCTCGATCCTCATTCTTCAATCCTCAGTACCCAATTCTCAATCTTCAAACTTCAATCCTCAATCTTCAATCCTCAATCCTCAATCCCCAATTCTCAATCCTCAATCCTCAATTCTGAGACCTCATACATCAATACTCAACCCTCAGTCCTCGTCCTCAATCCTGAATCCTCAATCCTCAATCCTCAATCTTCAGACCTCAGTCCTCAACAATCAGTTGTCAATTCTCAATCCTCAATAGAATATCATTAATTCACAGTTTTCAATACCCAATACTCAATCTGAAATCTTTAAATCTCTATCCACAAACACCAATCCTCATCACTCAACACTCAACGCTCAGTCCCCAATCCTCAATCTTCAATCCTCAATCCACAATCCTCAATCCTCAATCCTCAATCTTCAATCCCCAATACTCATTCATCGATCCTCAATCCTCAATCCACAATCCTCAATCCACAACCCTCAATTGTCAGTCTTCAAACCTCAATACTCAATCTTCAATCCTCAATCCTCAATCCTCAATCCTCAATCCTCATTCTTCAGTCCTCAATACCCAATCCTGAATCTTCAACACTCAATCCTCAATCCTCAATTCTCAATCCTCAATCCTCAGTCCTCAGTCCTCAAACCTCAATACTCAACCCTCAGCCCTCATCCTCAATCCTCAATCCTCGATCCTCAATCCTCAATCCTCAATCTTCAGTCCTCAAACCTCAATTCTGAATCCTCAATACTGAATCCTCAATCTTCAGCCCTCTGTCCTCAACAATCAGCTGTCAACCCTGAGTCCTCAACAGAATATCCTCAATTCATAGTTTTCAATACTCAATACTCAACCTGCAGTCTTCAAACCTCTATCCACAAACATCAATTCTCATCACTCAACCCTCAACACTCAGTCCTCAACGTTCAATCCTCAATCCTCAATCCACAATCCTCAATCGTCAATCTTCAATCCTCAATCCCCAATCCTCAAACCTCAAACCTCAATCCTCAACCGTCAGTCCTCGTCCTCAATTCTCAACACTCAATCCCCAATCCTCAATCTTCAATCATCTATACTCAATATTCAATACTCAATCTTCAATCCTCAATTCTCAATCCTCAATCCTCAATCCTCAATCCTCAGACCTCAAACATCAATACTCAACCCTCAGTCCTCGTCCTCAATCCACAACCCTCAATCCTCAATCGTCAATCTTCAATCATCAATATTCAATCTTCAGTCCTCAATCCTCAATCCTCGATCCTCAATCCCCAATCCTCAATGTTCAATCCTCAATACCCAATCCTCAATCTTCAACCCTCAATCCTCAATCTTCAACCCTCAATACTCAATCTTTAATCCTCAATCCTCAATCCTCAATACTCAATCCTCAATCCTCAGTCCTCAACCCTCAACCTTCAATCCTCAATGCTCAATCTTCAATCCTCAATCCTCAATCCTCAATCCTCAATACTCATTCTTCAATCCTCAATACCCAATCCTCAGTCTTCAATACTCAATCCTCAATCCTCAATTCTCAATCCTCAATCCTCAATAATCAACCTTCAATCCTCAATCCTCAGTCCTCAAACCTCAATTCTGAATCCTCAATCCTGAATCCTCAATGTTCAGCCCTCAGACCTCAACAATCAGTTGACAGTCCTCAATCCTCAATAGAATATCCTCAATTCACAGTTTTCAATACTCATTACTCAATCTGCAATCTTCAAACCTCTATCCACAAACATCAATTCTCATCACTGAACCCTCAACACTCAGTCCTCGATGTTCAATACTCAATCTTCAATCCACAATCCTCAAGCGTCAATCTTCAATCCTCAATACTCTATCTTCAATCCTCAATCCACAATCCTCAATACTCAATCCTCATTCTTCAATCCTCAATACCAAATCCTCAATCTTCAATCCTCAATCCTCAATCCTCAATTCTCAATCCTCAATCCTCAGTCCTCAGTCATTAAACCTCAAACCTCAAACCTCAGCCCTCATCCTCAATCCTCAATACTCAATCCTCAATCCTCAACCCTCAATCCTCAACACACAATCTTCAATCCTCAATCCTCAATCCTCAACCCTCAATCCTCAGTCATCAATCCTCAACCTTCAATACTCAATCCTCAATCCTGAATCCTCAATCCTCAATCCTCAATCCTCAATCCTCATTCCTCAAACCTCAATCCTCAAACCTCAGTCCTCATCCTCAATTCTCAATTCTCAATCCTCAATCCTCAATCCTCAACCCCCTATCTTCAATCCTAAATAATCAATCTCCAATACTAGATCCTCAATCCCCAATCCTCAATCCTCAATACCCAATCCTCAATCTTCAATCCTCAATCCTCAATTCTCAATCCTCAATCCTCAGTCCTCAGTCCTCAAACCTCAACCCTCAACCCGCAGCCCTCATCGTCAATTCTCAATCCTCAATCCTCAATCCTCAATCTTCAATCCTCAATACTCAATCTTCAATCCACAATCCTCAATCTTCAATCCTCAATACTGAATCTTCAATCCTCAATCCTCAATCTTCAATCCTCTATCCTCAATCCTCAATCCTCAATCCTCATTCTTCAATCCTCAATCCTCATTCTTCAACCCTCAATACCCAATCCTCAACCTTCAATCCTCAATCCTCATTCCTCAATTCTCAATCCTAAATCCTCAACCCTCAATCCTCAATCCTCAATCGTCAGACTTCAATCCTCAATACTCAATCTTCAATCCTCAATCCTCAATACTCAATCCTCAATCCTCAATCCTCATTCTTCAATCTTTAATACCCAATCCCCAATCTTCAACCCTCAAACCACAATCCTCAACTGTCAGTCCTCGTCCTCAATCCTCAACCCTCAATCCTCAATCCTCAATCTTCAATCATCAATACTCAATCCTCAATCCTCAATCCTCAATCCTCAATCCTAAATCTTCAATCCTCAATACTCAATCCTCAATCTTCAGTCCTCAATCCTCAATCCTCAATCCTCAGTTCTCAATCCTCAATCCTCAGTCCTCAGTCCTCAAACCTCAACCCTCAACCCGCAGCCCTCATCGTCAATTCTCAATCCTCAATCCTCAATCCTCAATCTTCAATCCTCAATACTCAATCTTCAATCCACAATCCTCAATCTTCAATCCTCAATACTGAATCTTCAATCCTCAATCCTCAATCCTCAATACTCAATCCTCAATCCTCAGTCCTCAATCCTCAATCTTCAACCTCAATACTCAATCTTCAAACCTCAACCCTCAATCCTCAATCCTCGATCCTCATTCTTCAATCCTCAATACCCAATTCTCAATCTTCAAACTTCAATCCTCAATCTTCAATCCTCAATCCTCAATCCCCAATTCTCAATCCTCAATCCTCAATTCTGAGACCTCATACATCAATACTCAACCCTCAGTCCTCGTCCTCAATCCTGAATCCTCAATCCTCAATCCTCAATCTTCAGACCTCAGTCCTCAACAATCAGTTGTCAATTCTCAATCCTCAATAGAATATCATTAATTCACAGTTTTCAATACCCAATACTCAATCTGAAATCTTTAAATCTCTATCCACAAACACCAATCCTCATCACTCAACACTCAACGCTCAGTCCCCAATCCTCAATCTTCAATCCTCAATCCACAATCCTCAATCCTCAATCCTCAATCTTCAATCCCCAATACTCATTCATCGATCCTCAATCCTCAATCCCCAAGCCTCAATCCTCAACCCTCAATTGTCAGTCTTCAAACCTCAATACTCAATCTTCAATCCTCAATCCTCAATCCTCAATCCTCAATCCTCATTCTTCAATCCTCAATACCCAATCCTCAATCTTCAACACTCAATCCTCAATCCTCAATTCTCAATCCTCAATCCTTAGTCCTCAGTCCTCAAACCTCAATACTCAACCCTCAGCCCTCATCCTCAATCCTCAATCCTCTATCCTCAATCCTCAATCCTCAATCTTCAGTCCTCAAACCTCAATTCTGAATCCTCAATACTGAATCCTCAATCTTCAGCCCTCTGTCCTCAACAATCAGCTGTCAACCCTGAGTCCTCAACAGAATATCCTCAATTCATAGTTTTCAATACTCAATACTCAACCTGCAGTCTTCAAACCTCTATCCATAAACATCAATTCTCATCACTCAACCCTCAACACTCAGTCCTCAACGTTCAATCCTCGATCCCCAATCCACAATCCTCAATCGTCAATCTTCAATCCTCAATCCCCAATCCTCAAACCTCAAACCTCAATCCTCAACCGTCAGTCCTCGTCCTCAATTCTCAACACTCAATCCCCAATCCTCAATCTTCAATCATCTATACTCAATATTCAATACTCAATCTTCAATCCTCAATTCTCAATCCTCAATCCTCAATCCTCAATCCTCAGACCTCAAACATCAATACTCAACCCTCAGTCCTCGTCCTCAATCCACAACCCTCAATCCTCAATCGTCAATCTTCAATCATCAATATTCAATCTTCAGTCCTCAATCCTCAATCCTCGATCCTCAATCCCCAATCCTCAATGTTCAATCCTCAATACCCAATCCTCAATCTTCAACCCTCAATCCTCAATCTTCAATCCTCAATACTCAATCTTTAATCCTCAATCCTCAATCCTCAATACTCAATCCTCAATCCTCAGTCCACAACCCTCAACCTTCAATCCTCAATGCTCAATCTTCAATCCTCAATCCTCAATCCTCAATCCTCAATACTCATTCTTCAATCCTCAATACCCAATCCTCAGTCTTCAATACTGAATCCTCAATCCTCAATCCTCAATCCTCAATCCTCTATCTTCAATCCTCAATACTCAATCTTCAATCCTCATTCCTCAATCCTAAATCCTCAGTCCTCATTCTTCAATCCTCAATACCCAATCCTCAATCTTCAATCCTCAATCCTCAAACCTCAATTCTCAATCCTCAATCCTCAATCCTCAGGCCTCAAACCTCAATTCTGAATCCACAATCCTGAATCCTCAATCTTCAGCCCTCAGTCCTCGACAATCAATTGTCAATCCTCAATCCTCAATAGAATATCCTCAATTCACAGTTTTCAATACTCGATACTCAATCTGCTATCTTCAAATCTCTATCCACAAACTTTAATTCTCATCACTCAACCCTCAGCACTCAGTCCCCAATCCTCAATCTTCAATCCTCAATCCTCAATGCTCAATCTTTAATCCTCAATCCTCAATCCTCAATCCTCATTCTTCAATCCTCAATACCCAATCCTCAATCTTCAATCCTCAATACTCAATCCTCAATTCTCAATCCTCAATCCTCAATAATCAGCATTCAATCCTCAATCCTCAGTCCTCAAACCTCAATTCTGAATCCTCAATCCTGAATCCTCAATGTTCAGCCCTCAGACCTCAACAATCGGTTGACAATCCTCAATCCTCAATAGAATATCCTCAATTCACAGTTTTCAATACTTATTACTCAATCTGCAATCTTCAAACCACTATTCACAAACATCAATTCTCATCACTGAACCCTCAACACTCAGTCCTCGATGTTCAATACTCAATCTTCAATCCACAATCCTCAAGCGTCAATGTTCAATCCTCAATACTCAATCTTCAATCCTCAATCCTCAATCCTCAATCCTCAGTCCTCAATTCTCAATCCTCAATCCTCAGTCCTCAGTCCTCAAACCTCAATCCTCAACCCTCAGCCCTCACCGTCAATTCTCAATCCTCAATCCTCAGTCCTCAATCTTCAATCCTCAATACTCAATCTTCAATCCACAATACTCAATCTTCAATCCTCAATACTCAATCTTTAATCCTCAGTCCTCAATCCTCAATACTCAATCCTCAATCCTCAGTCCTCAACCCTCAATCTTCAATCCTCAATGCTCAATCTTTAATCCTCAATCCTCAATCCTCAATCCTCATTCTTCAAACCTCAATACCCAATCCTCAATCTTCAATCCTCAATACTCAATCCTCAATTCTCAATCCTCAATCCTCAATAATCAGCCTTCAATCCTCAATCCTCAGTCCTCAAACCTCAATTCTGAATCCTCAATCCTGAATCCTCAATGTTCAGCCCTCAGACCTCAACAATCAGTTGACAATCCTCAATCCTCAATAGAATATCCTCAATTCACAGTTTTCAATACTCATTACTCAATCTGCAATCTTCAAACCTCTATCCACAAACATCAATTCTCATCACTGAACCCTCAACACTCAGTCCTCGATGTTCAATACTCAATCTTCAATCCACAATCGTCAAGCGTCTATCTTCAATCCTCAATACTCAATCTTCAATCCTCAATCCACAATCCTCAATCCTCAATCCTCATTCTTCAATCCTCAATACCAAATCCTCAATCCTCAACCCTCAATCCTCAACACTCAATCTTCAATCCTCAATCCTCAATCCTCAACCCTCAATCCTCAGTCATCAATCCTCAACCTTCAATACTCAATCCTCAATCCTGAATCCTCAATCCTCAATCCTCAATCCTCAATCCTCATTCCTCAAACCTCAATCCTCAAACCTCAGTCCTCATCCTCAATTCTCAATTCTCAATCCTCAATCCTCAATCCTCAACCCCCTATCTTCAATCCCAAATAATCAATCTCCAATACTAGATCCTCAATCCCCAATCCTCAATCCTCAATACCCAATCCTAGATCTTCAATCCTCAATCCTCAATTTTCAATTCTCAATCCTCAATCCTCAATCCTCAGTCCTCAATTCTCAGTCGTCAATCCTCAGTCCTCAGTCCTCAAACCTCAATCCTCAACCCTCAGCCCTCATCGTCAATTCTCAATCCTCAATCCTCAATCCTCAATCTTCAATCCTCAATACTCAATCTTCAATCCACAATCCTCAATCTTCAATCCTCAATACTCAATCTTTAATCCTCAATCCTCAATCCTCAGTCCTCAGTCCTCAAACCTCAACCCTCAACCCGCAGCCCTCATCGTCAATTCTAAATCCTCAATCCTCAATCCTCAATCTTCAATCCTCAATACTCAATCTTCAATCCACAATCCTCAATCTTCAATCCTTAATACTCAATCCTCAATCCTCAATCCTCAATCCTCAATACTCAATCCTCAATCCTCAGTTCTCAATCCTCAATCTTCAACCTCAATCCTCAATCCTCAATCCTCATTCTTCAATCCTCAATACCCAATCCTCAATCTTCAATCCTCAATCCTCAATCCCCAATTCTCAATCCTCATTCTTTAATCCTCAGACCTCAAACATCAATACTCAACCCTCAGTCCTCGTCCTCAATCCTGAATCCTCAATCCTGAATCCTCAATCTTCAGACCTCAGTCCTCAACAATCAGTTGTCAATTCTCAATCCTCAATAGAATATCATCAATTCACAGATTTCAATACACAATACTCAATCTGAAATCTTTAAATCTCTATCCACAAACACAAATTCTCATCACTCAACACTCAACGCTCAGTCCCCAATCCTCAATCTTCAATCCTCAATCCACAATCCTCAATCCTCATTCCTCAATCTTCAATCCTCAATACTCAGTCATCAATCCTCAATCCTTAATCCCCAATCCTCAATCCGCAATCCTCAATCCTCAGACCTCAAACATCAATACTCAACCCTCAGTCCTCGTCCTCTATCCTGAATCCTCAATCTTCAGACCTCAGTCCTCAACAATCGGGTGACAATCCACAATCCTCAATAGAATATCCTCAATTCACAGTTTTCAATTCACAATACTCAATCTGCAATCTTCAAATCTGTATCCACAAACATCAATACTCATCACTCAACCCTCAACACTCAGTCCTCAGTGTTCAATCCTGAATCCTCAATTCTCAATCTTCAATCCTCAATACTCAATCTTTAATCCTCAATCCTCAATCCTCAATCTTCAATCCTCAGTCCTCAATACTCAATCCTCAATCCTCAATCCTCAATCCTCAATCATCAATCCTCAACCTTCAATACTCAATCCTCAATCCTCAATCCTCAATCCTCAATCCTCAATCATCAATCCTCAATCTTCAATCCTCAACACTCAATCTTTAATGATCAATCCTCAATCCTCAATCTTCAATCCTCAATCCTCAATCCTCGATCCTCAATCCTCAATCCTCAATGTTCAATCCTCAATACCCAATCCTCAATCTTCAATCCTCAATCCTCAACCCTCAATCCTCAGTCCTCAATTCTCAATCCTCAATCCTCAGTCCTCAGTCCTCAAGCCTCAATGCTCCACCCTCAGCCCTCATCGTCAATTCTCAATCCTCAATCCTCTATCCTCAATCTTCAATCCTCAATACCCAATCATCAATCCACAATCCACAATCTTCAATCCTCAATACTCAATCTTTAATCCTCAATCGTCAATCCTCAATCCTCAATACTCAATCCTCAATCCTCAGTCCTCAGTCCTCAAACCTCAACCCTCAACCCGCAGCCCTCATCGTCAATTCTAAATCCTCAATCCTCAATCCTCAATCCTCAATCCTCAACCCTCAATCCTAAATCTTCAATCCTCAATACTCAATCCTCAATCTTCAGTCCTCAATCCTCAATCCTCAATCCTCAATCCTCAATCCTCAACCCTCAATCCTCAGCCATCAATCCTCAACCTTCAATACTCAATCCTCAATCCTGAATCCTCAACCCTCAATCCACAATCCCCAATTCTCAATCCTCAATCTTTAATCCTCAGACCTCAATCCTCAATCCTCAATTCTCAATCCTCAATCCTCAGTCCTCAGTCCTCAAACCTCAATCCTCAACCCTCAGCCCTCATCGTCAATTCTCAATCCTCAATACTCAATCCTCAATCTTCAATCCTCAATACTCAATCTTCAATCCACAATCCTAAATCTTCAATCCGCAATACTCAATCTTTAATCCTCAATCCTCAATCCTCAATTCTCAATCCTCAATCCTCAGTCCTCAGTCCTCAAACCTCAACCCTCAACCCGCAGCCCTCATCGTCAATTCTAAATCCTCAATCCTCAATCCTCAATCTTCAATCTTCAATCCTCAATACTCAATCTTCAATCCACAATCCTCAATCTTCAATCCTCAATACTCAATCTTCAGTCCTCAATCCTCAATCCTCAATACTCAATCCTCAATCCTCAGTCCTCAATCCTCAATCTTCAACCTCAATCCTCAATGCTCAATCCTCATTCTTCAATCCTCAATACCCAATCCTCAATCTTCAATCCTCAATCCTCAATCCCCAATTCTCAATCCTCAATCTTTAATCCTCAGACCTCAAACATCAATACTCAACCCTCAGTCCTCGTCCTCAATCCTGAATCCTCAATCCTGAATCCTCAATCTTCAGACCTCAGTCCTCAACAATCAGTTGTCAGATCTCAATCCTCAATTGAATATCAGCAATTCACAGATTTCAATACCCAATACTCAATCTGAAATCTTTAAATCTCTATCCACAAACACCAATTCTCATCACTCAACACTCAACGCTCAGTCCCCAGTCCTCAATCTTGAATGCTCAATCCACAATCCTCAATCCTCAATCCTCAATCTTCAATCCTCAATACTCAGTCATCAATCCTCATTCCTCAATCCTCAATCCTCAATCCTCAACCCTCAATCGTCAGTCTTCAAACCTCAATACTCAATCTTCAATCCTCAATCCTCAATCCTCAATCCTCAATCCTCATGCTTCAATCCTCAATACCCAATCCTCAATCTTCAACACTCAATCCTCAATCCTCAGTTCTCAATCCTCAATCCTCAACCCTCTATCTTCAATCCTAAACAATCAATCTCCAATACTAGATCCTCAATCCCCAATCCTCAATCCTCAATACCCAATCCTAAATCCACAATCCTCAATCTTCAATCCTCAATACTCAATCTTCAATCCTCAATCCTCAATCCTCAATACTCAATCCTCAATCCTCAGTCCTCAATCCTCAATCTTCAACCTCAATCCTCAATCCTCAATCCTCATTCTTCAATCCTCAATACCCAATCCTCAATCTTCAATCCTCAATCCTCAATCCCCAATTCTCAATCCTCAATCTTTAATCCTCAGTCCTCAAACATCAATACTCAACCCTCAGTACTCGTCCTCAATCCTGAATCCTCAATCCTGAATCCTCAATCTTCACACCTCAGTCCTCAACAATCAGTTGTCAATTCTCAATCCTCAATAGAATATCATCAATTCACAGATTTCAATACCCAATACTCAATCTGAAATCTTTAAATCTCTATCCACAAACACCAATTCTCATCACTGAACACTCAACGCTCAGTCCCCAATCCTCAAACTTCAGTCCTCAATCCACAATCCTCAATCCTCAATCCTCAATCTTCAATCCTCAATACTCGGTCATCAATCCTCAATCCTCAATCCTCAATCCTCAATCCTCAACCCTCAATCGTCAGTCTTCAAACCTCAATACTCAATCTACAATCCTCAATCCTCAATCCTCAATCCTCAATCCTCATGCTTCAATCCTCAATACCCAATCCTCAATCTTCAACACTCAATCCTCAATCCTCAGTTCTCAATACTCAATCCTCAATCCTCATTCTTCAATCCTCAATAACCAATCCTCAGTCTTCCATCCTCAATCCTCAATCCTTAATTCTCAACCCTCAATCCTCAGTCTTCAGTCCTCAAACCTCAATCCTCAACCTTCAGCCCTCATCCTCGATCCTCAATCCTCAATCTTCAATCCTCAAACCTCAATCCTCAAGCCTCAATCCTCAATCCTCATTCCTCAATCCTCAATCCTCAATCGTCAATCCTCAATCCTCAATCCTCAATCCTCAATCCTCTATCTTCAATCCTCAATACTCAATCTTCAATCCTCATTCCTCAATCCTAAATCCTCAGTCCTCATTCTTCAATCCTCAATACCCAATCCTCAATCTTCAATCCTCAATCCTCAAACCTCAATTCTCAATCCTCAATCCTCAATCCTCAGGCCTCAAACATCAATACTCAACCCTCAGTCCTCGTCCTCAATCCACAACCATCAATCCTCAATCCTCAATCTTCAATCATCAATGTTCAATCTTCAATCCTCAACCCTCAATCCTCGATCCTCAATCCTCAATCTTCAATCCTCAAACCTCAATCCTCAAGCCTCAATCCTCAATCCTCATTCCCCAATCCTCAATCTTCAATCATCAATCCTCAATCCTCAATCCTCAATCCTCAATCTTCAATCCTCAATACTCAATCTTCAATCCTCAATCCTCAATTCTCAATCCTCAATACTCAATCTTCAATCCTCAATACTCAATCCTCAATCCTCAATCCTCATTCTTCAATCCTCAATACCCAATCCTCAATCTTCAAACCTCAATCCTCAATCTTCAATCCTCAATCCTCAATCCCCAATTCTCAATCCTCAATCCTCAATTCTCAGACCTCAAACATCAATACTCAACCCTCAGTCCTCGTCCTCAATCCTGAATCCTCAATCCTCAATCCTCAATCTTCAGACCTCAGTCCTCAACAATCAGTTGTCAATTCTCAATCCTCAATAGGATATCATCAATTCACAGTTTTCAATACCCAATACTCAATCTGAAATCTTTAAATCTCTATCCACAAACACCAATCCTCATCACTCAACACTCAACGCTCAGTCCCCAATCCTCAATCTTCAATCCTCAATCCACAATCCTCAATCCTCAATCCTCAATCTTCAATCCCCAATACTCAATCATCGATCCTCAATCCTCAATCCTCAATCCTCAATCCTCAACCCTCAATCGTCAGTCTTCAAACCTCAATACTCAATCTTCAATCCTCAATCCTCAATCCTCAATCCTCAAACCTCATTCTTCAATCCTCAATACACAATCCTCAATCTTCAACACTCAATCCTCAATCCTCAATTCTCAATCCTCAATCCTCAGTCCTCAGTCCTCAAACCTCAATACTCAACCCTCAGCCCTCATCCTCAATCCTCAGTCCTCTATCCTCAATCCTCAATCCTCAATCCTCAGTCCTCAAACCTCAATTCTGAATCCTCAATCCTGAATCCTCAATCTTCAGCCCTCTGTCCTCAACAATCAGTTGTCAACCCTGAATCCTCAACAGAATATCCTCAATTCATAGTTTTCAATACTCAATACTCAACCTGCAATCTTCAAACCTCTATCCACAAACATCAATTCTCATCACTCAACCCTCAACACTCGGTCCTCAACGTTCAATCCTCAATCCTCAATCCACAATCCTCAATCGTCAATCTTCAATCCTCAATCCCCAGTCCTCAATCTTCAATCCTCAATCCTCAATCCTCAGTCCTCAATTCTCAATCCTCAATCCTCAGTCCTCAGTCCTCAAACCTCAATCCTCAACCCTCAGCCCTCACCGTCAATTCTCAATCCTCAATCCTCAGTCCTCAATCTTCAATCCTCAATACTCAATCTTCAATCCACAATCCTCAATCTTCAATCCTCAATACTCAATCTTTAATCCTCAATCCTCAATCCTCAATACTCAATCCTCAATCCTCAGTCCTCAACCCTCAATCTTCAATCCTCAATGCTCAATCTTTAATCCTCAATCCTCAATCCTCAATCCTCATTCTTCAATCCTCAATACCCAATCCTCAATCTTCAATCCTCAATACTCAATCCTCAATTCTCAATCCTCAATCCTCAATAATCAGCCTTCAATCCTCAATCCTCAGTCCTCAAACCTCAATTCTGAATCCTCAATCCTGAATCCTCAATGTTCAGCCTTCAGACCTCAACAATCGGTTGACAATCCTCAATCCTCAATAGAATATCCTCAATTCACAGTTTTCAATACTTATTTCTCAATCTGCAATCTTCAAACCACTATCCACAAACATCAATTCTCATCACTGAACCCTCAACACTCAGTCCTCGATGTTCAATACTCAATCTTCAATCCACAATCCTCAAGCGTCAATGTTCAATCCTCAATACTCAATCTTCAATCCTCAATCCTCAATCCTCAATCCTCAGTCCTCAATTCTCAATCCTCAATCCTCAGTCCTCAGTCCTCAAACCTCAATCCTCAACCCTCAGCCCTCACCGTCAATTCTCAATCCTCAATCCTCAGTCCTCAATCTTCAATCCTCAATACTCAATCTTCAATCCACAATCCTCAATACTCAATCCTCAATCCCCAGTCCTCAACCCTCAATCTTCAGTCCTCAATTCTCAATCCTCAATCCTCAGTCCTCAGTCCTCAAACCTCAATCCTCAACCGTCAGTCCTCGTCCTCAATCCTCAACACTCAATCCTCAATCCTCAATCTTCAATCATCAATACTCAATATTCAATCCTCAATCTTCAATCCTCAATCCTCAATGCTCAATCCTCAATATTCAACGCACAACCCTCAACCACCAATCCTCAACACTCAACCATCAATCCTCAATTCCTAATACTCAATAGTGTATCCTGAATTATCATGGTTCAATGCTCAATCCACAATATTCAATAATCAAATCTCAATCCTCAAACATCAATTCTCAACACTCAATCCTCAATCCTCAGTCCTCAGTCCTCAAACCTCAAAACTCAACCCTCAGCCCTCATCGTCAACTCTCAATCCTCAATCCTCAATCCTCGATCTTCAATCCTCAATACTCAATCTTCAATTCACAATCCTCAATCTTCAATCCTCAATCCTCAATCCTCAATACCCAATCCTCAATCTGCAACACTCTATCCTCAATTCTCAATTCTCAATCCTCAATCCTCAGTCCTCAGTCCTCAAACCTCAATACTCAACCCTCAGCCCTCATCCTCAGCCCACAATCCTCAATCCTGAATCCTCAATCCTCAATCTTCAATCCTCAACCTTCAATACTCAATCCTCAATCCTCAATCCTCAATCCTCAATCCTCAATCATCAATGCTCAGTCTTCAATCCTCAACACTCAGTCTTTAATCATCAATCCTCAATCCTCAATCTTCAATCCTCAATCCTCAATCCTGAATCCTCAATCCTCAATCCTCAATCCTCAATCCTCAATCCTCAATATTCAATCCTCAATACTCAATCTTCAATCCTCGATCCTCAATCCTAAATCCTCAGTCCTCATTCTTCAATCCTCAATACCCAATCCTCAATCTTCAATCCTCAATCCTCAATCCTCAATTCTCAATCCTCAATCCTCAATCTTCTGACCTCAAACATCAATAATCAACCCTCAGTCCTCGTCCTCAATCCACAACCCTCAGTCCTCAATCCTCAATCTTCAATCATCAATATTCAATCTTCAATCCTCAACACTCAATCCTCGATCCTCAATCCTCAATCCTCAATGTACAATCCTCAATACCCAATCCTCAATCTTCAATCCTCAATTCTCAATCCTCAATCCTCAATTCTCAATCCTCAATCCTCAGTCCTCAGTCCTCAAACCTCAACCCTCAACCCGCAGCCCTCATCGTCAATTCTCAATCCTCAATCCTCAATCCTCAATCTTCAATGCTCAATACTCAATCTTCAATCCACAATCCTCAATCTTCAATCCTCAATACTCAATCTTCAATCCCCAATCCTCAATCCTCAATACTCAATCCTCAATCCTCAGTCCTCAATCCTCAATCTTCTACCTCAATACTCAATCTTCAATCCTCAATCCTCAATCCTCAATACTCAATCCACAATATCCTATCCCCAATCCTCAATCCTCAATATTCAATTCTCGATCCTCAATCCTCAATCCTCAATACTCAATCCTCAATTCTCTACCTTCAATCATCAACCTGCAGCCATCAATCCTCATTCCTCAATACTCAGTCCTCAATCCTCAATCCTCAATCCTCAATCCTCAATCCTCAAACCTCAATCCTCAATCATCAACCCTCACTCCTCAATCCTCAATCCTCAATCCTCAATCATCAATCCTCAATCCTCAATCCTCAATCCTCAATCCTCAACCCTCAATCCTCAATCCTCAATCCTCAATCCTCAATCCTCAATCCTCAATCCTCAATCCTCAATCCTCAAACCTCAATCCTCTATCCTCATTCTTCAATCCTCAATACCCAATACTCAATCTTCAACACTCAATCTTCAATCCTCAATCCTCAATCCTCAATCCTCAATCCTCAATCTTCAATCCTCGATACTCAATCTTCAATACTCAATCCTCGGTCCTCAAACCTCAATTCTGAATCCTCAATCCAGAATCCTCAATCTTCAGCCCTCAGTCCTCAACAATCAGTTGTCAACCCTGAATCCTCAATAGAATATCCTCAATTCACAGGTTTCAATACTCAATACTCAATCTGCATTCTTCAAACCTCTATCCACAAACATCAATTCTCATCACTCAACCCTCAACACTCAGTCCTCAACGTTCAATCCTCAATCCTCAATCCACAATCCTCAATCGTCAATCCTCAATACTCAATCTTCAATTCACAATCCTCAATCTTCAATCCTCAATCCTCAATCCTCAATACCCAATCTTCAATCTTCAACACTCTATCCTCAATTCTTAATTCTCAATCCTCAATCCTCAGTCCTCAGTCCTCAAACCTCAATACTCAACTCTCAGCCCTCATCCTCAGCCCACAATCCTCAATCCTCAATCCTCTATCCTCAATCTTCAATCCTCAACCTTCAATACTCAATCCTCAATCCTCAATCCTCAATCCTCAATCCTCAATCATCAATGCTCAGTCTTCAATCCTCAACACTCAATCTTTAGTCATCAATCCTGAATCCTCAACCTTCAATCCTCAATCCTCAATCCTGAATCCTCAATCCTCAATCTTCAATCCTCAATCCTCAATCCTCAATATTCAATCCTCAATACTCAATCTTCAATCCTCGATCCTCAATCCTAAATCCTCTGTCCTCATTCTTCAATCCTCAATACCCAATCCTCAATCTTCAATCCTCAATCCTCAATCCTCAGTTCTCAATCCTCAATCCTCAATCTTCTGACCTCAAACGTCAATAATCAACCCTCAGTCCTCGTCCTCAATCCACAACCCTCAGTCCTCAATCCTCAATCTTCAATCATCAATATTCAATCTTCAATCCTCAACCCTCAATCCTCGATCCTCAATCCTCAATCCTCAATGTTCAATCCTCAATACCCAATCCTCAATCTTCAATCCTCAATCCTCAATCCTCAATCCTCAGTTCTCAATCCTCAATCCTCAGTCCTCAGTCCTCAAACCTCAACCCTCAACCCGCAGCCCTCATCGTCAATTATCAATCCACAATCCTCAAACCTCAATCTTCATTCCTCAATACTCAATCTTCAATCCACAATCCTCAGCCTTCAATCCTCAATACTCAATCTTCAATCCTCAATCCTCAATCCTCAATACTCAATCCTCAATCCTCAGTCCTCAATCCTCAATCTTCTACCTCAATACTCAATCTTCAATCCTCAATCCTCAATCCTCAATACTCAATCCTCAATCCTCAGTCCTCAATCCTCAATCTTCAATCCTCAATCCTCAAACTGCAATCATCAATATTCAATCTTCAATCCTCAATCCTCAATCCTCGATACTCAATCCTCAATCCTCAATGTTCAATCCTCAATACCCAATCCTCAATCTTCAATCCTCAATCCTCAATCCTCAATCCTTAATTCTCAATCCTCAATCCTCAGTCCTCAGTCCTCAAACCTCAATCCTCAACCCTCAGCCCTCATCGTCAATTCTCAATCCTCAATTCTCAATCCTCAATCTTCAATCCTCAATACTCAATCTTCTATCCACAATCCTCAATCTTCAATCCTCAATACTCAATCTTCCATCCTCAATCCTCAATCCTCAATACTCAATCCTCAATCCTCAGTCCTCAATCCTCAATCTTCAATCCTCAATCCTCAAACTGCAATCATCAATATTCAATCTTCAATCCTCAATCCTCAATCCTCGATACTCAATCCTCAATCCTCAATGTTCAATCCTCAATACCCAATCCTCAATCTTCAATCCTCAATCCTCAATCCTCAATCCTTAATTCTCAATCCTCAATCCTCAGTCCTCAGTCCTCAAACCTCAACCCTCAACCCGCAGCCCTCATCGTCAATTCTCAATCCTCAATCCCCAATCCTCAATCTTCAATACTCAATCCTCAATCCTCAGTCCTCAATCCTCAATCTTCTACCTCAATACTCAATCTTCAATCCTCAATCCTCAATCCTCAATACTCAATCCACAATATCCTATCCCCAATCCTCAATCCTCAATATTCAATTCTCGATCCTCAATCCTCAATCCTCAATACTCAATCCTCAATTCTCTACCTTCAATCATCAACCTGCAGCCATCAATCCTCATTCCTCAATCCTCAGATCTCAATCCTCAATCCTCAATCCTCAATCCTCAATCCTCAATCCTCAAACCTCAATCCTCAATCATCAACCCTCACTCCTCAATCCTCAATCCTCAATCCTCAATCATCAATCCTCAATCCTCAATCCTCAATCCTCAATCCTCAACCCTCAATCCTCAATCCTCAATCCTCAATCCTCAATCCTCAATCCTCAATCCTCAATCCTCAATCCTCAAACCTCAATCCTCTATCCTCATTCTTCAATCCTCAATACCCAATCCTCAATCTTCAACACCCAATCCTCAATCCTCAATCCTCAATCCTCAATCCTCAATCCTCAATCTTCAATCCTCGATACTCAATCTTCAATACTCAATCCTCGGTCCTCAAACCTCAATTCTGAATCCTCAATCCAGAATCCTCAATCTTCAGCCCTCAGTCCTCAACAATCAGTTGTCAACCCTGAATCCTCAATAGAATATCCTCAATTCACAGTTTTCAATACTCAATACTCAATCTGCATTCTTCAAACCTCTATCCACAAACATCAATTCTCATCACTCAAGCCTCAACACTCAGTCCTCAACGTTCAATCCTCAATCCTCAATCCACAATCCTCAATCGTCAATCCTCAATACTCAATCTTCAATTCACAATCCTCAATCTTCAATCCTCAATCCTCAATCCTCAATCCTCAATACCCAATCCTCAATCTTCAACACTCTATCCTCAATTCTCAATTCTCAATCCTCAATCCTCAGTCCTCAGTCCTCAAACCTCAATACTCAACTCTCAGCCCTCATCCTCAGCCCACAATCCTCAATCCTCAATCCTCTATCCTCAATCTTCAATCCTCAACCTTCAATACTCAATCTTCAATCCTCAATCCTCAATCCTCAATCCTCAATCATCAATGCTCAGTCTTCAATCCTCAACACTCAATCTTTAGTCATCAATCCTGAATCCTCAACCTTCAATCCTCAATCCTCAATCCTGAATCCTCAGTCCTCAATCTTCAATCCTCAATCCTCAATCCTCAATATTCAATACTCAATACTCAATCTTCAATCCTCGAATCTCAATCCTAAATCCTCTGTCCTCATTCTTCAATCCTCAATACCCAATCCTCAATCTTCAATCCTCAATCCTCAATCCTCAATTCTCAATCCTCAATCCTCAATCTTCTGTCCTCAAACGTCAGTAATCAACCCTCAGTCCTCGTCCTCAATCCACAACCCTCAGTCCTCAATCCTCAATCCTCAATCTTCAATCCTCAACCTTCAATACTCAATCCTCAATCCTCAATCCTCAATCCTCAATCCTCAATCATCAATGCTCAGTCTTCAATCCTCAACACTCAGTCTTTAATCATCAATCCTCAATCCTCAATCTTCAATCCTCAATCCTCAATCCTGAATCCTCAATCCTCAATCCTCAATCCTCAATCCTCAATCCTCAATATTCAATCCTCAATACTCAATCTTTAATCCTCGATCCTCAATCCTAAATCCTCAGTCCTCATTCTTCAATCCTCAATACCCAATCCTCAATCTTCAATCCACAATCCTCAATCCTCAATTCTCAATCCTCAATCCTCAATCTTCTGACCTCAAACATCAATAATCAACCCTCAGTCCTCGTCCTCAATCCACAACCCTCAGTCCTCAATCCTCAATCTTCAATCATCAATATTCAATCTTCAATCCTCAACACTCAATCCTCGATCCTCAATCCTCAATCCTCAATGTTCAATCCTCAATACCCAATCCTCAATCTTCAATCCTCAATTCTCAATCCTCAATCCTCAATTCTCAATCCTCAATCCTCAGTCCTCAGTCCTCAAACCTCAACCCTCAACCCGCAGCCCTCATCGTCAATTCTCAATCCTCAATCCTCAATCCTCAATCTTCAATCCTCAATACTCAATCTTCAATCCACAATCCTCAATCTTCAATCCTCAATACTCAATCTTCAATCCCCAACCCTCAATCCTCAATACTCAATCCTCAATCCTCAGTCCTCAATCCTCAATCTTCTACCTCAATACTCAATCTTCAATCCTCAATCCTCAATCCTCAATACTCAATCCACAATATCCTATCCCCAATCCTCAATCCTCAATATTGAATTCTCGATCCTCAATCCTCAATCCTCAATACTCAATCCTCAATTCTCTACCTTCAATCATCAACCTGCAGCCATCAATCCTCATTCCTCAATCCACAGTCCTCAATCCTCAATCCTCAATCCTCAATCCTCAATCCTCAAACCTCAATCCTCAATCATCAACCCTCACTCCTCAATCCTCAATCCTCAATCCTCAATCATCAATCCTCAATCCTCAATCCTCAATCCTCAATCCTCAACCCTCAATCCTCAATCCTCAATCCTCAATCCTCAATCCTCAATCCTCAATCCTCAATCCTCAAACCTCAATCCTCAATCATCAACCCTCACTCCTCAATCCTCAATCCTCAATCCTCAATCATCAATCCTCAATCCTCAATCCTCAATCCTCAATCCTCAACCCTCAATCCTCAATCCTCAATCCTCAATCCTCAATCCTCAATCCTCAATCCTCAATCCTCAATCCTCAAACCTCAATCCTCTATCATCATTCTTCAATCCTCAATACCCAATCCTCAATCTTCAACACTCAATCCTCAATCCTCAATCCTCAATCCTCAATCCTCAATCCTCAATCTTCAATCCTCGATACTCAATCTTCAATACTCAATCCTCGGTCCTCAAACCTCAATTCTGAATCCTCAATCCAGAATCCTCAATCTTCAGCCCTCAGTCCTCAACAATCAGTTGTCAACCCTGAATCCTCAATAGAATATCCTCAATTCACAGTTTTCAATACTCAATACTCAATCTGCATTCTTCAAACCTCTATCCACAAACATCAATCCTCATCACTCAACCCTCAACACTCAGTCCTCAACGTTCAATCCTCAATCCCCAATCCACAATCCTCAATCGTCAATCCTCAATACTCAATCTTCAATTCACAATCCTCAATCTTCAATCCTCAATCCTCAATCCTCAATCCTCAATACCCAATCCTCAATCTTCAACCCTCTATCCTCAATTCTCAATTCTCAATCCTCAATCCTCAGTCCTCAGTCCTCACACCTCAATACTCAACTCTCAGCCCTCATCCTCAGCCCACAATCCTCAATCCTCAATCCTCTATCCTCAATCTTCAATCCTCAACCTTCAACGCTCAATCCTCAATCCTCAATCCTCAATCCTCAATCCTCAATCCTCAATCTTCAATCCTCGATACTCAATCTTCAATACTCAATCCTCGGTCCTCAAACCTCAATTCTGAATCCTCAATCCAGAATCCTCAATCTTCAGCCCTCAGTCCTCAACAATCAGTTGTCAACCCTGAATCCTCAATAGAATATCCTCAATTCACAGTTTTCAATACTCAATACTCAATCTGCATTCTTCAAACCTCTATCCACAAACATCAATTCTCATCACTCAACCCTCAACACTCAGTCCTCAACGTTCAATCCTCAATCCTCAATCCACAATCCTCAATCGTCAATCCTCAATACTCAATCTTCAATTCAGAATCCTCAATCTTCAATCCTCAATCCTCAATCCTCAATCCTCAATACCCAATCCTCAATCTTCAACACTCTATCCTCAATTCTCAATTCTCAATCCTCAATCCTCAGTCCTCAGTCCTCAAACCTCAATACTCAACTCTCAGCCCTCATCCTCAGCCCACAATCCTCAATCCTCAATCCTCTATCCTCAATCTTCAATCCTCAACCTTCAATACTCAATCTTCAATCCTCAATCCTCAATCCTCAATCCTCAATCATCAATGCTCAGTCTTCAATCCTCAACACTCAATCTTTAGTCATCAATCCTGAATCCTCAACCTTCAATCCTCAATCCTCAATCCTGAATCCTCAGTCCTCAATCTTCAATCCTCAATCCTCAATCCTCAATATTCAATCCTCAATACTCAATCTTCAATCCTCGAATCTCAATCCTAAATCCTCTGTCCTCATTCTTCAATCCTCAATACCCAATCCTCAATCTTCAATCCTCAATCCTCAATCCTCAATTCTCAATCCTCAATCCTCAATCTTCTGTCCTCAAACGTCAGTAATCAACCCTCAGTCCTCGTCCTCAATCCACAACCCTCAGTCCTCAATCCTCAATCCTCAATCTTCAATCCTCAACCTTCAATACTCAATCCTCAATCCTCAATCCTCAATCCTCAACCCTCAATCATCAATGCTCAGTCTTCAATCCTCAACACTCAGTCTTTAATCATCAATCCTCAATCCTCAATCTTCAATCCTCAATCCTCAATCCTGAATCCTCAATCCTCAATCCTCAATCCTCAATCCTCAATCCTCAATATTCAATCCTCAATACTCAATCTTTAATCCTCGATCCTCAATCCTAAATCCTCAGTCCTCATTCTTCAATCCTCAATACCCAATCCTCAATCTTCAATCCACAATCCTCAATCCTCAATTCTCAATCCTCAATCCTCAATCTTCTGACCTCAAACATCAATAATCAACCCTGAGTCCTCGTCCTCAATCCACAACCCTCAGTCCTCAATCCTCAATCTTCAATCATCAATATTCAATCTTCAATCCTCAACACTCAATCCTCGATCCTCAATCCTCAATCCTCAATGTTCAATCCTCAATACCCAATCCTCAATCTTCAATCCTCAATTCTCAATCCTCAATCCTCAATTCTCAATCCTCAATCCTCAGTCCTCAGTCCTCAAACCTCAACCCTCAACCCGCAGCCCTCATCGTCAATTCTCAATCCTCAATCCTCAATCCTCAATCTTCAATCCTCAATACTCAATCTTCAATCCACAATCCTCAATCTTCAATCCTCAATACTCAATCTTCAATCCCCAATCCTCAATCCTCAATACTCAATCCTCAATCCTCAGTCCTCAATCCTCAATCTTCTACCTCAATACTCAATCTTCAATTCTCAATCCTCAATCCTCAATACTCAATCCACAATATCCTATCCCCAATCCTCAATCCTCAATATTCTATTCTCGATCCTCAATCCTCAATCCTCAATACTCAATCCTCAATTCTCTACCTTCAATCATCAACCTGCAGCCATCAATCCTCATTCCTCAATCCTCAGTCCTCAATCCTCAATCCTCAATCCTCAATCCTCAATCCTCAAACCTCAATCCTCAATCATCAACCCTCACTCCTCAATCCTCAATCCTCAATCCTCAATCATCAATCCTCAATCCTCAATCCTCAATCCTCAATCCTCAACCCTCAATCCTCAATCCTCAATCCTCAATCCTCAATCCTCAATCCTCAATCCTCAATCCTCAATCCTCAAACCTCAATCCTCTATCATCATTCTTCAATCCTCAATACCCAATCCTCAATCTTCAACACTCAATCCTCAATCCTCAATCCTCAATCCTCAATCCTCAATCCTCAATCTTCAATCCTCGATACTCAATCTTCAATACTCAATCCTCGGTCCTCAAACCTCAATTCTGAATCCTCAATCCAGAATCCTCAATCTTCAGCCCTCAGTCCTCAACAATCAGTTGTCAACCCTGAATCCTCAATAGAATATCCTCAATTCACAGTTTTCAATACTCAATACTCAATCTGCATTCTTCAAACCTCTATCCACAAACATCAATCCTCATCACTCAACCCTCAACACTCAGTCCTCAACGTTCAATCCTCAATCCCCAATCCACAATCCTCAATCGTCAATCCTCAATACTCAATCTTCAATTCACAATCCTCAATCTTCAATCCTCAATCCTCAATCCTCAATCCTCAATACCCAATCCTCAATCTTCAACCCTCTATCCTCAATTCTCAATTCTCAATCCTCAATCCTCAGTCCTCAGTCCTCACACCTCAATACTCAACTCTCAGCCCTCATCCTCAGCCCACAATCCTCAATCCTCAATCCTCTATCCTCAATCTTCAATCCTCAACCTTCAACACTCAATCCTCAATCCTCAATCCTCAATCCTCAATCCTCAATCCTCAATCTTCAATCCTCGATACTCAATCTTCAATACTCAATCCTCGGTCCTCAAACCTCAATTCTGAATCCTCAATCCAGAATCCTCAATCTTCAGCCCTCAGTCCTCAACAATCAGTTGTCAACCCTGAATCCTCAATAGAATATCCTCAATTCACAGTTTTCAATACTCAATACTCAATCTGCATTCTTCAAACCTCTATCCACAAACATCAATTCTCATCACTCAACCCTCAACACTCAGTCCTCAACGTTCAATCCTCAATCCTCAATCCACAATCCTCAATCGTCAATCCTCAATACTCAATCTTCAATTCAGAATCCTCAATCTTCAATCCTCAATCCTCAATCCTCAATCCTCAATACCCAATCCTCAATCTTCAACACTCTATCCTCAATTCTCAATTCTCAATCCTCAATCCTCAGTCCTCAGTCCTCAAACCTCAATACTCAACTCTCAGCCCTCATCCTCAGCCCACAATCCTCAATCCTCAATCCTCTATCCTCAATCTTCAATCCTCAACCTTCAATACTCAATCTTCAATCCTCAATCCTCAATCCTCAATCCTCAATCATCAATGCTCAGTCTTCAATCCTCAACACTCAATCTTTAGTCATCAATCCTGAATCCTCAACCTTCAATCCTCAATCCTCAATCCTGAATCCTCAGTCCTCAATCTTCAATCCTCAATCCTCAATCCTCAATATTCAATCCTCAATACTCAATCTTCAAACCTCGAATCTCAATCCTAAATCCTCTGTCCTCATTCTTCAATCCTCAATACCCAATCCTCAATCTTCAATCCTCAATCCTCAATCCTCAATTCTCAATCCTCAATCCTCAATCTTCTGTCCTCAAACGTCAGTAATCAACCCTCAGTCCTCGTCCTCAATCCACAACCCTCAGTCCTCAATCCTCAATCCTCAATCTTCAATCCTCAACCTTCAATACTCAATCCTCAATCCTCAATCCTCAATCCTCAATCCTCAATCATCAATGCTCAGTCTTCAATCCTCAACACTCAGTCTTTAATCATCAATCCTCAATCCTCAATCTTCAATCCTCAATCCTCAATCCTGAATCCTCAATCCTCAATCCTCAATCCTCAATCCTCAATCCTCAATATTCAATCCTCAATACTCAATCTTTAATCCTCGATCCTCAATCCTAAATCCTCAGTCCTCATTCTTCAATCCTCAATACCCAATCCTCAATCTTCAATCCACAATCCTCAATCCTCAATTCTCAATCCTCAATCCTCAATCTTCTGACCTCAAACATCAATAATCAACCCTCAGTCCTCGTCCTCAATCCACAACCCTCAGTCCTCAATCCTCAATCTTCAATCATCAATATTCAATCTTCAATCCTCAACACTCAATCCTCGATCCTCAATCCTCAATCCTCAATGTTCAATCCTCAATACCCAATCCTCAATCTTCAATCCTCAATTCTCAATCCTCAATCCTCAATTCTCAATCCTCAATCCTCAGTCCTCAGTCCTCAAACCTCAACCCTCAACCCGCAGCCCTCATCGTCAATTCTCAATCCTCAATCCTCAATCCTCAATCTTCAATCCTCAATACTCAATCTTCAATCCACAATCCTCAATCTTCAATCCTCAATACTCAATCTTCAATCCCCAACCCTCAATCCTCAATACTCAATCCTCAATCCTCAGTCCTCAATCCTCAATCTTCTACCTCAATACTCAATCTTCAATCCTCAATCCTCAATCCTCAATACTCAATCCACAATATCCTATCCCCAATCCTCAATCCTCAATATTGAATTCTCGATCCTCAATCCTCAATACTCAATACTCAATCCTCAATTCTCTACCTTCAATCATCAACCTGCAGCCATCAATCCTCATTCCTCAATCCACAGTCCTCAATCCTCAATCCTCAATCCTCAATCCTCAAACCTCAATCCTCAATCATCAACCCTCACTCCTCAATCCTCAATCCTCAATCCTCAATCATCAATCCTCAATCCTCAATCCTCAATCCTCAATCCTCAACCCTCAATCCTCAATCCTCAATCCTCAATCCTCAATCCTCAATCCTCAATCCTCAATCCTCAAACCTCAATCCTCAATCATCAACCCTCACTCCTCAATCCTCAATCCTCAATCCTCAATCATCAATCCTCAATCCTCAATCCTCAATCCTCAATCCTCAACCCTCAATCCTCAATCCTCAATCCTCAATCCTCAATCCTCAATCCTCAATCCTCAATCCTCAATCCTCAAACCTCAATCCTCTATCATCATTCTTCAATCCTCAATACCCAATCCTCAATCTTCAACACTCAATCCTCAATCCTCAATCCTCAATCCTCAATCCTCAATCCTCAATCTTCAATCCTCGATACTCAATCTTCAATACTCAATCCTCGGTCCTCAAACCTCAATTCTGAATCCTCAATCCAGAATCCTCAATCTTCAGCCCTCAGTCCTCAACAATCAGTTGTCAACCCTGAATCCTCAATAGAATATCCTCAATTCACAGTTTTCAATACTCAATACTCAATCTGCATTCTTCAAACCTCTATCCACAAACATCAATCCTCATCACTCAACCCTCAACACTCAGTCCTCAACGTTCAATCCTCAATCCCCAATCCACAATCCTCAATCGTCAATCCTCAATACTCAATCTTCAATTCACAATCCTCAATCTTCAATCCTCAATCCTCAATCCTCAATCCTCAATACCCAATCCTCAATCTTCAACCCTCTATCCTCAATTCTCAATTCTCAATCCTCAATCCTCAGTCCTCAGTCCTCACACCTCAATACTCAACTCTCAGCCCTCATCCTCAGCCCACAATCCTCAATCCTCAATCCTCTATCCTCAATCTTCAATCCTCAACCTTCAACACTCAATCCTCAATCCTCAATCCTCAATCCTCAATCCTCAATCCTCAATCTTCAATCCTCGATACTCAATCTTCAATACTCAATCCTCGGTCCTCAAACCTCAATTCTGAATCCTCAATCCAGAATCCTCAATCTTCAGCCCTCAGTCCTCAACAATCAGTTGTCAACCCTGAATCCTCAATAGAATATCCTCAATTCACAGTTTTCAATACTCAATACTCAATCTGCATTCTTCAAACCTCTATCCACAAACATCAATTCTCATCACTCAACCCTCAACACTCAGTCCTCAACGTTCAATCCTCAATCCTCAATCCACAATCCTCAATCGTCAATCCTCAATACTCAATCTTCAATTCAGAATCCTCAATCTTCAATCCTCAATCCTCAATCCTCAATCCTCAATACCCAATCCTCAATCTTCAACACTCTATCCTCAATTCTCAATTCTCAATCCTCAATCCTCAGTCCTCAGTCCTCAAACCTCAATACTCAACTCTCAGCCCTCATCCTCAGCCCACAATCCTCAATCCTCAATCCTCTATCCTCAATCTTCAATCCTCAACCTTCAATACTCAATCTTCAATCCTCAATCCTCAATCCTCAATCCTCAATCATCAATGCTCAGTCTTCAATCCTCAACACTCAATCTTTAGTCATCAATCCTGAATCCTCAACCTTCAATCCTCAATCCTCAATCCTGAATCCTCAGTCCTCAATCTTCAATCCTCAATCCTCAATCCTCAATATTCAATCCTCAATACTCAATCTTCAATCCTCGAATCTCAATCCTAAATCCTCTGTCCTCATTCTTCAATCCTCAATACCCAATCCTCAATCTTCAATCCTCAATCCTCAATCCTCAATTCTCAATCCTCAATCCTCAATCTTCTGTCCTCAAACGTCAGTAATCAACCCTCAGTCCTCGTCCTCAATCCACAACCCTCAGTCCTCAATCCTCAATCCTCAATCTTCAATCCTCAACCTTCAATACTCAATCCTCAATCCTCAATCCTCAATCCTCAATCCTCAATCATCAATGCTCAGTCTTCAATCCTCAACACTCAGTCTTTAATCATCAATCCTCAATCCTCAATCTTCAATCCTCAATCCTCAATCCTGAATCCTCAATCCTCAATCCTCAATCCTCAATCCTCAATCCTCAATATTCAATCGTCAATACTCAATCTTTAATCCTCGATCCTCAATCCTAAATCCTCAGTCCTCATTCTTCAATCCTCAATACCCAATCCTCAATCTTCAATCCACAATCCTCAATCCTCAATTCTCAATCCTCAATCCTCAATCTTCTGACCTCAAACATCAATAATCAACCCTCAGTCCTCGTCCTCAATCCACAACCCTCAGTCCTCAATCCTCAATCTTCAATCATCAATATTCAATCTTCAATCCTCAACACTCAATCCTCGATCCTCAATCCTCAATCCTCAATGTTCAATCCTCAATACCCAATCCTCAATCTTCAATCCTCAATTCTCAATCCTCAATCCTCAATTCTCAATCCTCAATCCTCAGTCCTCAGTCCTCAAACCTCAACCCTCAACCCGCAGCCCTCATCGTCAATTCTCAATCCTCAATCCTCAATCCTCAATCTTCAATCCTCAATACTCAATCTTCAATCCACAATCCTCAATCTTCAATCCTCAATACTCAATCTTCAATCCCCAACCCTCAATCCTCAATACTCAATCCTCAATCCTCAGTCCTCAATCCTCAATCTTCTACCTCAATACTCAATCTTCAATCCTCAATCCTCAATCCTCAATACTCAATCCACAATATCCTATCCCCAATCCTCAATCCACAATATTGAATTCTCGATCCTCAATCCTCAATCCTCAATACTCAATCCTCAATTCTCTACATTCAATCATCAACCTGCAGCCATCAATCCTCATTCCTCAATCCACAGTCCTCAATCCTCAATCCTCAATCCTCAATCCTCAATCCTCAAACCTCAATCCTCAATCATCAACCCTCACTCCTCAATCCTCAATCCTCAATCCTCAATCATCAATCCTCAATCCTCAATCCTCAATCCTCAATCCTCAACCCTCAATCCTCAATCCTCAATCCTCAATCCTCAATCCTCAATCCTCAATCCTCAATCCTCAATCCTCAAACCTCAATCCTCTATCCTCATTCTTCAATCCTCAATACCCAATCCTCAATCTTCAACACTCAATCCTCAATCCTCAATCCTCAATCCTCAATCCTCAATCCTCAATCTTCAATCCTCGATACTCAATCTTCAATACTCAATCCTCGGTCCTCAAACCTCAATTCTGAATCCTCAATCCAGAATCCTCAATCTTCAGCCCTCAGTCCTCAACAATCAGTTGTCAACCCTGAATCCTCTATAGAATATACTCAATTCACAGTTTTCAATACTCAATACTCAATCTGCAATCTTCAAACCTCTATCCACAAACATCAATTCTCATCACTCAACCCTCAACACTCAGTCCTCAATGTTCAATACACAATCTTCAACCCACAATCCTCAATCGTCAATCTTCAATCCTCAATACTCAATCTTCAATCCTCTACCCTCAATCCTCAATCCTCAATCCTCATTCTTCAACCCTCAATACCCAATCCTCAATCTTCAATCCTCAATCCTCAATCCTCAATTCTCAATCTTCAATCCTCAATCCTCAATCCTCAGTCCTCAAACCTCAATTCTGAATCCTCAACCCTGAATCCTCAATCTTCAGCCCTCAGTCCTCAATCCTCAATATTCAATCCTCAATACTCAATCTTCAATCCTCGATCCTCAATCCTAAATCCTCAGTCCTCATTCTTCAATCCTCAATACCCAATCCTCAATCTTCAATCCTCAATCCTCAATCCTCGATTCTCAATACTCAATCCTCAATCCTCAATCTTCTGACCTCAAACATCAATAATCAACCCTCAGTCCTCGTCCTCAATCCACAACCCTCAGTCCTCAATCCTCAATCTTCAATCATCAATATTCAATCTTCAATCCTCAACCCACAATCCTCGATCCTCAATCCTCAATCCTCAATGTTCAATCCTCAATACCCAATCCTCAATCTTCAATCCTCAATCCTCATTCCTCAATCCTCAATTCTCAATCCTCAATTCTCAGTCCTCAGTCCTCAAACCTCAACCCTCAACCCGCAGCCCTCATCGTCAATTCTCAATCCTCAATCCTCAATCCTCAATCTTCAATCCTCAATACTCAATCTTCAATCCACAATCCTCAATCTTCAATCCTCAATACTGAATCTTCAATCCTCAATCCTCAATCCTCAATACTCAATCCTCAATCCTCAGTCCTCAATCCTCAATCTTCTACCTCAATACTCAATCTTCAATCCTCAATCCTCAATCCTCAATACTCAATCCTCAATCCTCAGCCCTCATCGTCAATTCTCAATCCTCAATTCTCAATCCTCAATCTTCAATCCTCAATACTCAATCTTCAATCCACAATCCTCAATCTTCAATCCTCAATACTCAATACCCAATCCTCAATCTTCAATCCTCAATCCTCATTCCTCAATCCTCAATTCTCAATCCTCAATTCTCAGTCCTCAGTCCTCAAACCTCAACCCTCAACCCGCAGCCCTCATCGTCAATTCTCAATCCTCAATCCTCAATCCTCAATCTTCAATCCTCAATACTCAATCTTCAATCCACAATCCTCAATCTTCAATCCTCAATACTGAATCTTCTATCCTCAATCCTCAATCCTCAATACTCAATCCTCAATCCTCAGTCCTCAATCCTCAATCTTCTACCTCAATACTCAATCTTCAATCCTCAATCCTCAATCCTCAATACTCAATCCTCAATCCTCAGTCCTCAATCCTCAATCTTCAATCCTTAATTCTCAATCCTCAATCCTCAGACCTCAGTCCTCAAACCTCAATCCTCAACCCTCAGCCCTCATCGTCAATTCTCAATCCTCAATTCTCAATATTCAATCTTCAATCCTCAACCCTCAATCCTCGATCCTCAATCCTCAATCCTCAATGTTCAATCCTCAATACCCAATCCTCAATCTTCAATCCTCAATCCTCAATCCTCAATCCTCAGTTCTCAATCCTCAATCCTCAGTCCTCAGTCCTCAAACCTCAACCCTCAACCCGCAGCCCTCATCGTCAATTATCAATCCACAATCCTCAAACCTCAATCTTCATTCCTCAATACTCAATCTTCAATCCACAATCCTCAGCCTTCAATCCTCAATACTCAATCTTCAATCCTCAATCCTCAATCCTCAATACTCAATCCTCGATCCTCAGTCCTCAATCCTCAATCTTCTACCTCAATACTCAATCTTCAATCCTCAATCCTCAATCCTCAATGCTCAATCCTCAATCCTCAGTCCTCAATCCTCAATCTTCAATCCTCAATCCTCAAACTGCAATCATCAATATTCAATCTTCAATCCTCAATCCTCAATCCTCGATACTCAATCCTCAATCCTCAATGTTCAATCCTCAATACCCAATCCTCAATCTTCAATCCTCAATCCTCAATCCTCAATCCTTAATTCTCAATCCTCAATCCTCAGACCTCAGTCCTCAAACCTCAATCCTCAACCCTCAGCCCTCATCGTCAATTCTCAATCCTCAATTCTCAATCCTCAATCTTCAATCCTCAATACTCAATCTTCAATCCACAATCCTCAATCTTCAATCCTCAATACTCAATCTTCAATCCTCAATCCTCAATCCTCAATACTCAATCCTCAATCCTCAGTCCTCAATCCTCAACCTTCAATCCTCAATACTCAATCTTCAATCCTCAATCCTCAATTCTCAATCCTCAATCCTCAGTCCTCAATCCCCAATACTCAATTCTCAACCCTCAATCCTCAATAATCATTCTTCAATCCTCAATCCTCAGTCTTCAAACCTCAGTTCTGAATCCTCAATCCTGAATCCTCAATCTTCAGGCCTCAGTCCTCAGCAATCAGTTGACAATCCTCAATCCTCTATAGAATATCCTCAATTCAGAGTTTTCAATACTCAATACTCAATCTGCAATCTTCAAACCTCTATCCACAAACATCAATTCTCATCACTGAACCCTCAACACTCAGTCCTCAATGTTCAATACACAATCTTCAACCCACAATCCTCAATCGTCAATCTTCAATCCTCAATACTCAATCTTCAATCCTCTACCCTCAATCCTCAATCCTCAATCCTCATTCTTCAACCCTCAATACCCAATCCTCAATCTTCAATTCTCAATCCTCAATCCTCAATTCTCAATCTTCAATCCTCAATCCTCAATCCTCAGTCCTCAAACCTCAATTCTGAATCCTCAACCCTGAATACTCAATCTTCAGCCCTCAGTCCTCAATCCTCAATATTCAATCCTCAATACTCAATCTTCAATCCTCGATCCTCAATCCTAAATCCTCAGTCCTCATTCTTCAATCCTCAATACCCAATCCTCAATCTTCAGTCCTCAATCCTCAATCCTCGATTCTCAATCCTCAATCCTCAATCCTCAATCTTCTGACCTCAAACATCAATAATCAACCCTCAGTCCTCGTCCTCAATCCACAACCCTCAGTCCTCAATCCTCAATCTTCAATCATCAATATTCAATCTTCAATCCTCAACCCACAATCCTCGATCCTCAATCCTCAATCCTCAATGTTCAATCCTCAATACCCAATCCTCAATCTTCAATCCTCAATCCTCATTCCTCAATCCTCAATTCTCAATCCTCAATTCTCAGTCCTCAGTCCACAAACCTCAACCCTCAACCCGCAGCCCTCATCGTCAATTCTCAATCCTCAATCCTCAATCCTCAATCTTCAATCCTCAATACTCAATCTTCAATCCACAATCCTCAATCTTCAATCCTCAATACTGAATCTTCAATCCTCAATCCTCAATCCTCAATACTCAATCCTCAATCCTCAGTCCTCAATCCTCAATCTTCTACCTCAATACTCAATCTTCAATCCTCAATCCTCAATCCTCAATACTCAATCCTCAATCCTCAGTCCTCAATCCTCAATCTTCAATCCTCAATCCTCAATCTACAATCATCAATATTCGATCTTCAATCCTCAATCCTCAATCCTCGATACTCAATCCTCAATCCTCAATGTTCAATCCTCAATACCCAATCCTCAATCTTCAATCCTCAATCCTCAATCATCAATCCTCAATCCTCAATTCTCAATCCTCAATCCTCAGTCCTCAGTCCTCAAACCTCAATCCTTAACCCTCAGCCCTCATCGTCAATTCTCAATCCTCAATTCACAATCCTCATTCTTCAATCCTCAATACTCAATCTTCAATCCACAATCCTCAATCTTCAATCCTCAATACTCAATCTTCAATCCTCAATCCTCAATCCTCAATACTCAATCCTCAATCCTCAGTCCTCAATCCTCACTCTTCAATCCTCAATACTCAATCTTCAATCCTCAATCCTCAATCCTCAATCCTCAATCCTCAGTCCTCAATCCTCAATACTCAATCTTCAATCCTCAATCCTCAGTCCTCAATCCTCAATCTTCAATCCTCAATACTCAATCTTCAATCCTCAATCCTCAATCCTCAATCCTCAATCCTCAATCCTCAGTCCTCAATCCTCAATACTCAATCTTCAATCCTCAATCCTAAGTCCTCAAACCTCAATTCTGAATCCTCAATCCTGAATCCTAAATCTTCAGCCCTCAGTCCTCACCAATCAGTTGCCAATCACCAATCCTCAATAGAATATCCTCAATTCACAGTCTTCAATACTCAATACTCAATCTGCAATCTTCGAATCTGCATATCTCTATCCACAAACGTCAATTCTCATCACTCAACCCTCAACACTCAGACATCAATGTTAAATCCTCAATCCTCAATTCTCTATCTTCAATCCTCAATACTGAATCTTCAACACTCAATCCTCAATCCTCAATCCACAATCCTCAAACCTCAGTCCTCATCCTCAATTCTCAATTCTCAATCCTCAATCCTCAATCCTCAACCCTCTATCTTCAATCCTAAATAATCAATCTCCAATACTAGATCCTCAATCCCCAATCCTCAATCCTCAATACCCAATCCTAAATCTTCAATCCTCAATCCTCAATTATCAATTCTCAATCCTCAATCCTCAATTCTCTGTCCTCAAACCTCAATCCTCAACCCTCAGTCCTCGTCCTCAAACCTCAACCATCAATCCTCAATCCTCAATCTTCAATCCTCAATCGTCAATCCTCAATTCTCAATCCTCATTCTTCAATCCTCATTACCCAATCCACAATCCTCATTCCTCAATCCTCAATCCTCAATTCTCAACCCTCAATCCTCAATAATCATTCTTCAATCCTCAATCCTCAGTCTTCAAACCTCAATTCTGAATCCTCCATCCTGAATCCTCAATCTTCAGGCCTCTGTCCTCAGCAATCAGTTGACAATCCTCAATCCTCTATAGAATATCCTCAATTCACAGTTTTCAATACTCAATACTCAATCTGCAATCTTCAAACCTCTATCCACAAACATCAATTCTCATCACTGAACACTCAACACTAAGTCCTCAATGTTCAATACACAATCTTCAACCCACAATCCTCAATCGTCAATCTTCAATCCTCAATACTCAATCTTCAATCCTCTACCCTCAATCCTCAATCCTCAATCCTCATTCTTCAATCCTCAATACCCAATCCTCAATCTTCAATCCTCAATCCTCAATCCTCAATTCTCAATCCTCAATCCTCAGTCCTCAGTCCTTAAACCTCAATCCTCAACCCTCAGCCCTCATCCTCAATCCTCAATCCTCAATCCTCAATCTTCAATCTTCAATCCTCAATACTCAATCTTCAATTCTCAATACTCAATCCTCAGTCCTCAAACCTCAATTCTGAATCCTCAACCCTGAATCCTCAATCTTCAGCCCTCAGTCCTCAATCCTCAATATTCAATCCTCAATACTCAATCTTCAATCCTCGATCCTCAATCCTAAATCCTCAGTCCTCATTCTTCAATCCTCAATACCCAATCCTCAATCTTCAATCCTCAATCCTCAATCCTCGATTCTCAATCCTCAATCCTCAATCTTCTGACCTCAAACATCAATAATCAACCCTCAGTCCTCGTCCTCAATCCACAACCCTCAGTCCTCAATCCTCAATCTTCAATCATCAATATTCAATCTTCAATCCTCAGCCCACAATCCTCGATCCTCAATCCTCAATCCTCAATGTTCAATCCTCAATACTCAATCCTCAATCCTCAGTCCTCAAACCTCAATTCTGAATACTCAATCCTGAATCCTAAATCTTCAGCCCTCAGTCCTCAACAATCAGTTGCCAATCATCAATCCTCAATAGAATACCATCAATTCACAGTCTTCAATACTCAATACTCAATCTGCAATCTTCGAATCTGCATATCTCTATCCACAAACGTCAATTCTCATCACTCAACCCTCAACACTCAGACCTCAATGTTAAATCCTCAATCCTCAATTCTCTATCTTCAATCCTCAGTACTGAATCTTCAACACTCAATCCTCAATCCTCAATCCTCAATCCTCAAGCCTCAGTCCTCATTCTCAATTCTCAATTCTCAATCCTCAATCCTCAATCCTCAACCCTCTATCTTCAATCCTAAATAATCAATCTCCAATACTAGATCCTCAATCCCCAACCCTCAATCCTCAATACCCAATCCTAAATCTTCAATCCTCAATCCTCAATTATCAATTCTCAATCCTCAATCCTCAATTCTCTGTCCCCAAACCTCAATCCTCAACCCTCAGTCCTCGTCCTCAAACCTCAACCCTCAATCCTCAATCCTCAATCTTCAATCCTCAATACTCAATCTTCAATCCGCAATCCTCAATCTTCAATCCTCGATACTCAATCTTTAATCCTCAATCCTCAATCCTCAATACTCAATCCTCAATCCTAAGACCTCAATCCTCAACCTTCAATCCTCAATACTCAATCTTCAATCCTCAATCCTCAATCCTCAACTCTCAATCCTCATTCTTCAATCCTCATTACCCAATCCACAATCCTCAATCCTCAATCCTCAATTCTCAACCCTCAATCCTCAATAATCATTCTTCAATCCTCAATCCTCAGTCTTCAAACCTCAATTCTGAATCCTCAATCCTGAATCCTCAATCTTCAGGCCTCAGTCCTCAGCAATCAGTTGACAATCCTCAATCCTCAATAGAATATCCTCAATTCACAGTTTTCAATACTCAATACTCAATCTGCAATCTTCAAACCTCTATCTACAAACATCAATTCTCATCACTGAACCCTCAACACTCAGTCCTCAATGTTCAATACTCAATCTTCAACCCACAATCCTCAATCGTCAATCTTCCATCCTCAATACTCAATCTTCAATCCTCTATCCTCAATCCTCAATCCTCAATCCTCATTCTGCAATCCTCAATACCCAATCCTCAATCTTCAATCCTCAATCCTCAATCCTCAATTCTCAATCCTCAATCCTCAGTCCTCAGTCCTTAAACCTCAATCCTCAACCCTCAGCCCTCATCCGCAATCCTCAATCCTCAATCCTCAATCCTCAATCTTCAATCCTCAATACTCAATCTTCAATCCTCAATCCTCAATCCTCAGTGCTCAAACCTCAATTCTGAATCCTCAATCCTGAATCCTCAATCTTCAGCCCTCAGTCCTCAATCCTCAATATTCAATCCTCAATACCCAATCCTCAATCTTCAATCCTCAATCCTCAATCCTCAATCCTTAATTCTCAATCCTCAATCCTCAGTCCTCAGTCCTCAAACCTCAATCCTCAACCCTCAGCCCTCATCGTCAATTCTCAATCCTCAATTCTCAATCCTCAGTCTTCAATCCTCAATACTCAATCTTCAATCCACAATCCTCAATCTTCAATCCTCAATACTCAATCTTCAATCCTCAATCCTCAATCCTCAATACTCAATCCTCAATCCTCAGTCCTCAATCCTCAATCTTCAATCCTCAATACTCAATCTTCAATCCTCAATCCTCAATCCTCAATCCTCAATCCTCAGTCCTCAATCCTCAATACTCAATCTTCAATCCTCAATCCTCAGTCCTCAAACCTCAATTCTGAATCCTCAATCCTGAATCCTAAATCTTCAGCCCTCAGTCCTCAACAATCAGTTGCCAATCATCAATCCTCAATAGAATATCCTCAATTCACAGTCTTCAATACTCAATACACAATCTGCAATCTTCGAATCTGCATATCTCTATCCACAAACGTCAATTCTCATCACTCAACCCTCAACACTCAGACATCAATGTTAAATCCTCAATCCTCAATTCTCTATCTTCAATCCACAATACTGAATCTTCAACACTCAATCCCCAATCCTCAATCCTCAATCCTCAAACCTCAGTCCTCATCCTCAATTCTCAATTCTCAATCCTCAATCCTCAATCCTCAACCCTCTATCTTCAATCCTAAATAATCAATCTCCAATACTAGATCCTCAATCCCCAATCCTCAATCCTCAATACCCAATCCTAAATCTTCAGTCCTCAATCCTCAATTATCAGTTCTCAATCCTCAATCCTCAATTCTCTGTCCTCAAACCTCAATCCTCAGCCCTCAGTCCTCGTCCTCAAACCTCAACCCTCAATCCTCAATCCTCAATCTTCAATCCTCAATCGTCAATCCTCAATTCTCAATCCTCATTCTTCAATCCTCATTACCCAATCCACAATCCTCATTCCTCAATCCTCAATCCTCAGTTCTCAACCCTCAATCCTCAATAATCATTCTTCAATCCTCAATCCTCAGTCTTCAAACCTCAATTCTGAATCCTCAATCCTGAATCCTCAATCTTCAGGCCTCAGTCCTCAGCAATCAGTTGACAATCCTCAATCCTCTATAGAATATCCTCAATTCATAGTTTTCAATACTCAATACTCAATCTGCAATCTTCAAACCTCTATCCACAAACATCAATTCTCATCACTGAACCCTCAACACTCAGTCCTCAATGTTCAATACACAATCTTCAACCCACAATCCTCAATCGTCAATCTTCAATCCTCAATACTCAATCTTCAATCCTCTACCCTCAATCCTCAATCCTCAATCGTCATTCTTCAATCCTCAATACCCAATCCTCAATCTTCAATCCTCAATCCTCAATCCTCAATTCTCAATCCTCAATCCTCAGTCTTCAGTCCTTAAACCTCAATCCTCAACCCTCAGCCCTCATCCTCAATCCTCAATCCTCAATCCTCAATCCTCAATCTTCAATCCTCAATACTCAATCTTCAATCCTCAATCCTCAATCCTCAGTCCTCAAACCTCAATTCTGAATCCTCAACCCTGAATCCTCAATCTTCAGCCCTCAGTCCTCAATCCTCAATATTCAATCCTCAATACTCAGTCTTCAATCCTCGATCATCAATCCTAAATCCTCAGTCCTCATCCTTCAATCCTCAGTACCCAATCCTCAATCTTCAATCCTCAATCCTCAATCCTCGATTCTCAATCCTCAATCCTCAATCTTCTGACCTCAAACATCAATAATCAACCCTCAGTCCTCGTCCTCAATCCACAACCCTCAGTCCTCAATCCTCAATCTTCAATCATCAATATTCAATCTTCAATCCTCAACCCACAATCCTCGATCCTCAATCCTCAATCCTCAATGTTCAATCCTCAATACCCAATCCTCAATCTTCAATCCTCAATCCTCAATCCTCAATCCTCAATTCTCAATCCTCAATTCTCAGTCCTCAGTCCTCGAACCTCAACCCTCAACCCGCAGCCCTCATCGTCAATTCTCAATCCTCAATCCTCAATCCTCAATCTTCAATCCTCAATACTCAATCTTCAATCCACAATCCTCAATCTTCAATCCTCAATACTGAATCTTCAATCCTCAATCCTCAATCCTCAATACTCAATCCTCAATCCTCAGTCCTCAATCCTCAATCTTCTACCTCAATACTCAATCTTCAATCCTCAATCCTCAATCCTCAATACTCAATCCTCAATCCTCAGTCCTCAATCCTCAATCTTCAATCCTCAATCCTCAATCTACAATCATCAATATTCAATCTTCAATCCTCAATCCTCAATCCTCGATACTCAATCCTCAATCCTCAATGTTCAATCCTCTATACCCAATCCTCAATCTTCAATCCTCAATCCTCAATCCTCAATCCTCAATCCTCAATTCTCAATCCTCAATCCTCAGTCCTCAGTCCTCAAACCTCAATCCTCAACCCTCAGCCCTCATCGTCAATTCTCAATCCTCAATTCACAATCCTCATTCTTCAATCCTCAATACTCAATCTTCAATCCAAAATCCTCAATCTTCAATCCTCAATACTCAATCTTCAATCCTCAATCCTCAATCCTCAATACTCAATCCTCAATCCTCAGTCCTCAATACTCACTCTTCAATCCTCAATACTCAATCTTCAATCCTCAATCCTCAATCCTCAATCCTCAATCCTCAGTCCTCAATCCTCAATACTCAATCTTCAATCCTCAATCCTCAGTCCTCAATCCTCAATCTTCAATCCTCAATACTCAATCTTCAATCCTCAATCCTCAATCCTCAATCCTCAATCCTCATTCTTCAATCCTCATTACCCAATCCACAATCCTCATTCCTCAATCCTCAATCCTCAATTCTCAACCCTCAATCCTCAATAATCATTCTTCAATCCTCAATCCTCAGTCCTCAAACCTCAATTCTGAATCCTCAATCCTGAATCCTAAATCTTCAGCCCTCAGTCCTCAACAATCAGTTGCCAATCATCAATCCTCAATAGAATATCCTCAATTCACAGTCTTCAATAATCAATACTCAATCTGCAATCTTCGAATCTGCATATCTCTATCCACAAACGTCAATTCTCATCACTCAACCCTCAACACTCAGACATCAATGTTAAATCCTCAATCCTCAATTCTCTATCTTCAATCCTCAATACTGAATCTTCAACACTCAATCCTCAATCCTCAATCCTCAATCCTCAAACCTCAGTCCTCATCCTCAATTCTCAATTCTCAATCCTCAATCCTCAGTCCTCAACCCTCTATCTTCAATCCTAAATAATCAATCTCCAATACTAGATCCTCAATCCCCAATCCTCAATCCTCAATACCCAATCCTAAATCTTCAATCCTCAATCCTCAATTATCAATTCTCAATCCTCAATCCTCAATTCTCTGTCCTCAAACCTCAATCCTCAACCCTCAGTCCTCGTCCTCAAACCTCAACCCTCAATCCTCAATCCTCAATCTTCAATCCTCAATCGTCAATACTCAATTCTCAATCCTCATTCTTCAATCCTCATTACCCAATCCACAATCCTCATTCCTCAATCCTCAATCCTCAATTCTCAACCCTCAATCCTCAATAATCATGCTTCAATCCTCAATCCTCAGTCTTCAAACCTCAATTCTGAATCCTCAATCCTGAATCCTCAATCTTCAGGCCTCAGTCCTCAGCAATCAGTTGACAATCCTCAATCCTCTATAGAATATCCTCAATTCACAGTTTTCAATACTCAATACTCAATCTGCAATCTTCAAACCTCTATCCACAAACATCAATTCTCATCACTGAACCCTCAACACTCAGTCCTCAATGTTCAATACACAATCTTCAACCCACAATCCTCAATCGTCAATCTTCAATCCTCAATACTCAATCTTCAATCCTCTATCCTCAATCCTCAATCCTCAATCCTCATTCTTCAATCCTCAATACCCAATCCTCAATCTTCAATCCTCAATCCTCAATCCTCAATTCTCAATCCTCAATCCTCAGTCCTCAGTCCTTAAACCTCAATCCTCAACCCTTAGCCCTCATCCTCAATCCTCAATCCTCAATCCTCAATCCTCAATCTTCAATCCTCAATACTCAGTCTTCAATCCTCAATACTCAATCCTCAGTCCTCAAACCTCAATTCTGAATCCTCAACCCTGAATCCTCAATCTTCAGCCCTCAGTCCTCAATCCTCAATATTCAATCCTCAATACTCAATCTTCAATCCTCGATCCTCAATCCTAAATCCTCAGTCCTCATTCTTCAATCCTCAATACCCAATCCTCAATCTTCAATCCTCAATCCTCAATCCTCGATTCTCAATCCTCAATCCTCAATCTTCTGACCTCAAACATCAATAATCAACCCTCAGCCATCGTCCTCAATCCACAACCCTCAGTCCTCAATCCTCAATCTTCAATCATCAATATTCAATCTTCAATCCTCAACCCACAATCCTCGATCCTCAATCCTCAACCCTCAGCCCTCATCGTCAATTCTCAATCCTCAATTCTCAATCCTCATTCTTCAATCCTCAATACTCAATCTTCAATCCACAATCCTCACTCTTCAATCCTCAATACTCAATCCTCAATTCTCAATCCTCAATCCTCAGTCCTCAGTCCTTAAACCTCAATCCTCAACCCTCAGCCCTCATGCTCAATCCTCAATCCTCAATCCTCAATCCTCAATCTTCAATCCTCAATACTCAATCTTCAATCCTCAATCCTCAATCCTCAGTCCTCAAACCTCAATTCTGAATCCTCAACCCTGAATCCTCAATCTTCAGCCCTCAGTCCTCAATCCTCAATATTCAATCCTCAATACTCAATCTTCAATCCTCGATCCTCAATCCTAAACCCTCAGTCCTCATCCTTCAATCCTCAATACCCAATCCTCAATCTTCAATCCTCAATCCTCAATCCTCGATTCTCAATCCTCAATCCTCAATCTTCTGACCTCAAACATCAATAATCAACCCTCAGTCCTCGTCCTCAATCCACAACCCTCAGTCCTCAATCCTCAATCTTCAATCATCAATATTCAATCTTCAATCCTCAACCCACAATCCTCGATCCTCAATCCTCAATCCTCAATGTTCAATCTTCAATCCTCAATACTCAATCTTCAATCCGCAATCCTCAATCTTCAATCCTCAATACTTTATCTTTAATCCTCAATCCTCAATCCTCAATACTCAATCCTCAATCCTCAGTCCTCAATCCTCAATCTTCAATCCTCAATACTCAATCTTCAATCCTCAATCCTCAATCCTCAACTCTCAATCCTCATTCTTCAATCCTCATTACCCAATCCACAATCCTCAATCCTCAATCCTCAATTCTCAACCCTCAATCCTCAATAATCATTCTTCAGACCTCAATCCTCAGTCTTCAAACCTCAATTCTGAATCCTCAATCCTGAATCCTCAATCTTCAGGCCTCAGTCCTCAGCAATCAGTTGACAATCCTCAATCCTCAATAGAATATCCTCAATTCACAGTTTTCAATACTCAATACTCAATCTGCAATCTTCAAACCTCTATCCACAAACATCAATTCTCATCACTGAACCCTCAACACTCAGTCCTCAATGTTCAATACTCAATCTTCAACCCACAATCCTCAATTGTCAATCTTCAATCCTCAATACTCAATCTTCAATCCTCTATCCTCAATCCTCAATCCTCAATCCTCATTCTTCAATCCTCAATACCCAATCCTCAATCTTCAATCCTCAATCCTCAATCCTCAATTCTCAATCCTCAATCCTCAATCCTCAATTCTCAATCCTCAATCCTCAGTCCTCAGTCCTTAAACCTCAATCCTCAACCCTCAGCCCTCATCCTCAATCCTCAATCCTCAATCCTCAATCCTCAGTCTTCAATCCTCAATACTCAATCTTCAATCCTCAATCCTCAATCCTCAGTCCTCAAACCTCAATTCTGAATCCTCAACCCTGAATCCTCAATCTTCAGCCCTCAGTCCTCAATCCTCAATATTCAATCCTCAATACTCAATCTTCAATCCTCGATCCTCAATCCTAAATCCTCAGTCCTCATTCTTCAATCCTCAATACCCAATCCTCAATCTTCAATCCTCAATCCTCAATCCTCGATTCTCAATCCTCAATCCTCAATCTTCTGACATCAAACATCAATAATCAACCCTCAGTCCTCGTCCTCAATCCACAACCCTCAGTCCTCAATCCTCAATCTTCAATCATCAATATTCAATCTTCAATCCTCAACCCACAATCCTCGATCCTCAATCCTCAATCCTCAATGTTCAATCCTCAATACCCAATCCTCAATCTTCAATCCTCAATCCTCAATCATCAATCCTCAATTCTCAATCCTCAATTCTCAGTCCTCAGTCCTCAAACCTCAACCCTCAACCCGCAGCCCTCATCGTCAATTCTCAATCCTCAATCCTCAATCCTCAATCTTCAATCCTCAATACTCAATTTTCAATCCACAATCCTCAATCTTCAATCCTCAATACTGAATCTTCAATCCTCAATCCGCAATCCTCAATACTCAATCCTCAATCCTCAGTCCTCAATCCTCAATCTTCTACCTCAATACACAATCTTCAATCCTCAATCCTCAATCCTCAATACTCAATCCTCAATCCTCAGTCCTCAATCCTCAATCTTCAATCCTCAATCCTCAATCTACAATCATCAATATTCAATCTTCAATCCTCAATCCTCGATCCTCAATACTCAATCCTCAATCCTCAGTCCTCAATCCTCAATCTTCAATCCTCAATCCTCAATCTACAATCATCAATATTCAATCTTCAATCCTCAATCCTCAATCCTAGATACTCAATCCTCAATCCTCAATGTTCAATCCTCAATACCCAATCCTCAATCTTCAATCCTCAATCCTCAATCCTCAATCCTCAATCCTCAATCCTCAATTCTCAATCCTCAATCCTCAGTCCTCAGTCCTCAAACCTCAATCCTCAACCCTCAGCCCTCATCGTCAATTCTCAATCCTCAATTCTCAATCCTCATTCTTCAATCCTCAATACTCAATCTTCAATCCACAATCCTCACTCTTCAATCCTCAATACTCAATCCTCAATTCTCAATCCTCAATCCTCAGTCCTCAGTCCTTAAACCTCAATCCTCAACCCTCAGCCCTCATCCTCAATCCTCAATCCTCAATCCTCAATCCTCAATCTTCAATCCTGAATACTCAATCTTCAATCCTCAATCCTCAATCCTCAGTCCTCAAACCTCAATTCTGAATCCTCAACCCTGAATCCTCAATCTTCAGCCCTCAGTCCTCAATCCTCAATATTCAGTTCACAATCCTCATACTTCAATCCTCAATACTCAATCTTCAATCCACAATCCTCAATCTTCAATCCTCAATACTCAATCTTCAATCCTCAATCCTCAATCCTCAATACTCAATCCTCAATCCTCAGTCCTCAATCCTCGCTCTTCAATCCTCAATACTCAATCTTCAATCCTCAATCCTCAATCCTCAATCCTCAATCCTCAGACCTCAATCCTCAATACTCAATCTTCAATCCTCAATCCTCAGTCCTCAAACCTCAATTCTGAATCTTCAATCCTGAATCCTAAATCTTCAGCCCTCAGTCCTCAACAATCAGTTGCCAATCATCAATCCTCAATAGAATACCCTCAATTCACAGTCTTCAATACTCAATACTCAATCTGCAATCTTCGAATCGGCATATCTCTATCCACAAACGTCAATTCTCATCACTCAACCCTCAACACTCAGACCTCAATGTTAAATCCTCAATCCTCAATTCTCTATCTTCAATCCTCAATACTGAATCTTCAACACTCAATCCTCAATCCTCAATCCTCAATCCTCAAACCTCAGTCCTCATCCTCAATTCTCAATTCTCAATCCTCAATCCTCAATCCTCAATCCTCAACCCTCTATCTTCAATCCTAAATAATCAATCTCCAATACTAGATCCTCAATCCCCAATCCTCAATCCTCAATACCCAATCCTAAATCTTCAATCCTCAATCATCAATTATCAATTCTCAATCCTCAATCCTCAATTCTCTGTCCTCAAACCTCAATCCTCAACCCTCAGTCCTCGTCCTCAAACCTCAACCCTCAATCCTCAATCCTCAATCTTCAATCCTCAATACTCAATCTTCAATCCGCAATCCTCAATCTTCAATCCTCAATACTCTATCTTTAATCCTCAATCCTCAATCCTCAATACTCAATCCTCAATCCTCAGTCCTCAATCCTCAATCTTCAATCCTCAATACTCAATCTTCAATCCTCAATCCTCAATCCTCAACTCTCAATCCTCATTCTTCAATACTCATTACCCAATCCACAATCCTCAATCCTCAATCCTCAATTCTCAACCCTCAATCCTCAATAATCATTCTTCAATCCTCAATCCTCAGTCTTCAAACCTCAATTCTGAATCCTCAATCCTGAATCCTCAATCTTCAGGCCTCAGTCCTCAGCAATCAGTTGACAATCCTCAATCCTCTATAGAATATCCTCAATTCACAGTTTTCAATACTCAATACTCAATCTGCAATCTTCAAACCTCTATCCACAAACATCAATTCTCATCACTGAACCCTCAACACTCAGTCCTCAATGTTCAATACACAATCTTCAACCCACAATCCTCAATCGTCAATCTTCAATCCTCAATACTCAATCTTCAATCCTCTACCCTCAATCCTCAATCCTCAATCCTCATTCTTCAATCCTCAATACCCAATCCTCAATCTTCAATCCTCAATCCTCAATCCTCAATTCTCAATCCTCAATCCTCAGTCCTCAGTCCTTAAACCTCAATCCTCAACCCTCAGACCTCATCCTCAATCCTCAATCCTCAATCCTCAATCCTCAATCTTCAATCCTCAATACTCAATCTTCAATCCTCAATCCTCAATCCTCAGTCCTCAAACCTCAATTCTGTATCCTCAACCCTGAATCCTCAATCTTCAGCCCTCAGTCCTCAATCCTCAATATTCAATCCTCAATACTCAATCTTCAATCCTCGATCCTCAATCCTAAATCCTCAGTCCTCATTCTTCAATCCTCAATACCCAATCCTCAATCTTCAATCCTCAATCCTCAATCCTCGATTCTCAATCCTCAATCCTCAATATTCAATCTTCAATCCTCAACCCACAATCCTCGATCCTCAATCCTCAATCCTCAATGTTCAATCCTCAATACCCAATCCTCAATCTTCAATCCTCAGTCCTCAATCCTCAATCCTCAATTCTCAATCCTCAATTCTCAGTCCTCAGTCCTCAAACCTCAACCCTCAACCCGCAGCCCTCATCGTCAATTCTCAATCCTCAATCCTCAATCCTCAATCTTCAATCCTCAATACTCAATCTTCAATCCACAATCCTCAATCTTCAATCCTCAATACTGAATCTTCAATCCTCAATCCTCAATCCTCAATACTCAATCCTCAATCCTCAGTCCTCAAGCCTCAATCTTCTACCTCAATACACAATCTTCAATCCTCAATCCTCAATCCTCAATACTCAATCCTCAATCCTCAGTCCTCAATCCTCAATCTTCAATCCTCAATCCTCAATCTACAATCATCAATATTCAATCTTCAATCCTCAATCCTCAATCCTCGATACTCAATCCTCAATCCTCAATGTTCAATCCTCAATACCCAATCCTCAATCTTCAATCCTCAATCCTCAATCCTCAATCCTCAATCCTCAATTCTCAATCCTCAATCCTCAGTCCTCAGTCCTCAAACCTCAATCCTCAACCCTCAGCCCTCATCGTCAATTCTCAATCCTCAATCCTCAATCCTCATTCTTCAATCCTCAATACTCAATCTTCAATCCACAATCCTCACTCTTCAATCCTCAATACTCAATCCTCAATTCTCAATCCTCAATCCTCAGTCCTCAGTCCTTAAACCTCAATCCTCAACCCTCAGCCCTCATCCTCAATCCTCAATCCTCATTTCTCAATCCTCAATCTTCAATCCTCAATACTCAATCTTCAATCCTCAATCCTCAATCCTCAGTCCTCAAACCTCAATTCTGAATCCTCAACCCTGAATCCTCAATCTTCAGCCCTCAGTCCTCAATCCTCAATATTCAATCCTCAATACTCAATCTTCAATCCTCAATCCTCAATCCTAAATCCTCAGTCCTCATCCTTCAATCCTCAATACCCAATCCTCAATCTTCAATCCTCAATCCTCAATCCTCGATTCTCAATCCTCAATCCTCAATCTTCTGACCTCAAACATCAATAATCAACCCTCAGTCCTCGTCCTCAATCCACAACCCTCAGTCCTCAATCCTCAATCTTCAATCATCAATATTCAATCTTCAATCCTCAACCCACAATCCTCGATCCTCAATCCTCAATCCTCAATGTTCAATCCTCAATACCCAATCCTCAATCTTCAATCCTCAATCCTCAATCCTCAATCCTCAATTCTCAATCCTCAATTCTCAGTCCACAGTCCTCAAACCTCAACCCTCAACCCGCAGCCCTCATCGTCAATTCTCAATCCTCAATCCTCAATCCTCAATCTTCAATCCTCAATACTCAATCTTCAATCCACAATCCTCAATCTTCAATCCTCAATACTGAATCTTCAATCCTCAATCCTCAATCCTCAATACTCAATCCTCAATCCTCAGTCCTCAATCCTCAATCTTCTACCACAATACTCAATATTCAATCCTCAATCCTCAATCCTCAATACTCAATCCTCAATCCTCAGTCCTCAATCCTCAATCTTCAATCCTCAATCCTCAATCTACAATCATCAATATTCAATCTTCAATCCTCAATCCTCAATCCTCGATACTCAATCCTCAATCCTCAATGTTCAATCCTCAATACCCAATCCTCAATCTTCAATCCTCAATCCTCAATCCTCAATCCTCAATCCTCAATTCTCAATCCTCAATCCTCAGTCCTCAGTCCTCAAACCTCAATCCTCAACCCTCAGCCCTCATCGTCAATTCTCAATCCTCAATTCACAATCCTCATTCTTCAATCCTCAATACTCAATCTTCAATCCACAATCCTCAATCTTCAATCCTCAATACTCAATCTTCAATCCTCAATCCTCAATCCTCAATACTCAATCCTCAATCCTCAGTCCTCAATCCTCACTCTTCAATCCTCAATACTCAATCTTCAATCCTCAATCCTCAATCCTCAATCCTCAATCCTCTGTCCTCAATCCTCAATACTCAATCTTCAATCCTCAATCCTCAGTCCTCAATCCTCAATCTTCAATCCTCAATACTCAATCTTCAATCCTCAAACCTCAATCCTCAATCCTCAATCCTCAGTCCTCAAACCTCAATTCTGAATCCTCAATCCTGAATCCTAAATCTTCAGCCCTCAGTCCTCAACAATCAGTTGCCAATCATCAATCCTCAATAGAATATCCTCAATTCACAGTCTTCAATACTCAATACTCAATCTGCAATCTTAGAATCTGCATATCTCTATCCACAAACGTCAATTCTCATCACTCAACCCTCAACACTCAGACATCAATGTTAAATCCTCAATCCTCAATTCTCTATCTTCAATCCTCAATACTGAATCTTCAACACTCAATCCTCAATCCTCAATCCTCAATCCTCAAACCTCAGTCCTCATCCTCAATTCTCAATTCTCAATCCTCAATCCTCAATCCTCAACCCTCTATCTTCAATCCTAAATAATCAATCTCCAATACTAGATCCTCAATCCCCAATCCTCAATCCTCAATACCCAATCCTAAATCTTCAATCCTCAATCCTCAATTATCAATTCTCAATCCTCAATCCTCAATTCTCTGTCCTCAAACCTCAATCCTCAACCCTCAGTCCTCGTCCTCAAACCTCAACCCTCAATCCTCAATCCTCAATCTTCAATCCTCAATCGTCAATCCTCAATTCTCAATCCTCATTCTTCAATCCTCATTACCCAATCCACAATCCTCATTCCTCAATCATCAATCCTCAATTCTCAACCCTCAATCCTCAATAATCATTCTTCAATCCTCAATCCTCAGTCTTCAAACCTCAATTCTGAATCCCCAATCCTGAATCCTCAATCTTCAGGCCTCAGTCCTCAGCAATAAGTTGACAATCCTCAATCCTCTATAGAATATCCTCAATTCACAGTTTTCAATACTCAATACTCAATCTGCAATCTTCAAACCTCTATCCACAAACATCAATTCTCATCACTGAACCCTCAACACTCAGTCCTCAATGTTCAATACACAATCTTCAACCCACAATCCTCAATCGTCAATCTTCAATCCTCAATACTCAATCTTCAATCCTCTATCCTCAATCCTCAATCCTCAATCCTCAATCCTCAATCCTCAATCCTCGATTCTCAACCCTCAATCCTCAATCTTCTGACCTCAAACATCAATAATCAACCCTCAGTCCTCGTCCTCAATCCACAACACTCAGTCCTCAATACTCAATCTTCAATCATCAATATTCAATCTTCAATCCTCAACCCACAATCCTCGATCATCAATCCTCAATCCTCAATCTTCAATCCTCAATACTCAATCTTCAATCCACAATCCTCAATCTTCAATCCTCAATACTGAATCTTCAATCCTCAATCCTCAATCCTCAATACTCAATCCTCAATCCTCAGTCCTCAATCCTCAATCTTCTACCTCAATACACAATCTTCAATCCTCAATCCTCATCCTCAATACTCAATCCTCAATCCTCAGTCCTCAATCCTCAATCTTCAATCCTCAATCCTCAATCTACAATCATCAATATTCAATCTTCAATCCTCAATCCTCAATCCTCGATACTCAATCCTCAATCCTCAATGTTCAATCCTCAATACCCAATCCTCAATCTTCAATCCTCAATCCTCAATCCTCAATCCTCAATCCTCAATTCTCAATCCTCAATCCTCAGTCCTCAGTCCTCAAACCTCAATCCTCAACCCTCAGCCCTCATCGTCAATTCTCAATCCTCAATTCTCAATCCTCATTCTTCAATCCTCAATACTCAATCTTCAATCCACAATCCTCACTCTTCAATCCTCAATACTCAATCCTCAATTCTCAATCCTCAATCCTCAGTCCTCAGTCCTTAAACCTCAATCCTCAACCCTCAGCCCTCATCCTCAATCCTCAATCCTCAATCCTCAATCCTCAATCTTCAATCCTCAATACTCAATCTTCAATCCTCAATCCTCAATCCTCAGTCCTCAAACCTCAATTCTGAATCCTCAACCCTGAATCCTCAATCTTCAGCCCTCAGTCCTCAATCCTCAATATTCAATCCTCAATACTCAATCTTCAATCCTCGATCCTCAATCCTAAATCCTCAGTCCTCATCCTTCAATCCTCAATACCCAATCCTCAATCTTCAATCCTCAATCCTCAATCCTCGATTCTCAATCCTCAATCCTCAATCTTCTGACCTCAAACATCAATAATCAACCCTCAGTCCTCGTCCTCAATCCACAACACTCAGTCCTCAATACTCAATCTTCAATCATCAATATTCAATCTTCAATCCTCAACCCACAATCCTCGATCCTCAATCCTCAATCCTCAATGTTCAATCCTCAATACCCAATCCTCAGTCTTCAATCCTCAATCCTCAATCCTCAATCCTCAATTCTCAATCCTCAATTCTCAGTCCTCAGTCCTCAAACCTCAGTCCTCAACCCTCAGCCCTCATCGTCAATTCTCAATCCTCAATTCACAATCCTCATTCTTCAATCCTCAATACTCAATCTTCAATCCACAATCCTCAATCTTCAATCCTCAATACTCAATCTGCAATCCTCAATCCTCAATCCTCAATACTCAATCCTCAATTCTCAGTCCTCAATCCTCGCTCTTCAATCCTCAATACTCAATCTTCAATCCTCAATCCTCAATCCTCAATCCTCAATCCTCAGTCCCCAATCCTCAATACTCAATCTTCAATCCTCAATCCTCAGTCCTCAAACCTCAATTCTGAATCCTCAATCCTGAATCCTAAATCTTCAGCCCTCAGTCCTCAACAATCAGTTGCCAATCATCAATCCTCAATAGAATACCCTCAATTCACAGTCTTCAATACTCAATACTCAATCTGCAATCTTCGAATCGGCATATCTCTATCCACAAACGTCAATTCTCATCACTCAACCCTCAACACTCAGACCTCAATGTTAAATCCTCAATCCTCAATTCTCTATCTTCAATCCTCAATACTGAATCTTCAACACTCAATCCTCAATCCTCAATCCTCAATCCTCAAACCTCAGTCCTCATCCTCAGTTCTCAATTCTCAATCCTCAATCCTCAATCCTCAATCCTCAACCCTCTATCTTCAATCCTAAATAATCAAACTCCAATACTAGATCCTCAATCCCCAATCCTCAATCCTCAATACCCAATCCTAAATCTTCAATCCTCAATTATCAATTCTCAATCCTCAATCCTCAATTCTCTGTCCTCAAACCTCAATCCTCAACCCTCAGTCCTCGTCCTCAAACCTCAACCCTCAATCCTCAATTCTCAATCTTCAATCCTCAATACTCAATCTTCAATCAGCAATCCTCAATCTTCAATCCTCAATACTCTATCTTTAATCCTCAATCCTCAATCCTCAATACTCAATCCTCAATCCTCAGTCCTCAATCCTCAATCTTCAATCCTCAATACTCAATCTTCAATCCTCAATCCTCAATCCTCAACTCTCAATCCTCATTCTTCAATCCTCATTACCCAATCCACAATCCTCAATCCTCAATCCTCAATTCTCAACCCTCAATCCTCAATAATCATTCTTCAATCCTCAATCCTCAGTCTTCAAACCTCAATTCTGAATCCTCAATCCTGAATCCTCAATCTTCAGGCCTCAGTCCTCAGCAATCAGTTGACAATCCTCAATCCTCAATAGAATATCCTCAATTCACAGTTTTCAATACTCAATACTCAATCTGCAATCTTCAAACCTCTATCCACAAACATCAATTCTCATCACTGAACCCTCAACACTCAGTCCTCAATGTTCAATACTCAATCTTCAGCCCACAATCCTCAATCGTCAATCTTCAATCCTCAATACTCAATCTTCAATCCTCTATCCTCAATCCTCAATCCTCAATCCTCATTCTTCAATCCTCAATACCCAATCCTCAATCTTCAATCCTCAATCCTCAATCCTCAATTCTCAATCCTCAATCCTCAGTCCTCAGTCCTCAGTCCTTAAACCTCAATCCTCAACCCTCAGCCCTCATCCTCAATCCTCAATCCTCAATCCTCAATCCTCAATCTTCAATCCTCAATACTCAATCTTCAATCCTCAATCCTCAATCCTCAGTGCTCAAACCTCAATTCTGAATCCTCAACCCTGAATCCTCAATCTTCAGCCCTCAGTCCTCAATCCTCAATATTCAATCCTCAATACCCAATCCTCAATCTTCAATCCTCAATCCTCAATCCTCAGTCCTCAAACCTCAATTCTGAATCCTCAACCCTGAATCCTCAATCTTCAGCCCTCAGTCCTCAATCCTCAATATTCAATTCACAATCCTCATACTTCAATCCTCAATACTCAATCTTCAATCCACAATCCTCAATCTTCAATCCTCAATACTCAATCTTCAATCCTCAATCCTCAATCCTCAATACTCAATCCTCAATCCTCAGTCCTCAATCCTCGCTCTTCAATCCTCAATACTCAATCTTCAATCCTCAATCCTCAATCCTCAATCCTCAATCCTCAGTCCTCAATCCTCAATACTCAATCTTCAATCCTCAATCCTCAGTCCTCAAACCTCAATTCTGAATCTTCAATCCTGAATCCTAAATCTTCAGCCCTCAGTCCTCAACAATCAGTTGCCAATCATCAATCCTCAATAGAATACCCTCAATTCACAGTCTTCAATACTCAATACTCAATCTGCAATCTTCGAATCGGCATATCTCTATCCACAAACGTCAATTCTCATCACTCAACCCTCAACACTCAGACCTCAATGTTAAATCCTCAATCCTCAATTCTCTATCTTCAATCCTCAATACTGAATCTTCAACACTCAATCCTCAATCCTCAATCCTCAATCCTCAAACCTCAGTCCTCATCCTCAATTCTCAATTCTCAATCCTCAATCCTCAATCCTCAATCCTCAACCCTCTATCTTCAATCCTAAATAATCAATCTCCAATACTAGATCCTCAATCCCCAATCCTCAATCCTCAATACCCAATCCTAAATCTTCAATCCTCAATCATCAATTATCAATTCTCAATCCTCAATCCTCAATTCTCTGTCCTCAAACCTCAATCCTCAACCCTCAGTCCTCGTCCTCAAACCTCAACCCTCAATCCTCAATCCTCAATCTTCAATCCTCAATACTCAATCTTCAATCCGCAATCCTCAATCTTCAATCCTCAATACTCTATCTTTAATCCTCAATCCTCAATCCTCAATACTCAATCCTCAATCCTCAGTCCTCAATCCTCAATCTTCAATCCTCAATACTCAATCTTCAATCCTCAATCCTCAATCCTCAACTCTCAATCCTCATTCTTCAATCCTCATTACCCAATCCACAATCCTCAATCCTCAATCCTCAATTCTCAACCCTCAATCCTCAATAATCATTCTTCAATCCTCAATCCTCAGTCTTCAAACCTCAATTCTGAATCCTCAATCCTGAATCCTCAATCTTCAGGCCTCAGTCCTCAGCAATCAGTTGACAATCCTCAATCCTCTATAGAATATCCTCAATTCACAGTTTTCAATACTCAATACTCAATCTGCAATCTTCAAACCTCTATCCACAAACATCAATTCTCATCACTGAACCCTCAACACTCAGTCCTCAATGTTCAATACACAATCTTCAACCCACAATCCTCAATCGTCAATCTTCAATCCTCAATACTCAATCTTCAATCCTCTACCCTCAATCCTCAATCCTCAATCCTCATTCTTCAATCCTCAATACCCAATCCTCAATCTTCAATCCTCAATCCTCAATCCTCAATTCTCAATCCTCAATCCTCAGTCCTCAGTCCTTAAACCTCAATCCTCAACCCTCAGACCTCATCCTCAATCCTCAATCCTCAATCCTCAATCCTCAATCTTCAATCCTCAATACTCAATCTTCAATCCTCAATCCTCAATCCTCAGTCCTCAAACCTCAATTCTGAATCCTCAACCCTGAATCCTCAATCTTCAGCCCTCAGTCCTCAATCCTCAATATTCAATCCTCAATACTCAATCTTCAATCCTCGATCCTCAATCCTAAATCCTCAGTCCTCATTCTTCAATCCTCAATACCCAATCCTCAATCTTCAATCCTCAATCCTCAATCCTCGATTCTCAATCCTCAATCCTCAATATTCAATCTTCAATCCTCAACCCACAATCCTCGATCCTCAATCCTCAATCCTCAATGTTCAATCCTCAATACCCAATCCTCAATCTTCAATCCTCAGTCCTCAATCCTCAATCCTCAATTCTCAATCCTCAATTCTCAGTCCTCAGTCCTCAAACCTCAACCCTCAACCCGCAGCCCTCATCGTCAATTCTCAATCCTCAATCCTCAATCCTCAATCTTCAATCCTCAATACTCAATCTTCAATCCACAATCCTCAATCTTCAATCCTCAATACTGAATCTTCAATCCTCAATCCTCAATCCTCAATACTCAATCCTCAATCCTCAGTCCTCAAGCCTCAATCTTCTACCTCAATACACAATCTTCAATCCTCAATCCTCAATCCTCAATACTCAATCCTCAATCCTCAGTCCTCAATCCTCAATCTTCAATCCTCAATCCTCAATCTACAATCATCAATATTCAATCTTCAATCCTCAATCCTCAATCCTCGATACTCAATCCTCAATCCTCAATGTTCAATCCTCAATACCCAATCCTCAATCTTCAATCCTCAATCCTCAATCCTCAATCCTCAATCCTCAATTCTCAATCCTCAATCCTCAGTCCTCAGTCCTCAAACCTCAATCCTCAACCCTCAGCCCTCATCGTCAATTCTCAATCCTCAATCCTCAATCCTCATTCTTCAATCCTCAATACTCAATCTTCAATCCACAATCCTCACTCTTCAATCCTCAATACTCAATCCTCAATTCTCAATCCTCAATCCTCAGTCCTCAGTCCTTAAACCTCAATCCTCAACCCTCAGCCCTCATCCTCAATCCTCAATCCTCATTTCTCAATCCTCAATCTTCAATCCTCAATACTCAATCTTCAATCCTCAATCCTCAATCCTCAGTCCTCAAACCTCAATTCTGAATCCTCAACCCTGAATCCTCAATCTTCAGCCCTCAGTCCTCAATCCTCAATATTCAATCCTCAATACTCAATCTTCAATCCTCAATCCTCAATCCTAAATCCTCAGTCCTCATCCTTCAATCCTCAATACCCAATCCTCAATCTTCAATCCTCAATCCTCAATCCTCGATTCTCAATCCTCAATCCTCAATCTTCTGACCTCAAACATCAATAATCAACCCTCAGTCCTCGTCCTCAATCCACAACCCTCAGTCCTCAATCCTCAATCTTCAATCATCAATATTCAATCTTCAATCCTCAACCCACAATCCTCGATCCTCAATCCTCAATCCTCAATGTTCAATCCTCAATACCCAATCCTCAATCTTCAATCCTCAATCCTCAATCCTCAATCCTCAATTCTCAATCCTCAATTCTCAGTCCACAGTCCTCAAACCTCAACCCTCAACCCGCAGCCCTCATCGTCAATTCTCAATCCTCAATCCTCAATCCTCAATCTTCAATCCTCAATACTCAATCTTCAATCCACAATCCTCAATCTTCAATCCTCAATACTGAATCTTCAATCCTCAATCCTCAATCCTCAATACTCAATCCTCAATCCTCAGTCCTCAATCCTCAATCTTCTACCACAATACTCAATATTCAATCCTCAATCCTCAATCCTCAATACTCAATCCTCAATCCTCAGTCCTCAATCCTCAATCTTCAATCCTCAATCCTCAATCTACAATCATCAATATTCAATCTTCAATCCTCAATCCTCAATCCTCGATACTCAATCCTCAATCCTCAATGTTCAATCCTCAATACCCAATCCTCAATCTTCAATCCTCAATCCTCAATCCTCAATCCTCAATCCTCAATTCTCAATCCTCAATCCTCAGTCCTCAGTCCTCAAACCTCAATCCTCAACCCTCAGCCCTCATCGTCAATTCTCAATCCTCAATTCACAATCCTCATTCTTCAATCCTCAATACTCAATCTTCAATCCACAATCCTCAATCTTCAATCCTCAATACTCAATCTTCAATCCTCAATCCTCAATCCTCAATACTCAATCCTCAATCCTCAGTCCTCAATCCTCACTCTTCAATCCTCAATACTCAATCTTCAATCCTCAATCCTCAATCCTCAATCCTCAATCCTCTGTCCTCAATCCTCAATACTCAATCTTCAATCCTCAATCCTCAGTCCTCAATCCTCAATCTTCAATCCTCAATACTCAATCTTCAATCCTCAAACCTCAATCCTCAATCCTCAATCCTCAGTCCTCAAACCTCAATTCTGAATCCTCAATCCTGAATCCTAAATCTTCAGCCCTCAGTCCTCAACAATCAGTTGCCAATCATCAATCCTCAATAGAATATCCTCAATTCACAGTCTTCAATACTCAATACTCAATCTGCAATCTTAGAATCTGCATATCTCTATCCACAAACGTCAATTCTCATCACTCAACCCTCAACACTCAGACATCAATGTTAAATCCTCAATCCTCAATTCTCTATCTTCAATCCTCAATACTGAATCTTCAACACTCAATCCTCAATCCTCAATCCTCAATCCTCAAACCTCAGTCCTCATCCTCAATTCTCAATTCTCAATCCTCAATCCTCAATCCTCAACCCTCTATCTTCAATCCTAAATAATCAATCTCCAATACTAGATCCTCAATCCCCAATCCTCAATCCTCAATACCCAATCCTAAATCTTCAATCCTCAATCCTCAATTATCAATTCTCAATCCTCAATCCTCAATTCTCTGTCCTCAAACCTCAATCCTCAACCCTCAGTCCTCGTCCTCAAACCTCAACCCTCAATCCTCAATCCTCAATCTTCAATCCTCAATCGTCAATCCTCAATTCTCAATCCTCATTCTTCAATCCTCATTACCCAATCCACAATCCTCATTCCTCAATCATCAATCCTCAATTCTCAACCCTCAATCCTCAATAATCATTCTTCAATCCTCAATCCTCAGTCTTCAAACCTCAATTCTGAATCCCCAATCCTGAATCCTCAATCTTCAGGCCTCAGTCCTCAGCAATAAGTTGACAATCCTCAATCCTCTATAGAATATCCTCAATTCACAGTTTTCAATACTCAATACTCAATCTGCAATCTTCAAACCTCTATCCACAAACATCAATTCTCATCACTGAACCCTCAACACTCAGTCCTCAATGTTCAATACACAATCTTCAACCCACAATCCTCAATCGTCAATCTTCAATCCTCAATACTCAATCTTCAATCCTCTATCCTCAATCCTCAATCCTCAATCCTCAATCCTCAATCCTCAATCCTCGATTCTCAACCCTCAATCCTCAATCTTCTGACCTCAAACATCAATAATCAACCCTCAGTCCTCGTCCTCAATCCACAACACTCAGTCCTCAATACTCAATCTTCAATCATCAATATTCAATCTTCAATCCTCAACCCACAATCCTCGATCATCAATCCTCAATCCTCAATCTTCAATCCTCAATACTCAATCTTCAATCCACAATCCTCAATCTTCAATCCTCAATACTGAATCTTCAATCCTCAATCCTCAATCCTCAATACTCAATCCTCAATCCTCAGTCCTCAATCCTCAATCTTCTACCTCAATACACAATCTTCAATCCTCAATCCTCATCCTCAATACTCAATCCTCAATCCTCAGTCCTCAATCCTCAATCTTCAATCCTCAATCCTCAATCTACAATCATCAATATTCAATCTTCAATCCTCAATCCTCAATCCTCGATACTCAATCCTCAATCCTCAATGTTCAATCCTCAATACCCAATCCTCAATCTTCAATCCTCAATCCTCAATCCTCAATCCTCAATCCTCAATTCTCAATCCTCAATCCTCAGTCCTCAGTCCTCAAACCTCAATCCTCAACCCTCAGCCCTCATCGTCAATTCTCAATCCTCAATTCTCAATCCTCATTCTTCAATCCTCAATACTCAATCTTCAATCCACAATCCTCACTCTTCAATCCTCAATACTCAATCCTCAATTCTCAATCCTCAATCCTCAGTCCTCAGTCCTTAAACCTCAATCCTCAACCCTCAGCCCTCATCCTCAATCCTCAATCCTCAATCCTCAATCCTCAATCTTCAATCCTCAATACTCAATCTTCAATCCTCAATCCTCAATCCTCAGTCCTCAAACCTCAATTCTGAATCCTCAACCCTGAATCCTCAATCTTCAGCCCTCAGTCCTCAATCCTCAATATTCAATCCTCAATACTCAATCTTCAATCCTCGATCCTCAATCCTAAATCCTCAGTCCTCATCCTTCAATCCTCAATACCCAATCCTCAATCTTCAATCCTCAATCCTCAATCCTCGATTCTCAATCCTCAATCCTCAATCTTCTGACCTCAAACATCAATAATCAACCCTCAGTCCTCGTCCTCAATCCACAACACTCAGTCCTCAATACTCAATCTTCAATCATCAATATTCAATCTTCAATCCTCAACCCACAATCCTCGATCCTCAATCCTCAATCCTCAATGTTCAATCCTCAATACCCAATCCTCAATCTTCAATCCTCAATCCTCAATCCTCAATCCTCAATTCTCAATCCTCAATTCTCAGTCCTCAGTCCTCAAACCTCAGTCCTCAACCCTCAGCCCTCATCGTCAATTCTCAATCCTCAATTCACAATCCTCATTCTTCAATCCTCAATACTCAATCTTCAATCCACAATCCTCAATCTTCAATCCTCAATACTCAATCTGCAATCCTCAATCCTCAATCCTCAATACTCAATCCTCAATTCTCAGTCCTCAATCCTCGCTCTTCAATCCTCAATACTCAATCTTCAATCCTCAATCCTCAATCCTCAATCCTCAATCCTCAGTCCCCAATCCTCAATACTCAATCTTCAATCCTCAATCCTCAGTCCTCAAACCTCAATTCTGAATCCTCAATCCTGAATCCTAAATCTTCAGCCCTCAGTCCTCAACAATCAGTTGCCAATCATCAATCCTCAATAGAATACCCTCAATTCACAGTCTTCAATACTCAATACTCAATCTGCAATCTTCGAATCGGCATATCTCTATCCACAAACGTCAATTCTCATCACTCAACCCTCAACACTCAGACCTCAATGTTAAATCCTCAATCCTCAATTCTCTATCTTCAATCCTCAATACTGAATCTTCAACACTCAATCCTCAATCCTCAATCCTCAATCCTCAAACCTCAGTCCTCATCCTCAGTTCTCAATTCTCAATCCTCAATCCTCAATCCTCAATCCTCAACCCTCTATCTTCAATCCTAAATAATCAAACTCCAATACTAGATCCTCAATCCCCAATCCTCAATCCTCAATACCCAATCCTAAATCTTCAATCCTCAATTATCAATTCTCAATCCTCAATCCTCAATTCTCTGTCCTCAAACCTCAATCCTCAACCCTCAGTCCTCGTCCTCAAACCTCAACCCTCAATCCTCAATTCTCAATCTTCAATCCTCAATACTCAATCTTCAATCAGCAATCCTCAATCTTCAATCCTCAATACTCTATCTTTAATCCTCAATCCTCAATCCTCAATACTCAATCCTCAATCCTCAGTCCTCAATCCTCAATCTTCAATCCTCAATACTCAATCTTCAATCCTCAATCCTCAATCCTCAACTCTCAATCCTCATTCTTCAATCCTCATTACCCAATCCACAATCCTCAATCCTCAATCCTCAATTCTCAACCCTCAATCCTCAATAATCATTCTTCAATCCTCAATCCTCAGTCTTCAAACCTCAATTCTGAATCCTCAATCCTGAATCCTCAATCTTCAGGCCTCAGTCCTCAGCAATCAGTTGACAATCCTCAATCCTCAATAGAATATCCTCAATTCACAGTTTTCAATACTCAATACTCAATCTGCAATCTTCAAACCTCTATCCACAAACATCAATTCTCATCACTGAACCCTCAACACTCAGTCCTCAATGTTCAATACTCAATCTTCAGCCCACAATCCTCAATCGTCAATCTTCAATCCTCAATACTCAATCTTCAATCCTCTATCCTCAATCCTCAATCCTCAATCCTCATTCTTCAATCCTCAATACCCAATCCTCAATCTTCAATCCTCAATCCTCAATCCTCAATTCTCAATCCTCAATCCTCAGTCCTCAGTCCTCAGTCCTTAAACCTCAATCCTCAACCCTCAGCCCTCATCCTCAATCCTCAATCCTCAATCCTCAATCCTCAATCTTCAATCCTCAATACTCAATCTTCAATCCTCAATCCTCAATCCTCAGTGCTCAAACCTCAATTCTGAATCCTCAACCCTGAATCCTCAATCTTCAGCCCTCAGTCCTCAATCCTCAATATTCAATCCTCAATACCCAATCCTCAATCTTCAATCCTCAATCCTCAATCCTCAATCCTTAATTCTCAATCCTCAATCCTCAGTCCTCAGTCCTCAAACCTCAATCCTCAACCCTCAGCCCTCATCGTCAATTCTCAATCCTCAATTCTCAATCCTCAACCTTCAATCCTCAATACTCAATCTTCAATCCACAATCCTCAATCTTCAATCCTCAATACTCAATCTTCAATCCTCAATCCTCAATCCTCAATACTCAATCCTCAATCCTCAGTCCTCAATACTCAATCTTCAATCCTCAATACTCAATCTTCAATCCTCAATCCTCAATCCTCAATCCTCAATCCTCAGTCCTCAATCCTCAATACTCAATCTTCAATCCTCAATCCTCAGTCCTCAAACGTCAATTCTGAGTCCTCAATCCTGAATCCTAAATCTTCAGCCCTCAGTCCTCAACAATCAGTTGCCAATCATCAATCCTCAATAGAATATCCTCAATTCACAGTCTTCAATACTCAATACTCAATCTGCAATCTTCGAATCTGCATATCTCTATCCAGAAACGTCAATTCTCATCACTCAACCCTCAACACTCAGACATCAATGTTAAATCCTCAATCCTCAATTCTCTATCTTCAATCCTCAATACTGAATCTTCAACACTGAATCCTCAATCCTCAATCCTCAATCCTCAAACCTCATTCCTCATCCTCAATTCTCAATTCTCAATCCTCAATCCTCAATCCTCAACCCTCTATAATCAATCCTAAATAATCAAGCTCCAATACTAGATCCTCAATCCCCAATCCTCAATCCTCAATACCCAATCCTAAATCTTCAATCCTCAATCCTCAATTATCAGTTCTCAATCCTCAATCCTCAATTCTCTGTCCTCAAACCTCAATCCTCAACCCTCAGTCCTCGTCCTCAAACCTCAACCCTCAATCCTCAATCCTCAATCTTCAATCCTCAATCGTCAATCCTCAATTCTCAATCCTCATTCTTCAATCCTCATTACCCAATCCACAATCCTCATTCCTCAATCCTCAATCCTCAATTCTCAACCCTCAATCCTCAATAATCATTCTTCAATCCTCAATCCTCAGTCTTCAAACCTCAATTCTGAATCCTCAATCCTGAATCCTCAATCTTCAGGCCTCAGTCCTCAGCAATCAGTTGACAATCCTCAATCCTCTATAGAATATCCTCAATTCACAGTTTTCAATACTCAATACTCAATCTGCAATCTTCAAACCTCTATCCACAAACATCAATTCTCATCACTGAACCCTCAAAACTCAGTCCTCAATGTTCAACACACAATCTTCAACCCACAATCCTCAATCGTCAATCTTCAATCCTCAATACTCAATCTTCAATCCTCTACCCTCAATCCTCTATCCTCAATCCTCGTTCTTCAATCCTCAATACCCAATCCTCAATCTTCAATCCTCAATCCTCAATCCTCAATTCTCAATCCTCAATCCTCAGTCCTCAGTCCTTAAACCTCAATCCTCAACCCTCAGCCCTCATCCTCAATCCTCAATCCTCAATCCTCAATCCTCAATATTCAATCCTCAATACTCAATCTTCAATCCTCAATCCTCAATCCTCAGTCCTCAAACCTCAATCCTCAATTCTCAATCCTCAATCCTCAGTCCTCAGTCCTTAAACCTCAATCCTCAACCCTCAGCCCTCATCCTCAATCCTCAATCCTCAATCCTCAATCCTCAATCTTCAATCCTCAATACTCAATCTTCAATCCTCAATCCTCAATCCTCAGTCCTCAAACCTCAATTCTGAATCCTCAACCCTGAATCCTCAATCTTCAGCCCTCAGTCCTCAATCCTCAATATTCAATCCTCAATACCCAATCCTCAATCTTCAATCCTCAATCCTCAATCCTCGATTCTCAATCCTCAATCCTCAATCTTCTGACCTCAAACATCAATAATCAACCCTCAGTCCTCGTCCTCAATCCACAACCCTCAGTCCTAAATCCTCAATCTTCAATCATCAATATTCAATCTTCAATCCTCAACCCACAATCCTCGATCCTCAATCCTCAATCCTCAATGTTCAATCCTTAATACCCAATCCTCAATCTTCAATCCTCAATCCTCAATCCTCAATCCTCAATTCTCAATCCTCAATTCTCAGTCCTCAGTCCTCAAACCTCAACCCTCAACCCGCAGCCCTCATCGTCAATTCTCAATCCTCAATCCTCAATCCTCAATCTTCAATTCTCAATACTCAATCTTCAATCCACAATCCTCAATCTTCAAATCCTCAATACTGAATCTTCAATCCTCAATCCTCAATCCTCAATACTCAATCCTCAATCCTCAGTCCTCAATCCTCAATCTTCTACCTCAATACTCAATCTTCAATCCTCAAACCTCAATCCTCAATACTCAATCCTCAATCCTCAGTCCTCAATCCTCAATCTTCAATCCTCAATCCTCAATCTACAATCATCAATATTCAATCTTCAATCCTCAATCCTCAATCCTCGATACTCAATCCTCAATCCTCAATGTTCAATCCTCAATACCCAATCCTCAGCCTTCAATCCTCAATCCTCAATCCTCAATCCTCAATCCTCAATTCTCAATCCTCAATCCTCAGTCCTCAGTCCTCAAACCTCAATCCTCAAACCTCAGCCCTCATCGTCAATTCTCAATCCTCAATTCACAATCCTCATTCTTCAATCCTCAATACTCAATCTTCAATCCACAATCCTCAATCTTCAATCCTCAATACTCAATCTTCAATCCTCAATCCTCAATACTCAATACTCAATCCTCAATCCTCAGTCCTCAATCCTCACTCTTCAATCCTCAATACTCAATCTTCAATCCTCAATCCTCAATCCTCAATCCTCAATCCTCAGTCCTCAATCCTCAATACTCAATCTTCAATCCTCAATCCTCAGTCCTCAATCCTCAATCTTCAATCCTCAATACTCAATCTTCAATCCTCAATCCTCAATCCTCAATCCTCAATCCTCAATCCTCAGTCCTCAATCCTCAATACTCAATCTTCAATCCTCAATCCTCAGTCCTCAAACCTCAATTCTGAATCTTCAGACCTCAGTCCTCAACAATCAGTTGCCAATCATCAATCCTCAATAGAATATCCTCAATTCACAGTCTTCAATACTCAATACTCAATCTGCAATCTTCGAATCTGCATATCTCTATCGACAAACGTCAATTCTCATCACTCAACCCTCAACACTCAGACATCAATGTTAAATCCTCAATCCTCAATTCTCTATCTTCAATCCTCAATACTGAATCTTCAACACTCAATCCTCAATCCTCAATCCTCAATCCTCAAACCTCAGTCCTCATCCTCAATTCTCAATTCTCAATCCTCAATCCTCAATCCTCAACCCTCTATCTTCAATCCTAAATAATCAATCTCCAATACTAGATCCTCAATCCCCAATCCTCAATCCTCAATACCCAATCCTAAATCTTCAATCCTCAATCCTCAATTATCAGTTCTCAATCCTCAATCCTCAATTCTCTGTCCTCAAACCTCAATCCTCAACTCTCAGTCCTCGTCCTCAAACCTCAACCCTCAATCCTCAATCCTCAATCTTCAATCCTCAATCGTCAATCCTCAATTCTCAATCCTCATTCTTCAATCCTCATTACCCAATCCACAATCCTCATTCCTCAATCCTCAATCCTCAATTCTCAACCCTCAATCCTCAATAATCATTCTTCAATCCTCAATCCTCAGTCTTCAAACCTCAATTCTGAATCCTCAATCCTGAATCCTCAATCTTCAGTCCTCAGTCCTCAGCAATCAGTTGACAATCCTCAATCCTCTATAGAATATCCTCAATTCACAGTTTTCAATACTCAATACTCAATCTGCAATCTTCAAACCTCTATCCACAAACATCAATTCTCATCACTAAACCCTCAACACTCAGTCCTCAATGTTCAATACACAATCTTCAACCCACAATCCTCAATCGTCAATCTTCAATCCTCAATACTCAATCTTCAATCCTCTACCCTCAATCCTCAATCCTCAATACTCATTCTTCAATCCTCAATACCCAATCCTCAATCTTCAATCCTCAATCCTCAATCCTCAATTCTCAATCCTCAATCCTCAGTCCTCAGTCCTTAAACCTCAATCCTCAACCCTCAGCCCTCATCCTCAATCCTCAATCCTCAATCCTCAATCCTCAATCTTCAATCCTCAATACTCAATCTTCAATCCTCAATCCTCAATCCTCAGTCCTCAAACCTCAATTCTGAATCCTCAACCCTGAATCCTCAATCTTCAGCCCTCAGTCCTCAATCCTCAATATTCAATCCTCAATACTCAATCTTCAATCCTCGATCCTCAATCCTAAATCCTCAGTCCTCATTCTTCAATCCTCAATACCCAATCCTCAATCTTCAATCCTCAATCCTCATTCCTCGATCCTCAATCCTCAATCCTCAATCTTCTGACCTCAAACATCAATAATCAACCCTCAGTCCTCGTTCTCAATCCACAACCCTCAGTCCTCAATCCTCAATCTTCAATCATCAATATTCAATCTTCAATCCTCAACCCACAATCCTCGATCCTCAATCCTCAATCCTCAATGTTCAATCCTCAGTACCCAATCCTCAATCTTCAATCCTCAATCCTCAATCCTCAATCCTCAATTCTCAATCCTCAATTCTCAGTCCTCAGTCCTCAAACCTCAACCCTCAACCCGCAGCCCTCAATCTTCAATCCTCAATACTCAATCTTCAATCCACAATCCTCAATCTTCAATCCTCAATACTGAATCTTCAATCCTCAATCCTCAATCCTCAATACTCAATCCTCAATCCTCAGTCCTCAATCCTCAATCTTCTACCTCAATACTCAATCTTCAATCCTCAATCCTCAATCCTCAATACTCAATCCTCAATCCTCAGTCCTCAAACCTCAATCTTCAATCCTCAATCCTCAATCTACAATCATCAATATTCAATCTTCAATCCTCAATCCTCAATCCTCGATACTCAATCCTCAATCCTCAATGTTCAATCCTCAATCCTCAATCCTCAATACTCAATCCTCAATCCTCAGTCCTCAATCCTCAATCTTCAATCCTCAATCCTCAATCTACAATCATCAATATTCAATCTTCAATCCTCAATCCTCAATCCTCGATACTCAATCCTCAATGTTCAATCCTCAATACCCAATCCTCAATCTTCAATCCTCAATCCTCAATCCTCAATCCTCAATCCTCAATTCTCAATCCTCAATCCTCAGTCCTCAGTCCTCAAACCTCAATCCTCAACCCTCAGCCCTCATCGTCAATCCTCAATCCTCAATTCACAATCCTCATTCTTCAATCCTCAATACTCAATCTTCAATCCACAATCCTCAATCTTCAATCCTCAATACTCAATCTTCAATCCTCAATCCTCAATCCTCAATACTCAATCCTCAATCCTCCGTCCTCAATCCTCACTCTTCAATCCTCAATACTCAATCTTCAATCCTCAATCCTCAATCCTCAATCCTCAATCCTCAGTCCTCAATCCTCAATACTCAATCTTCAATTCTCAATCCTCAGTCCTCAATCCTCAATCTTCAATCCTCAATACTCAATCTTCAATCCTCAATCCTCAATCCTCAATCCTCAATCCTCAGTCCTCAATCCTCAATACTCAATCTTATATCCTCAATCCTCAGTCCTCAAACCTCAATTCTGAATCCTCAATCCTGAATCCTAAATCTTCAGCCCTCAGTCCTCAACAATCAGTTGCCAATCATCAATCCTCAATAGAATATCCTCAATTCACAGTCTTCAATACTCAATACTCAATCTGCAATCTTCGAATCTGCATATCTCTATCCACAAACGTCAATTCTCATCACTCAACCCTCAACACTCAGACATCAATGTTAAATCCTCAATCCTCAATTCTCTATCTTCAATCCTCAATACTGAATCTTCAACACTCAATCCTCAATCCTCCATCCGCAATCCTCAAACCTCAGTCCTCATCCTCAATTCTCAATTCTCAATCCTCAATCCTCAATCCTCAACCCTCTGTCTTCAATCCTAAATAATCAATCTCCAATACTAGATCCTCAATCCCCAATCCTCAATCCTCAATACCTAATCCTAAATCTTCAATCCTCAATCCTCAATTATCAATTCTCTATCCTCAATCCTCAATTCTCTGTCCTCAAACCTCAATCCTCAACCCTCAGTCCTCGTCCTCAAACCTCAACCCTCAATCCTCAATCCTCAATCTTCAATCCTCAATCGTCAATCCTCAGTTCTCAATCCTCATTCTTCAATCCTCATTACCCAATCCACAATCCTCATTCCTCAATCCTCAATTCTCAATTCTCAACCCTCAATCCTCAATAATCATTCTTCAACCCTCAATCCTCAGTCTTCAAACCTCAATTCTGAATCCTCAATCCTGAATCCTCAATCTTCAGGCCTCAGTCCTCAGCAATCAGTTGACAATCCTCAATCCTCTATAGAATATCCTCAATTCACAGTTTTCAATACTCAATACTCAATCTGCAATCTTCAAACCTCTATCCACAAACATCAATTCTCATCACTGAACCCTCAACACTCAGTCCTCAATGTTCAATACACAATCTTCAACCCACAATCCTCAATCGTCAATCTTCAATCCTCAATACTCAATCTTCAATCCTCTATCCTCAATCCTCAATCCTCAATCCTCATTCTTCAATCCTCAATACCCAATCCTCAATCTTCAATCCTCAATCCTCAATCCTCAATTCTCAATCCTCAATCCTCAGTCCGCAGTCCTTAAACCTCAATCCTCAACCCTCAGCCCTCATCATCAATCCTCAATCCTCAATCCTCAATCCTCAATCTTCAATCCTCAATACTCAATCTTTAATCCTCAATACTCAATCCTCATTCCTCAAACCTCAATTCTGAATCCTCAACCCTGAATCCTCAATCTTCAGCCCTCAGTCCTCAATCCTCAATATTCAATCCTCAATACTCAATCTTCAATCCTCGATCCTCAATCCTAAATCCTCAGTCCTCATTCTTCAATCCTCAATACCCAATCCTCAATCTTCAATCCTCAATCCTCAATCCTCAATTCTCAATCCTCAGTCCTCAGTCCTTAAACCTCAATCCTCAACCCTCAGCCCTCATCATCAATCCTCAATCCTCAATCCTCAATCCTCAATCTTCAATCCTCAATACTCAATCTTCAATCCTCAATACTCAATCCTCATTCCTCAAACCTCAATTCTGAATCCTCAACCCTGAATCCTCAATCTTCAGCCCTCAGTCCTCAATCCTCAATATTCAATCCTCAATACTCAATCTTCAATCCTCGATCCTCAATCCTAAATCCTCAGTCCTCATTCTTCAATCCGCAATACCCAATCCTCAATCTTCAATCCTCAATCCTCAATCCTCGATTCTCAATCCTCAATCCTCAATCTTCTGACCTCAAACATCAATAATCAACCCTCAGTCCTCGTCCTCAATCCACAACCCTCAGTCCTCAATCCTCAATCTTCAATCATCAATATTCGATCATCAATCCTCAACCCACAATCCTCGATCCTCAATCCACAATCCTCAATCTTCAATCCTCAATACTCAATCTTCAATCCTCAATCCTCAATCCTCAATACTCAATCCTCAATCCTCAGTCCTCAATCCTCACTCTTCAATCCTCAATACTCAATCTTCAATCCTCAATCCTCAATCCTCAATCCTCAATCCTCAGTCCTCAATCCTCAATACTCAATCTTCAATCCTCAATCCTCAGTCCTCAATCCTCAATCTTCAATCCTCAATACTCAATCTTCAATCCTCAATCCTCAATCCTCAATCCTCAATCCTCAGTCCTCAATCCTCAATACTCAATCTTCAATCCTCAATCCTCAGTCCTCAAACCTCAATTCTGAATCCTCAATCCTGAATCCTAAATCTTCAGCCCTCAGTCCTCAACAATCAGTTGCCAATCATCAATCCTCAATAGAATATCCTCAATTCACAGTCTTCAATACTCAATACTCAATCTGCAATCTTCGAAGCTGCATATCTCTATCGACAAACGTCAATTCTCATCACTCAACCCTCAACACTCAGACATCAATGTTAAATCCTCAATCCTCAATTCTCTATCTTCAATCCTAAATACTGAATCTTCAACACTCAATCCTCAATCCTCAATCCTCAATCCTCAAACCTCAGTCCTCATCCTCAATTCTCAATTCTCAATCCTCAATCCTCAATCCTCAGCCCTCTATCTTCAATCCTAAATAATCAATCTCCAATACTAGATCCTCAATCCCCAATCCTCAATCCTCAATACCCAATCCTAAATCTTCAATCCTCAATCCTCAATTATCAATTCTCAATCCTCAATCCTCAATTCTCTGTCCTCAAACCTCAATCCTCAACCCTCAGTCCTCGTCCTCAAACCTCAACCCTCAATCCTCAATCCTCAACCTTCAATCCTCAATCGTCAATCCTCAATTCTCAATCCTCATTCTTCAATCCTCATTACCCAATCCACAATCCTCATTCCTCAATCCTCAATCCTCAATTCTCAACCCTCAATCCTCAATAATCATTCTTCAATCCTCAATTCTCAGTCTTCAAACCTCAATTCTGAATCCTCAATCCTGAATCCTCAATCTTCAGGCCTCAGTCCTCAGCAATCAGTTGACAATCCTCAATCCTCTATAGAATATCCTCAATTCACAGTTTTCAATACTCAATGCTCAATCTGCAATCTTCAAACCTCTATCCACAAACATCAATTCTCATCACTGAACCCTCAACACTCAGTCCTCAATGTTCAATACACAATCTTCAACCCACAATCCTCAATCGTCAATCTTCAATCCTCAATCCTCAATCTTCAATCCTCAATCCTCAATCCTCAATCCTCAATCCTCATTCTTCAATCCTCAATACCCAATCCTCAATCTTCAATCCTCAATCCTCAATCCTCAATTCTCAATCCTCAATTCTCAGTCCTCAGTCCTCAAACCTCAACCCTCAACCCGCAGCCCTCATCGTCAATTCTCAATCCTCAATCCTCAATCCTCAATCTTCAATCCTCAATACTCAATCTTCAATCCACAATCCTCAATCTTCAATCCTCAATACTCAATCTTCAATCCACAATCCTCAATCTTCAATCCTCAATACTGAATCTTCAATCCTCAATCCTCAATCCTCAATACTCAATCCTCAATCCTCAGTCCTCAATCCTCAATCTTCTACCTCAATACACAATCTTCAATCCTCAATCCTCAATCCTCAATACTCAATCCTCAATCCTCAGTCCTCAATCCTCAATCTTCAATCCTCAATCCTCAATCTACAATCATCAATATTCAATCTTCAATCCTCAATCCTCAATCCTCGATACTCAATCCTCAATCCTCAATGTTCAATCCTCAATACCCAATCCTCAATCTTCAATCCTCAATCCTCAATCCTCAATCCTCAATCCTCAATTCTCAATCCTCAAACCTCAGTCCTCAGTCCTCAAACCTCAATCCTCAACCCTCAGCCCTCATCGTCAATTCTCAATCCTCAATTCTCAATCCTCATTCTTCAATCCTCAATACTCAATCTTCAATCCACAATCCTCAATCCTCAGTCCTCAAACCTCAATTCTGAATCCTCAACCCTGAATCCTCTATCTACAGCCCTCAGTCCTCAATCCTCAATATTCAATCCTCAATACTCAATCTTCAATCCTCGATTCTCAATCCTCAATCCTCAATCTTCTGACCTCAAACATCAATAATCAACCCTCAGTCCTCGTCCTCAATCCACAACCCTCAGTCCTCGATCCTCAATCTTCAATCATCAATATTCAATCTTCAATCCTCAACCCACAATACTCGATCCTCAATCCTCAATACTCAATGTTCAATCCTCAATACCCAATCCTCAATCTTCAATCCTCAATCCTCAATCCTCAATCCTCAATTCTCAATCCTCAATTCTCAGTCCTCAGTCCTCAAACCTCAACCCTCAACCCGCAGCCCTCAATCTTCAATCCTCAATACTCAATCTTCAATCCACAATCCTCAATCTTCAATCCTCAATACTGAATCTTCAATCCTCAATCCTCAATCCTCAATACTCAATCCTCAATCCTCAGTCCTCAATCCTCAATCTTCTACCTCAATACTCAATCTTCAATCCTCAATCCTCAATCCTCAATACTCAATCCTCAATCCTCAGTCCTCAAACCTCAATCTTCAATCCTCAATCCTCAATCTACAATCATCAATATTCAATCTTCAATCCTCAATCCTCAATCCTCGATACTCAATCCTCAATCCTCAATGTTCAATCCTCAATCCTCAATCCTCAATACTCAATCCTCAATCCTCAGTCCTCAATCCTCAATCTTCAATCCTCAATCCTCAATCTACAATCATCAATATTCAATCTTCAATCCTCAATCCTCAATCCTCGATACTCAATCCTCAATCCTCAATGTTCAATCCTCAATACCCAATCCTCAATCTTCAATCCTCAATCCTCAATCCTCAATCCTCAATCCTCAATTCTCAATCCTCAATCCTCAGTCCTCAGTCCTCAAACCTCAATCCTCAACCCTCAGCCCTCATCGTCAATTCTCAATCCTCAATTCACAATCCTCATCCTTCAATCCTCAATACTCAATCTTCAATCCACAATCCTCAATCTTCAATCCTCAATACTCAATCTTCAATCCTCAATCCTCAATCCTCAATACTCAATCCTCAATCCTCCGTCCTCAATCCTCACTCTTCAATCCTCAATACTCAATCTTAAATCCTCAATCCTCAATCCTCAATCCTCAATCCTCAGTCCTCAATCCTCAATACTCAATCTTCAATCCTCAATCCTCAGTCCTCAATCCTCAATCTTCAATCCTCAATACTCAATCTTCAATCCTCAATCCTCAATCCTCAATCCTCAATCCTCAGTCCTCAATCCTCAATACTCAATCTTATATCCTCAATCCTCAGTCCTCAAACCTCAATTCTGAATCCTCAATCCTGAATCCTAAATCTTCAGCCCTCAGTCCTCAACAATCAGTTGCCAATCATCAATCCTCAATAGAATATCCTCAATTCACAGTCTTCAATACTCAATACTCAATCTGCAATCTTCGAATCTGCATATCTCTATCCACAAACGTCAATTCTCATCACTCAACCCTCAACACTCAGACATCAATGTTAAATCCTCAATCCTCAATTCTCTATCTTCAATCCTCAATACTGAATCTTCAACACTCAATCCTCAATCCTCCATCCGCAATCCTCAAACCTCAGTCCTCATCCTCAATTCTCTATTCTCAATCCTCAATCCTCAATCCTCAACCCTCTGTCTTCAATCCTAAATAATCAATCTCCAATACTAGATCCTCAATCCCCAATCCTCAATCCTCAATACCCAATCCTAAATCTTCAATCCTCAATCCTCAATTATCAATTCTCTATCCTCAATCCTCAATTCTCTGTCCTCAAACCTCAATCCTCAACCCTCAGTCCTCGTCCTCAAACCTCAACCCTCAATCCTCAATCCTCAATCTTCAATCCTCAATCGTCAATCCTCAGTTCTCAATCCTCATTCTTCAATCCTCATTACCCAATCCACAATCCTCATTCCTCAATCCTCAATTCTCAATTCTCAACCCTCAATCCTCAATAATCATTCTTCAACCCTCAATCCTCAGTCTTCAAACCTCAATTCTGAATCCTCAATCCTGAATCCTCAATCTTCAGGCCTCAGTCCTCAGCAATCAGTTGACAATCCTCAATCCTCTATAGAATATCCTCAATTCACAGTTTTCAATACTCAATACTCAATCTGCAATCTTCAAACCTCTATCCACAAACATCAATTCTCATCACTGAACCCTCAACACTCAGTCCTCAATGTTCAATACACAATCTTCAACCCACAATCCTCAATCGTCAATCTTCAATCCTCAATACTCAATCTTCAATCCTCTATCCTCAATCCTCAATCCTCAATCCTCATTCTTCAATCCTCAATACCCAATCCTCAATCTTCAATCCTCAATCCTCAATCCTCAATTCTCAATCCTCAATCCTCAGTCCGCAGTCCTTAAACCTCAATCCTCAACCCTCAGCCCTCATCATCAATCCTCAATCCTCAATCCTCAATCCTCAATCTTCAATCCTCAATACTCAATCTTTAATCCTCAATACTCAATCCTCATTCCTCAAACCTCAATTCTGAATCCTCAACCCTGAATCCTCAATCTTCAGCCCTCAGTCCTCAATCCTCAATATTCAATCCTCAATACTCAATCTTCAATCCTCGATCCTCAATCCTAAATCCTCAGTCCTCATTCTTCAATCCTCAATACCCAATCCTCAATCTTCAATCCTCAATCCTCAATCCTCAATTCTCAATCCTCAGTCCTCAGTCCTTAAACCTCAATCCTCAACCCTCAGCCCTCATCATCAATCCTCAATCCTCAATCCTCAATCCTCAATCTTCAATCCTCAATACTCAATCTTCAATCCTCAATACTCAATCCTCATTCCTCAAACCTCAATTCTGAATCCTCAACCCTGAATCCTCAATCTTCAGCCCTCAGTCCTCAATCCTCAATATTCAATCCTCAATACTCAATCTTCAATCCTCGATCCTCAATCCTAAATCCTCAGTCCTCATTCTTCAATCCGCAATACCCAATCCTCAATCTTCAATCCTCAATCCTCAATCCTCGATTCTCAATCCTCAATCCTCAATCTTCTGACCTCAAACATCAATAATCAACCCTCAGTCCTCGTCCTCAATCCACAACCCTCAGTCCTCAATCCTCAATCTTCAATCATCAATATTCGATCTTCAATCCTCAACCCACAATCCTCGATCCTCAATCCACAATCCTCAATCTTCAATCCTCAATACTCAATCTTCAATCCTCAATCCTCAATCCTCAATACTCAATCCTCAATCCTCAGTCCTCAATCCTCACTCTTCAATCCTCAATACTCAATCTTCAATCCTCAATCCTCAATCCTCAATCCTCAATCCTCAGTCCTCAATCCTCAATACTCAATCTTCAATCCTCAATCCTCAGTCCTCAATCCTCAATCTTCAATCCTCAATACTCAGTCTTCAATCCTCAATCCTCAATCCTCAATCCTCAATCCTCAGTCCTCAATCCTCAATACTCAATCTTCAATCCTCAATCCTCAGTCCTCAAACCTCAATTCTGAATCCTCAATCCTGAATCCGAAATCTTCAGCCCTCAGTCCTCAACAATCAGTTGCCAATCATCAATCCTCAATAGAATATCCTCAATTCACAGTCTTCAATACTCAATACTCAATCTGCAATCTTCGAATCTGCATATCTCTATCGACAAACGTCAATTCTCATCACTCAACCCTCAACACTCAGACATCAATGTTAAATCCTCAATCCTCAATTCTCTATCTTCAATCCTAAATACTGAATCTTCAACACTCAATCCTCAATCCTCAATCCTCAATCCTCAAACCTCAGTCCTCATCCTCAATTCTCAATTCTCAATCCTCAATCCTCAATCCTCAGCCCTCTATCTTCAATCCTAAATAATCAATCTCCAATACTAGATCCTCAATCCCCAATCCTCAATCCTCAATACCCAATCCTAAATCTTCAATCCTCAATCCTCAATTATCAATTCTCAATCCTCAATCCTCAATTCTCTGTCCTCAAACCTCAATCCTCAACCCTCAGTCCTCGTCCTCAAACCTCAACCCTCAATCCTCAATCCTCAACCTTCAATCCTCAATCGTCAATCCTCAATTCTCAATCCTCATTCTTCAATCCTCATTACCCAATCCACAATCCTCATTCCTCAATCCTCAATCCTCAATTCTCAACCCTCAATCCTCAATAATCATTCTTCAATCCTCAATTCTCAGTCTTCAAACCTCAATTCTGAATCCTCAATCCTGAATCCTCAATCTTCAGGCCTCAGTCCTCAGCAATCAGTTGACAATCCTCAATCCTCTATAGAATATCCTCAATTCACAGTTTTCAATACTCAATACTCAATCTGCAATCTTCAAACCTCTATCCACAAACATCAATTCTCATCACTGAACCCTCAACACTCAGTCCTCAATGTTCAGTACACAATCTTCAACCCACAATCCTCAATCGTCAATCTTCAATCCTCAATCCTCAATCTTCAATCCTCAATCCTCAATCCTCAATCCTCAATCCTCATTCTTCAATCCTCAATACCCAATCCTCAATCTTCAATCCTCAATCCTCAATCCTCAATTCTCAATCCTCAATTCTCAGTCCTCAGTCCTCAAACCTCAACCCTCAACCCGCAGCCCTCATCGTCAATTCTCAATCCTCAATCCTCAATCCTCAATCTTCAATCCTCAATACTCAATCTTCAATCCACAATCCTCAATCTTCAATCCTCAATACTCAATCTTCAATCCACAATCCTCAATCTTCAATCCTCAATACTGAATCTTCAATCCTCAATCCTCAATCCTCAATACTCAATCCTCAATCCTCAGTCCTCAATCCTCAATCTTCTACCTCAATACACAATCTTCAATCCTCAATCCTCAATCCTCAATACTCAATCCTCAATCCTCAGTCCTCAATCCTCAATCTTCAATCCTCAATCCTCAATCTACAATCATCAATATTCAATCTTCAATCCTCAATCCTCAATCCTCGATACTCAATCCTCAATCCTCAATGTTCAATCCTCAATACCCAATCCTCAATCTTCAATCCTCAATCCTCAATCCTCAATCCTCAATCCTCAATTCTCAATCCTCAAACCTCAGTCCTCAGTCCTCAAACCTCAATCCTCAACCCTCAGCCCTCATCGTCAATTCTCAATCCTCAATTCTCAATCCTCATTCTTCAATCCTCAATACTCAATCTTCAATCCACAATCCTCACTCTTCAATCCTCAATACTCAATCCTCAATTCTCAATCCTCAATCCTCAGTCCTCAGTCCTTAAACCTCAACCCTCAACCCTCAGCCCTCATCCTCAATCCTCAATCCTCAATCCTCAATCCTCAATCTTCAATCCTCAATACTCAATCTTCAATACTCAATCCTCAATCCTCAGTCCTCTAACCTCAATTCTGAATCCTCAACCCTGAATCCTCTATCTACAGCCCTCAGTCCTCAATCCTCAATATTCAATCCTCAATACTCAATCTTCAATCCTCGATTCTCAATCCTCAATCCTCAATCTTCTGACCTCAAACATCAATAATCAACCCTCAGTCCTCGTCCTCAATCCACAACCCTCAGTCCTCGATCCTCAATCTTCAATCATCAATATTCAATCTTCAATCCTCAACCCACAATACTCGATCCTCAATCCTCAATACTCAATGTTCAATCCTCAATACCCAATCCTCAATCTTCAATCCTCAATCCTCAATCCTCAATCCTCAATTCTCAATCCTCAATTCTCAGCCCTCAGTCCTCAAACCTCAACCCTCAACCCGCAGCCCTCATCGTCAATTCTCAATCCTCAATCCTCAATCCTTAATCTTCAATCCTCAATACTCAATCTTCAATCCACAATCCTCAATCTTCAATCCTCGATACTGAATCTTCAATCCTCAATCCTCAATCCTCAATACTCAATCCTCAATCCTCAGTCCTCAATCCTCAATCTTCTACCTCAATACTCAATCTTCAATCCTCAATCCTCAATCCTCAATACTCAATCCTCAATCCTCAGTCCTCAATCCTCAATCTTCAATCCTCAATCCTCAATCTACAATCATCAATATTCAATCTTCAATCCTCAATCCTCAATCCTCGATACTCAATCCTCAATCCTCAATGTTCAATCCTCAATACCCAATCCTCAATCTTCAATCCTCAATCCTCAATCCTCAATCCTCAATCCTCAATTCTCAATCCTCAATCCTCAGTCCTCAGTCCTCAAACCTCAATCCTCAACCCTCAGCCCTCATCGTCAATTCTCAATCCTCAATTCACAATCCTCATTCTTCAATCCTCAATACTCAATCTTCAACCCACAATCCTCAATCTTCAATCCTCAATACTCAGTCCTCATCCTCAATTCTCAATTCTCAATCCTCAATCCTCAATCCTCAACCCTCTATCTTCAATCCTAAATAATCAATCTCCAATACTAGATCCTCAATCCCCAATCCTCAATCCTCAATACCCAACCCTAAATCTTCAATCCTCAATCCTCAATTATCAATTCTCAATCCTCAATCCTCAATTCTCTGTCCTCAAACCTCAATCCTCAACCCTCAGTCCTCGTCCTCAAACCTCAACCCTCAATCCTCAATCCTCAACCTTCAATCCTCAATCGTCAATCCTCAATTCTCAATCCTCATTCTTCAATCCTCATTACCCAATCCACAATCCTCATTCCTCAATCCTCAATCCTCAATTCTCAACCCTCAATCCTCAATAATCATTCTTCAATCCTCAATTCTCAGTCTTCAAACCTCAATTCTGAATCCTCAATCCTGAATCCTCAATCTTCAGGCCTCAGTCCTCAGCAATCAGTTGACAATCCTCAATCCTCTATAGAATATCCTCAATTCACAGTTTTCAATACTCAATACTCAATCTGCAATCTTCAAACCTCTATCCACAAACATCAATTCTCATCACTGAACCCTCAACACTCAGTCCTCAATGTTCAATACACAATCTTCAACCCACAATCCTCAATCGTCAATCTTCAATCCTCAATACTCAATCTTCAATCCTCTATCCTCAATCCTCAATCCTCAATCCTCATTCTTCAATCCTCAATACCCAATCCTCAATCTTCAATCCTCAATCCTCAATCCTCAATTCTCAATCCTCAATTCTCAGTCCTCAGTCCTCAAACCTCAACCCTCAACCCGCAGCCCTCATCGTCAATTCTCAATCCTCAATCCTCAATCCTCAATCTTCAATCCTCAATACTCAATCTTCAATCCACAATCCTCAATCTTCAATCCTCAATACTCAATCTTCAATCCACAATCCTCAATCTTCAATCCTCAATACTGAATCTTCAATCCTCAATCCTCAATCCTCAATACTCAATCCTCAATCCTCAGTCCTCAATCCTCAATCTTCTACCTCAATACACAATCTTCAATCCTCAATCCTCGATACTCAATCCTCAATCCTCAATGTTCAATCCTCAATACCCAATCCTCAATCTTCAATCCTCAATCCTCAATCCTCAATCCTCAATCCTCAATTCTCAATCCTCAAACCTCAGTCCTCAGTCCTCAAACCTCAATCCTCAACCCTCAGCCCTCATCGTCAATTCTCAATCCTCAATTCTCAATCCTCATTCTTCAATCCTCAATACTCAATCTTCAATCCACAATCCTCACTCTTCAATCCTCAATACTCAATCCTCAATTCTCAATCCTCAATCCTCAGTCCTCAGTCCTTAAACCTCAACCCTCAACCCTCAGCCCTCATCCTCAATCCTCAATCCTAAATCCTCAATCCTCAATCTTCAATCCTCAATACTCAATCTTCAATCCTCAATCCTCAATCCTCAGTCCTCAAACCTCAATTCTGAATCCTCAACCCTGAATCCTCTATCTTCAGCCCTCAGTCCTCAATCCTCAATATTCAATCCTCAATACTCAATCTTCAATCCTCGATTCTCAATCCTCAATCCTCAATCTTCTGACCTCAAACATCAATAATCAACCCTCAGTCCTCGTCCTCAATCCACAACCCTCAGTCCTCAATCCTCAATCTTCAATCATCAATATTCAATCTTCAATCCTCAACCCACAATACTCGATCCTCAATCCTCAATACTCAATGTTCAATCCTCAATACCCAATCCTCAATCTTCAATCCTCAATCCTCAATCCTCAATCCTCAATTCTCAATCCTCAATTCTCAGCCCTCAGTCCTCAAACCTCAACCCTCAACCCGCAGCCCTCATCGTCAATTCTCAATCCTCAATCCTCAATCCTCAATCTTCAATCCTCAATACTCAATCTTCAATCCACAATCCTCAATCTTCAATCCTCGATACTGAATCTTCAATCCTCAATCCTCAATCCTCAATACTCAATCCTCAATCCTCAGTCCTCAATCCTCAATCTTCTACCTCAATACTCAATCTTCAATCCTCAATCCTCAATCCTCAATACTCAATCCTCAATCCTCAGTCCTCAATCCTCAATCTTCAATCCTCAATCCTCAATCTACAATCATCAATATTCAATCTTCAATCCTCAATCCTCAATCCTCGATACTCAATCCTCAATCCTCAATGTTCAATCCTCAATACCCAATCCTCAATCTTCAATCCTCAATCCTCAATCCTCAATCCTCAATCCTCAATTCTCAATCCTCAATCCTCAGTCCTCAGTCCTCAAACCTCAATCCTCAACCCTCAGCCCTCATCGTCAATTCTCAATCCTCAATTCACAATCCTCATTCTTCAATCCTCAATACTCAATCTTCAATCCACAATCCTCAATCTTCAATCCTCAATACTCAATCTTCAATCCTCAATCCTCAATCCTCAATACTAAATCCTCAATCCTCAGTCCTCAATCCTCGCTCTTCAATCCTCAATACTCAATCTTCAATCCTCAATCCTCAATCCTCAATCCTCAATCCTCAGTCCTCAATCCTCAATACTCAATCTTCAATCCTCAATCCTCAGTCCTCAAACCTCAATTCTGAATCCTCAATCCTGAATCCTAAATCTTCAGCCCTCTGTCCTCAACAATCAGTTGCCAATCATCAATCCTCAATAGAATACCCTCAATTCACAGTCTTCAATACTCAATACTCAATCTGCAATCTTCGAATCGGCATATCTCTATCCACAAACGTCAATTCTCATCACTCAACCCTCAACACTCAGACCTCAATGTTAAATCCTCAATCCTCAATTCTCTATCTTCAATCCTCAATACTGAATCATCAACACTCAATCCTCAATCCTCAATCCTCAATCCTCAAACCTCAGTCCTCATCCTCAATTCTCAATTCTCAATCCTCAATCCTCAATCCTCAATCCTCAACCCTCTGTCTTCAATCCTAAATAATCAATCTCCAATACTAGATCCTCAATCCCCAATCCTCAATCCTCAATACCCAATCCTAAATCTTCAATCCTCAATCCTCAATTATCAATTCTCAATCCTCAATCCTCAATTCTCTGTCCTCAAACCTCAATCCTCAAGCCTCAGTCCTCGTCCTCAAACCTCAACCCTCAATCCTCAATCCTCAATCTTCAATCCTCAATCCTCAATCCTCAATTCTCAATCCTCATTCTTCAATCCTCATTACCCAATCCACAATCCTCATTCCTCAATCCTCAATCCTCAATTCTCAACCCTCAATCCTCAATAATCATTCTTCAATCCTCAATCCTCAGTCTTCAAACCTCAATTCTGAATCCTCAATCCTGAATCCTCAATCTTCAGGCCTCAGTCCTCAGCAATCAGTTGACAATCCTCAATCCTCAACAGAATATCCTCAATTCACAGTTTTCAATACTCAATACTCAATCTGCAATCTTCAAACCTCTATCCACAAACATCAATTCTCATCACTGAACCCTCATCCTCAATTCTCAATTCTCAATCCTCAATCCTCAATCCTCAACCCTCTATCTTCAATCCTAAATAATCAATCTCCAATACTAGATCCTCAATCCCCAATCCTCAATCCTCAATACCCAATCCTAAATCTTCAATCCTCAATCCTCAATTATCAGTTCTCAATCCTCAATCCTCAATTCTCTGTCCTCAAACCTCAATCCTCAACCCTCAGTCCTCGTCCTCAAACCTCAACCCTCAATCCTCAATCCTCAATCTTCAATCCTCAATCGTCAATCCTCAATTATCAATCCTCATTCTTCAATCCTCATTACCCAATCCACAATCCTCATTCCTCAATCCTCAATCCTCAATTCTCAACCCTCAATCCTCAATAATCATTCTTCAATCCTCAATCCTCAGTCTTCAAACCTCAATTCTGAATCCTCAATCCTGAATCCTCAATCTTCAGGCCTCAGTCCTCAGCAATCAGTTGACAATCCTCAATCCTCTATAGAATATCCTCAATTCACAGTTTTCAATACTCAATACTCAATCTGCAATCTTCAAACCTCTATCCACAAACATCAATTCTCATCACTGAACCCTCAACACTCAGTCCTCAATGTTCAATACACAATCTTCAACCCACAATCCTCAATCGTCAATCTTCAATCCTCAATACTCAATCTTCAATCCTCTACCCTCAATCCTCAATCCTCAATCCTCATTCTTCAATCCTCAATACCCAATCCTCAATCTTCAATCATCAATCCTCAATCCTCAATTCTCAATCCTCAATCCTCAGTCCTCAGTCCTTAAACCTCAATCCTCAACCCTCAGCCCTCATACTCAATCCTCAATCCTCAATCCTCAATCCTCAATCTTCAATCCTCAATACTCAATCTTCAATCCTCAATCCTCAATCCTCAATCCTCAGTCCTCAAACCTCAATTCTGAATCCTCAACCCTGAATCCTCAATCTTCAGCCCTCAGTCCTCAATCCTCAATATTCAATCCTCAATACTCAATCTTCAATCCTCGATCCTCAATCCTAAATCCTCAGTCCTCATTCTTCAATCCTCAATACCCAATCCTCAATCTTCAATCCTCAATCCTCAATCCTCGATTCTCAATCCTCAATCCTCAATCTGCTGACCTCAAACATCAATAATCAACCCTCAGTCCTCGTCCTCAATCCACAACCCTCAGTCCTCAATCCTCAATCTTCAATCATCAATATTCAATCTTCAATCCTCAACCCACAATCCTCGATCCTCAATCCTCAATCCTCAATGTTCAATCCTCAATACCCAATTCTCAATCTTCAATCCTCAATCCTCAATCCTCAATCCTCAATTCTCAATCCTCAATTCTCAGTCCTCAGTCCTCAAACCTCAATCCTCAGCCCTCAGCCCTCATCGTCAATTCTCAATCCTCAATTCTCAATCCTCATTCTTCAATCCTCTATACTCAATCTTCAATCCACAATCCTCGCTCTTCAATCCTCAATACTAAATCCTCAATTCTCAATCCTCAATCCTCAGTCCTCAGTCCTTAAACCTCAATCCTCAACCCTCAGCCCTCATCCTCAATCCTCAATCCTCAATCCTCAATCCTCAATCTTCAATCCTGAATACTCAATCTTCAATCCTCAATCCTCAATCCTCAGTCCTCAAACCTCAATTCTGAATCCTCAACCCTGAATCCTCAATCTTCAGCCCTCAGTCCTCAATCCTCAATATTCAATCCTCAATACTCAATCTTCAATCCTCGATCCTCAATCCTAAATCCTCAGTCCTCATCCTTCAATCCTCAATACCCAATCCTCAATCTTCAATCCTCAATCCTCAATCCTCGATTCTCAATCCTCAATCCTCAATCTTCTGACCTCAAACATCAATAATCAACCCTCAGTCCTCGTTCTCAATCCACAACCCTCAGTCCTCAATCCTCAATCTTCAATCATCAATATTCAATCTTCAATCCTCAACCCACAATCCTCGATCCTCAATTCTCAGTCCTCAGTCCTCAAACCTCAACCCTCAACCCGCAGCCCTCATCGTCAATTCTCAATCCTCAATCCTCAATCCTCAATCTTCAATCCTCAATACTCAATCTTCAATCCACAATCCTCAATCTTCAATCCTCAATACTGAATCTTCAATCCTCAATCCTCAATCCTCAATACTGAATCCTCAATCCTCAGTCCTCAATCCTCAATCTTCTACCTCAATACTCAATCTTCAATCCTCAATCCTCAATCCTCAATACTCAATCCTCAATCCTCAGTCCTCAATCCTCAATCTTCAATCCTCAATCCTCAATCTACAATCATCAATATTCAATCTTCAATCCTCAATCCTCAATCCTCGATACTCAATCCTCAATCCTCAATGTTCAATCCTCAATCCTCAATCCTCAATACTCAATCCTCAATCCTCAGTCCTCAATCCTCAATCTTCAATCCTCAATCCTCAATCTACAATCATCAATATTCAATCTTCAATCCTCAATCCTCAATCCTCGATACTCAATCCTCAATCCTCAATGTTCAATCCTCAATACCCAATCCTCAATCTTCAATACTCAATACTCAATCTTCAATCAGCAATCCTCAATCTTCAATCCTCAATACTCTATCTTTAATCCTCAATCCTCAATCCTCAATACTCAATCCTCAATCCTCAGTCCTCAATCCTCAATCTTCAATCCTCAATACTCAATCTTCAATCCTCAATCCTCAATCCTCAACTCTCAATCCTCATTCTTCAATCCTCATTACCCAATCCACAATCCTCAATCCTCAATCCTCAATTCTCAACCCTCAATCCTCAATAATCATTCTTCAATCCTCAATCCTCAGTCTTCAAACCTCAATTCTGAATCCTCAATCCTGAATCCTCAATCTTCAGGCCTCAGTCCTCAGCAATCAGTTGACAATCCTCAATCCTCAATAGAATATCCTCAATTCACAGTTTTCAATACTCAATACTCAATCTGCAATCTTCAAACCTCTATCCACAAACATCAATTCTCATCACTGAACCCTCAACACTCAGTCCTCAATGTTCAATACTCAATCTTCAGACCACAATCCTCAATCGTCAATCTTCAATCCTCAATACTCAATCTTCAATCCTCTATCCTCAATCCTCAATCCTCAATCCTCATTCTTCAATCCTCAATACCCAATCCTCAATCTTCAATCCTCAATCCTCAATCCTCAATTCTCAATCCTCAATCCTCAGTCCTCAGTCCTCAGTCCTTAAACCTCAATCCTCAACCCTCAGCCCTCATCCTCAATCCTCAATCCTCAATCCTCAATCCTCAATCTTCAATCCTCAATACTCAATCTTCAATTCTCAATCCTCAATCCTCAATCCTCGATTCTCAATCCTCAATCCTCAATCTTCTGACCTCAAACATCAATAATCAACCCTCAGTCATCGTCCTCAATCCACAACCCTCAGTCCTCAATCCTCAATCTTCAATCATCAATATTCAATCTTCAATCCTCAACCCACAATACTCGATCCTCAATCCTCAATACTCAATGTTCAATCCTCAATACCCAATCCTCAATCTTCAATCCTCAATCCTCAATCCTCAATCCTCAATTCTCAATCCTCAATTCTCAGCCCTCAGTCCTCAAACCTCAACCCTCAACCCGCAGCCCTCATCGTCAATTCTCAATCCTCAATCCTCAATCCTCAATCTTCAATCCTCAATACTCAATCTTCAATCCACAATCCTCAATCTTCAATCCTCGATACTGAATCTTCAATCCTCAATCCTCAATCCTCAATACTCAATCCTCAATCCTCAGTCCTCAATCCTCAATCTTCTACCTCAATACTCAATCTTCAATCCTCAATCCTCAATCCTCAATACTCAATCCTCAATCCTCAGTCCTCAATCCTCAATCTTCAATCCTCAATCCTCAATCTACAATCATCAATATTCAATCTTCAATCCTCAATCCTCAATCCTCGATACTCAATCCTCAATCCTCAATGTTCAATCCTCAATACCCAATCCTCAATCTTCAATCCTCAATCCTCAATCCTCAATCCTCAATCCTCAATTCTCAATCCTCAATCCTCAGTCCTCAGTCCTCAAACCTCAATCCTCAACCCTCAGCCCTCATCGTCAATTCTCAATCCTCAATTCTCAATCCTCAATCTTCAATCCTCAATACTCAATCTTCAATCCACAATCCTCAATCTTCAATCCTCAATACTCAATCTTCAATCCTCAATCCTCAATCCTCAATACTAAATCCTCAATCCTCAGTCCTCAATCCTCGCTCTTCAATCCTCAATACTCAATCTTCAATCCTCAATCCTCAATCCTCAATCCTCAATCCTCAGTCCTCAATCCTCAATACTCAATCTTCAATCCTCAATCCTCAGTCCTCAAACCTCAATTCTGAATCCTCAATCCTGAATCCTAAATCTTCAGCCCTCAGTCCTCAACAATCAGTTGCCAATCATCAATCCTCAATAGAATACCCTCAATTCACAGTCTTCAATACTCAATACTCAATCTGCAATCTTCGAATCGGCATATCTCTATCCACAAACGTCAATTCTCATCACTCAACCCTCAACACTCAGACCTCAATGTTAAATCCTCAATCCTCAATTCTCTATCTTCAATCCTCAATACTGAATCATCAACACTCAATCCTCAATCCTCAATCCTCAATCCTCAAACCTCAGTCCTCATCCTCAATTCTCAATTCTCAATCCTCAATCCTCAATCCTCAATCCTCAACCCTCTGTCTTCAATCCTAAATAATCAATCTCCAATACTAGATCCTCAATCCCCAATCCTCAATCCTGAATACCCAATCCTAAATCTTCAATCCTCAATCCTCAATTATCAATTCTCAATCCTCAATCCTCAATTCTCTGTCCTCAAACCTCAATCCTCAACCCTCAGTCCTCGTCCTCAAACCTCAACCCTCAATCCTCAATCCTCAATCTTCAATCCTCAATCCTCAATCCTCAATTCTCAATCCTCATTCTTCAATCCTCATTACCCAATCCACAATCCTCATTCCTCAATCCTCAATCCTCAATTCTCAACCCTCAATCCTCAATAATCATTCTTCAATCCTCAATCCTCAGTCTTCAAACCTCAATTCTGAATCCTCAATCCTGAATCCTCAATCTTCAGGCCTCAGTCCTCAGCAATCAGTTGACAATCCTCAATCCTCAACAGAATATCCTCAATTCACAGTTTTCAATACTCAATACTCAATCTGCAATCTTCAAACCTCTATCCACAAACATCAATTCTCATCACTGAACCCTCATCCTCAATTGTCAATTCTCAATCCTCAATCCTCAATCCTCAACCCTCTATCTTCAATCCTAAATAATCAATCTCCAATACTAGATCCTCAATCCCCAATCCTCAATCCTCAATACCCAATCCTAAATCTTCAATCCTCAATCCTCAATTATCAGTTCTCAATCCTCAATCCTCAATTCTCTGTCCTCAAACCTCAATCCTCAACCCTCAGTCCTCGTCCTCAAACCTCAACCCTCAATCCTCAATCCTCAATCTTCAATCCTCAATCGTCAATCCTCAATTCTCAATCCTCATTCTTCAATCCTCATTACCCAATCCACAATCCTCATTCCTCAATCCTCAATCCTCAATTCTCAACCCTCAATCCTCAATAATCATTCTTCAATCCTCAATCCTCAGTCTTCAAACCTCAATTCTGAATCCTCAATCCTGAATCCTCAATCTTCAGGCCTCAGTCCTCAGCAATCAGTTGACAATCCTCAATCCTCTATAGAATATCCTCAATTCACAGTTTTCAATACTCAATACTCAATCTGCAATCTTCAAACCTCTATCCACAAACATCAATTCTCATCACTGAACCCTCAACACTCAGTCCTCAATGTTCAATACACAATCTTCAACCCACAATCCTCAATCGTCAATCTTCAATCCTCAATACTCAATCTTCAATACTCTACCCTCAATCCTCAATCCTCAATCCTCATTCTTCAATCCTCAATACCCAATCCTCAATCTTCAATCCTCAATCCTCAATCCTCAATTCTCAATCCTCAATCCTCAGTCCTCAGTCCTTAAACCTCAATCCTCAACCCTCAGCCCTCATCCTCAATCCTCAATCCTCAATCCTCAATCCTCAATCTTCAATCCTCAATACTCAATCTTCAATCCTCAATCCTCAATCCTCAGTCCTCAAACCTAAATCCTCAGTCCTCATCCTTCAATCCTCAATACCCAATCCTCAATCTTCATTCCTCAATCCTCAATCCTCGATTCTCAATCCTCAATCCTCAATCTTCTGACCTCAAACATCAATAATCAACCCTCAGTCCTCGTTCTCAATCCACAACCCTCAGTCCTCAATCCTCAATCTTCAATCATCAATATTCAATCTTCAATCCTCAACCCACAATCCTCGATCCTCAATCCTCAATCCTCAATGTTCAATCCTCAATACCCAATCCTCAATCTTCAATCCTCAATACTCAATCTTCAATCCTCGATCCTCAATCCTAAATCCTCAGTCCTCATTCTTCAATCCTCAATACCCAATCCTCAATCTTCAATCCTCAATCCTCAATCCTCGATTCTCAATCCTCAATCCTCAATCTTCTGACCTCAAACATCAATAATCAACCCTCAGTCCTCGTCCTCAATCCACAACCCTCAGTCCTCAATCCTCAATCTTCAATCATCAATATTCAATCTTCAATCCTCAACCCACAATCCTCGATCCTCAATCCTCAATCCTCAATGTTCAATCCTCAATACCCAATCCTCAATCTTCAATCCTCAATCCTCAATCATCAATCCTCGATTCTCAATCCTCAATCCTCAGTCCTCAGTCCTCAAACCTCAACCCTCAACCCGCAGCCCTCATCGTCAATTCTCAATCCTCAACCCTCAACCCGCAGCCCTCATCGTCAATTCTCAATCCTCAATCCTCAAACCTCAATCTTCAATCCTCAATACGCAATCTTCAATCCACAATCCTCAGTCTTCAATCCTCAATACTCAATCTTGAATCCCCAATACTCAATCCTCAATACTCAATCCTCAATCCTCAGTCCTCAATCCTCAATCTTCTACCTCGATACTCAATCTTCAATCCTCAATCCTCAATCCTCAGTACTCAATCCTCAATCCTCAGTCCTCAGTCCTCAAACCTCAATCCTCAACCCTCAGCCCTCATCGTCAATTCTCAATCCTCAATTCTCAATCCTCAATCTTCAATCCTCAATACTCAATCTTCAATCCACAATCCTCAATCTTCAATCCTCAATACTCAATCTTCAATCCTCAATCCTCAATCCTCAATACTCAATCCTCAATCCTCAGTCCTCAATCCTCAATATTCAATCCTCAGTCCTCAATTTACAATCATCAATATTCAATCTTCAATCCTCAATCCTCAATCCTCGATACTCAATCCTCAATCCTCAATGTTCAATCCTCAATACCCAATCCTCAATCTTCAATCCTCAATCCTCAATCCTCAATCCTCAATTCTCAATCCTCAATCCTCAGTCCTCAGTCCTCAAACCTCAATCCTCAACCCTCAGCCCTCATCGTCAATTCTCAATCCTCAATTCTCAATCCTCAATCTTCAATCCTCAATACTCAATCTTCAATCCACAATCCTCAATCTTCAATCCCCAATACTCAATCTTCAATCCTCAATCCTCAATCCTCAATACTCAATCCTCAATCCTCAGTCCTCAATCCTCAATTTTCAATCCTCAATACTCAATCTTCAATCCTCAATCCTCAATCCTCAATCCTCAATCCCCAATCCTCAATCCTCAATACTCAATCTTCAATCCTCAATCCTCAGTCCTGAAACCTCAATTCTGAATCCTCAATCCTGAATCCTAAATCTTCAGCCCTCAGTCCTCAACAATCAGTTGCCAATCATCAATCCTCAATAGAATATCCTCAATTCACAGTCTTCAATACTCAATACTGAATCTGCAATCTTCCAATCTGCATATCTCTATCCACAATCGTCAATTCTCATCACTCAACCCTCAACACTCAGACCTCAATGTTGAATCCTCAATCCTCAATTCTCTATCTTCAATCCTCAATACTGAATCTTCAATACTCAATCCTCAATCCTCAATCCTCAATCCTCAAACCTCAGTCCTCATCCTCAATTCTCAATTCTCAATCCTCAATCCTCAATCCTCAACCCTCTATCTTCAATCCTAAATAATCAATCTCCAATACTAGATCCTCAATTCCCAATCCTCAATCCTCAATACCCAATCCTAAATCTTCAATCCTCAATCCTCATTCTTCAATCCTCAATACCCAATCCTCAATCTTCAATCCTCAATCCTCAATTCTCAATCCTCAATCCTCAATAATCAACCTTCAATCCTCAATCCTCAGTCCTCAAACCTCAATTCTGAATCCACAATCCTGAATCCTCAATGTTCAGCCCTCAGACCTCAACAATCAGTTGACAATCCTCAATCCTCAATAGAATATCCTCAATTCACAGTTTTCAATACTCATTACTCAATCTGCAATCTTCAAACCTCTATCCACAAACATCAATTCTCATCACTGAACCCTCAACACTCAGTCCTCGATGTTCAATACTCAATCTTCAATCCACAAACCTCAAGCGTCAATCTTCAATCCTCAATACTCAATCTTCAATCCTCAATCCACAATCCTCAATCCTCAATCCTCATTCTTCAATCCTCAATACCAAATCCTCAATCTTCAATCCTCAATCCTCAATCCTCAATTCTCAATCCTCAATCCTCAGTCCTCAGTCATTAAACCTCAAACCTCAAACCTCAGCCCTCATCCTCAATCCTCAATACTCAATCCTCAATCCTCAACCCTCAATCCTCAACACTCAATCTTCAATACTCAATCCTCAATCCTCAACCCTCAATCCTCAGTCATCAATCCTCAACCGTCAATACTCAATCCTCAATCCTGAATCCTCAACCCTCAATCCTCAATCCCCAATTCTCAATCCTCAATCTTTAATCCTCAGACCTCAATCCTCAATCCTCAATTCTCAATCCTCAATCCTCAGTCCTCAGTCCTCAAACCTCAACCCTCAACCCGCAGCCCTCATCGTCAATTCTAAATCCTCAATCCTCAATCCTCAATCTTCAATCTTCAATCCTCAATACTCAATCTTCAATCCACAATCCTCAATCTTCAATCCTCAATACTCAATCTTCAATCCTCAATCTTCAATCCTCAATACGCAATCTTCAATCCACAATCCTCAGTCTTCAATCCTCAATACTCAATCTTGAATCCCCAATACTCAATCCTCAATACTCAATCCTCAATCCTCAGTCCTCAATCCTCAATCTTCTACCTCGATACTCAATCTTCAATCCTCAATCCTCAATCCTCAGTACTCAATCCTCAATCCTCAGTCCTCAGTCCTCAAACCTCAATCCTCAACCCTCAGCCCTCATCGTCAATTCTCAATCCTCAATTCTCAATCCTCAATCTTCAATCCTCAATACTCAATCTTCAATCCACAATCCTCAATCTTCAATCCTCAATACTCAATCTTCAATCCTCAATCCTCAATCCTCAATACTCAATCCTCAATCCTCAGTCCTCAATCCTCACTATTCAATCCTCAGTCCTCAATTTACAATCATCAATATTCAATCTTCAATCCTCAATCCTCAATCCTCGATACTCAATCCTCAATCCTCAATGTTCAATCCTCAATACCCAATCCTCAATCTTCAATCCTCAATCCTCAATCCTCAATCCTCAATTCTCAATCCTCAATCCTCAGTCCTCAGTCCTCAAACCTCAATCCTCAACCCTCAGCCCTCATCGTCAATTCTCAATCCTCAATTCTCAATCCTCAATCTTCAATCCTCAATACTCAATCTTCAATCCACAATCCTCAATCTTCAATCCCCAATACTCAATCTTCAATCCTCAATCCTCAATCCTCAATACTCAATCCTCAATCCTCAGTCCTCAATCCTCAATCTTCAATCCTCAATACTCAATCTTCAATCCTCAATCCTCAATCCTCAATCCTCAATCCCCAATCCTCAATCCTCAATACTCAATCTTCAATCCTCAATCCTCAGTCCTCAAACCTCAATTCTGAATCCTCAATCCTGAATCCTAAATCTTCAGCCCTCAGTCCTCAACAATCAGTTGCCAATCATCAATCCTCAATAGAATATCCTCAATTCACAGTCTTCAATACTCAATACTGAATCTGCAATCTTCCAATCTGCATATCTCTATCCACAATCGTCAATTCTCATCACTCAACCCTCAACACTCAGACCTCAATGTTGAATCCTCAATCCTCAATTCTCTATCTTCAATCCTCAATACTGAATCTTCAATACTCAATCCTCAATCCTCAATCCTCAATCCTCAAACCTCAGTCCTCATCCTCAATTCTCAATTCTCAATCCTCAATCCTCAATCCTCAACCCTCTATCTTCAATCCTAAATAATCAATCTCCAATACTAGATCCTCAATCCCCAATCCTCAATCCTCAATACCCAATCCTAAATCTTCAATCCTCAATCCTCATTCTTCAATCCTCAATACCCAATCCTCAATCTTCAATCCTCAATCCTCAATCCTCAATTCTCAATCCTCAATCCTCAATAATCAACCTTCAATCCTCAATCCTCAGTCCTCAAACCTCAATTCTGAATCCTCAATCCTGAATCCTCAATGTTCAGCCCTCAGACCTCAACAATCAGTTGACAATCCTCAATCCTCAATAGAATATCCTCAATTCACAGTTTTCAATACTCATTACTCAATCTGCAATCTTCAAACCTCTATCCACAAACATCAATTCTCATCACTGAACCCTCAACACTCAGTCCTCGATGTTCAATACTCAATCTTCAATCCACAAACCTCAAGCGTCAACCTTCAATCCTCAATACTCAATCTTCAATCCTCTATCCTCAATCCTCAATCCTCAATCCTCATTCTTCAATCCTCAATACCCAATCCACAATCTTCAATCCTCAATCCTCAGTCCTCAATTCTCAATCCTCAATCCTCAGTCCTCAGTCCTTAAACCTAAATCCTCAACACTCAGCCCTCATCCTCAATCCTCAATCCTCAATCCTCAATCCTCAATCCTCAATCTTCAATCCTCAATACTCAATCTTCAATCCTCAGTCCTCAATCCTCAGTCCTCAAACCTCAATTCTGAATCCTCAACCCTGAATCCTCAATCTTCAGCCCTCAGTACTCAATCCTCAATATTCAATCCTCAATACTCAATCTTCAATCCTCGATCCTCAATCCTAAATCCTCAGTCCTCATTCTTCAATCCTCAATACCCAATCCTCAATCTTCAATCCTCAATCCTCAATCCTCGATTCTCAATCCTCAATCCTCAATCTTCTGACCTCAAACATCAATAATCAACCCTCAGTCCTCGTCCTCAATCCACAACCCTCAGTCCTCAATCCTCAATCTTCAATCATCAATATTCAATCTTCAATCCTCAACCCACAATCCACGATCCTCAATTCTCAATCCTCAATGTTCAATCCTCAATACCCAATCCTCAATCTTCAATCCTCAATCCTCAATCCTCAATCCTCAATTCTCAATCCTCAATTCTCAGTCCTCAGTCCTCAAACCTCAACCCTCAACCCGCAGCCCTTATCGTCAATTCTCAATCCTCAATCCTCAATCCTCAATCTTCAATCCTCAATACTCAATCTTCAATCCACAATCCTCAATCTTCAATCCTCAATACTGAATCTTCAATCCTCAATCCTCAATCCTCAATACTCAATCCTCAACCCTCAGTCCTCAATCCTCAGTCTTCTACCTCAATACTCAACCTTCAATCCTCAATCCTCAATCCTCAGTACTCAATCATCAATCCTCAGTCCTCAATCCTCAATCTTCAATCCTCAATCCTCAACCTACGATCATCAATATTCAATCTTCAATCCTCAATCCTCAATCCTCGATACTCAATACTCAATCCTCAATGTTCAATCCTCAATACCCAATCCTCAATCTTCAATCCTCAACCCTCAATCCTCAATCCTCAATCCTCAATTCTCAATCCTCAATCCTCAGTCCTCAGTCCTCAAACCTCAATCCTCAACCCTCAGCCCTCATCGTCAATTCTCAATCCTCAATTCTCTGTCCTCATTCTTCAATCCTCAATGCTCAATCTTCAATCCACAATCCTCAATCTTCAATCCTCAATACCCAATCCTAAATCTTCAATCCTCAATCCTCAATTATCAATTCTCAATCCTCAATCCTCAATTCTCTGTCCTCAAACCTCAATCCTCAACCCTCAGCCCTCGTCCTCAAACCTCAACCATCAATCCTCAATCCTCAATCTTCAATCCTCAATACTCAATCTTCAGTCCACAATCCTCAATCTTCAATCCTCAATACTCAATCTTTAATCCTCAATCCTCAATCCTCAATACTCAATCCTCAATCCTCAGTCCTCAATCCTCAACCTTCAATCCTCAATACTCAATCTTCAATCCTCAATCCTCAATTCTTAATCCTCATTCTTCAATCCTCATTACCCAATCCACAATCCTCATTCCTCAATCCTCAATCCTCAATTCTCAACCCTCAATCCTCAACAATCATTCTTCAATCCTCAATCCTCAGTCTTCAAACCTCAATTCTGAATCCTCAATCCTGAATCCTCAATCTTCAGGCCTCAGTCCTCAGCAATCAGTTGACAATCCTCAATCCTCAATAGAATATCCTCAATTCACAGTTTTCAATACTCAATACTCTATCTGCAATCTTCAAACCTCTATCCACAAACATCCATTCTCATCACTGAACCCTCAACACTCAGTCCTCAGTGTTCAATACTCAATCTTCAACCCACAACCCTCAATCGTCAATCTTCAATTCTCAATACTCAATCTTCAATCCTCTATCCTCAATCCTCAACCCTCAATCCTCATTCTTCAATCCTCAATACCCAATCCTCAATCTTCAATGCTCAATCCTCAATCCTCAATCCTCAGTCCTCAATCCTCAATCCTCAGACCTCAAACCTCAATCCTCAACCGTCAGTCCTCGTCCTCAATCCTCAACACTCAATCCTCAATCCTCAATCTTCAATCATCAATACTCAATATTCAATCCTCAATCTTGAATCCTCAATCCTCAATGCTCAATCTTCAATATTCAACACACAACCCTCAACCACCAATCCTCAATACTCAACCATCAATCCTGAATTCCTAATACTCAATAGTGTATCCTGAATTATCATGGTTCAATGCTCAATCCACAATATTCAATAATCAAATCTCAATCATCAAACATCAATTCTCAACACTCAATCCTCAATCCTCAGTCCTCAGTCCTCAAACCTCAATCCTCAACCCTCAGCCCTCATCGTCAACTCTCAATCCTCAATCCTCAATCCTCAATGTTCAATCCTCAATTCCCAATCCTCAATCTTCAATCCTCAATCCTCAATCCTCAATCCTCAATTCTCAATCCTCAATCCTCAGTCCTCAGTCCTCAAACCTCAACCCTCAACCCGCAGCCCTCATCGTCAATTCTCAATCCTCAATCCTCAATCCTCAAGCTTCAATCCTCAATACGCAATCTTCAATTCACAATCCTCAATCTTCAATCCTCAATACTCAATCTTCAATCCCCAATCCTCAATCCTCAATACTCAATCCTCAATCCTCAGTCCTCAATCCTCAATCTTCTACCTCAATACTCAATCTTCAATCCTCAATCCTCAATCCTCAATACTCAAACCACAATATCCTATCCCCAATCCTCAATCCTCAATATTCAGTTCTCGATCCTCAATCCTCAATCCTCAATACTCAATCCTCAATTCTCTACCTTCAATCATCAACCTGCAGCCATCAATCCTCATTCCTCAATCCTCAGTCCTCAATCCTCAATCCTCAATCCTCAATCCTCAATCCTCAAACCTCAATCCTCAATCCTCAATCCTCAGTCCTCAAACCTCAATTCTGAATCCTCAACCCTGAATCCTCAATCTTCAGCCCTCAGTCCTCAATCCTCAATATTCAATCCTCAATACTCAATCTTCAATCCTCGATCCTCAATCCTAAATCCTCAGTCCTCATCCTTCAATCCTCAATACCCAATCCTCAATCTTCAATCCTCAATCCTCAATCCTCGATTCTCAATCCTCAATCCTCAATCTTCTGACCTCAAACATCAATAATCAACCCTCAGTCCTCGTCCTCAATCCACAACCCTCAGTCCTCAATCCTCAATCTTCAATCATCAATATTCAATCTTCAATCCTCAACCCACAATCCTCGATCCTCAATCCTCAATGTTCAATCCTCAATACCCAATCCTCAATCTTCAATCCTCAATCCTCAATCCTCAATTCTCAATCCTCAATTCTCAGTCCTCAGTCCTCAAACTTCAACCCTCAACCCGCAGCCCTCATCGTCAATTCTCAATCCTCAATCCTCAATCCTCAATCTTCAATCCTCAATACTCAATCTTCAATCCACAATCCTCAATCTTCAATCCTCAATACTGAATCTTCAATCCTCAATCCTCAATCCTCAATACTCAATCCTCAATCCTCAGTCCTCAATCCTCAATCTTCTACCTCAATACTCAATCTTCAATCCTCAATCCTCAATCCTCAATACTCAATCCTCAATCCTCAGTCCTCAATCCTCAATCTTCAATCCTCAATCCTCAATCTACAATCATCAATATTCAATCTTCTATCCTCAATCCTCAATCCTCGATACTCAATACTCAATCCTCAATGTTCAATCCTCAATACCCAATCCTCAATCTTCAATCCTCAATCCTCAATCCTCAATCCTCAATCCTCAATTCTCAATCCTCAATTCTCAGTCCTCAGTCCTCAAACCTCAACCCTCAACCCGCAGCCCTCAATCTTCAATCCTCAATACTCAATCTTCAATCCACAATCCTCAATCTTCAATCCTCAATACTGAATCTTCAATCCTCAATCCTCAATCCTCAATACTCAATCCTCAATCCTCAGTCCTCAATCCTCAATCTTCTACCTCAATACTCAATCTTCAATCCTCAATCCTCAATCCTCAATACTCAATCCTCAATCCTCAGTCCTCAAACCTCAATCTTCAATCCTCAATCCTCAATCTACAATCATCAATATTCAATCTTCAATCCTCAATCCTCAATCCTCGATACTCAATCCTCAATCCTCAATGTTCAATCCTCAATCCTCAATCCTCAATACTCAATCCTCAATCCTCAGTCCTCAATCCTCAATCTTCAATCCTCAATCCTCAATCTACAATCATCAATATTCAATCTTCAATCCTCAATCCTCAATCCTCGATACTCAATCCTCAATCCTCAATGTTCAATCCTCAATACCCAATCCTCAATCTTCAATCCTCAATCCTCAATCCTCAATCCTCAATCCTCAATTCTCAATCCTCAATCCTCAGTCCTCAGTCCTCAAACCTCAATCCTCAACCCTCAGCCCTCATCGTCAATTCTCAATCCTCAATTCACAATCCTCATTCTTCAATCCTCAATACTCAATCTTCAATCCACAATCCTCAATCTTCAATCCTCAATACTCAATCTTCAATCCTCAATCCTCAATCCTCAATACTCAATCCTCAATCCTCCGTCCTCAATCCTCACTCTTCAATCCTCAATACTCAATCTTCAATCCTCAATCCTCAATCCTCAATCCTCAATCCTCAGTCCTCAATCCTCAATACTCAATCTTCAATCCTCAATCCTCAGTCCTCAATCCTCAATCTTCAATCCTCAATACTCAATCTTCAATCCTCAATCCTCAATCCTCAATCCTCAATCCTCAGTCCTCAATCCTCAATACTCAATCTTATATCCTCAATCCTCAGTCCTCAAACCTCAATTCTGAATCCTCAATCCTGAATCCTAAATCTTCAGCCCTCAGTCCTCAACAATCAGTTGCCAATCATCAATCCTCAATAGAATATCCTCAATTCACAGTCTTCAATACTCAATACTCAATCTGCAATCTTCGAATCTGCATATCTCTATCCACAAACGTCAATTCTCATCACTCAACCCTCAACACTCAGACATCAATGTTAAATCCTCAATCCTCAATTCTCTATCTTCAATCCTCAATACTGAATCTTCAACACTCAATCCTCAATCCTCCATCCGCAATCCTCAAACCTCAGTCCTCATCCTCAATTCTCAATTCTCAATCCTCAATCCTCAATCCTCAACCCTCTGTCTTCAATCCTAAATAATCAATCTCCAATACTAGATCCTCAATCCCCAATCCTCAATCCTCAATACCCAATCCTAAATCTTCAATCCTCAATCCTCAATTATCAATTCTCTATCCTCAATCCTCAATTCTCTGTCCTCAAACCTCAATCCTCAACCCTCAGTCCTCGTCCTCAAACCTCAACCCTCAATCCTCAATCCTCAATCTTCAATCCTCAATCGTCAATCCTCAGTTCTCAATCCTCATTCTTCAATCCTCATTACCCAATCCACAATCCTCATTCCTCAATCCTCAATTCTCAATTCTCAACCCTCAATCCTCAATAATCATTCTTCAAGCCTCAATCCTCAGTCTTCAAACCTCAATTCTGAATCCTCAATCCTGAATCCTCAATCTTCAGGCCTCAGTCCTCAGCAATCAGTTGACAATCCTCAATCCTCTATAGAATATCCTCAATTCACAGTTTTCAATACTCAATACTCAATCTGCAATCTTCAAACCTCTATCCACAAACATCAATTCTCATCACTGAACCCTCAACACTCAGTCCTCAATGTTCAATACACAATCTTCAACCCACAATCCTCAATCGTCAATCTTCAATCCTCAATACTCAATCTTCAATCCTCTATCCTCAATCCTCAATCCTCAATCCTCATTCTTCAATCCTCAATACCCAATCCTCAATCTTCAATCCTCAATCCTCAATCCTCAATTCTCAATCCTCAATCCTCAGTCCGCAGTCCTTAAACCTCAATCCTCAACCCTCAGCCCTCATCATCAATCCTCAATCCTCAATCCTCAATCCTCAATCTTCAATCCTCAATACTCAATCTTTAATCCTCAATACTCAATCCTCATTCCTCAAACCTCAATTCTGAATCCTCAACCCTGAATCCTCAATCTTCAGCCCTCAGTCCTCAATCCTCAATATTCAATCCTCAATACTCAATCTTCAATCCTCGATCCTCAATCCTAAATCCTCAGTCCTCATTCTTCAATCCTCAATACCCAATCCTCAATCTTCAATCCTCAATCCTCAATCCTCAATTCTCAATCCTCAGTCCTCAGTCCTTAAACCTCAATCCTCAACCCTCAGCCCTCATCATCAATCCTCAATCCTCAATCCTCAATCCTCAATCTTCAATCCTCAATACTCAATCTTCAATCCTCAATACTCAATCCTCATTCCTCAAACCTCAATTCTGAATCCTCAACCCTGAATCCTCAATCTTCAGCCCTCAGTCCTCAATCCTCAATATTCAATCCTCAATACTCAATCTTCAATCCTCGATCCTCAATCCTAAATCCTCAGTCCTCATTCTTCAATCCGCAATACCCAATCCTCAATCTTCAATCCTCAATCCTCAATCCTCGATTCTCAATCCTCAATCCTCAATCTTCTGACCTCAAACATCAATAATCAACCCTCAGTCCTCGTCCTCAATCCACAACCCTCAGTCCTCAATCCTCAATCTTCAATCATCAATATTCGATCTTCAATCCTCAACCCACAATCCTCGATCCTCAATCCACAATCCTCAATCTTCAATCCTCAATACTCAATCTTCAATCCTCAATCCTCAATCCTCAATACTCAATCCTCAATCCTCAGTCCTCAATCCTCACTCTTCAATCCTCAATACTCAATCTTCAATCCTCAATCCTCAATCCTCAATCCTCAATCCTCAGTCCTCAATCCTCAATACTCAATCTTCAATCCTCAATCCTCAGTCCTCAATCCTCAATCTTCAATCCTCAATACTCAATCTTCAATCCTCAATCCTCAATCCTCAATCCTCAATCCTCAGTCCTCAATCCTCAATACTCAATCTTCAATCCTCAATCCTCAGTCCTCAAACCTCAATTCTGAATCCTCAATCCTGAATCCTAAATCTTCAGCCCTCAGTCCTCAACAATCAGTTGCCAATCATCAATCCTCAATAGAATATCCTCAATTCACAGTCTTCAATACTCAATACTCAATCTGCAATCTTCGAATCTGCATATCTCTATCGACAAACGTCAATTCTCATCACTCAACCCTCAACACTCAGACATCAATGTTAAATCCTCAATCCTCAATTCTCTATCTTCAATCCTAAATACTGAATCTTCAACACTCAATCCTCAATCCTCAATCCTCAATCCTCAAACCTCAGTCCTCATCCTCAATTCTCAATTCTCAATCCTCAATCCTCAATCCTCAGCCCTCTATCTTCAATCCTAAATAATCAATCTCCAATACTAGATCCTCAATCCCCAATCCTCAATCCTCAATACCCAATCCTAAATCTTCAATCCTCAATCCTCAATTATCAATTCTCAATCCTCAATCCTCAATTCTCTGTCCTCAAACCTCAATCCTCAACCCTCAGTCCTCGTCCTCAAACCTCAACCCTCAATCCTCAATCCTCAACCTTCAATACTCAATCGTCAATCCTCAATTCTCAATCCTCATTCTTCAATCCTCATTACCCAATCCACAATCCTCATTCCTCAATCCTCAATCCTCAATTCTCAACCCTCAATCCTCAATAATCATTCTTCAATCCTCAATTCTCAGTCTTCAAACCTCAATTCTGAATCCTCAATCCTGAATCCTCAATCTTCAGGCCTCAGTCCTCAGCAATCAGTTGACAATCCTCAATCCTCTATAGAATATCCTCAATTCACAGTTTTCAATACTCAATACTCAATCTGCAATCTTCAAACCTCTATCCACAAACATCAATTCTCATCACTGAACCCTCAACACTCAGTCCTCAATGTTCAATACACAATCTTCAACCCACAATCCTCAATCGTCAATCTTCAATCCTCAATCCTCAATCTTCAATCCTCAATCCTCAATCCTCAATCCTCATTCTTCAATCCTCAATACCCAATCCTCAATCTTCAATCCTCAATCCTCAATCCTCAATTCTCAATCCTCAATTCTCAGTCCTCAGTCCTCAAACCTCAACCCTCAACCCGCAGCCCTCATCGTCAATTCTCAATCCTCAATCCTCAATCCTCAATCTTCAATCCTCAATACTCAATCTTCAATCCACAATCCTCAATCTTCAATCCTCAATACTCAATCTTCAATCCACAATCCTCAATCTTCAATCCTCAATACTGAATCTTCAATCCTCAATCCTCAATCCTCAATACTCAATCCTCAATCCTCAGTCCTCAATCCTCAATCTTCTACCTCAATACACAATCTTCAATCCTCAATCCTCAATCCTCAATACTCAATCCTCAATCCTCAGTCCTCAATCCTCAATCTTCAATCCTCAATCCTCAATCTACAATCATCAATATTCAATCTTCAATCCTCAATCCTCAATCCTCGATACTCAATCCTCAATCCTCAATGTTCAATCCTCAATACCCAATCCTCAATCTTCAATCCTCAATCCTCAACCCTCGATCCTCAATCCTCAATTCTCAATCCTCAAACCTCAGTCCTCAGTCCTCAAACCTCAATCCTCAACCCTCAGCCCTCATCGTCAATTCTCAATCCTCAATTCTCAATCCTCATTCTTCAATCCTCAATACTCAATCTTCAATCCACAATCCTCACTCTTCAATCCTCAATACTCAATCCTCAATTCTCAATCCTCAATCCTCAGTCCTCAGTCCTTAAACCTCAACCCTCAACCCTCAGCCCTCATCCTCAATCCTCAATCCTCAATCCTCAATCCTCAATCTTCAATCCTCAATACTCAATCTTCAATACTCAATCCTCAATCCTCAGTCCTCAAACCTCAATTCTGAATCCTCAACCCTGAATCCTCTATCTACAGCCCTCAGTCCTCAATCCTCAATATTCAATCCTCAATACTCAATCTTCAATCCTCGATTCTCAATCCTCAATCCTCAATCTTCTGACCTCAAACATCAATAATCAACCCTCAGTCCTCGTCCTCAATCCACAACCCTCAGTCCTCGATCCTCAATCTTCAATCATCAATATTCAATCTTCAATCCTCAACCCACAATACTCGATCCTCAATCCTCAATACTCAATGTTCAATCCTCAATACCCAATCCTCAATCTTCAATCCTCAATCCTCAATCCTCAATCCTCAATTCTCAATCCTCAATTCTCAGCCCTCAGTCCTCAAACCTCAACCCTCAACCCGCAGCCCTCATCGTCAATTCTCAATCCTCAATCCTCAATCCTCAATCTTCAATCCTCAATACTCAATCTTCAATCCACAATCCTCAATCTTCAATCCTCGATACTGAATCTTCAATCCTCAATCCTCAATCCTCAATACTCAATCCTCAATCCCCAGTCCTCAATCCTCAATCTTCTACCTCAATACTCAATCTTCAATCCTCAATCCTCAATCCTCAATACTCAATCCTCAATCCTCAGTCCTCAATCCTCAATCTTCAATCCTCAATCCTCAATCTACAATCATCAATATTCAATCTTCAATCCTCAATCCTCAATCCTCGATACTCAATCCTCAATCCTCAATGTTCAATCCTCAATACCCAATCCTCAATCTTCAATCCTCAATCCTCAATCTTCAATCCTCAATCCTCAATCCTCAATCCTCAATCCTCAATTCTCAATCCTCAATCCTCAGTCCTCAGTCCTCAAACCTCAATCCTCAACCCTCAGCCCTCATCGTCAATTCTCAATCCTCAATTCACAATCCTCATTCTTCAATCCTCAATACTCAATCTTCAATCCACAATCCTCAATCTTCAATCCTCAATACTCAATCTTCAATCCTCAATCCTCAATCCTCAATACTAAATCCTCAATCCTCAGTCCTCAATCCTCGCTCTTCAATCCTCAATACTCAATCTTCAATCCTCAATCCTCAATCCTCAATCCTCAATCCTCAGTCCTCAATCCTCAATACTCAATCTTCAATCCTCAATCCTCAGTCCTCAAACCTCAATTCTGAATCCTCAATCCTGAATCCTAAATCTTCAGCCCTCTGTCCTCAACAATCAGTTGCCAATCATCAATCCTCAATAGAATACCCTCAATTCACAGTCTTCAATACTCAATACTCAATCTGCAATCTTCGAATCGGCATATCTCTATCCACAAACGTCAATTCTCATCACTCAACCCTCAACACTCAGACCTCAATGTTAAATCCTCAATCCTCAATTCTCTATCTTCAATCCTCAATACTGAATCATCAACACTCAATCCTCAATCCTCAATCCTCAATCCTCAAACCTCAGTCCTCATCCTCAATTCTCAATTCTCAATCCTCAATCCTCAATCCTCAATCCTCAACCCTCTGTCTTCAATCCTAAATAATCAATCTCCAATACTAGATCCTCAATCCCCAATCCTCAATCCTCAATACCCAATCCTAAATCTTCAATCCTCAATCCTCAATTATCAATTCTCAATCCTCAATCCTCAATTCTCTGTCCTCAAACCTCAATCCTCAACCCTCAGTCCTCGTCCTCAAACCTCAACCCTCAATCCTCAATCCTCAATCTTCAATCCTCAATCCTCAATCCTCAATTCTCAATCCTCATTCTTCAATCCTCATTACCCAATCCACAATCCTCATTCCTCAATCCTCAATCCTCAATTCTCAACCCTCAATCCTCAATAATCATTCTTCAATCCTCAATCCTCAGTCTTCAAACCTCAATTCTGAATCCTCAATCCTGAATCCTCAATCTTCAGGCCTCAGTCCTCAGCAATCAGTTGACAATCCTCAATCCTCAACAGAATATCCTCAATTCACAGTTTTCAATACTCAATACTCAATCTGCAATCTTCAAACCTCTATCCACAAACATCAATTCTCATCACTGAACCCTCATCCTCAATTCTCAATTCTCAATCCTCAATCCTCAATCCTCAACCCTCTATCTTCAATCCTAAATAATCAATCTCCAATACTAGATCCTCAATCCCCAATCCTCAATCCTCAATACCCAATCCTAAATCTTCAATCCTCAATCCTCAATTATCAGTTCTCAATCCTCAATCCTCAATTCTCTGTCCTCAAACCTCAATCCTCAACCCTCAGTCCTCGTCCTCAAACCTCAACCCTCAATCCTCAATCCTCAATCTTCAATCCTCAATCGTCAATCCTCAATTATCAATCCTCATTCTTCAATCCTCATTACCCAATCCACAATCCTCATTCCTCAATCCTCAATCCTCAATTCTCAACCCTCAATCCTCAATAATCATTCTTCAATCCTCAATCCTCAGTCTTCAAACCTCAATTCTGAATCCTCAATCTTCAGGCCTCAGTCCTCAGCAATCAGTTGACAATCCTCAATCCTCTATAGAATATCCTCAATTCACAGTTTTCAATACTCAATACTCAATCTGCAATCTTCAAACCTCTATCCACAAACATCAATTCTCATCACTGAACCCTCAACACTCAGTCCTCAATGTTCAATACACAATCTTCAACCCACAATCCTCAATCGTCAATCTTCAATCCTCAATACTCAATCTTCAATCCTCTACCCTCAATCCTCAATCCTCAATCCTCATTCTTCAATCCTCAATACCCAATCCTCAATCTTCAATCATCAATCCTCAATCCTCAATTCTCAATCCTCAATCCTCAGTCCTCAGTCCTTAAACCTCAATCCTCAACCCTCAGCCCTCATACTCAATCCTCAATCCTCAATCCTCAATCCTCAATCTTCAATCCTCAATACTCAATCTTCAATCCTCAATCCTCAATCCTCAGTCCTCAAACCTCAATTCTGAATCCTCAACCCTGAATCCTCAATCTTCAGCCCTCAGTCCTCAATCCTCAATATTCAATCCTCAATACTCAATCTTCAATCCTCGATCCTCAATCCTAAATCCTCAGTCCTCATTCTTCAATCCTCAATACCCAATCCTCAATCTTCAATCCTCAATCCTCAATCCTCGATTCTCAATCCTCAATCCTCAATCTGCTGACCTCAAACATCAATAATCAACCCTCAGTCCTCGTCCTCAATCCACAACCCTCAGTCCTCAATCCTCAATCTTCAATCATCAATATTCAATCTTCAATCCTCAACCCACAATCCTCGATCCTCAATCCTCAATCCTCAATGTTCAATCCTCAATACCCAATTCTCAATCTTCAATCCTCAATCCTCAATCCTCAATCCTCAATTCTCAATCCTCAATTCTCAGTCCTCAGTCCTCAAACCTCAACCCTCAACCCGCAGCCCTCAACGTCAATTCTCAATCCTCAATCCTCAATCCTCAATCTTCAATCCTCAATACTCAATCTTCAATCCACAATCCTCAATCTTCAATCCTCAATACTGAATCTTCAATCCTCAATCCTCAATCCTCAATACTCAATCCTCAATCCTCAGTCCTCAATCCTCAATCTTCTACCTCAATACACAATCTTCAATCCTCAATCCTCAATCCTCAATACTCAATCCTCAATCCTCAGTCCTCAATCCTCAATCTTCAATCCTCAATCCTCAATCTACAATCATCAATATTCAATCTTCAATCCTCAATCCTCAATCCTCGATACTCAATCCTCAATCCTCAATGTTCAATCCTCAATACCCAATCCTCAATCTTCAATCCTCAATCCTCAATCCTCAATCCTCAATCCTCAATTCTCAATCCTCAGTCCTCAGTCCTCAGTCCTCAAACCTCAATCCTCAGCCCTCAGCCCTCATCGTCAATTCTCAATCCTCAATTCTCAATCCTCATTCTTCAATCCTCTATACTCAATCTTCAATCCACAATCCTCGCTCTTCAATCCTCAATACTAAATCCTCAATTCTCAATCCTCAATCCTCAGTCCTCAGTCCTTAAACCTCAATCCTCGACCCTCAGCCCTCATCCTCAATCCTCAATCCTCAATCCTCAATCCTCAATCTTCAATCCTGAATACTCAATCTTCAATCCTCAATCCTCAATCCTCAGTCCTCAAACCTCAATTCTGAATCCTCAACCCTGAATCCTCAATCTTCAGCCCTCAGTCCTCAATCCTCAATATTCAATCCTCAAAACTCAATCTTCAATCCTCGATCCTCAATCCTAAATCCTCAGTCCTCATCCTTCAATCCTCAATACCCAATCCTCAATCTTCAATCCTCAATCCTCAATCCTCGATTCTCAATCCTCAATCCTCAATCTTCTGACCTCAAACATCAATAATCAACCCTCAGTCCTCGTTCTCAATCCACAACCCTCAGTCCTCAATCCTCAATCTTCAATCATCAATATTCAATCTTCAATCCTCAACCCACAATCCTCGATCCTCAATTCTCAGTCCTCAGTCCTCAAACCTCAACCCTCAACCCGCAGCCCTCATCGTCAATTCTCAATCCTCAATCCTCAATCCTCAATCTTCAATCCTCAATACTCAATCTTCAATCCACAATCCTCAATCTTCAATCCTCAATACTGAATCTTCAATCCTCAATCCTCAATCCTCAATACTGAATCCTCAATCCTCAGTCCTCAATCCTCAATCTTCTACCTCAATACTCAATCTTCAATCCTCAATCCTCAATCCTCAATACTCAATCCTCAATCCTCAGTCCTCAATCCTCAATCTTCAATCCTCAATCCTCAATCTACAATCATCAATATTGAATCTTCAATCCTCAATCCTCAATCCTCGATACTCAATCCTCAATCCTCAATGTTCAATCCTCAATCCTCAATCCTCAATACTCAATCCTCAATCCTCAGTCCTCAATCCTCAATCTTCAATCCTCAATCCTCAATCTACAATCATCAATATTCAATCTTCAATCCTCAATCCTCAATCCTCAATCCTCGATACTCAATCCTCAATCCTCAATGTTCAATCCTCAATACCCAATCCTCAATCTTCAATACTCAATACTCAATCTTCAATCAGCAATCCTCAATCTTCAATCCTCAATACTCTATCTTTAATCCTCAATCCTCAATCCTCAATACTCAATCCTCAATCCTCAGTCCTCAATCCTCAATCTTCAATCCTCAATACTCAATCTTCAATCCTCAATCCTCAATCCTCAACTCTCAATCCTCATTCTTCAATCCTCATTACCCAATCCACAATCCTCAATCCTCAATCCTCAATTCTCAACCCTCAATCCTCAATAATCATTCTTCAATCCTCAATCCTCAGTCTTCAAACCTCAATTCTGAATCCTCAATCCTGAATCCTCAATCTTCAGGCCTCAGTCCTCAGCAATCAGTTGACAATCCTCAATCCTCAATAGAATATCCTCAATTCACAGTTTTCAATACTCAATACTCAATCTGCAATCTTCAAACCTCTATCCACAAACATCAATTCTCATCACTGAACCCTCAACACTCAGTCCTCAATGTTCAATACTCAATCTTCAGACCACAATCCTCAATCGTCAATCTTCAATCCTCAATACTCAATCTTCAATCCTCTATCCTCAATCCTCAATCCTCAATCCTCATTCTTCAATCCTCAATACCCAATCCTCAATCTTCAATCCTCAATCCTCAATCCTCAATTCTCAATCCTCAATCCTCAGTCCTCAGTCCTCAGTCCTTAAACCTCAATCCTCAACCCTCAGCCCTCATCCTCAATCCTCAATCCTCAATCCTCAATCCTCAATCTTCAATCCTCAATACTCAATCTTCAATTCTCAATCCTCAATCCTCAATCCTCGATTCTCAATCCTCAATCCTCAATACTCAATGTTCAATCCTCAATACCCAATCCTCAATCTTCAATCCTCAATCCTCAATCCTCAATCCTCAATTCTCAATCCTCAATTCTCAGCCCTCAGTCCTCAAACTTCAACCCTCAACCCGCAGCCCTCATCGTCAATTCTCAATCCTCAATCCTCAATCCTCAATCTTCAATCCTCAATACTCAATCTTCAATCCACAATCCTCAATCTTCAATCCTCGATACTGAATCTTCAATCCTCAATCCTCAATCCTCAATACTCAATCCTCAATCCTCAGTCCTCAATCCTCAATCTTCTACCTCAATACTCAATCTTCAATCCTCAATCCTCAATCCTCAATACTCAATCCTCAATCCTCAGTCCTCAATCCTCAATCTTCAATCCTCAATCCTCAATCTACAATCATCAATATTCAATCTTCAATCCTCAATCCTCAATCCTCGATACTCAATCCTCAATCCTCAATGTTCAATCCTCAATACCCAATCCTCAATCTTCAATCCTCAATCCTCAATCCTCAATCCTCAATCCTCAATTCTCAATCCTCAATCCTCAGTCCTCAGTCCTCAAACCTCAATCCTCAACCCTCAGCCCTCATCGTCAATTCTCAATCCTCAATTCACAATCCTCATTCTTCAATCCTCAATACTCAATCTTCAATCCACAATCCTCAATCTTCAATCCTCAATACTCAATCTTCAATCCTCAATCCTCAATCCTCAATACTAAATCCTCAATCCTCAGTCCTCAATCCTCGCTCTTCAATCCTCAATACTCAATCTTCAATCCTCAATCCTCAATCCTCAATCCTCAATCCTCAGTCCTCAATCCTCAATACTCAATCTTCAATCCTCAATCCTCAGTCCTCAAACCTCAATTCTGAATCCTCAATCCTGAATCCTAAATCTTCAGCCCTCAGTCCTCAACAATCAGTTGCCAATCATCAATCCTCAATAGAATACCCTCAATTCACAGTCTTCAATACTCAATACTCAATCTGCAATCTTCGAATCGGCATATCTCTATCCACAAACGTCAATTCTCATCACTCAACCCTCAACACTCAGACCTCAATGTTAAATCCTCAATCCTCAATTCTCTATCTTCAATCCTCAATACTGAATCATCAACACTCAATCCTCAATCCTCAATCCTCAATCCTCAAACCTCAGTCCTCATCCTCAATTCTCAATTCTCAATCCTCAATCCTCAATCCTCAATCCTCAACCCTCTGTCTTCAATCCTAAATAATCAATCTCCAATACTAGATCCTCAATCCCCAATCCTCAATCCTGAATACCCAATCCTAAATCTTCAATCCTCAATCCTCAATTATCAATTCTCAATCCTCAATCCTCAATTCTCTGTCCTCAAACCTCAATCCTCAACCCTCAGTCCTCGTCCTCAAACCTCAACCCTCAATCCTCAATCCTCAATCTTCAATCCTCAATCCTCAATCCTCAATTCTCAATCCTCATTCTTCAATCCTCATTACCCAATCCACAATCCTCATTCCTCAATCCTCAATCCTCAATTCTCAACCCTCAATCCTCAATAATCATTCTTCAATCCTCAATCCTCAGTCTTCAAACCTCAATTCTGAATCCTCAATCCTGAATCCTCAATCTTCAGGCCTCAGTCCTCAGCAATCAGTTGACAATCCTCAATCCTCAACAGAATATCCTCAATTCACAGTTTTCAATACTCAATACTCAATCTGCAATCTTCAAACCTCTATCCACAAACATCAATTCTCATCACTGAACCCTCATCCTCAATTGTCAATTCTCAATCCTCAATCCTCAATCCTCAACCCTCTATCTTCAATCCTAAATAATCAATCTCCAATACTAGATCCTCAATCCCCAATCCTCAATCCTCAATACCCAATCCTAAATCTTCAATCCTCAATCCTCAATTATCAGTTCTCAATCCTCAATCCTCAATTCTCTGTCCTCAAACCTCAATCCTCAACCCTCAGTCCTCGTCCTCAAACCTCAACCCTCAATCCTCAATCCTCAATCTTCAATCCTCAATCGTCAATCCTCAATTCTCAATCCTCATTCTTCAATCCTCATTACCCAATCCACAATCCTCATTCCTCAATCCTCAATCCTCAATTCTCAACCCTCAATCCTCAATAATCATTCTTCAATCCTCAATCCTCAGTCTTCAAACCTCAATTCTGAATCCTCAATCCTGAATCCTCAATCTTCAGGCCTCAGTCCTCAGCAATCAGTTGACAATCCTCAATCCTCTATAGAATATCCTCAATTCACAGTTTTCAATACTCAATACTCAATCTGCAATCTTCAAACCTCTATCCACAAACATCAATTCTCATCACTGAACCCTCAACACTCAGTCCTCAATGTTCAATACACAATCTTCAACCCACAATCCTCAATCGTCAATCTTCAATCCTCAATACTCAATCTTCAATACTCTACCCTCAATCCTCAATCCTCAATCCTCATTCTTCAATCCTCAATACCCAATCCTCAATCTTCAATCCTCAATCCTCAATCCTCAATTCTCAATCCTCAATCCTCAGTCCTCAGTCCTTAAACCTCAATCCTCAACCCTCAGCCCTCATCCTCAATCCTCAATCCTCAACCCTCAATCCTCAATCCTCAATCTTCAATCCTCAATCGTCAATCCTCAATTCTCAATCCTCATTCTTCAATCCTCATTACCCAATCCACAATCCTCATTCCTCAATCATCAATCCTCAATTCTCAACCCTCAATCCTCAATAATCATTCTTCAATCCTCAATCCTCAATCCTCAATACTCAATCCTCAATCCTCAGTCCTCAATCCTCAATCTTCTACCTCAATACACAATCTTCAATCCTCAATCCTCAATCCTCAATACTCAGTCCTCAATCCTCAGTCCTCAATCCTCAATCTTCAATCCTCAATCCTCAATCTACAATCATCAATATTCAATCTTCAATCCTCAATCCTCAATCCTCGATACTCAATCCTCAATCCACAATGTTCAATCCTCAATACCCAATCCTCAATCTTCAATCCTCAATCCTCAATCCTCAATCCTCAATCCTCAATTCTCAATCCTCAGTCCTCAGTCCTCAGTCCTCAAACCTCAATCCTCAGCCCTCAGCCCTCATCGTCAATTCTCAATCCTCAATTCTCAATCCTCATTCTTCAATCCTCAATACTCAATCTTCAATCCACAATCCTCGCTCTTCAATCCTCAATACTCAATCCTCAATTCTCAATCCTCAATCCTCAGTCCTCAGTCCTTAAACCTCAATCCTCAACCCTCAGCCCTCATCCTCAATCCTCAATCCTCAATCCTCAGTCCTCAGTCCTCAAACCTCAACCCTCAACCCGCAGCCCTCATCGTCAATTCTCAATCCTCAACCCTCAACCCGCAGCCCTCATCGTCAATTCTCAATCCTCAATCCTCAAACCTCAATCTTCAATCCTCAATACGCAATCTTCAATCCACAATCCTCAGTCTTCAATCCTCAATACTCAATCTTGAATCCCCAATACTCAATCCTCAATACTCAATCCTCAATCCTCAGTCCTCAATCCTCAATCTTCTACCTCGATACTCAATCTTCAATCCTCAATCCTCAATCCTCAGTACTCAATCCTCAATCCTCAGTCCTCAGTCCTCAAACCTCAATCCTCAACCCTCAGCCCTCATCGTCAATTCTCAATCCTCAATTCTCAATCCTCAATCTTCAATCCTCAATACTCAATCTTCAATCCACAATCCTCAATCTTCAATCCTCAATACTCAATCTTCAATCCTCAATCCTCAATCCTCAATACTCAATCCTCAATCCTCAGTCCTCAATCCTCAATATTCAATCCTCAGTCCTCAATTTACAATCATCAATATTCAATCTTCAATCCTCAATCCTCAATCCTCGATACTCAATCCTCAATCCTCAATGTTCAATCCTCAATACCCAATCCTCAATCTTCAATCCTCAATCCTCAATCCTCAATCCTCAATTCTCAATCCTCAATCCTCAGTCCTCAGTCCTCAAACCTCAATCCTCAACCCTCAGCCCTCATCGTCAATTCTCAATCCTCAATTCTCAATCCTCAATCTTCAATCCTCAATACTCAATCTTCAATCCACAATCATCAATCTTCAATCCCCAATACTCAATCTTCAATCCTCAATCCTCAATCCTCAATACTCAATCCTCAATCCTCAGTCCTCAATCCTCAATCTTCAATCCTCAATACTCAATCTTCAATCCTCAATCCTCAATCCTCAATCCTCAATCCCCAATCCTCAATCCTCAATACTCAATCTTCAATCCTCAATCCTCAGTCCTCAAACCTCAATTCTGAATCCTCAATCCTGAATCCTAAATCTTCAGCCCTCAGTCCTCAACAATCAGTTGCCAATCATCAATCCTCAATAGAATATCCTCAATTCACAGTCTTCAATACTCAATACTGAATCTGCAATCTTCCAATCTGCATATCTCTATCCACAATCGTCAATTCTCATCACTCAACCCTCAACACTCAGACCTCAATGTTGAATCCTCAATCCTCAATTCTCTATCTTCAATCCTCAATACTGAATCTTCAATACTCAATCCTCAATCCTCAATCCTCAATCCTCAAACCTCAGTCCTCATCCTCAATTCTCAATTCTCAATCCTCAATCCTCAATCCTCAACCCTCTATCTTCAATCCTAAATAATCAATCTCCAATACTAGATCCTCAATCCCCAATCCTCAATCCTCAATACCCAATCCTAAATCTTCAATCCTCAATCCTCATTCTTCAATCCTCAATACCCAATCCTCAATCTTCAATCCTCAATCCTCAATTCTCAATCCTCAATCCTCAATAATCAACCTTCAATCCTCAATCCTCAGTCCTCAAACCTCAATTCTGAATCCTCAATCCTGAATCCTCAATGTTCAGCCCTCAGACCTCAACAATCAGTTGACAATCCTCAATCCTCAATAGAATATCCTCAATTCACAGTTTTCAATACTCATTACTCAATCTGCAATCTTCAAACCTCTATCCACAAACATCAATTCTCATCACTGAACCCTCAACACTCAGTCCTCGATGTTCAATACTCAATCTTCAATCCACAAACCTCAAGCGTCAATCTTCAATCCTCAATACTCAATCTTCAATCCTCAATCCACAATCCTCAATCCTCAATCCTCATTCTTCAATCCTCAATACCAAATCCTCAATCTTCAATCCTCAATCCTCAATCCTCAATTCTCAATCCTCAATCCTCAGTCCTCAGTCCTTAAACCTAAATCCTCAACACTCAGCCCTCATCCTCAATCCTCAATCCTCAATCCTCAATCCTCAATCCTCAATCTTCAATCCTCAATACTCAATCTTCAATCCTCAGTCCTCAATCCTCAGTCCTCAAACCTCAATTCTGAATCCTCAACCCTGAATCCTCAATCTTCAGCCCTCAGTACTCAATCCTCAATATTCAATCCTCAATACTCAATCTTCAATCCTCGATCCTCAATCCTAAATCCTCAGCCCTCATTCTTCAATCCTCAATACCCAATCCTCAATCTTCAATCCTCAATCCTCAATCCTCGATTCTCAATCCTCAATCCTCAATCTTCTGACCTCAAACATCAATAATCAACCCTCAGTCCTCGTCCTCAATCCACAACCCTCAGTCCTCAATCCTCAATCTTCAATCATCAATATTCAATCTTCAATCCTCAACCCACAATCCACGATCCTCAATTCTCAATCCTCAATGTTCAATCCTCAATACCCAATCCTCAATCTTCAATCCTCAATCCTCAATCCTCAATCCTCAATTCTCAATCCTCAATTCTCAGTCCTCAGTCCTCAAACCTCAACCCTCAACCCGCAGCCCTTATCGTCAATTCTCAATCCTCAATCCTCAATCCTCAATCTTCAATCCTCAATACTCAATCTTCAATCCACAATCCTCAATCTTCAATCCTCAATACTGAATCTTCAATCCTCAATCCTCAATCCTCAATACTCAATCCTCAACCCTCAGTCCTCAATCCTCAGTCTTCTACCTCAATACTCAACCTTCAATCCTCAATCCTCAATCCTCAGTACTCAATCCTCAATCCTCAGTCCTCAATCCTCAATCTTCAATCCTCAATCCTCAACCTACGATCATCAATATTCAATCTTCAATCCTCAATCCTCAATCCTCGATACTCAATACTCAATACTCAATCCTCAATGTTCAATCCTCAATACCCAATCCTCAATCTTCAATCCTCAACCCTCAATCCTCAATCCTCAATCCTCAATTCTCAATCCTCAATCCTCAGTCCTCAGTCCTCAAACCTCAATCCTCAACCCTCAGCCCTCATCGTCAATTCTCAATCCTCAATTCTCTATCCTCATTCTTCAATCCTCAATGCTCAATCTTCAATCCACAATCCTCAATCTTCAATCCTCAATACCCAATCCTAAATCTTCAATCCTCAATCCTCAATTATCAATTCTCAATCCTCAATCCTCAATTCTCTGTCCTCAAACCTCAATCCTCAACCCTCAGCCCTCGTCCTCAAACCTCAACCATCAATCCTCAATCCTCAATCTTCAATCCTCAATACTCAATCTTCAATCCACAATCCTCAATCTTCAATCCTCAATACTCAATCTTTAATCCTCAATCCTCAATCCTCAATACTCAATCCTCAATCCTCAGTCCTCAATCCTCAACCTTCAATCCTCAATACTCAATCTTCAATCCTCAATCCTCAATTCTTAATCCTCATTCTTCAATCCTCATTACCCAATCCACAATCCTCATTCCTCAATCCTCAATCCTCAATTCTCAACCCTCAATCCTCAACAATCATTCTTCAATCCTCAATCCTCAGTCTTCAAACCTCAATTCTGAATCCTCAATCCTGAATCCTCAATCTTCAGGCCTCAGTCCTCAGCAATCAGTTGACAATCCTCAATGCTCAATAGAATATCCTCAATTCACAGTTTTCAATACTCAATACTCTATCTGCAATCTTCAAACCTCTATCCACAAACATCCATTCTCATCACTGAACCCTCAACACTCAGTACTCAGTGTTCAATACTCAATCTTCAACCCACAACCCTCAATCGTCAATCTTCAATCCTCAATACTCAATCTTCAATCCTCTATCCTCAATCCTCAACCCTCAATCCTCATTCTTCAATCCTCAATACCCAATCCTCAATCTTCAATGCTCAATCCTCAATCCTCAATCCTCAGTCCTCAATCCTCAATCCTCAGACCTCAAACCTCAATCCTCAACCGTCAGTCCTCGTCCTCAATCCTCAACACTCAATCCTCAATCCTCAATCTTCAATCATCAATACTCAATATTCAATCCTCAATCTTCAATCCTCAATCCTCAATGCTCAATCTTCAATATTCAACACACAACCCTCAACCACCAATCCTCAATACTCAACCATCAATCCTCAATTCCTAATACTCAATAGTGTATCCTGAATTATCATGGTTCAATGCTCAATCCACAATATTCAATAATCAAATCTCAATCATCAAACATCAATTCTCAACACTCAATCCTCAATCCTCAGTCCTCAGTCCTCAAACCTCAATCCTCAACCCTCAGCCCTCATCGTCAACTCTCAATCCTCAATCCTCAATCCTCAATGTTCAATCCTCAATTCCCAATCCTCAATCTTCAATCCTCAATCCTCAATCCTCAATCCTCAATTCTCAATCCTCAATCCTCAGTCCTCAGTCCTCAAACCTCAACCCTCAACCCGCAGCCCTCATCGTCAATTCTCAATCCTCAATCCTCAATCCTCAAGCTTCAATCCTCAATACGCAATCTTCAATTCACAATCCTCAATCTTCAATCCTCAATACTCAATCTTCAATCCCCAATCCTCAATCCTCAATACTCAATCCTCAATCCTCAGTCCTCAATCCTCAATCTTCTACCTCAATACTCAATCTTCAATCCTCAATCCTCAATCCTCAATACTCAAACCACAATATCCTATCCCCAATCCTCAATCCTCAATATTCAATTCTCGATCCTCAATCCTCAATCCTCAATACTCAATCCTCAATTCTCTACCTTCAATCATCAACCTGCAGCCATCAATCCTCATTCCTCAATCCTCAGTCCTCAATCCTCAATCCTCAATCCTCAATCCTCAATCCTCAAACCTCAATCCTCAATCCTCAATCCTCAGTCCTCAAACCTCAATTCTGAATCCTCAACCCTGAATCCTCAATCTTCAGCCCTCAGTCCTCAATCCTCAATATTCAATCCTCAATACTCAATCTTCAATCCTCGATCCTCAATCCTAAATCCTCAGTCCTCATCCTTCAATCCTCAATACCCAATCCTCAATCTTCAATCCTCAATCCTCAATCCTCGATTCTCAATCCTCAATCCTCAATCTTCTGACCTCAAACATCAATAATCAACCCTCAGTCCTCGTCCTCAATCCACAACCCTCAGTCCTCAATCCTCAATCTTCAATCATCAATATTCAATCTTCAATCCTCAACCCACAATCCTCGATCCTCAATCCTCAATGTTCAATCCTCAATACCCAATCCTCAATCTTCAATCCTCAATCCTCAATCCTCAATTCTCAATCCTCAATTCTCAGTCCTCAGTCCTCAAACTTCAACCCTCAACCCGCAGCCCTCATCGTCAATTCTCAATCCTCAATCCTCAATCCTCAATCTTCAATCCTCAATACTCAATCTTCAATCCACAATCCTCAATCTTCAATCCTCAATACTGAATCTTCAATCCTCAATCCTCAATCCTCAATACTCAATCCTCAATCCTCAGTCCTCAATCCTCAATCTTCTACCTCAATACTCAATCTTCAATCCTCAATCCTCAATCCTCAATACTCAATCCTCAATCCTCAGTCCTCAATCCTCAATCTTCAATCCTCAATCCTCAATCTACAATCATCAATATTCAATCTTCAATCCTCAATCCTCAATCCTCGATACTCAATCCTCAATCCTCAATGTTCAATCCTCAATACCCAATCCTCAATCTTCAATCCTCAATCCTCAATCCTCAATCCTCAATCCTCAATTCTCAATCCTCAATCCTCAGTCCTCAGTCCTCAAACCTCAATCCTCAACCCTCAGCCCTCATCGTCAATTCTCAATCCTCAATTCACAATCCTCATTCTTCAATCCTCAATACTCAATCTTCAATCCACAATCCTCAATCTTCTATCCTCAATACTCAATCTTCAACCCTCAATCCTCAATCCTCAATACTCAATCCTCAACCCTCAGTCCTCAATCCTCACCCTTCAATCCTCAATACTCAATCTTCAATCCTCAATCCTCAATCCTCAATCCTCAATCCTCAGTCCTCAATCCTCAATACTCAATCTTCAATCCTCAATCCTCAGTCCTCAAACCTCAATTCTGAATCCTCAATCCTGAATCCTAAATCTTCAGCCCTCAGTCCTCAACAATCAGTTGCCAATCATCAATCCTCAATAGAATACCCTCAATTCACAGTCTCCAATACTCAGTACTCAATCTGCAATCTTCGAATCGGCATATCTCTATACACAAACGTCAATTCTCATCACTCAACCCTCAACACTCAGACCTCAATGTTAAATCCTCAATCCTCAATTCTCTATCCTCAATCCTCAATACTGAATCTTCAACACTCAATCCTCAATCCTCAATCCTCAATCCTCAAACCTCAGTCCTCATCCTCAATTCTCAATTCTCAATCCTCAATCCTCAATCCTCAACCCTCTATCTTCAATCCTAAATAATCAATCTCCAATACTAGATCCTCAATCCCCAATCCTCAATCCTCAATACCCAATCCTAAATCTTCAATCCTCAATCCTCAATTATCAATTCTCAATCCTCAATCCTCAATTCTCTGTCCTCAAACCTCAATCCTCAACCCTCAGCCCTCGTCCTCAAACCTCAACCCTCAATCCTCAATCCTCAATCTTCAATCCTCAATACTCAATCTTCAATCCACAATCCTCAATCTTCAATCCTCAATACTCAATATTTAATCCTCAATCCTCAATCCTCAATACTCAATCCTCAATCCTCAGTCCTCAATCCTCAATCTTCAATCCTCAATACTCAATCTTCAATCCTCAATCCTCAATCCTCAATTCTCAATCCTCATTCTTCAATCCTCATTACCCAATCCAAAATCCTCATTCCTCAATCCTCAATCCTCAATTCTCAACCCGCAATCCTCCATAATCATTCTTCAATCCTCAATCCTCAGTCTTCAAACCTCAATTCTGAATCCTCAATCCTGAATCCTCAATCTTCAGGCCTCAGTCCTCAGCAATCAGTTGACAATCCTCAATCCCCAATAGAATATCATCAATTCACAGTTTTCAATACTCAATACTCAATCTGCAATCTTCAAACCTCTATCCACAAACATCCATTCTCATCACTGAACCCTCAACACTCAGTCCTCAGTGTTCAATACTCAATCTTCAACCCACAATCCTCAATCGTCAATCTTCAATCCTCAATACTCAATTTTCAATCCTCTATCCTCAATCCTCAATCCTCAATCGTCATTCTTCAATCCTCAATACCCAATCCTCAATCTTCAATCCTCAATCCTCAATCCTCAATTCTCAATCCTCAATCCTCAGTCCTCAGTCCTTAAACCTCAATCCTCAACCCTCAGCCCTCATCCTCAATCCTCAATCCTCAATCCTCAATCCTCAATCTTCGATCCTCAATACTCAATCTTCAATCCTCAATCCTCAATCCTCAGTCCTCAAACCTCAATTCTGAATCCTCAAACCTGAATCCTCAATCTTCAGCCCTCAGTCCTCAACAATCAGGTTACAATCCTCAATCCTCAATGGAATATCCACAATTCACAGTTTCCAATACACAATACTCATTCTGCGACCTTCAAATCTCTATCCACAAACATCAATACTCACCACTCAACACTCAACACTCAGTCCTCAATGTTCAATCCTCAATCCTCAATTCTCAATTTTCAATCCTCAATACTCAATCTTTAATCCTCAATCCTCAATCTTCAATCCTCAGTCCTCAATCCTCAATCCTCAATCCTCAATCTTCAATCCTCAATACTCAATCTTCAATCCTTGATCCTCAATCCTAGATCCTCAATCCCCAATCCTCAATCCTCAATACCCAATCCTCAATCTTCAATCCACAATACTCAATCTTCAATCCTCAATCCTCAATCCTCAATACTCAATCCTCAATCCTCAGTCCTCAATCCTGAATCTTCTACCTCAATACTCAATCTTCAATCCACAATCCTCAATCTTCAATCCTCAATACTCAATCTTCAATCCCCAATCCTCAATCCTCAATACTCAATCCTCAATCCTCAGTCCTCAAACCTCAATCTTCTACCTCAATACTCAATCTTCAATCCTCAATCCTCAATCCTCAATACTCAAACCACAATATCCTATCCCCAATCCTCAATCCTCAATATTCAATTCTCGATCCTCAATCCTCAATCCTCAATACTCAATCCTCAATTCTCTACCTTCAATCATCAACCTGCAGCCATCAATCCTCATTCCTCAATCCTCAGTCCTCAATCCTCAATCCTCAATCCTCAATCCTCAATCCTCAAACCTCAATCCTCAATCATCAACCCTCACTCCTCAATCCTCAATCCTCAATCCTCAATCATCAATCCTCAATCCTCAATCCTCAATCCTCAATCCTCAACCCTCAATCCTCAATCCTCAATCCTCAATCCTCAATCCTCAATCCTCAATCCTCAATCCTCAATCCTCAATCCTCAATCCTCTATCCTCATTCTTCAATCCTCAATACCCAATCCTCAATCTTCAACACTCAATCCTCAATCCTCAATCCTCAATCCTCAATCCTCAATCCTCAATCCTCAATCTTCAATCCTCGATACTCAATCTTCAATCCTCAATCCTCGGTCCTCAAACCTCAATTCTGAATCCTCAATCCAGAATCCTCAATCTTCAGCCCTCAGTCCTCAGCAATCAGTTGTCAACACTGAATCCTCAATAGAATATCCTCAATTCACAGTTTTCAATACTCAATACTCAATCTGCATTCTTCAAGCCTCTATCCACAAACATCAATTCTCATCACTCAAACCTCAACACTCAGTCCTCAACGTTCAATCCTCAATCCTCAATCCACAATCCTCAATCGTCAATCCTCAATACTCAATCTTCAATTCACAATCCTCAATCTTCAATCCTCAATCCTCAATCCTCAATACCCAATCCTCAATCTTCAACACTCTATCCTCAATTCTCAATTCTCAATCCTCAATCCTCAGTCCTCAGTCCTCAAACCTCAATACTCAACCCTCAGCCCTCATCCTCAGCCCACAATCCTCAATCCTCAATCCTCTATCCTCAATCTTCAATCCTCAACCTTCAATACTCAATCCTCAATCCTCAATCCTCAATTCTCAATCCTCAATCATCAATGCTCAGTCTTCAATCCTCAACACTCAATCGTTAGTCATCAATCCTCAATCCTCAACCTTCAATCCTCAATCCTCAATCCTGAATCCTCAATCCTCAATCTTCAATCCTCAATCCTCAATCCTCAATATTCAATCCTCAATACTCAATCTTCAATCCTCGATCCTCAATCCTAAATCCTCTGTCCTCATTCTTCAATCCTCAATACCCAATCCTCAATCTTCAATCCTCAATCCTCAATCTTCTGACCTCAAACATCAATAATCAACCCTCAGTCCTCGTCCTCAATCCACAACCCTCAGTCCTCAATCCTCAATCTTCAATCATCAATATTCAATCTTCAATCCTCAACCCTCAATCCTCGATTCTCAATCCTCAATCCTCAATGTTCAATCCTCAATACCCAATCCTCAATCTTCAATCCTCAATCCTCAATCCTCAATCCTCAATCCTCAACCCTCTATCTTCAATCCTAAATAATCAATCTCCAATACTAGATCCTCAATCCCCAATCCTCAATCCTCAATACCCAATCCTAAATCTTCAATCCTCAATCCTCAATTATCAATTCTCAATCCTCAATCCTCAATTCTCTGTCCTCAAACCTCAATCCTCAACCCTCAGTCCTCGTCCTCAAACCTCAACCCTCAATCCTCAATCCTCAATCTTCAATCCTCAATCCTCAATCCTCAATGCTCAATCCTCATTCTTCAATCCTCATTACCCAATCCACAATCCTCATTCCTCAATCCTCAATACTCAATTCTCAACCCTCAATCCTCAATAATCATTCTTCAATCCTCAATCCTCAGTCTTCAAACCTCAATTCTGAATCCTCAATCCTGAATCCTCAATCTTCAGGCCTCAGTCCTCAGCAATCAGTTGACAATCCTCAATCCTCAATAGAATATCCTCAATTCACAGTTTTCATTACTCAATACTCAATCTGCAATCTTCAAACCTCTATCCACAAACATCAATTCTCATCAGTGAACCCTCAACACTCAGTCCTCAATGTTCAATACACAATCTTCAACCCACAATCCTCAATCGTCAATCTTCAATCCTCAATACTCAATCTTCAATCCTCTATCCTCAATCCTCAATCCTCAATCCTCATTCTTCAATCCTCAATACCCAATCCACAATCTTCAATCCTCAATCCTCAGTCCTCAATTCTCAATCCTCAATCCTCGGTCCTCAGTCCTTAAACCTCAATCCTCAACACTCAGCCCTCATCCTCAATCCTCAATCCTCAATCCTCAATCCTCAATCCTCAATCTTCAATCCTCAATACTCAATCTTCAATCCTCAATCCTCAATCCTCAGTCCTCAAACCTCAATTCTGAATCCTCAACCCTGAATCCTCAATCTTCAGCCCTCAGTCCTCAATCCTCAATATTCAATCCTCAATACTCAATCTTCAATCCTCGATCCTCAATCCTAAATCCTCAGTCCTCATTCTTCAATCCTCAATACCCAATCCTCAATCTTCAATCCTCAATCCTCAATCCTCGATTCTCAATCCTCAATCCTCAATCTTCTGACCTCAAACATCAATAATCAACCCTCAGTCCTCGTCCTCAATCCACAACCCTCAGTCCTCAATCCTCAATCTTCAATCATCAATATTCAATCTTCAATCCTCAACCCACAATCCACGATCCTCAATTCTCAATCCTCAATGTTCAATCCTCAATACCCAATCCTCAATCTTCAATCCTCAATCCTCAATCCTCAATCCTCAATCCTCAATTCTCAATCCTCAATCCTCAGTCCTCAGTCCTCAAACCTCAATCCTCAACCCTCAGCCCTCATCGTCAATTCTCAATCCTCAATTCACAATCCTCATTCTTCAATCCTCAATACTCAATCTTCAATCCACAATCCTCAATCTTCTATCCTCAATACTCAATCTTCAACCCTCAATCCTCAATCCTCAATACTCAATCCTCAACCCTCAGTCCTCAATCCTCACCCTTCAATCCTCAATACTCAATCTTCAATCCTCAATCCTCAATCCGCAATCCTCAATCCTCAGTCCTCAATCCTCAATACTCAATCTTCAATCCTCAATCCTCAGTCCTCAAACCTCAATTCTGAATCCTCAATCCTGAATCCTAAATCTTCAGCCCTCAGTCCTCAACAATCAGTTGCCAATCATCAATCCTCAATAGAATACCCTCAATTCACAGTCTCCAATACTCAGTACTCAATCTGCAATCTTCGAATCGGCATATCTCTATACACAAACGTCAATTCTCATCACTCAACCCTCAACACTCAGACCTCAATGTTAAATCCTCAATCCTCAATTCTCTATCCTCAATCCTCAATACTGAATCTTCAACACTCAATCCTCAATCCTCAATCCTCAATCCTCAAACCTCAGTCCTCATCCTCAATTCTCAATTCTCAATCCTCAATCCTCAATCCTCAACCCTCTATCTTCAATCCTAAATAATCAATCTCCAATACTAGATCCTCAATCCCCAATCCTCAATCCTCAATACCCAATCCTAAATCTTCAATCCTCAATCCTCAATTATCAATTCTCAATCCTCAATCCTCAATTCTCTGTCCTCAAACCTCAATCCTCAACCCTCAGCCCTCGTCCTCAAACCTCAACCCTCAATCCTCAATCCTCAATCTTCAATCCTCAATACTCAATCTTCAATCCACAATCCTCAATCTTCAATCCTCAATACTCAATATTTAATCCTCAATCCTCAATCCTCAATACTCAATCCTCAATCCTCAGTCCTCAATCCTCAATCTTCAATCCTCAATACTCAATCTTCAATCCTCAATCCTCAATCCTCAATTCTCAATCCTCATTCTTCAATCCTCATTACCCAATCCAAAATCCTCATTCCTCAATCCTCAATCCTCAATTCTCAACCCGCAATCCTCCATAATCATTCTTCAATCCTCAATCCTCAGTCTTCAAACCTCAATTCTGAATCCTCAATCCTGAATCCTCAATCTTCAGGCCTCAGTCCTCAGCAATCAGTTGACAATCCTCAATCCCCAATAGAATATCATCAATTCACAGTTTTCAATACTCAATACTCAATCTGCAATCTTCAAACCTCTATCCACAAACATCCATTCTCATCACTGAACCCTCAACACTCAGTCCTCAGTGTTCAATACTCAATCTTCAACCCACAATCCTCAATCGTCAATCTTCAATCCTCAATACTCAATTTTCAATCCTCTATCCTCAATCCTCAATCCTCAATCGTCATTCTTCAATCCTCAATACCCAATCCTCAATCTTCAATCCTCAATCCTCAATCCTCAATTCTCAATCCTCAATCCTCAGTCCTCAGTCCTTAAACCTCAATCCTCAACCCTCAGCCCTCATCCTCAATCCTCAATCCTCAATCCTCAATCCTCAATCTTCGATCCTCAATACTCAATCTTCAATCCTCAATCCTCAATCCTCAGTCCTCAAACCTCAATTCTGAATCCTCAAACCTGAATCCTCAATCTTCAGCCCTCAGTCCTCAACAATCAGGTTACAATCCTCAATCCTCAATGGAATATCCACAATTCACAGTTTCCAATACACAATACTCATTCTGCGACCTTCAAATCTCTATCCACAAACATCAATACTCACCACTCAACACTCAACACTCAGTCCTCAATGTTCAATCCTCAATCCTCAATTCTCAATTTTCAATCCTCAATACTCAATCTTTAATCCTCAATCCTCAATCTTCAATCCTCAGTCCTCAATCCTCAATCCTCAATCCTCAATCTTCAATCCTCAATACTCAATCTTCAATCCTTGATCCTCAATCCTAGATCCTCAATCCCCAATCCTCAATCCTCAATACCCAATCCTCAATCTTCAATCCACAATACTCAATCTTCAATCCTCAATCCTCAATCCTCAATACTCAATCCTCAATCCTCAGTCCTCAATCCTGAATCTTCTACCTCAATACTCAATCTTCAATCCACAATCCTCAATCTTCAATCCTCAATACTCAATCTTCAATCCCCAATCCTCAATCCTCAATACTCAATCCTCAATCCTCAGTCCTCAAACCTCAATCTTCTACCTCAATACTCAATCTTCAATCCTCAATCCTCAATCCTCAATACTCAAACCACAATATCCTATCCCCAATCCTCAATCCTCAATATTCAATTCTCGATCCTCAATCCTCAATCCTCAATACTCAATCCTCAATTCTCTACCTTCAATCATCAACCTGCAGCCATCAATCCTCATTCCTCAATCCTCAGTCCTCAATCCTCAATCCTCAATCCTCAATCCTCAATCCTCAAACCTCAATCCTCAATCATCAACCCTCACTCCTCAATCCTCAATCCTCAATCCTCAATCATCAATCCTCAATCCTCAATCCTCAATCCTCAATCCTCAACCCTCAATCCTCAATCCTCAATCCTCAATCCTCAATCCTCAATCCTCAATCCTCAATCCTCAATCCTCAATCCTCAATCCTCTATCCTCATTCTTCAATCCTCAATACCCAATCCTCAATCTTCAACACTCAATCCTCAATCCTCAATCCTCAATCCTCAATCCTCAATCCTCAATCCTCAATCTTCAATCCTCGATACTCAATCTTCAATCCTCAATCCTCGGTCCTCAAACCTCAATTCTGAATCCTCAATCCAGAATCCTCAATCTTCAGCCCTCAGTCCTCAGCAATCAGTTGTCAACACTGAATCCTCAATAGAATATCCTCAATTCACAGTTTTCAATACTCAATACTCAATCTGCATTCTTCAAGCCTCTATCCACAAACATCAATTCTCATCACTCAAACCTCAACACTCAGTCCTCAACGTTCAATCCTCAATCCTCAATCCACAATCCTCAATCGTCAATCCTCAATACTCAATCTTCAATTCACAATCCTCAATCTTCAATCCTCAATCCTCAATCCTCAATACCCAATCCTCAATCTTCAACACTCTATCCTCAATTCTCAATTCTCAATCCTCAATCCTCAGTCCTCAGTCCTCAAACCTCAATACTCAACCCTCAGCCCTCATCCTCAGCCCACAATCCTCAATCCTCAATCCTCTATCCTCAATCTTCAATCCTCAACCTTCAATACTCAATCCTCAATCCTCAATCCTCAATTCTCAATCCTCAATCATCAATGCTCAGTCTTCAATCCTCAACACTCAATCGTTAGTCATCAATCCTCAATCCTCAACCTTCAATCCTCAATCCTCAATCCTGAATCCTCAATCCTCAATCTTCAATCCTCAATCCTCAATCCTCAATATTCAATCCTCAATACTCAATCTTCAATCCTCGATCCTCAATCCTAAATCCTCTGTCCTCATTCTTCAATCCTCAATACCCAATCCTCAATCTTCAATCCTCAATCCTCAATCTTCTGACCTCAAACATCAATAATCAACCCTCAGTCCTCGTCCTCAATCCACAACCCTCAGTCCTCAATCCTCAATCTTCAATCATCAATATTCAATCTTCAATCCTCAACCCTCAATCCTCGATTCTCAATCCTCAATCCTCAATGTTCAATCCTCAATACCCAATCCTCAATCTTCAATCCTCAATCCTCAATCCTCAATCCTCAATCCTCAACCCTCTATCTTCAATCCTAAATAATCAATCTCCAATACTAGATCCTCAATCCCCAATCCTCAATCCTCAATACCCAATCCTAAATCTTCAATCCTCAATCCTCAATTATCAATTCTCAATCCTCAATCCTCAATTCTCTGTCCTCAAACCTCAATCCTCAACCCTCAGTCCTCGTCCTCAAACCTCAACCCTCAATCCTCAATCCTCAATCTTCAATCCTCAATCCTCAATCCTCAATGCTCAATCCTCATTCTTCAATCCTCATTACCCAATCCACAATCCTCATTCCTCAATCCTCAATACTCAATTCTCAACCCTCAATCCTCAATAATCATTCTTCAATCCTCAATCCTCAGTCTTCAAACCTCAATTCTGAATCCTCAATCCTGAATCCTCAATCTTCAGGCCTCAGTCCTCAGCAATCAGTTGACAATCCTCAATCCTCAATAGAATATCCTCAATTCACAGTTTTCATTACTCAATACTCAATCTGCAATCTTCAAACCTCTATCCACAAACATCAATTCTCATCAGTGAACCCTCAACACTCAGTCCTCAATGTTCAATACACAATCTTCAACCCACAATCCTCAATCGTCAATCTTCAATCCTCAATACTCAATCTTCAATCCTCTATCCTCAATCCTCAATCCTCAATCCTCATTCTTCAATCCTCAATACCCAATCCACAATCTTCAATCCTCAATCCTCAGTCCTCAATTCTCAATCCTCAATCCTCGGTCCTCAGTCCTTAAACCTCAATCCTCAACACTCAGCCCTCATCCTCAATCCTCAATCCTCAATCCTCAATCCTCAATCCTCAATCTTCAATCCTCAATACTCAATCTTCAATCCTCAATCCTCAATCCTCAGTCCTCAAACCTCAATTCTGAATCCTCAACCCTGAATCCTCAATCTTCAGCCCTCAGTCCTCAATCCTCAATATTCAATCCTCAATACTCAATCTTCAATCCTCGATCCTCAATCCTAAATCCTCAGTCCTCATTCTTCAATCCTCAATACCCAATCCTCAATCTTCAATCCTCAATCCTCAATCCTCGATTCTCAATCCTCAATCCTCAATCTTCTGACCTCAAACATCAATAATCAACCCTCAGTCCTCGTCCTCAATCCACAACCCTCAGTCCTCAATCCTCAATCTTCAATCATCAATATTCAATCTTCAATCCTCAACCCACAATCCACGATCCTCAATTCTCAATCCTCAATGTTCAATCCTCAATACCCAATCCTCAATCTTCAATCCTCAATCCTCAATCCTCAATCCTCAATTCTCAATCCTCAATTCTCAGTCCTCAGTCCTTAAACCTCAACCCTCAACCCGCAGCCCTTATCGTCAATTCTCAATCCTCAATCCTCAATCCTCAATCTTCAATCCTCAATACTCAATCTTCAATCCACAATCCTCAATCTTCAATCCTCAATACTGAATCTTCAATCCTCAATCCTCAATCCTCAATACTCAATCCTCAACCCTCAGTCCTCAATCCTCAGTCTTCTACCTCAATACTCAACCTTCAATCCTCAATCCTCAATCCTCAGTACTCAATCCTCAATCCTCAGTCCTCAATCCTCAATCTTCAATCCTCAATCCTCAACCTACGATCATCAATATTCAATCTTCAATCCTCAATCCTCAATCCTCGATACTCAATACTCAATCCTCAATGTTCAATCCTCAATACCCAATCCTCAATCTTCAATCCTCAACCCTCAATCCTCAATCCTCAATCCTCAATTCTCAATCCTCAATCCTCAGTCCTCAGTCCTCAAACCTCAATCCTCAACCCTCAGCCCTCATCGTCAATTCTCAATCCTCAATTCTCTATCCTCATTCTTCAATCCTCAATGCTCAATCTTCAATCCACAATCCTCAATCTTCAATCCTCAATACCCAATCCTAAATCTTCAATCCTCAATCCTCAATTATCAATTCTCAATCCTCAATCCTCAATTCTCTGTCCTCAAACCTCAATCCTCAACCCTCAGCCCTCGTCCTCAAACCTCAACCATCAATCCTCAATCCTCAATCTTCAATCCTCAATACTCAATCTTCAATCCACAATCCTCAATCTTCAATCCTCAATACTCAATCTTTAATCCTCAATCCTCAATCCTCAATACTCAATCCTCAATCCTCAGTCCTCAATCCTCAATCATCAATCCTCAATACTCAATCTTCAATCCTCAATCCTCAATCCTCAATTCTTAATCCTCATTCTTCAATCCTCATTACCCAATCCTCAATCTTCAATCCTCAATCCTCAATCCTCAATACCCAATCCTAAATCTTCAATCCTCAATCCTCCATTATCAATTCTCAATCCTCAATCCTCAATTCTCTGTCCTCAAACCTCAATCCTCAACCCTCAGTCCTCGTCCTCAAACCTCAACCCTCAATCCTCAATCCTCAATCTTCAATCCTCAATCCTCAATCCTCAATTCTCAATCCTCATTCTTCAATCCTCATTACCCAATCCACAATCCTCATTCCTCAATCCTCAATACTCAATTCTCAACCCTCAATCCTCAATAATCATTCTTCAATCCTCAATCCTCAGTCTTCAAACCTCAATTCTGAATCCTCAATCCTGAATCCTCAATCTTCAGGCCTCAGTCCTCAGCAATCAGTTGACAATCCTCAATCCTCAATAGAATATCCTCAATTCACAGTTTTCATTACTCAATACTCAATCTGCAATCTTCAAACCTCTATCCACAAACATCAATTCTCATCAGTGAACCCTCAACACTCAGTCCTCAATGTTCAATACACAATCTTCAACCCACAACCCTCAATCGTCAATCTTCAATCCTCTATCCTCAATCCTCAACCCTCAATCCTCATTCTTCAATCCTCAATACCCAATCCTCAATCTTCAATGCTCAATCCTCAATCCTCAATCCTCAGTCCTCAATCCTCAATCCTCAGACCTCAAACCTCAATCCTCAACCGTCAGTCCTCGTCCTCAATCCTCAACACTCAATCCTCAATCCTCAATCTTCAATCATCAATACTCAATATTCAATCCTCAATCTTCAATCCTCAATCCTCAATGCTCAATCTTCAATATTCAACACACAACCCTCAACCACCAATCCTCAATACTCAACCATCAATCCTCAATTCCTAATACTCAATAGTGTATCCTGAATTATCATGGTTCAATGCTCAATCCACAATATTCAATAATCAAATCTCAATCCTCAAACATCAATTCTCAACACTCAATCCTCAATCCTCAGTCCTCAGTCCTCAAACCTCAATCCTCAACCCTCAGCCCTCATCGTCAACTCTCAATCCTCAATCCTCAATCCTCAATGTTCAATCCTCAATTCCCAATCCTCAATCTTCAATCCTCAATCCTCAATCCTCAATCCTCAATTCTCAATCCTCAATCCTCAGTCCTCAGTCCTCAAACCTCAACCCTCAACCCGCAGCCCTCATCGTCAATTCTCAATCCTCAATCCTCAATCCTCAAGCTTCAATCCTCAATACACAATCTTCAATTCACAATCCTCAATCTTCAATCCTCAATACTCAATCTTCAATCCCCAATCCTCAATCCTCAATACTCAATCCTCAATCCTCAGTCCTCAATCCTCAATCTTCTACCTCAATACTCAATCTTCAATCCTCAATCCTCAATCCTCAATACTCAAACCACAATATCCTATCCCCAATCCTCAATCCTCAATATTCAATTCTCGATCCTCAATCCTCAATCCTCAATACTCAATCCTCAATTCTCTACCTTCAATCATCAACCTGCAGCCATCAATCCTCATTCCTCAATCCTCAGTCCTCAATCCTCAATCCTCAATCCTCAATCCTCAAACCTCAATCCTCAATCATCAACCCTCACTCCTCAATCCTCAATCCTCAATCCTCAATCATCAATCCTCAATCCTCAATCCTCAATCCTCAATCCTCAACCCTCAATCCTCAATCCTCAATCCTCAATCCTCAATCCTCAATCCTCAATCCTCAATCCTCAATCCTCAATCCTCTATCCTCATTCTTCAATCCTCAATACCCAATCCTCAATCTTCAACACACAATCCTCAATCCTCAATCCTCAATCCTCAATCCTCAATCGTCAATCCTCAATCTTCAATCCTCGATACTCAATCTTCAATCCTCAATCCTCGGTCCTCAAACCTCAATTCTGAATCCGCAATCATCAATGCTCAGTCTTCAATCCTCAACACTCAATCTTTAGTCATCAATCCTCAATCCTCAACCTTCAATCCTCAATCCTCAATCCTGAATCCTCAATCCTCAATCTTCAATCCTCAATCCTCAATCCTCAATATTCAATCCTCAATACTCAATCTTCAATCCTCGATCCTCAATCCTAAATCCTCTGTCCTCATTCTTCAATCCTCAATACCCAATCCACAATCCTCATTCCTCAATCCTCAATCCTCAATTCTCAACCCTCAATCCTCAATAATCATTCTTCAATCCTCAATCCTCAGTCTTCAAACCTCAATTCTGAATCCTCAATCCTGAATCCTCAATCTTCAGGCCTCAGTCCTCAAACCTCAACCCTCAACCCGCAGCCCTCATCGTCAATTCTCAATCCTCAATCCTCAAACCTCAATCTTCAATCCTCAATACTCAATCTTCAATCCACAGTCCTCAATCTTCAATCCTCAATACTCAATCTTCAATCCTCAATCCTCAATCCTCAACACTCAATCCTCAATCCTCAGTCCTCAATCCTCAATCTTCTACCTCAATACTCAATCTTCAATCCTCAATCCTCAATCCTCAATACTCAATCCTCAATCCTCAGTCCTCAATCCTCAATCTTCAATCCTCAATCCTCAAACTACAATCATCAATATTCAATCTTCAATCCTCAATCCTCAATCCTCGATACTCAATCCTCAATCCTCAATGTTCAATCCTCAATACCCAATCCTCAATACTCAATCTTCAATCCTCAATCCTCAATCCTCAATCCTCAATCCTTAGTCCTCAAACCTCAATTCTGAATCCTCAATCCTGAATCCTAAATCTTCAGCCCTCAGTCCTCAACAATCAGTTGCCAATCATCAATCCTCAATAGAATACCCTCAATTCACAGTCTTCAATACTCAATACTCAATCTGCAATCTTCGAATCTGCATATCTCTATCCACAAACGTCAATTCTCATCACTCAACCCTCAACACTCAGACCTCAATGTTAAATCCTCAATCCTCAATTCTCTATCTTCAATCCTCAATACTGAATCTTCAACACTCAATCCTCAATCCTCAATCCTCAATCCTCAAACCTTAGTCCTCGTCCTCAATTCTCAATTCTCAATCCTCAATCCTCAATCCTCAACCCTCTATCTTCAATCCCAAATAATCAATTTCCAATACTAGATTCTCAATCCCCAATCCTCAATCCTCAATACCCAATCCTATATCTTCAATCCTCAATCCTCAATTATCAATTCTCAATCCTCAATCCTCAATTCTCTGTCCTCAAACCTCAATCCTCAACCCTCAGTCCTCGTCCTCAAACCTCAACCCTCAATCCTCAATCCTCAATCTTCAATCCTCAATACTCAATCTTCAATCCGCAATCCTCAATCTTCAATCGTCAATACTCAATCTTTAATCCTCAATCCTCAATCCTCAATACTCAATCCTCAATCCTCAGTCCTCAATCCTCAATCTTCAATCCTTAATACTCAATCTTCAATCCTCAATCCTCAATCCTCAATTCTCAATCCTCATTCTTCAATCCTCATTACCCAATCCACAATCCTCATTCCTCAATCCTCAATCCTCAATTCTCAACCCTCAATCCTCAATAATCATTCTTCAATCCTCAATCCTCAGTCTTCAAACCTCAATTCTGAATCCTCAATCCTGAATCCTCAATCTTCAGGCCTCAGTCCTCAGCAATCAGTTGACAATCCTCAATCCTCAATAGCATATCCACAATTCACAGTTTTCAATACTCAATACTCAATCTGCAATCTTCAAACCTCTATCCACAAACATCAATTCTCATCACTGAACCCTCAACACTCAGTCCTCAATGTTCAATACTCAATCTTCAACCCACAATCCTCAATCTTCAATCCTCAATCATCAATCCTCAATCCTCAATCCTCAGTCCTCAATCCTCATTACTCAATCTTCAATCCTCAATCCTCAGTCCTCAAACCTCAATTCTGAATCCTCAATCCTGAATCCTAAATCTTCAGCCCTCAGTCCTCAACAATCAGTTGCCAATCATCAATCCTCAATAGAATATCCTCAATTCACAGTCTTCAATACTCAATACTCAATCTGCAATCTTCGAATCTGCATATCTCTATCCACAAACGTCAATTCTCATCACTCAACCCTCAACACTCAGACCTCAATGTTAAATCCTCAATCCTCAATTCTCTATCTTCAATCCTCAATACTGAATCTTCAACACTCAATCATCAATCCTCAATCCTCAATCCTCAAACCTCAGTCCTCATCCTCAATTCCCAATTCTCAATCCTCAATCCTCAATCCTCAACCCTCTATCTTCAATCCTAAATAATCAATCTCCAATACTAGATCCTCAATCCCCAATCCTCAATCCTCAATACCCAATCCTAAATCTTCAATCCTCAATCCTCAATTATCAATTCTCAATCCTCAATCCTCAATTCTCTGTCCTCAAACCTCAATCCTCAACCCTCAGTCCTCGTCCTCAAACCTCAACCCTCAATCCTCAATCCTCAATCTTCAATCCTCAATCCTCAATCCTCAATTCTCAATCCTCATTCTTCAATCCTCATTACCCAATCCACAATCCTCATTCCTCAATCCTCAATCCTCAATTCTCAACCCTCAATCCTCAATAATCATTCTTCAATCCTCAATCCTCAGTCTTCAAACCTCAATTCTGAATCCTCAATCCCGAATCCTCAATCTTCAGGCCTCAGTCCTCAGCAATCAGTTGACAATCCTCAATCCTCAATAGAATATCCTCAATTCACAGTTTTCATTACTCAATACTCAATCTGCAATCTTCAAACCTCTATCCACAAACATCAATTCTCATCACTGAACCCTCAACACTCAGTCCTCAATGTTCAATACACAATCTTCAACCCACAATCCTCAATCGTCAATCTTCAATCCTCAATACTCAATCTTCAATCCTCTATCCTCAATCCTCAATCCTCAATCCTCATTCTTCAATCCTCAATACCCAATCCACAATCTTCAATCCTCAATCCTCAGTCCTCAATTCTCAATCCTCAATCCTCAGTCCTCAGTCCTTAAACCTCAATCCTCAACACTCAGCCCTCATCCTCAATCCTCAATCCTCAATCCTCAATCCTCAATCCTCAATCTTCAATCCTCAATACTCAATCTTCAATCCTCAATCCTCAGTCCTCAGTCCTCAAACCTCAATTCTGAATCCTCAACCCTGAATCCTCAATCTTCAGCCCTCAGTCCTCAATCCTCAATATTCAATCCTCAATACTCAATCTTCAATCCTCGATCCTCAATCCTAAATCCTCAGTCCTCATTCTTCAATCCTCAATACCCAATCCTCAATCTTCAATCCTCAATCCTCAATCCTCGATTCTCAATCCTCAATCCTCAATCTTCTGACCTCAAACATCAATAATCAACCCTCAGTCCTCGTCCTCAATCCACAACCCTCAGTCCTCAATCCTGAATCTTCAATCATCAATATTCAATCTTCAATCCTCAACCAACAATCCACGATCCTCAATTCTCAATCCTCAATGTTCAATCCTCAATACCCAATCCTCAATCTTCAATCCTCAATCCTCAATCCTCAATCCTCAATTCTCAATCCTCAATTCTCAGTCCTCAGTCCTCAAACCTCAACCCTCAACCCGCAGCCCTTATCGTCAATTCTCAATCCTCAATCCTCAATCCTCAATCTTCAATCCTCAATACTCAATCTTCAATCCACAATCCTCAATCTTCAATCCTCAATACTGAATCTTCAATCCTCAATCCTCAATCCTCAATACTCAATCCTCAACCCTCAGTCCTCAATCCTCAGTCTTCTACCTCAATACTCAACCTTCAATCCTCAATCCTCAATCCTCAATACTCAATCCTCAATCCTCAGTCCTCAATCCTCAATCTTCAATCCTCAATCCTCAACCTACGATCATCAATATTCAATCTTCAATCCTCAATCCTCAATCCTCGATACTCAATACTCAATCCTCAATGTTCAATCCTCAATACCCAATCCTCAATCTTCAATCCTCAATCCTCAATCCTCAATCCTCAATCCTCAATTCTCAATCCTCAATCCTCAGTCCTCAGTCCTCAAACCTCAATCCTCAACCCTCAGCCCTCATCGTCAATTCTCAATCCTCAATTCTCTATCCTCATCCTTCAATCCTCAATGCTCAATCTTCAATCCACAATCCTCAATCTTCAATCCTCAATCCTCAATCCTCAATCCTCAATCCTCAATTCTCAATCCTCAATCCTCAGTCCTCAGTCCTCAAACCTCAATCCTCAACCCTCAGCCCTCATCGTCAATTCTCAATCCTCAATTCTCTATCCTCATCCTTCAATCCTCAATGCTCAATCTTCAATCCACAATTCTCAATCTTCAATCCTCAATACTCAATCTTCAATCCTCAATCCTCAATCCTCAATACTCAATCCTCAATCCTCAGTCCTCAATCCTCACTCTTCAATCCTCTATCCTCAATCCTCAATCTTCAATCCTCAATCCTCAATCCTCAATCCTCAATTCTCAATCCTCAATTCTCAGTCCTCAGTCCTCAAACCTCAACCCTCAACCCGCAGCCCTTATCGTCAATTCTCAATCCTCAATCCTCAATCCTCAATCTTCAATCCTCAATACTCAATCTTCAATCCACAATCCTCAATCTTCAATCCTCAATACTGAATCTTCAATCCTCAATCCTCAATCCTCAATACTCAATCCTCAACCCTCAGTCCTCAATCCTAAGTCTTCTACCTCAATACTCAACCTTCAATCCTCAATCCTCAATCCTCAATACTCAATCCTCAATCCTCAGTCCTCAATCCTCAATCTTCAATCCTCAATCCTCAACCTACGATCATCAATATTCAATCTTCAATCCTCAATCCTCAATCCTCGATACTCAATACTCAATCCTCAATGTTCAATCCTCAATACCCAATCCTCAATCTTCAATCCTCAATCCTCAATCCTCAATCCTCAATCCTCAATTCTCAATCCTCAATCCTCAGTCCTCAGTCCTCAAACCTCAATCCTCAACCCTCAGCCCTCATCGTCAATTCTCAATCCTCAATTCTCTATCCTCATCCTTCAATCCTCAATGCTCAATCTTCAATCCACAATCCTCAATCTTCAATCCTCAATACTCAATCTTCAATCCTCAATCCTCAATCCTCAATACTCAATCCTCAATCCTCAGTCCTCAATCCTCACTCTTCAATCCTCAATCCTCAATCCTCAATCCTCAAACCTCAGTCCTCAATCCTCAATCCTCAATACTCAATCCTCAATCCTCAGTCCTCAATCCTCACTCTTCAATCCTCAATCCTCAATCCTCAATCCTCAAACCTCAGTCCTCATCCTCAATTCTCAATTCTCAATCCTCAATCCTCAATCCTCAACCCTCTATCTTCAATCCTAAATAATCAATCTCCAATACTAGATCCTCAATCCCCAATCCTCAATCCTCAATACCCAATCCTAAATCTTCAATCCTCAATCCTCAATTACCAATTCTCAATCCTCAATCCTCAATTCTCTGTCCTCAAACCTCAATCCTCAACCCTCAGCCCTCGTCCTCAAACCTCAACCCTCAATCCTCAATCCTCAATCTTCAATCCTCAATACTCAATCTTCAATCCACAATCCTCAATCTTCAATCCTCAATACTCAATCTTTTATCCTCAATCCTCAATCCTCAATACTCAATCCTCAATCCTCAGTCCTCAATCCTCAATCTTCAATCCTCAATACTCAATCTTCAATCCTCAGTCCTCAAACCTCAATCCTTAACCCTCAGCCCTCATCGTCAATTCTCAATCCTCAATTCTCTATCCTCATCCTTCAATCCTCAATGCTCAATCTTCAATCCACAATCCTCAATCTTCAATCCTCAATACTCAATCTTCAATCCTCAATCCTCAATCCTCAATACTCAATCCTCAATCCTCAGTCCTCAATCCTCACTCTTCAATCCTCTATCCTCAATCCTCAATCCTCAATCCTCATTCTTCAATCCTCAATACCCAATCCACAATCTTCAATCCTCAATCCTCAGTCCTCAATTCTCAATCCTCAATCCTCAGTCCTCAGTCCTTAAACCTCAATCCTCAACACTCAGCCCTCATCCTCAATCCTCAATCCTCAATCCTCAATCCTCAATCCTCAATCTTCAATCCTCAATACTCAATCTTCAATCCTCAATCCTCAATCCTCAGTCCTCAAACCTCAATTCTGAATCCTCAACCCTGAATCCTCAATCTTCAGCCCTCAGTCCTCAATCCTCAATATTCAATCCTCAATACTCAATCTTCAATCCTCGATCCTCAATCCTAAATCCTCAGTCCTCATTCTTCAATCCTCAATACCCAATCCTCAATCTTCAATCCTCAATCCTCAATCCTCGATTCTCAATCCTCAATCCTCAATCTTCTGACATCAAACATCAATAATCAACCCTCAGTCCTCGTCCTCAATCCACAACCCTCAGTCCTCAATCCTCAATTTTCAATCATCAATATTCAATCTTCAATCCTCAACCAACAATCCACGATCCTCAATTCTCAATCCTCAATGTTCAATCCTCAATACCCAATCCTCAATCTTCAATCCTCAATCCTCAATCCTCAATCCTCAATTCTCAATCCTCAATTCTCAGTCCTCAGTCCTCAAACCTCAACCCTCAACCCGCAGCCCTTATCGTCAATTCTCAATCCTCAATCCTCAATACTCAATCTTCAATCCTCAATACTCAATCTTCAATCCACAATCCTCAATCTTCAATCCTCAATACTGAATCTTCAATCCTCAATCCTCAATCCTCAATACTCAATCCTCAACCCTCAGTCCTCAATCCTCAGTCTTCTACCTCAATACTCAACCTTCAATCCTCAATCCTCAATCCTCAATACTCAATCCTCAATCCTCAGTCCTCAATCCTCAATCTTCAATCCTCAATCCTCAACCTACGATCATCAATATTCAATCTTCAATCCTCAATCCTCAATCCTCGATACTCAATACTCAATCCTCAATGTTCAATCCTCAATACCCAATCCTCAATCTTCAATCCTCAATCCTCAATCCTCAATCCTCAATCCTCAATTCTCAATCCTCAATCCTCAGTCCTCAGTCCTCAAACCTCAATCCTCAACCCTCAGCCCTCATCGTCAATTCTCAATCCTCAATTCTCTATCCTCATCCTTCAATCCTCAATGCTCAATCTTCAATCCACAATCCTCAATCTTCAATCCTCAATACTCAATCTTCAATCCTCAATCCTCAATCCTCAATACTCAATCCTCAATCCTCAGTCCTCAATCCTCACTCTTCAATCCTCAATCCTCAATCCTCAATCCTCAAACCTCAGTCCTCAATCCTCAATCCTCAATACTCAATCCTCAATCCTCAGTCCTCAATCCTCACTCTTCAATCCTCAATCCTCAATCCTCAATCCTCAAACCTCAGTCCTCATCCTCAATTCTCAATTCTCAATCCTCAATCCTCAATCCTCAACCCTCTATCTTCAATCCTAAATAATCAATCTCCAATACTAGATCCTCAATCCCCAATCCTCAATCCTCAATACCCAATCCTAAATCTTCAATCCTCAATCCTCAATTACCAATTCTCAATCCTCAATCCTCAATTCTCTGTCCTCAAACCTCAATCCTCAACCCTCAGCCCTCGTCCTCAAACCTCAACCCTCAATCCTCAATCCTCAATCTTCAATCCTCAATACTCAATCTTCAATCCACAATCCTCAATCTTCAATCCTCAATACTCAATCTTTTATCCTCAATCCTCAATCCTCAATACTCAATCCTCAATCCTCAGTCCTCAATCCTCAATCTTCAATCCTCAATACTCAATCTTCAATCCTCAATCCTCAATCCTCAATCCTTAATCCTCATTCTTCAATCCTCATTACCCAATCCACAATCCTCATTCCTCAATCCTCAATCCTCAATTCTCAACCCTCAATCCTCAACAATCATTCTTCAATCCTCAATCCTCAGTCTTCAAACCTCAATTCTGAATCCTCAATCCTGAATCCTCAATCTTCAGACCTCAGTCCTCAGCAATCAGTTGACAATCCTCAATCCTCAATAGAATATCCTCAATTCACAGTTTTCAATACTCAATACTCAATCTGCAATCTTCAAACCTCTATCCACAAACATCCATTCTCATCACTGAACCCTCAACACTCAGTCCTCAGTGTTCAATACTCAATCTTCAACCCACAACCCTCAATCGTCAATCTTCAATCCTCAATACTCAATCTTCAATCCTCTATCCTCAATCCTCAACCCTCAATCCTCATTCTTCAATCCTCAATACCCAATCCTCAATCTTCAATGCTCAATCCTCAATCCTCAATCCTCAGTCCTCAATCCTCAATCCTCAGACCTCAAACCTCAATCCTCAACCGTCAGTCCTCGTCCTCAATCCTCAACACTCAATCCTCAATCCTCAATCTTCAATCATCAATACTCAATATTCAATCCTCAATCTTCAATCCTCAATCCTCAATGCTCAATCTTCAATATTCAACACACAACCCTCAACCACCAATCCTCAATACTCAACCATCAATCCTCAATTCCTAATACTCAATAGTGTATCCTGAATTATCATGGTTCAATGCTCAATCCACAATATTCAATAATCAAATCTCAATCCTCAAACATCAATTCTCAACACTCAATCCTCAATCCTCAGTCCTCAGTCCTCAAACCTCAATCCTCAACCCTCAGCCCTCATCGTCAACTCTCAATCCTCAATCCTCAATCCTCAATGTTCAATCCTCAATACCCAATCCTCAATCTTCAATCCTCAATCCTCAATCCTCAATCCTCAATTCTCAATCCTCAATCCTCAGTCCTCAGTCCTCAAACCTCAACCCTCAACCCGCAGCCCTCATCGTCAATTCTCAATCCTCAATCCTCAATCCTCAAGCTTCAATCCTCAATACACAATCTTCAATCCACAATCCTCAATCTTCAATCCTCAATACTCAATCTTCAATCCCCAATCCTCAATCCTCAATACTCAATCCTCAATCCTCAGTCCTCAATCCTCAATCTTCTACCTCAATACTCAATCTTCAATCCTCAATCCTCAATCCTCAATACTCAATCCACAATATCCTATCCCCAATCCTCAATCCTCAATATTCAATTCTCGATCCTCAATCCTCAATCCTCAATACTCAATCCTCAATTCTCTACCTTCAATCATCAACCTGCAGCCATCAATCCTCATTCCTCAATCCTCAGTCCTCAATCCTCAATCCTCAATCCTCAATCCTCAATCCTCAAACCTCAATCCTCAATCATCAACCCTCACTCCTCAATCCTCAATCCTCAATCCTCAATCATCAATCCTCAATCCTCAATCCTCAATCCTCAATCCTCAACCCTCAATCCTCAATCCTCAATCCTCAATCCTCAATCCTCAATCCTCAATCCTCAATCCTCAAACCTCAATCCTCTATCCTCATTCTTCAATCCTCAATACCCAATCCTCAATCTTCAACACTCAATCCTCAATCCTCAATCCTCAATCCTCAATCCTCAATCCTCAATCCTCAATCTTCAATCCTCGATACTCAATCTTCAATCCTCAATCCTAGGTCCTCAAACCTCAATTCTGAATCCTCTATCCAGAATCCTCAATCTTCAGCCCTCAGTCCTCAGCAATCAGTTGTCAACACTGAATCCTCAATAGAATATCCTCAATTCACAGTTTTCAATACTCAATACTCAATCTGCATTCTTCAAGCCTCTATCCACAAACATCAATTCTCATCACTCAACCCTCAACACTCAGCCCTCAACGTTCAATCCTCAATCCTCAATCCACAATCCTCAATCGTCAATCCTCAATACTCAATCTTCAATTCACAATCCACAATCCTCAATCCTCAATCCTCAATCCTCAATACCCAATCCTCAATCTTCAACACTCTATCCTCAATTCTCAATTCTCAATCCTCAATCCTCAGTCCTCAGTCCTCAAACCTCAATACTCAACCCTCAGCCCTCATCCTCAGCCCACAATCCTCAATCCTCAATCCTCTATCCTCAATCTTCAATCCTCAACCTTCAATACTCAATCCTCAATCCTCAATCCTCAATCCTCAATCCTCAATCATCAATGCTCAGTCTTCAATCCTCAACACTCAATCTTTAGTCATCAATCCTCAATCCTCAACCTTCAATCCTCAATCCTCAATCCTGAATACTCAATCCTCAATCTTCAATCCTCCATCCTCAATCCTCAATATTCAATCCTCAATACTCAATCTTCAATCCTCGATCCTCAATCCTAAATCCTCTGTCCTCATTCTTCAATCCTCAATACCCAATCCTCAATCTTCAATCCTCAATCCTCAATCCTCAATTCTCAATCCTCAATCCTCAATCTTCTGACCTCAAACATCAATAATCAGCCCTCAGTCCTCGTCCTCAATCCACAACCCTCAGTCCTCAATCCTCAATCTTCAATCATCAATATTCAATCTTCAATCCTCAACCCTCAATCCTCGATCCTCAATCCTCAATCCTCAATGTTCAATCCTCAATACCCAATCCTCAATCTTCAATCCACAATCCTCAATCCTCAATCCTCAATTCTCAATCCTCAATCCTCAGTCCTCAGTCCTCAAACCTCAACCCTCAACCCGCAGCCCTCATCGTCAATTCTCAATCCTCAATCCTCAAACCTCAATCTTCAATCCTCAATACCCAATCCTAAATCTTCAATCCTCAATCCTCAATTATCAATTCTCAATCCTCAATCCTCAATTCTCTGTCCTCAAACCTCAATCCTCAACCCTCAGTCCTCGTCCTCAAACCTCAACCCTCAATCCTCAATCCTCAACCTTCAATCCTCAATACTCAATCTTCAATCCGCAATCTACAATCTTCAATCCTCAATACTCAATCTTCAATCCTCAGTCCTCAATCCTCAATCTTCAATCCTCAATCCTCAAACTACAATCATCAATAATCAATCTTCAATCCTCAATCCTCAATCCTCGATACTCAATCCTCAATCCTCAATGTTCAATCCTCAATACCCAATCCTCAATGCTCAATCTTCAATCCTCAATCCTCAATCCTCAATCCTCAATCTTCAACACTCTATCCTCAATTCTCAATTCTCAATCCTCAATCCTCAGTCCTCAGTCCTCAAACCTCAATACTCAACCCTCAGCCCTCATCCTCAGCCCACAATCCTCAATCCTCAATCCTCTATCCTCAATCTTCAATCCTCAACCTTCAATACTCAATCCTCAATCCTCAATCTTCAACACTCAATCCTCAATCCTCAATCCTCAATCCTCAATCCTCAATCCTCAATCCTCAATCTTCAATCCTCGATACTCAATCTTCAATCCTCAATCCTAGGTCCTCAAACCTCAATTCTGAATCCTCAATCCAGAATCCTCAATCTTCAGCCCTCAGTCCTCAGCAATCAGTTGTCAACACTGAATCCTCAATAGAATATCCTCAATTCACAGTTTTCAATACTCAATACTCAATCTGCATTCTTCAAGCCTCTATCCACAAACATCAATTCTCATCACTCAACCCTCAACACTCAGCCCTCAACGTTCAATCCTCAATCCTCAATCCACAATCCTCAATCGTCAATCCTCAATACTCAATCTTCAATTCACAATCCACAATCCTCAATCCTCAATCCTCAATCCTCAATACCCAATCCTCAATCTTCAACACTCTATCCTCAATTCTCAATTCTCAATCCTCAATCCTCAGTCCTCAGTCCTCAAACCTCAATACTCAACCCTCAGCCCTCATCCTCAGCCCACAATCCTCAATCCTCAATCCTCTATCCTCAATCTTCAATCCTCAACCTTCAATACTCAATCCTCAATCCTCAATCCTCAATCCTCAATCCTCAATCATCAATGCTCAGTCTTCAATCCTCAACACTCAATCTTTAGTCATCAATCCTCAATCCTCAACCTTCAATCCTCAATCCTCAATCCTGAATACTCAATCCTCAATCTTCAATCCTCAATCCTCAATCCTCAATATTCAATCCTCAATACTCAATCTTCAATCCTCGATCCTCAATCCTAAATCCTCTGTCCTCATTCTTCAATCCTCAATACCCAATCCTCAATCTTCAATCCTCAATCCTCAATCCTCAATTCTCAATCCTCAATCCTCAATCCTCAGACCTCAAACATCTATACTCAACCCCCACTCCTCGTCCTCAATCCACAACCATCAATCCTCAATCCTCGATCTTCAATCATCAATATTCAATCTTCTGTCCTCAATCCTAAATCCTCAATCCTCAATCCTCAATCCTCAACGTTCAATCCGCAATACCCAATCCTCAATCTTCAATCCTCAATCCCCAATCCTCAATCCTCAATCCTCAATCCTCAATCCTCAATCCTCAGTCCTCAAACCTCAATCCTGAATCCTCAATCCTGAATCCTCAATCTACAGCCCTCAGTCCTCAACAATCAGTTGTCAATCCTCAATCCTCAGTAGAATATCCTCAATTCACTGTATTCAATACGCAGTACTCAATCTGCAATCTTCAAATCTCTATCCACAAACATCAATTCTCATCACTCAACCCTGAACGCTCAGTCCTCAATGTTCAATTCTCAATCCTCAATTCTCAATCTTCAATCCTCAATACTGAATCTTCAATCCTCAATCCTCAATCCTCAATCCTCAATCCTCAATCCTAAGTAATCAATCCTCAATCTTCAATACTCAATCGTCGATCCTGAGTCCTCAATCCTCAATCCTCAATCCTCGTTCCTCATACCTCAATCCTCAACCCTCAGTCCTGATCCTCAATTCTCAATTCTCAATTCTCAATCCTCAATCCTCAATCCTCAATCTTCAATCCTCATTAATCAATCTCCAATCCTAGATCCTGAATCCCCAATCCTCAATCCTCAATCCTCAAACCTCAATCCTCAACCGTCAGTCCTCGTCCTCAATCCTCAACCCTCAATCCTCAATCCTCAATCTTCAATCCTCATTAATCAATCTCCAATCCTAGACCCTGAATCCCCAATCCTCAATCCTTAATCCTCAGCATTCAATCCTCAATCCTCAATCCTCAATCCTCAATCTTCAATCCTCAATACTCAATCTTCGATTCTCAATCCTCAATCCTCAATCCTCATTCCACAGTCCTTAGCCCTTAAACCTCAACCCTCAACTCTCAGAACTCATCCTCAATACTCAATCCTCAATCCTCAATCCTCAATCCTCAATCTTCAATCCTCAATACTCAATCTTCAATAATCAATCCTCAGCTCTCAATCCTCAATACTCAATCCTCAATCGTCAATCCTCAATCCTCAATCCTCAATCTTCAATCCTCAATACTCAATCCTCAACCTTCAATCCTCAATACTCAATATTCAATCCGCAATCCTCAATCCTCAATCTTCAATCTTCAATCCTCATTCCTCAATCCTCAATCCTCAATCCTCAATCCTCAATCCTCAATCCTCAATCCTCGATAATCAATCCTCAATCTTCAATACTCAATCGTCAATCCTCAGTCCTCAAACCTCAATCCTCAATCCTCGTTCCTCAAACCGCAATCCTCAACCCTCAATCCTCAATGCTCAATCTTCAATCATCAATACTCAATCTTCAATCCTCAATCCTCAATCCTCAATCCTCAATCCTCCATCCTCAATATTCAACACACAACCCTCCACCATCAATCCTCAATACTCAATCATCAATCCTCAATTCTCAATACTCAATAGAATATCCTGAATTCTCATGGTTCAATACTCAATCCACAATATTCAATAATCAAATCTCAATACACAAACATCATTTCTCACCACTCAAACCTGAACGCTCAGTCCTCAACGTTCAATCCTCATTCGTCAGTACTCAATCTTCAAACCTCAATACTGAATCTTCAATCCTCAATCCTCAATCCTCAATCTTCAATCCTCATTCTTCAATCCTCAATACCCAATCCTCAATCTTCTATCCTCAATCCTCAATCCTCAATTCTCAATCCTCAATCCTCAATCCTCAATCCTGAATCCCCAATCCTCATTCTTCAAACCTCAATCCTCAACCTTCAGTCCTCATCCTCAATTCCCAATTCTCAATCCTCAATCCTCAGTAATCAATCCACAATCTTCAATACTCAATCGTCAATCCTCAGTCCTCAATCCTCAATCCTCAATCCTCGTTCCTCAAACCTCAATCCTCAACCCTCAGTCCTCATCCTCAATTCTCCATTCTCAATCCTCAATTCTCAATCCTCAATCTTCAATCGTCATTAACCAATCTACAATCCTAGATCCTGAATCCCCAATCCTCAATCCTTAATCCTGAATATTCAATCCTCAATCCCCGGTCCTCAATCTTCAATCCTCAATGTTCAATCCTCAATCCTCAATCCTCAATCCTCAATCCTCAATCCTCAATCCTCAAACCTCAATCCTCAACAGTCAGTCCTCGAACTCAATCATCAACCCTCAATCCTCAATCCTCAATCCTCAAGCCTCAATCCTCAATCCTCATTCTTCAATCCTCAATACCCAATCCTCAACCTTCAATCCTCAATCCTCAGTAATCAATCCTCAATCTTCAATACTCAATCGTCAATCCTCAGTCCTCAACCCTCAATCCTCAATCCTCGATCCTCAAACCTCAATCCTCAACCCTCAGTCGTCATCCTCGATTCTCAGTTCTCAATTCTCAATGCTCAATCCTCAATCCTCAATCTTAAATCCTCATTAATCAATCTCCAATCCTAGATCCTGAATCCCCAATCCTCAATCCTTAATCCTCAACCTTCAATCCTCAATCCCCAGTCCTCAATCTTCAGTCCTCAATGTTCAATCATCAATCCTCAATCCTCAGTCCTCAATCCTCTATCCTCAATCCTCAAACCTCAAACCTCAACCGTCAGTCCTCGTCCTCAATCCTCAACCATCAATCCTCAATCCTCAATCTTCAATCCTCAGTCCTCAATCATCAATACTCAATCCTCAATCCTCAATTCTCAATCTTCTATCCTCAATCCTCAACCCTCAATCCTCAATCCTCATTCTTCAATCCTCAATACCCAATCCTCAATCTTCAATCCTCATCCTCAATCCTCAATTCTCAATCCTCAATCCTCAATCCTCAATCCCCAATCCTCATTCTTCAAACCTCAATCCTCAGCCTTCAGTCCTCATCCTCAATTCTCAATCCTCAATCCTCAATCCTCAATATTCAATACTCAATAATCAATCTCCAATCCTAGATCCTCAAACCCAATCGTCAATCCTTAATCCTGAATCCTCAATCCTCGATCCCCAGTCCTCAACCTCCAATCCTCAATGCTCCATCCTCAATCCTCAATCCTCAGTCCTCATTTCTCAATCCTCAATCCTCAATCCTCAGTCCTCAATCCTCAATCCTCAATCCTCAACCGTCAGTCCTCGTCCTCAATCCTCAACTCTCAATCCTCAATCCTCAATCTTCAATCCTCAATACTCAATATTCAATCGTCAATCCTCAATCCTCAATCTTCAATCTTCAATCTTCAATCCTCAATCCTCAATACTCAATCCTCAATCCTCAATCCTCAATTCTCAATGTTCAATCCGCAATACCCAATACTCAATCGTCAATCCTCAATCCCCAATCCTCAATCTTCAATCCTCAATCCTCAATCCTCAATCCTCAATCCTCAATCTTCAATCCTCAATCCTCAATCCTCAAGCCTCAATCCTCAATTCTCAATTCTCAATCCTTAATCCTCAACATTCAATCCTCAATCCCCAGTCCTCAATCTTAAATCCTCAATGTTCAATCCTCAATCCTCAGTCCTCAATCCTCAATCCTCAATCCTCAAACCTCAATCCTCAATCGTCAGTCCTCGTCCTCAATCCTCAACCCTCAATCCTGAATCCTCAATCTTCAATCCTCAATACTCAATATTCAATCGTCAATCCTCAATCCTCAATCCTCAATCTTCAATCCTCAATCCTCAACCCTCAATCCTCAATCCTCATTCTTCAATCCTCAATACCCAATCCTCAATTTTCAATACTCAGCCTTCAATCCTCAATTCTCAATCTTCAATCCTCAATCCTCAATCCTCAATTCTCACTCCTCATTCTTCAATCCTCAATACCCAATCCTCAATCTTCAATCCTCAATCCTCAGTCCTCCAATTCTCAATCCTCAATCCTCAATCCTCAATCCTCAATCCCCAATCCTCATTCTTCAAACCTCAATCCTCAACCCTCACTCCTCATGCTCAATTCTCAATTCTCAATCCTCAATCCCCAATGCTCAATCTTCAATCATCAATACTCAATGTTCAATCCTCAATCCTCAATCCTCAATCCTCAATCCTTCATCCTCAATATTCAACACACAACCCTCAACCATCAATCCTCAATACTCAATCATCAATCCTCAATTCTCAATACTCAATAGAATATCCTGAATTCTCATGCTTCAATACTCAATCCACAAAATTCAATAATCAAATCTCAATCCACAAACATCAATTCTCATCACTCAACCCTGAACGCTCAGTCCTCAATGTTCAATCCTCTTTCCTCAATCCTCATTCTCAATCCTCAATACCCAATCCTCAATCTTCAATCCTCAATCCTCAATCCTCAATTCTCAATCCTCAATCCTCAATCCTCAATCCTCAATCCCCAATCCTCATTCTTCAAACCTCAATCCTCAACCTTCAGTCCTCATCCTCAATTCCCAATTCTCAATCCTCAATCCTCAATCCTCAATCGTCAATCCTCAATGCTCCATCCTCAATCCTCAATCCTCAGTCCTCAATCCTCAATCCTCAATCCTCAAACCTCAGTCCTCAACCGTCTGTCCTCGTCCTCAATCCTCAACCCTCAATCCTCAATGCTCAATCTTCAATCATCAATACTCAATCTTCAATCCTCAATCCTCAATCCTCAATCCTCAATCCTCCATCCTCAATATTCAACACACAACCCTCCACCATCAATCCTCAATACTCAATCATCAATCCTCAATTCCCAATACTCAATAGAATATCCTGAATTCTCATGGTTCAATACTCAATCCACAATATTCAATAATCAAATCTCAATACACAAACATCATTTCTCACCACTCAAACCTGAACGCTCAGTCCTCAACGTTCAATCCTCATTCGTCAGTACTCAATCTTCAATCCTCAATACTGAATCTTCAATCCTCAGTCCTCAATCCTCAATCTTCAATCCTCAGTCCCCAATCCTCAATCTTCAATCCTCAATCCTCAATCCTCAATCCTCATTCCTCAATCCACAGTCCTTAGCCCTCAAACCTCGACCCTCAACTCTGAGACCTAATTCTCAATCCTCAATCCTCAATCCTCAATCCTCAATCATCAATCTTCAATCCTCAATACTCAATCTTCAATCATCAATCCTCAATCCTCAATACTCAACCATCAATCCTCAATTCTCAATACTCAACAGAATATCCTGTTATTTCAGGATTCAATACTCAAACAACAACCCTCAACCCTCAGCCCTCATCCTCAATCCTCAATACCCAATCCTCAATCTTCAATCCTCAATACTCAATCCTCAATTCTCAATCCTCAATCCTCAATCCTCAATCCTCAAACCTCAATCCTCAACCCTCAGTCCTCAATCCTCAATCTTCAATCCTCAATACTCAATTTTCAATCCTCAATCCTCAATCCTCAATCCTCAATCTTCAATCCTCAATCCTCAACCCTCAATCCTCAATCCTCATTCTTCAATCCTCAATACCCAATCCTCAATTTTCAATACTCAGCCTTCAATCCTCAATTCTCAATCTTCAATCCTCAAACCCCAATCCTCAATCCTCATTCTTCAATCCTCAATACCCAATTTTCAATCTTCAATCCTCAATCCTCAATCCTCAATTCTCAATCCTCAATCCTCAATCCTCAATCCTCAATCCCCAATCCTCATTCTTCAAACCTCAATCCTCAACCCTCACTCCTCATGCTCAATTCTCAATTCTCAATCCTCAATCCCCAATGCTCAATCTTCAATCATCAATACTCAATCTTCAATCCTCAATACTCAATCCTCAATCCTCAATCCTCCACCCTCAATATTCAACACACAACACTCAACCATCAATCCTCAATACTCTATCATCGATCCTCAATTCTCAATACTCAATAGAATATCCTGAATTCTCATGGTTCAATACTCAATCCACAATATTCAATAATCAAATCTCAATCCACAAACATCAATTCTCATCACTCAACCCTGAACGCTCAGTCCTCAACGTTCAATCCTCATTCCTCAATTCTCAATCTTCAATCCTCAATACTGAACCTTCAATCCTCAATCTTCAACCCTCAATCCTCAATCCTCAATCCTCAATCCTCAATCCACAGTCCTTAGCCCTCAAACCTCAACCCTCAACTCTCAGAACTCATCCTCAATCCTCAATCCTCAATCCTCAATCCTCAATCCTCAATCTTCAATCCTCAATACTCAATCATCGATCCTCAATCCTCAATCCTCAATCCTCATTCCACAGTCCTTAGCACTCAAACCTCAACCCTCAACTCTCAGAACTCATCCTCAATCCTCAATCCTCAATCCTCAATCCTCAATCCTCAATCCTCAATCCTCAATCCTCAATTCTCATTCTTCAATCCTCAATACCCAATCCTCAATCTTCAATCCTCAATCCTCAATCCTCAATTCTCAATCCTCAATCCTCAATCCTCAATCCTCAATCCCCAATCCTCATACTTCAAACCTCAATCCTCAACCCTCACTCCTCATCCTCAATTCTCAATTCTCAATCCTCAATCCTCAATGCTCAATCTTCTATCATCAATACTCAATCTTCAATCCTCAATCCTCAATCCTGAATCCTCAATCCTCCATCCTCAATATTCAACACACAACCCTCAACCATCAATCCTCACTACTCAATCATCAACCCTCAATTCTCAATACTCAATAGAATATCCTGAATTCTCATGGTTCAATACTCAATCCACAATATTCAATAATCATATCTCAATCCACAAACATCAATTCTCATCACTCAACCCTGACCGCTCAGTCCTCAATGTTCAATCCTCATTCCTCAATTCTCAATCTTCAATCCTCAATACTGAATCTTCGATCCTCAATCCTCAATCATCAATCTTCAATCCTCAGTCCCCAATCATCAATCTTCAATCCTCAATCCTCGATCCTCAATCCTCAATCCTCAACCCACAGTCCACAGCCCTCAAACCTCAACCCTCAACTCTCAGAACTCATCCTCAATCCTCAATACTCAATCCTCAATCCTCAATCCTCAATCATCAATCCTCAATACTCAATCTTCAATCCTCAATCCTCAATCCTCAATCCTCAATCCACAGTCCTTAGCCCTCAAACCTCAACCCTCAACTCTCAGAACTCATCCTCAATCCTCAATCCTCAATCCTCAATCCTCAATCCTCAATCTTCAATCCACAATACTCAATCATCAATCCGCAAACCTCAATCCTCAACCGTCAATCCTCGTCCTCAATCCTCAACCCTCAATCCTCAATCCTCAATCCTCAATCTTCAATCCTCAATAATCAATCTCCAATCCTAGTTCCTCAATCCCCAATCCTCAATCCTTAAACCTCAATCTTAAATCCTCAATCCCCAGTCCTCAAACTTCAATCCTCAATGCTCAATCCTCAATCCTCAGTCGTCAGTCCTCAATCCTCAATCCTCAATCCTCAAACCTCAATCCTCAACCGTCAATCCTCGTCCTCAATCCTCAACACTCAATCCTCAATCCTCAATCTTCAATCCACAATACTCAATCTTCAAGCCTCAATCCTCGATCCTCAATCCTCAATCTTCAATCCTCAATCCTCAATCCTCAATCTTCAATCCTCATTCTTCAATCCTCAACGCCCAATACTCAATCTTCAATCCTCAGTCCTCAATCCTCAATTCTCAATCCTCAATCCTCAGTCCTCAGTCCTCAAACCTCAATCCTCAACCCTCAGCCCTCATCCTCAATCCTCAATCCTCAACCCCCAATCCTCAATCCTCAATCCTCAATCCTCAATCCTCAACCTTCAATCCTCAATACTCAATCTTCAACCCTCAATCCTCAATCCCCAATTCTCTATACTCAATCCTCAATCCTCAATCCTCAATATTCAATCCTCAGTCCTCAGTCCTCAAACCTCAATCCTCAACCCTCAGACCTCATCCTCAATCCTCAATCCTCAACCCCCAATCCTCAATCCTCAACCCTCAATCCTCAATCCTCATTCTTCAATCCTCAATCTTCAATCCTCAATACTCAATCTTCAATCCTCAATCCTCAATCCTCAATCCTCAATCCTCAATCCTCAATCTTCAATCCTCAATACTCAATCATCAATCCGCTAACCTCAATCCTCAACCGTCAATCCTCGTCCTCAATCCTCAACACTCAATCCTCAATCCTCAATCTTCAATCCCCAATACTCAATCTTCAATACTCAATCCTCAATCCTCAATCCTCAATCCTCAACCCTCAATCCTCAATCCCAAATCCTCCATCCTCAATCTTCAATCCTTAATACTCAATCTTCAATCCTCAATCCTCAATCCTCTATACTCAATCCTCATTGTTCAATCCTCAATACCCAATCCGCAATTTTCGATCCTCAATCCTCAATCCTCTATCCTCAATCTTCAATCCTCAATCCTCAATCCTCAATCCTCAATCCTCAATCTTCAATCCTCAATACTCAATCCTCAATCCTCAATCCTCAATCCTCAATGTTCAATCCGCAATACCCAGTTCTCAATCGTCAATCCTCAATTCTCAATACTCAATAGAATATCCTGAATTCTCATGCTTCAATACTCAATCCACAATATTCAATAATCAAATCTCAATCCACAAACATCAATTCTCATCACTCAACCCTGAACGCTCAGTCCTCAATGTTCAATCCTCATTCCTCAATTCTCAATCTTCAATCCTCAATACTGAATCTTCAATCCTCAATCCTCAACCCTTAATCTTCAATCCTCAATACCCAATCCTCAACCTTCAATCCTCAATCCTCAGTAATCAATCCTCAATCTTTAATACTCAATCGTCAATCCTCAGACCTCAATCCTCAATCCTCAATCCTCGTTCCTCAAACCTCAATGCTCAACCCTCAGTCGTCATCCTCAATTCTCAATTCTCTATTCTCAATCCTCATTCCTCAATCCTCAATCTTCAATCCTCATTAATCAGTCTCCAATCCTAGATCCTGAATCCCCAATCCTCAATCCTTAATCCTCAACCTTCAATCCTCAATCCCCAGTCCTCAATCTTCAGTCCTCAATGTTCAATCCTCAATCCTCAATCCTCAGTCCTCAATCCTCAATCCTCAATCCTCAAACCTCAAACCTCAACCGTCAGTCCTCGTCCTTAATCCTCAACCATCAATCCTCAATCCTCAATCTTCAATCCTCAATCCTCAATCTTCAATACTCAATCCTCAATCCTCAATTCTCAATCTTCTATCCTCAATTCTCAACCCTCAATCCTCAGTCCTCATTCTTCAATCCTCAATACCCAATCCTCAATCTTCAATCCTCAATACTCAATCCTCAATTCTCAATCCTCAATCCTCAATCCTCAATCCTCAATCCCCAATCCTCATTATTCAAACCTCAATCCTCAACCTTCAGTCCTCATCCTCAATTCTCAATTCTCAATCCTCAATCCTCAATCCTCAACCCTCAATATTCAATCCTCAATAATCAATCTCCAATCCTAGATCCTCAATCCCCAATCGTCAATCCTTAATCCTGAATCCTCGATCCTCGATCCCCAGTCCTCAACCTTCAATCCTCAATGCTCCATCCTCAATCATCAATCCTCAATCTTCAATACTCAATCCTCAATCATCAACCCTCAATCCTCAACCCTCAATCCTCAATCCTCATTCTTCAATCCTCAATCCTCAATCCCCAATCCTCAATCTTCAATCCTCATTAACCAATCTCCAATCCTAGATCCTGAATCCCCAATCCTCAATCCTTAATCCTCAGCATTCAATCCTCAATCCCGAGTCCTCAATCTTCACTCCTCAATGTTCAATCCTCAATCCTCAGTCCTCAATCCTCAATCCTCAATCCTCAAACCTCAATCCTCAACCGTCAGTCCTCGTCCTCAATCCTCAACCCTCAGTCCTCAATCCTCAATCTTCAATCCTCAATACTCATTTTTCAATCCTCAATCCTCAATCCTCAATCCTCAATCTTCAATCCTCAATCCTCAACCCTCAATCCTCAATCCGCATTCTTCAATCCTCAATACCGAATCCTCAATTTTCAATACTCAGCCTTCAATCCTCAATTCTCAATCTTCAATCCTCAAACCCCAATCCTCAATCCTCAATCCTCATTCTTCAATCCTCAATACCCAATTTTCAATCTTCAATACTCAATCCTCAATCCTCAATTCTCAATCCTCAATCTTCAATCCTCAATCCTCAATCCCCAATCCTCATTCTTCAAACCTCAATCCTCAACCCTCACTCCTCATGCTCAATTCTCAATTCTCAATCCTCAATCCCCAATGCTCAATCTTCAATCATCAATACTCAATCTTCAATCCTCAATACTCAATCCTCAATCCTCAATCCTCCGTCCTCAATATTCAACACACAACCCTCAACCATCAATCCTCAATACTCAATCATCGATCCTCAATTCTCAATACTCAATAGAATATCCTGAATTCTCATGGTTCAATACTCAATCCACAATATTCAATAATCAAATCTCAATCCACAAACATCAATTCTCATCACTCAACCCTGAACGCTCAGTCCTCAATGTTCAATCCTCATTCCTCAATTCTCAATCTTCAATCCTCAATACTGAACCTTCAATCCTCAATCTTCAACCCTCAATCCTCTATCCTCAATCCTCAATCCTCAATCCACAGTCCTTAGCCCTCAAACCTCAACCCTCAACTCTCAGAACTCATCCTCAATCCTCAATCCTCAATCCTCAATCCTCAATCCTCAATCTTCAATCCTCAATACTCAATCATCGATCCTCAATCCTCAATCCTCAATCCTCATTCCACAGTCCTTAGCACTCAAACCTCAACCCTCAACTCTCAGAACTCATCCTCAATCCTCAATCCTCAATCCTCAATCCTCAATCCTCAATCTTCAATCCTCAATACTCAATCTTCAATCCTCAATCCTCAATCCTCAATCCTCAATCCACAGTCCTTAGCGCTCAAACCTCAACCCTCAACTCTCAGAACTCATCCTCAATCCTCAAACCTCAATCGTCAATCCTCAACCCTCAATCCTCAATCTTCAATCCTCAATCCTCAATACTCAATCCTCAATCCTCAATCTTCAATCCTCAATACTCAATCCTCAATCCTCAATCCTCAATCCTCAATGTCCAATCCGCAATGCCCAATCCTCAATCGTCAGTCCTCAATCCCCAATCCTCAATCTTCCATCCTCAATCCTCAATCCTCAATCCTCAATCCTCAATTCTCAATTCTCAATACTCAATCCCCAATCCTCAATCTTCAATCTTCATTAATCAATCTCCAATCCTAGATCCTGAATCCCCAATCCTCAATCCTTAATCCTCAACATTCAATCCTCAATCCCCAGTCCACAATCTTCTATCCTCAATGTTCAATACTCAACCTTCAATCCTCAATTCTCAATCTTCAATCCTCAACCCTCAATCCTCAATCCTCAATCCACAATCCTCATCCTTCAATCCTCAATACCCAATCCTCAATCTTCAATCCTCAATCCTCAATCCTCAATTCTCAATCCTCAATCCTCAATCCTCAATCCTCAATCCCCAATCCTCATTCTTCAAACCGCAATCCGCAACCCTCACTCCTCATCCTCAATTCTCAATTCTCAATCCTCAATCCTCAATGCTCAATCTTCTATCATCAATACTCAATCTTCAATCCTCAATCGTCAATCCTGAATCCTCAATCCTCCATCCTCAATATTCAACACACAACCCTCAACCATCAATCCTCACTACTCAATCATCAATCCTCAATTCTCAATACTCAATAGAATATCCTGAATTTTCATGGTTCAATACTCAATCCACAATATTCAATAATCATATTTCAATCCACAAACATCAATTCTCATCACTCAACCCTGACCGCTCAGTCCTCAATGTTCAATCCTCATTCCTCAATTCTCAATCTTCAATCCTCAATACTGAATCTTCGATCCTCAATCCTCAATCATCAATCTTCAATCCTCAGTCCCCAAACCTCAATCTTCAATCCTCAATCCTCAATCCTCAATCCACAGTCCTTAGCCCTCAAACCTCAACCCTCAACTCTCAGAACTCATCCTCAATCCTCAATCCTCAATCCTCAATCCTCAATCCTCAATCTTCAATCCTCAATACTCAATCATCGATCCTCAATCCTCAATCCTCAATCCTCATTCCACAGTCCTTAGCACTCAAACCTCAACCCTCAACTCTCAGAACTCATCCTCAATCCTCAATCCTCAATCCTCAATCCTCAATCCTCAATCTTCAATCCTCAATACTCAATCTTCAATCCTCAATCCTCAATCCTCAATCCTCAATCCACAGTCCTTAGCGCTCAAACCTCAACCCTCAACTCTCAGAACTCATCCTCAATCCTCAAACCTCAATCGTCAATCCTCAATCCTCAATCCTCAATCTTCAATCCTCAATCCTCAATACTCAATCCTCAATCCTCAATCTTCAATCCTCAATACTCAATCCTCAATCCTCAATCCTCAATCCTCAATGTCCAATCCGCAATGCCCAATCCTCAATCGTCAATCCTCAATCCCCAATCCTCAATCTTCAATCCTCAATCCTCAATCCTCAATCCTCAATCCTCAACTCTCAATTCTCAATACTCAATCCCCAATCCTCAATCTTCAATCTTCATTAATCAATCTCCAATCCTAGATCCTGAATCCCCAATCCTCAATCCTTAATCCTCAACATTCAATCCTCAATCCCCAGTCCACAATCTTCTATCCTCAATGTTCAATACTCAACCTTCAATCCTCAATTCTCAATCTTCAATCCTCAACCCTCAATCCTCAATCCTCAATCCTCAATCCTCATCCTTCAATCCTCAATACCCAATCCTCAATCTTCAATCCTCAATCCTCAATCCTCAATTCTCAATCCTCAATCCTCAATCCTCAATCCTCAATCCCCAATCCTCATTCTTCAAACCTCAATCCTCAACCCTCACTCCTCATCCTCAATTCTCAATTCTCAATCCTCAATCCTCAATGCTCAATCTTCTATCATCAATACTCAATCTTCAATCCTCAATCGTCAATCCTGAATCCTCAATCCTCCATCCTCAATATTCAACACACAACCCTCAACCATCAATCCTCACTACTCAATCATCAATCCTCAATTCTCAATACTCAATAGAATATCCTGAATTCTCATGGTTCAATACTCAATCACAATATTCAATAATCATATCTCAATCCACAAACATCAATTCTCATCACTCAACCCTGACCGCTCAGTCCTCAATGTTCAATCCTCATTCCTCAATTCTCAATCTTCAATCCTCAATACTGAATCTTCGATCCTCAATCCTCAATCATCAATCTTCAATCCTCAGTCCCCAAACCTCAATCTTCAATCCTCAATCCTCAATCCTCAATCCTCAATCCTCAATCCACAGTCCACAGCTCTCAAACCTCAACCCTCAACTCTCAGAACTCATCCTCAATCCTCAATACTCAATCCTCAATCCTCAATCCTCAATCATCAATCCTCAATACTCAATCTTCAATCCTCAATCCCCAATCCCCAATCCTCAATCCACAGTCCTTAGCCCTCAAACCTCAACCCTCAACTCTCAGAACTCATCCTCAATCCTCAATCCTCAATCCTCAATCCTCAATCCTCAATCTTCAATCCTCAATACTCAATCATCAATCCGCAAACCTCAATCCTCAACCGTCAATCCTCGTCCTCAATCCTCAATCCTCAATCCTCGGTCCTCAAACCTCAATCCTGAATCCTCAATCCTGAATCCTCAATCTTCAGCCCTCAGTCCTCAACAATCAGTTGTCAATCCTCAGTCCTCAGTAGAATATTCTCAATTCACAGCTTTCAATACGCAATACTCAATCTGCAATCTTCAAATCTCAATCCACAAACATCAATTCTCATCACTCAACCCTGAACGCTCAGTCCTCAATGTTCAATTCTCAATCCTCAATTCTCAATCTTCAATCCTCAATACTGAATCCTCAATCCTCAATCCTCAACCCTCAATCCTCAATCCTCAATCCTCAATCCTCAATCCTCAATCCTCAGTAATCAATCCTCAATCTTCAATACTCAATCGTCAATCCTCAGTCCTCAATCTTCAATCCTCAATCCTCAATCCTCAATCCTCAATCCTCAATTCTCAATTCTCAATCCTCAATCCCCAATCCTCAATCTTCAATCCTCATTAATCTATCTCCAATCCTAGATCCTGAATCCCCAATCCTCAATCCTTAATCCTCAACATTCAATCCTCAATCCCCAGTCCACAATCTTCAATCCTCAATGTTCAATACTCAACCTTCAATCCTCAATTCTCAATCTTCAATCCTCAATCCTCAATCCTCAATCCTCAATCCTCAATCCTCATTCTTCAATCCTCAATACCCAATCCTCAATCTTCAATCCTCAATCCTCAATCCTCAATTCTCAATCCTCAATCCTCAATCCTCAATCCTCAATCCCCAATCCTCATACTTCAAACCTCAATCCTCAACCCTCACTCCTCATCCTCAATTCTCAATTCTCAATCCTCAATCCTCAATGCTCAATCTTCTATCATCAATACTCAATCTTCAATCCTCAATCCTCAATCCTGAATCCTCAATCCTCCATCCTCAATATTCAACACACAACCCTCAACCATCAATCCTCACTACTCAATCATCAATCCTCAATTCTCAATACTCAATAGAATATCCTGAATTCTCATGGTTCAATACTCAATCCACAATATTCAATAATCATATCTCAATCCACAAACATCAATTCTCATCACTCAACCCTGACCGCTCAGTCCTCAATGTTCAATCCTCATTCCTCAATTCTCAATCTTCAATCCTCAATACTGAATCTTCGATCCTCAATCCTCAATCATCAATCCTCACTCCTCAGTCCCCAATCATCAATCTTCAATCCTCAATCCTCAATCCTCAATCCTCAATCCTCAATCCACAGTCCACAGCCCTCAAACCTCAACCCTCAACTCTCAGAACTCATCCTCAATCCTCAATACTCAATCCTCAATCCTCAATCCTCAATCATCAATCCTCAATACTCAATCTTCAATCCTCAATCCTCAATCCTCAATCCTCAATCCACAGTCCTTAGCCCTCAAACCTCAACCCTCAACTCTCAGAACTCATCCTCAATCCTCAATCCTCAATCCTCAATCCTCAATCCTCAATCTTCAATCCTCAATACTCAATCATCAATCCGCAAACCTCAATCCTCAACCGTCAATCATCGTCCTCAATCCTCAACCCTCAATCCTCAATCCTCAATCCTCAATCTTCAATCCTCAATAATCAATCTCCAATCCTAGTTTCTCAATCCCCAATCCTCAATCCTTAAACCTCAATCTTGAATCCTCAATCCCCAGTCCTCAAACTTCAATCCTCAATGCTCAATCCTCAATCCTCAGTCGTCAGTCCTCAATCCTCAATCCTCAATCCTCAAACCTCAATCCTCAACCGTCAATCCTCGTCCTCAATCCTCAACACTCAATCCTCAATCCTCAATCTTCAATCCACAATACTCAATCTTCAAGCCTCAATCCTCTATCCGCAATCCTCAATCTTCAATCCTCAATCCTCAATCCTCAATCTTCAATCCTCATTCTTCAATCCTCAACGCCCAATCCTCAATCTTCAATCCTCAGTCCTCAATCCTCAATTCTCAATCCTCAATCCTCGTTCCTCAAACCTCAATCCTCAACCCTCGGTCGTCATCCTCAGTTCTCAATTCTCAATTCTCAATCCTCAATCCTCAATCCTCAATCTTCAATCCTCATTAATCAATCTCCAATCCCAGATCCTGAATCCCCAATCCTCAATCCTTAATCCTTAACCTTCAATCCTCAATCCCCAGTCCTCAATCTTCAGTCCTCAATGTTCAATTCTCAATCCTCAATCCTCAGTCCTCAATCCTCAATCCTCAATCCTCAAACCTCAATCCTCAACCGTCAGTCCTCGTCCTCAATCCTCAACCATCAATCCTCAATCCGCAATCTTCAATCCTCAATCCTCAATCTTCAATACTCAATCCTCAATCCTCAATTCTCAATCTTCAATCCTCAATCCTCAACCCTCAATCCTCAATCCTCATTCTTCAATCCTCAATACCCAATCCTCAATCTTCAATCCTCAATCCTCAATCCTCAATTCTCAATCCTCAATCCTCAATCCTCAAACCTCAATCCTCAACCGTCAGTCCTCGTCCTCAATCCTCCACCATCAATCCTCAATACTCAATCATCAATCCTCAATTCTCAATACTCAATAGAATATCCTAAATTCTCATGGTTCAATACTCAATCCACAATATTCAATAATCAAATCTCAACACACAAACATCATTTCTCACCACTCAAACCTGAACGCTCAGTCCTCAACGTTCAATACTCATTCGTCAGTACTCAATCTTCAATCCTCAATACTGAATCTTCAATCCTCAATCCTCAATCTTCAATCCTCAATCCTCAACCCTCAATCCTCAATCCTCATTCTTCAATCCTCAATACCCAATCCTCAATCTTCAATACTCAATCCTCAATCCTCAATTCTCAATCTTCAATCCTCAATCCTCAATCCTCAATCCTCAATCCTCAATCCTCATTCTTCAATCCTCAATACCCAATACTCAATCTTCAATCCTCAATCCTCAACCCTCTTTTCTCAATCCTCAATCCTCAATCCTCAGTCCTCAATCCTCAATCCTCAACCCTCAATCCTCAATCCCCAACCTTCAATCCTCAATACTCAATATTCAATCCGCAATCCTCAATCCTCAATCTTCAATCTTCAATCCTCAATCTTCAATACTCAATCGTCAATCCTCAGTCTTCAATCCTCAATCCTCAATCCTCGTTCCTCAAACCTCAATCCTCAACCCTCGGTCGTCATCCTCAATTCTCAATTCTCAATTCTCAATCCTCAATCCTAAAATCCTCAATCTTCAAACCTCATTAATCAATCTCCAATCCCAGATCCTGAATCCCCAATCCTCAATCCTTAATCCTCAACCTTCAATCCTCAATCCCCAGTCCTCAATCTTCAGTCCTCAATGTTCAATTCTCAATACTCAATCCTCAGTCCTCAATCTTCAATCCTCAATCCTCAATCCTCCATCCTCAATATTCAACACACAACCCTCCACCATCAATCCTCAATACTCAATCATCAATCCTCAATTCTCAATACTCAATAGAATATCCTAAATTCTCATGGTTCAATACTCAATCCACAATATTCAATAATCAAATCTCAACACACAAACATCATTTCTCACCACTCAAACCTGAACGCTCAGTCCTCAACGTTCAATACTCATTCGTCAGTACTCAATCTTCAATCCTCAATACTGAATCTTCAATCCTCAATCCTCAATCTTCAATCCTCAATCCTCAACCCTCAATCCTCAATCCTCATTCTTCAATCCTCAATACCCAATCCTCAATCTTCAATACTCAATCCTCAATCCTCAATTCTCAATCTTCAATCCTCAATCCTCAATCCTCAATCCTCAATCCTCAATCCTCATTCTTCAATCCTCAATTCCCAATACTCAATCTTCAATCCTCAATCCTCAACCCTCATTTCTCAATCCTCAATCCTCAATCCTCAGTCCTCAATCCTCAATCCTCAACCCTCAATCCTCAATCCCCAACCTTCAATCCTCAATACTCAATATTCAATCCGCAATCCTCAATCCTCAATCTTCAATCTTCAGTCCTCAATCTTCAATACTCAATCGTCAATCCTCAGTCCTCAATCCTCAATCCTCAATCCTCGTTCCTCAAACCTCAATCCTCAACCCTCGGTCGTCATCCTCAATTCTCAATTCTCAATTCTCAATCCTCAATCCTAAAATCCTCAATCTTCAATCCTCATTAATCAGTCTCCAATCCCAGATCCTGAATCCCCAATCCTCAATCCTTAATCCTCAACCTTCAATCCTCAATCCCCAGTCCTCAATCTTCAGTCCTCAATGTTCAATTCTCAATACTCAATCCTCAGTCCTCAATCCTCAGTCCTCAATCCTCAATCCTCAATCCTCAATCCCCCATCCTCAATATTCAACACACAACCCTCCACCATCAATCCTCAATACTCAATCATCAATCCTCAATTCTCAATAATCAATAGAATATCCTGAATTCTCATGGTTCAATACTCAATCCACAATATTCAATAATCAAATCTCAATACACAAAAATCACTTCTCACCACTCAAACCTGAACGCTCGGTCCTCAACGTTCAGTCCTCATTCGTCAGTACTCAATCTTCAATCCTCAATACTGAATCTTCAATCCTCAATCCTCAATCCTCAATCTTCAATCCTCAGCCCCCAATCCTCAATCCTCAATCCTCAATCCTCAATCCTCAATCCTCAATCCTCATTCCTCAATCCACAGTCCTTAGCCCTCAAACCTCAACCCTCAACTCTCAGAACTCATCCTCAATCCTCAATCCTCAATCCTCAATCCTCAATCCTCAATCTTCAATCCTCAATACTCAATCATCAATCCGCAAACCTCAATCCTCAACCGTCAATCATCGTCCTCAATCCTCAACCCTCAATCCTCAATCCTCAATCCTCAATCTTCAATCCTCAATAATCAATCTCCAATCCTGGTTTCTCAATCCCCAATCCTCAATTATTAAACCTCAATCTTGAATCCTCAATCCCCAGTCCTCAAACTTCAATCCTCAATGCTCAATCCTCAATCCTCAGTCGTCAGTCCTCAATCCTCAATCCTCAATCCTCAAACCTCAATCCTCAACCGTCAATCCTCGTCCTCAATCCTCAACACTCAATCCTCAATCCTCAATCTTCAATCCACAATACTCAATCTTCAAGCCTCAATCCTCGATCCTCAATCCTCAATCTTCAATCCTCAATCCTCAATCCTCAATCTTCAATCCTCATTCTTCAATCCTCAACGCCCAATCCTCAATCTTCAATCCTCAGTCCTCAATCCTCAATTCTCAATCCTCAATCCTCAGTCCTCAGTCCTCAAACCTCAATCCTCAACCCTCAGACCTCATCCTCAATCCTCAATCCTCAACCCCCAATCCTCAATCTTCAATCCTCAATACTCAATCTGCAATACTCAATCCTCAATTCTCAATCCTCAATACTCAATCCTCAAACGTCAATCCTCCATCCCCAATCCTCAATCCTCAATCCTCAATCCTCAATCCTCAATCCTCAATCCTCAACCTTCAATCCTCAATACTCAATCTTCAACCCTCAATCCTCAATCCCCAATTCTCTATACTCAATCCTCAATCCTCAATCCTCAATATTCAATTCTCAATCCTCAGTCCACGAACCTCAATTCTGAATCCTCAATCCTGCATCCTCAATCTTCAATCCTCAATGCTCAATCCTCAATTCTCAATCCTCAATCCTCAATCCTCAGACCTCAAACATCAATACTCAACCCTCAGTCCTCGTCCACAATCCACAACCATCAATCCTCAATCCTCAATCTTCATTCATCAATATTCAATCTTCTGTCCTCAATCCTCAATCCTCAATCCTCAATCCTCAATCCTCAATGTTCAATCCGCAATACCCAATCCTCAATCGTCAATCCTCAATCCCCAATCCTCAATCCTCAATCCTCAATCCTCAATCCTCAATCCTCAGTCCTCAAACCTCAATCCTGAATCCTCAATCCTGAATCCTCAATCTTCAGCCCTCAGTCCTCAACGATCAGTTGTCAATCCTCAGTCCTCAGTAGAATATTCTCAATTCACAGAATTTCAATACGCAATACTCAATCTGCAATCTTCAAATCTCAATCCACAAACATCAATTCTCATCACTCAACCCTGAACGCTCAGTCCTCAATGTTCAATTCTCAATCCTCAATTCTCAATCTTCAATCCTCAATACTGAATCCTCAATCCTCAATCCTCAACCCTCAATCCTCAATCCTCAATCCTCAATCCTCAATCCTCAATCCTCAGTAATCAATCCTCAATCTTCAATACTCAATCGTCAATCCTCAGTCCTCAATCTTCAATCCTCAATCCTCAATCCTCAATCCTCAATCCTCAATTCTCAATTCTCAATCCTCAATCCCCAATCCTCAATCTTCAATCCTCATTAATCAATCTCCAATCCTAGATCCTGAATCCCCAATCCTCAATCCTTAATCCTCAACATTCAATCCTCAATCCCCAGTCCACAATCTTCAATCCTCAATGTTCAATTCTCAACCTTCAATCCTCAATTCTCAATCTTCAATCCTCAATCCTCAATCCTCAATACTCAATCCTCAATCCTCATTCTTCAATCCTCAATACCCAATCCTCAATCTTCAATCCTCAATCCTCAATCCTCAATTCTCAATCCTCAATCCTCAATCCTCAATCCTCAATCCCCAATCCTCATACTTCAAACCTCAATCCTCAACCCTCACTCCTCATCCTCAATTCTCAATTCTCAATCCTCAATCCTCAATGCTCAATCTTCTATCATCAATACTCAATCTCCAATCCTCAATCCTCAATCCTGAATCCTCAATCCTCCATCCTCAATATTCAACACACAACCCTCAACCATCAATCCTCACTACTCAATCATCAATCCTCAATTCTCAATACTCAATAGAATATCCTGAATTCTCATGGTTCAATACTCAATCCACAATATTCAATAATCATATCTCAATCCACAAACATCAATTCTCATCACTCAACCCTGACCGCTCAGTCCTCAATGTTCAATCCTCATTCCTCAATTCTCAATCTTCAATCCTCAATACTGAATCTTCGATCCTCAATCCTCAATCATCAATCCTCACTCCTCAGTCCCCAATCATCAATCTTCAATCCTCAATCCTCAATCCTCAATCCTCAATCCTCAATCCACAGTCCACAGCCCTCAAACCTCAACCCTCAACTCTCAGAACTCATCCTCAATCCTCAATACTCAATCCTCAATCCTCAATCCTCAATCATCAATCCTCAATACTCAATCTTCAATCCTCAATCCTCAATCCTCAATCCTCAATCCACAGTCCTTAGCCCTCAAACCTCAACCCTCAACTCTCAGAACTCATCCTCAATCCTCAATCCTCAATCCTCAATCCTCAATCCTCAATCTTCAATCCTCAATACTCAATCATCAATCCGCAAACCTCAATCCTCAACCGTCAATCATCGTCCTCAATCCTCAACCCTCAATCCTCAATCCTCAATCCTCAATCTTCAATCCTCAATAATCAATCTCCAATCCTAGTTTCTCAATCCCCAATCCTCAATCCTTAAACCTCAATCTTGAATCCTCAATCCCCAGTCCTCAAACTTCAATCCTCAATGCTCAATCCTCAATCCTCAGTCGTCAGTCCTCAATCCTCAATCCTCAATCCTCAAACCTCAATCCTCAACCGTCAATCCTCGTCCTCAATCCTCAACACTCAATCCTCAATCCTCAATCTTCAATCCACAATACTCAATCTTCAAGCCTCAATCCTCGATCCGCAATCCTCAATCTTCAATCCTCAATCCTCAATCCTCAATCTTCAATCCTCATTCTTCAATCCTCAACGCCCAATCCTCAATCTTCAATCCTCAGTCCTCAATCCTCAATTCTCAATCCTCAATCCTCGTTCCTCAAACCTCAATCCTCAACCCTCGGTCGTCATCCTCAGTTCTCAATTCTCAATTCTCAATCCTCAATCCTCAATCCTCAATCTTCAATCCTCATTAATCAATCTCCAATCCCAGATCCTGAATCCCCAATCCTCAATCCTTAATCCTCAACCTTCAATCCTCAATCCCCAGTCCTCAATCTTCAGTCCTCAATGTTCAATTCTCAATCCTCAATCCTCAGTCCTCAATCCTCAATCCTCAATCCTCAAACCTCAATCCTCAACCGTCAGTCCTCGTCCTCAATCCTCAACCATCAATCCTCAATCCGCAATCTTCAATCCTCAATCCTCAATCTTCAATACTCAATCCTCAATCCTCAATTCTCAATCTTCAATCCTCAATCCTCAACCCTCAATCCTCAATCCTCATTCTTCAATCCTCAATACCCAATCCTCAATCTTCAATCCTCAATCCTCAATCCTCAATTCTCAATCCTCAATCCTCAATCCTCAAACCTCAATCCTCAACCGTCAGTCCTCGTCCTCAATCCTCCACCATCAATCCTCAATACTCAATCATCAATCCTCAATTCTCAATACTCAATAGAATATCCTAAATTCTCATGGTTCAATACTCAATCCACAATATTCAATAATCAAATCTCAACACACAGACATCATTTCTCACCACTCAAACCTGAACGCTCAGTCCTCAACGTTCAATACTCATTCGTCAGTACTCAATCTTCAATCCTCAATACTGAATCTTCAATCCTCAATCCTCAATCTTCAATCCTCAATCCTCAACCCTCAATCCTCAATCCTCATTCTTCAATCCTCAATACCCAATCCTCAATCTTCAATACTCAATCCTCAATCCTCAATTCTCAATCTTCAATCCTCAATCCTCAATCCTCAATCCTCAATCCTCAATCCTCATTCTTCAATCCTCAATACCCAATACTCAATCTTCAATCCTCAATCCTCAACCCTCATTTCTCAATCCTCAATCCTCAATCCTCAGTCCTCAATCCTCAATCCTCAACCCTCAATCCTCAATCCCCAACCTTCAATCCTCAATACTCAATATTCAATCCGCAATCCTCAATCCTCAATCTTCAATCTTCAATCCTCAATCTTCAATACTCAATCGTCAATCCTCAGTCCTCAATCCTCAATCCTCAATCCTCGTTCCTCAAACCTCAATCCTCAACCCTCGGTCGTCATCCTCAATTCTCAATTCTCAATTCTCAATCCTCAATCTTAAAATCCTCAATCTTCAATCCTCATTAATCAATCTCCAATCCCAGATCCTGAATCCCCAATCCTCAATCCTTAATCCTCAACCTTCAATCCTCAATCCCCAGTCCTCAATCTTCAGTCCTCAATGTTCAATTCTCAATACTCAATCCTCAGTCCTCAATCTTCAATCCTCAATCCTCAATCCTCCATCCTCAATATTCAACACACAACCCTCCACCATCAATCCTCAATACTCAATCATCAATCCTCAATTCTCAATACTCAATAGAATATCCTGAATTCTCATGGTTCAATACTCAATCCACAATATTCAATAATCAAATCTCAATACACAAAAATCATTTCTCACCACTCAAACCTGAACGCTCAGTCCTCAACGTTCAGTCCTCATTCGTCAGTACTCAATCTTCAATCCTCAATACTGAATATTCAATCCTGAATCCTCAATACTCAATCTTCAATCCTCAGCCCCCAATCCTCAATCTTCAATCCTCAATCCTCAATCCTCAATCCTCATTCCTCAATCCACAGTCCTTAGCCCTCAAACCTCAACCCTCAACTCTCAGAACTCATCCTCAATCCTCAATCCTCAATCCTCAATCCTCAATCCTCAATCTTCAATCCTCAATACTCAATCATCCATCCGCAAACCTCAATCCTCAACCGTGAATCATCGTCCTCAATCCTCAACCCTCAATCCTCAATCCTCAATCCTCAATCTTCAATCCTCAATAATCAATCTCCAATCCTAGTTTCTCAATCCCCAATCCTCAATCCTTAAACCTCAATCTTGAATCCTCAATCCCCAGTCCTCAAACTTCAATCCTCAATGCTCAACCCTCAATCCTCAGTCGTCAGTCCTCAATCCTCAATCCTCAATCCTCAAACCTCAATCCTCAACCGTCAATCCTCGTCCTCAATCCTCAACACTCAATCCTCAATCCTCAATCTTCAATCCACAATACTCAATCTTCAAGCCTCAATCCTCGATCCTCAATCCTCAATCTTCAATCCTCAATCCTCAATCCTCAATCTTCAATCCTCATTCTTCAATCCTCAACGCCCAATCCTCAATCTTCAATCCTCAGTCCTCAATCCTCAATTCTCAATCCTCAATCCTCAGTCCTCAGTCCTCAAACCTCAATCCTCAACCCTCAGACCTCATCCTCAATCCTCAATCCTCAACCCCCAATCCTCAATCTTCAATCCTCAATACTCAATCTGCAATACTCAATCCTCAATTCTCAATCCTCAATACTCAATCCTCAAACGTCAATCCTCCATCCCCAATCCTCAACCATCAATCGTCAATCCTCAATCCTCAATCCTCAATCCTCAACCTTCAATCCTCAATACTGAATCTTCAACCCTCAATCCTCAATCCCCAATTCTCTATACTCAATCCTCAATCCTCAATCCTCAATATTCAATTCTCAATCCTCAGTCCACAAACCTCAATTCTGAATCCTCAATCCTGCATCCTCAATCTTCAATCCTCAATGCTCAATCCTCAATTCTCAATCCTCAATCCTCAATCCCCAGACCTCAAACATCAATACTCAACCCTCAGTCCTCGTCCACAATCCACAACCATCAATCCTCAATCCTCAATCTTTAATCATCAATATTCAACCTTCTGTCCTCAATCCTCAATCCTCAATCCTCAATCCTCAATCCTCAATCCTCAATGTTCACTCCGCAATAACCAATCCTCAATCGTCATTCCTCAATCCCCAATCCTCAATCCTCAATCCTCAATCCTCAATCCTCAATCCTCAGTCCTCAAACCTCAATCCTGAATCCTCAATCCTGAATCCTCAATCTTCAGCCCTCAGTCCTCAACAATCAGTTGTCAATCCTCAGTCCTCAGTAGAATATTCTCAATTCACAGCTTTCAATACGCAATACTCAATCTGCAATCTTCAAATCTCAATCCACAAACATCAATTCTCATCACTCAACCCTGAACGCTCAGTCCTCAATGTTCAATACTCAATCCTCAATTCTCAATCTTCAATCCTCAATACTGAATCCTCAATCCTCAATCCTCAACCCTCAATCCTCAATCCTCAATCCTCAATCCTCAATCCTCAATCCTCAGTAATCAATCCTAAATCTTCAATACTCAATCGTCAATCCTCAGTCCTCAATCCTCAATCCTCAATCCTCGTTCCTCAAACCTCAAACCTCAATCCTCAATCCTCAATCTTCAAACCTCAATACTCAATATTCAATCCTCAATCCTCAATCCTCAATCCTCAATCCTCAATCTTCAATCCTCAATCCTCAACCCTCAATCCTCAATCCTCATTCTGCAATCCTCAATACCCAATCCTCAATCTTCAATACTCAATCTTCAATCCTCAATCCTCAATCCTCATTTCTCAATCCTCAATCCTCAATCCTCAGTCCTCAATCCTCAATCCTCAATCCTCAACCGTCATTCCTCGTCCTCAATCCTCAACCCTCAATCCTCAAACCGCAATCCTCAACCGTCAATCATCGTCCTCAATCCTCAACCCTCAATCCTCAATCCTCAATCCTCAATCTTCAATCCTCAATAATCAATCTCCAATCCTAGTTTCTCAATCCCCAATCCTCAATCCTTAAACCTCAATCTTGAATCCTCAATCCCCAGTCCTCAAACTTCAATCCTCAATGCTCAATCCTCAATCCTCAGTCGTCAGTCCTCAATCCTCAATCCTCAATCCTCAAACCTCAATCCTCAACCGTCAATCCTCGTCCTCAATCGTCAACACTCAATCCTCAATCCTCAATCTTCAATCCACAATACTCAATCTTCAAGCCTCAATCCTCGATCCGCAATCCTCAATCTTCAATCCTCAATCCTCAATCCTCAATCTTCAATCCTCATTTTTCAATCCTCAACGCCCAATCATCAATCTTCAATCCTCAGTCCTCAATCCTCAATTCTCAATCCTCAATCCTCGTTCCTCAAACCTCAATCCTCAACCCTCGGTCGTCATCCTCAATTCTCAATTCTCAATTCTCAATCCTCAATCCTCAATCCTCAATCTTCAATCCTCATTAATCAATCTCCAATCCCAGATCCTGAATCCCCAATCCTCAATCCTTAAACCTCAATCTTGAATCCTCAATCCCCAGTCCTCAAACTTCAATCCTCAATGCTCAATCCTCAATCCTCAGTCGTCAGTCCTCAATCCTCAATCCTCAATCCTCAAACCTCAATCCTCAACCGTCAATCCTCGTCCTCAATCCTCAACACTCAATCCTCAATCCTCAATCTTCAATCCACAATACTCAATCTTCAAGCCTCAATCCTCGATCCTCAATCCTCAATCTTCAATCCTCAATCCTCAATCCTCAATCCTCAATCCTCATTCTTCAATCCTCAACGCCCAATCCTCAATCTTCAATCCTCAGTCCTCAATCCTCAATTCTCAATCCTCAATCCTCAGTCCTCAGTCCTCAAACCTCAATCCTCAACCCTCAGACCTCATCCTCAATCCTCAATCCTCAACCCCCAATCCTCAATCTTCAATCCTCAATACTCAATCTGCAATACTCAATCCTCAATTCTCAATCCTCAATACTCAATCCTCAAACGTCAATCCTCCATCCCCAATCCTCAATCATCAATCGTCAATCCTCAATCCTCAATCCTCAATCCTCAACCTTCAATCCTCAATACTCAATCTTCAACCCTCAATCCTCAATCCCCAATTCTCTATACTCAATCCTCAATCCTCAATCCTCAATATTCAATTCTCAATCCTCAGTCCACAAACCTCAATTCTGAATCCTCAATCCTGCATCCTCAATCTTCAATCCTCAATGCTCAATCCTCAATTCTCAATCCTCAATCCTCAATCCCCAGACCTCAAACATCAATACTCAACCCTCAGTCCTCGTCCACAATCCACAACCATCAATCCTCAATCCTCAATCTTTAATCATCAATATTCAACCTTCTGTCCTCAATCTTCAATCCTCAATCCTCAATCCTCAATCCTCAATCCACAGTCCTTAGCCCTCAAACCTCAACCCTCAACTCTCAGAACTCATCCTCAATCCTCAATCCTCAATCCTCAATCCTCAATCCTCAATCCTCAATCCTCAATACTCAATCATCAATCCGCAAACCTCAATCCTCAACCGTCAATCATCGTCCTCAATCCTCAACCCTCAATCCTCAATCCTCAATCCTCAATCTTCCACCCTCAATAATCAATCTCCAATCCTAGTTTCTCAAACCCCAATCCTCAATCGTTAAACCTCAATCTTGAATCCTCAATCCCCAGTCCTCAAACTTCAATCCTCAATGCTCAATCCTCAATCCTCAGTCGTCAGTCCTCAATCCTCAATCCTCAATCCTCAATCCTCGCTCCTCAAACCTCAAACCTCAATCCTCAATCCTCAATCTTCAAACCTCAATACTCAATATTCAATCCTCAATCCTCAATCCTCAATCCTCAATCCTCAATCTTCAATCCTCAATCCTCAATCCTCAATCCTCAATCCTCATTCTTCAATCCTCAATACCCAATCCTCAATCTTCAATACTCAATCCTCAATCCTCAATTCTCAATCTTCAATCCTCAATCCTCAATCCTCAATCCTCAATCCTCATTCTTCAATCTTCAATACCCAATACTCAATCTTCAATCCTCAATCCTCAATCCTCATTTCTCAATCCCCAATCCTCAATCCTCAGTCCTCAATCCTCAATCCTCAACCCTCAATCCTCAATCCCCAACCTTCAATTCTCAATACTCAATATTCAATCCGCAATCCTCAATCCTCAATCTTCAATCTTCAATCCTCAATCCTCAATCCTCAATCCTCAATCCTCAGTCCTCAACCCTCAATCCTTAATACTCAATCCTGAATCCTCAATCCTCAATTCTCAGTAATCAATCCTCAATCTTCAATACTCAATCGTCAATCCTCAGTCCTCAATCCTCAATCCTCAATCCTCGTTCCTCAAACCTCAATCCTCAACCCTCGGTCGTCATCCTGAATTCTCAATTCTCAATTCTCAATCCTCAATCCTCAATCCTCAATCTTCAATCCTCATTAATCAATCTCCAATCCCAGATCCTGAATCCCCAATCCTCAATCCTTAATCCTCAACCTTCAATCCTCAATCACCAGTACTCAATCTTCAGTCCTCAATGTTCAATTCTCAATCCTCAATCCTCAGTCCTCAATCCTCAATCCTCAATCCTTAATCCTCAAACCTCAATCCTCAGCCGTCAGCCCTCGTCCTCAATCCTCAACCATCAATCCTCAATCGGCAATCTTCAACCCTCAATTCTCAATCTTCAATACTCAATCCTCAATCCTCAATTCTCAATCTTCAATCCTCAATCCTCAACCCTCAATCCTCAATACTCATTCTTCAATCCTCAATACCCAATCCTCAATCTTCAATCCTCAATCCTCAATCCTCTATGCTCAATCCTCAATCCTCAATCCTCAATCCTCAATCCCCAATCCTCATTCTTCAAACCTCAATCCTCAAACTTCAGGCCTCAACCTCAATTCCCAATTCTCAATCCTCAATCCTCAATCCTCAATCTTCAATCCTCAATGCTCCATCCTCAATCCTCAATCCTCAGTCCTCAATCCTCAATCCTCAATCCTCAAACCTCAGTCCTCAACCGTCCGTCCTCGTCCTCAATCCTCAACCCTCAATCCTCAATGCTCAATCTTCAATCATCAATACTCAATCTTCAATCCTCAATCCTCAATCCTCAATCCTCTATCCTCCATCCTCAATATTCAACACACAACCCTACACCATCAATCCTCAATACTCAATCATCAATCCTCAATTCTCAATACTCAATAGAATATCCTGAATTCTCATGGTTCAATACTCAATCCACAATATTCAATAATCAAATCTCAATACACAAACATCATTTCTCACCACTCAAACCTGAACGCTCAGTCCTCAACGTTCAATCCTCATTCGTCAGTACTCAATCTTCAATCCTCAATACTGAATCTTCAATCCTCAATCCTCAATCCTCAATCCTCAGTCCCCAATCATCAATCTTCAATCCTCAATCCTCAATCCTCAATCCTCAATCCTCAATCCACAGTCCACAGCCCTCAAACCTCAACCCTCAACTCTCAGAACTCATCCTCAATCGTCAATACTCAATCCTCAATCCTCAATCCTCAATCATCAATCCTCAATACTCAATCTTCAATCCTCAATCCTCAATCCTCAATCCTCAATCCACAGTCCTTAGCCCTCAAACCTCAACCCTCAACTCTCAGAACTCATCCTCAATCCTCAATCCTCAATCCTCAATCCTCAATCCTCAATCCTCAATCCTCAATACTCAATCATCAATCCGCAAACCTCAATCCTCAACCGTCAATCATCGTCCTCAATCCTCAACCCTCAATCCTCAATCCTCAATCCTCAATCTTCCACCCTCAATAATCAATCTCCAATCCTAGTTTCTCAAACCCCAATCCTCAATCCTTAAACCTCAATCTTGAATCCTCAATCCTTAAACCTCAATCTTGAATCCTCAATCCCCAGTCCTCAAACTTCAATCCTCAATGCTCAATCCTCAATCCTCAGTCGTCAGTCCTCAATCCTCAATCGTCAATCCTCAGCCCTCAATCCTCAATCCTCAATCCTCGCTCCTCAAACCTCAAACCTCAATCCTCAATCCTCAATCTTCAAACCTCAATACTCAATATTCAATCCTCAATCCTCAATCCTCAATCCTCAATCCTCAATCTTCAATCCTCAATCCTCAATCCTCAATCCTCAATCCTCATTCTTCAATCCTCAATACCCAATCCTCAATCTTCAATACTCAATCCTCAATCCTCAATTCTCAATCTTCAATCCTCAATCCTCAATCCTCAATCCTCAATCCTCATTCTTCAATCTTCAATACCCAATACTCAATCTTCAATCCTCAATCCTCAATCCTCATTTCTCAATCCCCAATCCTCAATCCTCAGTCCTCAATCCTCAATCCTCAACCCTCAATCCTCAATCCCCAACCTTCAATTCTCAATACTCAATATTCAATCCGCAATCCTCAATCCTCAATCTTCAATCTTCAATCCTCAATCCTCAATCCTCAATCCTCAATCCTCAGTCCTCAATCCTCAATCCTTAATACTCAATCCTGAATCCTCAATCCTCAATTCTCAGTAATCAATCCTCAATCTTCAATACTCAATCGTCAATCCTCAGTCCTCAATCCTCAATCCTCAATCCTCGTTCCTCAAACCTCAATCCTCAACCCTCGGTCGTCATCCTGAATTCTCAATTCTCAATTCTCAATCCTCAATCCTCAATCCTCAATCTTCAATCCTCATTAACCAATCTCCAATCCCAGATCCTGAATCCCCAATCCTCAATCCTTAATCCTCAACCTTCAATCCTCAATCACCAGTACTCAATCTTCAGTCCTCAATGTTCAATTCTCAATCCTCAATCCTCAGTCCTCAATCCTCAATCCTCAATCCTTAATCCTCAAACCTCAATCCTCAGCCGTCAGCCCTCGTCCTCAATCCTCAACCATCAATCCTCAATCGGCAATCTTCAACCCTCAATTCTCAATCTTCAATACTCAATCCTCAATCCTCAATTCTCAATCTTCAATCCTCAATCCTCAACCCTCAATCCTCAATACTCATTCTTCAATCCTCAATACCCAATCCTCAATCTTCAATCCTCAATCCTCAATCCTCTATGCTCAATCCTCAATCCTCAATCCTCAATCCTCAATCCCCAATCCTCATTCTTCAAACCTCAATCCTCAAACTTCAGGCCTCAACCTCAATTCCCAATTCTCAATCCTCAATCCTCAATCCTCAATCTTCAATCCTCAATGCTCCATCCTCAATCCTCAATCCTCAGTCCTCAATCCTCAATCCTCAATCCTCAAACCTCAGTCCTCAACCGTCCGTCCTCGTCCTCAATCCTCAACCCTCAATCCTCAATGCTCAATCTTCAATCATCAATACTCAATCTTCAATCCTCAATCCTCAATCCTCAATCCTCTATCCTCCATCCTCAATATTCAACACACAACCCTCCACCATCAATCCTCAATACTCAATCATCAATCCTCAATTCTCAATACTCAATAGAATATCCTGAATTCTCATGGTTCAATACTCAATCCACAATATTCAATAATCAAATCTCAATACACAAACATCATTTCTCACCACTCAAACCTGAACGCTCAGTCCTCAACGTTCAATCCTCATTCGTCAGTACTCAATCTTCAATCCTCAATACTGAATCTTCAATCCTCAATCCTCAATCCTCAATCTTCAATCCTCAGTCCCCAATCCTCAATCTACAATCCTCAATCCTCAATCCTCAATCCTCATTCCTCAATCCACAGTCCTTAGCCCTCAAACCTCAACCCTCAACTCTGAGACCTCATTCTAAATCCTCAATCCTCAATCCTCAATCCTCAATCATCAATCTTCAATCCTCAATACTCAATCATCAATCATCAATCCTCAATCCTCAATACTCAACCATCAATCCTCAATTCTCAATACTCAACAGAATATCCTGAAGTTTCAGGATTCAATACTCAAACAACAACCCTCAACCCTCAGCCCTCATCCTCAATCCTCAATCCTCAATCCTCAATCCTCAATCCTCAATATTCAATCCTCAATACTCAATCCTCAATACTCAATCCTCAATTCTCAATCGTCAATCCTTAATCCTGAATCCTCAATCCTCGATCCCCAGTCCTCAACCTTCAATCCCCAATGCTCCATCCTCAATCCTCAATCCTCAGTCCTCATTTCTCAATCCTCAATCCTCAATCCTCAGTCCTCAATCCTCAATCCTCAATCATCAACCGTCAGTCCTCGTGCTCAATCCTCAACCCTCAATCCTCAATCCTCAATCTTCAATCCTCAATACTCAATATTCAATCGTCAATCCTCAATCCTCAATCTTCAATCTTCAATCTTCAATCCTCAATCCTCAACACTCAATCCTCAATCCTCATTCTTCTATCCTCAATACCCAATCCTCAATCTTCAATACTCAATCCTCAATCCTCAATCTTCAACCCAAAATCCTCAATCCCCAATTCTCAATCCTGAATCCTCAATCCTCAATCCTCAATATTCAATCCTCAATACTCAGTCTACAATCCTCAATCCTCAATCCTCAATCCTCAATCCTCAATTCTCAATCCTCAATCGTCAGGCTTCAGTACTGAATACTCAATCTTCAATCCTCAATCCTCAATCCTCATTCCGCAATCCTCAATCCTCAATCCTCAATCCTCAATCCTCAATCATCAATCCTCAATCTTCAATACTCAATCCTCAATCATCAACCCTCAATCCTCAATACTCAATCATCAATCCTCAATCTTCAATCCTCAATACTCAATCTTCAATAATCAATCCTCAGCTCTCAATCCTCAATACTCAATCCTCAATCGTCAATCCTCAATTCTCAATCCTCAATCTTCAATCCTCAATCCTCAATCCTCCTATCCTCAATCCTCAATCTTCAATCCTCAATCCCCAATCCTCAATCCTCAATCCTCAATCCTCAATCCTCAATCCTCAGTCCTCAAACCTCAATCCTGAATCCTCAATCCTGAATCCTCAATCTTCAGCCCTCAGTCCTCAACAATCAGTTGTCAATCCTCAATCCTCAGTAGAATATTCTCAATTCACAGCTTTCAATACGCAATACTCAATCTGCAATCTTCAAATCTCAATCCACAAACATCAATTCTCATCACTCAACCCTGAACGCTCAGTCCTCAATGTTCAATTCTCAATCCTCAATTCTCAAACTTCAATCCTCAATACTGAATCCTCAATCCTCAATCCTCAATCCTCAATCCTCAATCCTCAATCCTCAATCCTCAATCCTCAATCCTCAGTAATCAATCCTCAATCTTCAATACTCAATCGTCAATCCTCAGTCCTCAATCCTCAATCCTCAATCTTCAATACTCAATCCTCAATCCTCAATCCTCAATCTTCAATCCTCAATCCTCAATCCTCAATCCTCAATCCTCATTCTTCAATCCTCAATACCCAATCCTCAATCTTCAATACTCAATCCTCAATCCTCAATTCTCAATCTTCAATCCTCAATCCTCAATCCTCAATCCTCAATCCTCATTCTTCAATCCTCAATACCCAATACTCAATCTTCAATCCTCAATCCTCAATCCTCATTTCTCAATCCTCAATCCTCAATCCTCAGTCGTCAATCCTCAATCCTCAACCCTCAATCCTCAATCCCCAACCTTCAATTCTCAATACTCAATATTCAATCCGCAATCCTCAATCCTCAATCTTCTATCTTCAATCCTCAATCCTCAATCCTCAATCCTCAATCCTCAGTCCTCAATCCTCAATCCTTAATACTCAATCCTCAATCCTCAATCCTCAATCCTCAGTAATCAATCCTCAATCTTCAATACTCAATCGTCAATCCTCAGTCCTCAATCCTCAATCCTCAATCCTCGTTCCTCAAACCTCAATCCTCAACCCTCGGTCGTCATCCTGAATTCTCAATTCTCAATTCTCAATCCTCAATCCTCAATCCTCAATCTTCAATCCTCATTAATCAATCTCCAATCCCAGATCCTGAATCCCCAATCCTCAATCCTTAATCCTCAACCTTCAATCCTCAATCCCCAGTACTCAATCTTCAGTCCTCAATGTTCAATTCTCAATCCTCAATCCTCAGTCATCAATCCTCAATACTCAATCCTTAATCCTCAAACCTCAATCCTCAACCGTCAGTCCTCGTACTCAATCCTCAACCATCAATCCTCAATCGGCAATCTTCAACCCTCAATTCTCAATCTTCAATACTCAATCCTCAATCCTCAATTCTCAATCTTCAATCCTCATACTTCAAACCTCAATCCTCAACCCTCACTCCTCATCCTCAATTCTCAATTCTCAATCCTCAATCCTCAATGCTCAATCTTCTATCATCAATACCCAATCTTCAATCCTCAATCCTCAATCCTGAATCCTCAATCCTCCATCCTCAATATTCAACACACAACCCTCAACCATCAATCCTCACTACTCAATCATCAATCCTCAATTCTCAATACTCAATAGAATATCCTGAATTCTCATGGTTCAATACTCAATCCACAATATTCAATAATCATATCTCAATCCACAAACATCAATTCTCATCACTCAACCCTGACCGCTCAGTCCTCAATGTTCAATCCTCATTCCTCAATTCTCAATCTTCAGTCCTCAATACTGAATCTTCGATCCTCAATCCTCAATCATCAATCCTCAATCCTCAGTCCCCAATCATCAATCTTCAATCCTCAATCCTCAATCCTCAATCCTCAATCCTCAATCCACAGTCCACAGCCCTCAAACCTCAACCCTCAACTCTCAGATCTCATCCTCAATCCTCAATACTCAATCCTCAATCCTCAATCCTCAATCATCAATCCTCAATACTCAATCTTCAATCCTCAATCCTCAATCCTCAATCCTCAATCCACAGTCCTTAGCCCTCAAACCTCAACCCTCAACTCTCAGAACTCATCCTCAATCCTCAATCCTCAATCCTCAATCCTCAATCCTCAATCCTCAATCCTGAATACTCAATCATCAATCCGCAAACCTCAATCCTCAACCGTCAATCATCGTCCTCAATCCTCAACCCTCAATCCTCAATCCTCAATCCTCAATCTTCCACCCTCAATAATCAATCTCCAATCCTAGTTTCTCAAACCCCAATCCTCAATCCTTAAACCTCAATCTTGAATCCTCAATCCTTAAACCTCAATCTTGAATCCTCAATCCCCAGTCCTCAAACTTCAATCCTCAATGCTCAATCCTCAATCCTCAGTCGTCAGTCCTCAATCCTCAATCCTCAATCCTCAAACCTCAATCCTCAACCGTCAATCCTCGTCCTCAATCCTCAACACTCAATCCTCAATCCTCAATCTTCAATCCACAATACTCAATCTTCAAGCCTCAATCCTCGATCCTCAATCCTCAATCCTCAATCTTCAATCCTCAATCCTCAATCCTCAATCTTCAATCCTCATTCTTCAATCCTCAACGCCCAATCCTCAATCTTCAATCCTCAGTCCTCAATCCTCAATTCTCAATCCTCAATCCTCAGTCCTCAGTCCTCAAACCTCAATCCTCAACCCTCAGACCTCATCCTCAATCCTCAATCCTCAACCCCCAATCCTCAATCTTCAATCCTCAATACTCAATCTGCAATACTCAATCCTCAATTCTCAATCCTCAATACTCAATCCTCAAACGTCAATCCTCCATCCCCAATCCTCAATCATCAATCGTCAATCCTCAATCCTCAATCCTCAATCCTCAACCTTCAATCCTCAATACTCAATCTTCAACCCTCAATCCTCAATCCCCAATTCTCTATACTCAATCCTCAATCCTCAATCCTCAATATTCAATTCTCAATCCTCAGTCCACAAACCTCAATTCTGAATCCTCAATCCTGCATCCTCAATCTTCAATCCTCAATGCTCAATCCTCAATTCTCAATCCTCAATCCTCAATCCCCAGACCTCAAACATCAATACTCAACCCTCAGTCCTCGTCCACAATCCACAACCATCAATCCTCAATCCTCAATCTTTAATCATCAATATTCAACCTTCTGTCCTCAATCTTCAATCCTCAATCCTCAATCCTCAATCCTCAATCCACAGTCCTTAGCCCTCAAACCTCAACCCTCAACTCTCAGAACTCATCCTCAATCCTCAATCCTCAATCCTCAATCCTCAATCCTCAATCCTCAATCCTCAATACTCAATCATCAATCCGCAAACCTCAATCCTCAACCGTCAATCATCGTCCTCAATCCTCAACCCTCAATCCTCAATCCTCAATCCTCAATCTTCCACCCTCAATAATCAATCTCCAATCCTAGTTTCTCAAACCCCAATCCTCAATCGTTAAACCTCAATCTTGAATCCTCAATCCCCAGTCCTCAAACTTCAATCCTCAATCCTCAGTCCTCAATCCTCAATTCTCAATCCTCAATCCTCAGTCCTCAGTCGTCAAACCTCAATCCTCAACCCTCAGACCTCATCCTCAATCCTCAATCCTCAACCCCCAATCCTCAATCTTCAATCCTCAATACTCAATCTGCAATACTCAATCCTCAATTCTCAATACTCAATACTCAATCCTCAAACGTCAATCCTCCATCCCCAATCCTCAATCATCAATCGTCAATCCTCAATCCTCAATCCTCAATCCTCAACCTTCAATCCTCAATACTCAATCTTCAACCCTCAATCCTCAATCCCCAATTCTCTATGCTCAATCCTCAATCCTCAATCCTCAATATTCAATTCTCAATCCTCAGTCCACAAACCTCAATTCTGAATCCTCAATCCTGCATCCTCAATCTTCAATCCTCAATGCTCAATCCTCAATTCTCAATCCTCAATCCTCAATCCCCAGACCTCAAACATCAATACTCAACCCTCAGTCCTCGTCCACAATCCACAACCATCAATCCTCAATCCTCAATCTTTAATCATCAATATTCAACCTTCTGTCCTCAATCCTCAATCCTCAATCCTCAATCCTCAATCCTCAATCTTCAATCCTCATTAATCAATCTCCAATCCCAGATCCTGAATCCCCAATCCTCAATCCTTAATCCTCAACCTTCAATCCTCAATCCCCAGTACTCAATCTTCAGTCCTCAATGTTCAATTCTCAATCCTCAATCCTCAGTCCTCAATCCTCAATCCTCAATCCTTAATCCTCAAACCTCAATCCTCAACCGTCAGTCCTCGTCCTCAATCCTCAACCATCAATCCTCAATCGGCAATCTTCAACCCTCAATTCTCAATCTTCAATACTCAATCCTCAATCCTCAATTCTCAATCCTCAATCCTCAATCTTCAATCCTCATTAATCAATCTCCAATCCCAGATTCTGAATCCCCAATCCTCAATCCTTAATCCTCAACCTTCAATCCTCAATCCCCAGTCCTCAATCTTCAGTCCTCAATGTTCAATTCTCAATACTCAATCCTCAGTCCTCAATCCTCAATCCTCAATCCTCAATCCTCCATCCTCAATATTCAACACACAACCCTCCACCATCAATCCTCAATACTCAATCATCAATCCTCAATTCTCAATACTCAATAGAATATCCTGAATTCTCATGGTTCAATACTCAATCCACAATATTCAATAATCAAATCTCAATACACAAAAATCATTTCTCACCACTCAAACCTGAACGCTCAGTCCTCAACGTTCAGTCCTCATTCGTCAGTACTCAATCTTCAATCCTCAATACTGAATATTCAATCCTCAATTCTCAATCCTCAATCTTCAATCCTCAGCCCCCAATCCTCAATCTTCAATCCTCAATCCTCAATCCTCAATCCTCATTCCTCAATCCACAGTCCTTAGCCCTCAAACCTCAACCCTCAACTCTGAGACCTCATTCTCAATCCTCAATACTCAATCCTCAATCCTCAATCATCAATCTACGATCCTCAATACTCAATCTTCAATCATCAATCCTCAATCCTCAATACTCAACCATCAATCCTCAATTCTCAATACTCAACAGAATATCCTGAAATTTCAGGATTCAATACTCAAACAACAACCCTCAACCCTCAGCCCTCATCCTCAATCCTCAATCCTCAATCCTCAATCCTCAATCCTCAATATTCAACCCTCAATCCTCAATCCCCAATTCTCTATACTCAATCCTCAATCCTCAATCCTCAATATTCAATCCTCAATCCTCAGTCCACAAACCTCAATTCTGAATCCTCAATCCTGCATCCTCAATCTTCAATCCTCAATGCTCAATCCTCAATTCTCAATCCTCAACACTCAATCCTCAGACCTCAAACATCAATACTCAACCCTCAGTCCTCGTCCTCAATCCACAACCATCAATCCTCAATCCTCAATTTTCAATCATCAATATTCAATCTTCTGTCCTCAATCCTCAATCCTCAATCCTCAATCCTCAATCCTCAATGTTCAATCCGCAATACCCAATCCTCAATCTTCAATCCTCAATCCCCAATCCTCAATCCTCAATCCTCAATCCTCAATCCTCAATCCTCAGTCCTCAAACCTCAATCCTGAATCCTCAATCCTGAATCCTCAATCTTCAGCCCTCAGTCCTCAACAATCAGTTGTCAATCCTCAATCCTCAGTAGAATATTCTCAATTCACAGCTTTCAATACGCAATACTCAATCTGCAATCTTCAAATCTCAATCCACAAACATCAATTCTCATCACTCAACCCTGAACGCTCAGTCCTCAATGTTCAATTCTCAATCCTCAATTCTCAATCTTCAATCCTCAATACTGAATCCTCAATCCTCAATCCTCAATCCTCAATCCTCAATCCTCAATCCTCAATCCTCAATCCTCAGTACTCAATCCTCAATCTTCAATACTCAATCGTCAATCCTCAGCCCTCAATCCTCAATCCTCAATCCTCGTTCCTCAAACCTCAAACCTCAATCCTCAATCCTCAATCTTCAAACCTCAATACTCAATATTCAATCCTCAATCCTCAATCCTCAATCCTCAATCCTCAATCTTCAATCCTCAATCCTCAATCCTCAATCCTCAATCCTCAATCCTCAATCCTCAATCCTCAATCCTCAACCTTCAATCCTCAATACTCAATCTTCAACCCTCAATCCTCAATCCCCAATTCTCTATACTCAATCCTCAATCCTCAATCCTCAATATTCAATTCTCAATCCTCAGTCCACAAACCTCAATTCTGAATCCTCAATCCTGCATCCTCAATCTTCAATCCTCAATGCTCAATCCTCAATTCTCAATCCTCAATCCTCAATCCTCAGACCTCAAACATCAATACTCAACCCTCAGTCCTCGTCCACAATCCACAACCATCAATCCTCAATCCTCAATATTCAATCATCAATATTCAATCTTCTGTCCTCAATCCTCAATCCTCAATCCTCAATCCTCAATCCTCAATGTTCAATCCGCAATACCCAATCCTCAATCGTCAATCCTCAATCCCCAATCCTCAATCCTCAATCCTCAATCCTCAATCCTCAATCCTCAATCCTCAGTCCTCAGTCCTCAAACCTCAATCCTGAATCCTCAATCCTGAATCCTCAATCTTCAGACCTCAGTCCTCAACAATCAGTTGTCAATCCTCAGTCCTCAGTAGAATATTCTCAATTCACAGAATTTCAATACGCAATACTCAATCTGCAATCTTCAAATCTCAATCCACAAACATCAATTCTCATCACTCAACCCTGAACGCTCAGTCCTCAATGTTCAATTCTCAATCCTCAATTCTCAATCTTCAATCCTCAATACTGAATCCTCAATCCTCAATCCTCAATCCTCAATCCTCAATCCTCAATCCTCAATCCTCAATCCTCAGTACTCAATCCTCAATCTTCAATACTCAATCGTCAATCCTCAGCCCTCAATCCTCAATCCTCAATCCTCGTTCCTCAAACCTCAAACCTCAATCCTCAATCCTCAATCTTCAAACCTCAATACTCAATATTCAATCCTCAATCCTCAATCCTCAATCCTCAATCCTCAATCTTCAATCCTCAATCCTCAATCCTCAATCCTCAATCCTCAATCCTCAATCCTCAATCCTCAATCCTCAACCTTCAATCCTCAATACTCAATCTTCAACCCTCAATCCTCAATCCCCAATTCTCTATACTCAATCCTCAATCCCCAATCCTCAATATTCAATTCTCAATCCTCAGTCCACAAACCTCAATTCTGAATCCTCAATCCTGCATCCTCAATCTTCAATCCTCAATGCTCAATCCTCAATTCTCAATCCTCAATCCTCAATCCTCAGACCTCAAACATCAATACTCAACCCTCAGTCCTCGTCCACAATCCACAACCATCAATCCTCAATCCTCAATCTTCAATCATCAATATTCAATCTTCTGTCCTCAATCCTCAATCCTCAATCCTCAATCCTCAATCCTCAATGTTCAATCCGCAATACCCAATCCTCAATCGTCAATCCTCCATCCCCAATCCTCAATCCTCAATCCTCAATCCTCAATCCTCAGTCCTCAGTCCTCAAACCTCAATCCTGAATCCTCAATCCTGAATCCTCAATCTTCAGACCTCAGTCCTCAACAATCAGTTGTCAATCCTCAGTCCTCAGTAGAATATTCTCAATTCACAGAATTTCAATACGCAATACTCAATCTGCAATCTTCAAATCTCAATCCACAAACATCAATTCTCATCACTCAACCCTGAACACTCAGTCCTCAATGTTCAATACTCAATCCTCAATTCTCAATCTTCAATCCTCAATACTGAATCCTGAATCCTCAATCCTCAACCCTCAATCCTCAATCCTCAATCCTCAATCCTCAATCCTCAATCCTCAGTAATCAATCCTCAATCTTCAATACTCAATCCTCAATCCCCAGTCCACAATCTTCAATCCTCAATGTTCAATACTCAACCTTCAATCCTCAATTCTCAATCTTCAATCCTCAATCCTCAATCCTCAATTCTCAATCCTCAATCCTCATTCTTCAATCCTCAATACCCAACCCTCAATCTTCAATCCTCAATCCTCAATCCTCAATTCTCAATCCTCAATCCTCAATCCTCAATCCTCAATCCCCAATCCTCATACTTCAAACCTCAATCCTCAACCCTCACTCCTCATCCTCAATTCTCAATTCTCAATCCTCAATCCTCAATGCTCAATCTTCTATCATCAATACCCAATCTTCAATCCTCAATCCTCAATCCTGAATCCTCAATCCTCCATCCTCAATATTCAACACACAACCCTCAACCATCAATCCTCACTACTCAATCATCAATCCTCAATTCTCAATACTCAATAGAATATCCTGAATTCTCATGGTTCAATACTCAATCCACAATATTCAATAATCATATCTCAATCCACAAACATCAATTCTCATCACTCAACCCTGACCGCTCAGTCCTCAATGTTCAATCCTCATTCCTCAATACTCAATCTTCAGTCCTCAATACTGAATCTTCGATCCTCAATCCTCAATCATCAATCCTCAATCCTCAGTCCCCAATCATCAATCTTCAATCCTCAATCCTCAATCCTCAATCCTCAATCCTCAATCCACAGTCCACAGCCCTCAAACCTCAACCCTCAACTCTCAGAACTCATCCTCAATCCTCAATACTCAATCCTCAATCCTCAATCCTCAGTCATCAATCCTCAATACTCAATCTTCAATCCTCAATCCTCAATCCTCAATCCTCAATCCACAGTCCTTAGCCCTCAAACCTCAACCCTCAACTCTCAGAACTCATCCTCAATCCTCAATCCTCAATCCTCAATCCTCAATCCTCAATCCTCAATCCTCAATACTCAATCATCAATCCGCAAACCTCAATCCTCAACCGTCAATCATCGTCCTCAATCCTCAACCCTCAATCCTCAATCCTCAATCCTCAATCTTCCACCCTCAATAATCAATCTCCAATCCTAGTTTCTCAAACCCCAATCCTCAATCCTTAAACCTCAATCTTGAATCCTCAATCCCCAGTCCTCAAACTTCAATCCTCAATGCTCAATCCTCAATCCTCAGTCGTCAGTCCTCAATCCTCAATCCTCAATCCTCAAACCTCAATCCTCAACCGTCAATCCTCGTCCTCAATCCTCAACACTCAATCCTCAATCCTCAATCTTCAATCCACAATACTCAATCTTCAAGCCTCAATCCTCGATCCTCAATCCTCAATCTTCAATCCTCAATCCTCAATCCTCAATCTTCAATCCTCATTCTTCAATCTCAACGCCCAATCCTCAATCTTCAATCCTCAGTCCGCAATCCTCAATTCTCAATCCTCAATCCTCAGTCCTCAGTCCTCAAACCTCAATCCTCAACCCTCAGACCTCATCCTCAATCCTCAATCCTCAACTCCCAATCCTCAATCTTCAATCCTCAATACTCAATCTGCAATACTCAATCCTCAATTCTCAATCCTCAATACTCAATCCTCAAACGTCAATCCTCCATCCCCAATCCTCAATCATCAATCGTCAATCCTCAATCCTCAATCCTCAATCCTCAACCTTCAATCCTCAATACTCAATCTTCAACCCCCAATCCTCAATCCCCAATTCTCTATACTCAATCCTCAATCCTCAATCCTCAATATTCAATTCTCAATCCTCAGTCCACAAACCTCAATTCTGAATCCTCAATCCTGCATCCTCAATCTTCAATCCTCAATGCTCAATCCTCAGTTCTCAATCCTCAATCCTCAATCCCCAGACCTCAAACATCAATACTCAACCCTCAGTCCTCGTCCACAATCCACAACCATCAATCCTCAATCCTCAATCTTTAATCATCAATATTCAACCTTCTGTCCTCAATCTTCAATCCTCAATCCTCAATCCTCAATCCTCAATCCACAGTCCTTAGCCCTCAAACCTCAACCCTCAACTCTCAGAACTCATCCTCAATCCTCAATCCTCAATCCTCAATCCTCAATCCTCAATCCTCAATCCTCAATACTCAATCATCAATCCGCAAACCTCAATCCTCAACCGTCAATCATCGTCCTCAATCCTCAACCCTCAATCCTCAATCCTCAATCCTCAATCTTCCACCCTCAATAATCAATCTCCAATCCTAGTTTCTCAAACCCCAATCCTCAATCGTTAAACCTCAATCTTGAATCCTCAATCCCCAGTCCTCAAACTTCAATCCTCAATGCTCAATCCTCAATCCTCAGTCGTCAGTCCTCAATCCTCAATCCTCAATCCTCAAACCTCAATCCTCAACCGTCAATCCTCGTCCTCAATCCTCAACACTCAATCCTCAATCCTCAATCTTCAATCCACAATACTCAATCTTCAAGCCTCAATCTTCGATCCTCAATCCTCAATCTTCAATCCTCAATCCTCAATCCTCAATCTTCAATCCTCATTCTTCAATCCTCAACGCCCAATCCTCAATCTTCAATCCTCAGTCCTCAATCCTCAATTCTCAATCCTCAATCCTCAGTCCTCAGTCCTCAAACCTCAATCCTCAACCCTCAGACCTCATCCTCAATCCTCAATCCTCAACCCCCAATCCTCAATCTTCAATCCTCAATACTCAATCTGCAATACTCAATCCTCAATTCTCAATACTCAATACTCAATCCTCAAACGTCAATCCTCCATCCCCAATCCTCAATCATCAATCGTCAATCCTCAATCCTCAATCCTCAATCCTCAACCTTCAATCCTCAATACTCAATCTTCAACCCTCAATCCTCAATCCCCAATTCTCTATACTCAATCCTCAATCCTCAATCCTCAATCCTCAATCCTCAATCCTCAATCCTCAGTACTCAATCCTCAATCTTCAATACTCAATCGTCAATCCTCAGCCCTCAATCCTCAATCCTCAATCCTCGTTCCTCAAACCTCAAACCTCAATCCTCAATCCTCAATCTTCAAACCTCAATACTCAATATTCAATCCTCAATCCTCAATCCTCAATCCTCAATCCTCAATCTTCAATCCTCAATCCTCAATCCTCAATCCTCAATCCTCAATCCTCAATCCTCAATCCTCAATCCTCAACCTTCAATCCTCAATACTCAATCTTCAACCCTCAATCCTCAATCCCCAATTCTCTATACTCAATCCTCAATCCTCAATCCTCAATATTCAATTCTCAATCCTCAGTCCACAAACCTCAATTCTGAATCCTCAATCCTGCATCCTCAATCTTCAATCCTCAATGCTCAATCCTCAATTCTCAATCCTCAATCCTCAATCCTCAGACCTCAAACATCAATACTCAACCCTCAGTCCTCGTCCACAATCCACAACCATCAATCCTCAATCCTCAATCTTCAATCATCAATATTCAATCTTCTGTCCTCAATCCTCAATCCTCAATCCTCAATCCTCAATCCTCAATGTTCAATCCGCAATACCCAATCCTCAATCGTCAATCCTCAATCCCCAATCCTCAATCCTCAATCCTCAATCCTCAATCCTCAATCCTCAATCCTCAGTCCTCAGTCCTCAAACCTCAATCCTGAATCCTCAATCCTGAATCCTCAATCTTCAGACCTCAGTCCTCAACAATCAGTTGTCAATCCTCAGTCCTCAGTAGAATATTCTCAATTCACAGAATTTCAATACGCAATACTCAATCTGCAATCTTCAAATCTGAATCCACAAACATCAATTCTCATCACTCAACCCTGAACGCTCAGTCCTCAATGTTCAATTCTCAATCCTCAATTCTCAATCTTCAATCCTCAATACTGAATCCTCAATCCTCAATCCTCAATCCTCAATCCTCTATCCTCAATCCTCAATCCTCAATCCTCAATCCTCAGTAATCAATCCCCAATCTTCAATTCTCAATCGTCAATCCTCAGCCCTCAATCCTCAATCCTCAATCCTCGCTCCTCAAACCTCAAACCTCAATCCTCAATCCTCAATCTTCAAACCTCAATACTCAATATTCAATCCTCAATCCTCAATCCTCAATCCTCAATCCTCAATCTTCAATCCTCAATCCTCAATCCTCAATCCTCAATCCTCATTCTTCAATCCTCAATACCCAATCCTCAATCTTCAATACTCAATCCTCAATCCTCAATTCTCAATCTTCAATCCTCAATCCTCAATCCTCAATCCTCAATCCTCATTCTTCAATCTTCAATACCCAATACTCAATCTTCAATCCTCAATCCTCAATCCTCATTTCTCAATCCCCAATCCTCAATCCTCAGTCCTCAATCCTCAATCCTCAACCCTCAATCCTCAATCCCCAACCTTCAATTCTCAATACTCAATATTCAATCCGCAATCCTCAATCCTCAATCTTCAATCTTCAATCCTCAATCCTCAATCCTCAATCCTCAATCCTCAGTCCTCAATCCTCAATCCTTAATACTCAATCCTGAATCCTCAATCCTCAATTCTCAGTAATCAATCCTCAATCTTCAATACTCAATCGTCAATCCTCAGTCCTCAATCCTCGATCCTCAATCCTCGTTCCTCAAACCTCAATCCTCAACCCTCGGTCGTCATCCTGAATTCTCAATTCTCAATTCTCAATCCTCAATCCTCAATCCTCAATCTTCAATCCTCATTAATCAATCTCCAATCCCAGATCCTGAATCCCCAATCCTCAATCCTTAATCCTCAACCTTCAATCCTCAATCACCAGTACTCAATCTTCAGTCCTCAATGTTCAATTCTCAATCCTCAATCCTCAGTCCTCAATCCTCAATCCTCAATCCTTAATCCTCAAACCTCAATCCTCAACCGTCAGTCCTCGTCCTCAATCCTCAACCATCAATCCTCAATCGGCAATCTTCAACCCTCAATTCTCAATCTTCAATACTCAATCCTCAATCCTCAATTCTCAATCTTCAATCCTCAATCCTCAACCCTCAATCCTCAATACTCATTCTTCAATCCTCAATACCCAATCCTCAATCTTCAATCCTCAATCCTCAATCCTCTATGCTCAATCCTCAATCCTCAATCCTCAATCCTCAATCCCCAATCCTCATTCTTCAAACCTCAATCCTCAAACTTCAGGCCTCAACCTCAATTCCCAATTCTCAATCCTCAATCCTCAATCCTCAATCTTCAATCCTCAATGCTCCATCCTCAATCCTCAATCCTCAGTCCTCAATCCTCAATCCTCAATCCTCAAACCTCAGTCCTCAACCGTCCGTCCTCGTCCTCAATCCTCAACCCTCAATCCTCAATGCTCAATCTTCAATCATCAATACTCAATCTTCAATCCTCAATCCTCAATCCTCAATCCTCTATCCTCCATCCTCAATATTCAACACACAACCCTCCACCATCAATCCTCAATACTCAATCATCAATCCTCAATTCTCAATACTCAATAGAATATCCTGAATTCTCATGGTTCAATACTCAATCCACAATATTCAATAATCAAATCTCAATACACAAACATCATTTCTCACCACTCAAACCTGAACGCTCAGTCCTCAACGTTCAATCCTCATTCGTCAGTACTCAATCTTCAATCCTCAATACTGAATCTTCAATCCTCAATCCTCAATCCTCAATCTTCAATCCTCAGTCCCCAATCCTCAATCTTCTATCCTCAATCCTCAATCCTCAATCCTCATTCCTCAATCCACAGTCCTTAGCCCTCAAACCTCAACCCTCAACTCTGAGACCTCATTCTAAATCCTCAATCCTCAATCCTCAATCCTCAATCATCAATCTTCAATCCTCAATACTCAATCATCAATCATCAATCCTCAATCCTCAATACTCAACCATCAATCCTCAATTCTCAATACTCAACAGAATATCCTGGAATTTCAGGATTCAATACTCAAACAACAACCCTCAACCCTCAGCCCTCATCCTCAATCCTCAATCCTCAATCCTCAATCCTCAATCCTCAATATTCAATCCTCAATACTCAATCCTCAATACTCAATCCTCAATTCTCAATCGTCAATCCATAATCCTGAATCCTCAATCCTCGATCCCCAGTCCTCAACCTTCAATCCCCAATGCTCCATCCTCAATCCTCAATCCTCAGTCCTCATTTCTCAATCCTCAATCCTCAATCCTCAGTCCTCAATCCTCAATCCTCAATCATCAATCGTCAGTCCTCGTGCTCAATCCTCAACCCTCAATCCTCAATCCTCAATCTTCAATCCTCAATACTCAATATTCAATCGTCAATCCTCAATCCTCAATCTTCAATCTTCAATCTTCAATCCTCAATCCTCAACACTCAATCCTCAATCCTCATTCTTCTATCCTCAATACCCAATCCTCAATCTTCAATACTCAATCCTCAATCCTCAATCTTCAACCCAAAATCCTCAATCCCCAATTCTCAATCCTGAATCCTCAATCCTCAATCCTCAATATTCAATCCTCAATACTCAGTCTACAATCCTCAATCCTCAATCCTCAATCCTCAATCCTCAATTCTCAATCCTCAATCGTCAGGCTTCAGTACTGAATACTCAATCTTCAATCCTCAATCCTCAATCCTCATTCCTCAATCCTCAATCCTCAATCCTCAATCCTCAATCCTCAATCATCAATCCTCAATCTTCAATACTCAATCCTCAATCATCAACCCTCAATCCTCAATACTCAATCATCAATCCTCAATCTTCAATCCTCAATACTCAATCTTCAATAATCAATCCTCAGCTCTCAATCCTCAATACTCAATCCTCAATCGTCAATCCTCAATTCTCAATCCTCAATCTTCAATCCTCAATCCTCAATCCTGCTATCCTCAATCCTCAATCTTCAATCCTCAATCCCCAATCCTCAATCCTCAATCCTCAATCCTCAATCCTCAATCCTCAGTCCTCAAACCTCAATCCTGAATCCTCAATCCTGAATCCTCAATCTTCAGCCCTCAGTCCTCAACAATCAGTTGTCAATCCTCAATCCTCAGTAGAATATTCTCAATTCACAGCTTTCAATACGCAATACTCAATCTGCAATCTTCAAATCTCAATCCACAAACATCAATTCTCATCACTCAACCCTGAACGCTCAGTCCTCAATGTTCAATTCTCAATCCTCAATTCTCAAACTTCAATCGTCAATACTGAATCCTCAATCCTCAATCCTCAATCCTCAATCCTCAATCCTCAATCCTCAATCCTCAATCCTCAATCCTCAGTAATCAATCCTCAATCTTCAATACTCAATCGTCAATCCTCAGTCCTCAATCCTCAATCCTCAAACTTCAATACTCAATCCTCAATCCTCAATCCTCAATCTTCAATCCTCAATCCTCAATCCTCAATCCTCAATCCTCATTCTTCAATCCTCAATACCCAATCCTCAATCTTCAATACTCAATCCTCAATACTCAATTCTCAATCTTCAATCCTCAATCCTCAATCCTCAATCCTCAATCCTCATTCTTCAATCCTCAATACCCAATACTCAATCTTCAATCCTCAATCCTCAATCCTCATTTCTCAATCCTCAATCCTCAATCCTCAGTCGTCAATCCTCAATCCTCAACCCTCAATCCTCAATCCCCAACCTTCAATTCTCAATACTCAATATTCAATCCGCAATCCTCAATCCTCAATCTTCTATCTTCAATCCTCAATCCTCAATCCTCAATCCTCAATCCTCAGTCCTCAATCCTCAATCCTTAATACTCAATCCTCAATCCCCAATCCTCAATCCTCAGTAATCAATCCTCAATCTTCAATACTCAATCGTCAATCCTCAGTCCTCAATCCTCAATCCTCAATCCTCGTTCCTCAAACCTCAATCCTCAACCCTCGGTCGTCATCCTGAATTCTCAATTCTCAATTCTCAATCCTCAATCCTCAATCCTCAATCTTCAATCCTCATTAATCAATCTCCAATCCCAGATCCTGAATCCCCAATCCTCAATCCTTAATCCTCAACCTTCAATCCTCAATCCCCAGTACTCAATCTTCAGTCCTCAATGTTCAATTCTCAATCCTCAATCCTCAGTCCTCAATCCTCAATACTCAATCCTTAATCCTCAAACCTCAATCCTCAACCGTCAGTCCTCGTACTCAATCCTCAACCATCAATCCTCAATCGGCAATCTTCAACCCTCAATTCTCAATCTTCAATACTCAATCCTCAATCCTCAATTCTCAATCTTCAATCCTCATACTTCAAACCTCAATCCTCAACCCTCACTCCTCATCCTCAATTCTCAATTCTCAATTCTCAATCCTCAATCCTCAATGCTCAATCTTCTATCATCAATACCCAATCTTCAATCCTCAATCCTCAATCCTGAATCCTCAATCCTCCATCCTCAATATTCAACACACAACCCTCAACCATCAATCCTCACTACTCAATCATCAATCCTCAATTCTCAATACTCAATAGAATATCCTGAATTCTCATGGTTCAATACTCAATCCACAATATTCAATAATCATATCTCAATCCACAAACATCAATTCTCATCACTCAACCCTGACCGCTCAGTCCTCAATGTTCAATCCTCATTCCTCAATTCTCAATCTTCAGTCCTCAATACTGAATCTTCGATACTCAATCCTCAATCATCAATCCTCAATCCTCAGTCCCCAATCATCAATCTTCAATCCTCAATCCTCAATCCTCAATCCACAGTCCACAGCCCTCAAACCTCAACCCTCAACTCTCAGAACTCATCCTCAATCCTCAATACTCAATCCTCAATCCTCAATCCTCAATCATCAATCCTCAATACTCAATCTTCAATCCTCAATCCTCAATCCTCAATCCTCAATCCACAGTCCTTAGCCCTCAAACCTCAACCCTCAACTCTCAGAACTCATCCTCAATCCTCAATCCTCAATCCTCAATCCTCAATCCTCAATCCTCAATCCTCAATACTCAATCATCAATCCGCAAACCTCAATCCTCAACCGTCAATCATCGTCCTCAATCCTCAACCCTCAATCCTCAATCCTCAATCCTCAATCTTCCACCCTCAATAATAAATCTCCAATCCTAGTTTCTCAAACCCCAATCCTCAATCCTTAAACCTCAATCTTGAATCCTCAATCCCCAGTCCTCAAACTTCAATCCTCAATGCTCAATCCTCAATCCTCAGTCGTCAGTCCTCAATCCTCAATCCTCAATCCTCAAACCTCAATCCTCAACCGTCAATCCTCGTCCTCAATCCTCAACACTCAATCCTCAATCCTCAATCTCCAATCCACAATACTCAATCTTCAAGCCTCAATCCTCGATCCTCAATCCTCAATCTTCAATCCTCAATCCTCAATCCTCAATCTTCAATCCTCATTCTTCAATCCTCAACGCCCAATCCTCAATCTTCAATCCTCAGTCCTCAATCCTCAATTCTCAATCCTCAATCCTCAGTCCTCAGTCCTCAAACCTCAATCCTCAACCCTCAGACCTCATCCTCAATCCTCAATCCTCAACCCCCAATCCTCAATCTTCAATCCTCAATACTCAATCTGCAATACTCAATCCTCAATTCTCAATCCTCAATACTCAATCCTCAAACGTCAATCCTCCATCCCCAATCCTCAATCATCAATCGTCAATCCTCAATCCTCAATCCTCAATCCTCAACCTTCAATCCTCAATACTCAATCTTCAACCCTCAATCCTCAATCCCCAATTCTCTATACTCAATCCTCAATCCTCAATCCTCAATATTCAATTCTCAATCCTCAGTCCACAAACCTCAATTCTGAATCCTCAATCCTGCATCCTCAATCTTCAATCCTCAATGCTCAATCCTCAATTCTCAATCCTCAATCCTCAATCCCCAGACCTCAAACATCAATACTCAACCCTCAGTCCTCGTCCACAATCCACAACCATCAATCCTCAATCCTCAATCTTTAATCATCAATATTCAACCTTCTGTCCTCAATCTTCAATCCTCAATCCTCAATCCTCAATCCTCAATCCACAGTCCTTAGCCCTCAAACCTCAACCCTCAACTCTCAGAACTCATCCTCAATCCTCAATCCTCAATCCTCAATCCTCAATCCTCAATCCTCAATCCTCAATACTCAATCATCAATCCGCAAACCTCAATCCTCAACCGTCAATCATCGTCCTCAATCCTCAACCCTCAATCCTCAATCCTCAATCCTCAATCTTCCACCCTCAATAATCAATCTCCAATCCTAGTTTCTCAAACCCCAATCCTCAATCGTTAAACCTCAATCTTGAATCCTCAATCCCCAGTCCTCAAACTTCAATCCTCAATGCTCAATCCTCAATCCTCAGTAGTCAGTCCTCAATCCTCAATCCTCAATCCTCAAACCTCAATCCTCAACCGTCAATCCTCGTCCTCAATCCTCAACACTCAATCCTCAATCCTCAATCTTCAATCCACAATACTCAATCTTCAAGCCTCAATCCTCGATCCTCAATCCTCAATCTTCAATCCTCAATCCTCAATCCTCAATCTTCAATCCTCATTCTTCAATCCTCAACGCCCAATCCTCAATCTTCAATCCTCAGTCCTCAATCCTCAATTCTCAATCCTCAATCCTCAGTCCTCAGTCCTCAAACCTCAATCCTCAACCCTCAGACCTCATCCTCAATCCTCAATCCTCAACCCCCAATCCTCAATCTTCAATCCTCAATACTCAATCTGCAATACTCAATCCTCAATTCTCAGTACTCAATACTCAATCCTCAAACGTCAATCCTCCATCCCCAATCCTCAATCATCAATCGTCAATCCTCAATCCTCAATCCTCAATCCTCAACCTTCAATCCTCAATACTCAATCTTCAACCCTCAATCCTCAATCCCCAATTCTCTATACTCAATCCTCAATCCTCAATCCTCAATATTCAATTCTCAATCCTCAGTCCACAAACCTCAATTCTGAATCCTCAATCCTGCATCCTCAATCTTCAATCCTCAATGCTCAATCCTCAATTCTCAATCCTCAATCCTCAATCCCCAGACCTCAAACATCAATACTCAACCCTCAGTCCTCGTCCACAATCCACAACCATCAATCCTCAATCCTCAATCTTTAATCATCAATATTCAACCTTCTGTCCTCAATCCTCAATCCTCAATCCTCAATCCTCAATCCTCAATGTTCACTCCGCAATAACCAATCCTCAATCGTCAATCCTCAATCCCCAATCCTCAATCCTCAATCCTCAATCCTCAATCCTCAATCCTCAGTCCTCAAACCTCAATCCTGAATCCTCAATCCTGAATCCTCAATCTTCAGCCCTCAGTCCTCAACAACCAGTTGTCAATCCTCAGTCCTCAGTAGAATATTCTCAATTCACAGCTTTCAATACGCAATACTCAATCTGCAATCTTCAAATCTCAATCCACAAACATCAATTCTCATCACTCAACCCTGAACGCTCAGTCCTCAATGTTCAATTCTCAATCCTCAATTCTCAATCTTCAATCCTCAATACTGAATCCTCAATCCTCAATCCTCAATCCTCAATCCTCTATCCTCAATCCTCAATCCTCAATCCTCAATCCTCAGTAATCAATCCCCAATCTTCAATTCTCAATCGTCAATCCTCAGCCCTCAATCCTCAATCCTCAATCCTCGCTCCTCAAACCTCAAACCTCAATCCTCAATCCTCAATCTTCAAACCTCAATACTCAATATTCAATCCTCAATCCTCAATCCTCAATCCTCAATCCTCAATCTTCAATCCTCAATCCTCAATCCTCAATCCTCAATCCTCATTCTTCAATCCTCAATACCCAATCCTCAATCTTCAATACTCAATCCTCAATCCTCAATTCTCAATCTTCAATCCTCAATCCTCAATCCTCAATCCTCAATCCTCATTCTTCAATCTTCAATACCCAATACTCAATCTTCAATCCTCAATCCTCAATCCTCATTTCTCAATCCCCAATCCTCAATCCTCAGTCCTCAATCCTCAATCCTCAACCCTCAATCCTCAATCCCCAACCTTCAATTCTCAATACTCAATATTCAATCCGCAATCCTCAATCCTCAATCTTCAATCTTCAATCCTCAATCCTCAATCCTCAATCCTCAATCCTCAGTCCTCAATCCTCAATCCTTAATACTCAATCCTGAATCCTCAATCCTCAATTCTCAGTAATCAATCCTCAATCTTCAATACTCAATCGTCAATCCTCAGTCCTCAATCCTCAATCCTCAATCCTCGTTCCTCAAACCTCAATCCTCAACCCTCGGTCGTCATCCTGAATTCTCAATTCTCAATTCTCAATCCTCAATCCTCAATCCTCAATCTTCAATCCTCATTAATCAATCTCCAATCCCAGATCCTGAATCCCCAATCCTCAATCCTTAATCCTCAACCTTCAATCCTCAATCACCAGTACTCAATCTTCAGTCCTCAATGTTCAATTCTCAATCCTCAATCCTCAGTCCTCAATCCTCAATCCTCAATCCTTAATCCTCAAACCTCAATCCTCAACCGTCAGTCCTCGTCCTCAATCCTCAACCATCAATCCTCAATCGGCAATCTTCAACCCTCAATTCTCAATCTTCAATACTCAATCCTCAATCCTCAATTCTCAATCTTCAATCCTCAATCCTCAACCCTCAATCCTCAATACTCATTCTTCAATCCTCAATACCCAATCCTCAATCTTCAATCCTCAATCCTCAATCCTCTATGCTCAATCCTCAATCCTCAATCCTCAATCCTCAATCCCCAATCCTCATTCTTCAAACCTCAATCCTCAAACTTCAGGCCTCAACCTCAATTCCCAATTCTCAATCCTCAATCCTCAATCCTCAATCTTCAATCCTCAATGCTCCATCCTCAATCCTCAATCCTCAGTCCTCAATCCTCAATCCTCAATCCTCAAACCTCAGTCCTCAACCGTCCGTCCTCGTCCTCAATCCTCAACCCTCAATCCTCAATGCTCAATCTTCAATCATCAATACTCAATCTTCAATCCTCAATCCTCAATCCTCAATCCTCTATCCTCCATCCTCAATATTCAACACACAACCCTCCACCATCAATCCTCAATACTCAATCATCAATCCTCAATTCTCAATACTCAATAGAATATCCTGAATTCTCATGGTTCAATACTCAATCCACAATATTCAATAATCAAATCTCAATACACAAACATCATTTCTCACCACTCAAACCTGAACGCTCAGTCCTCAACGTTCAATCCTCATTCGTCAGTACTCAATCTTCAATCCTCAATACTGAGTCTTCAATCCTCAATCCTCAATCCTCAATCTTCAATCCTCAGTCCCCAATCCTCAATCTTCAATCCTCAATCCTCAATCCTCAATCCTCATTCCTCAATCCACAGTCCTTAGCCCTCAAACCTCAACCCTCAACTCTGAGACCTCATTCTAAATCCTCAATCCTCAATCCTCAATCCTCAATAATCAATCTTCAATCCTCAATACTCAGTCATCAATCATTAATCCTCAATCCTCAATACTCAACCATCAATCCTCAATTCTCAATACTCAACAGAATATCCTGAAATTTCAGGATTCAATACTCAAACAACAACCCTCAACCCTCAGCCCTCATCCTCAATCCTCAATCCTCAATCCTCAATCCTCAATCCTCAATATTCAATCCTCAATACTCAATCCTCAATACTCAATCCTCAATTCTCAATCGTCAATCCTTAATCCTGAATCCTCAATCCTCGATCCCCAGTCCTCAACCTTCAATCCCCAATGCTCCATCCTCAATCCTCAATCCTCAGTCCTCATTTCTCAATCCTCAATCCTCAATCCTCAGTCCTCAATCCTCAATCCTCAATCATCAACCGTCAGTCCTCGTGCTCAATCCTCAACCCTCAATACTCAATCCTCAATCTTCAATCCTCAATACTCAATATTCAATCGTCAATCCTCAATCCTCAATCTTCAATCTTCAATCTTCAATCCTCAATCCTCAACACTCAATCCTCAATCCTCATTCTTCTATCCTCAATACCCAATCCTCAATCTTCAATACTCAATCCTCAATCCTCAATCTTCAGCCCAAAATCCTCAATCCCCAATTCTCAATCCTGAATCCTCAATCCTCAATCCTCAATATTCAATCCTCAATACTCAGTCTACAATCCTCAATCCTCAATCCTCAATCCTCAATCCTCAATTCTCAATCCTCAATCGTCAGGCTTCAGTACTGAATACTCAATCTTCAATCCTCAATCCTCAATCCTCATTCCTCAATCCTCAATCCTCAATCCTCAATCCTCAATCCTCAATCATCAATCCTCAATCTTCAATACTCAATCCTCAATCATCAACCCTCAATCCTCAATACTCAATCATCAATCCTCAATCTTCAATCCTCAATACTCAATCTTCAATAATCAATCCTCAGCTCTCAATCCTCAATACTCAATCCTCAATCGTCAATCCTCAATTCTCAATCCTCAATCTTCAATCCTCAATCCTCAATCCTCCTATCCTCAATCCTCAATCTTCAATCCTCAATCCCCAATCCTCAATCCTCAATCCTCAATCCTCAATCCTCAATCCTCAGTCCTCAAACCTCAATCCTGAATCCTCAATCCTGAATCCTCAATCTTCAGCCCTCAGTCCTCAACAATCAGTTGTCAATCCTCAATCCTCAGTAGAATATTCTCAATTCACAGCTTTCAATACGCAATACTCAATCTGCAATCTTCAAATCTCAATCCACAAACATCAATTCTCATCACTCAACCCTGAACGCTCAGTCCTCAATGTTCAATTCTCAATCCTCAATTCTCAAACTTCAATCCTCAATACTGAATCCTCAATCCTCAATCCTCAATCCTCAATCCTCAATCCTCAATCCTCAATCCTCAATCCTCAATCCTCAGTAATCAATCCTCAATCTTCAATACTCAATCGTCAATCCTCAGTCCTCAATCCTCAATCCTCAATCTTCAATACTCAATCCTCAATCCTCAATCCTCAATCTTCAATCCTCAATCCTCAATCCTCAATCCTCAATCCTCAATCCTCATTCTTCAATCCTCAATACCCAATCCTCAATCTTCAATACTCAATCCTCAATCCTCAATTCTCAATCTTCAATCCTCAATCCTCAATCCTCAATCCTCAATCCTCAATCCTCATTCTTCAATCCTCAATACCCAATACTCAATCTTCAATCCTCAATCCTCAATCCTCATTTCTCAATCCTCAATCCTCAATCCTCAGTCGTCAATCCTCAATCCTCAACCCTCAATCCTCAATCCCCAACCTTCAATTCTCAATACTCAATATTCAATCCGCAATCCTCAATCCTCAATCTTCTATCTTCAATCCTCAATCCTCAATCCTCAATCCTCAATCCTCAGTCCTCAATCCTCAATCCTTAATACTCAATCCTCAATCCTCAATCCTCAATCCTCAGTAATCAATCCTCAATCTTCAATACTCAATCGTCAATCCTCAGTCCTCAATCCTCAATCCTCAATCCTCGTTCCTCAAACCTCAATCCTCAACCCTCGGTCGTCATCCTGAATTCTCAATTCTCAATTCTCAATCCTCAATCCTCAATCCTCAATCTTCAATCCTCATTAATCAATCTCCAATCCCAGATCCTGAATCCCCAATCCTCAATCCTTAATCCTCAACCTTCAATCCTCAATCCCCAGTACTCAATCTTCAGTCCTCAATGTTCAATTCTCAATCCTCAATCCTCAGTCCTCAATCCTCAATACTCAATCCTTAATCCTCAAACCTCAATCCTCAACCGTCAGTCCTCGTACTCAATCCTCAACCATCAATCCTCAATCGGCAATCTTCAACCCTCAATTCTCAATCTTCAATACTCAATCCTCAATCCTCAATTCTCAATCTTCAATCCTCATACTTCAAACCTCAATCCTCAACCCTCACTCCTCATCCTCAATTCTCAATTCTCAATCCTCAATCCTCAATGCTCAATCTTCTATCATCAATACCCAATCTTCAATCCTCAATCCTCAATCCTGAATCCTCAATCCTCCATCCTCAATATTCAACACACAACCCTCAACCATCAATCCTCACTACTCAATCATCAATCCTCAATTCTCAATACTCAATAGAATATCCTGAATTCTCATGGTTCAATACTCAATCCACAATATTCAATAATCATATCTCAATCCACAAACATCAATTCTCATCACTCAACCCTGACCGCTCAGTCCTCAATGTTCAATCCTCATTCCTCAATTCTCAATCTTCAGTCCTCAATACTGAATCTTCGATCCTCAATCCTCAATCATCAATCCTCAATCCTCAGTCCCCAATCATCAATCTTCAATCCTCAATCCTCAATCCTCAATCCTCAATCCTCAATCCACAGTCCACAGCCCTCAAACCTCAACCCTCAACTCTCAGAACTCATCCTCAATCCTCAATACTCAATCCTCAATCCTCAATCCTCAATCATCAATCCTCAATACTCAATCTTCAATCCTCAATCCTCAATCCTCAATCCTCAATCCACAGTCCTTAGCCCTCAAACCTCAACCCTCAACTCTCAGAACTCATCCTCAATCCTCAATCCTCAATCCTCAATCCTCAATCCTCAATCCTCAATCCTCAATACTCAATCATCAATCCGCAAACCTCAATCCTCAACCGTCAATCATCGTCCTCAATCCTCAACCCTCAATCCTCAATCCTCAATCCTCAATCTTCCACCCTCAATAATCAATCTCCAATCCTAGTTTCTCAAACCCCAATCCTCAATCCTTAAACCTCAATCTTGAATCCTCAATCCCCAGTCCTCAAACTTCAATCCTCAATGCTCAATCCTCAATCCTCAGTCGTCAGTCCTCAATCCTCAATCCTCAATCCTCAAACCTCAATCCTCAACCGTCAATCCTCGTCCTCAATCCTCAACACTCAATCCTCAATCCTCAATCTTCAATCCACAATACTCAATCTTCAAGCCTCAATCCTCGATCCTCAATCCTCAATCTTCAATCCTCAATCCTCAATCCTCAATCTTCAATCCTCATTCTTCAATCCTCAACGCCCAATCCTCAATCTTCAATCCTCAGTCCTCAATCCTCAATTCTCAATCCTCAATCCTCAGTCCTCAGTCCTCAAACCTCAATCCTCAACCCTCAGACCTCATCCTCAATCCTCAATCCTCAACCCCCAATCCTCAATCTTCAATCCTCAATACTCAATCTGCAATACTCAATCCTCAATTCTCAATCCTCAATACTCAATCCTCAAACGTCAATCCTCCATCCCCAATCCTCAATCATCAATCGTCAATCCTCAATACTCAATCCTCAATCCTCAACCTTCAATCCTCAATACTCAATCTTCAACCCTCAATCCTCAATCCCCAATTCTCTATACTCAATCCTCAATCCTCAATCCTCAATATTCAATTCTCAATCCTCAGTCCACAAACCTCAATTCTGAATCCTCAATCCTGCATCCTCAATCTTCAATCCTCAATGCTCAATCCACAATTCTCAATCCTCAATCCTCAATCCCCAGACCTCAAACATCAATACTCAACCCTCAGTCCTCGTCCACAATCCACAACCATCAATCCTCAATCCTCAATCTTTAATCATCAATATTCAACCTTCTGTCCTCAATCTTCAATCCTCAATCCTCAATCCTCAATCCTCGTTCCTCAAACCTCAAACCTCAATCCTCAATCCTCAATCTTCAAACCTCAATACTCAATATTCAATCCTCAATCCTCAATCCTCAATCCTCAATCCTCAATCTTCAATCCTCAATCCTCAATCCTCAATCCTCAATCCTCATTCTTCATTCCTCAATACCCAATCCTCAATCTTCAATACTCAATCCTCAATCCTCAATTCTCAATCTTCAATCCTCAATCCTCAATCCTCAATTCTCAATCCTCATTCTTCAATCTTCAATACCCAATACTCAATCTTCAATCCTCAATCCTCAATCCTCATTTCTCAATCCCCAATCCTCAATCCTCAGTCCTCAATCCTCAATCCTCAACCCTCAATCCTCAATCCCCAACCTTCAATTCTCAATACTCAATATTCAATCCGCAATCCTCAATCCTCAATCTTCAATCTTCAATCCTCAATCCTCAATCCTCAATCCTCAATCCTCAATCCTCAGTCCTCAATCCTCAATCCTTAATACTCAATCCTGAATCCTCAATCCTCAATCCTCAGTAATCAATCCTCAATCTTCAATACTCAATCGTCAATCCTCAGTCCTCAATCCTCAATCCTCAATCCTCGTTCCTCAAACCTCAATCCTCAACCCTCGGTCGTCATCCTGAATTCTCAATTCTCAATTCTCAATCCTCAATCCCCAATCCTCATTCTTCAAACCTCAATCCTCAAACTTCAGGCCTCAACCTCAATTCCCAATTCTCAATCCTCAATCCTCAATCCTCAATCTTCAATCCTCAATGCTCCATCCTCAATCCTCAATCCTCAGTCCTCAATCCTCAATCCACAATCCTCAAACCTCAGTCCTCAACCGTCCGTCCTCGTCCTCAATCCTCAACCCTCAATCCTCAATGCTCAATCTTCAATCATCAATACACAATCTTCAATCCTCAATCCTCAATCCTCAATCCTCTATCCTCCATCCTCAATATTCAACACACAACCCTCCACCATCAATCCTCAATACTCAATCATCAATCCTCAATTCTCAATACTCAATAGAATATCCTGAATTCTCATGGTTCAATACTCAATCCACAATATTCAATAATCAAATCTCAATACACAAACATCATTTCTCACCACTCAAACCTGAACGCTCAGTCCTCAACGTTCAATCCTCATTCGTCAGTACTCAATCTTCAATCCTCAATACTGAATCTTCAATCCTCAATCCTCAATCCTCAATCTTCAATCCTCAGTCCCCAATCCTCAATCTTCAATCCTCAATCCTCAATCCTCAATCCTCATTCCTCAATCCACAGTCCTTAGCCCTCAAACCTCAACCCTCAACTCTGAGACCTCATTCTAAATCCTCAATCCTCAATCCTCAATCCTCAATCATCAATCTTCAATCCTCAATACTCAATCATCAATCATCAATCCTCAATCCTCAATACTCAACCATCAATCCTCAATTCTCAATACTCAACAGAATATCCTGAAATTTCAGGATTCAATACTCAAACAACAACCCTCAACCCTCAGCCCTCATCCTCAATCCTCAATCCTCAATCCTCAATCCTCAATCCTCAATATTCAATCCTCAATACTCAATCCTCAATACTCAATCCTCAATTCTCAATCGTCAATCCTTAATCCTGAATCCTCAATCCTCGATCCCCAGTCCTCAACCTTCAATCCCCAATGCTCCATCCTCAATCCTCAATCCTCAGTCCTCATTTCTCAATCCTGAATCCTCAATCCTCAGTCCTCAATCCTCAATCCTCAATCATCAACCGTCAGTCCTCGTGCTCAATCCTCAACCCTCAATCCTCAATCCTCAATCTTCAATCCTCAATACTCAATATTCAATCGTCAATCCTCAATCCTCAATCTTCAATCTTCAATCTTCAATCCTCAATCCTCAACACTCAATCCTCAATCCTCATTCTTCTATCCTCAATACCCAATCCTCAATCTTCAATACTCAATCCTCAATCCTCAATCTTCAACCCAAAATCCTCAATCCCCAATTCTCAATCCTGAATCCTCAATCCTCAATCCTCAATATTCAATCCTCAATACTCAGTCTACAATCCTCAATCCTCAATCCTCAATCCTCAATCCTCAATTCTCAATCCTCAATCGTCAGGCTTCAGTACTGAATACTCAATCTTCAATCCTCAATCCTCAATCCTCATTCCTCAATCCTCAATCCTCAATCCTCAATCCTCAATCCTCAATCATCAATCCTCAATCTTCAATACTCAATCCTCAATCATCAACCCTCAATCCTCAATACTCAATCATCAATCCTCAATCCTCAATCCTCAATCCTCAATCCTCAATCCTCAGTCCTCAAACCTCAATCCTGAATCCTCAATCCTGAATCCTCAATCTTCAGCCCTCAGTCCTCAACAACCAGTTGTCAATCCTCAGTCCTCAGTAGAATATTCTCAATTCACAGCTTTCAATACGCAATACTCAATCTGCAATCTTCAAATCTCAATCCACAAACATCAATTCTCATCACTCAACCCTGAACGCTCAGTCCTCAATGTTCAATTCTCAATCCTCAATTCTCAATCTTCAATCCTCAATACTGAATCCTCAATCCTCAATCCTCAATCCTCAATCCTCTATCCTCAATCCTCAATCCTCAATCCTCAATCCTCAGTAATCAATCCCCAATCTTCAATTCTCAATCGTCAATCCTCAGCCCTCAATCCTCAATCCTCAATCCTCGCTCCTCAAACCTCAAACCTCAATCCTCAATCCTCAATCTTCAAACCTCAATACTCAATATTCAATCCTCAATCCTCAATCCTCAATCCTCAATCCTCAATCTTCAATCCTCAATCCTCAATCCTCAATCCTCAATCCTCATTCTTCAATCCTCAATACCCAATCCTCAATCTTCAATACTCAATCCTCAATCCTCAATTCTCAATCTTCAATCCTCAATCCTCAATCCTCAATCCTCAATCCTCATTCTTCAATCTTCAATACCCAATACTCAATCTTCAATCCTCAATCCTCAATCCTCATTTCTCAATCCCCAATCCTCAATCCTCAGTCCTCAATCCTCAATCCTCAACCCTCAATCCTCAATCCCCAACCTTCAATTCTCAATACTCAATATTCAATCCGCAATCCTCAATCCTCAATCTTCAATCTTCAATCCTCAATCCTCAATCCTCAATCCTCAATCCTCAGTCCTCAATCCTCAATCCTTAATACTCAATCCTGAATCCTCAATCCTCAATTCTCAGTAATCAATCCTCAATCTTCAATACTCAATCGTCAATCCTCAGTCCTCAATCCTCAATCCTCAATCCTCGTTCCTCAAACCTCAATCCTCAACCCTCGGTCGTCATCCTGAATTCTCAATTCTCAATTCTCAATCCTCAATCCTCAATCCTCAATCTTCAATCCTCATTAATCAATCTCCAATCCCAGATCCTGAATCCCCAATCCTCAATCCTTAATCCTCAACCTTCAATCCTCAATCACCAGTACTCAATCTTCAGTCCTCAATGTTCAATTCTCAATCCTCAATCCTCAGTCCTCAATCCTCAATCCTCAATCCTTAATCCTCAAACCTCAATCCTCAACCGTCAGTCCTCGTCCTCAATCCTCAACCATCAATCCTCAATCGGCAATCTTCAACCCTCAATTCTCAATCTTCAATACTCAATCCTCAATCCTCAATTCTCAATCTTCAATCCTCAATCCTCAACCCTCAATCCTCAATACTCATTCTTCAATCCTCAATACCCAATCCTCAATCTTCAATCCTCAATCCTCAATCCTCTATGCTCAATCCTCAATCCTCAATCCTCAATCCTCAATCCCCAATCCTCATTCTTCAAACCTCAATCCTCAAACTTCAGGCCTCAACCTCAATTCCCAATTCTCAATCCTCAATCCTCAATCCTCAATCTTCAATCCTCAATGCTCCATCCTCAATCCTCAATCCTCAGTCCTCAATCCTCAATCCTCAATCCTCAAACCTCAGTCCTCAACCGTCCGTCCTCGTCCTCAATCCTCAACCCTCAATCCTCAATGCTCAATCTTCAATCATCAATACTCAATCTTCAATCCTCAATCCTCAATCCTCAATCCTCTATCCTCCATCCTCAATATTCAACACACAACCCTCCACCATCAATCCTCAATACTCAATCATCAATCCTCAATTCTCAATACTCAATAGAATATCCTGAATTCTCATGGTTCAATACTCAATCCACAATATTCAATAATCAAATCTCAATACACAAACATCATTTCTCACCACTCAAACCTGAACGCTCAGTCCTCAACGTTCAATCCTCATTCGTCAGTACTCAATCTTCAATCCTCAATACTGAGTCTTCAATCCTCAATCCTCAATCCTCAATCTTCAATCCTCAGTCCCCAATCCTCAATCTTCAATCCTCAATCCTCAATCCTCAATCCTCATTCCTCAATCCACAGTCCTTAGCCCTCAAACCTCAACCCTCAACTCTGAGACCTCATTCTAAATCCTCAATCCTCAATCCTCAATCCTCAATAATCAATCTTCAATCCTCAATACTCAGTCATCAATCATTAATCCTCAATCCTCAATACTCAACCATCAATCCTCAATTCTCAATACTCAACAGAATATCCTGAAATTTCAGGATTCAATACTCAAACAACAACCCTCAACCCTCAGCCCTCATCCTCAATCCTCAATCCTCAATCCTCAATCCTCAATCCTCAATATTCAATCCTCAATACTCAATCCTCAATACTCAATCCTCAATTCTCAATCGTCAATCCTTAATCCTGAATCCTCAATCCTCGATCCCCAGTCCTCAACCTTCAATCCCCAATGCTCCATCCTCAATCCTCAATCCTCAGTCCTCATTTCTCAATCCTCAATCCTCAATCCTCAGTCCTCAATCCTCAATCCTCAATCATCAACCGTCAGTCCTCGTGCTCAATCCTCAACCCTCAATCCTCAATCCTCAATCTTCAATCCTCAATACTCAATATTCAATCGTCAATCCTCAATCCTCAATCTTCAATCTTCAATCTTCAATCCTCAATCCTCAACACTCAATCCTCAATCCTCATTCTTCTATCCTCAATACCCAATCCTCAATCTTCAATACTCAATCCTCAATCCTCAATCTTCAGCCCAAAATCCTCAATCCCCAATTCTCAATCCTGAATCCTCAATCCTCAATCCTCAATATTCAATCCTCAATACTCAGTCTACAATCCTCAATCCTCAATCCTCAATCCTCAATCCTCAATTCTCAATCCTCAATCGTCAGGCTTCAGTACTGAATACTCAATCTTCAATCCTCAATCCTCAATCCTCATTCCTCAATCCTCAATCCTCAATCCTCAATCCTCAATCCTCAATCATCAATCCTCAATCTTCAATACTCAATCCTCAATCATCAACCCTCAATCCTCAATACTCAATCATCAATCCTCAATCTTCAATCCTCAATACTCAATCTTCAATAATCAATCCTCAGCTCTCAATCCTCAATACTCAATCCTCAATCGTCAATCCTCAATTCTCAATCCTCAATCTTCAATCCTCAATCCTCAATCCTCCTATCCTCAATCCTCAATCTTCAATCCTCAATCCCCAATCCTCAATCCTCAATCCTCAATCCTCAATCCTCAATCCTCAGTCCTCAAACCTCAATCCTGAATCCTCAATCCTGAATCCTCAATCTTCAGCCCTCAGTCCTCAACAATCAGTTGTCAATCCTCAATCCTCAGTAGAATATTCTCAATTCACAGCTTTCAATACGCAATACTCAATCTGCAATCTTCAAATCTCAATCCACAAACATCAATTCTCATCACTCAACCCTGAACGCTCAGTCCTCAATGTTCAATTCTCAATCCTCAATTCTCAAACTTCAATCCTCAATACTGAATCCTCAATCCTCAATCCTCAATCCTCAATCCTCAATCCTCAATCCTCAATCCTCAATCCTCAATCCTCAGTAATCAATCCTCAATCTTCAATACTCAATCGTCAATCCTCAGTCCTCAATCCTCAATCCTCAATCTTCAATACTCAATCCTCAATCCTCAATCCTCAATCTTCAATCCTCAATCCTCAATCCTCAATCCTCAATCCTCAATCCTCATTCTTCAATCCTCAATACCCAATCCTCAATCTTCAATACTCAATCCTCAATCCTCAATTCTCAATCTTCAATCCTCAATCCTCAATCCTCAATCCTCAATCCTCAATCCTCATTCTTCAATCCTCAATACCCAATACTCAATCTTCAATCCTCAATCCTCAATCCTCATTTCTCAATCCTCAATCCTCAATCCTCAGTCGTCAATCCTCAATCCTCAACCCTCAATCCTCAATCCCCAACCTTCAATTCTCAATACTCAATATTCAATCCGCAATCCTCAATCCTCAATCTTCTATCTTCAATCCTCAATCCTCAATCCTCAATCCTCAATCCTCAGTCCTCAATCCTCAATCCTTAATACTCAATCCTCAATCCTCAATCCTCAATCCTCAGTAATCAATCCTCAATCTTCAATACTCAATCGTCAATCCTCAGTCCTCAATCCTCAATCCTCAATCCTCGTTCCTCAAACCTCAATCCTCAACCCTCGGTCGTCATCCTGAATTCTCAATTCTCAATTCTCAATCCTCAATCCTCAATCCTCAATCTTCAATCCTCATTAATCAATCTCCAATCCCAGATCCTGAATCCCCAATCCTCAATCCTTAATCCTCAACCTTCAATCCTCAATCCCCAGTACTCAATCTTCAGTCCTCAATGTTCAATTCTCAATCCTCAATCCTCAGTCCTCAATCCTCAATACTCAATCCTTAATCCTCAAACCTCAATCCTCAACCGTCAGTCCTCGTACTCAATCCTCAACCATCAATCCTCAATCGGCAATCTTCAACCCTCAATTCTCAATCTTCAATACTCAATCCTCAATCCTCAATTCTCAATCTTCAATCCTCATACTTCAAACCTCAATCCTCAACCCTCACTCCTCATCCTCAATTCTCAATTCTCAATCCTCAATCCTCAATGCTCAATCTTCTATCATCAATACCCAATCTTCAATCCTCAATCCTCAATCCTGAATCCTCAATCCTCCATCCTCAATATTCAACACACAACCCTCAACCATCAATCCTCACTACTCAATCATCAATCCTCAATTCTCAATACTCAATAGAATATCCTGAATTCTCATGGTTCAATACTCAATCCACAATATTCAATAATCATATCTCAATCCACAAACATCAATTCTCATCACTCAACCCTGACCGCTCAGTCCTCAATGTTCAATCCTCATTCCTCAATTCTCAATCTTCAGTCCTCAATACTGAATCTTCGATCCTCAATCCTCAATCATCAATCCTCAATCCTCAGTCCCCAATCATCAATCTTCAATCCTCAATCCTCAATCCTCAATCCTCAATCCTCAATCCACAGTCCACAGCCCTCAAACCTCAACCCTCAACTCTCAGAACTCATCCTCAATCCTCAATACTCAATCCTCAATCCTCAATCCTCAATCATCAATCCTCAATACTCAATCTTCAATCCTCAATCCTCAATCCTCAATCCTCAATCCACAGTCCTTAGCCCTCAAACCTCAACCCTCAACTCTCAGAACTCATCCTCAATCCTCAATCCTCAATCCTCAATCCTCAATCCTCAATCCTCAATCCTCAATACTCAATCATCAATCCGCAAACCTCAATCCTCAACCGTCAATCATCGTCCTCAATCCTCAACCCTCAATCCTCAATCCTCAATCCTCAATCTTCCACCCTCAATAATCAATCTCCAATCCTAGTTTCTCAAACCCCAATCCTCAATCCTTAAACCTCAATCTTGAATCCTCAATCCCCAGTCCTCAAACTTCAATCCTCAATGCTCAATCCTCAATCCTCAGTCGTCAGTCCTCAATCCTCAATCCTCAATCCTCAAACCTCAATCCTCAACCGTCAATCCTCGTCCTCAATCCTCAACACTCAATCCTCAATCCTCAATCTTCAATCCACAATACTCAATCTTCAAGCCTCAATCCTCGATCCTCAATCCTCAATCTTCAATCCTCAATCCTCAATCCTCAATCTTCAATCCTCATTCTTCAATCCTCAACGCCCAATCCTCAATCTTCAATCCTCAGTCCTCAATCCTCAATTCTCAATCCTCAATCCTCAGTCCTCAGTCCTCAAACCTCAATCCTCAACCCTCAGACCTCATCCTCAATCCTCAATCCTCAACCCCCAATCCTCAATCTTCAATCCTCAATACTCAATCTGCAATACTCAATCCTCAATTCTCAATCCTCAATACTCAATCCTCAAACGTCAATCCTCCATCCCCAATCCTCAATCATCAATCGTCAATCCTCAATCCTCAATCCTCAATCCTCAACCTTCAATCCTCAATACTCAATCTTCAACCCTCAATCCTCAATCCCCAATTCTCTATACTCAATCCTCAATCCTCAATCCTCAATATTCAATTCTCAATCCTCAGTCCACAAACCTCAATTCTGAATCCTCAATCCTGCATCCTCAATCTTCAATCCTCAATGCTCAATCCACAATTCTCAATCCTCAATCCTCAATCCCCAGACCTCAAACATCAATACTCAACCCTCAGTCCTCGTCCACAATCCACAACCATCAATCCTCAATCCTCAATCTTTAATCATCAATATTCAACCTTCTGTCCTCAATCTTCAATCCTCAATCCTCAATCCTCAATCCTCGTTCCTCAAACCTCAAACCTCAATCCTCAATCCTCAATCTTCAAACCTCAATACTCAATATTCAATCCTCAATCCTCAATCCTCAATCCTCAATCCTCAATCTTCAATCCTCAATCCTCAATCCTCAATCCTCAATCCTCATTCTTCATTCCTCAATACCCAATCCTCAATCTTCAATACTCAATCCTCAATCCTCAATTCTCAATCTTCAATCCTCAATCCTCAATCCTCAATTCTCAATCCTCATTCTTCAATCTTCAATACCCAATACTCAATCTTCAATCCTCAATCCTCAATCCTCATTTCTCAATCCCCAATCCTCAATCCTCAGTCCTCAATCCTCAATCCTCAACCCTCAATCCTCAATCCCCAACCTTCAATTCTCAATACTCAATATTCAATCCGCAATCCTCAATCCTCAATCTTCAATCTTCAATCCTCAATCCTCAATCCTCAATCCTCAATCCTCAATCCTCAGTCCTCAATCCTCAATCCTTAATACTCAATCCTGAATCCTCAATCCTCAATCCTCAGTAATCAATCCTCAATCTTCAATACTCAATCGTCAATCCTCAGTCCTCAATCCTCAATCCTCAATCCTCGTTCCTCAAACCTCAATCCTCAACCCTCGGTCGTCATCCTGAATTCTCAATTCTCAATTCTCAATCCTCAATCCCCAATCCTCATTCTTCAAACCTCAATCCTCAAACTTCAGGCCTCAACCTCAATTCCCAATTCTCAATCCTCAATCCTCAATCCTCAATCTTCAATCCTCAATGCTCCATCCTCAATCCTCAATCCTCAGTCCTCAATCCTCAATCCACAATCCTCAAACCTCAGTCCTCAACCGTCCGTCCTCGTCCTCAATCCTCAACCCTCAATCCTCAATGCTCAATCTTCAATCATCAATACACAATCTTCAATCCTCAATCCTCAATCCTCAATCCTCTATCCTCCATCCTCAATATTCAACACACAACCCTCCACCATCAATCCTCAATACTCAATCATCAATCCTCAATTCTCAATACTCAATAGAATATCCTGAATTCTCATGGTTCAATACTCAATCCACAATATTCAATAATCAAATCTCAATACACAAACATCATTTCTCACCACTCAAACCTGAACGCTCAGTCCTCAACGTTCAATCCTCATTCGTCAGTACTCAATCTTCAATCCTCAATACTGAATCTTCAATCCTCAATCCTCAATCCTCAATCTTCAATCCTCAGTCCCCAATCCTCAATCTTCAATCCTCAATCCTCAATCCTCAATCCTCATTCCTCAATCCACAGTCCTTAGCCCTCAAACCTCAACCCTCAACTCTGAGACCTCATTCTAAATCCTCAATCCTCAATCCTCAATCCTCAATCATCAATCTTCAATCCTCAATACTCAATCATCAATCATCAATCCTCAATCCTCAATACTCAACCATCAATCCTCAATTCTCAATACTCAACAGAATATCCTGAAATTTCAGGATTCAATACTCAAACAACAACCCTCAACCCTCAGCCCTCATCCTCAATCCTCAATCCTCAATCCTCAATCCTCAATCCTCAATATTCAATCCTCAATACTCAATCCTCAATACTCAATCCTCAATTCTCAATCGTCAATCCTTAATCCTGAATCCTCAATCCTCGATCCCCAGTCCTCAACCTTCAATCCCCAATGCTCCATCCTCAATCCTCAATCCTCAGTCCTCATTTCTCAATCCTGAATCCTCAATCCTCAGTCCTCAATCCTCAATCCTCAATCATCAACCGTCAGTCCTCGTGCTCAATCCTCAACCCTCAATCCTCAATCCTCAATCTTCAATCCTCAATACTCAATATTCAATCGTCAATCCTCAATCCTCAATCTTCAATCTTCAATCTTCAATCCTCAATCCTCAACACTCAATCCTCAATCCTCATTCTTCTATCCTCAATACCCAATCCTCAATCTTCAATACTCAATCCTCAATCCTCAATCTTCAACCCAAAATCCTCAATCCCCAATTCTCAATCCTGAATCCTCAATCCTCAATCCTCAATATTCAATCCTCAATACTCAGTCTACAATCCTCAATCCTCAATCCTCAATCCTCAATCCTCAATTCTCAATCCTCAATCGTCAGGCTTCAGTACTGAATACTCAATCTTCAATCCTCAATCCTCAATCCTCATTCCTCAATCCTCAATCCTCAATCCTCAATCCTCAATCCTCAATCATCAATCCTCAATCTTCAATACTCAATCCTCAATCATCAACCCTCAATCCTCAATACTCAATCATCAATCCTCAATCTTCAATCCTCAATACTCAATCTTCAATAATCAATCCTCAGCTCTCAATCCTCAATACTCAATCCTCAATCGTCAATCCTCAATTCTCAATCCTCAATCTTCAATCCTCAATCCTCAATCCTCCTATCCTCAATCCTCAATCTTCAATCCTCAATCCCCAATCCTCAATCCTCAATCCTCAATCCTCAATCCTCAATCCTCAGTCCTCAAACCTCAATCCTGAATCCTCAATCCTGAATCCTCAATCTTCAGCCCTCAGTCCTCAACAATCAGTTGTCAATCCTCAGTCCTCAGTAGAATATTCTCAATTCACAGGTTTCAATACGCAATACTCAATCTGCAATCTTCAAATCTCAATCCACAAACATCAATTCTCATCACTCAACCCTGAACGCTCAGTCCTCAATGTTCAATTCTCAATCCTCAATTCTCAATCTTCAATCCTCAATACTGAATCCTCAATCCTCAATCCTCAATCCTCAATCCTCTATCCTCAATCCTCAATCCTCAATCCTCAATCCTCAGTAATCAATCCCCAATCTTCAATTCTCAATCGTCAATCCTCAGCCCTCAATCCTCAATCCTCAATCCTCGTTCCTCAAACCTCAAACCTCAATCCTCAATCCTCAATCTTCAAACCTCAATACTCAATATTCAATCCTCAATCCTCAATCCTCAATCCTCAATCCTCAATCTTCAATCCTCAATCCTCAATCCTCAATCCTCAATCCTCATTCTTCATTCCTCAATACCCAATCCTCAATCTTCAATACTCAATCCTCAATCCTCAATTCTCAATCTTCAATCCTCAATCCTCAATCCTCAATCCTCAATCCTCATTCTTCAATCTTCAATACCCAATACTCAATCTTCAATCCTCAATCCTCAATCCTCATTTCTCAATCCCCAATCCTCAATCCTCAGTCCTCAATCCTCAATCCTCAACCCTCAATCCTCAATCCCCAACCTTCAATTCTCAATACTCAATATTCAATCCGCAATCCTCAATCCTCAATCTTCAATCTTCAATCCTCAATCCTCAATCCTCAATCCTCAATCCTCAGTCCTCAATCCTCAATCCTTAATACTCAATCCTGAATCCTCAATCCTCAATCCTCAGTAATCAATCCTCAATCTTCAATACTCAAACGTCAATCCTCAGTCCTCAATCCTCAATCCTCAATCCTCGTTCCTCAAACCTCAATCCTCAACCCTCGGTCGTCATCCTGAATTCTCAATTCTCAATTCTCAATCCTCAATCCTCAATCCTCAATCTTCAATCCTCATTAATCAATCTCCAATCCCAGATCCTGAATCCCCAATCCTCAATCCTTAATCCTCAACCTTCAATCCTCAATCCCCAGTACTCAATCTTCAGTCCTCAATGTTCAATTCTCAATCCTCAATCCTCAGTCCTCAATCCTCAATCCTCAATCCTTAATCCTCAAACCTCAATCCTCAACCGTCAGTCCTCGTCCTCAATCCTCAACCATCAATCCTCAATCGGCAATCTTCAACCCTCAATTTTCAATCTTCAATACTCAATCCTCAATCCTCAATTCTCAATCTTCAATCCTCAATCCTCAACCCTCAATCCTCAATACTCATTCTTCAATCCTCAATACCCAATCCTCAATCTTCAATCCTCAATCCTCAATCCTCTATGCTCAATCCTCAATCCTCAATCCTCAATCCTCAATCCCCAATCCTCATTCTTCAAACCTCAATCCTCAAACTTCAGGCCTCAACCTCAATTCCCAATTCTCAATCCTCAATCCTCAATCCTCAATCTTCAATCCTCAATGCTCCATCCTCAATCCTCAATCCTCATTCCTCAATCCTCAATCCTCAATCCTCAAACCTCAGTCCTCAACCGTCCGTCCTCGTCCTCAATCCTCAACCCTCAATCCTCAATGCTCAATCTTCAATCATCAATACTCAATCTTCAATCCTCAATCCTCAATCCTCAATCCTCTATCCTCCATCCTCAATATTCAACACACAACCCTCCACCATCAATCCTCAATACTCAATCATCAATCCTCAATTCTCAATACTCAATAGAATATCCTGAATTCTCATGGTTCAATACTCAATCCACAATATTCAATAATCAAATCTCAATACACAAACATCATTTCTCACCACTCAAACCTGAACGCTCAGTCCTCAACGTTCAATCCTCATTCGTCAGTACTCAATCTTCAATCCTCAATACTGAATCTTCAATCCTCAATCCTCAATCCTCAATCTTCAATCCTCAGTCCCCAATCCTCAATCTTCAATCCTCAATCCTCAATCCTCAATCCTCATTCCTCAATCCACAGTCCTTAGCCCTCAAACCTCAACCCTCAACTCTGAGACCTCATTCTAAATCCTCAATCCTCAATCCTCAATCCTCAATCATCAATCTTCAATCCTCAATACTCAATCATCAATCATCAATCCTCAATCCTCAATACTCAACCATCAATCCTCAATTCTCAATACTCAACAGAATATCCTGAAATTTCAGGATTCAATACTCAAACAACAACCCTCAACCCTCAGCCCTCATCCTCAATCCTCAATCCTCAATCCTCAATCCTCAATCCTCAATATTCAATCCTCAATACTCAATCCTCAATACTCAATCCTCAATTCTCAATCGTCAATCCTTAATCCTGAATCCTCAATCCTCGATCCCCAGTCCTCAACCTTCAATCCCCAATGCTCCATCCTCAATCCTCAATCCTCAGTCCTCATTTCTCAATCCTCAATCCTCAATCCTCAGTCCTCAATCCTCAATCCTCAATCATCAACCGTCAGTCCTCGTGCTCAATCCTCAACCCTCAATCCTCAATCCTCAATCTTCAATCCTCAATACTCAATATTCAATCGTCAATCCTCAATCCTCAATCTTCAATCATCAATCTTCAATCCTCAATCCTCAACACTCAATCCTCAATCCTCATTCTTCTATCCTCAATACCCAATCCTCAATCTTCAATACTCAATCCTCAATCCTCAATCTTCAACCCAAAATCCTCAATCCCCAATTCTCAATCCTGAATCCTCAATCCTCAATCCTCAATATTCAATCCTCAATACTCAGTCTACAATCCTCAATCCTCAATCCTCAATCCTCAATCCTCAATTCTCAATCCTCAATCGTCAGGCTTCAGTACTGAATACTCAATCTTCAATCCTCAATCCTCAATCCTCATTCCTCAATCCTCAATCCTCAATCCTCAATCCTCAATCCTCAATCATCAATCCTCAATCTTCAATACTCAATCCTCAATCATCAACCCTCAATCCTCAATACTCAATCATCAATCCTCAATCTTCAATCCTCAATACTCAATCTTCAATAATCAATCCTCAGCTCTCAATCCTCAATACTCAATCCTCAATCGTCAATCCTCAATTCTCAATCCTCAATCTTCAATCCTCAATCCTCAATCCTCCTATCCTCAATCCTCAATCTTCAATCCTCAATCCCCAATCCTCAATCCTCAATCCTCAATCCTCAATCCTCAATCCTCAGTCCTCAAACCTCAATCCTGAATCCTCAATCCTGAATCCTCAATCTTCAGCCCTCAGTCCTCAACAATCAGTTGTCAATCCTCAATCCTCAGTAGAATATTCTCAATTCACAGCTTTCAATACGCAATACTCAATCTGCAATCTTCAAATCTCAATCCACAAACATCAATTCTCATCACTCAACCCTGAACGCTCAGTCCTCAATGTTCAATTCTCAATCCTCAATTCTCAAACTTCAATCCTCAATACTGAATCCTCAATCCTCAATCCTCAATCCTCAATCCTCAATCCTCAATCCTCAATCCTCAATCCTCAATCCTCAGTAATCAATCCTCAATCTTCAATACTCAATCGTCAATCCTCAGTCCTCAATCCTCAATCCTCAATCTTCAATACTCAATCCTCAATCCAAAATCCTCAATCTTCAATCCTCAATCCTCAATCCTCAATCCTCAATCCTCATTCTTCAATCCTCAATACCCAATCCTCAATCTTCAATACTCAATCCTCAATCCTCAATTCTCAATCTTCAATCCTCAATCCTCAATCCTCAATCCTCAATCCTCATTCTTCAATCCTCAATACCCAATACTCAATCTTCAATCCTCAATCCTCAATCCTCATTTCTCAATCCTCAATCCTCAATCCTCAGTCGTCAATCCTCAATCCTCAACCCTCAATCCTCAATCCCCAACCTTCAATTCTCAATACTCAATATTCAATCCGCAATCCTCAATCCTCAATCTTCTATCTTCAATCCTCAATCCTCAATCCTCAATCCTCAATCCTCAGTCCTCAATCCTCAATCCTCAATGCTCAATCCTCAACCCTCAATCCTCAATCCTCAATCCCCAATCCTCATTCTTCAAACCTCAATCCTCAAACTTCAGGCCTCAACCTCAATTCCCAATTCTCAATCCTCAATCCTCAATCCTCAATCTTCAATCCTCAATGCTCCATCCTCAATCCTCAATCCTCAGTCCTCAATCCTCAATCCCCAATCCTCAAACCTCAGTCCTCAACCGTCCGTCCTCGTCCTCAATCCTCAACCCTCAATCCTCAATGCTCAATCTTCAATCATCAATACTCAATCTTCAATCCTCAATCCTCAATCCTCAATCCTCAATCCTCAATCCTCCATCCTCAATATTCAACACACAACCCTCCACCATCAATCCTCAATACTCAATCATCAATCCTCAATTCGCAATACTCAATAGAATATCCTGAATTCTCATGGTTCAATACTCAATCCACAATATTCAATAATCAAATCTCAATACACAAACATCATTTCTCACCACTCAAACCTGAACGCTCAGTCCTCAACGTTCAATCCTCATTCGTCAGTACTCAATCTTCAATCCTCAATACTGAATCTTCAATCCTCAATCCTCAATCCTCAATCTTCAATCCTCAGTCCCCAATCCTCAATCTTCAATCCTCAATCCTCAATCCTCAATCCTCATTCCTCAATCCACAGTCCTTAGCCCTCAAACCTCAACCCTCAACTCTGAGACCTCATTCTAAATCCTCAATCCTCAATCCTCAATCCTCAATCCTCAATCCTCAATCATCAATCTTCAATCCTCAATACTCAATCATCAATCATCAATCCTCAATCCTCAATACTCAACCATCAATCCTCAATTCTCAATACTCAACAGAATATCCTGAAATTTCAGGATTCAATACTCAAACAACAACCCTCAACCCTCAGCCCTCATCCTCAATCCTCAATCCTCAATCCTCAATCCTCAATCCTCAATATTCAACCCTCAATCCTCAATCCCCAATTCTCTATACTCAATCCTCAATCCTCAATCCTCAATATTCAATCCTCAATCCTCAGTCCACAAACCTCAATTCTGAATCCTCAATCCTGCATCCTCAATCTTCAATCCTCAATGCTCAATCCTCAATTCTCAATCCTCAACACTCAATCCTCAGACCTCAAACATCAATACTCAACCCTCAGTCCTCGTCCTCAATCCACAACCATCAATCCTCAATCCTCAATTTTCAATCATCAATATTCAATCTTCTGTCCTCAATCCTCAATCCTCAATCCTCAATCCTCAATCCTTAATGTTCAATCCGCAATACCCAATCCTCAATCTTCAATCCTCAATCCCCAATCCTCAATCCTCAATCCTCAATCCTCAATCCTCAATCCTCAGTCCTCAAACCTCAATCCTGAATCCTCAATCCTGAATCCTCAATCTTCAGCCCTCAGTCCTCAACAATCAGTTGTCAATCCTCAATCCTCAGTAGAATATTCTCAATTCACAGCTTTCAATACGCAATACTCAATCTGCAATCTTCAAATCTCAATCCACAAACATCAATTCTCATCACTCAACCCTGAACGCTCAGTCCTCAATGTTCAATTCTCAATCCTCAATTCTCAATCTTCAATCCTCAATACTGAATCCTCAATCCTCAATCCTCAATCCTCAATCCTCAATCCTCAATCCTCAATCCTCAATCCTCAGTAATCAATCCTCAATCTTCAATACTCAATCGTCAATCCTCAGCCCTCAATCCTCAATCCTCAATCCTCGTTCCTCAAACCTCAAACCTCAATCCTCAATCCTCAATCCTCAACCCCCAATCCTCAATCTTCAATCCTCAATACTCAATCTGCAATACTCAATCCTCAATTCTCAATCCTCAATACTCAATCCTCAAACGTCAATCCTACATCCCCAATCCTCAATCATCAATCGTCAATCCTCAATCCTCAATCCTCAATCCTCAACCTTCAATCCTCAATACTCAATCTTCAACCCTCAATCCTCAATCCCCAATTCTCTATACTCAATCCTCAATCCTCAATCCTCAATATTCAATTCTCAATCCTCAGTCCACAAACCTCAATTCTGAATCCTCAATCCTGCATCCTCAATCTTCAATCCTCAATGCTCATTCCTCAATTCTCAATCCTCAATCCTCAATCCCCAGACCTCAAACATCAATACTCAACCCTCAGTCCTCGTCCACAATCCACAACCATCAATCCTCAATCCTCAATCTTTAATCATCAATATTCAACCTTCTATCCTCAATCCTCAATCCTCAATCCTCAATCCTCAATCCTCAATGTTCACTCCGCAATAACCAATCCTCAATCGTCAATCCTCAATCCCCAATCCTCAATCCTCAATCCTCAATCCTCAATCCTCAATCCTCAGTCCTCAAACCTCAAACCTCAATCCTCAATCCTCAATCTTCAAACCTCAATACTCAATATTCAATCCTCAATCCTCAATCCTCAATCCTCAATCCTCAATCTTCAATCCTCAATCCTCAATCCTCAATCCTCAATCCTCATTCTTCAATCCTCAATACCCAATCCTCAATCTTCAATACTCAATCCTCAATCCTCAATTCTCAATCTTCAATCCTCAATCCTCAATCCTCAATCCTCAATCCTCATTCTTCAATCCTCAATACCCAATACTCAATCTTCAATCCTCAATCCTCAATCCTCATTTCTCAATCCCCAATCCTCAATCCTCAGTCCTCAATCCTCAATCCTCAACCCTCAATCCTCAATCCCCAACCTTCAATTCTCAATACTCAATATTCAATCCTCAATCCTCAATCCTCAATCTTCAATCTTCAATCTTCAATCCTCAATCCTCAATCCTCAATCCTCAATCCTCAGTCCTCAATCCTCAATCCTTAATACTCAATCCTCAATCCTCAATCCTCAATCCTCAGTAATCAATCCTCAATCTTCAATACTCAATCGTCAATCCTCAGTCCTCAATCCTCAATCCTCAATCCTCGTTCCTCAAACCTCAATCCTCAACCCTCGGTCGTCATCCTGAATTCTCAATTCTCAATTCTCAATCCACAATCCTCAATCCTCAATCTTCAATCCTCATTAATCAATCTCCAATCCCAGATCCTGAATCCCCAATCCTCAATCCTTAATCCTCAACCTTCAATCCTCAATCCCCAGTACTCAATCTTCAGTCCTCAATGTTCAATTCTCAATCCTCAATCCTCAGTCCTCAATCCTCAATCCTCAATCCTTAATCCTCAAACCTCAATCCTCAACCGGCAGTCCTCGTCCTCAATCCTCAACCATCAATCCTCAATCGGCAATCTTCAACCCTCAATTCTCAATCTTCAATACTCAATCCTCAATCCTCAATTCTCAATCTTCAATCCTCAATCCTCAACCCTCAATCCTCAATACTCATTCTTCAATACTCAATACCCAATCCTCAATCTTCAATCCTCAATCCTCAATCCTCTATGCTCAATCCTCAATCCTCAATCCTCAATCCTCAATCCCCAATCCTCATTCTTCAAACCTCAATCCTCAAACTTCAGGCCTCAACCTCAATTCCCAATTCTCAATCCTCAATCCTCAATCCTCAATCTTCAATCCTCAATGCTCCATCCTCAATCCTCAATCCTCAGTCCTCAATCCTCAATCCTCAATCCTCAAACCTCAGTCCTCAACCGTCCGTCCTCGTCCTCAATCCTCAACCCTCAATCCTCAATGCTCAATCTTCAATCATCAATACTCAATCTTCAATCCTCAATCCTCAATCCTCAATCCTCTATCCTCCATCCTCAATATTCAACACACAACCCTCCACCATCAATCCTCAATACTCAATCATCAATCCTCAATTCTCAATACTCAATAGAATATCCTGAATTCTCATGGTTCAATACTCAATCCACAATATTCAATAATCAAATCTCAATACACAAACATCATTTCTCACCACTCAAACCTGAACGCTCAGTCCTCAACGTTCAATCCTCATTCGTCAGTACTCAATCTTCAATCCTCAATACTGAATCTTCAATCCTCAATCCTCAATCCTCAATCTTCAATACTCAGTCCCCAATCCTCAATCTTCAATCCTCAATCCTCAATCCTCAATCCTCATTCCTCAATCCACAGTCCTTAGCCCTCAAACCTCAACCCTCAACTCTGAGACCTCATTCTAAATCCTCAATCCTCAATCCTCAATCCTCAATCATCAATCTTCAATCCTCAATACTCAATCATCAATCATCAATCCTCAATCCTCAATACTCAACCATCAATCCTCAATTCTCAATACTCAACAGAATATCCTGAAATTTCAGGATTCAATACTCAAACAACAACCCTCAACCCTCAGCCCTCATCCTCAATCCTCAATCCTCAATCCTCAATCCTCAATCCTCAATATTCAATCCTCAATACTCAATCCTCAATACTCAATCCTCAATTCTCAATCGTCAATCCTTAATCCTGAATCCTCAATCCTCGATCCCCAGTCCTCAACCTTCAATCCCCAATGCTCCATCCTCAATCCTCAATCCTCAGTCCTCATTTCTCAATCCTCAATCCTCAATCCTCAGTCCTCAATCCTCAATCCTCAATCATCAACCGTCAGTCCTCGTGCTCAATCCTCAACCCTCAATCCTCAATCCTCAATCTTCAATCCTCAATACTCAATATTCAATCGTCAATCCTCAATCCTCAATCTTCAATCTTCAATCTTCAATCCTCAATCCTCAACACTCAATCCTCAATCCTCATTCTTCTATCCTCAATACCCAATCCTCAATCTTCAATACTCAATCCTCAATCCTCAATCTTCAACCCAAAATCCTCAATCCCCAATTCTCAATCCTGAATCCTCAATCCTCAATCCTCAATATTCAATCCTCAATACTCAGTCTACAATCCTCAATCCTCAATCCTCAATCCTCAATCCCCAGACCTCAAACATCAATACTCAACCCTCAGTCCTCGTCCACAATCCACAACCATCAATCCTCAATCCTCAATCTTTAATCATCAATATTCAACCTTCTATCCTCAATCCTCAATCCTCAATCCTCAATCCTCAATCCTCAATGTTCACTCCGCAATAACCAATCCTCAATCGTCAATCCTCAATCCCCAATCCTCAATCCTCAATCCTCAATCCTCAATCCTCAATCCTCAGTCCTCAAACCTCAAACCTCAATCCTCAATCCTCAATCTTCAAACCTCAATACTCAATATTCAATCCTCAATCCTCAATCCTCAATCCTCAATCCTCAATCTTCAATCCTCAATCCTCAATCCTCAATCCTCAATCCTCATTCTTCAATCCTCAATACCCAATCCTCAATCTTCAATACTCAATCCTCAATCCTCAATTCTCAATCTTCAATCCTCAATCCTCAATCCTCAATCCTCAATCCTCATTCTTCAATCCTCAATACCCAATACTCAATCTTCAATCCTCAATCCTCAATCCTCATTTCTCAATCCCCAATCCTCAATCCTCAGTCCTCAATCCTCAATCCTCAACCCTCAATCCTCAATCCCCAACCTTCAATTCTCAATACTCAATATTCAATCCTCAATCCTCAATCCTCAATCTTCAATCTTCAATCTTCAATCCTCAATCCTCAATCCTCAATCCTCAATCCTCAGTCCTCAATCCTCAATCCTTAATACTCAATCCTCAATCCTCAATCCTCAATCCTCAGTAATCAATCCTCAATCTTCAATACTCAATCGTCAATCCTCAGTCCTCAATCCTCAATCCTCAATCCTCGTTCCTCAAACCTCAATCCTCAACCCTCGGTCGTCATCCTGAATTCTCAATTCTCAATTCTCAATCCTCAATCCTCAATCCTCAATCTTCAATCCTCATTAATCAATCTCCAATCCCAGATCCTGAATCCCCAATCCTCAATCCTTAATCCTCAACCTTCAATCCTCAATCCCCAGTACTCAATCTTCAGTCCTCAATGTTCAATTCTCAATCCTCAATCCTCAGTCCTCAATCCTCAATCCTCAATCCTTAATCCTCAAACCTCAATCCTCAACCGGCAGTCCTCGTCCTCAATCCTCAACCATCAATCCTCAATCGGCAATCTTCAACCCTCAATTCTCAATCTTCAATACTCAATCCTCAATCCTCAATTCTCAATCTTCAATCCTCAATCCTCAACCCTCAATCCTCAATACTCATTCTTCAATACTCAATACCCAATCCTCAATCTTCAATCCTCAATCCTCAATCCTCTATGCTCAATCCTCAATCCTCAATCCTCAATCCTCAATCCCCAATCCTCATTCTTCAAACCTCAATCCTCAAACTTCAGGCCTCAACCTCAATTCCCAATTCTCAATCCTCAATCCTCAATCCTCAATCTTCAATCCTCAATGCTCCATCCTCAATCCTCAATCCTCAGTCCTCAATCCTCAATCCTCAATCCTCAAACCTCAGTCCTCAACCGTCCGTCCTCGTCCTCAATCCTCAACCCTCAATCCTCAATGCTCAATCTTCAATCATCAATACTCAATCTTCAATCCTCAATCCTCAATCCTCAATCCTCTATCCTCCATCCTCAATATTCAACACACAACCCTCCACCATCAATCCTCAATACTCAATCATCAATCCTCAATTCTCAATACTCAATAGAATATCCTGAATTCTCATGGTTCAATACTCAATCCACAATATTCAATAATCAAATCTCAATACACAAACATCATTTCTCACCACTCAAACCTGAACGCTCAGTCCTCAACGTTCAATCCTCATTCGTCAGTACTCAATCTTCAATCCTCAATACTGAATCTTCAATCCTCAATCCTCAATCCTCAATCTTCAATACTCAGTCCCCAATCCTCAATCTTCAATCCTCAATCCTCAATCCTCAATCCTCATTCCTCAATCCACAGTCCTTAGCCCTCAAACCTCAACCCTCAACTCTGAGACCTCATTCTAAATCCTCAATCCTCAATCCTCAATCCTCAATCATCAATCTTCAATCCTCAATACTCAATCATCAATCATCAATCCTCAATCCTCAATACTCAACCATCAATCCTCAATTCTCAATACTCAACAGAATATCCTGAAATTTCAGGATTCAATACTCAAACAACAACCCTCAACCCTCAGCCCTCATCCTCAATCCTCAATCCTCAATCCTCAATCCTCAATCCTCAATATTCAATCCTCAATACTCAATCCTCAATACTCAATCCTCAATTCTCAATCGTCAATACTTAATCCTGAATCCTCAATCCTCGATCCCCAGTCCTCAACCTTCAATCCCCAATGCTCCATCCTCAATCCTCAATCCTCAGTCCTCATTTCTCAATCCTCAATCCTCAATCCTCAGTCCTCAATCCTCAATCCTCAATCATCAACCGTCAGTCCTCGTGCTCAATCCTCAACCCTCAATCCTCAATCCTCAATCTTCAATCCTCAATACTCAATATTCAATCGTCAATCCTCAATCCTCAATCTTCAATCTTCAATCTTCAATCCTCAATCCTCAACACTCAATCCTCAATCCTCATTCTTCTATCCTCAATACCCAATCCTCAATCTTCAATACTCAATCCTCAATCCTCAATCTTCAACCCAAAATCCTCAATCCCCAATTCTCAATCCTGAATCCTCAATCCTCAATCCTCAATATTCAATCCTCAATACTCAGTCTACAATCCTCAATCCTCAATCCTCAATCCTCAATCCTCAATTCTCAATCCTCAATCGTCAGGCTTCAGTACTGAATACTCAATCTTCAATCCTCAATCCTCAATCCTCATTCCTCAATCCTCAATCCTCAATCCTCAATCCTCAATCCTCAATCATCAATCCTCAATCTTCAATACTCAATCCTCAATCATCAACCCTCAATCCTCAATACTCAATCATCAATCCTCAATCTTCAATCCTCAATACTGAATCTTCAATCCTCAATCCTCAATCCTCAATCTTCAATACTCAGTCCCCAATCCTCAATCTTCAATCCTCAATCCTCAATCCTCAATCCTCATTCCTCAATCCACAGTCCTTAGCCCTCAAACCTCAACCCTCAACTCTGAGACCTCATTCTAAATCCTCAATCCTCAATCCTCAATCCTCAATCATCAATCTTCAATCCTCAATACTCAATCATCAATCATCAATCCTCAATCCTCAATACTCAACCATCAATCCTCAATTCTCAATACTCAACAGAATATCCTGAAATTTCAGGATTCAATACTCAAACAACAACCCTCAACCCTCAGCCCTCATCCTCAATCCTCAATCCTCAATCCACAATCCTCAATCCTCAATATTCAATCCTCAATACTCAATCCTCAATACTCAATCCTCAATTCTCAATCGTCAATCCTTAATCCTGAATCCTCAATCCTCGATCCCCAGTCCTCAACCTTCAATCCCCAATGCTCCATCCTCAATCCTCAATCCTCAGTCCTCATTTCTCAATCCTCAATCCTCAATCCTCAGTCCTCAATCCTCAATCCTCAATCATCAACCGTCAGTCCTCGTGCTCAATCCTCAACCCTCAATCCTCAATCCTCAATCTTCAATCCTCAATACTCAATATTCAATCGTCAATCCTCAATCCTCAATCTTCAATCTTCAATCTTCAATCCTCAATCCTCAACACTCAATCCTCAATCCTCATTCTTCTATCCTCAATACCCAATCCTCAATCTTCAATACTCAATCCTCAATCCTCAATCTTCAACCCAAAATCCTCAATCCCCAATTCTCAATCCTGAATCCTCAATCCTCAATCCTCAATATTCAATCCTCAATACTCAGTCTACAATCCTCAATCCTCAATCCTCAATCCTCAATCCTCAATTCTCAATCCTCAATCGTCAGGCTTCAGTACTGAATACTCAATCTTCAATCCTCAATCCTCAATCCTCATTCCTCAATCCTCAATCCTCAATCCTCAATCCTCAATCCTCAATCATCAATCCTCAATCTTCAATACTCAATCCTCAATCATCAACCCTCAATCCTCAATACTCAATCATCAATCCTCAATCCTCGATCCTCAATACTCAATCTTCAATAATCAATCCTCAGCTCTCAATCCTCAATACTCAATCCTCAATCGTCAATCCTCAATTCTCAATCCTCAATCTTCAATCCTCAATCCTCAATCCTCCTATCCTCAATCCTCAATCTTCAATCCTCAATCCCCAATCCTCAATCCTCAATCCTCAATCCTCAATCCTCAATCCTCAGTCCTCAAACCTCAATCCTGAATCCTCAATCCTGAATCCTCAATCTTCAGCCCTCAGTCCTCAACAATCAGTTGTCAATCCTCAATCCTCAGTAGAATATTCTCAATTCACAGCTTTCAATACGCAATACTCAATCTGCAATCTTCAAATCTCAATCCACAAACATCAATTCTCATCACTCAACCCTGAACGCTCAGTCCTCAATGTTCAATTCTCAATTCTCAATTCTCAAACTTCAATCCTCAATACTGAATCCTCAATCCTCAATCCTCAATCCTCAATCCTCAATCCTCAATCCTCAATCCTCAATCCTCAATCCTCAGTAATCAATCCTCAATCTTCAATACTCAATCGTCAATCCTCAGTCCTCAATCCTCAATCCTCAATCCTCGTTCCTCAAACCTCAAACCTCAATCCTCAATCCTCAATCTTCAAACCTCAATACTCAATTTTCAATCCTCAATCCTCAATCCTCAATCCTCAATCCTCAATCTTCAATCCTCAATCCTCAATCCTCAACCCTCAATCCTCAATCCTCATTCTTCAATCCTCAATACCCAATCCTCAATCTTCAATACTCAATCCTCAATCCTCAATCCTCAATCTTCAATCCTCAATCCTCAATCCTCAATCCTCAATCCTCATTCTTCAATCCTCAATACCCAATCCTCAATCTTCAATACTCAATCCTCAATCCTCAATTCTCAATCTTGAATCCTCAATCCTCAATCCTCAATCCTCAATCCTCATTCTTCAATCCTCAATACCCAATACTCAATCTTCAATCCTCAATCCTCAATCCTCATTTCTCAATCCTCAATCCTCAATCCTCAGTCCTCAATCCTCAATCCTCAACCCTCAATCCTCAATCCCCAACCTTCAATTCTCAATACTCAATATTCAATCCGCAATCCTCAATCCTCAATCTTCAATCTTCAATCCTCAATCCTCAATCCTCAATCCTCAATCCTCAGTCCTCAATCCTCAATCCTTAATACTCAATCCTCAATCCTCAATCCTCAATCCTCAGTAATCATTCCTCAATCTTCAATACTCAATCGTCAATCCTCAGTCCTCAATCCTCAATCCTCAATCCTCGTTCCTCAAACCTCAATCCTCAACCCTCGGTCGTCATCCTGAATTCTCAATTCTCAATTCTCAATCCTCAATCCTCAATCCTCAATCTTCAATCCTCATTAATCAATCTCCAATCCCAGATCCTGAATCCCCAATCCTCAATCCTTAATCCTCAACCTTCAATCCTCAATCCCCAGTACTCAATCTTCAGTCCTCAATGTTCAATTCTCAATCCTCAATCCTCAGTCCTCAATCCTCAATCCTCAATCCTTAATCCTCAAACCTCAATCCTCAACCGTCAGTCCTCGTCCTCAATCCTCAACCATCAATCCTCAATCGGCAATCTTCAACCCTCAATTCTCAATCTTCAATACTCAATCCTCAATCCTCAATTCTCAATCTTCAATCCTCAATCCTCAACCCTCAATCCTCAATACTCATTCTTCAATCCTCAATACCCAATCCTCAATCTTCAATCCTCAATCCTCAATCCTCTATGCTCAATCCTCAATCCTCAATCCTCAATCCTCAATCCCCAATCCTCATTCTTCAAACCTCAATCCTCAAACTTCAGGCCTCAACCTCAATTCCCAATTCTCAATCCTCAATCCTCAATCCTCAATCTTCAATCCTCAATGCTCCATCCTCAATCCTCAATCCTCAGTCCTCAATCCTCAATCCTCAATCCTCAAACCTCAGTCCTCAACCGTCCGTCCTCGTCCTCAATCCTCAACCCTCAATCCTCAATGCTCAATCTTCAATCATCAATACTCAATCTTCAATCCTCAATCCTCAATCCTCAATCCTCTATCCTCCATCCTCAATATTCAACACACAACCCTCCACCATCAATCCTCAATACTCAATCATCAATCCTCAATTCTCAATACTCAATAGAATATCCTGAATTCTCATGGTTCAATACTCAATCCACAATATTCAATAATCAAATCTCAATACACAAACATCATTTCTCACCACTCAAATCTGAACGCTCAGTCCTCAACGTTCAATCCTCATTCGTCAGTACTCAATCTTCAATCCTCAATACTGAATCTTCAATCCTCAATCCTCAATCCTCAATCTTCAATCCTCAGTCCCCAATCCTCAATCTTCAATCCTCAATCCTCAATCCTCAATCCTCATTCCTCAATCCACAGTCCTTAGCCCTCAAACCTCAACCCTCAACTCTGAGACCTCATTCTAAATCCTCAATCCTCAATCCTCAATCCTCAATCATCAATCTTCAATCCTCAATACTCAATCATCAATCATCAATCCTCAATCCTCAATACTCAACCATCAATCCTCAATTCTCAATACTCAACAGAATATCCTGAAATTTCAGGATTCAATACTCAAACAACAACCCTCAACCCTCAGCCCTCATCCTCAATCCTCAATCCTCAATCCTCAATCCTCAATCCTCAATATTCAATCCTCAATACTCAATCCTCAATACTCAATCCTCAATTCTCAATCGTCAATCCTTAATCCTGAATCCTCAATCCTCGATCCCCAGTCCTCAACCTTCAATCCCCAATGCTCCATCCTCAATCCTCAATCCTCAGTCCTCATTTCTCAATCCTCAATCCTCAATCCTCAGTCCTCAATCCTCAATCCTCAATCATCAACCGTCAGTCCTCGTGCTCAATCCTCAACCCTCAATCCTCAATCCTCAATCTTCAATCCTCAATACTCAATATTCAATCGTCAATCCTCAATCCTCAATCTTCAATCTTCAATCTTCAATCCTCAATCCTCAACACTCAATCCTCAATCCTCATTCTTCTATCCTCAATACCCAATCCTCAATCTTCAATACTCAATCCTCAATCCTCAATCTTCAACCCAAAATCCTCAATCCCCAATTCTCAATCCTGAATCCTCAATCCTCAATCCTCAATATTCAATCCTCAATACTCAGTCTACAATCCTCAATCCTCAATCCTCAATCCTCAATCCTCAATTCTCAATCCTCAATCGTCAGGCTTCAGTACTGAATACTCAATCTTCAATCCTCAATCCTCAATCCTCATTCCTCAATCCTCAATCCTCAATCCTCAATCCTCAATCCTCAATCATCAATCCTCAATCTTCAATACTCAATCCTCAATCATCAACCCTCAATCCTCAATACTCAATCATCAATCCTCAATCTTCAATCCTCAATACTCAATCTTCAATAATCAATCCTCAGCTCTCAATCCTCAATACTCAATCCTCAATCGTCAATCCTCAATTCTCAATCCTCAATCTTCAATCCTCAATCCTCAATCCTCCTATCCTCAATCCTCAATCTTCAATCCTCAATCCCCAATCCTCAATCCTCAATCCTCAATCCTCAATCCTCAATCCTCAGTCCTCAAACCTCAATCCTGAATCCTCAATCCTGAATCCTCAATCTTCAGCCCTCAGTCCTCAACAATCAGTTGTCAATCCTCAATCCTCAGTAGAATATTCTCAATTCACAGCTTTCAATACGCAATACTCAATCTGCAATCTTCAAATCTCAATCCACAAACATCAATTCTCATCACTCAACCCTGAACGCTCAGTCCTCAATGTTCAATTCTCAATCCTCAATTCTCAAACTTCAATCCTCAATACTGAATCCTCAATCCTCAATCCTCAATCCTCAATCCTCAATCCTCAATCCTCAATCCTCAATCCTCAATCCTCAGTAATCAATCCTCAATCTTCAATACTCAATCGTCAATCCTCAGTCCTCAATCCTCAATCCTCAATCTTCAATACTCAATCCTCAATCCTCAATCCTCAATCTTCAATCCTCAATCCTCAATCCTCAATCCTCAATCCTTATTCTTCAATCCTCAATACCCAATCCTCAATCTTCAATACTCAATCCTCAATCCTCAATTCTCAATCTTCAATCCTCAATCCTCAATCCTCAATCCTGAATCCTCATTCTTCAATCCTCAATAACCAATACTCAATCCTCAATCCTCAATCCTCAATCCTCATTTCTCAATCCTCAATCCTCAATCCTCAGTCGTCAATCCTCAATCCTCAACCCTCAATCCTCAATCCCCAACCTTCAATTCTCAATACTCAATATTCAATCCGCAATCCTCAATCCTCAATCTTCTATCTTCAATCCTCAATCCTCAATCCTCAATCCTCAATCCTCAGTCCTCAATCCTCAATCCTCAATGCTCAATCCTCAACCCTCAATCCTCAATCCTCAATCCCCAATCCTCATTCTTCAAACCTCAATCCTCAAACTTCAGGCCTCAACCTCAATTCCCAATTCTCAATCCTCAATCCTCAATCCTCAATCTTCAATCCTCAATGCTCCATCCTCAATCCTCAATCCTCAGTCCTCAATCCTCAATCCCCAATCCTCAAACCTCAGTCCTCAACCGTCCGTCCTCGTCCTCAATCCTCAACCCTCAATCCTCAATGCTCAATCTTCAATCATCAATACTCAATCTTCAATCCTCAATCCTCAATCCTCAATCCTCATTCCTCAATCCACAGTCCTTAGCCCTCAAACCTCAACCCTCAACTCTGAGACCTCATTCTAAATCCTCAATCCTCAATCCTCAATCCTCAATCATCAATCTTCAATCCTCAATACTCAATCATCAATCATCAATCCTCAATCCTCAATACTCAACCATCAATCCTCAATTCTCAATACTCAACAGAATATCCTGAAATTTCAGGATTCAATACTCAAACAACAACCCTCAACCCTCAGCCCTCATCCTCAATCCTCAATCCTCAATCCTCAATCCTCAATCCTCAATATTCAATCCTCAATACTCAATCCTCAATACTCAATCCTCAATTCTCAATCGTCAATCCTTAATCCTGAATCCTCAATCCTCGATCCCCAGTCCTCAACCTTCAATCCCCAATGCTCCATCCTCAATCCTCAATCCTCAGTCCTCATTTCTCAATCCTCAATCCTCAATCCTCAGTCCTCAATCCTCAATCCTCAATCATCAACCGTCAGTCCTCGTGCTCAATCCTCAACCCTCAATCCTCAATCCTCAATCTTCAATCCTCAATACTCAATATTCAATCGTCAATCCTCAATCCTCAATCTTCAATCTTCAATCTTCAATCCTCAATCCTCAACACTCAATCCTCAATCCTCATTCTTCTATCCTCAATACCCAATCCTCAATCTTCAATACTCAATCCTCAATCCTCAATCTGCAACCCAAAATCCTCAATCCCCAATTCTCAATCCTGAATCCTCAATCCTCAATCCTCAATATTCAATCCTCAATACTCAGTCTACAATCCTCAATCCTCAATCCTCAATCCTCAATCCTCAATTCTCAATCCTCAATCGTCAGGCTTCAGTACTGAATACTCAATCTTCAATCCTCAATCCTCAATCCTCATTCCTCAATCCTCAATCCTCAATCCTCAATCCTCAATCCTCAATCATCAATCCTCAATCTTCAATACTCAATCCTCAATCATCAACCCTCAATCCTCAATACTCAATCATCAATCCTCAATCTTCAATCCTCAATACTCAATCTTCAATAATCAATCCTCAGCTCTCAATCCTCAATACTCAATCCTCAATCGTCAATCCTCAATTCTCAATCCTCAATCTTCAATCCTCAATCCTCAATCCTCCTATCCTCAATCCTCAATCTTCAATCCTCAATCCCCAATCCTCAATCCTCAATCCTCAATCCTCAATCCTCAATCCTCAGTCCTCAAACCTCAATCCTGAATCCTCAATCCTGAATCCTCAATCTTCAGCCCTCAGTCCTCAACAATCAGTTGTCAATCCTCAATCCTCAGTAGAATATTCTCAATTCACAGCTTTCAATACGCAATACTCAATCTGCAATCTTCAAATCTCAATCCACAAACATCAATTCTCATCACTCAACCCTGAACGCTCAGTCCTCAATGTTCAATTCTCAATCCTCAATTCTCAAACTTCAATCCTCAATACTGAATCCTCAATCCTCAATCCTCAATCCTCAATCCTCAATCCTCAATCCTCAATCCTCAATCCTCAATCCTCAGTAATCAATCCTCAATCTTCAATACTCAATCGTCAATCCTCAGTCCTCAATCCTCAATCCTCAATCTTCAATACTCAATCCTCAATCCTCAATACTCAATCTTCAATCCTCAATCCTCAATCCTCAATCCTCAATCCTCATTCTTCAATCCTCAATACCCAATCCTCAATCTTCAATACTCAATCCTCAATCCTCAATTCTCAATCTTCAATCCTCAATCCTCAATCCTCAATCCTCAATCCTCATTCTTCAATCCTCAATACCCAATCCTCAATACTCAATCCTCAATTCTCAATCGTCAATCCTTAATCCTGAATCCTCAATCCTCGATCCCCAGTCCTCAACCTTCAATCCCCAATGCTCCATCCTCAATCCTCAATCCTCAGTCCTCATTTCTCAATCCTCAATCCTCAATCCTCAGTCCTCAATCCTCAATCCTCAATCATCAACCGTCAGTCCTCGTGCTCAATCCTCAACCCTCAATCCTGAATCCTCAATCTTCAATCCTCAATACTCAATATTCAATCGTCAATCCTCAATCCTCAATCTTCAATCTTCAATCTTCAATCCTCAATCCTCAACACTCAATCCTCAATCCTCATTCTTCTATCCTCAATACCCAATCCTCAATCTTCAATACTCAATCCTCAATCCTCAATCTTCAACCCAAAATCCTCAATCCCCAATTCTCAATCCTGAATCCTCAATCCTCAATCCTCAATATTCAATCCTCAATACTCAGTCTACAATCCTCAATCCTCAATCCTCAATCCTCAATCCTCAATTCTCAATCCTCAATCGTCAGGCTTCAGTACTGAATACTCAATCTTCAATCCTCAATCCTCAATCCTCATTCCTCAATCCTCAATCCTCAATCCTCAATCCTCAATCCTCAATCATCAATCCTCAATCTTCAATACTCAATCCTCAATCATCAACCCTCAATCCTCAATACTCAATCATCAATCCTCAATCTTCAATCCTCAATACTCAATCTTCAATAATCAATCCTCAGCTCTCAATCCTCAATACTCAATCCTCAATCGTCAATCCTCAATTCTCAATCCTCAATCTTCAATCCTCAATCCTCAATCCTCCTATCCTCAATCCTCAATCTTCAATCCTCAATCCCCAATCCTCAATCCTCAATCCTCAATCCTCAATCCTCAATCCTCAGTCCTCAAACCTCAATCCTGAATCCTCAATCCTGAATCCTCAATCTTCAGCCCTCAGTCCTCAACAATCAGTTGTCAATCCTCAATCCTCAGTAGAATATTCTCAATTCACAGCTTTCAATACGCAATACTCAATCTGCAATCTTCAAATCTCAATCCACAAACATCAATTCTCATCACTCAACCCTGAACGCTCAGTCCTCAATGTTCAATTCTCAATCCTCAATTCTCAAACTTCAATCCTCAATACTGAATCCTCAATCCTCAATCCTCAATCCTCAATCCTCAATCCTCAATCCTCAATCCTCAATCCTCAATCCTCAGTAATCAATCCTCAATCTTCAATACTCAATCGTCAATCCTCAGTCCTCAATCCTCAATCCTCAATCTTCAATACTCAATCCTCAATCCTCAATCCTCAATCTTCAATCCTCAATCCCCAATCCTCAATCCTCAATCCTTATTCTTCAATCCTCAATACCCAATCCTCAATCTTCAATACTCAATCCTCAATCCTCAATTCTCAATCTTCAATCCTCAATCCTCAATCCTCAATCCTGAATCCTCATTCTTCAATCCTCAATACCCAATACTCAATCTTCAATCCTCAATCCTCAATCCTCATTTCTCAATCCTCAATCCTCAATCCTCAGTCGTCAATCCTCAATCCTCAACCCTCAATCCTCAATCCCCAACCTTCAATTCTCAATACTCAATATTCAATCCGCAATCCTCAATCCTCAATCTTCTATCTTCAATCCTCAATCCTCAATCCTCAATCCTCAATCCTCAGTCCTCAATCCTCAATCCTCAATGCTCAATCCTCAACCCTCAATCCTCAATCCTCAATCCCCAATCCTCATTCTTCAAACCTCAATCCTCAAACTTCAGGCCTCAACCTCAATTCCCAATTCTCAATCCTCAATCCTCAATCCTCAATCTTCAATCCTCAATGCTCCATCCTCAATCCTCAATCCTCAGTCCTCAATCCTCAATCCCCAATCCTCAAACCTCAGTCCTCAACCGTCCGTCCTCGTCCTCAATACTCAACCCTCAATCCTCAATGCTCAATCTTCAATCATCAATACTCAATCTTCAATCCTCAATCCTCAATCCTCAATCCTCATTCCTCAATCCACAGTCCTTAGCCCTCAAACCTCAACCCTCAACTCTGAGACCTCATTCTAAATCCTCAATCCTCAATCCTCAATCCTCAATCATCAATCTTCAATCCTCAATACTCAATCATCAATCATCAATCCTCAATCCTCAATACTCAACCATCAATCCTCAATTCTCAATACTCAACAGAATATCCTGAAATTTCAGGATTCAATACTCAAACAACAACCCTCAACCCTCAGCCCTCATCCTCAATCCTCAATCCTCAATCCTCAATCCTCAATCCTCAATATTCAATCCTCAATACTCAATCCTCAATACTCAATCCTCAATTCTCAATCGTCAATCCTTAATCCTGAATCCTCAATCCTCGATCCCCAGTCCTCAACCTTCAATCCCCAATGCTCCATCCTCAATCCTCAATCCTCAGTCCTCATTTCTCAATCCTCAATCCTCAATCCTCAGTCCTCAATCCTCAATCCTCAATCATCAACCGTCAGTCCTCGTGCTCAATCCTCAACCCTCAATCCTCAATCCTCAATCTTCAATCCTCAATACTCAATATTCAATCGTCAATCCTCAATCCTCAATCTTCAATCTTCAATCTTCAATCCTCAATCCTCAACACTCAATCCTCAATCCTCATTCTTCTATCCTCAATACCCAATCCTCAATCTTCAATACTCAATCCTCAATCCTCAATCTGCAACCCAAAATCCTCAATCCCCAATTCTCAATCCTGAATCCTCAATCCTCAATCCTCAATATTCAATCCTCAATACTCAGTCTACAATCCTCAATCCTCAATCCTCAATCCTCAATCCTCAATTCTCAATCCTCAATCGTCAGGCTTCAGTACTGAATACTCAATCTTCAATCCTCAATCCTCAATCCTCATTCCTCAATCCTCAATCCTCAATCCTCAATCCTCAATCCTCAATCATCAATCCTCAATCTTCAATACTCAATCCTCAATCATCAACCCTCAATCCTCAATACTCAATCATCAATCCTCAATCTTCAATCCTCAATACTCAATCTTCAATAATCAATCCTCAGCTCTCAATCCTCAATACTCAATCCTCAATCGTCAATCCTCAATTCTCAATCCTCAATCTTCAATCCTCAATCCTCAATCCTCCTATCCTCAATCCTCAATCTTCAATCCTCAATCCCCAATCCTCAATCCTCAATCCTCAATCCTCAATCCTCAATCCTCAGTCCTCAAACCTCAATCCTGAATCCTCAATCCTGAATCCTCAATCTTCAGCCCTCAGTCCTCAACAATCAGTTGTCAATCCTCAATCCTCAGTAGAATATTCTCAATTCACAGCTTTCAATACGCAATACTCAATCTGCAATCTTCAAATCTCAATCCACAAACATCAATTCTCATCACTCAACCCTGAACGCTCAGTCCTCAATGTTCAATTCTCAATCCTCAATTCTCAAACTTCAATCCTCAATACTGAATCCTCAATCCTCAATCCTCAATCCTCAATCCTCAATCCTCAATCCTCAATCCTCAATCCTCAATCCTCAGTAATCAATCCTCAATCTTCAATACTCAATCGTCAATCCTCAGTCCTCAATCCTCAATCCTCAATCTTCAATACTCAATCCTCAATCCTCAATACTCAATCTTCAATCCTCAATCCTCAATCCTCAATCCTCAATCCTCATTCTTCAATCCTCAATACCCAATCCTCAATCTTCAATACTCAATCCTCAATCCTCAATTCTCAATCTTCAATCCTCAATCCTCAATCCTCAATCCTCAATCCTCATTCTTCAATCCTCAATACCCAATCCTCAATACTCAATCCTCAATTCTCAATCGTCAATCCTTAATCCTGAATCCTCAATCCTCGATCCCCAGTCCTCAACCTTCAATCCCCAATGCTCCATCCTCAATCCTCAATCCTCAGTCCTCATTTCTCAATCCTCAATCCTCAATCCTCAGTCCTCAATCCTCAATCCTCAATCATCAACCGTCAGTCCTCGTGCTCAATCCTCAACCCTCAATCCTGAATCCTCAATCTTCAATCCTCAATACTCAATATTCAATCGTCAATCCTCAATCCTCAATCTTCAATCTTCAATCTTCAATCCTCAATCCTCAACACTCAATCCTCAATCCTCATTCTTCTATCCTCAATACCCAATCCTCAATCTTCAATACTCAATCCTCAATCCTCAATCTTCAACCCAAAATCCTCAATCCCCAATTCTCAATCCTGAATCCTCAATCCTCAATCCTCAATATTCAATCCTCAATACTCAGTCTACAATCCTCAATCCTCAATCCTCAATCCTCAATCCTCAATTCTCAATCCTCAATCGTCAGGCTTCAGTACTGAATACTCAATCTTCAATCCTCAATCCTCAATCCTCATTCCTCAATCCTCAATCCTCAATCCTCAATCCTCAATCCTCAATCATCAATCCTCAATCTTCAATACTCAATCCTCAATCATCAACCCTCAATCCTCAATACTCAATCATCAATCCTCAATCTTCAATCCTCAATACTCAATCTTCAATAATCAATCCTCAGCTCTCAATCCTCAATACTCAATCCTCAATCGTCAATCCTCAATTCTCAATCCTCAATCTTCAATCCTCAATCCTCAATCCTCCTATCCTCAATCCTCAATCTTCAATCCTCAATCCCCAATCCTCAATCCTCAATCCTCAATCCTCAATCCTCAATCCTCAGTCCTCAAACCTCAATCCTGAATCCTCAATCCTGAATCCTCAATCTTCAGCCCTCAGTCCTCAACAATCAGTTGTCAATCCTCAATCCTCAGTAGAATATTCTCAATTCACAGCTTTCAATACGCAATACTCAATCTGCAATCTTCAAATCTCAATCCACAAACATCAATTCTCATCACTCAACCCTGAACGCTCAGTCCTCAATGTTCAATTCTCAATCCTCAATTCTCAAACTTCAATCCTCAATACTGAATCCTCAATCCTCAATCCTCAATCCTCAATCCTCAATCCTCAATCCTCAATCCTCAATCCTCAATCCTCAGTAATCAATCCTCAATCTTCAATACTCAATCGTCAATCCTCAGTCCTCAATCCTCAATCCTCAATCTTCAATACTCAATCCTCAATCCTCAATCCTCAATCTTCAATCCTCAATCCCCAATCCTCAATCCTCAATCCTTATTCTTCAATCCTCAATACCCAATCCTCAATCTTCAATACTCAATCCTCAATCCTCAATTCTCAATCTTCAATCCTCAATCCTCAATCCTCAATCCTGAATCCTCATTCTTCAATCCTCAATACCCAATACTCAATCTTCAATCCTCAATCCTCAATCCTCATTTCTCAATCCTCAATCCTCAATCCTCAGTCGTCAATCCTCAATCCTCAACCCTCAATCCTCAATCCCCAACCTTCAATTCTCAATACTCAATATTCAATCCGCAATCCTCAATCCTCAATCTTCTATCTTCAATCCTCAATCCTCAATCCTCAATCCTCAATCCTCAGTCCTCAATCCTCAATCCTCAATGCTCAATCCTCAACCCTCAATCCTCAATCCTCAATCCCCAATCCTCATTCTTCAAACCTCAATCCTCAAACTTCAGGCCTCAACCTCAATTCCCAATTCTCAATCCTCAATCCTCAATCCTCAATCTTCAATCCTCAATGCTCCATCCTCAATCCTCAATCCTCAGTCCTCAATCCTCAATCCCCAATCCTCAAACCTCAGTCCTCAACCGTCCGTCCTCGTCCTCAATACTCAACCCTCAATCCTCAATGCTCAATCTTCAATCATCAATACTCAATCTTCAATCCTCAATCCTCAATCCTCAATCCTCATTCCTCAATCCACAGTCCTTAGCCCTCAAACCTCAACCCTCAACTCTGAGACCTCATTCTAAATCCTCAATCCTCAATCCTCAATCCTCAATCATCAATCTTCAATCCTCAATACTCAATCATCAATCATCAATCCTCAATCCTCAATACTCAACCATCAATCCTCAATTCTCAATACTCAACAGAATATCCTGAAATTTCAGGATTCAATACTCAAACAACAACCCTCAACCCTCAGCCCTCATCCTCAATCCTCAATCCTCAATCCTCAATCCTCAATCCTCAATATTCAATCCTCAATACTCAATCCTCAATACTCAATCCTCAATTCTCAATCGTCAATCCTTAATCCTGAATCCTCAATCCTCGATCCCCAGTCCTCAACCTTCAATCCCCAATGCTCCATCCTCAATCCTCAATCCTCAGTCCTCATTTCTCAATCCTCAATCCTCAATCCTCAGTCCTCAATCCTCAATCCTCAATCATCAACCGTCAGTCCTCGTGCTCAATCCTCAACCCTCAATCCTCAATCCTCAATCTTCAATCCTCAATACTCAATATTCAATCGTCAATCCTCAATCCTCAATCTTCAATCTTCAATCTTCAATCCTCAATCCTCAACACTCAATCCTCAATCCTCATTCTTCTATCCTCAATACCCAATCCTCAATCTTCAATACTCAATCCTCAATCCTCAATCTGCAACCCAAAATCCTCAATCCCCAATTCTCAATCCTGAATCCTCAATCCTCAATCCTCAATATTCAATCCTCAATACTCAGTCTACAATCCTCAATCCTCAATCCTCAATCCTCAATCCTCAATTCTCAATCCTCAATCGTCAGGCTTCAGTACTGAATACTCAATCTTCAATCCTCAATCCTCAATCCTCATTCCTCAATCCTCAATCCTCAATCCTCAATCCTCAATCCTCAATCATCAATCCTCAATCTTCAATACTCAATCCTCAATCATCAACCCTCAATCCTCAATACTCAATCATCAATCCTCAATCTTCAATCCTCAATACTCAATCTTCAATAATCAATCCTCAGCTCTCAATCCTCAATACTCAATCCTCAATCGTCAATCCTCAATTCACAATCCTCAATCTTCAATCCTCAATCCTCAATCCTCCTATCCTCAATCCTCAATCTTCAATCCTCAATCCCCAATCCTCAATCCTCAATCCTCAATCCTCAATCCTCAATCCTCAGTCCTCAAACCTCAATCCTGAATCCTCAATCCTGAATCCTCAATCTTCAGCCCTCAGTCCTCAACAATCAGTTGTCAATCCTCAATCCTCAGTAGAATATTCTCAATTCACAGCTTTCAATACGCAATACTCAATCTGCAATCTTCAAATCTCAATCCACAAACATCAATTCTCATCACTCAACCCTGAACGCTCAGTCCTCAATGTTCAATTCTCAATCCTCAATTCTCAAACTTCAATCCTCAATACTGAATCCTCAATCCTCAATCCTCAATCCTCAATCCTCAATCCTCATTCTTCAATCCTCAATACCCAATCCTCAATCTTCAATACTCAATCCTCAATCCTCAATTCTCAATCTTCAATCCTCAATCCTCAATCCTCAATCCTCAATCCTCATTCTTCAATCCTCAATACCCAATACTCAATCTTCAATCCTCAATCCTCAATCCTCATTTCTCAATCCTCAATCCTCAATCCTCAGTCGTCAATCCTCAATCCTCAATCCTCAATTCTCAATCTTCAATCCTCAATCCTCAATCCTCAATCCTCAATCCTCATTCTTCAATCCTCAATACCCAATACTCAATCTTCAATCCTCAATCGTCAATCCTCAGTCCTCAATCCTCAATCCTCAATCTTCAATACTCAATCCTCAATCCTCAATACTCAATCTTCAATCCTCAATCCTCAATCCTCAATCCTCAATCCTCATTCTTCAATCCTCAATACCCAATCCTCAATCTTCAATACTCAATCCTCAATCCTCAATTCTCAATCTTCAATCCTCAATCCTCAATCCTCAATCCTCAATCCTCATTCTTCAATCCTCAATACCCAATACTCAATCTTCAATCCTCAATCCTCAATCCTCATTTCTCAATCCTCAATCCTCAATCCTCAGTCGTCAATCCTCATTTCTCAATCCTCAATCCTCAATCCTCAGTCGTCAATCCTCAATCCTCAACCCTCAATCCTCAATCCCCAACCTTCAATTCTCAATACTCAATATTCAATCCGCAATCCTCAATCCTCAATCTTCTATCTTCAATCCTCAATCCTCAATCCTCAATCCTCAATCCTCAGTCCTCAATCCTCAATCCTCAATGCTCAATCCTCAACCCTCAATCCTCAATCCTCAATCCCCAATCCTCATTCTTCAAACCTCAATCCTCAAACTTCAGGCCTCAACCTCAATTCCCAATTCTCAATCCTCAATCCTCAATCCTCAATCTTCAATCCTCAATGCTCCATCCTCAATCCTCAATCCTCAGTCCTCAATCCTCAATCCCCAATCCTCAAACCTCAATCCTCAATCCTCCATCCTCAATATTCAACACACAACCCTCCACCATCAATCCTCAATACTCAATCATCAATCCTCAATTCGCAATACTCAATAGAATATCCTGAATTCTCATGGTTCAATACTCAATCCACAATATTCAATAATCAAATCTCAATACACAAACATCATTTCTCACCACTCAAACCTGAACGCTCAGTCCTCAACGTTCAATCCTCATTCGTCAGTACTCAATCTTCAATCCTCAATACTGAATCTTCAATCCTCAATCCTCAATCCTCAATCTTCAATCCTCAGTCCCCAATCCTCAATCTTCAATCCTCAATCCTCAATCCTCAACCCTCATTCCTCAATCCACAGTCCTTAGCCCTCAAACCTCAACCCTCAACTCTGAGACCTCATTCTAAATCCTCAATCCTCAATCCTCAATCCTCAATCCTCAATCATCAATCTTCAATCCTCAATACTCAATCATCAATCATCAATCCTCAATCCTCAATACTCAACCATCAATCCTCAATTCTCAATACTCAACAGAATATCCTGAAATTTCAGGATTCAATACTCAAACAACAACCCTCAACCCTCAGCCCTCATCCTCAATCCTCAATCCTCAATCCTCAATCCTCAATCCTCAATATTCAACCCTCAATCCTCAATCCCCAATTCTCTATACTCAATCCTCAATCCTCAATCCTCAATATTCAATCCTCAATCCTCAGTCCACAAACCTCAATTCTGAATCCTCAATCCTGCATCCTCAATCTTCAATCCTCAATGCTCAATCCTCAATTCTCAATCCTCAACACTCAATCCTCAGACCTCAAACATCAATACTCAACCCTCAGTCCTCGTCCTCAATCCACAACCATCAATCCTCAATCCTCAATTTTCAATCATCAATATTCAATCTTCTGTCCTCAATCCTCAATCCTCAATCCTCAATCCTCAATCCTTAATGTTCAATCCGCAATACCCAATCCTCAATCTTCAATCCTCAATCCCCAATCCTCAATCCTCAATCCTCAATCCTCAATCCTCAATCCTCAGTCCTCAAACCTCAATCCTGAATCCTCAATCCTGAATCCTTAATCTTCAGCCCTCAGTCCTCAACAATCAGTTGTCAATCCTCAATCCTCAGTAGAATATTCTCAATTCACAGCTTTCAATACGCAATACTCAATCTGCAATCTTCAAATCTCAATCCACAAACATCAATTCTCATCACTCAACCCTGAACGCTCAGTCCTCAATGTTCAATTCTCAATCCTCAATTCTCAATCTTCAATCCTCAATACTGAATCCTCAATCCTCAATCCTCAATCCTCAATCCTCAATCCTCAATCCTCAATCCGCAATCCTCAGTAATCAATCCTCAATCTTCAATACTCAATCGTCAATCCTCAGCCCTCAATCCTCAATCCTCAATCCTCGTTCCTCAAACCTCAAACCTCAATCCTCAATCCTCAATCCTCAACCCCCAATCCTCAATCTTCAATCCTCAATACTCAATCTGCAATACTCAATCCTCAATTCTCAATCCTCAATACTCAATCCTCAAACGTCAATCCTACATCCCCAATCCTCAATCATCAATCGTCAATCCTCAATCCTCAATCCTCAATCCTCAACCTTCAATTCTCAATACTCAATCTTCAACCCTCAATCCTCAATCCCCAATTCTCTATACTCAATCCTCAATCCTCAATCCTCAATCCTCAATACTCAACCATCAATCCTCAATTCTCAATACTCAACAGAATATCCTGAAATTTCAGGATTCAATACTCAAACAACAACCCTCAACCCTCAGCCCTCATCCTCAATCCTCAGTCCTCAATCCTCAATCCTCAATCCTCAATATTCAATCCTCAATACTCAATCCTCAATACTCAATCCTCAATTCTCAATCGTCAATCCTTAATCCTGAATCCTCAATCCTCGATCCCCAGTCCTCAACCTTCAATCCTCAATGCTCCATCCTCAATCCTCAATCCTCAGTCCTCATTTCTCAATCCTCAATCCTCAATCCTCAGTCCTCAATCCTCAATCCTCAATCATCAACCGTCAGTCCTCGTGCTCAATCCTCAACCCTCAATCCTCAATCCTCAATCTTCAATCCTCAATACTCAATATTCAATCTTCAATCCTCAATCCTCAACACTCAATCCTCAATCCTCATTCTTCTATCCTCAATACCCAATCCTCAATCTTCAATACTCAATCCTCAATCCTCAATCTTCAATCTTCAACCCAAAATCCTCAATCCCCAATTCTCAATCCTGAATCCTCAATCCTCAATCCTCAATATTCAATCCTCAATACTCAGTCTACAATCCTCAATCCTCAATCCTCAATCCTCAATCCTCAATTCTCAATCCTCAATAGTCAGGCTTCAGTACTGAATACTCAATCTTCAATCCTCAATCCTCAATCCTCATTCCTCAATCCTCAATCCTCAATCCTCAACCATCAATCCTCAATTCTCAATACTCAATAGAATATCCTGAATTCTCAGGGTTCAATACTCAAACCTCAATCCTCAACCCTCAGCCCTCATTCTCCATCCTCAATCCTCAGTCCTCAATACTCAATCTTCAATCCCCAATACTGAATCTTCAATCCTCAATCCTCAATCCTCAATCCTCAATCCTCAACCCTCAATCCACAATCCCCAATCCTCAATCCTCAACCTTCAATCCTTAATACTCAATCTTCAATCCTCAATCCTCAATCCTCTATCCTCAATCCTCATTGTTCAATCCTCTATACCCAATCCGCAATTTTCGATCCTCAATCCTCAATCCTCATTCTTCAATCCTCAATACACAATCCACAATCTTCAATCCTCAATCCTCAATCCTCAATTCTCAACCCTCAATCCTCAGTCCTCAGGCCTCAAACCTCAATCCTCAAACCTCAGCCCTCATCCTCAATACTCAATCCTCAATCCTCAATCCTCAATCTTCAATCCTCAATACTCAATCTTCAATAATCAATCCTCAGCTCTCAATCCTCAATACTCAATCCTCAATCGTCAATCCTCAATTCTCAATCCTCAATCTTCAATCCTCAATCCTCAATCCTCCTATCCTCAATCCTCAATCTTCAATCCTCAATCCCCAATCCTCAATCCTCAATCCTCAATCCTCAATCCTCAATCCTCAGTCCTCAAACCTCAATCCTGAATCCTCAATCCTGAATCCTCAATCTTCAGCCCTCAGTCCTCAACAATCAGTTGTCAATCCTCAATCCTCAGTAGAATATTCTCAATTCACAGCTTTCAATACGCAATACTCAATCTGCAATCTTCAAATCTCAATCCACAAACATCAATTCTCATCACTCAACCCTGAACGCTCAGTCCTCAATGTTCAATTCTCAATTCTCAATTCTCAAACTTCAATCCTCAATACTGAATCCTCAATCCTCAATCCTCAATCCTCAATCCTCAATCCTCAATCCTAAATCCTCAATCCTCAATCCTCAGTAATCAATCCTCAATCTTCAATACTCAATCGTCAATCCTCAGTCCTCAATCCTCAATCCTCAATCCTCGTTCCTCAAACCTCAAACCTCAATCTTCAATCCTCAATCTTCAAACCTCAATACTCAATTTTCAATCCTCAATCCTCAATCCTCAATCCTCAATCCTCAATCTTCAATCCTCAATCCTCAATCCTCAACCCTCAATCCTCAATCCTCATTCTTCAATCCTCAATACCCAATCCTCAATCTTCAATACTCAATCCTCAATCCTCAATCCTCAATCTTCAATCCTCAATCCTCAATCCTCAATCCTCAATCCTCATTCTTCAATCCTCAATACCCAATCCTCAATCTTCAATACTCAATCCTCAATCCTCAATTCTCAATCTTGAATCCTCAATCCTCAATCCTCAATCCTCAATCCTCATTCTTCAATCCTCAATACCCAATACTCAATCTTCAATCCTCAATCCTCAATCCTCATTTCTCAATCCTCAATCCTCAATCCTCAGTCCTCAATCCTCAATCCTCAACCCTCAATCCTCAATCCCCAACCTTCAATTCTCAATACTCAATATTCAATCCGCAATCCTCAATCCTCAATCTTCAATCTTCAATCCTCAATCCTCAATCCTCAATCCTCAATCCTCAGTCCTCAATCCTCAATCCTTAATACTCAATCCTCAATCCTCAATCCTCAATCCTCAGTAATCATTCCTCAATCTTCAATACTCAATCGTCAATCCTCAGTCCTCAATCCTCAATCCTCAATCCTCGTCCCTCAAACCTCAATCCTCAACCCTCGGTCGTCATCCTGAATTCTCAATTCTCAATTCTCAATCCTCAATCCTCAATCCTCAATCTTCAATCCTCATTAATCAATCTCCAATCCCAGATCCTGAATCCCCAATCCTCAATCCTTAATCCTCAACCTTCAATCCTCAATCCCCAGGACTCAATCTTCAGTCCTCAATGTTCAATTCTCAATCCTCAATCCTCAGTCCTCAATCCTCAATACTCAATCCTTAATCCTCAAACCTCAATCCTCAACCGTCAGTCCTCGTCCTCAAGCCTCAACCATCAATCCTCAATCGGCAATCTTCAACCCTCAATTCTCAATTTTCAATACTCAATCCTCAATCCTCAATTCTCAATCTTCAATCCTCAATCCTCAACGCTCAATCCTCAATACTCATTCTTCAATCCTCAATACCCAATCCTCAATCTTCAATCCTCAATCCTCAATCCTCAATGCTCAATCCTCAACCCTCAATCCTCAATCCTCAATCCCCAATCCTCATTCTTCAAACCTCAATCCTCAAACTTCAGGCCTCAACCTCAATTCCCAATTCTCAATCCTCAATCCTCAATCCTCAATCTTCAATCCTCAATGCTCCATCCTCAATCCTCAATCCTCAGTCCTCAATCCTCAATCCCCAATCCTCAAACCTCAGTCCTCAACCGTCCGTCCTCGTCCTCAATCCTCAACCCTCAATCCTCAATGCTCAATCTTCAATCATCAATGCTCAATCTTCAATCCTCAATCCTCAATCCTCAATCCTCAATCCTCCATCCTCAATATTCAAAACACAACCCTCCACCATCAATCCTCAATACTCAATCATCAATCCTCAATTCGCAATACTCAATAGAATATCCTGAATTCTCATGGTTCAATACTCAATCCACAATATTCAATAATCAAATCTCAATACACAAACATCATTTCTCACCACTCAAACCTGAACGCTCAGTCCTCAACGTTCAATCCTCATTCGTCAGTACTCAATCTTCAATCCTCAATACTGAATCTTCAATCCTCAATCCTCAATCCTCAATCTTCAATCCTCAGTCCCCAATCCTCAATCTTCAATCCTCAATCCTCAATCCTCAATCCTCATTCCTCAATCCACAGTCCTTAGCCCTCAAACCTCAACCCTCAACTCTGAGACCTCATTCTAAATCCTCAATCCTCAATCCTCAATCCTCAATCATCAATCTTCAATCCTCAATACTCAATCATCAATCATCAATCCTCAATCCTCAATACTCAACCATCAATCCTCAATTCTCAATACTCATCAGAATATCCTGAAATTTCAGGATTCAATACTCAAACAACAACCCTCAACCCTCAGCCCTCATCCTCAATCCTCAATCATCAATCCTCAATCTTCAATACTCAATCCTCAATCATCAACCCTCAATCCTCAATACTCAATCATCAATCCTCAATCATCAATACTCAATCCTCAATCCTCAATCCTCAATCCTCAATACTCAACCATCAATTCTCAATACTCAACCATCAATCCTCAATTCTCAATACTCAATAGAATATCCTGAATTCTCAGGGTTCAATACTCAAACCTCAATCCTCAACCCTCAGCCCTCATTCTCCATCCTCAATCCTCAGTCCTCAATACTCAATCTTCAATCCCCAATACTGAATCTTCAATCCTCAATCCTCAATCCTCAATCCTCAATCCTCAACCCTCAATCCACAATCCCCAATCCTCAATCCTCAACCTTCAATCCTTAATACTCAATCTTCAATCCTCAATCCTCAATCCTCTATCCTCAATCCTCATTGTTCAATCCTCTATACCCAATCCGCAATTTTCGATCCTCAATCCTCAATCCTCATTCTTCAATCCTCAATACACAATCCACAATCTTCAATCCTCAATCCTCAATCCTCAATTCTCAACCCTCAATCCTCAGTCCTCAGGCCTCAAACCTCAATCCTCAAACCTCAGCCCTCATCCTCAATACTCAATCCTCAATCCTCAATCCTCAATCTTCAATCCTCAATACTCAATCTTCAATAATCAATCCTCAGCTCTCAATCCTCAATACTCAATCCTCAATCGTCAATCCTCAATTCTCAATCCTCAATCTTCAATCCTCAATCCTCAATCCTCAATCCTCAGTCCTCAAACCTCAATCCTGAATCCTCAATCCTGAATCCTCAATCTTCAGCCCTCAGTCCTCAACAATCAGTTGTCAATCCTCAATCCTCAGTAGAATATTCTCAATTCACAGCTTTCAATACGCAATACTCAATCTGCAATCTTCAAATCTCAATCCACAAACATCAATTCTCATCACTCAACCCTGAACGCTCAGTCCTCAATGTTCAATTCTCAATCCTCAATTCTCAAACTTCAATCCTCAATACTGAATCCTCAATCCTCAATCCTCAATCCTCAATCCTCAATCCTCAATCCTCAATCCTCAATCCTCAATCCTCAATCCTCAGTAATCAATCCTCAATCTTCAATACTCAATCGTCAATCCTCAGTCCTCAATCCTCAATCCTCAATCCTCGTTCCTCAAACCTCAAACCTCAATCCTCAATCCTCAATCTTCAAACCTCAATACTCAATTTTCAATCCTCAATCCTCAATCCTCAATCCTCAATCCTCAATCTTCAATCCTCAATCCTCAACCCTCAATCCTCAATCCTCATTCTTCAATCCTCAATACCCAATCCTCAATCTTCAATACTCAATCCTCAATCCTCAATTCTCAATCTTCAATCCTCAATCCTCAATTCTCAATCCTCAATCCTCATTCTTCAATCCTCAATACCCAATACTGAATCTTCAATCCTCAATCCTCAATCCTCACTTCTCAATCCTCAATCCTCAATCCTCAGTCCTCAATCCTCAATCCTCAATCCTCAACCGTCAGTCCTCGTCATCAATCCTCAACCCTCAATCCTCAATCCTCAACCTTCAATCCTCAATACTCAATATTCAATCCGCAATCCTCAATCCTCAATCTTCAATCTTCAATCCTCAATCCTCAACCCTCAATCCTCAATCCTCAATCCTCAATCCTCAATCCTTAATCCTCAATCCTCAATCCTCAATCCTCAGTAATCAATCCTCAATCGTCAATACTCAATCGTCAATCCTCAGTCCTCAATCCTCAATCCTCAATCCTCGTTCCTCAAACCTCAATCCTCAATCCTCTATCCTCAATCCTCATTCTTCAATCCTCAATACCCAAACCTCAGTCTTCAATCCTCAATACCCAATACTCAATCTTCAATCCTCAATGCTCCATCCTCAATCCTCAATCCTCAATCCTCAATCCTCAACCCTCAATCCACAATCCCCAATCCTCAATCCTCAACCTTCAATCCTTAATACTCAATCTTCAATCCTCAATCCTCAATCCTCTATCCTCAATCCTCATTGTTCAATCCTCTATACCCAATCCGCAATTTTCGATCCTCAATCCTCAATCCTCATTCTTCAATCCTCAATACACAATCCACAATCTTCAATCCTCAATCCTCAATCCTCAATTCTCAACCCTCAATCCTCAGTCCTCAGGCCTCAAACCTCAATCCTCAAACCTCAGCCCTCATCCTCAATACTCAATCCTCAATCCTCAATCCTCAATCTTCAATCCTCAATACTCAATCTTCAATAATCAATCCTCAGCTCTCAATCCTCAATACTCAATCCTCAATCGTCAATCCTCAATTCTCAATCCTCAATCTTCAATCCTCAATCCTCAATCCTCCTATCCTCAATCCTCAATCTTCAATCCTCAATCCCCAATCCTCAATCCTCAATCCTCAATCCTCAATCCTCAATCCTCAGTCCTCAAACCTCAATCCTGAATCCTCAATCCTGAATCCTCAATCTTCAGCCCTCAGTCCTCAACAATCAGTTGTCAATCCTCAATCCTCAGTAGAATATTCTCAATTCACAGCTTTCAATACGCAATACTCAATCTGCAATCTTCAAATCTCAATCCACAAACATCAATTCTCATCACTCATCCCTGAACGCTCAGTCCTGAATGTTCAATTCTCAATCCTCAATTCTCAAACTTCAATCCTCAATACTGAATCCTCAATCCTCAATCCTCAATCCTGAATCCTCAATCCTCAATCCTCAATCCTCAATCCTCAATCCTCAATCCTCAGTAATCAATCCACAATCCCCAATCCTCAATCCTCAACCTTCAATCCTTAATACTCAATCTTCAATCCTCAATCCTCAATCCTCTATCCTCAATCCTCATTGTTCAATCCTCTATACCCAATCCGCAATTTTCGATCCTCAATCCTCAATCCTCATTCTTCAATCCTCAATACACAATCCACAATCTTCAATCCTCAATCCTCAATCCTCAATTCTCAACCCTCAATCCTTAATCCTCGATCTTCAATCCTCAATACACGACCTTCAATCCTCAATCCTCAATCCTCAATCCTCAATTCTCAATCCTCAATCCTCAATCCTCAATCCTCAATCCTCAATCATCAATCCTCAATCTTCAATACTCAATCCTCAACCATCAACCCTCAATCCTCAATACTCAATCATCAATCCTCAATCATCAATACTCAATCCTCAATCCTCAATCCTCAATCCTCAATTCTCAATCCTCAATCTTCAATCCACAATACTCAATCTTCAAGCCTCAATCCTCGATCCTCAATCCTCAATCTTCAATGCTCAATCCTCAATCCTCAATCTTCAATCCTCATTCTTCAATCCTCAACGCCCAATCCTCAATCTTCAATCCTCAGTCCTCAATCCTCATTCCTCAATCCACAGTCCTTAGCCCTCAAACCTCAACCCTCAACTCTCAGAACTCATCCTCAATCCTCAATCCTCAATCCTCAATCCTCAATCCTCAATCTTCAATCCTCAATACTCAATCATCAATCCGCAAACCTCAATCCTCAACCGTCAATCATCGTCCTCAATCCTCAACCCTCAATCCTCCATCCTCAATCCTCAATCTTCAATCCTCAATAATCAATCTCCAATCCTAGTTTCTCAATCCCCAATCCTCAATCCTTAAACCTCAATCTTGAATCCTCAATCCCCAGTCCTCAAACTTCAATCCTCAATGCTCAATCCTCAATCCTCAGTCGTCAGTCCTCAATCCTCAATCCTCAATCCTCAAACCTCAATCCTCAACCGTCAATCCTCGTCCTCAATCCTCAACACTCAATCCTCAATCCTCAATCTTCAATCCACAATACTCAATCTTCAAGCCTCAATCCTCGATCCTCAATCCTCAATCTTCAATCCTCAATCCTCAATCCTCAATCTTCAATCCTCATTCTTCAATCCTCAACGCCCAATCCTCAATCTTCAATCCTCAGTCCTCAATCCTCAATTCTCAATCCTCAATCCTCAGTCCTCAGTCCTCAAACCTCAATCCTCAACCCTCAGACCTCATCCTCAATCCTCAATCCTCAACCCCAATCCTCAATCTTCAATCCTCAATACTCAATCTGCAATACTCAATCCTCAATTCTCAATCCTCAATACTCAATCCTCAAACGTCAATCCTCCATCCCCAATCCTCAATCCTCAATCCTCAATCCTCAATCCTCAATCCTCAATCCTCAACCTTCAATCCTCAATACTCAATCTTCAACCCTCAATCCTCAATCCCCAATTCTCTATACTCAATCCTCAATCCTCAATCCTCAATATTCAATTCTCAATCCTCAGTCCACGAACCTCAATTCTGAATCCTCAATCCTGCATCCTCAATCTTCAATCCTCAATGCTCAATCCTCAATTCTCAATCCTCAATCCTCAATCCTCAGACCTCAAACATCAATACTCAACCCTCAGTCCTCGTCCACAATCCACAACCATGAATCCTCAATCCTCAATCTTCAATCATCAATATTCAATCTTCTGTCCTCAATCCTCAATCCCCAATCCTCAATCCTCAATCCTCAATGTTCAATCCGCAATACTCAATCCTCAATCGTCAATCCTCAATCCCCAATCCTCAATCCTCAATCCTCAATCCTCAATCCTCAATCCTCAGTCCTCAAACCTCAATCCTGAATCCTCAATCCTGAATCCTCAATCTTCAGCCCTCAGTCCTCAACGATCAGTTGTCAATCCTCAGTCCTCAGTAGAATATTCTCAATTCACAGAATTTCAATACGCAATACTCAATCTGCAATCTTCAAATCTCAATCCACAAACATCAATTCTCATCACTCAACCCTGAACGCTCAGTCCTCAATGTACAATTCTCAATCCTCAATTCTCAATCTTCAATCCTCAATACTGAATCCTCAATCCTCAATCCTCAACCCTCAATCCTCAATCCTCAATCCTCAATCCTCAATCCTCAATCCTCAGTAATCAATCCTCAATCTTCAATACTCAATCGTCAATCCTCAGTCCTCAATCTTCAATCCTCAATCCTCAATCCTCAATCCTCAATCCTCAATTCTCAATTCTCAATCCTCAATCCCCAATCCTCAATCTTCAATCCTCATTAATCAATCTCCAATCCTAGATCCTGAATCCCCAATCCTCAATCCTTAATCCTCAACATTCAATCCTCAATCCCCAGTCCACAATCTTCAATCCTCAATGTTCAATACTCAACCTTCAATCCTCAATTCTCAATCTACAATCCTCAATCCTCAATCCTCAATCCTCAATCCTCAATCCTCATTCTTCAATCCTCAATACCCAATCCTCAATCTTCAATCCTCAATCCTCAATCCTCAATTCTCAATCCTCAATCCTCAATCCTCAATCCTCAATCCCCAATCCTCATACTTCAAACCTCAATCCTCAACCCTCACTCCTCATCCTCAATTCTCAATTCTCAATCCTCAATCCTCAATGCTCAATCTTCTATCATCAATACTCAATCTTCAATCCTCAATCCTCAATCCTGAATCCTCAATCCTCCATCCTCAATATTCAACACACAACCCTGAACCATCAATCCTCACTACTCAATCATCAATCCTCAATTCTCAATACTCAATAGAATATCCTGAATTCTCATGGTTCAATACTCAATCCACAATATTCAATAATCATATCTCAATCCACAAACATCAATTCTCATCACTCAACCCTGACCGCTCAGTCCTCAATGTTCAATCCTCATTCCTCAATTCTCAATCTTCAATCCTCAATACTGAATCTTCGATCCTCAATCCTCAATCATCAATCCTCAATCCTCAATCCTCAATCCACAGTCCACAGCCCTCAAACCTCAACCCTCAACTCTCAGAACTCATCCTCAATCCTCAATACTCAATCCTCAATCCTCAATCCTCAATCATCAATCCTCAATACTCAATCTTCAATCCTCAATCCTCAATCCTCAATCCTCAATCCACAGTCCTTAGCCCTCAAACCTCAACCCTCAACTCTCAGAACTCATCCTCAATCCTCAATCCTCAATCCTCAATCCTCAATCCTCAATCTTCAATCCTCAATACTCAATCATCAATCCGCAAACCTCAATCCTCAACCGTCAATCATCGTCCTCAATCCTCAACCCTCAATCCTCTATCCTCAATCCTCAATCTTCAATCATCAATAATCAATCTCCAATCCTAGTCTCTCAATCCCCAATCCTCAATCCTTAAACCTCAATCTTGAATCCTCAATCCCCAGTCCTCAAACTTCAATCCTCAATGCTCAATCCTCAATCCTCAGTCGTCAGTCCTCAATCCTCAATCCTCAATCCTCAAACCTCAATCCTCAACCGTCAATCCTCGTCCTCAATCCTCAACACTCAATCCTCAATCCTCAATCTTCAATCCACAATACTCAATCTTCAAGCCTCAATGCTCCATCCTCAATCCTCAATCCTCAATCCTCAATCCTCAACCCTCAATCCACAATCCCCAATCCTCAATCCTCAACCTTCAATCCTTAATACTCAATCTTCAATCCTCAATCCTCAATCCTCTATCCTCAATCCTCATTGTTCAATCCTCTATACCCAATCCGCAATTTTCGATCCTCAATCCTCAATCCTCATTCTTCAATCCTCAATACACAATCCACAATCTTCAATCCTCAATCCTCAATCCTCAATTCTCAACCCTCAATCCTCAGTCCTCAGGCCTCAAACCTCAATCCTCAAACCTCAGCCCTCATCCTCAATACTCAATCCTCAATCCTCAATCCTCAATCTTCAATCCTCAATACTCAATCTTCAATAATCAATCCTCAGCTCTCAATCCTCAATACTCAATCCTCAATCGTCAATCCTCAATTCTCAATCCTCAATCTTCAATCCTCAATCCTCAATCCTCCTATCCTCAATCCTCAATCTTCAATCCTCAATCCCCAATCCTCAATCCTCAATCCTCAATCCTCAATCCTCAATCCTCAGTCCTCAAACCTCAATCCTGAATCCTCAATCCTGAATCCTCAATCTTCAGCCCTCAGTCCTCAACAATCAGTTGTCAATCCTCAATCCTCAGTAGAATATTCTCAATTCACAGCTTTCAATACGCAATACTCAATCTGCAATCTTCAAATCTCAATCCACAAACATCAATTCTCATCACTCATCCCTGAACGCTCAGTCCTGAATGTTCAATTCTCAATCCTCAATTCTCAAACTTCAATCCTCAATACTGAATCCTCAATCCTCAATCCTCAATCCTCAATCCTCAATCCTCAATCCTCAATCCTCAATCCTCAATCCTCAATCCTCAGTAATCAATCCACAATCCCCAATCCTCAATCCTCAACCTTCAATCCTTAATACTCAATCTTCAATCCTCAATCCTCAATCCTCTATCCTCAATCCTCATTGTTCAATCCTCTATACCCAATCCGCAATTTTCGATCCTCAATCCTCAATCCTCATTCTTCAATCCTCAATACACAATCCACAATCTTCAATCCTCAATCCTCAATCCTCAATTCTCAACCCTCAATCCTTAATCCTCGATCTTCAATCCTCAATACACGACCTTCAATCCTCAATCCTCAATCCTCAATCCTCAATCCTCAATCCTCAATCTTCAATCCTCAATACTCAATCATCAATCCGCAAACCTCAATCCTCAACCGTCAATCATCGTCCTCAATCCTCAACCCTCAATCCTCCATCCTCAATCCTCAATCTTCAATCCTCAATAATCAATCTCCAATCCTAGTTTCTCAATCCCCAATCCTCAATCCTTAAACCTCAATCTTGAATCCTCAATCCCCAGTCCTCAAACTTCAATCCTCGATCCTCAATCCTCAATCTTCAATCCTCAATCCTCAATCCTCAATCTTCAATCCTCATTCTTCAATCCTCAACGCCCAATCCTCAATCTTCAATCCTCAGTCCTCAATCCTCAATTCTCAATCCTCAATCCTCAGTCCTCAGTCCTCAAACCTCAATCCTCAACCCTCAGACCTCATCCTCAATCCTCAATCCTCAACCCCAATCCTCAATCTTCAATCCTCAATACTCAATCTGCAATACTCAATCCTCAATTCTCAATCCTCAATACTCAATCCTCAAACGTCAATCCTCCATCCCCAATCCTCAATCCTCAATCCTCAATCCTCAATCCTCAATCCTCAATCCTCAACCTTCAATCCTCAATACTCAATCTTCAACCCTCAATCCTCAATCCCCAATTCTCTATACTCAATCCTCAATCCTCAATCCTCAATATTCAATTCTCAATCCTCAGTCCACGAACCTCAATTCTGAATCCTCAATCCTGCATCCTCAATCTTCAATCCTCAATGCTCAATCCTCAATTCTCAATCCTCAATCCTCAATCCTCAGACCTCAAACATCAATACTCAACCCTCAGTCCTCGTCCACAATCCACAACCATGAATCCTCAATCCTCAATCTTCAATCATCAATATTCAATCTTCTGTCCTCAATCCTCAATCCTCAATCCTCAATCCTCAATCCTCAATGTTCAATCCGCAATACTCAATCCTCAATCGTCAATCCTCAATCCCCAATCCTCAATCCTCAATCCTCAATCCTCAATCCTCAATCCTCAGTCCTCAAACCTCAATCCTGAATCCTCAATCCTGAATCTTCAATCTTCAGCCCTCAGTCCTCAACGATCAGTTGTCAATCCTCAGTCCTCAGTAGAATATTCTCAATTCACAGAATTTCAATACGCAATACTCAATCTGCAATCTTCAAATCTCAATCCACAAACATCAATTCTCATCACTCAACCCTGAACGCTCAGTCCTCAATGTACAATTCTCAATCCTCAATTCTCAATCTTCAATCCTCAATACTGAATCCTCAATCCTCAATCCTCAACCCTCAATCCTCAATCGTCAATCCTCAATCCTCAATACTCAATCCTCAGTAATCAATCCTCAATCTTCAATACTCAATCGTCAATCCTCAGTCCTCAATCTTCAATCCTCAATCCTCAATACTCAATCCTCAATCCTCAATTCTCAATTCTCAATCCTCAATCCCCAATCCTCAATCTTCAATCCTCATTAATCAATCTCCAATCCTAGATCCTGAATCCCCAATCCTCAATCCTTAATCCTCAACATTCAATCCTCAATCCCCAGTCCACAATCTTCAATCCTCAATGTTCAATACTCAACCTTCAATCCTCAATTCTCAATCTACAATCCTCAATCCTCAATCCTCAATCCTCAATCCTCAATCCTCATTCTTCAATCCTCAATACCCAATCCTCAATCTTCAATCCTCAATCCTCAATCCTCAATTCTCAATCCTCAATCCTCAATCCTCAATCCTCAATCCCCAATCCTCATACTTCAAACCTCAATCCTCAACCCTCACTCCTCATCCTCAATTCTCAATTCTCAATCCTCAATCCTCAATGCTCAATCTTCTATCATCAATACTCAATCTTCAATCCTCAATCCTCAATCCTGAATCCTCAATCCTCCATCCTCAATATTCAACACACAACCCTGAACCATCAATCCTCACTACTCAATCATCAATCCTCAATTCTCAATACTCAATAGAATATCCTGAATTCTCATGGTTCAATACTCAATCCACAATATTCAATAATCATATCTCAATCCACAAACATCAATTCTCATCACTCAACCCTGACCGCTCAGTCCTCAATGTTCAATCCTCATTCCTCAATTCTCAATCTTCAATCCTCAATACTGAATCTTCGATCCTCAATCCTCAATCATCAATCCTCAATCCTCAATCCTCAATCCACAGTCCACAGCCCTCAAACCTCAACCCTCAACTCTCAGAACTCATCCTCAATCCTCAATACTCAATCCTCAATCCTCAATCCTCAATCATCAATCCTCAATACTCAATCTTCAATCCTCAATCCTCAATCCTCAATCCTCAATCCACAGTCCTTAGCCCTCAAACCTCAACCCTCAACTCTCAGAACTCATCCTCAATCCTCAATCCTCAATCCTCAATCCTCAATCCTCAATCTTCAATCCTCAATACTCAATCATCAATCCGCAAACCTCAATCCTCAACCGTCAATCATCGTCCTCAATCCTCAACCCTCAATCCTCTATCCTCAATCCTCAATCTTCAATCATCAATAATCAATCTCCAATCCTAGTTTCTCAATCCCCAATCCTCAATCCTTAAACCTCAATCTTGAATCCTCAATCCCCAGTCCTCAAACTTCAATCCTCAATGCTCAATCCTCAATCCTCAGTCGTCAGTCCTCAATCCTCAATCCTCAATCCTCAAACCTCAATCCTCAACCGTCAATCCTCGTCCTCAATCCTCAACACTCAATCCTCAATCCTCAATCTTCAATCCACAATACTCAATCTTCAAGCCTCAATCCTCGATCCGCAATCCTCAATCTTCAAACCTCAATCCTCAATCCTCAATCTTCAATCCTCATTCTTCAATCCTCAACGCCCAATCCACAATCTTCAATCCTCAGTCCTCAATCCTCAATTCTCAATCCTCAATCCTCGTTCCTCAAACCTCAATCCTCAACCCTCGGTCGTCATCCTCAATTCTCAATTCTCAATTCTCAATCCTCAATCCTCAATCCTCAATCTTCAATCCTCATTAATCAATCTCCAATCCCAGATCCTGAATCCCCAATCCTCAATCCTTAATCCTCAACCTTCAATCCTCAATCCCCAGTCCTCAATCTTCAGTCCTCAATGTTCAATTCTCAATCCTCAATCCTCAGTCCTCAATCCTCAATCCTCAATCCTTAAACCTCAATCCTCAACCGTCAGTCCTCGTCCTCAATCCTCAACCATCAATCCTCAATCCGCAATCTTCAATCCTCAATCCTCAATCTTCAATACTCAATCCTCAATCCTCAATTCTCAATCTTCAATCCTCAATCCTCAACCCTCAATCCTCAATCCTCATTCTTCAATCCTCAATACCCAATCCTCAATCTTCAATCCTCAATCCTCAATCCTCAATTCTCAATCCTCAATCCTCAATCCTCAAACCTCAATCCTCAACCGTCAGTCCTCGTCCTCAATCCTCCACCATCAATCCTCAATACTCAATCATCAATCCTCAATTCTCAATACTCAATAGAATATCCTAACTTCTCATGGTTCAATACTCAATCCACAATATTCAATAATCAAATCTCAACACACAAACATCATTTCTCACCACTCAAACCTGAACGCTCAGTCCTCAACGTTCAATACTCATTCGTCAGTACTCAATCTTCAATCCTCAATACTGAATCTTCAATCCTCAATCCTCAATCTTCAATCCTCAATCCTCAACCCTCAATCCTCAATCCTCATTCTTCAATCCTCAATACCCAATCCTCAATCTTCAATACTCAATCCTCAATCCTCAATTCTCAATCTTCAATCCTCAATCCTCAATCCTCAATCCTCAATCCTCAATCCTCATTCTTCAATCCTCAATACCCAATACTCAATCTTCAATCCTCAATCCTCAACCCTCATTTCTCAATCCTCAATCCACAATCCTCAGTCCTCAATCCTCAATCCTCAACCCTCAATCCTCAATCCCCAACCTTCAATCCTCAATACTCAATATTCAATCCGCAATCCTCAATCCTCAATCTTCAATCTTCAATCCTCAATCTTCAATACTCAATCGTCAATCCTCAGTCCTCAATCCTCAATCCTCAATCCTCGTTCCTCAAACCTCAATCCTCAACCCTCGGTCGTCATCCTCAATTCTCAATTCTCAATTCTCAATCCTCAATCCTAAAATCCTCAATCTTCAATCCTCATTAATCAATCTCCAATCCCAGATCCTGAATCCCCAATCCTCAATCCTTAATCCTCAACCTTCAATCCTCAATCCCCAGTCCTCAATCTTCAGTCCTCAATGTTCAATTCTCAATACTCAATCCTCAGTCCTCAATCCTCAGTCCTCAATCCTCAATCCTCAATCCTCAATCCTCCATCCTCAATATTCAACACACAACCCTCCACCATCAATCCTCAATACTCAATCATCAATCCTCAATTCTCAATAATCAATAGAATATCCTGAATTCTCATGGTTCAATACTCAATCCACAATATTCAATAATCAAATCTCAATACACACAAATCATTTCTCACCACTCAAACCTGAACGCTCAGTCCTCAACGTTCAGTCCTCATTCGTCAGTACTCAATCTTCAATCCTCAATACTGAATCTTCAATCCTCAATCCTCAATCCTCAATCTTCAATCCTCAGCCCCCAATCCTCAATCTTCAATCCTCAATCCTCAATCCTCAATCCTCAATCCTCATTCCTCAATCCACAGTCCTTAGCCCTCAAACCTCAACCCTCAACTCTCAGAACTCATCCTCAATCCTCAATCCTCAATCCTCAATCCTCAATCCTCAATCTTCAATCCTCAATACTCAATCATCAATCCGCAAACCTCAATCCTCAACCGTCAATCATCGTCCTCAATCCTCAACCCTCAATCCTCAATCCTCAATCCTCAATCTTCAATCCTCAATAATCAATCTCCAATCCTAGTTTCTCAATCCCCAATCCTCAATCCTTAAACCTCAATCTTGAATCCTCAATCCCCAGTCCTCAAACTTCAATCCTCAATGCTCAATCCTCAATCCTCAGTCGTCAGTCCTCAATCCTCAATCCTCAATCCTCAAACCTCAATCCTCAACCGTCAATCCTCGTCCTCAATCCTCAACACTCAATCCTCAATCCTCAATCTTCAATCCACAATACTCAATCTTCAAGCCTCAATCCTCGATCCTCAATCCTCAATCTTCAATCCTCAATCCTCAATCCTCAATCTTCAATCCTCATTCTTCAATCCTCAACGCCCAATCCTCAATCTTCAATCCTCAGTCCTCAATCCTCAATTCTCAATCCTCAATCCTCAGTCCTCAGTCCTCAAACCTCAATCCTCAACCCTCAGACCTCATCCTCAATCCTCAATCCTCAACCCCCAATCCTCAATCTTCAATCCTCAATACTCAATCTGCAATACTCAATCCTCAATTCTCAATCCTCAATACTCAATCCTCAAACGTCAATCCTCCATCCCCAATCCTCAATCCTCAATCCTCAATCCTCAATCCTCAATCCTCAATCCTCAACCTTCAATCCTCAATACTCAATCTTCAACCCTCAATCCTCAATCCCCAATTCTCTATACTCAATCCTCAATCCTCAATCCTCAATATTCAATTCTGAATCCTCAATCCTGCATCCTCAATCTTCAATCCTCAATGCTCAATCCTCAATTCTCAATCCTCAATCCTCAATCCTCAGACCTCAAACATCAATACTCAACCCTCAGTCCTCGTCCACAATCCACAACCATGAATCCTCAATCCTCAATCTTCAATCATCAATATTCAATCTTCTGTCCTCAATCCTCAATCCTCAATCCTCAATCCTCAATCCTCAATGTTCAATCCGCAATACTCAATCCTCAATCGTCAATCCTCAATCCCCAATCCTCAATCCTCAATCCTCAATCCTCAATCCTCAATCCTCAGTCCTCAAACCTCAATCCTGAATCCTCAATCCTGAATCTTCAATCTTCAGCCCTCAGTCCTCAACGATCAGTTGTCAATCCTCAGTCCTCAGTAGAATATTCTCAATTCACAGAATTTCAATACGCAATACTCAATCTGCAATCTTCAAATCTCAATCCACAAACATCAATTCTCATCACTCAACCCTGAACGCTCAGTCCTCAATGTACAATTCTCAATCCTCAATTCTCAATCTTCAATCCTCAATACTGAATCCTCAATCCTCAATCCTCAACCCTCAATCCTCAATCGTCAATCCTCAATCCTCAATACTCAATCCTCAGTAATCAATCCTCAATCTTCAATACTCAATCGTCAATCCTCAGTCCTCAATCTTCAATCCTCAATCCTCAATACTCAATCCTCAATCCTCAATTCTCAATTCTCAATCCTCAATCCCCAATCCTCAATCTTCAATCCTCATTAATCAATCTCCAATCCTAGATCCTGAATCCCCAATCCTCAATCCTTAATCCTCAACATTCAATCCTCAATCCCCAGTCCACAATCTTCAATCCTCAATGTTCAATACTCAACCTTCAATCCTCAATTCTCAATCTACAATCCTCAATCCTCAATCCTCAATCCTCAATCCTCAATCCTCATTCTTCAATCCTCAATACCCAATCCTCAATCTTCAATCCTCAATCCTCAATCCTCAATTCTCAATCCTCAATCCTCAATCCTCAATCCTCAATCCCCAATCCTCATACTTCAAACCTCAATCCTCAACCCTCACTCCTCATCCTCAATACTCAATTCTCAATCCTCAATCCTCAATGCTCAATCTTCTATCATCAATACTCAATCTTCAATCCTCAATCCTCAATCCTGAATCCTCAATCCTCCATCCTCAATATTCAACACACAACCCTGAACCATCAATCCTCACTACTCAATCATCAATCCTCAATTCTCAATACTCAATAGAATATCCTGAATTCTCATGGTTCAATACTCAATCCACAATATTCAATAATCATATCTCAATCCACAAACATCAATTCTCATCACTCAACCCTGACCGCTCAGTCCTCAATGTTCAATCCTCATTCCTCAATTCTCAATCTTCAATCCTCAATACTGAATCTTCGATCCTCAATCCTCAATCATCAATCCTCAATCCTCAATCCTCAATCCACAGTCCACAGCCCTCAAACCTCAACCCTCAACTCTCAGAACTCATCCTCAATCCTCAATACTCAATCCTCAATCCTCAATCCTCAATCATCAATCCTCAATACTCAATCTTCAATCCTCAATCCTCAATCCTCAATCCTCAATCCACAGTCCTTAGCCCTCAAACCTCAACCCTCAACTCTCAGAACTCATCCTCAATCCTCAATCCTCAATCCTCAATCCTCAATCCTCAATCTTCAATCCTCAATACTCAATCATCAATCCGCAAACCTCAATCCTCAACCGTCAATCATCGTCCTCAATCCTCAACCCTCAATCCTCTATCCTCAATCCTCAATCTTCAATCATCAATAATCAATCTCCAATCCTAGTTTCTCAATCCCCAATCCTCAATCCTTAAACCTCAATCTTGAATCCTCAATCCCCAGTCCTCAAACTTCAATCCTCAATGCTCAATCCTCAATCCTCAGTCGTCAGTCCTCAATCCTCAATCCTCAATCCTCAAACCTCAATCCTCAACCGTCAATCCTCGTCCTCAATCCTCAACACTCAATCCTCAATCCTCAATCTTCAATCCACAATACTCAATCTTCAAGCCTCAATCCTCGATCCGCAATCCTCAATCTTCAAACCTCAATCCTCAATCCTCAATCTTCAATCCTCATTCTTCAATCCTCAACGCCCAATCCACAATCTTCAATCCTCAGTCCTCAATCCTCAATTCTCAATCCTCAATCCTCGTTCCTCAAACCTCAATCCTCAACCCTCGGTCGTCATCCTCAATTCTCAATTCTCAATTCTCAATCCTCAATCCTCAATCCTCAATCTTCAATCCTCATTAATCAATCTCCAATCCCAGATCCTGAATCCCCAATCCTCAATCCTTAATCCTCAACCTTCAATCCTCAATCCCCAGTCCTCAATCTTCAGTCCTCAATGTTCAATTCTCAATCCTCAATCCTCAGTCCTCAATCCTCAATCCTCAATCCTTAAACCTCAATCCTCAACCGTCAGTCCTCGTCCTCAATCCTCAACCATCAATCCTCAATCCGCAATCTTCAATCCTCAATCCTCAATCTTCAATACTCAATCCTCAATCCTCAATTCTCAATCTTCAATCCTCAATCCTCAACCCTCAATCCTCAATCCTCATTCTTCAATCCTCAATACCCAATCCTCAATCTTCAATCCTCAATCCTCAATCCTCAATTCTCAATCCTCAATCCTCAATCCTCAAACCTCAATCCTCAACCGTCAGTCCTCGTCCTCAATCCTCCACCATCAATCCTCAATACTCAATCATCAATCCTCAATTCTCAATACTCAATAGAATATCCTAACTTCTCATGGTTCAATACTCAATCCACAATATTCAATAATCAAATCTCAACACACAAACATCATTTCTCACCACTCAAACCTGAACGCTCAGTCCTCAACGTTCAATACTCATTCGTCAGTACTCAATCTTCAATCCTCAATACTGAATCTTCAATCCTCAATCCTCAATCTTCAATCCTCAATCCTCAACCCTCAATCCTCAATCCTCATTCTTCAATCCTCAATACCCAATCCTCAATCTTCAATACTCAATCCTCAATCCTCAATTCTCAATCTTCAATCCTCAATCCTCAATCCTCAATCCTCAATCCTCAATCCTCATTCTTCAATCCTCAATACCCAATACTCAATCTTCAATCCTCAATCCTCAACCCTCATTTCTCAATCCTCAATCCACAATCCTCAGTCCTCAATCCTCAATCCTCAACCCTCAATCCTCAATCCCCAACCTTCAATCCTCAATACTCAATATTCAATCCGCAATCCTCAATCCTCAATCTTCAATCTTCAATCCTCAATCTTCAATACTCAATCGTCAATCCTCAGTCCTCAATCCTCAATCCTCAATCCTCGTTCCTCAAACCTCAATCCTCAACCCTCGGTCGTCATCCTCAATTCTCAATTCTCAATTCTCAATCCTCAATCCTAAAATCCTCAATCTTCAATCCTCATTAATCAATCTCCAATCCCAGATCCTGAATCCCCAATCCTCAATCCTTAATCCTCAACCTTCAATCCTCAATCCCCAGTCCTCAATCTTCAGTCCTCAATGTTCAATTCTCAATACTCAATCCTCAGTCCTCAATCCTCAGTCCTCAATCCTCAATCCTCAATCCTCAATCCTCCATCCTCAATATTCAACACACAACCCTCCACCATCAATCCTCAATACTCAATCATCAATCCTCAATTCTCAATAATCAATAGAATATCCTGAATTCTCATGGTTCAATACTCAATCCACAATATTCAATAATCAAATCTCAATACACACAAATCATTTCTCACCACTCAAACCTGAACGCTCAGTCCTCAACGTTCAGTCCTCATTCGTCAGTACTCAATCTTCAATCCTCAATACTGAATCTTCAATCCTCAATCCTCAATCCTCAATCTTCAATCCTCAGCCCCCAATCCTCAATCTTCAATCCTCAATCCTCAATCCTCAATCCTCAATCCTCATTCCTCAATCCACAGTCCTTAGCCCTCAAACCTCAACCCTCAACTCTCAGAACTCATCCTCAATCCTCAATCCTCAATCCTCAATCCTCAATCCTCAATCTTCAATCCTCAATACTCAATCATCAATCCGCAAACCTCAATCCTCAACCGTCAATCATCGTCCTCAATCCTCAACCCTCAATCCTCAATCCTCAATCCTCAATCTTCAATCCTCAATAATCAATCTCCAATCCTAGTTTCTCAATCCCCAATCCTCAATCCTTAAACCTCAATCTTGAATCCTCAATCCCCAGTCCTCAAACTTCAATCCTCAATGCTCAATCCTCAATCCTCAGTCGTCAGTCCTCAATCCTCAATCCTCAATCCTCAAACCTCAATCCTCAACCGTCAATCCTCGTCCTCAATCCTCAACACTCAATCCTCAATCCTCAATCTTCAATCCACAATACTCAATCTTCAAGCCTCAATCCTCGATCCTCAATCCTCAATCTTCAATCCTCAATCCTCAATCCTCAATCTTCAATCCTCATTCTTCAATCCTCAACGCCCAATCCTCAATCTTCAATCCTCAGTCCTCAATCCTCAATTCTCAATCCTCAATCCTCAGTCCTCAGTCCTCAAACCTCAATCCTCAACCCTCAGACCTCATCCTCAATCCTCAATCCTCAACCCCCAATCCTCAATCTTCAATCCTCAATACTCAATCTGCAATACTCAATCCTCAATTCTCAATCCTCAATACTCAATCCTCAAACGTCAATCCTCCATCCCCAATCCTCAATCCTCAATCCTCAATCCTCAATCCTCAATCCTCAATCCTCAACCTTCAATCCTCAATACTCAATCTTCAACCCTCAATCCTCAATCCCCAATTCTCTATACTCAATCCTCAATCCTCAATCCTCAATATTCAATTCTCAATCCTCAGTCCACGAACCTCAATTCTGAATCCTCAATCCTGCATCCTCAATCTTCAATCCTCAATGCTCAATCCTCAATTCTCAATCCTCAATCCTCAATCCTCAGACCTCAAACATCAATACTCAACCCTCAGTCCTCGTCCACAATCCACAACCATCAATCCTCAATCCTCAATCTTCAATCATCAATATTCAATCTTCTGTCCTCAATCCTCAATCCTCAATCCTCAATCCTCAATCCTCAATGTTCAATCCGCAATACCCAATCCTCAATCGTCAATCCTCAATCCCCAATCCTCAATCCTCAATCCTCAATCCTCAATCCTCAATCCTCAGTCCTCAAACCTCAATCCTGAATCCTCAATCCTGAATCCTCAATCTTCAGCCCTCAGTCCTCAACGATCAGTTGTCAATCCTCAGTCCTCAGTGGAATATTCTGAATTCACAGAATTTCAATACGCAATACTCAATCTGCAATCTTCAAATCTCAATCCACAAAAATCAATTCTCATCACTCAACCCTGAACGCTCAGTCCTCAATGTTCAATTCTCAATCCTCAATTCTCAATCTTCAATCCTCAATACTGAATCCTCAATCCTCAATCCTCAACCCTCAATCCTCAATCCTCAATCCTCAATCCTCAATCCTCAATCCTCAGTAATCAATCCTCAATCTTCAATACTCAATCGTCAATCCTCAGTCCTCAATCTTCAATCCTCAATCCTCAATCCTCAATCCTCAATCCTCAATTCTCAATTCTCAATCCTCAATCCCCAATCCTCAATCTTCAATCCTCATTAATCAATCTCCAATCCTAGATCCTGAATCCCCAATCCTCAATCCTTAATCCTCAACATTCAATCCTCAATCCCCAGTCCACAATCTTCAATCCTCAATGTTCAATACTCAACCTTCAATCCTCAATTCTCAATCTTCAATCCTCAATCCTCAATCCTCAATCCTCAATCCTCAATCCTCATTCTTCAATCCTCAATACCCAATCCTCAATCCTCAATCCCCAATCCTCATACTTCAAACCTCAATCCTCAACCCTCACTCCTCATCCTCAATTCTCAATTCTCAATCCTCAATCCTCAATGCTCAATCCTCAATCCCCAATCCTCATACTTCAAACCTCAATCCTCAACCCTCACTCCTCATCCTCAATTCTCAATTCTCAATCCTCAATCCTCAATGCTCAATCTTCTATCATCAATACTCAATCTTCAATCCTCAATCCTCAATCCTGAATCCTCAATCCTCCATCCTCAATATTCAACACACAACCCTCAACCATCAATCCTCACTACTCAATCATCAATCCTCAATTCTCAATACTCAATAGAATATCCTGAATTCTCATGGTTCAATACTCAATCCACAATATTCAATAATCATATCTCAATCCACAAACATCAATTCTCATCACTCAACCCTGACCGCTCAGTCCTCAATGTTCAATCCTCATTCCTCAATTCTCAATATTCAATCCTCAATACTGAATCTTCGATCCTCAATCCTCAATCATCAATCCTCACTCCTCAGTCCCCAATCATCAATCTTCAATCCTCAATCCTCAATCCTCAATCCTCAATCCTCAATCCACAGTCCACAGCCCTCAAACCTCAACCCTCAACTCTCAGAACTCATCCTCAATCCTCAATACTCAATCCTCAATCCTCAATCCTCAATCATCAATCCTCAATACTCAATCTTCAATCCTCAATCCTCAATCCTCAATCCTCAATCCACAGTCCTTAGCCCTCAAACCTCAACCCTCAACTCTCAGAACTCATCCTCAATCCTCATTCCTCAATCCTCAATCCTCAATCCTCAATCTTCAATCCTCAATACTCAATCATCAATCCGCAAACCTCAATCCTCAACCGTCAATCATCGTCCTCAATCCTCAACCCTCAATCCTCTATCCTCAATCCTCAATCTTCAATCATCAATAATCAATCTCCAATCCTAGTTTCTCAATCCCCAATCCTCAATCCTTAAACCTCAATCTTGAATCCTCAATCCCCAGTCCTCAAACTTCAATCCTCAATGCTCAATCCTCAATCCTCAGTCGTCAGTCCTCAATCCTCAATCCTCAATCCTCAAACCTCAATCCTCAACCGTCAATCCTCGTCCTCAATCCTCAACACTCAATCCTCAATCCTCAATCTTCAATCCACAATACTCAATCTTCAAGCCTCAATCCTCGATCCGCAATCCTCAATCTGCAATCCTCAATCCTCAATCCTCAATCTTCAATCCTCATTCTTGAATCCTCAACGCCCAATCCTCAATCTTCAATCCTCAGTCCTCAATCCTCAATTCTCAATCCTCAATCCTCGTTCCTCAAACCTCAATCCTCAACCCTCGGTCGTCATCCTCAATTCTCAATTCTCAATTCTCAATCCTCAATCCTCAATCCTCAATCTTCAATCCTCATTAATCAATCTCCAATCCCAGATCCTGAATCCCCAATCCTCAATCCTTAATCCTCAACCTTCAATCCTCAATCCCCAGTCCTCAATCTTCAGTCCTCAATGTTCAATTCTCAATCCTCAATCCTCAGTCCTCAATCCTCAATCCTCAATCCTCAAACCTCAATCCTCAACCGTCAGTCCTCGTCCTCAATCCTCAACCATCAATCCTCAATCCGCAATCTTCAATCCTCAATCCTCAATCTTCAATACTCAATCCTCAATCCTCAATTCTCAATCTTCAATCCTCAATCCTCAACCCTCAATCCTCAATCCTCATTCTTCAATCCTCAATACCCAATCCTCAATCTTCAATCCTCAATCCTCAATCCTCAATTCTCAATCCTCAATCCTCAATCCTCAAACCTCAATCCTCAACCGTCAGTCCTCGTCCTCAATCCTCCACCATCAATCCTCAATACTCAATCATCAATCCTCAATTCTCAATACTCAATAGAATATCCTAAATTCTCATGGTTCAATACTCAATCCACAATATTCAATAATCAAATCTCAATACACAAAAATCATTTCTCACCACTCAAACCTGAACGCTCAGTCCTCAACGTTCAGTCCTCATTCGTCAGTACTCAATCTTCAATCCTCAATACTGAATCTTCAATCCTCAATCCTCAATCCTCAATCTTCAATCCTCAGCCCCCAATCCTCAATCTTCAATCCTCAATCCTCAATCCTCAATCCTCAATCCTCATTCCTCAATCCACAGTCCTTAGCCCTCAAACCTCAACCCTCAACTCTCAGAACTCATCCTCAATCCTCAATCCTCAATCCTCAATCCTCAATCCTCAATCTTCAATCCTCAATACTCAATCATCAATCCGCAAACCTCAATCCTCAACCGTCAATCATCGTCCTCAATCCTCAACCCTCAATCCTCAATCCTCAATCCTCAATCTTCAATCCTCAATAATCAATCTCCAATCCTAGTTTCTCAATCCCCAATCCTCAATCCTTAAACCTCAATCTTGAATCCTCAATCCCCAGTCCTCAAACTTCAATCCTCAATGCTCAATCCTCAATCCTCAGTCGTCAGTCCTCAATCCTCAATCCTCAATCCTCAAACCTCAATCCTCAACCGTCAATCCTCGTCCTCAATCCTCAACACTCAATCCTCAATCCTCAATCTTCAATCCACAATACTCAATCTTCAAGCCTCAATCCTCGATCCTCAATCCTCAATCTTCAATCCTCAATCCTCAATCCTCAATCTTCAATCCTCATTCTTCAATCCTCAACGCCCAATCCTCAATCTTCAATCCTCAGTCCTCAATCCTCAATTCTCAATCCTCAATCCTCAGTCCTCAGTCCTCAAACCTCAATCCTCAACCCTCAGACCTCATCCTCAATCCTCAATCCTCAACCCCCAATCCTCAATCTTCAATCCTCAATACTCAATCTGCAATACTCAATCCTCAATTCTCAATCCTCAATACTCAATCCTCAAACGTCAATCCTCCATCCCCAATCCTCAATCCTCAATCCTCAATCCTCAATCCTCAATCCTCAATCCTCAACCTTCAATCCTCAATACTCAATCTTCAACCCTCAATCCTCAATCCCCAATTCTCTATACTCAATCCTCAATCCTCAATCCTCAATATTCAATTCTCAATCCTCAGTCCACGAACCTCAATTCTGAATCCTCAATCCTGCATCCTCAATCTTCAATCCTCAATGCTCAATCCTCAATTCTCAATCCTCAATCCTCAATCCTCAGACCTCAAACATCAATACTCAACCCTCAGTCCTCGTCCACAATCCACAACCATCAATCCTCAATCCTCAATCTTCAATCATCAATATTCAATCTTCTGTCCTCAATCCTCAATCCTCAATCCTCAATCCTCAATCCTCAATGTTCAATCCGCAATACCCAATCCTCAATCGTCAATCCTCAATCCCCAATCCTCAATCCTCAATCCTCAATCCTCAATCCTCAATCCTCAGTCCTCAAACCTCAATCCTGAATCCTCAATCCTGAATCCTCAATCTTCAGCCCTCAGTCCTCAACGTTCAGTTGTCAATCCTCAGTCCTCAGTAGAATATTCTCAATTCACAGAATTTCAATACGCAATACTCAATCTGCAATCTTCAAATCTCAATCCACAAACATCAATTCTCATCACTCAACCCTGAACGCTCAGTCCTCAATGTTCAATTCTCAATCCTCAATTCTCAATCTTCAATCCTCAATACTGAATCCTCAATCCTCAATCCTCAACCCTCAATCCTCAATCCTCAATCCTCAATCCTCAATCCTCAATCCTCAGTAATCAATCCTCAATCATCAATACTCAATCGTCAATCCTCAGTCCTCAATCTTCAATCCTCAATCCTCAATCCTCAATCCTCAATCCTCAATTCTCAATTCTCAATCCTCAATCCCCAATCCTCAATCTTCAATCCTCATTAATCAATCTCCAATCCTAGATCCTGAATCCCCAATCCTCAATCCTTAATCCTCAACATTCAATCCTCAATCCCCAGTCCACAATCTTCAATCCTCAATGTTCAATACTCAACCTTCAATCCTCAATTCTCAATCTTCAATCCTCAATCCTCAATCCTCAATCCTCAATCCTCAATCCTCATTCTTCAATCCTCAATACCCAATCCTCAATCCTCAATCCCCAATCCTCATACTTCAAACCTCAATCCTCAACCCTCACTCCTCATCCTCAATTCTCAATTCTCAATCCTCAATCCTCAATGCTCAATCCTCAATCCCCAATCCTCATACTTCAAACCTCAATCCTCAACCCTCACTCCTCATCCTCAATTCTCAATTCTCAATCCTCAATCCTCAATGCTCAATCTTCTATCATCAATACTCAATCTTCAATCCTCAATCCTCAATCCTGATTCCTCAATCCTCCATCCTCAATATTCAACACACAACCCTCAACCATCAATCCTCACTACTCAATCATCAATCCTCAATTCTCAATACTCAATAGAATATCCTGAATTCTCATGGTTCAATACTCAATCCACAATATTCAATAATCATATCTCAATCCACAAACATCAATTCTCATCACTCAACCCTGACCGCTCAGTCCTCAATGTTCAATCCTCATTCCTCAATTCTCAATCTTCAATCCTCAATACTGAATCTTCGATCCTCAATCCTCAATCATCAATCCTCACTCCTCAGTCCCCAATCATCAATCTTCAATCCTCAATCCTCAATCCTCAATCCTCAATCCTCAATCCACAGTCCACAGCCCTCAAACCTCAACCCTCAACTCTCAGAACTCATCCTCAATCCTCAATACTCAATCCTCAATCCTCAATCCTCAATCATCAATCCTCAATACTCAATCTTCAATCCTCAATCCTCAATCCTCAATCCTCAATCCACAGTCCTTAGCCCTCAAACCTCAACCCTCAACTCTCAGAACTCATCCTCAATCCTCAATCCTCAATCCTCAATCCTCAATCCTCAATCTTCAATCCTCAATACTCAATCATCAATCCGCAAACCTCAATCCTCAACCGTCAATCATCGTCCTCAATCCTCAACCCTCAATCCTCAATCCTCAATCCTCAATCTTCAATCCTAAATAATCAATCTCCAATCCTAGTTTCTCAATCCCCAATCCTCAATCCTTAAACCTCAATCTTGAATCCTCAATCCCCAGTCCTCAAACTTCAATCCTCAATGCTCAATCCTCAATCCTCAGTCGTCAGTCCTCAATCCTCAATCCTCAATCCTCAAACCTCAATCCTCAACCGTCAATCCTCGTCCTCAATCCTCAACACTCAATCCTCAATCCTCAATCTTCAATCCACAATACTCAATCTTCAAGCCTCAATCCTCGATCCGCAATCCTCAATCTTCAATCCTCAATCCTCAATCCTCAATCTTCAATCCTCATTCTTCAATCCTCAACGCCCAATCCTCAATCTTCAATCCTCAGTCCTCAATCCTCAATTCTCAATCCTCAATCCTCGTTCCTCAAACCTCAATCCTCAACCCTCGGTCGTCATCCTCAATTCTCAATTCTCAATTCTCAATCCTCAATCCTCAATCCTCAATCTTCAATCCTCATTAATCAATCTCCAATCCCAGATCCTGAATCCCCAATCCTCAATCCTTAATCCTCAACCTTCAATCCTCAATCCCCAGTCCTCAATCTTCAGTCCTCAATGTTCAATTCTCAATCCTCAATCCTCAGTCCTCAATCCTCAATCCTCAATCCTCAAACCTCAATCCTCAACCGTCAGTCCTCGTCCTCAATCCTCAACCATCAATCCTCAATCCGCAATCTTCAATCCTCAATCCTCAATCTTCAATACTCAATCCTCAATCCTCAATTCTCAATCTTCAATCCTCAATCCTCAACCCTCAATCCTCAATCCTCATTCTTCAATCCTCAATACCCAATCCTCAATCTTCAATCCTCAATCCTCAATCCTCAATTCTCAATCCTCAATCCTCAATCCTCAAACCTCAATCCTCAACCGTCAGTCCTCGTCCTCAATCCTCCACCATCAATCCTCAATACTCAATCGTCAATCCTCAATTCTCAATACTCAATAGAATATCCTAAATTCTCATGGTTCAATACTCAATCCACAATATTCAATAATCAAATCTCAACACACAAACATCATTTCTCACCACTCAAACCTGAACGCTCAGTCCTCAACGTTCAATACTCATTCGTCAGTACTCAATCTTCAATCCTCAATACTGAATCTTCAATCCTCAATCCTCAATCTTCAATCCTCAATCCTCAACCCTCAATCCTCAATCCTCATTCTTCAATCCTCAATACCCAATCCTCAATCTTCAATACTCAATCCTCAATCCTCAATTATCAATCTTCAATCCTCAATCCTCAATCCTCAATCCTCAATCCTCAATCCTCATTCTTCAATCCTCAATACCCAATACTCAATCTTCAATCCTCAATCCTCAACCCTCATTTCTCAATCCTCAATCCTCAATCCTCAGTCCTCAATCCTCAATCCTCAACCCTCAATCCTCAATCCCCAACCTTCAATCCTCAATACTCAATATTCAATCCGCAATCCTCAATCCTCAATCTTCAATCTTCAATCCTCAATCTTCAATACTCAATCGTCAATCCTCAGTCCTCAATCCTCAATCCTCAATCCTCGTTCCTCAAACCTCAATCCTCAACCCTCGGTCGTCATCCTCAATTCTCAATTCTCAATTCTCAATCCTCAATCCTAAAATCCTCAATCTTCAATCCTCATTAATCAATCTCCAATCCCAGATCCTGAATCCCCAATCCTCAATCCTTAATCCTCAACCTTCAATCCTCAATCCCCAGTCCTCAATCTTCAGTCCTCAATGTTCAATTCTCAATACTCAATCCTCAGTCCTCAATCTTCAATCCTCAATCCTCAATCCTCCATCCTCAATATTCAACACACAACCCTCCACCATCAATCCTCAATACTCAATCATCAATCCTCAATTCTCAATACTCAATAGAATATCCTGAATTCTCATGGTTCAATACTCAATCCACAATATTCAATAATCAAATCTCAATACACAAAAATCATTTCTCACCACTCAAACCTGAACGCTCAGTCCTCAACGTTCAGTCCTCATTCGTCAGTACTCAATCTTCAATCCTCAATACTGAATATTCAATCCTCAATCCTCAATACTCAATCTTCAATCCTCAGCCCCCAATCCTCAATCTTCAATCCTCAATCCTCAATCCTCAATCCTCATTCCTCAATCCACAGTCCTTAGCCCTCAAACCTCAACCCTCAACTCTCAGAACTCATCCTCAATCCTCAATCCTCAATCCTCAATCCTCAATCCTCAATCTTCAATCCTCAATACTCAATCATCCATCCGCAAACCTCAATCCTCAACCGTGAATCATCGTCCTCAATCCTCAACCCTCAATCCTCAATCCTCAATCCTCAATCTTCAATCCTCAATAATCAATCTCCAATCCTAGTTTCTCAATCCCCAATCCTCAATCCTTAAACCTCAATCTTGAATCCTCAATCCCCAGTCCTCAAACTTCAATCCTCAATGCTCAACCCTCAATCCTCAGTCGTCAGTCCTCAATCCTCAATCCTCAATCCTCAAACCTCAATCCTCAACCGTCAATCCTCGTCCTCAATCCTCAACACTCAATCCTCAATCCTCAATCTTCAATCCACAATACTCAATCTTCAAGCCTCAATCCTCGATCCTCAATCCTCAATCTTCAATCCTCAATCCTCAATCCTCAATCTTCAATCCTCATTCTTCAATCCTCAACGCCCAATCCTCAATCTTCAATCCTCAGTCCTCAATCCTCAATTCTCAATCCTCAATCCTCAGTCCTCAGTCCTCAAACCTCAATCCTCAACCCTCAGACCTCATCCTCAATCCTCAATCCTCAACCCCCAATCCTCAATCTTCAATCCTCAATACTCAATCTGCAATACTCAGTCCTCAATTCTCAATCCTCAATACTCAATCCTCAAACGTCAATCCTCCATCCCCAATCCTCAACTATCAATCGTCAATCCTCAATCCTCAATCCTCAATCCTCAACCTTCAATCCTCAATACTCAATCTTCAACCCTCAATCCTCAATCCCCAATTCTCTATACTCAATCCTCAATCCTCAATCCTCAATATTCAATTCTCAATCCTCAGTCCACAAACCTCAATTCTGAATCCTCAATCCTGCATCCCCAATCTTCAATCCTCAATGCTCAATCCTCAATTCTCAATCCTCAATCCTCAATCCCCAGACCTCAAACATCAATACTCAACCCTCAGTCCTCGTCCACAATCCACAACCATCAATCCTCAATCCTCAATCTTTAATCATCAATATTCAACCTTCTGTCCTCAATCCTCAATCCTCAATCCTCAATCCTCAATCCTCAATGTTCACTCCGCAATAACCAATCCTCAATCGTCAATCCTCAATCCCCAATCCTCAATCCTCAATCCTCAATCCTCAATCCTCAATCCTCAGTCCTCAAACCTCAATCCTGAATCCTCAATCCTGAATCCTCAATCTTCAGCCCTCAGTCCTCAACAATCAGTTGTCAATCCTCAGTCCTCAGTAGAATATTCTCAATTCACAGCTTTCAATACGCAATACTCAATCTGCAATCTTCAAATCTCAATCCACAAACATCAATTCTCATCACTCAACCCTGAACGCTCAGTCCTCAATGTTCAATACTCAATCCTCAATTCTCAATCTTCAATCCTCAATACTGAATCCTCAATCCTCAATCCTCAACCCTCAATCCTCAATCCTCAATCCTCAATCCTCAATCCTCAATCCTCAGTAATCAATCCTAAATCTTCAATACTCAATCGTCAATCCTCAGTCCTCAATCCTCAATCCTCAATCCTCGTTCCTCAAACCTCAAACCTCAATCCTCAATCCTCAATCTTCAAACCTCAATACTCAATATTCAATCCTCAATCCTCAATCCTCAATCCTCAATCCTCAATCTTCAATCCTCAATCCTCAACCCTCAATCCTCAATCCTCATTCTGCAATCCTCAATACCCAATCCTCAATCTTCAATACTCAATCCTCAATCCTCAATCCTCAGTCTTCAATCCTCAATCCTCAATCCTCAATCCTCAATCCTCATTCTTCAATCCTCAATACCCAATACTCAATCTTCAATCCTCAATCCTCAATCCTCATTTCTCAATCCTCAATCCTCAATCCTCAGTCCTCAACCCTCAATCCTCAATCCTCAACCGTCAGTCCTCGTCCTCAATCCTCAACCCTCAATCCTCAATCCTCAACCTTCAATCCTCAATACTCAATATTCAATCCGCAATCCTCAATCCTCAATCTTCAATCTTCAATCCTCAATCCTCAATCCTCAATCCTCAATCCTCAATCCTCAATCCTCAATCCTTAATCCTCAATCCTCAATCCTCAATCCTCAATCCTCAGTAATCAGTCCTCAATCTTCAATACTCAATCGTCAATCCTCAGTCCTCAATCCTCAATCCTCAATCCTCGTTCCTCAAACCTCAATCCTCAACCCTCGGTCGTCATCCTCAATTCTCAATTCTCAATTCTCAATCCTCAATCCTCAATCCTCAATCTTCAATCCTCATTAATCAATCTCCAATCCCAGATCCTGAATCCCCAATCCTCAATCCTTAATCCTCAACCTTCAATCCTCAATCCCCAGTCCTCAATCTTCAGTCCTCAATGTTCAATTCTCAATCCTCAATCCTCAGTCCTCAATCCTCAATCCTCAATCCTCAAACCTCAATCCTCAACCGTCAGTCCTCGTCCTCAATCCTCAACCATCAATCCTCAATCCGCAATCTTCAATCCTCAATCCTCAATCTTCAATACTCAATCCTCAATCCTCAATTCTCAATCTTCAATCCTCAATCCTCAACCCTCAATCCTCAATCCTCATTCTTCAATCCTCAATACCCAATCCTCAATCTTCAATCCTCAATCCTCAATCCTCAATTCTCAATCCTCAATCCTCAATCCTCAAACCTCAATCCTCAACCGTCAGTCCTCGTCCTCAATCCTCCACCATCAATCCTCAATACTCAATCGTCAATCCTCAATTCACAATACTCAATAGAATATCCTAAATTCTCATGGTTCAATACTCAATCCACAATATTCAATAATCAAATCTCAACACACAAACATCATTTCTCACCACTCAAACCTGAACGCTCAGTCCTCAACGTTCAATACTCATTCGTCAGTACTCAATCTTCAATCCTCAATACTGAATCTTCAATCCTCAATCCTCAATCTTCAATCCTCAATCCTCAACCCTCAATCCTCAATCCTCATTCTTCAATCCTCAATACCCAATCCTCAATCTTCAATACTCAATCCTCAATCCTCAATTCTCAATCTTCAATCCTCAATCCTCAATCCTCAATCCTCAATCCTCAATCCTCATTCTTCAATCCTCAATACCCAATACTCAATCTTCAATCCTCAATCCTCAACCCTCATTTCTCAATCCTCAATCCTCAATCCTCAGTCCTCAATCCTCAATCCTCAACCCTCAATCCTCAATCCCCAACCTTCAATCCTCAATACTCAATATTCAATCCGCAATCCTCAATCCTCAATCTTCAATCTTCAATCCTCAATCTTCAATACTCAATCGTCAATCCTCAGTCCTCAATCCTCAATCCTCAATCCTCGTTCCTCAAACCTCAATCCTCAACCCTCGGTCGTCATCCTCAATTCTCAATTCTCAATTCTCAATCCTCAATCCTAAAATCCTCAATCTTCAATCCTCATTAATCAATCTCCAATCCCAGATCCTGAATCCCCAATCCTCAATCCTTAATCCTCAACCTTCAATCCTCAATCCCCAGTCCTCAATCTTCAGTCCTCAATGTTCAATTCTCAATACTCAATCCTCAGTCCTCAATCTTCAATCCTCAATCCTCAATCCTCCATCCTCAATATTCAACACACAACCCTCCACCATCAATCCTCAATACTCAATCATCAATCCTCAATTCTCAATACTCAATAGAATATCCTGAATTCTCATGGTTCAATACTCAATCCACAATATTCAATAATCAAATCTCAATACACAAAAATCATTTCTCACCACTCAAACCTGAACGCTCAGTCCTCAACGTTCAGTCCTCATTCGTCAGTACTCAATCTTCAATCCTCAATACTGAATATTCAATCCTCAATCCTCAATACTCAATCTTCAATCCTCAGCCCCCAATCCTCAATCTTCAATCCTCAATCCTCAATCCTCAATCCTCATTCCTCAATCCACAGTCCTTAGCCCTCAAACCTCAACCCTCAACTCTCAGAACTCATCCTCAATCCTCAATCCTCAATCCTCAATCCTCAATCCTCAATCTTCAATCCTCAATACTCAATCATCCATCCGCAAACCTCAATCCTCAACCGTGAATCATCGTCCTCAATCCTCAACCCTCAATCCTCAATCCTCAATCCTCAATCTTCAATCCTCAATAATCAATCTCCAATCCTAGTTTCTCAATCCCCAATCCTCAATCCTTAAACCTCAATCTTGAATCCTCAATCCCCAGTCCTCAAACTTCAATCCTCAATGCTCAACCCTCAATCCTCAGTCGTCAGTCCTCAATCCTCAATCCTCAATCCTCAAACCTCAATCCTCAACCGTCAATCCTCGTCCTCAATCCTCAACACTCAATCCTCAATCCTCAATCTTCAATCCACAATACTCAATCTTCAAGCCTCAATCCTCGATCCTCAATCCTCAATCTTCAATCCTCAATCCTCAATCCTCAATCTTCAATCCTCATTCTTCAATCCTCAACGCCCAATCCTCAATCTTCAATCCTCAGTCCTCAATCCTCAATTCTCAATCCTCAATCCTCAGTCCTCAGTCCTCAAACCTCAATCCTCAACCCTCAGACCTCATCCTCAATCCTCAATCCTCAACCCCCAATCCTCAATCTTCAATCCTCAATACTCAATCTGCAATACTCAATCCTCAATTCTCAATCCTCAATACTCAATCCTCAAACGTCAATCCTCCATCCCCAATCCTCAACCATCAATCGTCAATCCTCAATCCTTAATCCTCAATCCTCAACCTTCAATCCTCAATACTCAATCTTCAACCCTCAATCCTCAATCCCCAATTCTCTATACTCAATCCTCAATCCTCAATCCTCAATATTCAATTCTCAATCCTCAGTCCACAAACCTCAATTCTGAATCCTCAATCCTGCATCCTCAATCTTCAATCCTCAATGCTCAATCCTCAATTCTCAATCCTCAATCCTCAATCCCCAGACCTCAAACATCAATACTCAACCCTCAGTCCTCGTCCACAATCCACAACCATCAATCCTCAATCCTCAATCTTTAATCATCAATATTCAACCTTCTGTCCTCAATCCTCAATCCTCAATCCTCAATCCTCAATCCTCAATGTTCACTCCGCAATAACCAATCCTCAATCGTCAATCCTCAATCCCCAATCCTCAATCCTCAATCCTCAATCCTCAATCCTCAATCCTCAGTCCTCAAACCTCAATCCTGAATCCTCAATCCTGAATCCTCAATCTTCAGCCCTCAGTCCTCAACAATCAGTTGTCAATCCTCAGTCCTCAGTAGAATATTCTCAATTCACAGCTTTCAATACGCAATACTCAATCTGCAATCTTCAAATCTCAATCCACAAACATCAATTCTCATCACTCAACCCTGAACGCTCAGTCCTCAATGTTCAATACTCAATCCTCAATTCTCAATCTTCAATCCTCAATACTGAATCCTCAATCCTCAATCCTCAACCCTCAATCCTCAATCCTCAATCCTCAATCCTCAATCCTCAATCCTCAGTAATCAATCCTAAATCTTCAATACTCAATCGTCAATCCTCAGTCCTCAATCCTCAATCCTCAATCCTCGTTCCTCAAACCTCAAACCTCAATCCTCAATCCTCAATCTTCAAACCTCAATACTCAATATTCAATCCTCAATCCTCAATCCTCAATCCTCAATCCTCAATCTTCAATCCTCAATCCTCAACCCTCAATCCTCAATCCTCATTCTGCAATCCTCAATACCCAATCCTCAATCTTCAATACTCAATCCTCAATCCTCAATCCTCAGTCTTCAATCCTCAATCCTCAATCCTCAATCCTCAATCCTCATTCTTCAATCCTCAATACCCAATACTCAATCTTCAATCCTCAATCCTCAATCCTCATTTCTCAATCCTCAATCCTCAATCCTCAGTCCTCAATCCTCAATCCTCAATCCTCAACCGTCAGTCCTCGTCCTCAATCCTCAACCCTCAATCCTCAATCCTCAACCTTCAATCCTCAATACTCAATATTCAATCCGCAATCCTCAATCCTCAATCTTCAATCTTCAATCCTCAATCCTCAATCCTCAATCCTCAATCCTCAATCCTCAATCCTCAATCCTTAATCCTCAATCCTCAATCCTCAATCCTCAATCCTCAGTAATCAGTCCTCAATCTTCAATACTCAATCGTCAATCCTCAGTCCTCAATCCTCAATCCTCAATCCTCGTTCCTCAAACCTCAATCCTCAACCCTCGGTCGTCATCCTCAATTCTCAATTCTCAATTCTCAATCCTCAATCCTCAATCCTCAATCTTCAATCCTCATTAATCAATCTCCAATCCCAGATCCTGAATCCCCAATCCTCAATCCTTAATCCTCAACCTTCAATCCTCAATCCCCAGTCCTCAATCTTCAGTCCTCAATGTTCAATTCTCAATCCTCAATCCTCAGTCCTCAATCCTCAATCCTCAACCCTCAAACCTCAATCCTCAACCGTCAGTCCTCGTCCTCAATCCTCAACCATCAATCCTCAATCCGCTATCTTCAATCCTCAATCCTCAATCTTCAATACTCAATCCTCAATCCTCAATCCTCAGTAATCAGTCCTCAATCTTCAATACTCAATCGTCAATCCTCAGTCCTCAATCCTCAATCCTCAATCCTCGTTCCTCAAACCTCAATCCTCAACCCTCGGTCGTCATCCTCAATTCTCAATTCTCAATTCTCAATCCTCAATCCTCAATCCTCAACCTTCAATCCTCATTAATCAATCTCCAATCCCAGATCCTGAATCCCCAATCCTCAATCCTTAATCCTCAACCTTCAATCCTCAATCCCCAGTCCTCAATCTTCAGTCCTCAATGTTCAATTCTCAATCCTCAATCCTCAGTCCTCAATCCTCAATCCTCAACCCTCAAACCTCAATCCTCAACCGTCAGTCCTCGTCCTCAATCCTCAACCATCAATCCTCAATCCGCTATCTTCAATCCTCAATCCTCAATCTTCAATACTCAATCCTCAATCCTCAATTCTCAATCTTCAATCCTCAATCCTCAACCCTCAATCCTCAATCCTCATTCTTCAATCCTCAATACCCAATCCTCAATCTTCAATCCTCAATGCTCCATCCTCAATCCTCAATCCTCAGTCCTCAATCCACAATCCTCAATCTTCAAACCTCAGTCCTCAACCGTCAGTCCTCGTCCTCAATCCTCAACCCTCAATCCTCAATGCTCAATCTTCAATCATCAATACTCAATCTTCAATCCTCAATCCTCAATCCTCAATCCTCAATCCTCCATCCTCAATATTCAACACACAACCCTCCACCATCAATCCTCAATACTCAATCATCAATCCTCAATTCTCAATACTCAATAGAATATCCTGAATTCTCATGGTTCAATACTCAATCCACAATATTCGATAATCAAATCTCACCACACAAACATCATTTCTCACCACTCAAACCTGAACGCTCAGTCCTCAACGTTCAATACTCATTCGTCAGTACTCAATCTTCAATCCTCAATACTGAATCTTCAATACTCAATCCTCAATCCTCAATTCTCAATCTTCAATCCTCAATCCTCAATCCTCAATCCTCAATCCTCATTCTTCAATCCTCAATACCCAATACTCAATCTTCAATCCTCAATCCTCAATCCTCATTTCTCAATCCCCAATCCTCAATCCTCAGTCCTCAATCCTCAATCCTCAACCCTCAATCCTCAATCCCCAACCTTCAATTCTCAATACTCAATATTCAATCCGCAATCCTCAATCCTCAATCTTCAATCTTCAATCCTCAATCCTCAATCCTCAATCCTCAATCCTCAGTCCTCAATCCTCAATCCTTAATGCTCAATCCTGAATCCTCAATCCTCAATCCTCAGTAATCAATCCTCAATCTTCAATACTCAATCGTCAATCCTCAGTCCTCAATCCTCAATCCTCAATCCTCGTTCCTCAAACCTCAATCCTCAACCCTCGGTCGTCATCCTGAATTCTCAATTCTCAATTCTCAATCCTCAATCCTCAATCCTCAATCTTCAATCCTCATTAATCAATCTCCAATCCCAGATCCTGAATCCCCAATCCTCAATCCTTAATCCTCAACCTTCAATCCTCAATCCCCAGTCCTCAATCTTCAGTCCTCAATGTTCAATTCTCAATACTCAATCCTCAGTCCTCAATCCTCAATCCTCAATCCTCAATCCTCCATCCTCAATATTCAACACACAACCCTCCACCATCAATCCTCAATACTCAATCATCAATCCTCAATTCTCAATACTCAATAGAATATCCTGAATTCTCATGGTTCAATACTCAATCCACAATATTCAATAATCAAATCTCAATACACAAAAATCATTTCTCACCACTCAAACCTGAACGCTCAGTCCTCAACGTTCAGTCCTCATTCGTCAGTACTCAATCTTCAATCCTCAATACTGAATATTCAATCCTCAATTCTCAATCCTCAATCTTCAATCCTCAGCCCCCAATCCTCAATCTTCAATCCTCAATCCTCAATCCTCAATATTCAATCCTCAATCCTCAGTCCACAAACCTCAATTCTGAATCCTCAATCCTGCATCCTCAATCTTCAATCCTCAATGCTCAATCCTCAATTCTCAATCCTCAACACTCAGTCCTCAGACCACAAACATCAATACTCAACCCTCAGTCCTCGTCCTCAATCCACAACCATCAATCCTCAATCCTCAATTTTCAATCATCAATATTCAATCTTCTGTCCTCAATCCTCAATCCTCAATCCTCAATCCTCAATCCTCAATGTTCAATCCGCAATACCCAATCCTCAATCTTCAATCCTCAATCCCCAATCCTCAATCCTCAATCCTCAATCCTCAATCCTCAATCCTCAGTCCTCAAACCTCAATCCTGAATCCTCAATCCTGAATCCTCAATCTTCAGCCCTCAGTCCTCAACAATCAGTTGTCAATCCTCAATCCTCAGTAGAATATTCTCAATTCACAGCTTTCAATACGCAATACTCAATCTGCAATCTTCAAATCTCAATCCACAAACATCAATTCTCATCACTCAACCCTGAACGCTCAGTCCTCAATGTTCAATTCTCAATCCTCAATTCTCAATCTTCAATCCTCAATACTGAATCCTCAAACCTCAATCCTCAATCCTCAATCCTCAATCCTCAATCCTCAATCCTCAATCCTCAGTACTCAATCCTCAATCTTCAATACTCAATCGTCAATCCTCAGCCCTCAATCCTCAATCCTCAATCCTCGTTCCTCAAACCTCAAACCTCAATCCTCAATCCTCAATCTTCAAACCTCAATACTCAATATTCAATCCTCAATCCTCAATCCTCAATCCTCAATCCTCAATCTTCAATCCTCAATCCTCGATCCTCAATCCTCAATCCTCGATCCTCAATCCTCAATCCTCAATCCTCAACCTTCAATCCTCAATACACAATCTTCAACCCTCAATCCTCAATCCCCAATTCTCTATACTCAATCCTCAATCCTCAATCCTCAATATTCAATTCTCAATCCTCAGTCCACAAACCTCAATTCTGAATCCTCAATCCTGCATCCTCAATCTTCAATCCTCAATGCTCAATCCTCAATTCTCAATCCTCAATCCTCAATCCTCAGACCTCAAACATCAATACTCAACCCTCAGTCCTCGTCCACAATCCACAACCATCAATCCTCAATCCTCAATCTTCAATCATCAATATTCAATCTTCTGTCCTCAATCCTCAATCCTCAATCCTCAATCCTCAATCCTCAATGTTCAATCCGCAATACCCAATCCTCAATCCTGAATCCTCAATCCTGAATCCTCAATCTTCAGACCTCAGTCCTCAACAATCAGTTGTCAATCCTCAGTCCTCAGTAGAATATTCTCAATTCACAGAATTTCAATACGCAATACTCAATCTGCAATCTTCAAATCTCAATCCACAAACATCAATTCTCATCACTCAACCCTGAACACTCAGTCCTCAATGTTCAATTCTCAATCCTCAATTCTCAATCTTCAATCCTCAATACTGAATCCTCAATCCTCAATCCTCAACCCTCAATCCTCAATCCTCAATCCTCAATCCTCAATCCTCAATCCTCAGTAATCAATCCTCAATCTTCAATACTCAATCGTCAATCCTCAGTCCTCAATCTTCAATCCTCAATCCTCAATCCTCAATCCTCAATCCTCAATTCTCAATTCTCAATCCTCAATCCCCAATCCTCAATCTTCAATCCTCATTAATCAATCTCCAATCCTAGATCCTGAATCCCCAATCCTTAATCCTTAATCCTCAACATTCAATCCTCAATCCCCAGTCCACAATCTTCAATCCTCAATGTTCAATACTCAACCTTCAATCCTCAATTCTCGATCTTCAATCCTCAATCCTCAATCCTCAATTCTCAATCCTCAATCCTCATTCTTCAATCCTCAATACCCAATCCTCAATCTTCAATCCTCAATCCTCAATCCTCAATTCTCAATCCTCAATCCTCAATCCTCAATCCTCAATCCCCAATCCTCATACTTCAAACCTCAATCCTCAACCCTCACTCCTCATCCTCAATTCTCAATTCTCAATCCTCAATCCTCAATGCTCAATCTTCTATCATCAATACCCAATCTTCAATCCTCAATCCTCAATCCTGAATCCTCAATCCTCCATCCTCAATATTCAACACACAACCCTCAACCATCAATCCTCACTACTCAATCATCAATCCTCAATTCTCAATACTCAATAGAATATCCTGAATTCTCATGGTTCAACACTCAATCCACAATATTCAATAATCATATCTCAATCCACAAACATCAATTCTCATCACTCAACCCTGACCGCTCAGTCCTCAATGTTCAATCCTCATTCCTCAATTCTCAATCTTCAGTCCTCAATACTGAATCTTCGATCCTCAATCCTCAATCATCAATCCTCAATCCTCAGTCCCCAATCATCAATCTTCAATCCTCAATCCTCAATCCTCAATCCTCAATCCTCAATCCACAGTCCACAGCCCTCAAACCTCAACCCTCAACTCTCAGAACTCATCCTCAATCCTCAATACTCAATCCTCAATCCTCAATCCTCAATCATCAATCCTCAATACTCAATCTTCAATCCTCAATCCTCAATCCTCAATCCTCAGTCCTCAATACTCAATCATCAATCCGCAAACCTCAATCCTCAACCGTCAATCATCGTCCTCAATCCTCAACCCTCAATCCTCAATCCTCAATCCTCGATCTTCAACCCTCAATAATCAATCTCCAATCCTAGTTTCTCAAACCCCAATCCTCAATCCTTAAACCTCAATCTTGAATCCTCAATCCCGAGTCCTCAAACTTCAATCCTCAATGCTCAATCCTCAATCCTCAGTCGTCAGTCCTCAATCCTCAATCCTCAATCCTCAAACCTCAATCCTCAACCGTCAATCCTCGTCCTCAATCCTCAACACTCAATCCTCAATCCTCAATCTTCAATCCACAATACTCAATCTTCAAGCCTCAATCCTCGATCCTCAATCCTCAATCTTCAATCCTCAATCCTCAATCCTCAATCTTCAATCCTCATTCTTCAATCCTCAACGCCCAATCCTCAATCTTCAATCCTCAGTCCTCAATCCTCAATTCTCAATCCTCAATCCTCAGTCCTCAGTCCTCAAACCTCAATCCTCAACCCTCAGACCTCATCCTCAATCCTCAATCCTCAACCCCCAATCCTCAATCTTCAATCCTCAATACTCAATCTGCAATACTCAATCCTCAATTCTCAATCCTCAATACTCAATCCTCAAACGTCAATCCTCCATCCCCAATCCTCAATCATCAATCGTCAATCCTCAATCCTCAATCCTCAATCCTCAACCTTCAATCCTCAATACTCAATCTTCAACCCTCAATCCTCAATCCCCAATTCTCTATACTCAATCCTCAATCCTCAATCCTCAATATTCAATTCTCAATCCTCAGTCCACAAACCTCAATTCTGAATCCTCAATCCTGCATCCTCAATCTTCAATCCTCAATGCTCAATCCTCAATTCTCAATCCTCAATCCTCAATCCCCAGACCTCAAACATCAATACTCAACCCTCAGTCCTCGTCCACAATCCACAACCATCAATCCTCAATCCTCAATCTTTAATCATCAATATTCAACCTTCTGTCCTCAATCTTCAATCCTCAATCCTCAATCCTCAATCCTCAATCCACAGTCCTTAGCCCTCAAACCTCAACCCTCAACTCTCAGAACTCATCATCAATCCTTAATCCTCAATCCTCAATCCTCAATCCTCAATCCTCAATCCTCAATACTCAATCATCAATCCGCAAACCTCAATCCTCAACCGTCAATCATCGTCCTCAATCCTCAACCCTCAATCCTCAATCCTCAATCCTCAATCTTCCACCCTCAATAATCAATCTCCAATCCTAGTTTCTCAAACCCCAATCCTCAATCGTTAAACCTCAATCTTGAATCCTCAATCCCCAGTCCTCAAACTTCAATCCTCGATCCTCAATCCTCAATCTTCAATCCTCAATCCTCAATCCTCAATCTTCAATCCTCATTCTTCAATCCTCAACGCCCAATCCTCAATCTTCAATCCTCAGTCCTCAATCCTCAATTCTCAATCCTCAATCCTCAGTCCTCAGTCCTCAAACCTCAATCCTCAACCCTCAGACCTCATCCTCAATCCTCAATCCTCAACCCCCAATCCTCAATCTTCAATCCTCAATACTCAATCTGCAATACTCAATCCTCAATTCTCAATACTCAATACTCAATCCTCAAACGTCAATCCTCCATCCCCAATCCTCAATCATCAATCGTCAATCCTCAATCCTCAATCCTCAATCCTCAACCTTCAATCCTCAATACTCAATCTTCAACCCTCAATCCTCAATCCCCAATTCTCTATACTCAATCCTCAATCCTCAATCCTCAATATTCAATTCTCAATCCTCAGTCCACAAACCTCAATTCTGAATCCTCAATCCTGCATCCTCAATCTTCAATCCTCAATGCTCAATCCTCAATTCTCAATCCTCAATCCTCAATCCCCAGACCTCAAACATCAATACTCAACCCTCAGTCCTCGTCCACAATCCACAACCATCAATCCTCAATCCTCAATCTTTAATCATCAATATTCAACCTTCTGTCCTCAATCCTCAATCCTCAATCCTCAATCCTCAATCCTCAATGTTCACTCCGCAATAACCAATCCTCAATCGTCAATCCTCAATCCCCAATCCTCAATCCTCAATCCTCAATCCTCAATCCTCAATCCTCAGTCCTCAAACCTCAATCCTGAATCCTCAATCCTGAATCCTCAATCTTCAGCCCTCAGTCCTCAACAATCAGTTGTCAATCCTCAGTCCTCAGTAGAATATTCTCAATTCACAGCTTTCAATACGCAATACTCAATCTGCAATCTTCAAATCTCAATCCACAAACATCAATTCTCATCACTCAACCCTGAACGCTCAGACCTCAATGTTCAATTCTCAATCCTCAATTCTCAATCTTCAATCCTCAATACTGAATCCTCAATCCTCAATCCTCAATCCTCAATCCTCTATCCTCAATCCTCAATCCTCAATCCTCAGTAATCAATCCCCAATCTTCAATTCTCAATCGTCAATCCTCAGCCCTCAATCCTCAATCCTCAATCCTCGTTCCTCAAACCTCAAACCTCAATCCTCAATCCTCAATCTTCAAACCTCAATACTCAATATTCAATCCTCAATCCTCAATCCTCAATCCTCAATCCTCAATCTTCAATCCTCAATCCTCAATCCTCAATCCTCAATCCTCATTCTTCAATCCTCAATACCCAATCCTCAATCTTCAATACTCAATCCTCAATCCTCAATTCTCAATCTTCAATCCTCAATCCTCAATCCTCAATCCTCAATCCTCATTCTTCAATCCTCAATACCCAATACTCAATCTTCAATCCTCAATCCTCAATCCTCATTTCTCAATCCCCAATCCTCAATCCTCAGTCCTCAATCCTCAATCCTCAACCCTCAATCCTCAATCCCCAACCTTCAATTCTCAATACTCAATATTCAATCCGCAATCCTCAATCCTCAATCTTCAATCTTCAATCCTCAATCCTCAATCCTCAATCCACAATCCTCAGTCCTCAATCCTCAATCCTTAATGCTCAATCCTGAATCCTCAATCCTCAATCCTCAGTAATCAATCCTCAATCTTCAATACTCAATCGTCAATCCTCAGTCCTCAATCCTCAATCCTCAATCCTCGTTCCTCAAACCTCAATCCTCAACCCTCGGTCGTCATCCTGAATTCTCAATTCTCAATTCTCAATCCTCAATCCTCAATCCTCAATCTTCAATCCTCATTAATCAATCTCCAATCCCAGATCCTGAATCCCCAATCCTCAATCCTTAATCCTCAACCTTCAATCCTCAATCCCCAGTACTCAATCTTCAGTCCTCAATGTTCAATTCTCAATCCTCAATCCTCAGTCCTCAATCCTCAATCCTCAATCCTTAATCCTCAAACCTCAATCCTCAACCGTCAGTCCTCGTCCTCAATCCTCAACCATCAATCCTCAATCGGCAATCTTCAACCCTCAATTCTCAATCTTCAATCCTCAATCCTCAACCCTCAATCCTCAATACTCATTCTTCAATCCTCAATAGCCAATCCTCAATCTTCAATCCTCAATCCTCAATCCTCTATGCTCAATCCTCAATCCTCAATCCTCAATCCTCAATCCTCAATCCTCAATCCTCAGTCCTCAAACCTCAATCCTGAATCCTCAATCCTGAATCCTCAATCTTCAGCCCTCAGTCCTCAACAATCAGTTGTCAATCCTCAATCCTCAGTAGAATATTCTCAATTCACAGCTTTCAATACGCAATACTCAATCTGCAATCTTCAAATCTCAATCCACAAACATCAATTCTCATCACTCAACCCTGACCGCTCAGTCCTCAATGTTCAATTCTCAATCCTCAATTCTCAATCTTCAATCCTCAATACTGAATCCTCAATCCTCAATCCTCAATCCTCAATCCTCAATCCTCAATCCTCAATCCTCAATCCTCAGTAATCAATCCTCAATCTTCAATACTCAATCGTCAATCCTCAGCCCTCAATCCTCAATCCTCAATCCTCGTTCCTCAAACCTCAAACCTCAATCCTCAATCCTCAATCCTCAACCCCCAATCCTCAATCTTCAATCCTCAATACTCAATCTGCAATACTCAATCCTCAATTCTCAATCCTCAATACTCAATCCTCAAACGTCAATCCTCCATCCCCAATCCTCAATCATCAATCGTCAATCCTCAATCCTCAATCCTCAATCCTCAACCTTCAATCCTCAATACTCAATCTTCAACCCTCAATCCTCAATCCCCAATTCTCTATAGTCAATCCTCAATCCTCAATCCTCAATATTCAATTCTCAATCCTCAGTCCACAAACCTCAATTCTGAATCCTCAATCCTGCATCCTCAATCTTCAATCCTCAATGCTCAATCCTCAATTCTCAATCCTCAATCCTCAATCCCCAGACCTCAAACATCAATACTCAACCCTCAGTCCTCGTCCACAATCCACAACCATCAATCCTCAATCCTCAATCTTTAATCATCAATATTCAACCTTCTGTCCTCAATCCTCAATCCTCAATCCTCAATCCTCAATCCTCAATGTTCACTCCGCAATAACCAATCCTCAATCGTCAATCCTCAATCCCCAATCCTCAATCCTCAATCCTCAATCCTCAATCCTCAATCCTCAGTCCTCAAACCTCAAACCTCAATCCTCAATCCTCAATCTTCAAACCTCAATACTCAATATTCAATCCTCAATCCTCAATCCTCAATCCTCAATCCTCAATCTTCAATCCTCAATCCTCAATCCTCAATCCTCAATCCTCATTCTTCAATCCTCAATACCCAATCCTCAATCTTCAATACTCAATCCTCAATCCTCAATTCTCAATCTTCAATCCTCAATCCTCAATCCTCAATACTCAATCTTCAATAATCAATCCTCAGCTCTCAATCCTCAATACTCAATCCTCAATCGTCAATCCTCAATTCTCAATCCTCAATCTTCAATCCTCAATCCTCAATCCTCCTATCCTCAATCCTCAATCTTCAATCCTCAATCCCCAATCCTCAATCCTCAATCCTCAATCCTCAATCCTCAATCCTCAGTCCTCAAACCTCAATCCTGAATCCTCAATCCTGAATCCTCAATCTTCAGCCCTCAGTCCTCAACAATCAGTTGTCAATCCTCAATCCTCAGTAGAATATTCTCAATTCACAGCTTTCAATACGCAATACTCAATCTGCAATCTTCAAATCTCAATCCACAAACATCAATTCTCATCACTCAACCCTGAACGCTCAGTCCTCAATGTTCAATTCTCAATTCTCAATTCTCAAACTTCAATCCTCAATACTGAATCCTCAATCCTCAATCCTCAATCCTCAATCCTCAATCCTCAATCCTCAATCCTCAATCCTCAATCCTCAGTAATCAATCCTCAATCTTCAATACTCAATCGTCAATCCTCAGTCCTCAATCCTCAATCCTCAATCCTCGTTCCTCAAACCTCAAACCTCAATCCTCAATCCTCAATCTTCAAACCTCAATACTCAATTTTCAATCCTCAATCCTCAATCCTCAATCCTCAATCCTCAATCTTCAATCCTCAATCCTCAATCCTCAACCCTCAATCCTCAATCCTCATTCTTCAATCCTCAATACCCAATCCTCAATCTTCAATACTCAATCCTCAATCCTCAATCCTCAATCTTCAATCCTCAATCCTCAATCCTCAATCCTCAATCCTCATTCTTCAATCCTCAATACCCAATCCTCAATCTTCAATACTCAATCCTCAATCCTCAATTCTCAATCTTCAATCCTCAATCCTCAATCCTCAATCCTCAATCCTCATTCTTCAATCCTCAATACCCAATACTCAATCTTCAATCCTCAATCCTCAATCCTCATTTCTCAATCCTCAATCCTCAATCCTCAGTCCTCAATCCTCAATCCTCAACCCTCAATCCTCAATCCCCAACCTTCAATTCTCAATACTCAATATTCAATCCGCAATCCTCAATCCTCAATCTTCAATCTTCAATCCTCAATCCTCAATCCTCAATCCTCAATCCTCAGTCCTCAATCCTCAATCCTTAATACTCAATCCTCAATCCTCAATCCTCAATCCTCAGTAATCATTCCTCAATCTTCAATACTCAATCGTCAATCCTCAGTCCTCAATCCTCAATCCTCAATCCTCGTTCCTCAAACCTCAATCCTCAACCCTCGGTCGTCATCCTGAATTCTCAATTCTCAATTCTCAATCCTCAATCCTCAATCCTCAATCTTCAATCCTCATTAATCAATCTCCAATCCCAGATCCTGAATCCCCAATCCTCAATCCTTAATCCTCAACCTTCAATCCTCAATCCCCAGTACTCAATCTTCAGTCCTCAATGTTCAATTCTCAATCCTCAATCCTCAGTCCTCAATCCTCAATACTCAATCCTTAATCCTCAAACCTCAATCCTCAACCGTCAGTCCTCGTCCTCAAGCCTCAACCATCAATCCTCAATCGGCAATCTTCAACCCTCAATTCTCAATCTTCAATACTCAATCCTCAATCCTCAATTCTCAATCTTCAATCCTCAATCCTCAACGCTCAATCCTCAATACTCATTCTTCAATCCTCAATACCCAATCCTCAGTCTTCAATCCTCAATCCTCAATCCTCAATGCTCAATCCTCAACCCTCAATCCTCAATCCTCAATCCCCAATCCTCATTCTTCAAACCTCAATCCTCAAACTTCAGGCCTCAACCTCAATTCCCAATTCTCAATCCTCAATCCTCAATCCTCAATCTTCAATCCTCAATGCTCCATCCTCAATCCTCAATCCTCAGTCCTCAATCCTCAATCCCCAATCCTCAAACCTCAGTCCTCAACCGTCCGTCCTCGTCCTCAATCCTCAACCCTCAATCCTCAATGCTCAATCTTCAATCATCAATACTCAATCTTCAATCCTCAATCCTCAATCCTCAATCCTCAATCCTCCATCCTCAATATTCAACACACAACCCTCCACCATCAATCCTCAATACTCAATCATCAATCCTCAATTCGCAATACTCAATAGAATATCCTGAATTCTCATGGTTCAATACTCAATCCACAATATTCAATAATCAAATCTCAATACACAAACATCATTTCTCACCACTCAAACCTGAACGCTCAGTCCTCAACGTTCAATCCTCATTCGTCAGTACTCAATCTTCAATCCTCAATACTGAATCTTCAATCCTCAATCCTCAATCCTCAATCTTCAATCCTCAGTCCCCAATCTTCAATCCTCAATCCTCAACGCTCAATCCTCAATACTCATTCTTCAATCCTCAATACCCAATCCTCAATCTTCAATCCTCAATCCTCAATCCTCAATGCTCAATCCTCAACCCTCAATCCTCAATCCTCAAACCCCAATCCTCATTCTTCAAACCTCAATCCTCAAACTTCAGGCCTCAACCTCAATTCCCAATTCTCAATCCTCAATCCTCAATCCTCAATCTTCAATCCTCAATGCTCCATCCTCAATCCTCAATCCTCAGTCCTCAATCCTCAATCCCCAATCCTCAAACCTCAGTCCTCAACCGTCCGTCCTCGTCCTCAATCCTCAACCCTCAATCCTCAATGCTCAATCTTCAATCATCAATACTCAATCTTCAATCCTCAATCCTCAATCCTCAATCCTCAATCCTCCATCCTCAATATTCAACACACAACCCTCCACCATCAATCCTCAATACTCAATCATCAATCCTCAATTCGCAATACTCAATAGAATATCCTGAATTCTCATGGTTCAATACTCAATCCACAATATTCAATAATCAAATCTCAATACACAAACATCATTTCTCACCACTCAAACCTGAACGCTCAATCCTCAATCTTCAATCCTCAGTCCCCAATCCTCAATCTTCAATCCTCAATCCTCAATCCTCAATCCTCATTCCTCAATCCACAGTCCTTAGCCCTCAAACCTCAACCCTCAACTCTGAGACCTCATTCTAAATCCTCAATCCTCAATCCTCAATCCTCAATCATCAATCTTCAATCCTCAATACTCAATCATCAATAATCAATCCTCAATCCTCAATACTCAACCATCAATCCTGAATTCTCAATACTCAACAGAATATCCTGAAATTTCAGGATTCAATACTCAAACAACAACCCTCAACCCTCAGCCCTCATCCTCAATCCTCAATCCTCAATCCTCAATCCTGAATCCTCAATATTCAATCCTCAATACTCAATCCTCAATACTCAATCCTCAATTCTCAATCGTCAATACTTAATCCTGAATCCTCAATCCTCGATCCCCAGTCCTCAACCTTCAATCCTCAATGCTCCATCGTCAATCCTCAATCCTCAGTCCTCATTTCTCAATCCTCAATCCTCAATCCTCAGTCCTCAATCCTCAATCCTCAATCATCAACCGTCAGTCCTCGTGCTCAATCCTCAACCCTCAATCCTCAATCCTCAGTCTTCAATCCTCAATACTCAATATTCAATCGTCAATCCTCAATCCTCAATCTTCAATCTTCAATCTTCAATCCTCAATCCTCAACACTCAATCCTCAATCCTCATTCTTCTATCCTCAATACCCAATCCTCAATCTTCAATACTCAATCCTCAATCCTCAATCTTCAATCTTCAACCCAAAATCCTCAATCCCCAATTCTCAATCCTGAATCCTCAATCCTCAATCCTCAATATTCAATCCTCAATACTCAGTCTACAATCCTCAATCCTCAATCCTCAATCCTCAATCCTCGTTCTTCAATCCTCATTACCCAATCCTCAGTCTTCAGTCCTCAATCCTCAATCCTCAACACTCAATCCTCAATCCTCAATCCTCAATCCTTAATCCTCGATCTTCAGTCCTCAATACACGACCTTCAATCCTCAATCCTCAATCCTCAATCCTCAATTCTCAATCCTCAATCCTCAATCCTCAATCCTCAATCCTCAATCATCAATCCTCAATCTTCAATACTCAATCCTCAATCATCAACCCTCAATCCTCAATACTCAATCATCAATCCTCAATCATCAATACTCAATCCTCAATCCTCAATCCTCAATCCTCAATACTCAACCATCAATCCTCAATACTCAACCATCAATCCTCAATTCTCAATACTCAATAGAATAATCTGAATTCTGAGGGTTCAATACTCAAACCTCAATCCTCAACCCTCAGCCCTCATTCTCCATCCTCAATCCTCAGTCCTCAATACTCAATCTTCAATCCCCAATACTGAATCTTCAATCCTCAATCCTCAATCCTCAATCCTCAATCCTCAACCCTCAATCCACAATCCCCAATCCTCAATCCTCAACCTTCAATCCTTAATACTCAATCTTCAATCCTCAATCCTCAATCCTCTATCCTCAATCCTCATTGTTCAATCCTCTATACCCAATCCGCAATTTTCGATCCTCAATCCTCAATCCTCATTCTTCAATCCTCAATACACAATCCACAATCTTCAATCCTCAATCCTCAATCCTCAATTCTCAACCCTCAATCCTCAGTCCTCAGGCCTCAAACCTCAATCCTCAAACCTCAGCCCTCATCCTCAATACTCAATCCTCAATCCTCAATCCTCAATCTTCAATCCTCAATACTCAATCTTCAATAATCAATCCTCAGCTCTCAATCCTCAATACTCAATCCTCAATCGTCAATCCTCAATTCTCAATCCTCAATCTTCAATCCTCAATCCTCAATCCTCCTATCCTCAATCCTCAATCTTCAATCCTCAATCCCCAATCCTCAATCCTCAATCCTCAATCCTCAATCCTCAATCCTCAGTCCTCAAACCTCAATCCTGAATCCTCAATCCTGAATCCTCAATCTTCAGCCCTCAGTCCTCAACAATCAGTTGTCAATCCTCAATCCTCAGTAGAATATTCTCAATTCACAGCTTTCAATACGCAATACTCAATCTGCAATCTTCAAATCTCAATCCACAAACATCAATTCTCATCACTCAACCCTGAACGCTCAGTCCTCAATGTTCAATTCTCAATCCTCAATTCTCAAACTTCAATCCTCAATACTGAATCCTCAATCCTCAATCCTCAATCCTCAATCCTCAATCCTCAATCCTCAATCCTCAATCCTCAATCCTCAGTAATCAATCCTCAATCTTCAATACTCAATCGTCAATCCTCAGTCCTCAATCCTCAATCCTCAATCCTCGTTCCTCAAACCTCAAACCTCAATCCTCAATCCTCAATCTTCAAACCTCAATACTCAATTTTCAATCCTCAATCCTCAATCCTCAATCCTCAATCCTCAATCTTCAATCCTCAATCCTCAACCCTCAATCCTCAAGCCTCATTCTTCAATCCTCAATACCCAATCCTCAATCTTCAATACTCAATCCGCAATCCTCAATTCTCAATCTTCAATCCTCAATCCTCAATTCTCAATCCTCAATCCTCATTCTTCAATCCTCAATACCCAATACTCAATCTTCAATCCTCAATCCTCAATCCTCACTTCTCAATTCTCAATCCTCAATCCTCAGTCCTCAATCCTCAATCCTCAATCCTCAACCGTCAGTCCTCGTCATCAATCCTCAACCCTCAATCCTCAATCCTCAACCTTCAATCCTCAATACTCAATATTCAATCCGCAATCCTCAATCCTCAATCTTCAATCTTCAATCCTCAATCCTCAACCCTCAATCCTCAATCCTCAATCCTCAATCCTCAATCCTTAATCCTCAATCCTCAATCCTCAATCCTCAGTAATCAATCCTCAATCTTCAATACTCAACCATCAATCCTCAATACTCAACCATCAATCCTCAATTCTCAATACTCAATAGAATATCCTGAATTCTGAGGGTTCAATACTCAAACCTCAATCCTCAACCCTCAGCCCTCATTCTCCATCCTCAATCCTCAGTCCTCAATACTCAATCTTCAATCCCCAATACTGAATCTTCAATCCTCAATCCTCAATCCTCAATCCTCAATCCTCAACCCTCAATCCACAATCCCCAATCCTCAATCCTCAACCTTCAATCCTTAATACTCAATCTTCAATCCTCAATCCTCAATCCTCTATCCTCAATCCTCATTGTTCAATCCTCTATACCCAATCCGCAATTTTCGATCCTCAATTCTCAATCCTCAATCTTCAATCCTCAATCCTCAATCCTCCTATCCTCAATCCTCAATCTTCAATCCTCAATCCCCAATCCTCAATCCTCAATCCTCAATCCTCAATCCTCAGTCCTCAAACCTCAATCCTGAATCCTCAATCCTGAATCCTCAATCTTCAGCCCTCAGTCCTCAACAATCAGTTGTCAATTCTCAATCCTCAGTAGAATATTCTCAATTCACAGCTTTCAATACGCAATACTCAATCTGCAATCTTCAAATCTCAATCCACAAACATCAATTCTCATCACTCAACCCTGAACGCTCAGTCCTCAATGTTCAATTCTCAATCCTCAATTCTCAAACTTCAATCCTCAATACTGAATCCTCAATCCTCAATCCTCAATCCTCAATCCTCAATCCTCAATCCTCAATCCTCAATCCTCAATCCTCAGTAATCAATCCTCAATCTTCAATACTCAATCGTCAATCCTCAGTCCTCAATCCTCAATCCTCAATCCTCGTTCCTCAAACCTCAAACCTCAATCCTCAATCCTCAATCTTCAAACCTCAATACTCAATTTTCAATCCTCAATCCTCAATCCTCAATCCTCAATCCTCAATCTTCAATCCTCAATCCTCAACCCTCAATCCTCAATCCTCATTCTTCAATCCTCAATACCCAATCCTCAATCTTCAATACTCAATCCTCAATCCTCAATTCTCAATCTTCAATCCTCAATCCTCAATTCTCAATCCTCAATCCTCATTCTTCAATCCTCAATACCCAATACTCAATCTTCAATCCTCAATCCTCAATCCTCACTTCTCAATTCTCAATCCTCAATCCTCAGTCCTCAATCCTCAATCCTCAATCCTCAACCGTCAGTCCTCGTCATCAATCCTCAACCCTCAATCCTCAATCCTCAACCTTCAATCCTCAATACTCAATATTCAATCCGCAATCCTCAATCCTCAATCTTCAATCTTCAATCCTCAATCCTCAACCCTCAATCCTCAATCCTCAATCCTCAATCCTCAATCCTTAATCCTCAATCCTCAATCCTCAATCCTCAGTAATCAATCCTCAATCTTCAATACTCAATCGTCAATCCTCAGTCCTCAATCCTCAATCCTCAATCCTCGTTCCTCAAACCTCAATCCTCAATCCTCTATCCTCAATCCTCATTCTTCAATCCTCAATACCCAATCCTCAATCTTCAATCCTCAATACCCAATACTCAATCTTCAATCCTCAATGCTCCATCCTCAATCCTCAATCCTCAATCCTCAATCCTCAACCCTCAATCCACAATCCACAATCCTCAATCCTCAACCTTCAATCCTTAATACTCAATCTTCAATCCTCAATCCTCAATCCTCTATCCTCAATCCTCATTGTTCAATCCTCTATACCCAATCCGCAATTTTCGATCCTCAATCCTCAATCCTCATTCTTCAATCCTCAATACACAATCCACAATCTTCAATCCTCAATCCTCAATCCTCAATTCTCAACCCTCAATCCTCAGTCCTCAGGCCTCAAACCTCAATCCTCAAACCTCAGCCCTCATCCTCAGTACTCAATCCTCAATCCTCAATCCTCAATCTTCAATCCTCAATACTCAATCTTCAATAATCAATCCTCAGCTCTCAATCCTCAATACTCAATCCTCAATCGTCAATCCTCAATTCTCAATCCTCAATCTTCAATCCTCAATCCTCAATCCTCCTATCCTCAATCCTCAATCTTCAATCCTCAATCCCCAATCCTCAATCCTCAATCCTCAATCCTCAATCCTCAATCCTCAGTCCTCAAACCTCAATCCTGAATCCTCAATCCTGAATCCTCAATCTTCAGCCCTCAGTCCTCAACAATCAGTTGTCAATCCTCAATCCTCAGTAGAATATTCTCAATTCACAGCTTTCAATACGCAATACTCAATCTGCAATCTTCAAATCTCAATCCACAAACATCAATTCTCATCACTCAACCCTGAACGCTCAGTCCTCAATGTTCAATTCTCAATCCTCAATTCTCAAACTTCAATCCTCAATACTGAATCCTCAATCCTCAATCCTCAATCCTCAATCCTCAATCCTCAATCCTCAATCCTCAATCCTCAATCCTCAATCCTCAGTAATCAATCCACAATCCCCAATCCTCAATCCTCAACCTTCAATCCTTAATACTCAATCTTCAATCCTCAATCCTCAATCCTCTATCCTCAATCCTCATTGTTCAATCCTCTATACCCAATCCGCAATTTTCGATCCTCAATCCTCAATCCTCATTCTTCAATCCTCAATACACAATCCACAATCTTCAATCCTCAATCCTCAATCCTCAATTCTCAACCCTCAATCCTTAATCCTCGATCTTCAATCCTCAATACACGACCTTCAATCCTCAATCCTCAATCCTCAATCCTCAATTCTCAATCCTCAATCCTCAATCCTCAATCCTCAATCCTCAATCATCAATCCTCAATCTTCAATACTCAATCCTCAACCATCAACCCTCAATCCTCAATACTCAATCATCAATCCTCAATCATCAATACTCAATCCTCAATCCTCAATCCTCAATCCTCAATACTCAACCATCAATCCTCAATACTCAACCATCAATCCTCAATACTCAACCATCAATCCTCAATTCTCAATACTCAATAGAATATCCTGAATTCTCAGGGTTCAATACTCAAACCTCAATCCTCAACCCTCAGCCCTCATTCTCCATCCTCAATCCTCAGTCCTCAATACTCAATCTTCAATCCCCAATACTGAATCTTCAATCCTCAATCCTCAATCCTCAATCCTCAATCCTCAACCCTCAATCCACAATCCCCAATCCTCAATCCTCAACCTTCAATCCTCAATCCTCAATCCTCAATCCTCGTTCTTCAATCCTCATTACCCAATCCTCAGTCTTCAGTCCTCAATCCTCAATCCTCAATCTTCAATGCTCAATCCTCAATCCTCAATTCTCAATCTTCAATCCTCAATCCTCAATCCTCAATCCTCAATCCTCATTCTTCAATCCTCAATACCCAATACTCAATCTTCAATCCTCAATCCTCAATCCTCATTTCTCAATCCTCAATCCTCAATCCTCAGTCCTCAATCCTCAATCCTCAACCCTCAATCCTCAATCCCCAACCTTCAATTCTCAATACTCAATATTCAATCCGCAATCCTCAATCCTCAATCTTCAATCTTCAATCCTCAATCCTCAATCCTCAATCCTCAATCCTCAGTCCTCAATCCTCAATCCTTAATACTCAATCCTCAATCCTCAATCCTCAATCCTCAGTAATCATTCCTCAATCTTCAATACTCAATCGTCAATCCTCAGTCCTCAATCATCAATCCTCAATCCTCGTTCCTCAAACCTCAATCCTCAACCCTCGGTCGTCATCCTGAATTCTCAATTCTCAATTCTCAATCCTCAATCCTCAATCCTCAATCTTCAATCCTCATTAATCAATCTCCAATCCCAGATCCTGAATCCCCAATCCTCAATCCTTAATCCTCAACCTTCAATCCTCAATCCCCAGTACTCAATCTTCAGTCCTCAATGTTCAATTCTCAATCCTCAATCCTCAGTCCTCAATCCTCAATACTCAATCCTTAATCCTCAAACCTCAATCCTCAACCGTCAGTCCTCGTCCTCAAGCCTCAACGATCAATCCTCAATCAGCAATCTTCAACCCTCAATTCTCAATCTTCAATACTCAATCCTCAATCCTCAATTCTCAATCTTCAATCCTCAATCCTCAACGCTCAATCCTCAATACTCATTCTTCAATCCTCAATACCCAATCCTCAATCTTCAATCCTCAATCCTCAATCCTCAATGCTCAATCCTCAACCCTCAATCCTCAATCTTCAATCCCCAATCCTCATTCTTCAAACCTCAATCCTCAAACTTCAGGCCTCAACCTCAATTCCCAATTCTCAATCCTCAATCCTCAATCCTCAATCTTCAATCCTCAATGCTCCATCCTCAATCCTCAATCCTCAGTCCTCAATCCTCAATCCCCAATCCTCAAACCTCAGTCCTCAACCGTCCGTCCTCGTCCTCAATCCTCAACCCTCAATCCTCAATGCTCAATCTTCAATCATCAATACTCAATCTTCAATCCTCAATCCTCAATCCTCAATCCTCAATCCTCCATCCTCAATATTCAACACACAACCCTCCACCATCAATCCTCAATACTCAATCATCAATCCTCAATTCGCAATACTCAATAGAATATCCTGAATTCTCATGGTTCAATACTCAATCCACAATATTCAATAATCAAATCTCAATACACAAACATCATTTCTCACCACTCAAACCTGAACGCTCAGTCCTCAACGTTCAATCCTCATTCGTCAGTACTCAATCTTCAATCCTCAATACTGAATCTTCAATCCTCAATCCTCAATCCTCAATCTTCAATCCTCAGTCCCCAATCCTCAATCTTCAATCCTCAATCCTCAATCCTCAATCCTCATTCCTCAATCCACAGTCCTTAGCCCTCAAACCTCAACCCTCAACTCTGAGACCTCATTCTAAATCCTCAATCCTCAATCCTCAATCCTCAATCATCAATCTTCAATCCTCAATACTCAATCATCAATCATCAATCCTCAATCCTCAATACTCAACCATCAATCCTCAATTCTCAATACTCAACAGAATATCCTGAAATTTCAGGATTCAATACTCAAACAACAACCCTCAACCCTCAGCCCTCATCCTCAATCCTCAATCCTCAATCCTCAATCCTGAATCCTCAATATTCAATCCTCAATACTCAATCCTCAATACTCAATCCTCAATTCTCAATCGTCAATCCTTAATCCTGAATCCTCAATCCTCGATCCCCAGTCCTCAACCTTCAATCCTCAATGCTCCATCGTCAATCCTCAATCCTCAGTCCTCATTTCTCAATCCTCAATCCTCAATCCTCAGTCCTCAATCCTCAATCCTCAATCATCAACCGTCAGTCCTCGTGCTCAATCCTCAACCCTCAATCCTCAATCCTCAGTCTTCAATCCTCAATACTCAATATTCAATCGTCAATCCTCAATCCTCAATCTTCAATCTTCAATCTTCAATCCTCAATCCTCAACACTCAATCCTCAATCCTCATTCTTCTATCCTCAATACCCAATCCTCAATCTTCAATACTCAATCCTCAATCCTCAATCTTCAATCTTCAACCCAAAATCCTCAATCCCCAATTCTCAATCCTGAATCCTCAATCCTCAATCCTCAATATTCAATCCTCAATACTCAGTCTACAATCCTCAATCCTCAATCCTCAATCCTCAATCCTCGTTCTTCAATCCTCATTACCCAATCCTCAGTCTTCAGTCCTCAATCCTCAATCCTCAACACTCAATCCTCAATCCTCAATCCTCAATCCTTAATCCTCGATCTTCAGTCCTCAATACACGACCTTCAATCCTCAATCCTCAATCCTCAATCCTCAATTCTCAATCCTCAATCCTCAATCCTCAATCCTCAATCCTCAATCATCAATCCTCAATCTTCAATACTCAATCCTCAATCATCAACCCTCAATCCTCAATACTCAATCCTCAATCCTCAATCATCAATACTCAATCCTCAATCCTCAATCCTCAATCCTCAATACTCAACCATCAATCCTCAATACTCAACCATCAATCCTCAATTCTCAATACTCAATAGAATATCCTGAATTCTGAGGGTTCAATACTCAAACCTCAATCCTCAACCCTCAGCCCTCATTCTCCATCCTCAATCCTCAGTCCTCAATACTCAATCTCAATCCCCAATACTGAATCTTCAATCCTCAATCCTCAATCCTCAATCCTCAATCCTCAACCCTCAATCCACAATCCCCAATCCTCAATCCTCAACCTTCAATCCTTAATACTCAATCTTCAATCCTCAATCCTCAATCCTCTATCCTCAATCCTCATTGTTCAATCCTCTATACCCAATCCGCAATTTTCGATCCTCAATCCTCAATCCTCATTCTTCAATCCTCAATACACAATCCACAATCTTCAATCCTCAATCCTCAATCCTCAATTCCTAACCCTCAATCCTCAGTCCTCAGGCCTCAAACCTCAATCCTCAAACCTCAGCCCTCATCCTCAATACTCAATCCTCAATCCTCAATCCTCAATCTTCAATCCTCAATACTCAATCTTCAATAATCAATCCTCAGCTCTCAATCCTCAATACTCAATCCTCAATCGTCAATCCTCAATTCTCAATCCTCAATCTTCAATCCTCAATCCTCAATCCTCCTATCCTCAATCCTCAATCTTCAATCCTCAATCCCCAATCCTCAATCCTCAATCCTCAATCCTCAATCCTCAATCCTCAGTCCTCAAACCTCAATCCTGAATCCTCAATCCTGAATCCTCAATCTTCAGCCCTCAGTCCTCAACAATCAGTTGTCAATCCTCAATCCTCAGTAGAATATTCTCAATTCACAGCTTTCAATACGCAATACTCAATCTGCAATCTTCAAATCTCAATCCACAAACATCAATTCTCATCACTCAACCCTGAACGCTCAGTCCTCAATGTTCAATTCTCAATCCTCAATTCTCAAACTTCAATCCTCAATACTGAATCCTCAATCCTCAATCCTCAATCCTCAATCCTCAATCCTCAATCCTCAATCCTCAATCCTCAATCCTCAATCCTCAGTAATCAATCCTCAATCTTCAATACTCAATCGTCAATCCTCAGTCCTCAATCCTCAATCCTCAATCCTCGTTCCTCAAACCTCAAACCTCAATCCTCAATCCTCAATCTTCAAACCTCAATACTCAATTTTCAATCCTCAATACTCAATCCTCAATCCTCAATCCTCAATCTTCAATCCTCAATCCTCAACCCTCAATCCTCAATCCTCATTCTTCAATCCTCAATACCCAATCCTCAATCTTCAATACTCAATCCTCAATCCTCAATTCTCAATCTTCAATCCTCAATCCTCAATTCTCAATCCTCAATCCTCATTCTTCAATCCTCAATACCCAATACTCAATCTTCAATCCTCAATCCTCAATCCTCACTTCTCAATTCTCAATCCTCAATCCTCAGTCCTCAATCCTCAATCCTCAATCCTCAACCGTCAGTCCTCGTCATCAATCCTCAACCCTCAATCCTCAGTCCTCAACCTTCAATCCTCAATACTCAATATTCAATCCGCAATCCTCAATCCTCAATCTTCAATCTTCAATCCTCAATCCTCAACCCTCAATCCTCAATCCTCAATCCTCAATCCTCAATCCTTAATCCTCAATCCTCAATCCTCAATCCTCAGTAATCAATCCTCAATCTTCAATACTCAATCGTCAATCCTCAGTCCTCAATCCTCAATCCTCAATCCTCGTTCCTCAAACCTCAATCCACAATCCTCTATCCTCAATCCTCATTCTTCAATCCTCAATACCCAATCCTCAATCTTCAATCCTCAATACCCAATACTCAATCTTCAATCCTCAATGCTCCATCCTCAATCCTCAATCCTCAATCCTCAATCCTCAACCCTCAATCCACAATCCCCAATCCTCAATCCTCAACCTTCAATCCTTAATACTCAATCTTCAATCCTCAATCCTCAATCCTCTATCCTCAATCCTCATTGTTCAATCCTCTATACCCAATCCGCAATTTTCGATCCTCAATCCTCAATCCTCATTCTTCAATCCTCAATACACAATCCACAATCTTCAATCCTCAATCCTCAATCCTCAATTCTCAACCCTCAATCCTCAGTCCTCAGGCCTCAAACCTCAATCCTCAAACCTCAGCCCTCATCCTCAGTACTCAATCCTCAATCCTCAATCCTCAATCTTCAATCCTCAATACTCAATCTTCAATAATCAATCCTCAGCTCTCAATCCTCAATACTCAATCCTCAATCGTCAATCCTCAATTCTCAATCCTCAATCTTCAATCCTCAATCCTCAATCCTCCTATCCTCAATCCTCAATCTTCAATCCTCAATCCCCAATCCTCAATCCTCAATCCTCAATCCTCAATCCTCAATCCTCAGTCCTCAAACCTCAATCCTGAATCCTCAATCCTGAATCCTCAATCTTCAGCCCTCAGTCCTCAACAATCAGTTGTCAATCCTCAATCCTCAGTAGAATATTCTCAATTCACAGCTTTCAATACGCAATACTCAATCTGCAATCTTCAAATCTCAATCCACAAACATCAATTCTCATCACTCAACCCTGAACGCTCAGTCCTCAATGTTCAATTCTCAATCCTCAATTCTCAAACTTCAATCCTCAATACTGAATCCTCAATCCTCAATCCTCAATCCTCAATCCTCAATCCTCAATCCTCAATCCTCAATCCTCAATCCTCAATCCTCAGTAATCAATCCACAATCCCCAATCCTCAATCCTCAACCTTCAATCCTTAATACTCAATCTTCAATCCTCAATCCTCAATCCTCTATCCTCAATCCTCATTGTTCAATCCTCTATACCCAATCCGCAATTTTCGATCCTCAATCCTCAATCCTCATTCTTCAATCCTCAATACACAATCCACAATCTTCAATCCTCAATCCTCAATCCTCAATTCTCAACCCTCAATCCTTAATCCTCGATCTTCAATCCTCAATACACGACCTTCAATCCTCAATCCTCAATCCTCAATCCTCAATTCTCAATCCTCAATCCTCAATCCTCAATCCTCAATCCTCAATCATCAATCCTCAATCTTCAATACTCAATCCTCAACCATCAACCCTCAATCCTCAATACTCAATCATCAATCCTCAATCATCAATACTCAATCCTCAATCCTCAATCCTCAATCCTCAATACTCAACCATCAATCCTCAATACTCAACCATCAATCCTCAATTCTCAATACTCAATAGAATATCCTGAATTCTCAGGGTTCAATACTCAAACCTCAATCCTCAACCCTCAGCCCTCATTCTCCATCCTCAATCCTCAGTCCTCAATACTCAATCTTCAATCCCCAATACTGAATCTTCAATCCTCAATCCTCAATCCTCAATCCTCAATCCTCAACCCTCAATCCACAATCCCCAATCCTCAATCCTCAACCTTCAATCCTCAATCCTCAATCCTCAATCCTCGTTCTTCAATCCTCATTACCCAATCCTCAGTCTTCAGTCCTCAATCCTCAATCCTCAACACTCAATCCTCAATCCTCAATCCTCAATCCTTAATCCTCGATCTTCAATCCTCAATACACGACCTTCAATCCTCAATCCTCAATCCTCAATCCTCAATTCTCAATCCTCAATCCTCAATCCTCAATCCTCAATCCTCAATCATCAATCCTCAATCTTCAATACTCAATCCTCAATCATCAACCCTCAATCCTCAATACTCAATCATCAATCCTCAATCATCAATACTCAATCCTCAATCCTCAATCCTCAATCCTCAATACTCAACCATCAATCCTCAATCCTCAATCCTTAATCCTCAATCCTCAATCCTCAATCATCAATCCTCAGTAATCAATCCTCAATCTTCAATACTCAATCGTCAATCCTCAGTCCTCAATCCTCGATCCTCAATCCTCGTTCCTCAAACCTCAATCCTCAATCCTCTATCCTCAATCCTCATTCTTCAATCCTCAATACCCAATCCTCAATCTTCAATCCTCAATACCCAATACTCAATCTTCAATCCTCAATGCTCCATCCTCAATCCTCAATCCTCAGTCCTCAATCCTCAATCCTCAATCCTCAACCGTCAGTCCTCGTCATCAATCCTCAACCCTCAATCCTCAATCCTCAACCTTCAATCCTCAATACTCAATATTCAATCCGCAATCCTCAATCCTCAATCTTCAATCTTCAATCCTCAATCCTCAATTCTCAATCCTCAATCCTCATTCTTCAATCCTCAATACCCAATACTCAATCTTCAATCCTCAATGCTCCATCCTCAATCCTCAATACTCAGTCCTCAATCCACAGTCCACAGCCCTCAAACCTCAACCCTCAACTCTCAGAACTCATCCTCAATCCTCAATCCTCAATCCTCAATCCTCAACCCTCAGACCTCATCCTCAATCCTCAATCCTCAACCCCCAATCCTCAATCTTCAATCCTCAATACTCAATCTGCAATACTCAATCCTCAATTCTCAATCCTCAATACTCAATCCTCAAACGTCAATCCTCCATCCCCAATCCTCAATTCTCAATCCTCAATCCTCAATCCTCAATCCTCAATCCTCAATGTTCACTCCGCAATAACCAATCCTCATTCTTCAATCCTCAATACCCAATACTCAATCTTCAATCCTCAATCCTCAATCCTCATTTCTCAATCCTCAATCCTCAATCCTCAGTCCTCAATCCTCAATCCTCAATCCTCAACCGTCAGTCCTCGTCCTCAATCCTCAACCCTCAATCCTCAATCCTCAACCTTCAATCCTCAATACTCAATATTCAATCCGCAATCCTCAATCCTCAATCTTCAATCTTCAATCCTCAATCCTCAATCCTCAATCCTCAATCCTCAATCCTCAATCCTCAATCCTTAATCCTCAATCCTCAATCCTCAATCCTCAATCCTCAGTAATCAATCCTCAATCTTCAATACTCAATCGTCAATCCTCAGTCCTCAATCCTCAATCATCAATCCTCGTTCCTCAAACCTCAATCCTCAACCCTCGGTCGTCATCCTCAATTCTCAATTCTCAATTCTCAATCCTCAATCCTCAATCCTCAATCTTCAATCCTCATTAATCAATCTCCAATCCCAGATCCTGAATCCCCAATCCTCAATCCTTAATCCTCAACCTTCAATCCTCAATCCCCAGTCCTCAATCTTCAGTCCTCAATGTTCAATTCTCAATCCTCAATCCTCAGTCCTCAATCCTCAATCCTCAATCCTCAAACCTCAATCCTCAACCGTCAGTCCTCGTCCACAATCCTCAACCATCAATCCTCAATCCGCAACCTTCAATCCTCAATCCTCAATCTTCAATACTCAATCCTCAATCCTCAATCCTCAATCCTCAATGTTCAATCCGCAATACCCAATCCTCAATCTTCAATCCTCAATCCCCAATCCTCAATCCTCAATCCTCAATCCTCAATCCTCAATCCTCAGTCCTCAAACCTCAATCCTGAATCCTCAATCCTGAATCCTCAATCTTGAGCCCTCAGTCCTAAACAATCAGTTGTCAATCCTCAATCCTCAGTAGAATATTCTCAATTCACAGCTTTCAATAGGCAATACTCAATCTGCAATCTTCAAATCTCAATCCACAAACATCAATTCTCATCACTCAACCCTGAACGCTCAGTCCTCAATGTTCAATTCTCAATCCTCAATTCTCAATCTTCAATCCTCAATACTGAATCCTCAATCCTCAATCCTCAATCCTCAATCCTCAATCCTCAATCCTCAATCCTCAATCCTCAGTAATCAATCCTCAATCTTCAATTCTCAATCGTCAATCCTCAGCCCTCAATCCTCAATCCTCAATCCTCGTTCCTCAAACCTCAAACCTCAATCCTCAATCCTCAATCTTCAAACCTCAATACTCAATATTCAATCCTCAATCCTCAATCCTCAATCCTCAATCCTCAATCTTCAATCCTCAATCCTCAATCCTCAGTCCTCAATCCTCATTCTTCAATCCTCAATACCCAATCCTCAATCTTCAATACTCAATCCTCAATCCTCAATTCTCAATCTTCAATCCTCAATCCTCAATCCTCAAACCTCAATCCTCAACCGTCAGTCCTCGTCCTCAATCCTCAACCATCAATCCTCAATCGGCAATCTTCAACCCTCAATTCTCAATCTTCAATACTCAATCCTCAATCCTCAATTCTCAATCTTCAATCCTCAATCCTCAACCCTCAATCCTCAATACTCATTCTTCAATCCTCAATACCCAATCCTCAATCTTCAATCCTCAATCCTCAATCCTCAATTCTCAATCCTCAATCCTCAATTCTCAATCCTCAATCCTCAATCCTCAATCCTCAATCCCCAATCCTCATTCTTCAAACCTCAATCCTCAAACTTCAGGCCTCAACCTCAATTCCCAATTCTCAATCCTCAATCCTCAATCCTCAATCTTCAATCCTCAATGCTCCATCCTCAATCCTCAACCCTCAGTCCTCAATCCTCAATCCTCAATCCTCAAACCTCAGTCCTCAACCGTCCGTCCTCGTCCTCAATCCTCAACCCTCAATCCTCAATGCTCAATCTTCAATCATCAATACCCAATCTTCAATCCTCAATCCTCAATCCTCAATCCTCAATCCTCCATCCTCAATATTCAACACACAACCCTCCACCATCAATCCTCAATACTCAATCATCAATCCTCAATTCTCAATACTCATTTCTCAATCCTCAATCCTCAATCCTCAGTCCTCAATCCTCAATCCTCAACCCTCAATCCTCAATCCCCAACCTTCAATCCTCAATACTCAATATTCAATCCGCAATCCTCAATCCTCAATCTTCAATCTTCAATCCTCTATCTTCAATACTCAATCGTCAATCCTCAGTCCTCAATCCTCAATCCTCAATCCTCGTTCCTCAAACCTCAATCCTCAATTCTCAATTCTCAATCCTCAATCCCCAATCCTCAATCTTCAATCCTCATTAATCAATCTCCAATCCTAGATCCTGAATCCCCAATCCTCAATCCTTAATCCTCAACATTCAATCCTCAATCCCCAGTCCACAATCTTCAATCCTCAATGTTCAATACTCAACCTTCAATCCTCAATTCTCAATCTTCAATCCTCAATCCTCAATCCTCAATCCTCAATCCTCAATTCTCATTCTTCAATCCTCAATACCCAATCCTCAATCTTCAATCCTCAATCCTCAATCCTCAATTCTCAATCCTCAATCCTCAATCCTCAATCCTCAATCCCCAATCCTCATACTTCAAACCTCAATCCTCAACCCTCACTCCTCATCCTCAATTCTCAATTCTCAATCCTCAATCCTCAATGCTCAATCTTCTATCATCAATACTCAATCTTCAATCCTCAATCCTCAATCCTGAATCCTCAATCCTCCATCCTCAATATTCAACACACAACCCTCAACCATCAATCCTCACTACTCAATCATCAATCCTCAATTCTCAATACTCAATAGAATATCCTGAATTCTCATGGTTCAATACTCAATCCACAATATTCAATAATCATATCTCAATCCACAAACATCAATTCTCATCACTCAACCCTGACCGCTCAGTCCTCAATGTTCAATACTCATTCCTCAATTCTCAATTTTCAGTCCTCAATACTGAATCTTCGATCCTCAATCCTCAATCACCAATCCTCAATCCTCAGTCCCCAATCATCAATCTTCAATCCTCAATCCTCAATCCTCAATCCTCAATCCTCAATCCACAGTCCACAGCCCTCAAACCTCAACCCTCAACTCTCAGAACTCATCCTCAATCCTCAATACTCAATCCTCAATCCTCAATCCTCAATCATCAATCCTCAATACTCAATCTTCAATCCTCAATCCTCAATCCTCAATCCTCAATCCACAGTCCTTAGCCCTCAAACCTCAACCCTCAACTCTCAGAACTCATCCTCAATCCTCAATCCTCAATCCTCAATCCTCAATCCTCAATCTTCAATCCTCAATACTCAATCATCAATCCGCAAACCTCAATCCTCAACCGTCAATCATCGTCCTCAATCCTCAACCCTCAATCCTCAATCCTCAATCCTCAATCTTCAATCTTCAATCCTCAATAATCAATCTCCAATCCTAGTTTCTCAAACCCCAATCCTCAATCCTTAAACCTCAATCTTGAATCCTCAATCCCCAGTCCTCAAACTTCAATCCTCAATCTTCAATCCTCAGTCCTCAATCCTCAATTCTCAATCCTCAATCCTCAGTCCTCAGTCCTCAAACCTCAATCCTCAACCCTCAGACCTCATCCTCAATCCTCAATCCTCAACCCCCAATCCTCAATCTTCAATCCTCAATACGCAATCTGCAATACTCAATCCTCAATTCTCAATCCTCAATACTCAATCCTCAAACGTCAATCCTCCATCCCCAATCCTCAATCATCAATCGTCAATCCTCAATCCTCAATCCTCAATCCTCAACCTTCAATCCTCAATACTCAATCTTCAACCCTCAATCCTCAATCCCCAATTCTCTATACTCAATCCTCAATCCTCAATCCTCAATCCTCAATCCTCAATCCTCAGTCCTCAAACCTCAATCCTGAATCCTCAATCCTGAATCCTCAATCTTCAGCCCTCAGTCCTCAACAATCAGTTGTCAATCCTCAGTCCTCAGTAGAATATTCTCAATTCACAGCTTTCAATACGCAATACTCAATCTGCAATCTTCAAATCTCAATCCACAAACATCAATTCTCATCACTCAACCCTGAACGCTCAGTCCTCAATGTTCAATTCTCAATTCTCAATTCTCAATCTTCAATCCTCAATACTGAATCCACAATCCTCAATCCTCAACCCTCAATCCTCAATCCTCAATCCTCAATCCTCAATCCTCAATCCTCAGTAATCAATCCTCAATCTTCAATACTCAATCGTCAATCCTCAGTCCTCAATCCTCAATCCTCAATCCTCGTTCCTCAAACCTCAATCCTCAACCCTCGGTCGTCATCCTGAATTCTCAATTCTCAATTCTCAATCCTCAATCCTCAATCCTCAATCTTCAATCCTCATTAATCAATCTCCAATCCCAGATCCTGAATCCCCAATCCTCAATCCTTAATCCTCTACCTTCAATCCTCAATCCCCAGTACGCAATCTTCAGTCCTCAATGTTCAATTCTCAATCCTCAATCCTCAGTCCTCAATCCTCAATCCTCAATCCTTAATCCTCAAACCTCAATCCTCAACCGTCAGTCCTCGTCCTCAATCCTCAACCATCAATCCTCAATCGGCAATCTTCAACCCTCAATTCTCAATCTTCAATACTCAATCCTCAATCCTCAATTCTCAATCTTCAATCCTCAATCCTCAACCCTCAATCCTCAATACTCATTCTTCAATCCTCAATACCCAATCCTCAATCTTCAATCCTCAATCCTCAATCCTCAATTCTCAATCCTCAATCCTCAATCCTCAATCCTCAATCCCCAATCCTCATTCTTCAAACCTCAATCCTCAAACTTCAGGCCTCAACCTCAATTCCCAATTCTCAATCCTCAATCCTCAATCCTCAATCTTCAATCCTCAATGCTCCATCCTCAATCCTCAATCCTCAGTCCTCAATCCTCAATCCTCAATCCTCAAACCTCAGTCCTCAGCCGTCAGTCCTCGTCCTCAATCCTCAACCCTCAATCCTCAATGCTCAATCTTCAATCATCAATACTCAACCTTCAATCCTCAATCCTCAATCCTCAATCCTCCATCCTCAATATTCAACACACAACCCTCCACCATCAATCCTCAATACTCAATCATCAATCCTCAATTCTCAATACTCAATAGAATATCCTGAATTCTCATGGTTCAATACTCAATCCACAATATTCAATAATCAAATCTCAATACACAAACATCATTTCTCACCACTCAAACCTGAACGCTCAGTCCTCAACGTTCAATCCTCATTCGTCAGTACTCAATCTTCAATCCTCAATACTGAATCTTCAATCCTCAATCCTCAATCCTCAATCTTCAATCCTCCGTCCCCAATCCTCAATCTTCAATCCTCAATCCTCAATCCTCAATCCTCATTCCTCAATCCACAGTCCTTAGCCCTCAAACCTCAACCCTCAACTCTGAGACCTCATTCTAAATCCTCAATCCTCAATCCTCAATCCTCAATCATCAATCTTCAATCCTCAATACTCAATCATCAATCATCAATCCTCAATCCTCAATACTCAACCATCAATCCTCAATTCTCAATACTCAACAGAATATCTTGAAATTTCAGGATTCAATACTCAAACAACAACCCTCAACCCTCAGCCCTCATCCTCAATCCTCAATCCTCAATCCTCAATCCTCAATCCTCAATATTCAATCCTCAATACTCAATCCTCAATACTCAATCCTCAATTCTCAATCGTCAATCCTTAATCCTGAATCCTCAATCCTCGATCCCCAGTCCTCAACCTTCAATCCTCAATGCTCCATCCTCAATCCTCAATCCTCAGTCCTCATTTCTCAATCCTCAATCCTCAATCCTCAGTCCTCAATCCTCAATCCTCAATCATCAACCGTCAGTCCTCGTGCTCAATCCTCAACCCTCAATCCTCAATCCTCAATCTTCAATCCTCAATACTCAATATTCAATCGTCAATCCTCAATCCTCAATCTTCAATCTTCAATCTTCAATCCTCAATCCTCAGCACTCAATCCTCAATCCTCATTCTTCTATCCTCAATACCCAATCCTCAATCTTCAATACTCAATCCTCAATCCTCAATCTTCAATCTTCAACCCAAAATCCTCAATCCCCAATTCTCAATCCTGAATCCTCAATCCTCAATCCTCAATATTCAATCCTCAATACTCAGTCTACAATCCTCAATCCTCAATCCTCAATCCTCAATCCTCGTTCTTCAATCCTCATTACCCAATCCCCAGTCTTCAGTCCTCAATCCTCAATCCTCAACACTCAATCCTCAATCCTCAATCCTCAATCCTTAATCCTCGATCTTCAATCCTCAATACACGACCTTCAATCCTCAATCCTCAATCCTCAATCCTCAATTCTCAATCCTCAATCGTCAGGCTTCAGTACTGAATACTCAATCTTCAATCCTCAATCCTCAATCCTCATTCCTCAATCCTCAATCCTCAATCCTCAATCCTCAATCCTCAATCATCAATCCTCAATCTTCAATACTCAATCCTCAATCATCAACCCTCAATCCTCAATACTCAATCATCAATCCTCAATCATCAATACTCAATCCTCAATCCTCAATCCTCAATCCTCAATACTCAACCATCAATCCTCAATACTCAACCATCAATCCTCAATTCTCAATACTCAATAGAATATCCTGAATTCTCAGTGTTCAATACTCAAACCTCAATCCTCAACCCTCAGCCCTCATTCTCCATCCTCAATCCTCAGTCCTCAATACTCAATCTTCAATCCCCAATACTGAATCTTCAATCCTCAATCCTCAATCCTCAATCCTCAATCCTCAACCCTCAATCCACAATCCCCAATCCTCAATCCTCAACCTTCAATCCTTAATACTCAATCTTCAATCCTCAATCCTCAATCCTCTATCCTCAATCCTCATTGTTCAATCCTCAATACCCAATCCGCAATTTTCGATCCTCAATCCTCAATCCTCATTCTTCAATCCTCAATACACAATCCACAATCTTCAATCCTCAATCCTCAATCCTCAATTCTCAACCCTCAATCCTCAGTCCTCAGGCCTCAAACCTCAATCCTCAAACCTCAGCCCTCATCCTCAATACTCAATCCTCAATCCTCAATCCTCAATCTTCAATCCTCAATACTCAATCTTCAATAATCAATCCTCAGCTCTCAATCCTCAATACTCAATCCTCAATCGTCAATCCTCAATTCTCAATCCTCAATCTTCAATCCTCAATCCTCAATCCTCCTATCCTCAATCCTCAATCTTCAATCCTCAATCCCCAATCCTCAATCCTCAATCCCCAATCCTCAATCCTCAATCCTCAGTCCTCAAACCTCAATCCTGAATCCTCAATCCTGAATCCTCAATCTTCAGCCCTCAGTCCTCAACAATCAGTTGTCAATCCTCAATCCTCAGTAGAATATTCTCAATTCACAGCTTTCAATACGCAATACTCAATCTGCAATCTTCAAATCTCAATCCTCAACCCTCAATCCTCAATCCTCATTCTTCAATCCTCAATACCCAATCCTCAATCTTCAATACTCAATCCTCAATCCTCAATTCTCAATCTTCAATCCTCAATCCTCAATTCTCAATCCTCAAACCTCAAACCTCAATCCTCAATCCTCAATCTTCAAACCTCAATACCCAATTTTCAATCCTCAATCCTCAATCCTCAATCCTCAATCCTCAATCTTCAATCCTCAATCCTCAACCCTCAATCCTCAATCCTCATTCTTCAATCCTCAATACCCAATCCTCAATCTTCAATACTCAATCCTCAATCCTCAATTCTCAATCTTCAATCCTCAATCCTCAATTCTCAATCCTCAATCCTCAATCCTCAATCTTCAATCCTCATTAATCAATCTCCAATCCCAGATCCTGAATCCCCAATCCTCAATCCTTAATCCTCAACCTTCAATCCTCAATCCCCAGTCCTGAATCTTCAGTCCTCAATGTTCAATTCTCAATCCTCAATCCTCAGTCCTCAATCCTCAATCCTCAATCCTCAAACCTCAATCCTCAACCGTCAGTCCTCGTCCTCAATCCTCAGTCCTCAAACCTCAATCCTGAATCCTCAATCCTGAATCCTCAATCCTGAATCCTCAATCTTCAGCCCTCAGTCCTCCACAATCAGTTGTCAATCCTCAATCCTCAGTAGAATATTCTCAATTCACAGCTTTCAATACGCAATACTCAATCTGCAATCTTCAAATCTCAATCCACAAACATCAATTCTCATCACTAAACCCTGAACGCTCAGTCCACAATCTTCAATACTCAATCCTCAATCCTCAATTCTCAATCTTCAATCCTCAATCCTCAATCCTCAATCCTCAATCCTCATTCTTCAATCCTCAATACCCAATACTCAATCTTCAATCCTCAATCCTCAATCCTCATTTCTCAATCCTCAATCCTCAATCCTCAGTCCTCAATCCTCAATCCTCAACCGTCAATCCTCAATCCCCAACCTTCAATTCTCAATACTCAATATTCAATCCGCAATCCTCAATCCTCAATCTTCAATCTTCAATCCTCAATCCTCAATCCTCAATCCTCAATCCTCAGTCCTCAATCCTCAATCCTTAATACTCAATCCTCAATCCTCAATCCTCAATCCTCAGTAATCAATCCTCAATCTTCAATACTCAATCGTCAATCCTCAGTCCTCAATCCTCAATCCTCAATCCTCGTTCCTCAAACCTCAATCCTCAACCCTCGGTCGTCATCCTGAATTCTCAATTCTCAATTCTCAATCCTCAATCCTCAATCCTCAATCTTCAATCCTCATTAATCAATCTCCAATCCCAGATCCTGAATCCCCAATCCTCAATCCTTAATCCTCTACCTTCAATCCTCAATCCCCAGTACGCAATCTTCAGTCCTCAATGTTCAATTCTCAATCCTCAATCCTCAGTCCTCAATCCTCAATCCTCAATCCTCAAACCTCAATCCTCAACCGTCAGTCCTCGTCCTCAATCCTCAACCATCAGTCCTCAATCCGCAATCTTCAATCCTCAATCCTCAATCTTCAATACTCAATCCTCAATCCTCAATTCTCAATCTTCAATCCTCAATCCTCAACCCTCAATCCTCAATCCTCATTCTTCAATCCTCAATACCCAATCCTCAATCTTCAATCCTCAATCCTCAATCCTCAATTCTCAATCCTCAATTCTCAATCCTCAATCCTCAATCCCCAATCCTCATTCTTCAAACCTCAATCCTCAACCTTCAGTCCTCATCCTCAATTCCCAATTCTCAATCCTCAATCCTCAATCCTCAATCTTCAGTCCTCAATGCTCCATCCTCAATCCTCAATCCTCAGTCCTCAATCCTCAATCCGCAATCCTCAAACCTCAGTCCTCAGCCGTCAGTCCTCGTCCTCAATCCTCAACCCTCAATCCTCAATGCTCAATCTTCAATCATCAATACTCAATCTTCAATCCTCAATCCTCAGTCCTCAATCCTCCATCCTCAATATTCAACACACAACCCTCCACCATCAATCCTCAATACTCAATCATCAATCCTCAATTCTCAATACTCAATAGAATATCCTGAATTCTCATGGTTCAATACTCAATCCACAATATTCAATAATCAAATCTCAATACACAAACATCATTTCTCACCACTCAAACCTGAACGCTCAGTCCTCAACGTTCAATCCTCATTCGTCAGTACTCAATCTTCAATCCTCAATACTGAATCTTCAATCCTCAATCCTCAATCCTCAATCTTCCATCCTCAGTCCCCAATCCTCAATCTTCAATCCTCAATCCTCAATCCTCAATCCTCATTCCTCAATCCACAGTCCTTAGCCCTCAAACCTCAACCCTCAACTCTGAGACCTCATTCTCAATCCTCAATCCTCAATCCTCAATCCTCAATCCTCAATCATCAATCTTCAATCCTCAATACTCAATCGTCAATCATCAATCCTCAATCCTCAATACTCAACCATCAATCTTCAATTCTCAATACTCAGCAGAATATCCTGAAATTTCAGGATTCAATACTCAAACAACAACCCTCAACCCTCAGCCCACATCCTCAATCCTCAATCCTCAATCCTCAATCCTCAATCCACAATATTCAATCCTAAATACTCAATCCTCAATCCTCAATCCTCAATTCTCAATCCTCAATCCTCAATCCTCAGTAATCAATCCACAATCTTCAATACTCAATCGTCAATCCTCAGTCCTCAATCCTCAATCCTCAGTCCTCGTTCCTCAAACCTCAATCCTCAACCCTCAGTCCTCATCCTCAATTCTCCATTCTCAATCCTCAATTCTCAATCCTCAATCTTCAATCGTCATTAATCAATCTACAATCCTAGATCCTGAATCCCCAATCCTCAATCCTTAATCCTGAATATTCAATCCTCAATCCCCGGTCCTCAATCTTCAATCCTCAATTTCAATCCTCAATCATCAATCCTCAGTCCTCAATCCTCAATCCTCAATCCTCAAACCTCAATCCTCAACAGTCAGTCCTCGAACTCAATCATCAACCCTCAATCCTCAATACTCAATCTTCAATCCTCAATACTCGATATTCAATACTCAACCCTCAATCCTCAATCCTCAATCTTCAATCCTCAATCCTCAACCCTCAATCCTCAATCCTCATTCTGCAATCCTCAATACCCAATCCTCAACCTTCAATCCTCAATCCTCAGTAATCAATCCTCAATATTCAATACTCAATCGTCAATCCTCAGTCCTCAATCCTCAAACCTCAATCCTCGATCCTCAAACCTCAATCCTCAACCCTCAGTCGTCATCCTCAATTCTCAATTCTCAATTCTCAATCCTCAATCCTCAATCCTCAATCGTCAATCCTCATTAATCAATCTCCAATCCTAGATCCTGAATCCCCAATCCTCAATCCTTAATCCTCAACCTTCAATCCTCAATCCCCAGTCCTCAATCTTCAGTCCTCAATGTTCAATCATCAATCCTCAATCCTCAGTCCTCAATCCTCTATCCTCAATCCTCAAACCTCAAACCTCAACCGTCAGTCCTCGTCCTCAATCCTCAACCATCAATCCTCAATCCTCAATCTTCAACCTTCAATCCTCAATCATCAATACTCAATCCTCAATCCTCAATTCTCAATCTTCTATCCTCAATCCTCAACCCTCAATCCTCAATCCTCATTCTTCAATCCTCAATACCCAATCCTCAATCTTCAATCCTCAATCCTCAATCCTCAATTCTCAATCCTCAATACTCAATCCTCAATCCTCAATCCCCAATCCTCATTCTTCAAACCTCAATCCTCAACCTACAGTCCTCATCCTCAATTCTCAATTCTCAATCCTCAATCCTCAATCCTCAATATTCAATCCTCAATGATCAATCTCCCATCCTAGATCCTCAATCGCCAATCGTCAATCCTTAATCCTGAATCCTCAATCCTCGATCCCCAGTCCTCAACCTTCAATCCTCAATGCTCCATCCTCAATCCTCAATCCACAGTCCTCATTTCTCAATCCTCAATCATCAATCCTCAGTCCTCAATCCTCAATCCTCAATCCTCAACCGTCAGTCCTCGTCCTCAATCCTCAACCCTCAATCCTCAATCCTCAATCTTCAATCCTCAATACTCAATATTCAATCGTCAATCCTCAATCCTCAATCTTCAATCTTCAATCTTCAATCCTCAATCCTCAATCCTCAATCCTCAATCCTCAATCTTCAATCCTCAATCCCCAATCCTCAATCCTCAATCCTTAATCCTCAATCCTCAATCCTCAGTCCTCAAACATCAATCCTGAATCCTCAATCCTGAATCCTCAATCTTCAGCCCTCAGTCCTCAACAATCAGTTGTCAATCCTCAATCCTCAGTAGAATATTCTCAATTCACAGCTTTCAATACGCAATACTCAATCTGCAATCTTCAAATCTCAATCCACAAACATCAATTCTCATCACTCAACCCTGAACGCTCAGTCCTCAATGTTCAACTCTCAATCCTCAATTCTCAATCTTCAATCCTCAATACTGAATCCTCAATCCTCAATCCTCAATCCTCAACCCTCAATCCTCAATCCTCAATCCTCAATCCTCAGTAATCAATCCTCAATCTTCAATACTCAATCGTCAATCCTCAGTCCTCAATCCTCAATCCTCAATCCTCGTTCCTCAAACCTCAAATCTCAATCCTCAATCCTCAATCTTCAACCCTCAATACTCAATATTCAATCCTCAATCCTCAATCCTCAATCCTCAATCCTCAATCTTCAACCTTCAATCCTCAATACTCAATATTCAATCCGCAATCCTCAATCCTCAATCTTCAATCTTCAATCCTCAATCCTCAATCCTCAATCCTCAATCCTCAATCCTCAATCCTCAATCCTCAATCCTCAATCCGTAATCCTCAATCCTCAATCCTCAATCCTCAATCCTCAGTAATCAATCCTCAATCTTCAATACTCAATCGCCAATCCTCAGTCCTCAATCCTCAATCCTCAATCCTCGTTCCTCAAACCTCAATCCTCAACCCTCGGTCGTCATCCTTAATTCTCAATTCTCAATTCTCAATTCTCAATCCTCAATCCTCAATCCTCAATCTTCAATCCTCATTAATCAATCTCCAATCTCAGATCCTGAATCCCCAATCCTCAATCCTTAATCCTCAACCTTCAATCCTCAATCCCCAGTCCTCAATCTTCAGTCCTCAATGTTCAATTCTCAATCCTCAATCCTCAGTCCTCATTCCTCAATCCTCAATCCCCAAACCTCGATCCTCAACCGTCAGTCCTCGTCCTCAATCCTCAACCATCAATCCTCAATCCGCAATCTTCAATCCTCAATCCTCAATCTTCAATACTCAATCCTCAATCCTCAATTCTCAATCTTCAATCCTCAATCCTCAACCCCCAATCCTCAATCCTCATTCTTCAATCCTCAATACCCAATCCTCAATCTTCAATCCTCAATCCTCAATCCTCAATTCTCAATCCTCAATCCTCAATCCTCAATCCTCAATCACCAATCCTCATTCTTCAAACCTCAATCCTCAACCTTCAGTCCTCATCCTCAATTCCCAATTCTCAATCTTCAATCCTCAATCCTCAACCTTCAATCCTCAATGCTCCATCCTCAATCCTCAATCCTCAGTCCTCAATCCTCAATCTTCAATCCTCAATACTCAATCCTCAATCCTCAAACCTCTATCCTCAATGTTCAATCCGCAATACCCAATCCTCAATCGTCAATCATCAATCCCCAATCCTCAATCTTCAATCCTCAATCCTCAATCCTCAATCCTCAATCCTCAATTCTCAATTCTCAATCCTCAATCCCCAATCCTCAATCTTCAATCCTCATTAATCAATCTCCAATCCTAGATCCTGAATCCCCAATCCTCAATCCTTAATCCTCAGCATTCAATCCACAATCCCCAGTCCTCAATCTTCAATCCTCAATGTTCAATCCTCAATCCTCAGTCATCAATCCTCAATCCTCAATCCTCAAACCTCAATCCTCAACCGTCAGTCCTCGTCCTCAATCCTCAACCCTCAATCCTCAATCCTCAATCTTCAATCCTCAATACTCAATTTTCAATCCTCAATCCTCAATCCTCAATCCTCAATCTTCAATCCTCAATCCTCAACCCTCAATCCTCAATCCTCATTCTTCAATCCTCAATACCCAATCCTCAATTTTCAATACTCAGCCTTCAATCCTCAATTCTCAATCTTCAATCCTCAAACCCCAATCCTCAATCCTCAATCCTCATTCTTCAATCCTCAATACCCAATCCTCAGTCTTCAATCCTCAATCCACAATCCTCAATTCTCAATCCTCAATCCTCAATCCTCAATCCTCAATCCCCAATCCTCATTCTTCAAACATCAATCCTCAACCCTCACTCCTCATGCTCAATTCTCAATTCTCAATCCTCAATCCCCAATGATCAATCTTCAATCATCAATACTCAATCTTCAATCCTCAATCCTCAATCCTCAATCCTCAATCCTCCATCCTCAATATTCAACACACAACCCTCAACCATCAATCCTCAATACTCAATCATCAATCCTCAATTCTCAATACTCAATAGAATATCCTGAATTCTCATGGTTCAATACTCAATCCACAATATTCAATAATCAAATCTCAATCCACAAACATCAATTCTCATCACTCAACCCTGAACGCTCAGTCCTCAACGTTCAATCCTCATTCCTCAATTCTCAATCTTCAATCCTCAATACTGAACCTTCAATCCTCAATCTTCAACCCTCAATCCTCAATCCTCGATCCTCAAACCTCAATCCTCAACCCTCAGTCGTCATCCTCAATTCTCAATTCTCAATTCTCAATCCTCAATCCTCAATCCTCAATCTTCAATCCTCATTAATCAATCTCCAATCCTAGATCCTGAATCCCCAATCCTCAATCCTTAATCCTCAACCTTCAATCCTCAATCCCCAGTCCTCAATCTTCAGTCCCCAATGTTCAATCATCAATCCTCAATCCTCAGTCCTCAATCCTCATTCCTCAATCCTCAAACCTCAAACCTCAACCGTCAGTCCTCGTCCTCAATCCTCAACCATCAATCCTCAATCCTCAATCTTCAATCCCCAATCCTCAATCATCAATACTCAATCCTCAATCCTCAATTCTCAATCTTCTATCCTCAATCCTCAACCCTCAATCCTCAATCCTCATTCTTCAATCCTCAATACTCAATCCTCAATCTTCAATCCACAATCCTCAATCCTCAATTCTCAATCCTCAATCCTCAATCCTCAATCCTCAATCCCCAATCCTCATTCTTCAAACCTCAATCCTCAATCCTCAATCCTCAATCCTCAATACTCAACCATCAATCCTCAATTCTCAATACTCAATAGAATATCCTGAATTCTCAGGGTTCAATACTCAAACCTCAATCCTCAACCCTCAGCCCTCATTCTCCATCCTCAATCCTCAATCCTCAATCCTCAATCTTCAATCCCCAATACTGAATCTTCAATCCTCAATCCTCAATCCTCAATCCTCAACCCTCAATCCACAATCCCCAATCATCAATCCTCAATCTTCAATCCTTAATACTCAATATTCAATCCTCAATCCTCAATCCTCTATCCTCAATCCTCATTGTTCAATCCTCAATACCCAATCCGCAGTTTTCGATCCTCAATCCTCAATCCTCATTCTTCAATCCTCAATACCCAATTCACAATCTTCAATCCTCAATCCTCAATCCTCAATCCTCAATACTCAACCATCAATCCTCAATTCTCAATACTCAATAGAATATCCTGAATTCTCAGGGTTCAATACTCAAACCTCAATCCTCAACCCGCAGCCCTCATTCTCCATCCTCAATCCTCAATCCTCAATCCTCAATCTTCAATCCCCAATACTGAATCTTCAATCCTCAATCCTCAATCCTCAATCCTCAATCCTCAACCCTCAATCCACAATCCCCAATCCTCAATCCTCAATCCTTAATCCTCAACCTTCAATCCTCAATCCCCAGTCCTCAATCTTCAGTCCTCAATGTTCAATCATCAATCCTCAATCCTCAGTCCTCAATCCTCATTCCTCAATCCTCAAACCTCAAACCTCAACCGTCAGTCCTCGTCCTCAATCCTCAACCATCAATCCTCAATCCTCAATCTTCAATCCCCAATCCTCAATCATCAATACTCAATCCTCAATCCTCAATTCTCAATCTTCTATCCTCAATCCTCAACCCTCAGTCCTCAATCCTCATTCTTCAATCCTCAATACTCAATCCTCAATCTTCAATCCTCAATCCTCAATCCTCAATTCTCAATCCTCAATCCTCAATCCTCAATCCTCAATCCCCAATCTTCATTCTTCAAACCTCAATCCTCAACCTTCAGTCCTCATCCTCAATTCTCAATCCTCAATCCTCATTCTTCAATCCTCAATACCCAATCCTCAACCTTCAATCCTCAATCCTCAGTAATCAATCCTCAATCTTCAATACTCAATCGTCAATCCTCAGTCCTCAATCCTCAATCCTCAATCCTCGATCCTCAAACCTCAATCCTCAACACTCAGTCGTCATCCTCAATTCTCAATTCTCAATTCTCAATCCTCAATCCTCAATCCTCAATCTTCAATCCTCATTAATCAATCTCCAATCCTAGATCCTGAATCCCCAATCCTCAATCCTTAATCCTCAACCTTCAATCCTCAATCCCCAGTCCTCAATCTTCAGTCCTCAATGTTCAATCATCAATCCTCAATCCTCAGTTCTCAATCCTCTATCCTCAATCCTCAAACCTCAAACCTCAACCGTCAGTCCTCGTCCTCAATCCTCAACCATCAATCCTCAATACTCAATCCTCAATCCTCAATCCTCAATCATCAATACTCAATCCTCAATCATCTTTTCTCAATCCTCATTCCTCAATCCTCAATCCTCAATCCTCAATCCTCAATCATCAATCCTCAATCATCAATCCTCAATCTTCAATCCTCAATCCTCAATCCTCAATTCTCAATCCTCAATCCTCAATCCTCAATCCTCAATCCCCAATCCTCATTCTTCAAACCTCAATCCTCAACCTTCGGTCCTCATCCTCAATTCTCAATCCTCAATCCTCATTCTTCAATCCTCAATACCCAATCCTCAACCTTCAATCCTCAATCCTCAGTAATCAATCCTCAATCTTCAATACTCAATCGTCAATCCTCAGTCCTCAATCCTCAATCCTCAATCCTCGATCCTCAAACCTCAATCCTCAACCCTCAGTCGTCAACCTCAATTCTCAATTCTCAATTCTCAATCCTCAATCCTCAATCCTCAATCTTCAATCCTCATTAATCAATCTCCAATCCTAGATCCTGAATCCCCAATCCTCAATCCTTAATCCTCAACCTTCAATCCTCAATCCCCAGTCCTCAATCTTCAGTCCTCAATGTTCAATCATCAATCCTCAATCCTCAATTCTCAATCCTCAATCCTCAATCCTCAATCCTCAATCCCCAATTCTCATTCTTCAAACATCAATCCTCAACCCTCACTCCTCATGCTCAATTCTCAATTCTCAATCCTCAATCCCGAATGCTCAATCTTCAATCATCAATACTCAATCTTCAATCCTCAATCCTCAATCCTCAATCCTCAATCCTCCATCCTCAATATTCAACACACAACCCTCAACCATCAATCCTCAATACTCAATCATCAATCCTCAATTCTCAATACTCAATAGAATATCCTGAATTCTCATGGTTCAATACTCAATCCACAATATTCAATAATCAAATCTCAATCCACAAACATCAATTCTCATCACTCAACCCTGAACGCTCAGTCCTCAACGTTCAATCCTCATTCCTCAATTCTCAATCTTCAATCCTCAATACTGAACCTTCAATCCTCAATCTTCAACCCTCAATCCTCAATCCTCAATCCTCAATCCTCAATCCACAGTCCTTAGCCCTCAAACCTCAACCCTAAACTCTCAGAACTCATCCTCAATCCTCAATTCTCAATCCTCAATCCTCAATCCTCAATCTTCAATCCTCAATACCTAATCTTCGATCCTCAATCCTCAATCCTCAATCCTCATTCCACAGTCCTTAGACCTCAAACCTCAAGTCTCAACTCTCAGAACTCATCCTCAATCCTCAATCCTCAATCCTCAATCCGCAATCCTCAATCTTCAATCCTCAATACTCAATCTTCAATCCTCAATCCTCAATCCTCAATCCTCAATCCACAGTCCTTAGCCCTCAAACCTCAACCCTCAACTCTCAGAACTCATCCTCAATCCTCAATGCTCAATCGTCAATCCTCAATCCTCAATCCTCAGTCTTCAATCCTCAATCCTCAATCCTCAATCCTCAATCCTCAATCTTCAATCCTCAATACTCAATCCTCAATCCTCAATCCTCAATCCTCAATGTTCAATCCGCAATACCCAACCCTCAATCGTCAATCCTCAATCCCCAATCCTCAATCTTCAATCCTCAATCCTCAATCCTCAATCCTCAATCTTCAATCCTCAATCCTCAACCCTCAATCCTCAATCCTCATTCTTCAATCCTCAATACCCAATCCTCAATCCTCAATCCTCAATCCTCAATCCTCAGTAATGAATCCTCAATCTTCAATACTCAATCGTCAATCCTCAGTCCTCAATCCTCAATCCTCAATCCTCGATCCTCAAACCTCAATCCTCAACCCTCAGTCGTCATCCTCAATTCTCAATTCTCAATTCTCAATCCTCAATCCTCAATCCTCAATCTTCAATCCTCATTAATCAATCTCCAATCCTAGATACTGAATCCCCAATCCTCAATCCTTAATCCTCAACCTTCAATCCTCAATCCCCAGTCCTCAATCTTCAGTCCTCAATGTTCAATCATCAATCCTCAATCCTCAGTCCTCAATCCTCATTCCTCAATCCTCAAACCTCAAACCTCAACCGTCAGTCCTCGTCCTCAATCCTCAACCATCAATCCTCAATCCTCAATCTTCAATCCCCAATCCTCAATCATCAATACTCAATCCTCAATCCTCAATTCTCAATCTTCTATCCTCAATCCTCAACCCTCAATCCTCAATCCTCATTCTTCAATCCTCAATACTCAATCCTCAATCTTCAATCCACAATCCTCAATCCTCAATTCTCAATCCTCAATCCTCAATCCTCAATCCTCAATCCCCAATCCTCATTCTTCAAACCTCAATCCTCAACCTTCAGTCCTCATTCTCAATTCTCAATCCTCAATCCTCATTCTTCAATCCTCAATACCCAATCCTCAACCTTCAATCCTCAATCCGCAGTAATCAATCCTCAATCTTCAATACTCAATCGTCAATCCTCAGTCCTCAATCCTCAATCCTCAATCCTCGATCCTCAAACCTCAATCCTCAACCCTCAGTCGTCATCCTCAATTCTCAATTCTCAATTCTCAATCCTCAATCCTCAATCCTCAATCTTCAATCCTCATTAATCAATCTCCAATCCTAGATCCTGAATCCCCAATCCTCAATCCTTAATCCTCAACCTTCAATCCTCAATCCCCAGTCCTCAATCTTCAGTCCTCAGTGTTCAATCATCAATCCTCAATCCTCAGTTCTCAATCCTCTATCCTCAATCCTCAAACCTCAAACCTCAACCGTCAGTCCTCGTCCTCAATCCTCAACCATCAATCCTCAATACTCAATCTTCAATCCTCAATCCTCAATCATCAATACTCAATCCTCAATCCTCTTTTCTCAATCCTCATTCCTCAATCCTCAATCCTCAATCCTCAATCCTCAATCATCAATCCTCAATCTTCAATACTCAATCATCAATCATCAACCCTCAATCCTCAATACTCAATCATCAATCCTCAATCATCAATACTCAATCCTCAATCCTCAATCCTCAATCCTCAATACTCAACCATCAATCCTCAATTCTCAATACTCAATAGAATATCCTGAATTCTCAGGGTTCAATACTCAAACCTCAATCCCCGACCCTCAGCCCTCATTCTCCATCCTCAATCCTCAATCCTCAATCCTCAATCTTCAATCCCCAATACTGAATCTTCAATCCTCAATCCTCAATCCTCAATCCTCAATCCTCAATCCTCAACCCTCAATCCACAATCCCCAATCATCAATCCTCAATCTTCAATCCTTAATACTCAATATTCAATCCTCAATCCTCAATCCTCTATCCTCAATCCTCATTGTTCAATCCTCAATACCCAATCCGCAGTTTTCGATCCTCAATCCTCAATCCTCAATCTTCAATCCTCAATACCCAATCCACAATCTTCAATCCTCAATCCTCAATCCTCAATCCTCAATACTCAACCATCAATCCTCAATTCTCAATACTCAATAGAATATCCTGAATTCTCAGGGTTCAATACTCAAACCTCAATCCTCAACCCGCAGCCCTCATTCTCCATCCTCAATCCTCAATCCTCAATCCTCAATCTTCAATCCCCAATACTGAATCTTCAATCCTCAATCCTCAATCCTCAATCCTCAATCCTCAACCCTCAATCCACAATCCCCAATCCTCAATCCTCAATCTTCAATCCTTAATACTCAATCTTCAATCCTCAATCCTCAATCCTCTATCCTCAATCCTCATTGTTCAATCCTCAATACCCAATCCGCAGTTTTCGATCCTCAATCCTCAATCCTCATTCTTCAATCCTCAATACCCAATCCACAATCTTCAATCCTCAATCCTCAATCCTCAATTCTCAACCCTCAATCCTCAGTCCTCAGGCCTCAAACCTCAATCCTCAAACCTCAGCCCTCATCCTCAATACTCAATCCTCAATCCTCAATCCTCAATCTTCAATCCTCAATACTCAATCTTCAATAATCAATCCTCAGCTCTCAATCCTCAATACTCAATCCTCAATCGTCAATCCTCAATCCTCAATCCTCAATCTTCAATCGTCAATCCTCAAACCTCAATCCTCCACCCTCAAACTTCAATCCTCAATACTCAATCCTCAATCCTCAATCCTCAATCCTCAATCCTCAATCCTCAGTCCTCAAACCTCAATCCTGAATCCTCAATCCTGAATCCTCAATCTTCAGCCCTCAGTCCTCAACAATCAGTTGTCAATCCTCAATCCTCAGTAGAATATTCTCAATTCACAGCTTTCAATACGCAATACTCAATCTGCAATCTTCAAATCTCAATCCACAAACATCAATTCTCATCACTCAACCCTGAACGCTCAGTCCTCAATGTTCAACTCTCAATCCTCAATTCTCAATCTTCAATCCTCAATACTGAATCCTCAATCCTCAATCCTCAATCCTCAACCCTCAATCCTCAATCCTCAATCCTCAAGCCTCAGTAATCAATCCTCAATCTTCAATACTCAATCGTCAATCCTCAGTCCTCAATCCTCAATCCTCAATCCTCGTTCCTCAAACCTCAAATCTCAATCCTCAATCCTCAATCTTCAACCCTCAATACTCAATATTCAATCCGCAATCGTCAATCCTCAATCTTCTATCTTCAATCCTCAATCCTCAATCCTCAATCCTCAATCCTCGTTCCTCAAACCTCAATCCTCAACCCTCGGTCGTCATCCTTAATTCTCAATTCTCAATTCTCAATCCTCAATCCTCAATCCTCAATCTTCAATCCTCATTAATCAATCTCCAATCTCAGATCCTGAATCCCCAATCCTCAATCCTTAATCCTCAACCTTCAATCCTCAATCCCCAGTCCTCAATCTTCAGTCCTCAATGTTCAATTCTCAATCCTCAATCCTCAGTCCTCATTCCTCAATCCTCAATCCCCAAACCTCGATCCTCAACCGTCAGTCCTCGTCCTCAATCCTCAACCATCAATCCTCAATCCGCAATCTTCAATCCTCAATCCTCAATCTTCAATACTCAATCCTCAATCCTCAATTCTCAATCTTCAATCCTCAATCCTCAACCCCCAATCCTCAATCCTCATTCTTCAATCCTCAATACCCAATCCTCAATCTTCAATCCTCAATCCTCAATCCTCAATTCTCAATCCTCAATCCTCAATCCTCAATCCTCAATCACCAATCCTCATTCTTCAAACCTCAATCCTCAACCTTCAGTCCTCATCCTCAATTCCCAATTCTCAATCTTCAATCCTCAATCCTCAACCTTCAATCCTCAATGCTCCATCCTTAATCCTCAATCCTCAGTCCTCAATCCTCAATCTTCAATCCTCAATACTCAATCCTCAATCCTCAAACCTCTATCCTCAATGTTCAATCCGCAATACCCAATCCTCAATCGTCAATCCTCAATCCCCAATCCTCAATCTTCAATCCTCAATCCTCAATCCTCAATCCTCAATCCTCAATTCTCAATTCTCAATCCTCAATCCCCAATCCTCAATCTTCAATCCTCATTAATCAATCTCCAATCCTAGATCCTGAATCCCCAATCCTCAATCCTTAATCCTCAGCATTCAATCCTCAATCCCCAGTCCTCAATCTTCAATCCTCAATGTTCAATCCTCAATCCTCAGTCATCAATCCTCAATCCTCAATCCTCAAACCTCAATCCTCAACCGTCAGTCCTCGTCCTCAATCCTCAACCCTCAATCCTCAATCCTCAATCTTCAATCCTCAATACTCAATTTTCAATCCTCAATCCTCAATCCTCAATCCTCAATCTTCAATCCTCAATCCTCAACCCTCAATCCTCAATCCTCATTCTTCAATCCTCAATACCCAATCCTCAATTTTCAATACTCAGCCTTCAATCCTCAATTCTCAATCTTCAATCCTCAAACCCCAATCCTCAATCCTCAATCCTCATTCTTCAATCCTCAATACCCAATCCTCAGTCTTCAATCCTCAATCCACAATCCTCAATTCTCAATCCTCAATCCTCAATCCTCAATCCTCAATCCTCAATCCCCAATCCTCATACTTCAAACATCAATCCTCAACCCTCACTCCTCATGCTCAATTCTCAATTCTCAATCCTCAATCCCCAATGCTCAATCTTCAATCATCAATACTCAATCTTCAATCCTCAATCCTCAATCCTCAATCCTCAATCCTCCATCCTCAATATTCAACACACAACCCTCAACCATCAATCCTCAATACTCAATCATCAATCCTCAATTCTCAATACTCAATAGAATATCCTGAATTCCCATGGTTCAATACTCAATCCACAATATTCAATAATCAAATCTCAATCCACAAACATCAATTCTCATCACTCAACCCTGAACGCTCAGTCCTCAACGTTCAATCCTCATTCCTCAATTCTCAATCTTCAATCCTCAATTCTGAACCTTCAATCCTCAATCTTCAACCCTCAATCCTCAATCCTCAATCCTCAATCCTCAATCCACAGTCCTTAGCCCTCAAACCTCAACCCTAAACTCTCAGAACTCATCCTCAATCCTCAATTCTCAATCCTCAATCCTCAATCCTCAATCTTCAATCCTCAATACCTAATCATCGATCCTCAATCCTCAATCCTCAATCCTCATTCCACAGTCCTTAGACCTCAAACCTCAACCCTCAACTCTCAGAACTCATCCTCAATTCTCAATCCTCAATCCTCAATCCGCAATCCTCAATCTTCAATCCTCAATACTCAATCTTCAATCCTCAATCCTCAATCCTCAATCCTCAATCCACAGTCCTTAGCCCTCAAACCTCAACCCTCAACTCTCAGAACTCATCCTCAATCCTCAATCCTCAATCGTCAATCCTCAATCCTCAATCCTCAATCTTCAATCCTCAATCCTCAATCCTCAATCCTCAATCCTCAATCTTCAATCCTCAATACTCAATCCTCAATCCTCAATCCTCAATCCTCAATGTTCAATCCGCAATACCCAATCCTCAATCGTCAATCCTCAATCCCCAATCCTCAATCTTCAACCCTCAATCCTCAATCCTCAATCCTCGATCCTCAAACCTCAATCCTCAACCCTCAATCCTCAATCCTCGATCCTCAATACTCAATCATCAATCCTCAATCATCAATCCTCAATCTTCAATCCTCAATCCTCAATCCTCAATTCTCAATCCTCAATCCTCAATCCTCAATCCTCAATCCCCAATCCTCATTCTTCAAACCTCAATCCTCAACCTTCGGTCCTCATCCTCAATTCTCAATCCTCAATCCTCATTCTTCAATCCTCAATACCCAATCCTCAACCTTCAATCCTCAATCCTCAGTAATCAATCCTCAATCTTCAATACTCAATCGTCAATCCTCAGTCCTCAATCCTCAATCCTCAATCCTCGATCCTCAAACCTCAATCCTCAACCCTCAGTCGTCAACCTCAATTCTCAATTCTCAATTCGCAATCCTCAATCCTCAATCCTCAATCTTCAATCCTCATTAATCAATCTCCAATCCTAGATCCTGAATCCCCAATCCTCAATCCTTAATCCTCAACCTTCAATCCTCAATCCCCAGTCCTCAATCTTCAGTCCTCAATGTTCAATCATCAATCCTCAATCCTCAATTCTCAATCCTCAATCCTCAATCCTCAATCCTCAATCCTCAATCCCCAATTCTCATTCTTCAAACATCAATCCTCAACCCTCACTCCTCATGCTCAATTCTCAATTCTCAATCCTCAATCCCGAATGCTCAATCTTCAATCATCAATACTCAATCTTCAATCCTCAATCCTCAATCCTCAATCCTCAATCCTCCATCCTCAATATTCAACACACAACCCTCAACCATCAATCCTCAATACTCAATCATCAATCCTCAATTCTCAATACTCAATAGAATATCCTGAATTCTCATGGTTCAATACTCAATCCACAATATTCAATAATCAAATCTCAATCCACAAACATCAATTCTCATCACTCAACCCTGAACGCTCAGTCCGCAACGTTCAATCCTCATTCCTCAATTCTCAATCTTCAATCCTCAATACTGAACCTTCAATCCTCAATCTTCAACCCTCAATCCTCAATCCTCAATCCTCAATCCTCAATCCACAGTCCTTAGCCCTCAAACCTCAACCCTAAACTCTCAGAACTCATCCTCAATCCTCAATTCTCAATCCTCAATCCTCAATCCTCAATCTTCAATCCTCAATACCTAATCTTCGATCCTCAATCCTCAATCCTCAATCCTCATTCCACAGTCCTTAGACCTCAAACCTCAAGTCTCAACTCTCAGAACTCATCCTCAATCCTCAATCCTCAATCCTCAATCCGCAATCCTCAATCTTCAATCCTCAATACTCAATCTTCAATCCTCAATCCTCAATCCTCAATCCTCAATCCACAGTCCTTAGCCCTCAAACCTCAACCCTCAACTCTCAGAACTCATCCTCAATCCTCAATCCTCAATCGTCAATCCTCAATCCTCAATCCTCAGTCTTCAATCCTCAATCCTCAATCCTCAATCCTCAATCCTCAATCTTCAATCCTCAATACTCAATCCTCAATCCTCAATCCTCAATCCTCAATGTTCAATCCGCAATACCCAACCCTCAATCGTCAATCCTCAATCCCCAATCCTCAATCTTCAATCCTCAATCCTCAATCCTCAATCCTCAATCTTCAATCCTCAATCCTCAACCCTCAATCCTCAATCCTCATTCTTCAATCCTCAATACCCAATCCTCAATCCTCAATCCTCAATCCTCAATCCTCAGTAATGAATCCTCAATCTTCAATACTCAATCGTCAATCCTCAGTCCTCAATCCTCAATCCTCAATCCTCGATCCTCAAACCTCAATCCTCAACCCTCAGTCGTCATCCTCAATTCTCAATTCTCAATTCTCAATCCTCAATCCTCAATCCTCAATCTTCAATCCTCATTAATCAATCTCCAATCCTAGATACTGAATCCCCAATCCTCAATCCTTAATCCTCAACCTTCAATCCTCAATCCCCAGTCCTCAATCTTCAGTCCTCAATGTTCAATCATCAATCCTCAATCCTCAGTCCTCAATCCTCATTCCTCAATCCTCAAACCTCAAACCTCAACCGTCAGTCCTCGTCCTCAATCCTCAACCATCAATCCTCAATCCTCAATCTTCAATCCCCAATCCTCAATCATCAATACTCAATCCTCAATCCTCAATTCTCAATCTTCTATCCTCAATCCTCAACCCTCAATCCTCAATCCTCATTCTTCAATCCTCAATACTCAATCCTCAATCTTCAATCCACAATCCTCAATCCTCAATTCTCAATCCTCAATCCTCAATCCTCAATCCTCAATCCCCAATCCTCATTCTTCAAACCTCAATCCTCAACCTTCAGTCCTCATTCTCAATTCTCAATCCTCAATCCTCATTCTTCAATCCTCAATACCCAATCCTCAACCTTCAATCCTCAATCCGCAGTAATCAATCCTCAATCTTCAATACTCAATCGTCAATCCTCAGTCCTCAATCCTCAATCCTCAATCCTCGATCCTCAAACCTCAATCCTCAACCCTCAGTCGTCATCCTCAATTCTCAATTCTCAATTCTCAATCCTCAATCCTCAATCCTCAATCTTCAATCCTCATTAATCAATCTCCAATCCTAGATCCTGAATCCCCAATCCTCAATCCTTAATCCTCAACCTTCAATCCTCAATCCCCAGTCCTCAATCTTCAGTCCTCAGTGTTCAATCATCAATCCTCAATCCTCAGTTCTCAATCCTCTATCCTCAATCCTCAAACCTCAAACCTCAACCGTCAGTCCTCGTCCTCAATCCTCAACCATCAATCCTCAATACTCAATCTTCAATCCTCAATCCTCAATCATCAATACTCAATCCTCAATCCTCTTTTCTCAATCCTCATTCCTCAATCCTCAATCCTCAATCCTCAATCCTCAATCATCAATCCTCAATCTTCAATACTCAATCATCAATCATCAACCCTCAATCCTCAATACTCAATCATCAATCCTCAATCATCAATACTCAATCCTCAATCCTCAATCCTCAATCCTCAATACTCAACCATCAATCCTCAATTCTCAATACTCAATAGAATATCCTGAATTCTCAGGGTTCAATACTCAAACCTCAATCCCCGACCCTCAGCCCTCATTCTCCATCCTCAATCCTCAATCCTCAATCCTCAATCTTCAATCCCCAATACTGAATCTTCAATCCTCAATCCTCAATCCTCAATCCTCAATCCTCAATCCTCAACCCTCAATCCACAATCCCCAATCATCAATCCTCAATCTTCAATCCTTAATACTCAATATTCAATCCTCAATCCTCAATCCTCTATCCTCAATCCTCATTGTTCAATCCTCAATACCCAATCCGCAGTTTTCGATCCTCAATCCTCAATCCTCATTCTTCAATCCTCAATACCCAATCCACAATCTTCAATCCTCAATCCTCAATCCTCAATTCTCAACCCTCAATCCTCAGTCCTCAGGCCTCAAACCTCAATCCTCAAACCTCAGCCCTCATCCTCAATACTCAATCCTCAATCCTCAATCCTCAATCTTCAATCCTCAATACTCAATCTTCAATAATCAATCCTCAGCTCTCAATCCTCAATACTCAATCCTCAATCGTCAATCCTCAATCCTCAATCCTCAATCTTCAATCGTCAATCCTCAAACCTCAATCCTCCACCCTCAAACTTCAATCCTCAATACTCAATCCTCAATCCTCAATCCTCAATCCTCAATCCTCAATCCTCAGTCCTCAAACCTCAATCCTGAATCCTCAATCCTGAATCCTCAATCTTCAGCCCTCAGTCCTCAACAATCAGTTGTCAATCCTCAATCCTCAGTAGAATATTCTCAATTCACAGCTTTCAATACGCAATACTCAATCTGCAATCTTCAAATCTCAATCCACAAACATCAATTCTCATCACTCAACCCTGAACGCTCAGTCCTCAATGTTCAACTCTCAATCCTCAATTCTCAATCTTCAATCCTCAATACTGAATCCTCAATCCTCAATCCTCAATCCTCAACCCTCAATCCTCAATCCTCAATCCTCAAGCCTCAGTAATCAATCCTCAATCTTCAATACTCAATCGTCAATCCTCAGTCCTCAATCCTCAATCCTCAATCCTCGTTCCTCAAACCTCAAATCTCAATCCTCAATCCTCAATCTTCAACCCTCAATACTCAATATTCAATCCGCAATCGTCAATCCTCAATCTTCTATCTTCAATCCTCAATCCTCAATCCTCAATCCTCAATCCTCGTTCCTCAAACCTCAATCCTCAACCCTCGGTCGTCATCCTTAATTCTCAATTCTCAATTCTCAATCCTCAATCCTCAATCCTCAATCTTCAATCCTCATTAATCAATCTCCAATCTCAGATCCTGAATCCCCAATCCTCAATCCTTAATCCTCAACCTTCAATCCTCAATCCCCAGTCCTCAATCTTCAGTCCTCAATGTTCAATTCTCAATCCTCAATCCTCAGTCCCCATTCCTCAATCCTCAATCCCCAAACCTCGATCCTCAACCGTCAGTCCTCGTCCTCAATCCTCAACCATCAATCCTCAATCCGCAATCTTCAATCCTCAATCCTCAATCTTCAATACTCAATCCTCAATCCTCAATTCTCAATCTTCAATCCTCAATCCTCAACCCCCAATCCTCAATCCTCATTCTTCAATCCTCAATACCCAATCCTCAATCTTCAATCCTCAATCCTCAATCCTCAATTCTCAATCCTCAATCCTCAATCCTCAATCCTCAATCACCAATCCTCATTCTTCAAACCTCAATCCTCAACCTTCAGTCCTCATCCTCAATTCCCAATTCTCAATCTCCAATCCTCAATCCTCAACCTTCAATCCTCAATGCTCCATCCTTAATCCTCAATCCTCAGTCCTCAATCCTCAATCTTCAATCCTCAATACTCAATCCTCAATCCTCAAACCTCTATCCTCAATGTTCAATCCGCAATACCCAATCCTCAATCGTCAATCCTCAATCCCCAATCCTCAATCTTCAATCCTCAATCCTCAATCCTCAATCCTCAATCCTCAATTCTCAATTCTCAATCCTCAATCCCCAATCCTCAATCTTCAATCCTCATTAATCAATCTCCAATCCTAGATCCTGAATCCCCAATCCTCAATCCTTAATCCTCAGCATTCAATCCTCAATCCCCAGTCCTCAATCTTCAATCCTCAATGTTCAATCCTCAATCCTCAGTCATCAATCCTCAATCCTCAATCCTCAAACCTCAATCCTCAACCGTCAGTCCTCGTCCTCAATCCTCAACCCTCAATCCTCAATCCTCAATCTTCAATCCTCAATACTCAATTTTCAATCCTCAATCCTCAATCCTCAATCCTCAATCTTCAATCCTCAATCCTCAACCCTCAATCCTCAATCCTCATTCTTCAATCCTCAATACCCAATCCTCAATTTTCAATACTCAGCCTTCAATCCTCAATTCTCAATCTTCAATCCTCAAACCCCAATCCTCAATCCTCAATCCTCATCCTTCAATCCTCAATACCCAATCCTCAGTCTTCAATCCTCAATCCACAATCCTCAATTCTCAATCCTCAATCCTCAATCCTCAATCCTCAATCCTCAATCCCCAATCCTCATACTTCAAACATCAATCCTCAACCCTCACTCCTCATGCTCAATTCTCAATTCTCAATCCTCAATCCCCAATGCTCAATCTTCAATCATCAATACTCAATCTTCAATCCTCAATCCTCAATCCTCAATCCTCAATCCTCCATCCTCAATATTCAACACACAACCCTCAACCATCAATCCTCAATACTCAATCATCAATCCTCAATTCTCAATACTCAATAGAATATCCTGAATTCCCATGGTTCAATACTCAATCCACAATATTCAATAATCAAATCTCAATCCACAAACATCAATTCTCATCACTCAACCCTGAACGCTCAGTCCTCAACGTTCAATCCTCATTCCTCAATTCTCAATCTTCAATCCTCAATACTGAACCTTCAATCCTCAATCTTCAACCCTCAATCCTCAATCCTCAATCCTCAATCCTCAATCCACAGTCCTTAGCCCTCAAACCTCAACCCTAAACTCTCAGAACTCATCCTCAATCCTCAATTCTCAATCCTCAATCCTCAATCCTCAATCTTCAATCCTCAATACCTAATCTTCGATCCTCAATCCTCAATCCTCAGTCCTCATTCCACAGTCCTTAGACCTCAAACCTCAACCCTCAACTCTCAGAACTCATCCTCAATTCTCAATCCTCAATCCTCAATCCGCAATCCTCAATCTTCAATCCTCAATACTCAATCTTCAATCCTCAATCCTCAATCCTCAATCCTCAATCCACAGTCCTTAGCCCTCAAACCTCAACCCTCAACTCTCAGAACTCATCCTCAATCCTCAATCCTCAATCGTCAATCCTCAATCCTCAATCCTCAATCTTCAATCCTCAATCCTCAATCCTCAATCCTCAATCCTCAATCTTCAATCCTCAATACTCAATCCTCAATCCTCAATCCTCAATCCTCAATGTTCAATCCGCAATACCCAATCCTCAATCGTCAATCCTCAATCCCCAATCCTCAATCTTCAACCCTCAATCCTCAATCCTCAATCCTCGATCCTCAAACCTCAATCCTCAACCCTCAATCCTCAATCCTCGATCCTCAATACTCAATCATCAATCCTCAATCATCAATCCTCAATCTTCAATCCTCAATCCTCAATCCTCAATTCTCAATCCTCAATCCTCAATCCTCAATCCTCAATCCCCAATCCTCATTCTTCAAACCTCAATCCTCAACCTTCGGTCCTCATCCTCAATTCTCAATCCTCAATCCTCATTCTTCAATCCTCAATACCCAATCCTCAACCTTCAATCCTCAATCCTCAGTAATCAATCCTCAATCTTCAATACTCAATCGTCAATCCTCAGTCCTCAATCCTCAATCCTCAATCCTCGATCCTCAAACCTCAATCCTCAACCCTCAGTCGTCAACCTCAATTCTCAATTCTCAATTCTCAATCCTCAATCCTCAATCCTCAATCTTCAATCCTCATTAATCAATCTCCAATCCTAGATCCTGAATCCCCAATCCTCAATCCTTAATCCTCAACCTTCAATCCTCAATCCCCAGTCCTCAATCTTCAGTCCTCAATGTTCAATCATCAATCCTCAATCCTCAATTCTCAATCCTCAATCCTCAATACTCAATCCTCAATCCCCAATTCTCATTCTTCAAACATCAATCCTCAACCCTCACTCCTCATGCTCAATTCTCAATTCTCAATCCTCAATCCCGAATGCTCAATCTTCAATCATCAATACTCAATCTTCAATCCTCAATCCTCAATCCTCAATCCTCAATCCTCCATCCTCAATATTCAACACACAACCCTCAACCATCAATCCTCAATACTCAATCATCAATCCTCAATTCTCAATACTCAATAGAATATCCTGAATTCTCATGGTTCAATACTCAATCCACAATATTCAATAATCAAATCTCAATCCACAAACATCAATTCTCATCACTCAACCCTGAACGCTCAGTCCTCAACGTTCAATCCTCATTCCTCAATTCTCAATCTTCAATCCTCAATACTGAACCTTCAATCCTCAATCTTCAACCCTCAATCCTCAATCCTCAATCCTCAATCCTCAATCCACAGTCCTTAGCCCTCAAACCTCAACCCTAAACTGTCAGAACTCATCCTCAATCCTCAATTCTCAATCCTCAATCCTCAATCCTCAATCTTCAATCCTCAATACCTAATCTTCGATCCTCAATCCTCAATCCTCAATCCCCATTCCACAGTCCTTAGACCTCAAACCTCAACCCTCAACTCTCAGAACTCATCCTCAATCCTCAATCCTCAATCCTCAATCCGCAATCCTCAACCTTCAATCCTCAATACTCAATCTTCAATCCTCAATCCTCAATCCTCAATCCTCAATCCACAGTCCTTAGCCCTCAAACCTCAACCCTCAACTCTCAGAACTCATCCTCAATCCTCAATCCTCAATCGTCAATCCTCAATCCTCAATCCTCAATCTTCAATCCTCAATCCTCAATGCTCAATCCTCAATCCTCAATCTTCAATCCTCAATACTCAATCCTCAATCCTCAATCCTCAATCCTCAATGTTCAATCCGCAATACCCAATCCTCAATCGTCAATCCTCAATCCCCAATCCTCAATCTTCAATCCTCAATCCTCAATCCTCAATCCTCAATCTTCAATCCTCAATCCTCAACCCTCAATCCTCAATCCTCATTCTTCAATCCTCAATACCCAATCCTCAATCCTCAATCCTCAATCCTCAATCCTCAGTAATGAATCCTCAATCTTCAATACTCAATCGTCAATCCTCAGTCCTCAATCCTCAATCCTCAATCCTCGATCCTCAAACCTCAATCCTCAACCCTCAGTCGTCATCCTCAATTCTCAATTCTCAATTCTCAATCCTCAATCCTCAATCCTCAATCTTCAATCCTCATTAATCAATCTCCAATCCTAGATCCTGAATCCCCAATCCTCAATCCTTAATCCTCAACCTTCAATCCTCAATCCCCAGTCCTCAATCTTCAGTCCTCAATGTTCAATCATCAATCCTCAATCCTCAGTCCTCAATCCTCATTCCTCAATCCTCAAACCTCAAACCTCAACCGTCAGTCCTCGTCCTCAATCCTCAACCATCAATCCTCAATCCTCAATCTTCAATCCCCAATACTCAATCATCAATACTCAATCCTCAATCCTCAATTCTCAATCTTCTATCCTCAATCCTCAACCCTCAATCCTCAATCCTCATTCTTCAATCCTCAATACTCAATCCTCAATCTTCAATCCACAATCCTCAATCCTCAATTCTCAATCCTCAATCCTCAATCCTCAATCCTCAATCCCCAATCCTCATTCTTCAAACCTCAATCCTCAATCCTCAATCCTCAATCCTCAATACTCAACCATCAATCCTCAATTCTCAATACTCAATAGAATATCCTGAATTCTCAGGGTTCAATACTCAAACCTCAATCCTCAACCCTCAGCCCTCATTCTCCATCCTCAATCCTCAATCCTCAATCCTCAATCTTCAATCCCCAATACTGAATCTTCAATCCTCAATCCTCAATCCTCAATCCTCAATACTCAACCATCAATCCTCAATTCCCAATACTCAATAGAATATCCTGAATTCTCAGGGTTCAATACTCAAACCTCAATCCTCAACCCGCAGCCCTCATTCTCCATCCTCAATCCTCAATCCTCAATCCTCAATCTTCAATCCCCAATACTGAATCTTCAATCCTCAATCCTCAATCCTCAATCCTCAATCCTCAACCCTCAATCCACAATCCCCAATCCTCAATCCTCAATCTTCAATCCTTAATACTCAATCTTCAATCCTCAATCCTCAATCCTCTATCCTCAATCCTCATTGTTCAATCCTCAATACCCAATCCGCAATTTTCGATCCTCAATCCTCAATCCTCATTCTTCAATCCTCAATACCCAATCCACAATCTTAAATCCTCAATCCTCAATCCTCAATTCTCAACCCTCAATCCTCAGTCCTCAGGCCTCAAACCTCAATCCTCAAACCTCAGCCCTCATCCTCAATACTCAATCCCCAATCCTCAATCCTCAATCTTCAATCCTCAATACTCAATCTTCAATAATCAATCCTCAGCTCTCAATCCTCTATACTCAATCCTCAATCGTCAATCCTCAATCCTCAATCCTCAATCTTCAATCGTCAATCCTCAAACCTCAATCCTCAACCCTCAAACTTCAATCCTCAATACTCAATCCTCAATCCTCAAACCTCAATCCTCAATGTTCAATCCGCAATACCCAATCATCAATCGTCAATCCTCAATCCCCAATCCTCAATCTTCAATCCTCAATCCTCAATCCTCAATCCTCAATCCTCAATTCACAATTCTCAATTCTCAATCCCCAATCCTCTATCTTCAATCCTCATTAATCAATCTCCAATCCTAGATCCTGAATCCCCAATCCTCAATCCTTAATCCTCAGCATTCAATCCTCAATCCCCAGTCCTCAATCTTCAATCCTCAATGTTCAATCCTCAATCCTCAGTCCTCAATCCTCAATCCTCAATCCTCAACCCTCAATCCACAATCCCCAATCCTCAATCCTCAATCTTCAATCCTTAATACTCAATATTCAATCCTCAATCCTCAATCCTCTATCCTCAATCCTCATTGTTCAATCCTCAATACCCAATCCGCAGTTTTCGATCCTCAATCCTCAATCCTCATTCTTCAATCCTCAATACCCAATCCACAATCTTCAATCCTCAATCCTCAATCCTCAATTCTCAACCCTCAATCCTCAGTCCTCAGGCCTCAAACCTCAATCCTCAAACCTCAGCCCTCATCCTCAATACTCAATCCTCAATCCTCAATCCTCAATCTTCAATCCTCAATACTCAATCTTCAATAATCAATCCTCAGCTCTCAATCCTCAATACTCAATCCTCAATCGTCAATCCTTAATCCTCAATCCGCAATCTTCAATCCTCAATCCTCAATCCTCAATCCTCAATCCTCAATCTTCAATCCTCAATCCCCAATCCTCAATCCTCAATCCTCAATCCTCAATCCTCAATCCTCAGTCCTCAAACCTCAATCCTGAATCCTCGATCCTGAATCCTCAATCTTCAGCCCTCAGTCCTCAACAATCAGTTGTCAATCCTCAATCCTCAGTAGAATATTCTCAATTCACAGCTTTCAATACGCAATACTCAATCTGCAATCTTCAAATCTCAATCCACTAACATCAATTCTCATCACTCAACCCTGAACGCTCAGTCCTCAATGTTCAACACTCAATCCTCAATTCTCAATCTTCAATCCTCAATACTGAATCCTCAATCCTCAATCCTCAATCCTCAACCCTCAATCCTCAATCCTCAATCCTCAAGCCTCAGTAATCAATCCTCAATCTTCAATACTCAATCGTCAATCCTCAGTCCTCAATCCTCAATCCTCAATCCTCGTTCCTCAAACCTCAAATCTCAATCCTCAATCCTCAATCTTCAACCCTCAATACTCAATATTCAATCCTCAATCCTCAATCCTCAATCCTCAATCCTCAATCTTCAATCCTCAATCCTCAACCCTCAATCCTCAATCCTCATTCGTCAATCCTCAATACCCAATCCTCAATCTTTTAATACTCAATCCTCAATCCTCAATTCTCAATCTTCAATCCTCAATCCTCAATCCTCAATCCTCAATCCTCATTCTTCAATCCTCAATCCTCAATCCTCATTTCTCAATCCTCAATCCTCAATCCTCAGTCCTCAATCCTCAACCCTCAACCCTCAGCCGTCAGTCCTCGTCCTCAATCCTCAACCCTCAATCCTCAATCCTCAACCTTCAATCCTCAATACTCAATATTCAATCCGCAATCGTCAATCCTCAATCTTCAATCTTCAATCCTCAATCCTCAATCCTCAATCCTCAATCCTCAATCCTCAATCCTCAATCCTCAATCCTCAATCCTTAATCCTCAATCCTCAATCCTCAATCCTCAATCCTCAGTAATCAATCCTCAATCTTCAATACTCAATCGTCAATCCTCAGTCCTCAATCCTCAATCCTCAATCCTCGTTCCTCAAACCTCAATCCTCAACCCTCGGTCGTCATCCTTAATTCTCAGTTCTCAATTCTCAATCCTCAATCCTCAATCCTCAATCTTCAATCCTCATTAATCAATCTCCAGTCTCAGATCCTGAATCCCCAATCCTCAATCCTTAATCCTCAACCTTCAATCCTCAATCCCCAGTCCTCAATCTTCAGTCCTCAATGTTCAATTCTCAATCCTCAATCCTCAGTCCTCATTCCTCAATCCTCAATCCCCAAACCTCGATCCTCAACCGTCAGTCCTCGTCCTCAATCCTCAACCATCAATCCTCAATCCGCAATCTTCAATCCTCAATCCTCAATCTTCAATACTCAATCCTCAATCCTCAATTCTCAATCTTCAATCCTCAATCCTCAACCCCCAATCCTCAATCCTCATTCTTCAATCCTCAATACCCAATCCTCAATCTTCAATCCTCAATCCTCAATCCTCAATTCTCAATCCTCAATCCTCAATCCTCAATCCTCAATCACCAATCCTCATTCTTCAAACCTCAATCCTCAACCTTCAGTCCTCATCCTCAATTCCCAATTCTCAATCTTCAATCCTCAATCCTCAACCTTCAATCCTCAATGCTCCATCCTCAATCCTCAATCCTCAGTCCTCAATCCTCAATCCTCAATCCTCAATCCTCAATCCTCAAACCTCAGTCCTCAACCGTCAGTCCTCGTCCTCAATCCTCAACCCTCAATCCTCAATGCTCAATCTTCAATCATCAATACTCAATCTTCAATCCTCAATCCTCAATCCTCAATCCTCAATCCTCCATCCTCAATATTCAACACACAACCCTCCACCATCAATCCTCAATACTCAATCATCAATCCTCAATTCTCAATACTCAATAGAATATCCTGAATTCTCATGGTTCAATACTCAATCCACAATATTCTATAATCAAATCTCAATACACAAACATCATTTCTCACCACTCAAACCTGAACGCTCAGTCCTCAACGTTCAATCCTCATTCGTCAGTACTCAATCTTCAATCCTCAATACTGAATCTCCAATCCTCAATCCTCAATCCTCAATCTTCAGTCCTCAGTCCCCAATCCTCAATCTTCAATCCTCAATCCTGAATCCTCAATCCTCATTCTTCAATCCACAGTCCTTAGCCCTCAAACCTCAACCCTCAACTCTGAGACCTCATTCTCAATCCTCAATCCTCGATCCTCAAACCTCAATCCTCAACCCTCAGTCGTCATCCTCAATTCTCAATTCTCAATTCTCAATCCTCAATCCTCAATCCTCAATCTTCAATCCTCATTAATCAATCTCCAATCCTAGATCCTGAATCCCCAATCCTCAATCCTTAATCCTCAACCTTCAATCCTCAATCCCCAGTCCTCAATCTTCAGTCCTCACTGTCCAATCATCAATCCTCAATCCTCAGTCCTCCATCCTCTATCCTCAATCCTCAAACCTCAAACCTCAACCGTCAGTCCTCGTCCTCAATCCTCAACCATCAATCCTCAATCCTCAATCTTCAATCCTCAATCCTCAATCATCAATACTCAATCCTCAATCCTCAATTCTCAATCTTCTATCCTCAATCCTCAACCCTCAATCCTCAATCCTCATTCTTCAATCCTCAATACCCAATCCTCAATCTTCAATCCTCAAACCTCAATCCTCAATTCTCAATCCTCAATCCTCAGTCCTCAATCCTCAATCCCCAATCCTCATCCTTCAAACCTCAATCCTCAACCTTCAGTCCTCATCCTCAATTCTCAATTCTCAATCCTCAATCCTCAATCCTCAATATTCAATCCTCAATAATCAATCTCCAATCCTAGATCCTCAATCCCCAATCGTCAGTCCTTAATCCTGAATCCTCAATCCTCGATCCCCAGTCCTCAACCTTCAATCCTCAATGCTCCATCCTCAATCCTCAATCCTCAATCCTCAATCCTCAATCCTCAATCATCAATCCTCAATCTTCAATACTAAATCCTCAATCATCAACCCTCAATCCTCAATACTCAATCATCAATCCTCAATCATCAATACTCAATCCTCAATCCTTAATCCTCAATCCTCAATACTCAACCATCAATCCTCAATTCTCAATACTCAATAGAATATCCTGAATTCTCAGGGTTCAATACTCAAACCTCAATCCTCAACCCTCAGCCCTCATTCTCCATCCTCAATCCTCAATCCTCAATCCTCAATCTTCAATCCCCAATACTGAATCTTCAATCCTCAATCCTAAATCCTCAATCCTCAATCCTCAACACTCAATCCACAATCCCCAATCCTCAATCCTCAATCTTCAATCCTTAATACTCAATCTTCGATCCTCAATCCTCAATACTCTATCCTCAATCCTCATTGTTCAATCCTCAATACCCAATCCGCTATTTTCGATCCTCAATCCTCAATCCTCATTCTTCAATCCTCAATACCCAATCCACAATCTTCAATCCTCAATCCTCAATCCTCAATTCTCAACCCTCAATCCTCAGTCCTCAGGCCTCAAACCTCAATCCTCAAACCTCAGCCCTCATCCTCAATACTCAATCCTCAATCCTCAATCCTCAATCTTCAATCCTCAATACTCAATCTTCAATAATCAATCCTCAGCTCTCCATCCTCAATACTCAATCCTCAATCGTCAATCCTCAATCCTCAATCCTCAATCTTCAATCCTCAATCCTCAATCCTCAATCCTCAATCCTCAATCTTCAATCCTCAATACTCAATCCTCAATCCTCAAACCTCTATCCTCAATGTTCAATCCGCAATACCCAATCCTCAATCGTCAATCCTCAATCCCCAATCCTCAATCTTCAATCCTCAATCCTCAATCCTCAATCCTCAACCCTCAATTCTCAATTCTCAATCCTCAATCCCCAATCCTCAATCTTCAATCCTCATTAATCAATCTCCAATCCTAGATCCTGAATCCCCAATCCTCAATCCTTAATCCTCAGCATTCAATCCTCAATCCCCAGTCCTCAATCTTCAATCCTCAATGTTCAATCCTCAATCCTCAGTCATCAATCCTCAATCCTCAATCCTCAAACCTCAATCCTCAACCGTCAGTCCTCGTCCTCAATCCTCAACCCTCAATCCTCAATCCTCGATCTTCAATCCTCAATACTCAATTTTCAATCGTCAATCCTCAATCCTCAATCCTCAATCTTCAATCCTCAACCCTCAACCCTCAATCCTCAATCCTCATTCTTCAATCCTCAATACCCAATCCTCAATTTTCAATACTCAGCCTTCAATCCTCAATTCTCAATCTTCAATCCTCAAACCCCAATCCTCAATCCTCAATCCTCATTCTTCAATCCTCAATACCCAATCCTCAGTCTTCAATCCTCAATCCACAATCCTCAATTCTCAATCCTCAATCCTCAATCCTCAATCCTCAATCCTCAATCCCCAATCCTCATTCTTCAAACATCGATCCTCAACCCTCACTCCTCATGCTCAATTCTCAATTCTCAATCCACAATCCCCAATGCTCAATCTTCAATCATCAATACTCAATCTTCAATCCTCAATCCTCAATCCTCAATCCTCAATCCTCCATCCTCAATATTCAACACACAACCCTCAACCATCAATCCTCAATACTCAATCATCAATCCTCAATTCTCAATACTCAATAGAATATCCTGAATTCTCATGGTTCAATACTCAATCCACAATATTCAATAATCAAATCTCAATCCACAAACATCAATTCTCATCACTCAACCCTGAACGCTCAGTCCTCAACGTTCAATCCTCATTCCTCAATTCTCAATCTTCAATCCTCAATACTGAACCTTCAATCCTCAATCTTCAACCCTCAATCCTCAATCCTCAATCCTCAATCCTCAATCCACAGTCCTTAGCCCTCAAACCTCAACCCTAAACTCTCAGAACTCATCCTCAATCCTCAATTCTCAATCCTCAATCCTCAATCCTCAATCTTCAATCCTCAATACCTAATCTTCGATCCTCAATCCTCAATCCTCAATCCTCATTCCACAGTCCTTAGACCTCAAACCTCAACCCTCAACTCTCAGAACTCATCCTCAATCCTCAATCCTCAATCTTCAATCCCCAAACCTCAATCATCAATACTCAATCCTCAATCCTCAATTCTCAATCTTCTATCCTCAATCCTCAACCCTCAATCCTCAATCCTCATTCTTCAATCCTCAATACTCAATCCTCAATCTTCAATCCACAATCCTCAATCCTCAATTCTCAATCCTCAATCCTCAATCCTCAATCCTCAATCCCCAATCCTCATTCTTCAAACATCAATCCTCAACCTTCAGTCCTCATCCTCAATTCTCAATCCTCAGTCCTCATTCTTCAATCCTCAATACCCAATCCTCAACCTTCAATCCTCAATCCTCAGTAATCAATCCTCAATCTTCAATCCTCAATCCTCAATCCTCAATCCTCAATCCTCATTCTTCAATCCTCAATCCTCAATCCTCATTTCTCAATCCTCAATCCTCAATCCTCAGTCCTCAATCCTCAACCCTCAACCCTAAGCCGTCAGTCCTCGTCCTCAATCCTCAACCCTCAATCCTCAATCCTCAACCTTCAATCCTCAATACTCAATATTCAATCCGCAATCGTCAATCCTCAATCTTCAATCTTCAATCCTCAATCCTCAATCCTCAATCCTCAATCCTCAATCCTCAATCCTCAATCCTCAATCCTCAATCCTCAATCCTTAATCCTCAATCCTCAATCCTCAATCCTCAATCCTCAGTAATCAATCCTCAATCTTCAATACTCAATCGTCAATCCTCAGTCCTCAATCCTCAATCCTCAATCCTCGTTCCTCAAACCTCAATCCTCAACCCTCGGTCGTCATCCTTAATTCTCAGTTCTCAATTCTCAATCCTCAATCCTCAATCCTCAATCCTCATTCCACAGTCCTTAGACCTCAAACCTCAACCCTCAACTCTCAGAACTCATCCTCAATCCTCAATCCTCAATCTTCAATCCCCAAACCTCAATCATCAATACTCAATCCTCAATCCTCAATTCTCAATCTTCTATCCTCAATCCTCAACCCTCAATCCTCAATCCTCATTCTTCAATCCTCAATACTCAATCCTCAATCTTCAATCCACAATCCTCAATCCTCAATTCTCAATCCTCAATCCTCAATCCTCAATCCTCAATCCCCAATCCTCATTCTTCAAACATCAATCCTCAACCTTCAGTCCTCATCCTCAATTCTCAATCCTCAGTCCTCATTCTTCAATCCTCAATACCCAATCCTCAACCTTCAATCCTCAATCCTCAGTAATCAATCCTCAATCTTCAATCCTCAATCCTCAATCCTCAATCCTCAATCCTCATTCTTCAATCCTCAATCCTCAATCCTCATTTCTCAATCCTCAATCCTCAATCCTCAGTCCTCAATCCTCAACCCTCAACCCTCAGCCGTCAGTCCTCGTCCTCAATCCTCAACCCTCAATCCTCAATCCTCAACCTTCAATCCTCAATACTCAATATTCAATCCGCAATCGTCAATCCTCAATCTTCAATCTTCAATCCTCAATCCTCAATCCTCAATCCTCAATCCTCAATCCTCAATCCTCAATCCTCAATCCTCAATCCTTAATCCTCAATCCTCAATCCTCAATCCTCAATCCTCAGTAATCAATCCTCAATCTTCAATACTCAATCGTCAATCCTCAGTCCTCAATCCTCAATCCTCAATCCTCGTTCCTCAAACCTCAATCCTCAACCCTCGGTCGTCATCCTTAATTCTCAGTTCTCAATTCTCAATCCTCAATCCTCAATCCTCAATCTTCAATCCTCATTAATCAATCTCCAGTCTCAGATCCTGAATCCCCAATCCTCAATCCTTAATCCTCAACCTTCAATCCTCAATCCCCAGTCCTCAATCTTCAGTCCTCAATGTTCAATTCTCAATCCTCAATCCTCAGTCCTCATTCCTCAATCCTCAATCCCCAAACCTCGATCCTCAACCGTCAGTCCTCGTCCTCAATCCTCAACCATCAATCCTCAATCCGCAATCTTCAATCCTCAATCCTCAATCTTCAATACTCAATCCTCAATCCTCAATTCTCAATCTTCAATCCTCAATCCTCAACCCCCAATCCTCAATCCTCATTCTTCAATCCTCAATACCCAATCCTCAATCTTCAATCCTCAATCCTCAATCCTCAATTCTCAATCCTCAATCCTCAATCCTCAATCCTCAATCACCAATCCTCATTCTTCAAACCTCAATCCTCAACCTTCAGTCCTCATCCTCAATTCCCAATTCTCAATCTTCAATCCTCAATCCTCAACCTTCAATCCTCAATGCTCCATCCTCAATCCTCAATCCTCAGTCCTCAATCCTCAATCCTCAATCCTCAATCCTCAATCCTCAAACCTCAGTCCTCAACCGTCAGTCCTCGTCCTCAATCCTCAACCCTCAATCCTCAATGCTCAATCTTCAATCATCAATACTCAATCTTCAATCCTCAATCCTCAATCCTCAATCCTCAATCCTCCATCCTCAATATTCAACACACAACCCTCCACCATCAATCCTCAATACTCAATCATCAATCCTCAATTCTCAATACTCAATAGAATATCCTGAATTCTCATGGTTCAATACTCAATCCACAATATTCTATAATCAAATCTCAATACACAAACATCATTTCTCACCACTCAAACCTGAACGCTCAGTCCTCAACGTTCAATCCTCATTCGTCAGTACTCAATCTTCAATCCTCAATACTGAATCTCCAATCCTCAATCCTCAATCCTCAATCTTCAGTCCTCAGTCCCCAATCCTCAATCTTCAATCCTCAATCCTGAATCCTCAATCCTCATTCTTCAATCCACAGTCCTTAGCCCTCAAACCTCAACCCTCAACTCTGAGACCTCATTCTCAATCCTCAATCCTCGATCCTCAAACCTCAATCCTCAACCCTCAGTCGTCATCCTCAATTCTCAATTCTCAATTCTCAATCCTCAATCCTCAATCCTCAATCTTCAATCCTCATTAATCAATCTCCAATCCTAGATCCTGAATCCCCAATCCTCAATCCTTAATCCTCAACCTTCAATCCTCAATCCCCAGTCCTCAATCTTCAGTCCTCACTGTCCAATCATCAATCCTCAATCCTCAGTCCTCCATCCTCTATCCTCAATCCTCAAACCTCAAACCTCAACCGTCAGTCCTCGTCCTCAATCCTCAACCATCAATCCTCAATCCTCAATCTTCAATCCTCAATCCTCAATCATCAATACTCAATCCTCAATCCTCAATTCTCAATCTTCTATCCTCAATCCTCAACCCTCAATCCTCAATCCTCATTCTTCAATCCTCAATACCCAATCCTCAATCTTCAATCCTCAAACCTCAATCCTCAATTCTCAATCCTCAATCCTCAGTCCTCAATCCTCAATCCCCAATCCTCATCCTTCAAACCTCAATCCTCAACCTTCAGTCCTCATCCTCAATTCTCAATTCTCAATCCTCAATCCTCAATCCTCAATATTCAATCCTCAATAATCAATCTCCAATCCTAGATCCTCAATCCCCAATCGTCAGTCCTTAATCCTGAATCCTCAATCCTCGATCCCCAGTCCTCAACCTTCAATCCTCAATGCTCCATCCTCAATCCTCAATCCTCAATCCTCAATCCTCAATCCTCAATCATCAATCCTCAATCTTCAATACTAAATCCTCAATCATCAACCCTCAATCCTCAATACTCAATCATCAATCCTCAATCATCAATACTCAATCCTCAATCCTTAATCCTCAATCCTCAATACTCAACCATCAATCCTCAATTCTCAATACTCAATAGAATATCCTGAATTCTCAGGGTTCAATACTCAAACCTCAATCCTCAACCCTCAGCCCTCATTCTCCATCCTCAATCCTCAATCCTCAATCCTCAATCTTCAATCCCCAATACTGAATCTTCAATCCTCAATCCTAAATCCTCAATCCTCAATCCTCAACACTCAATCCACAATCCCCAATCCTCAATCCTCAATCTTCAATCCTTAATACTCAATCTTCGATCCTCAATCCTCAATACTCTATCCTCAATCCTCATTGTTCAATCCTCAATACCCAATCCGCAATTTTCGATCCTCAATCCTCAATCCTCATTCTTCAATCCTCAATACCCAATCCACAATCTTCAATCCTCAATCCTCAATCCTCAATTCTCAACCCTCAATCCTCAGTCCTCAGGCCTCAAACCTCAATCCTCAAACCTCAGCCCTCATCCTCAATACTCAATCCTCAATCCTCAATCCTCAATCTTCAATCCTCAATACTCAATCTTCAATAATCAATCCTCAGCTCTCCATCCTCAATACTCAATCCTCAATCGTCAATCCTCAATCCTCAATCCTCAATCTTCAATCCTCAATCCTCAATCCTCAATCCTCAATCCTCAATCTTCAATCCTCAATACTCAATCCTCAATCCTCAAACCTCTATCCTCAATGTTCAATCCGCAATACCCAATCCTCAATCGTCAATCCTCAATCCCCAATCCTCAATCTTCAATCCTCAATCCTCAATCCTCAATCCTCAACCCTCAATTCTCAATTCTCAATCCTCAATCCCCAATCCTCAATCTTCAATCCTCATTAATCAATCTCCAATCCTAGATCCTGAATCCCCAATCCTCAATCCTTAATCCTCAGCATTCAATCCTCAATCCCCAGTCCTCAATCTTCAATCCTCAATGTTCAATCCTCAATCCTCAGTCATCAATCCTCAATCCTCAATCCTCAAACCTCAATCCTCAACCGTCAGTCCTCGTCCTCAATCCTCAACCCTCAATCCTCAATCCTCGATCTTCAATCCTCAATACTCAATTTTCAATCCTCAATCCTCAATCCTCAATCCTCAATCTTCAATCCTCAACCCTCAACCCTCAATCCTCAATCCTCATTCTTCAATCCTCAATACCCAATCCTCAATTTTCAATACTCAGCCTTCAATCCTCAATTCTCAATCTTCAATCCTCAAACCCCAATCCTCAATCCTCAATCCTCATTCTTCAATCCTCAATACCCAATCCTCAGTCTTCAATCCTCAATCCACAATCCTCAATTCTCAATCCTCAATCCTCAATCCTCAATCCTCAATCCCCAATCCTCATTCTTCAAACATCGATCCTCAACCCTCACTCCTCATGCTCAATTCTCAATTCTCAATCCTCAATCCCCAATGCTCAATCTTCAATCATCAATACTCAATCTTCAATCCTCAATCCTCAATCCTCAATCCTCAATCCTCCATCCTCAATATTCAACACACAACCCTCAACCATCAATCCTCAATACTCAATCATCAATCCTCAATTCTCAATACTCAATAGAATATCCTGAATTCTCATGGTTCAATACTCAATCCACAATATTCAATAATCAAATCTCAATCCACAAACATCAATTCTCATCACTCAACCCTGAACGCTCAGTCCTCAACGTTCAATCCTCATTCCTCAATTCTCAATCTTCAATCCTCAATACTGAACCTTCAATCCTCAATCTTCAACCCTCAATCCTCAATCCTCAATCCTCAATCCTCAATCCACAGTCCTTAGCCCTCAAACCTCAACCCTAAACTCTCAGAACTCATCCTCAATCCTCAATTCTCAATCCTCAATCCTCAATCCTCAATCTTCAATCCTCAATACCTAATCTTCGATCCTCAATCCTCAATCCTCAATCCTCATTCCACAGTCCTTAGACCTCAAACCTCAACCCTCAACTCTCAGAACTCATCCTCAATCCTCAATCCTCAATCTTCAATCCCCAAACCTCAATCATCAATACTCAATCCTCAATCCTCAATTCTCAATCTTCTATCCTCAATCCTCAACCCTCAATCCTCAATCCTCATTCTTCAATCCTCAATACTCAATCCTCAATCTTCAATCCACAATCCTCAATCCTCAATTCTCAATCCTCAATCCTCAATCCTCAATCCTCAATCCCCAATCCTCATTCTTCAAACATCAATCCTCAACCTTCAGTCCTCATCCTCAATTCTCAATCCTCAGTCCTCATTCTTCAATCCTCAATACCCAATCCTCAACCTTCAATCCTCAATCCTCAGTAATCAATCCTCAATCTTCAATACTCAATCGTCAATCCTCAGTCCTCAATCCTCAATCCTCAATCCTCGATCCTCAAACCTCAATCCTCAACCCTCAGTCGTCATCCTCAATTCTCAATTCTCAATTCTCAATCCTCAATCCTCAATCCTCAATCTTCAATCCTCATTAATCAATCTCCAATCCTAGATCCTGAATCCCCAATCCTCAATCCTTAATCCTCAACCTTCAATCCTCAATCCCCAGTCCTCAATCTTCAGTCCTCAGTGTTCAATCATCAATCCTCAATCCTCAGTTATCAATCCTGTATACTCAATCCTCAAACCTCAAACCTCAACCGTCAGTCCTCGTCCTCAATCCTCAACCATCAATCCTCAATACTCAATCTTCAATCCTCAATCCTCAATCTTCAATACTCAATCCTCAATCCTCAATTCTCAATCTTCAATCCTCAATCCTCAACCCTCAATCCTCAATCCTCATTCTTCAATCCTCAATACCCAATCCTCAATCTTCAATCCTCAATCCTCAATCCTCAATTCTCAATCCTCAATCCTCAATCCTCAATCCTCAATCACCAATCCTCATTCTTCAAACCTCAATCCTCAACCTTCAGTCCTCATCCTCAATTCCCAATTCTCAATCTTCAATCCTCAATCCTCAACCTTCAATCCTCAATGCTCCATCCTCAATCCTCAATCCTCAGTCCTCAATCCTCAATCCTCAATCCTCAAACCTCAGTCCTCAACCGTCAGTCCTCGTCCTCAATCCTCAACACTCAATCCTCAATGCTCAATCTTCAATCATCAATACTCAATCTTCAATCCTCAATCCTCAATCCTCAATCCTCAATCCTCCATCCTCAATATTCAACACACAACCCTCCACCATCAATCCTCAATACTCAATCATCAATCCTCAATTCTCAATACTCAATAGAATATCCTGAATTCTCATGGTTCAATACTCAATCCACAATATTCTATAATCAAATCTCAATACACAAACATCATTTCTCACCACTCAAACCTGAACGCTCAGTCCTCAACGTTCAATCCTCATTCGTCAGTACTCAATCTTCAATCCTCAATACTGAATCTCCAATCCTCAATCCTCAATCCTCAATCTTCAGTCCTCAGTCCCCAATCCTCAATCTTCAATCCTCAATCCTGAATCCTCAATCCTCATTCCTCAATCCACAGTCCTTAGCCCTCAAACCTCAACCCTCAACTCTGAGACCTCATTCTCAATCCTCAATCCTCGATCCTCAAACCTCAATCCTCAACCCTCAGTCGTCATCCTCAATTCTCAATTCTCAATTCTCAATCCCCAATCCTCAATCCTCAATCTTCAATCCTCATTAATCAATCTCTAATCCTAGATCCTGAATCCCCAATCCTCAATCCTTAATCCTCAACCTTCAATCCTCAATCCCCAGTCCTCAATCTTCAGTCCTCACTGTCCAATCATCAATCCTCAATCCTCAGTCCTCCATCCTCTATCCTCAATCCTCAAACCTCAAACCTCAACCGTCAGTCCTCGTCCTCAATCCTCAACCATCAATCCTCAATCCTCAATCTTCAATCCTCAATCCTCAATCATCAATACTCAATCCTCAATCCTCAATTCTCAATCTTCGATCCTCAATCCTCAACCCTCAATCCTCAATCCTCATTCTTCAATCCTCAATACCCAATCCTCAATCTTCAATCCTCAATCATCAATCCTCAATTCTCAATCCTCAATCCTCAGTCCTCAATCCTCAATCCCCAATCCTCATTCTTCAAACCTCAATCCTCAACCTTCAGTCCTCATCCTCAATTCTCAATTCTCAATCCTCAATCCTCAATCCTCAATATTCAATCCTCAATAATCAATCTCCAATCCTAGATCCTCAATCCCCAATCGTCAGTCCTTAATCCTGAATCCTCAATCCTCGATCCCCAGTCCTCAACCTTCAATCCTCAATGCTCCATCCTCAATCCTCAATCCTCAATCCTCAATCCTCAATCCTCAGTCATCAATCCTCAATCTTCAATACTCAATCCTCAATCATCAACCCTCAATCCTCAATACTCAATCATCAATCCTCAATCATCAATACTCAATCCTCAATCCTTAATCCTCAATTCTCAATACTCAACCATCAATCCTCAATTCTCAATACTCAATAGAATATCCTGAATTCTCAGGGTTCAATACTCAAACATCAATCCTCAACCCTCAGCCCTCATTCTTCATCCTCAATCCTCAATCCTCAATCCTCAATCTTCAATCCCCAAAACTGAATCTTCAATGCTCAATCCTAAATCCTCAATCCTCAATCCTCAACACTCAATCCACAATCCCCAATCCTCAATCCTCAATCTTCAATCCTTAATACTCAATCTTCGATCCTCAATCCTCAATACTCTATCCTCAATCCTCATTGTTCAATCCTCAATACCCAATCCGCAATTTTCGATCCTCAATCCTCAATCCTCATTCTTCAATCCTCAATACCCAATCCACAATCTTCAATCCTCAATCCTCAATCCTCAATTCTCAACCCTCAATCCTCAGTCCTCAGGCCTCAAACCTCAATCCTCAAACCTCAGCCCTCATCCTCAATACTCAATCCTCAATCCTCAATCCTCAATCTTCAATCCTCAATACTCAATCTTCAATAATCAATCCTCAGCTCTCCATCCTCAATACTCAATCCTCAATCGTCAATCCTCAATCCTCAATCCTCAATCTTCAATCCTCAATCCTCAATCCTCAATCCTCAATCCTCAATCTTCAATCCTCAATACTCAATCCTCAATCCTCAAACCTCTATCCTCAATGTTCAATCCGCAATTCTCAATCTTCTACCCTCAATCCTCAACCCTCAATCCTCAATCCTCATTCTTCAATCCTCAATACTCAATCCTCAATCTTCAATCCACAATCCTCAATCCTCAATTCTCAATCCTCAATCCTCAATCCTCAATCCTCAATCCCCAATCCTCATTCTTCAAACCTCAATCCTCAACCTTCAGTCCTCATCCTCAATTCTCAATCCTCAATCCTCATTCTTCAATCCTCAATACCCAATCCTCAACCTTCAATCCTCAATCCTCAGTAATCAATCCTCAATCTTCAATACTCAATCGTCAATCCTCAGTCCTCAATCCTCAATCCTCAATCCTCGATCCTCAAACCTCAATCCTCAACCCTCAGTCGTCATCCTCAATTCTCAATTCTCAATTCTCAATCCTCAATCCTCAATCCTCAATCTTCAATCCTCATTAATCAATCTCCAATCCTAGATCCTGAATCCCCAATCCTCAATCCTTAATCCTCAACTTTCAATCCTCAATCCCCAGTCCTCAATCTTCAGTCCTCAGTGTTCAATCATCAATCCTCAATCCTCAGTTCTCAATCCTCTATCCTCAATCCTCAAACCTCAAACCTCAACCGTCAGTCCTCGTCCTCAATCCTCAACCATCAATTCTCAATACTCAATCTTCAATCCTCAATCCTCAATCATCAATACTCAATCCTCAATCCTCTTTTCTCAATCCTCATTCCTCAATCCTCAATCCTCAATCCTCAATCCTCAATCATCAATCCTCAATCTTCAATACTCAATCATCAATCATCAACCCTCAATCCTCAATACTCAATCATCAATCCTCAATCATCAATACTCAATCCTCAATCCTCAATCCTCAATCCTCAATACTCAACCATCAATCCTCAATTCTCAATACTCAATAGAATATCCTGAATTCTCAGGGTTCAATACTCAAACCTCAATCCTCAACCCTCAGCCCTCATTCTCCATCCTCAATCCTCAATCCTCAATCCTCAATCTTCAATCCCCAATACTGAATCTTCAATCCTCAATCCTCAATCCTCAATCCTCAATCCTCAACCCTCAATCCACAATCCCCAATCATCAATCCTCAATCTTCAATCCTTAATACTCAATATTCAATCCTCAATCCTCAATCCTCTATCCTCAATCCTCATTGTTCAATCCTCAATACCCAATCCGCAGTTTTCGATCCTCAATCCTCAATCCTCATTCTTCAATCCTCAATACCCAATCCACAATCTTCAATCCTCAATCCTCAATCCTCAATTCTCAACCCTCAATCCTCAGTCCTCAGGCCTCAAACCTCAACCCTCAAACCTCAGCCCTCATCCTCAATAGTCAATCCTCAATCCTCAATCCTCAATCTTCAATCCTCAATACTCAATCTTCAATAATCAATCCTCAGCTCTCAATCCTCAATACTCAATCCTCAATAGTCAATCCTCAATCCTCAATCCTCAATCTTCAATCCTCAATCCTCAATCCTCAATCCTCATTCCTCAATCTTCAATCCTCAATCCCCAATCCTCAATCCTCAATCCTCAATCCTCAATCCTCAATCCTCAGTCCTCAAACCTCAATCCTGAGTCCTCATTCCTGAATCCTCAATCTTCAGCCCTCAGTCCTCAACAATCAGTTGTCAATCCTCAATCCTCAGTAGAATATTCTCAATTCACAGCTTTCAATACGCAATACTCAATCTGCAATCTTCAAATCTCAATCCACAAACATCAATTCTCATCACTCAACCCTGAACGCTCAGTCCTCAATGTTCAACTCTCAATCCTCAATTCTCAATCTTCAATCCTCAATACTGAATCCTCAATCCTCAATCCTCAATCCTCAACCCTCAATCCTCAATCCTCAATCCTCAATCCTCAATCCTCATTCTTCAATCCTCAATACCCAATCCTCAATCTTCAATACTCAATCCTCAATCCTCAATCCTCAATCCTCATTCTTCAATCCTCAATACCCAATCCTCAATCTTCAATACTCAATCGTCAATCCTCAGTCCTCAATCCTCAATCCTCAATCCTCGTTCCTCAAACCTCAAATCTCAATCCTCAATCCTCAATCTTCAAACCTCAATACTCAATATTCAATCCTCAATCCTCAATCCTCAATCCTCAATCCTCAATCTTCAATCCTCAATCCTCAACCCTCAATCCTCAATCCTCATTCTTCAATCCTCAATACCCAATCCTCAATCTTCAATACTCAATCCTCAATCCTCAATTCTCAATCTTCAATCCTCAATCCTCAATCCTCAATCCTCAATCCTCATTCTTCAATCCTCAATATCCAATACTCAATCTTCAATCCTCAATCCTCAATCCTCATTTCTCAATCCTCAATCCTCAATCCTCAGTCCTCAATCCTCAACCCTCAATACTCAACCGTCAGTCCTCGTCCTCAATCCTCAACCCTCAATCCTCAATCCTCAACCTTCAATCCTCAATACTCAATATTCAATCCGCAATCCTCAATCCTCAATCTTCAATCTTCAATCCTCAATCCTCAATCCTCAATCCTCAATCCTCAATCCTCAATCCTCAATCCTCAATCCTCAATCCTCAATCCTCAGTAATCAATCCTCAATCTTCAATACTCAATCGTCAATCCTCAGTCCTCAATCCTCAATCCTCAATCCTCGTTCCTCAAACCTCAATCCTCAACCCTCGGTCGTCATCCTTAATTCTCAATTCTCAATTCTCAATCCTCAATCCTCAATCCTCAATCTTCAATCCTCATTAATCAATCTCCAATCCCAGATCCTGAATCGCCAATCCTCAATCCTTAATCCTCAACCTTCAATCCTCAATCCCCAGTCCCCAATCTTCAGTCCTCAATGTTCAATTCTCAATCCTCAATCCTCAGTCCTCATTCCTCAATCCTCAATCCCCAAACCTCGATCCTCAACCGTCAGTCCTCGTCCTCAATCCTCAACCATCAATCCTCAATCCGCAATCTTCAATCCTCAATCCTCAATCTTCAATACTCAATCCTCAATCCTCAATTCTCAATCTTCAATCCTCAATCCTCAACACTCAATCCTCAATCCTCATTCTTCAATCCTCAATACCCAATCCTCAATCTTCAATCCTCAAACCTCAATCCTCAATTCTCAATCCTCAATCCTCAATCCTCAATCCTCAATCACCAATCCTCATTCTTCAAACCTCAATCCTCAACCTTCAGTCCTCATCCTCAATTCCCAATTCTCAATCTTCAATCCTCAATCCTCAACCTTCAATCCTCAATGCTACATCCTCAATCCTCAATCCTCAGTCCTCAATCCTCAATCCTCAATCCTCAAACCTCAGTCCTCAACCGTCAGTCCTCGTCCTCAATCCTCAACACTCAATCCTCAATGCTCAATCTTCAATCATCAATACTCAATCTTCATTCCTCAATCCTCAATCCTCAATCCTCAATCCTCCATCCTCAATATTCAACACACAACCCTCCACCATCAATTCTCAATACTCAATCATCAATCCTCAATTCTCAATACTCAATAGAATATCCTGAATTCTCATGGTTCAATACTCAATCCACAATATTCTATAATCAAATCTCAATACACAAACATCATTTCTCACAACTCAAACCTGAACGCTCAGTCCTCAACGTTCAATCCTCATTCGTCAGTACTCAATCTTCAATCCTCAATACTGAATCTCCAATCCTCAATCCTCAATCCTCAATCTTCAGTCCTCAGTCCCCAATCCTCAATCTTCAATCCTCAATCCTGAATCCTCAATCCTCATTCCTCAATCCACAGTCCTTAGCCCTCAAACCTCAACCCTCAACTCTGAGACCTCATTCTCAATCCTCAATCCTCGATCCTCAAACCTCAATCCTCAACCCTCAGTCGTCATCCTCAATTCTCAATTCTCAATTCTCAATCCTCAATCCTCAATCCTCAATCTTCAATCCTCATTAATCAATCTCCAATCCTAGATCCTGAATCCCCAATCCTCAATCCTTAATCCTCAACCTTCAATCCTCAATCCCCAGTCCTCAATCTTCAGTCCTCACTGTCCAATCATCAATCCTCAATCCTCAGTCCTCCATCCTCTATCCTCAATCCTCAAACCTCAAACCTCAACCGTCAGTCCTCGTCCTCAATCCTCAACCATCAATCCTCAATCCTCAATCTTCAATCCTCAATCCTCAATCATCAATACTCAATCCTCAATCCTCAATTCTCAATCTTCTATCCTCAATCCTCAACCCTCAATCCTCAATCCTCATTCTTCAATCCTCAATACCCAATCCTCAACCTTCAATCCTCAATCCTCAATGCTCAATTCTCAATCCTCAATCCTCAGTCCTCAATCCTCAATCCCCAATCCTCATTCTTCAAACCTCAATCCTCAACCTTCAGTCCTCATCCTCAATTCTCAATTCTCAATCCTCAATCCTCAATCCTCAATATTCAATCCTCAATAATCAATCTCCAATCCTAGATCCTCAATCATCAATACTCAATCCTCAATCCTCAATTCTCAATCTTCTATCCTCAATCCTCAACCCTCAATCCTCAATCCTCATTCTTCAATCCTCAATACCCAATCCTCAACCTTCAATCCTCAATCCTCAATGCTCAATTCTCAATCCTCAATCCTCAGTCCTCAATCCTCAATCCCCAATCCTCATTCTTCAAACCTCAATCCTCAACCTTCAGTCCTCATCCTCAATTCTCAATTCTCAATCCTCAATCCTCAATCCTCAATATTCAATCCTCAATAATCAATCTCCAATCCTAGATCCTCAATCCCCAATCGTCAGTCCTTAATCCTGAATCCTCAATCCTCGATCCCCAGTCCTCAACCTTCAATCCTCAATGCTCCATCCTCAATCCTCAATCCTCAATCCTCAATCCTCAATCCTCAATCATCAATCCTCAATCTTCAATACTCAATCCTCAATCATCAACCCTCAATCCTCAATACTCAATCATCAATCCTCAATCATCAATACTCAATCCTCAATCCTTAATCCTCAATCCTCAATACTCAACCATCAATCCTCAATTCTCAATACTCAATAGAATATCCTGAATTCTCAGGGTTCAATACTCAAACCTCAATCCTCAACCCTCAGCCCTCATTCTTCATCCTCTATCCTCAATCCTCAATCCTCAATCTTCAATCCCCAATACTGAATCTTCAATCCTCAATCCTAAATCCTCAATCCTCAATCCTCAACACTCAATCCACAATCCCCAATCCTCAATCCTCAATCTTCAATCCTTAATACTCAATATTCGATCCTCAATCCTCAATACTCTATCCTCAATCCTCATTTTTCAATCCTCAATACCCAATCCGCAATTTTCGATCCTCAATCCTCAATCCTCATTCTTCAATCCTCAATACCCAATCCACAATCTTCAATCCTCAATACTCAATCCTCAATTCTCAACCCTCAATCCTCAGTCCTCAGGCCTCAAACCTCAATCCTCAAACCTCAGCCCTCATCCTCAATACTCAATCCTCAATCCTCAATCCTCAATCTTCAATCCTCAATACTCAATCTTCAATAATCAATCCTCAGCTCTCCATCCTCAATACTCAATCCTCAATCGTCAATCCTCAATCCTCAATCCTCAATCTTCAATCCTCAATCCTCAATCCTCAATCCTCAATCCTCAATCTTCAATCCTCAATACTCAATCCTCAATCCTCAAACCTCTATCCTCAATGTTCAATCCGCAATACCCAATCCTCAATCGTCAATCCTCAATCCCCAATCCTCAATCTTCAATCCTCAATCCTCAATCCTCAATCCTCAATCCTCAATTCTCAATTCTCAATCCTCAATCCCCAATCCTCAATCTTCAATCCTCATTAATCAATCTCCAATCCTAGATCCTGAATCCCCAATCCTCAATCCTTAATCCTCAGCATTCAATCCTCAATCCCCAGTCCTCAATCTTCAATCCTCAATACTCAATCTTCAATCCTCAATCCTCAATCCTCAATCCTCAATCCACAGTCCTTAGCCCTCAAACCTCAACCCTCAACTCTCAGAACTCATCCTCAAACCTCAATCCTCAATCGTCAATCCTCAATCCTCAATCCTCAATCTTCAATCCTCAATCCTCAATCCTCAATCCTCAATCCTCAATCTTCAATCCTCAATACTCAATCCTCAATCCTCAATCCTCAATCCTCAATGTTCAAACCGCAATACCCAATCCTCAATCGTCAATCCTCAATCCCCAATCCTCAATCTTCAATCCTCAATCCTCAATCCTCAATCCTCAATCTTCAATCCTCAATCCTCAACCCTCAATCCTCAATCCTCATTCTTCAATACTCAATACCCAATCCTCAATCCTCAATCCTCAATCCTCAATCCTCAGTGATGAATCCTCAATCTTCAATACTCAATCGTCAATCCTCAGTCCTCAATCCTCAATCCTCAATCCTCGATCCTCAAACCTCAATCCTCAACCCTCAGTCGTCATCCTCAATTCTCAATTCTCAATTCTCAATCCTCAATCCTCAATCCTCAATCTTCAATCCTCATTAATCAATCTCCAATCCTAGATCCTGAATCCCCTATCCTCAATCCTTAATCCTCAACCTTCAATCCTCAATCCCCAGTCCTCAATCTTCAGTCCTCAATGTTCAATCATCAATCCTCAATCCTCAGTCCTCAATCCTCATTCCTCAATCCTCAAACCTCAAACCTCAACCGTCAGTCCTCGTCCTCAATCCTCAACCATCAATCCTCAATCCTCAATCTTCAATCCCCAATCCTCAATCATCAATACTCAATCCTCAATCCTCAATTCTCAATCTTCTATCCTCAATCCTCAACCCTCAATCCTCAATCCTCATTCTTCAATCCTCAATACTCAATCCTCAATCTTCAATCCACAATCCTCAATCCTCAATTCTCAATCCTCAATCCTCAATCCTCAATCCTCAATCCCCAATCCTCATTCTTCAAACCTCAATCCTCAACCTTCAGTCCTCATCCTCAATTCTCAATCCTCAGTCCTCATTCTTCAATCCTCAATACCCAATCCTCAACCTTCAATCCTCAATCCTCAGTAATCAATCCTCAATCTTCAATACTCAATCGTCAATCCTCAGTCCTCAATCCTCAATCCTCAATCCTCGATCCTCAAACCTCAATCCTCAACCCTCAGTCGTCATCCTCAATTCTCAATTCTCAATTCTCAATCCTCAATCCTCAATCCTCAATCTTCAATCCTCATTAATCAATCTCCAATCCTAGATCCTGAATCCCCAATCCTCAATCCTTAATCCTCAACCTTCAATCCTCAATCCCCAGTCCTCAATCTTCAGTCCTCAGTGTTCAATCATCAATCCTCAATCCTCAGTTCTCAATCCTCTATCCTCAATCCTCAAACCTCAAACCTCAACCGTCAGTCCTCGTCCTCAATCCTCAACCATCAATCCTCAATACTCAATCTTCAATCCTCAATCCTCAATCATCAATACTCAATCCTCAATCCTCTTTTCTCAATCCTCATTCCTCAATCCTCAATCCTCAATCCTCAATCCTCAATCATCAATCCTCAATCTTCAATACTCAATCATCAATCATCAACCCTCAATCCTCAATACTCAATCATCAATCCTCAATCATCAATACTCAATCCTCAATCCTCAATCCTCAATCCTCAATACTCAACCATCAATCCTCAATTCTCAATACTCAATAGAATATCCTGAATTCTCAGGGTTCAATACTCAAACCTCAATCCTCAACCCTCAGCCCTCATTCTCCATCCTCAATCCTCAATCCTCAATCCTCAATCTTCAATCCCCAATACTGAATCTTCAATCCTCAATCCTCAATCCTCAATCCTCAATCCTCAACCCTCAATCCACAATCCCCAATCATCAATCCTCAATCTTCAATCCTTAATACTCAATATTCAATCCTCAATCCTCAGTCCTCTATCCTCAATCCTCATTGTTCAAACCTCAATACCCAATCCGCAGTTTTCGATCCTCAATCCTCAATCCTCATTCTTCAATCCTCAATACCCAATCCACAATCTTCAATCCTCAATCCTCAATCCTCAATTCTCAACCCTCAATCCTCAGTCCTCAGGCCTCAAACCTCAATCCTCAAACCTCAGCCCTCATCCTCAATACTCAATCCTCAATCCTCAATCCTCAATCTTCAATCCTCAATACTCAATCTTCAATAATCAATCCTCAGCTCTCAATCCTCAATACTCAATCCTCAATAGTCAATCCTCAATCCTCAATCCTCAATATTCAATCCTCAATCCTCAATCCTCAATCCTCAATCCTCAATCTTCAATCCTCAATCCCCAATCCTCAATCCTCAATCCTCAATCCTCAATCCTCAATCCTCAGTCCTCAAACCTCAATCCTGAATCCTCAATCCTGAATCCTCAATCTTCAGCCCTCAGTCCTCAACAATCAGTTGTCAATCCTCAATCCTCAGTAGAATATTCTCAATTCACAGCTTTCAATACGCAATACTCAATCTGCAATCTTCAAATCTCAATCCACAAACATCAATTCTCATCACTCAACCCTGAACGCTCAGTCCTCAATGTTCAACTCTCAATCCTCAATTCTCAATCTTCAATCCTCAATACTGAATCCTCAATCCTCAATCCTCAATCCTCAACCCTCAATCCTCAATCCTCAATCCTCAATCCTCAATCCTCATTCTTCAATCCTCAATACCCAATCCTCAATCTTCAATACTCAATCCTCAATCCTCAATCCTCAATCCTCATTCTTCAATCCTCAATACCCAATCCTCAATCTTCAATACTCAATCGTCAATCCTCAGTCCTCAATCCTCAATCCTCAATCCTCGTTCCTCAAACCTCAAATCTCAATCCTCAATCCTCAATCTTCAAACCTCAATACTCAATATTCAATCCTCAATCCTCAATCCTCAATCCTCAATCCTCAATCTTCAATCCTCAATCCTCAACCCTCAATCCTCAATCCTCATTCTTCAATCCTCAATACCCAATCCTCAATCTTCAATACTCAATCCTCAATCCTCAATTCTCAATCTTCAATCCTCAATCCTCAATCCTCAATCCTCAATCCTCATTCTTCAATCCTCAATACCCAATACTCAATCTTCAATCCTCAATCCTCAATCCTCATTTCTCAATCCTCAATCCTCAATCCTCAGTCCTCAATCCTCAACCCTCAATCCTCAACCGTCAGTCCTCGTCCTCAATCCTCAACCCTCAATCCTCAATCCTCAACCTTCAATCCTCAATACTCAATATTCAATCCGCAATCCTCAATCCTCAATCTTCAATCTTCAATCCTCAATCCTCAATCCTCAATCCTCAATCCTCAATCCTCAATCCTCAATCCTCAATCCTCAGTAATCAATCCTCAATCTTCAATACTCAATCGTCAATCCTCAGTCCTCAATCCTCAATCCTCAATCCTCGTTCCTCAAACCTCAATCCTCAACCATCGGTCGCCATCCTTAATTCTCAATTCTCAATTCTCAATCCTCAATCCTCAATCCTCAATCTTCAATCCTCATTAATCAATCTCCAATCCCAGATCCTGAATCCCCAATCCTCAATCCTTAATCCTCAACCTTCAATCCTCAATCCCCAGTCCCCAATCTTCAGTCCTCAATGTTCAATTCTCAATCCTCAATCCTCAGTCCTCATTCCTCAATCCTCAATCCCCAAACCTCGATCCTCAACCGTCAGTCCTCGTCCTCAATCCTCAACCATCAATCCTCAATCCGCAATCTTCAATCCTCAATCCTCAATCTTCAATACTCAATCCTCAATCCTCAATTCTCAATCTTCAATCCTCAATCCTCAACCCTCAATCCTCAATCCTCATTCTTCAATCCTCAATACCCAATCCTCAATCTTCAATCCTCAATCCTCAATCCTCAATTCTCAATCCTCAATCCTCAATCCTCAATCCTCAATCACCAATCCTCATTCTTCAAACCTCAATCCTCAACCTTCAGTCCTCATCCTCAATTCCCAATTCTCAATCTTCAATCCTCAATCCTCAACCTTCAATCCTCAATGCTCCATCCTCAATCCTCAATCCTCAGTCCTCAATCCTCAATCCTCAATCCTCAAACCTCAGTCCTGAACCGTCAGTCCTCGTCCTCAATCCTCAACACTCAATCCTCAATGCTCAATCTTCAATCATCAATACTCAATCTTCAATCCTCAATCCTCAATCCTCAATCCTCAATCCTCCATCCTCAATATTCAACACACAACCCTCCACCATCAATCCTCAATACTCAATCATCAATCCTCAATTCTCAATACTCAATAGAATATCCTGAATTCTCATGGTTCAATACTCAATCCACAATATTCTATAATCAAATCTCAATACACAAACATCATTTCTCACCACTCAAACCTGAACGCTCAGTCCTCAACGTTCAATCCTCATTCGTCAGTACTCAATCTTCAATCCTCAATACTGAATCTCCAATCCTCAATCCTCAATCCTCAATCTTCAGTCCTCAGTCCCCAATCCTCAATCTTCAATCCTCAATCCTGAATCCTCAATCCTCATTCCTCAATCCACAGTCCTTAGCCCTCAAACCTCAACCCTCAACTCTGAGACCTCATTCTCAATCCTCAATCCTCGATCCTCAAACCTCAATCCTCAACCCTCAGTCGTCATCCTCAATTCTCAATTCTCAATTCTCAATCCTCAATCCTCAATCCTCAATCTTCAATCCTCATTAATCAATCTCCAATCCTAGATCCTGAATCCCCAATCCTCAATCCTTAATCCTCAACCTTCAATCCTCAATCCCCAGTCCTCAATCTTCAGTCCTCACTGTCCAATCATCAATCCTCAATCCTCAGTCCTCCATCCTCTATCCTCAATCCTCAAACCTCAAACCTCAACCGTCAGTCCTCGTCCTCAATCCTCAACCATCAATCCTCAATCCTCAATCTTCAATCCTCAATCCTCAATCATCAATACTCAATCCTCAATCCTCAATTCTCAATCTTCTATCCTCAATCCTCAACCCTCAATCCTCAATCCTCATTCTTCAATCCTCAATACCCAATCCTCAATCTTCAATCCTCAATCATCAATCCTCAATTCTCAATCCTCAATCCTCAGTCCTCAATCCTCAATCCCCAATCCTCATTCTTCAAACCTCAATCCTCAACCTTCAGTCCTCATCCTCAATTCTCAATTCTCAATCCTCAATCCTCAATCCTCAATATTCAATCCTCAATAATCAATCTCCAATCCTAGATCCTCAATCCCCAATCGTCAGTCCTTAATCCTGAATCCTCAATCCTCGATCCCCAGTCCTCAACCTTCAATCCTCAATGCTCCATCCTCAATCCTCAATCCTCAATCCTCAATCCTCAATCCTCAGTCATCAATCCTCAATCTTCAATACTCAATCCTCAATCATCAACCCTCAATCCTCAATACTCAATCATCAATCCTCAATCATCAATACTCAATCCTCAATCCTTAATCCTCAATCCTCAATACTCAACCATCAATCCTCAATTCTCAATACTCAATAGAATATCCTGAATTCTCAGGGTTCAATACTCAAACCTCAATCCTCAACCCTCAGCCCTCATTCTTCATCCTCAATCCTCAATCCTCAATCCTCAATCTTCAATCCCCAATACTGAATCTTCAATCCTCAATCCTAAATCCTCAATCCTCAATCCTCAACACTCAATCCACAATCCCCAATCCTCAATCCTCAATCTTCAATCCTTAATACTCAATCTTCGATCCTCAATCCTCAATACTCTATCCTCAATCCTCATTGTTCAATCCTCAATACCCAATCCGCAATTTTCGATCCTCAATCCTCAATCCTCATTCTTCAATCCTCAATACCCAATCCACAATCTTCAATCCTCAATCCTCAATCCTCAATTCTCAACCCTCAATCCTCAGTCCTCAGGCCTCAAACCTCAATCCTCAAACCTCAGCCCTCATCCTCAATACTCAATCCTCAATCCTCAATCCTCAATCTTCAATCCTCAATACTCAATCTTCAATAATCAATCCTCAGCTCTCCATCCTCAATACTCAATCCTCAATCGTCAATCCTCAATCCTCAATCCTCAATCTTCAATCCTCAATCCTCAATCCTCAATCCTCAATCCTCAATCTTCAATCCTCAATACTCAATCCTCAATCCTCAAACCTCTATCCTCAATGTTCAATCCGCAATTCTCAATCTTCTATCCTCAATCCTCAACCCTCAATCCTCAATCCTCATTCTTCAATCCTCAATACTCAATCCTCAATCTTCAATCCACAATCCTCAATCCTCAATTCTCAATCCTCAATCCTCAATCCTCAATCCTCAATCCCCAATCCTCATTCTTCAAACCTCAATCCTCAACCTTCAGTCCTCATCCTCAATTCTCAATCCTCAATCCTCATTCTTCAATCCTCAATACCCAATCCTCAACCTTCAATCCTCAATCCTCAGTAATCAATCCTCAATCTTCAATACTCAATCGTCAATCCTCAGTCCTCAATCCTCAATCCTCAATCCTCGATCCTCAAACCTCAATCCTCAACCCTCAGTCGTCATCCTCAATTCTCAATTCTCAATTCTCAATCCTCAATCCTCAATCCTCAATCTTCAATCCTCATTAATCAATCTCCAATCCTAGATCCTGAATCCCCAATCCTCAATCCTTAATCCTCAACCTTCAATCCTCAATCCCCAGTCCTCAATCTTCAGTCCTCAGTGTTCAATCATCAATCCTCAATCCTCAGTTCTCAATCCTCTATCGTCAATCCTCAAACCTCAAACCTCAACCGTCAGTCCTCGTCCTCAATCCTCAACCATCAATCCTCAATACTCAATCTTCAATCCTCAATCCTCAATCATCAATACTCAATCCTCAATCCTCTTTTCTCAATCCTCATTCCTCAATCCTCAATCCTCAATCCTCAATCCTCAATCATCAATCCTCAATCTTCAATACTCAATCATCAATCATCAACCCTCAATCCTCAATACTCAATCATCAATCCTCAATCATCAATACTCAATCCTCAATCCTCAATCCTCAATCCTCAATACTCAACCATCAATCCTCAATTCTCAATACTCAATAGAATATCCTGAATTCTCAGGGTTCAATACTCAAACCTCAATCCTCAACCCTCAGCCCTCATTCTCCATCCTCAATCCTCAATCCTCAATCCTCAATCTTCAATCCCCAATACTGAATCTTCAATCCTCAATCCTCAATCCTCAATCCTCAATCCTCAACCCTCAATCCACAATCCCCAATCATCAATCCTCAATCTTCAATCCTTAATACTCAATATTCAATCCTCAATCCTCAATCCTCTATCCTCAATCCTCATTGTTCAATCCTCAATACCCAATCCGCAGTTTTCGATCCTCAATCCTCAATCCTCATTCTTCAATCCTCAATACCCAATCCACAATCTTCAATCCTCAATCCTCAATCCTCAATCCTCAATTCTCAACCCTCAATCCTCAGTCCTCAGGCCTCAAACCTCAACCCTCAAACCTCAGCCCTCATCCTCAATAGTCAATCCTCAATCCTCAATCCTCAATCTTCAATCCTCAATACTCAATCTTCAATAATCAATCCTCAGCTCTCAATCCTCAATACTCAATCCTCAATAGTCAATCCTCAATCCTCAATCCTCAACCTTCAATCCTCAATCCTCAATCCTCAATCCTCATTCCTCAATCTTCAATCCTCAATCCCCAATCCTCAATCCTCAATCCTCAATACTCAATCCTCAATCCTCAGTCCTCAAACCTCAATCCTGAATCCTCAATCCTGAATCCTCAATCTTCAGCCCTCAGTCCTCAACAATCAGTTGTCAATCCTCAATCCTCAGTAGAATATTCTCAATTCACGGCATTCAATACGCAATACTCAATCTGCAATCTTCAAATCTCAATCCACAAACATCAATTCTCATCACTCAACCCTGAACGCTCAGTCCTCAATGTTCAACTCTCAATCCTCAATTCTCAATCTTCAATCCTCAATACTGAATCCTCAATCCTCAATCCTCAATCCTCAATCCTCAATCCTCAACCCTCAATCCTCAATCCTCAATCCTCAATCCTCAATCCTCATTCTTCAATCCTCAATACCCAATCCTCAATCTTCAATACTCAATCCTCAATCCTCAATCCTCAATCCTCATTCTTCAATCCTCAATACCCAATCCTCAATCTTCAATACTCAATCGTCAATCCTAAGTCCTCAATCCTCAATCCTCAATCCTCGTTCCTCAAACCTCAAATCTCAATCCTCAATCCTCAATCTTCAAACCTCAATACTCAATATTCAATCCTCAATCCTCAATCCTCAATCCTCAATCCTCAATCTTCAATCCTCAATCCTCAACCCTCAATCCTCAATCCTCATTCTTCAATCCTCAATACCCAATCCTCAATCTTCAATACTCAATCCTCAATCCTCAATTCTCAATCTTCAATCCTCAATCCTCAATCCTCAATCCTCAATCCTCATTCTTCAATCCTCAATACCCAATACTCAATCTTCAATCCTCAATCCTCAATCCTCATTTCTCAATCCTCAATCCTCAATCCTCAGTCCTCAATCCTCAACCCTCAATCCTCAACCGTCAGTCCACGTCCTCAATCCTCAACCCTCAATCCTCAATCCTCAACCTTCAATCCTCATTACTCAATATTCACTCCGCAATCCTCAATCCTCAATCTTCAATCTTCAATCCTCAATCCTCAATCCTCAATCCTCAATCCTCAATCCTCAATCCTCAATCCTCAATCCTCAATCCTCAATCCTCAGTAATCAATCCTCAATCTTCAATACTCAATCGTCAATCCTCAGTCCTCAATCCTCAATCCTCAATCCTCGTTCCTCAAACCTCAATCCTCAACCCTCGGTCGTCATCCTTAATTCTCAATTCTCAATTCTCAATCCTCAATCCTCAATCCTCAATCTTCAATCCTCATTAATCAATCTCCAATCCCAGATCCTGAATCGCCAATCCTCAATCCTTAATCCTCAACCTTCAATCCTCAATCCCCAGTCCCCAATCTTCAGTCCTCAATGTTCAATTCTCAATCCTCAATCCTCAGTCCTCATTCCTCAATCCTCAATCCCCAAACCTCGATCCTCAACCGTCAGTCCTCGTCCTCAATCCTCAACCATCAATCCTCAATCCGCAATCTTCAATCCTCAATCCTCAATCTTCAATACTCAATCCTCAATCCTCAATTCTCAATCTTCAATCCTCAATCCTCAACCCTCAATCCTCAATCCTCATTCTTCAATCCTCAATACCCAATCCTCAATCTTCAATCCTCAAACCTCAATCCTCAATTCTCAATCCTCAATCCTCAATCCTCAATCCTCAATCACCAATCCTCATTCTTCAAACCTCAATCCTCAACCTTCAGTCCTCATCCTCAATTCCCAATTCTCAATCTTCAATCCTCAATCCTCAACCTTCAATCCTCAATGCTCCATCCTCAATCCTCAATCCTCAGTCCTCAATCCTCAATCCTCAATCCTCAAACCTCAGTCCTCAACCGTCAGTCCTCGTCCTCAATCCTCAACACTCAATCCTCAATGCTCAATCTTCAATCATCAATACTCAATCTTCATTCCTCAATCCTCAATCCTCAATCCTCAATCCTCCATCCTCAATATTCAACACACAACCCTCCACCATCAATCCTCAATACTCAATCATCAATCCTCAATTCTCAATACTCAATAGAATATCCTGAATTCTCATGGTTCAATACTCAATCCACAATATTCTATAATCAAATCTCAATACACAAACATCATTTCTCACAACTCAAACCTGAACGCTCAGTCCTCAACGTTCAATCCTCATTCGTCAGTACTCAATCTTCAATCCTCAATACTGAATCTCCAATCCTCAATCCTCAATCCTCAATCTTCAGTCCTCAGTCCCCAATCCTCAATCTTCAATCCTCAATCCTGAATCCTCAATCCTCATTCCTCAATCCACAGTCCTTAGCCCTCAAACCTCAACCCTCAACTCTGAGACCTCATTCTCAATCCTCAATCCTCGATCCTCAAACCTCAATCCTCAACCCTCAGTCGTCATCCTCAATTCTCAATTCTCAATTCTCAATCCTCAATCCTCAATCCTCAATCTTCAATCCTCATTAATCAATCTCCAATCCTAGATCCTGAATCCCCAATCCTCAATCCTTAATCCTCAACCTTCAATCCTCAATCCCCAGTCCTCAATCTTCAGTCCTCACTGTCCAATCATCAATCCTCAATCCTCAGTCCTCCATCCTCTATCCTCAATCCTCAAACCTCAAACCTCAACCGTCAGTCCTCGTCCTCAATCCTCAACCATCAATCCTCAATCCTCAATCTTCAATCCTCAATCCTCAATCATCAATACTCAATCCTCAATCCTCAATACTCAATCTTCTATCCTCAATCCTCAACCCTCAATCCTCAATCCTCATTCTTCAATCCTCAATACCCAATCCTCAATCTTCAATCCTCAATCCTCAATGCTCAATTCTCAATCCTCAATCCTCAGTCCTCAATCCTCAATCCCCAATCCTCATTCTTCAAACCTCAATCCTCAACCTTCAGTCCTCATCCTCAATTCTCAATTCTCAATCCTCAATCCTCAATCCTCAATATTCAATCCTCAATAATCAATCTCCAATCCTAGATCCTCAATCCCCAATCGTCAGTCCTTAATCCTGAATCCTCAATCCTCGATCCCCAGTCCTCAACCTTCAATCCTCAATGCTCCATCCTCAATCCTCAATCCTCAATCCTCAATCCTCAATCCTCAATCATCAATCCTAAATCTTCAATACTCAATCCTCAATCATCAACACTCAATCCTCAATACTCAATCATCAATCCTCAATCATCAATACTCAATCCTCAATCCTTAATCCTCAATCCTCAATACTCAACCATCAATCCTCAATTCTCAATACTCAATAGAATATCCTGAATTCTCAGGGTTCAATACTCAAACCTCAATCCTCAACCCTCAGCCCTCATTCTTCATCCTCAATCCTCAATCCTCAATCCTCAATCTTCAATCCCCAATACTGAATCTTCAATCCTCAATCCTAAATCCTCAATCCTCAATCCTCAACACTCAATCCACAATCCCCAATCCTCAATCCTCAATCTTCAATCCTTAATACTCAATATTCGATCCTCAATCCTCAATACTCAATCATCAATCCTCAATTCTCAATACTCAATAGAATATCCTGAATTCTCATGGTTCAATACTCAATCCACAATATTCAATAATCAAATCTCAATCCACAAACATCAATTCTGATCACTCAACCCTGAACGCTCAGTCCTCAACGTTCAATCCTCATTCCTCAATTCTCAATCTTCAATCCTCAATACTGAACCTTCAATCCTCAATCTTCAACCCTCAATCCTCAATCCTCAATCCTCAATCCTCAATCCACAGTCCTTAGCCCTCAAACATCAACCCTAAACTCTCAGAGCTCATCCTCAATCCTCAATTCTCAATCCTCAATCCTCAATCCTCAATCTTCAATCCTCAATACCTAATCTTCGATCCTCAATCCTCAATCCTCAATCCTCATTCCACAGTCCTTAGACCTCAAACCTCAACCCTCAACTCTCAGAACTCATCCTCAATCCTCAATCCTCAATCCTCAATCCGCAATCCTCAATCTTCAATCCTCAATACTCAATCTTCAATCCTCAATCCTCAATCCTCAATCCTCAATCCACAGTCCTTAGCCCTCAAACCTCAACCCTCAACTCTCAGAACTCATCCTCAATCCTCAATCCTCAATCGTCAATCCTCAATCCTCAATCCTCAATCTTCAATCCTCAATCCTCAATCCTCAATCCTCAATCCTCAATCTTCAATCCTCAATACTCAATCCTCAATCCTCAATCCTCAATCCTCAATGTTCAATCCGCAATACCCAATCCTCAATCGTCAATCCTCAATCCCCAATCCTCAATCTTCAATCCTCAATCCTCAATCCTCAATCCTCAATCTTCAATCCTCAATCCTCAACCCTCAATCCTCAATCCTCATTCTTCAATACTCAATACCCAATCCTCAATCCTCAATCCTCAATCCTCAATCCTCAGTGATGAATCCTCAATCTTCAATACTCAATCGTCAATCCTCAGTCCTCAATCCTCAATCCTCAATCCTCGATCCTCAAACCTCAATCCTCAACCCTCAGTCGTCATCCTCAATTCTCAATTCTCAATTCTCAATCCTCAATCCTCAATCCTCAATCTTCAATCCTCATTAATCAATCTCCAATCCTAGATCCTGAATCCCCTATCCTCAATCCTTAACCCTCAACCTTCAATCCTCAATCCCCAGTCCTCAATCTTCAGTCCTCAATGTTCAATCATCAATCCTCAATCCTCAGTCCTCAATCCTCATTCCTCAATCCTCAAACCTCAAACCTCAACCGTCAGTCCTCGTCCTCAATCCTCAACCATCAATCCTCAATCCTCAATCTTCAATCCCCAATCCTCAATCATCAATACTCAATCCTCAATCCTCAATTCTCAATCTTCTATCCTCAATCCTCAACCCTCAATCCTCAATCCTCATTTTTCAATCCTCAATACCCAATCCTCAATCTTCAATCCTCAATCCTCAATCCTCAGTTCTCAATCCTCAATCCTCAATCCTCAATCCTCAATCCCCAATCCTCATTCTTCAAACCTCAATCCCCAATCGTCAATCCTTAATCCTGAATCCTCAATCCTCGATCCCCAGTCCTCAACCTTCAATCCTCAATGCTCCATCCTCAATCCTCAATCCTCAGTCCTCATTTCTCAATCCTCAACCTCAATCCTCAATCCTCAACCGTCAGTCCTCGTCCTCAATCCTCAACACTCAATCCTCAATCCTCAATCCTCAATCCTCAATCTTCAATCCTCAATACCTAATCTTCGATCCTCAATCCTCAATCCTCAATCCTCATTCCACAGTCCTTAGACCTCAAACCTCAACCCTCAACTCTCAGAACTCATCCTCAATCCTCAATCCTCAATCCTCAATCCGCAATCCTCAATCTTCAATCCTCAATACTCAATCTTCAATCCTCAATCCTCAATCCTCAATCCTCAATCCTCAATCCACAGTCCTTAGCCCTCAAACCTCAACCCTCAACTCTCAGAACTCATCCTCAATCCTCAATCCTCAATCGTCAATCCTCAATCCTCAATCCTCAATCTTCAATCCTCAATCCTCAATCCTCAATCCTCAATCCTCAATCTTCAATCCTCAATACTCAATCCTCAATCCTCAATCCTCAATCCTCAATGTTCAATCCGCAATACCCAATCCTCAATCGTCAATCCTCAATCCCCAATCCTCAATCTTCAATCCTCAATCCTCAACCCTCAATCCTCAATCTTCAATCCTCAATCCTCAACCCTCAATCCTCAATCCTCATTCTTCAATCCTCAATACCCAATCCTCAATCCTCAATCCTCAATCCTCAATCCTCAATCCTCAGTAATGAATCCTCAATCTTCAATACTCAATCGTCAATCCTCAGTCCTCAATCCTCAATCCTCAATCCTCGATCCTCAAACCTCAATCCTCAACCCTCAGTCGTCATCCTCAATTCTCAATTCTCAATTCTCAATCCTCAATCCTCAATCCTCAATCTTCAATCCTCATTAATCAATCTCCAATCCTAGATCCTGAATCCCCAATCCTCAATCCTTAATCCTCAACCTTCAATCCTCAATCCCCAGTCCTCAATCTTCAGTCCTCAATGTTCAATCATCAATCCTCAATCCTCAGTCCTCAGTCCTCATTCCTCAATCCTCAAACCTCAAACCTCAACCGTCAGTCCTCGTCCTCAATCCTCAACCATCAATCCTCAATCCTCAATCTTCAATCCCCAATCCTCAATCATCAATACTCAATCCTCAATCCTCAATTCTCAATCTTCTATCCTCAATCCTCAACCCTCAATCCTCAATCCTCATTCTTCAATCCTCAATACTCAATCCTCAATCTTCAATCCTCAATCCTCTATCCTCAATTCTCAATCCTCAATCCTCAATCCTCAATCCTCAATCCCCAATCCTCATTCTTCAAACCTCAATCCTCAACCTTCAGTCCTCATCCTCAATTCTCAATTCTCAATCCTCAATCCTCAATCCTCAATATTCAATCCTCAATAATCAACCTCCAATCCTAGATCCTCAATCCCCAATCGTCAATCCTTAATCCTGAATCCTCAATCCTCGATCCCCAGTCCTCAACCTTCAATCCTCAATGCTCCATCCTCAATCCTCAATCCTCAGTCCTCATTTCTCAATCCTCAATCCTCAATCCTCAATCCTCAACCGTCAGTCCTCGTCCTCAATCCTCAACACTCAATCCTCAATCCTCAATCTTCAGTCCTCAATTCTCAATATTCAATCGTCAATCCTCAATCCTCAATCTTCAATCTTCAATCTTCAATCCTCAATCCTCAACACTCAATCCTCAATCCTCATTCTTCAATCCTCAATACCCAATCCTCAATCTTCAATACTCAATCCTCAATCCTCAATCTTCAATCTTCAACCCACAATCCTCAATCCCCAATTCTCAATCCTGAATCCTCAATCCTCAATCCTCAATATTCAATCCTCAATACTCAGTCTACAATCCTCAATCCTCAATCCTCAATCCTCAATCCTCGTTCTTCAATCCTCATTACCCAATCCTCAGTCTTCAGTCCTCAATCCTCAATCCTCAACACTCAATCCTCAATCCTCAATCCTCAATCCTCAATCATCGATCTTCAATCCTCAATGCACGACCTTCAATCCTCAATCCTCAATCCTCAATCCTCAATTCTCAATCCTCAATCGTCAGGCTTCAGTACTGAATACTCAATCTTCAATCCTCAATCCTCAATCCTCATTCCTCAATCCTCAATCCTCAATCCTCAATCCTCAATCATCAATCCTCAATCTTCAATACTCAATCCTCAATCATCAACCCTCAATCCTCAATACTCAATCATCAATCCTCAATCATCAATACTCAATCCTCAATCCTCAATCCTCAATCCTCAATACTCAACCATCAATCCTCAATTCTCAATACTCAAAAGAATATCCTGAATTCTCAGGGTTCAATACTCAAACCTCAATCCTCAACCCTCAGCCCTCATTCTCCATCCTCAATCCTCAATCCTCAATCCTCAATCTTCAATCCCCAATACTCAATCTTCAATCCTCAATCCTCAATCCTCAATCCTCAATCCTCAACCCTCAATCCTCAATCCCCAATCCTCAATCCTCAATCTTCAATCCTTAATACTCAATCTTCAATCTTCAATCCTCAATCCTCTATCCTCAATCCTCATTGTTCAATCCTCAATACCCAATCCGCAATTTTCGATCCTCAATTCTCAATCCTCAATCCTCAATCTTCAATCCTCAATCCTCAATCCTCAATCCTCAATCCTCAATCCTCAATCTTCAATCCTCAATACTCAATCGTCAATCCTCAATCCTCAATCCTCAATGCTCAATCCGCAATACCCAATCTTCAATCGTCAATCCTCAATCCCCAATCCTCAATCTTCAATCCTCAATCCTCAATCCTCAATCCTCAATCCTCAATTCTCAATTCTCAATCCTCAATCCCCAATCCTCAATCTTCAATCCTCATTAATCAACCTCCAATCCTAGATCCTGAATCCCCAATCCTCTATCCTTAATACTCAACATTCAATCCTCAATCCCCAGTCCTCAATCTTCAATCCTCAATCCTCAACCTTCAATCCTCAATGCTCCATCCTCAATCCTCAATCCTCAGTCCTCAATCCTCAATCCTCAATCCTCAAACCTCAGTCCTCAACCGTCAGTCCTCGTCCTCAATCCTCAACACTCAATCCTCAATGCTCAATCTTCAATCATCAATACTCAATCTTCAATCCTCAATCCTCAATCCTCAATCCTCAATCCTCCATACTCAATATTCAACACACAACCCTCCACCATCAATCCTCAATACTCAATCATCAATCCTCAATTCTCAATACTCAATAGAATATCCTGAATTCTCATGGTTCAATACTCAATCCACAATATTCTATAATCAAATCTCAATACACAAACATCATTTCTCACCACTCAAACCTGAACGCTCAGTCCTCAACGTTCAATCCTCATTCGTCAGTACTCAATCTTCAATCCTCAATACTGAATCTCCAATCCTCAATCCTCAATCCTCAATCTTCAGTCCTCAGTCCCCAATCCTCAATCTTCAATCCTCAATCCTGAATCCTCAATCCTCATTCCTCAATCCACAGTCCTTAGCCCTCAAACATCAACCCTCAACTCTGAGACCTCATTCTCAATCCTCAATCCTCGATCCTCAAACCTCAATCCTCAACCCTCAGTCGTCATCCTCAATTCTCAATTCTCAATCCTCAATCCTCAATCCTCAATCCTCAATCTTCAATCCTCATTAATCAATCTCCAATCCTAGATCCTGAATCCCCAATCCTCAATCCTTAATCCTCAACCTTCAATCCTCAATCCCCAGTCCTCAATCTTCAGTCCTCACTGTCCAATCATCAATCCTCAATCCTCAGTCCTCCATCCTCTATCCTCAATCCTCAAACCTCAAACCTCAACCGTCAGTCCTCGTCCTCAATCCTCAACCATCAATCCTCAATCCTCAATCTTCAATCCTCAATCCTCAATCATCAATACTCAATCCTCAATCCTCAATTCTCAATCTTCTATCCGCAATCCTCAACCCTCAATCCTCAATCCTCATTCTTCAATCCTCAATACCCAATCCTCAATCTTCAACCCTCAATCCTCAATCCTCAATTCTCAATCCTCAATCCTCAGTCCTCAATCCTCAATCCCCAATCCTCATTCTTCAAACCTCAATCCTCAACCTTCAGTCCTCATCCTCAATTCTCAATTCTCAATCCTCAATCCTCAATCCTCAATATTCAATCCTCAATAATCAATCTCCAATCCTAGATCCTCAATCCCCAATCGTCAGTCCTTAATCCTGAATCCTCAATCCTCGATCCCCAGTCCTCAACCTTCAATCCTCAATGCTCCATCCTCAATCCTCAATCCTCAATCCTCAATCCTCAATCCTCAATCATCAATCCTCAATCTTCAATACTCAATCCTCAATCATCAACCCTCAATCCTCAATACTCAATCATCAATCCTCAATCATCAATACTCAATCCTCAATCCTTAATCCTCAATCCTCAATACTCAACCATCAATCCTCAATTCTCAACACTCAATAGAATATCCTGAATTCTCAGGGTTCAATACTCAAACCTCAATCCTCAACCCTCAGCCCTCATTCTTCATCCTCAATCCTCAATCCTCAATCCTCAATCTTCAATCCCCAATACTGAATCTTCAATCCTCAATCCTAAATCCTCAATCCTCAATCCTCAACACTCAATCCACAATCCCCAATCCTCAATCCTCAATCTTCAATCCTTAATACTCAATCTTCGATCCTCAATCCTCAATACTCTATCCTCAATCCTCATTGTTCAATCCTCAATACCCAATCCGCAATTTTCGATCCTCAATCCTCAATCCTCATTCTTCAATCCTCAATACCCAATCCACAATCTTCAATCCTCAATCCTCAATCCTCAATTCTCAACCCTCAATCCTCAGTCCTCAGGCCTCAAACCTCAATCCTCAAACCTCAGCCCTCATCCTCAATACTCAATCCTCAATCCTCAATCCTCAATCTTCAATCCTCAATACTCAATCTTCAATAATCAATCCTCAGCTCTCCATCCTCAATACTCAATCCTCAATCGTCAATCCTCAATCCTCAATCCTCAATCTTCAATCCTCAATCCTCAATCCTCAATCCTCAATCCTCAATCTTCAATCCTCAATACTCAATCCTCAATCCTCAAACCTCTATCCTCAATGTTCAATCCGCAATTCTCAATCTTCTATCCTCAATCCTCAACCCTCAATCCTCAATCCTCATTCTTCAATCCTCAATACTCAATCCTCAATCTTCAATCCACAATCCTCAATCCTCAATTCTCAATGCTCAATCCTCAATCCTCAATCCTCAATCCCCAATCCTCATTCTTCAAACCTCAATCCTCAACCTTCAGTCCTCATCCTCAATTCTCAATCCTCAATCCTCATTCTTCAATCCTCAATACCCAATCCTCAACCTTCAATCCTCAATCCTCAGTAATCAATCCTCAATCTTCAATACTCAATCGTCAATCCTCAGTCCTCAATCCTCAATCCTCAATCCTCGATCCTCAAACCTCAATCCTCAACCCTCAGTCGTCATCCTCAATTCTCAATTCTCAATTCTCAATCCTCAATCCTCAATCCTCAATCCTCAATCTTCAATCCTCATTAATCAATCTCCAATCCTAGATCCTGAATCCCCAATCCTCAATCCTTAATCCTCAATCACCAATCCTCATTCTTCAAACCTCAATCCTCAACCTTCAGTCCTCATCCTCAATTCCCAATTCTCAATCTTCAATCCTCAATCCTCAACCTTCAATCCTCAATGCTCCATCCTCAATCCTCAATCCTGAGTCCTCAATCCTCAATCCTCAATCCTCAAACCTCAGTCCTCAACCGTCAGTCCTCGTCCTCAATCCTCAACACTCAATCCTCAATGCTCAATCTTCAATCATCAATACTCAATCTTCATTCCTCAATCCTCAATCCTCAATCCTCAATCCTCCATCCTCAATATTCAACACACAACCCTCCACCATCAATCCTCAATACTCAATCATCAATCCTCAATTCTCAATACTCAATAGAATATCCTGAATTCTCATGGTTCAATACTCAATCCACAATATTCTATAATCAAATCTCAATACACAAACATCATTTCTCACCACTCAAACCTGAACGCTCAGTCCTCAACGTTCAATCCTCATTCGTCAGTACTCAATCTTCAATCCTCAATACTGAATCTCCAATCCTCAATCCTCAATCCTCAATCTTCAGTCCTCAGTCCCCAATCCTCAATCTTCAATCCTCAATCCTGAATCCTCAATCCTCATTCCTCAATCCACAGTCCTTAGCCCTCAAACCTCAACCCTCAACTCTGAGACCTCATTCTCAATCCTCAATCCTCGATCCTCAAACCTCAATCCTCAACCCTCAGTCGTCATCCTCAATTCTCAATTCTCAATTCTCAATCCTCAATCCTCAATCCTCAATCTTCAATCCTCATTAATCAATCTCCAATCCTAGATCCTGAATCCCCAATCCTCAATCCTTAATCCTCAACCTTCAATCCTCAATCCCCAGTCCTCAATCTTCAGTCCTCACTGTCCAATCATCAATCCTCAATCCTCAGTCCTCCATCCTCTATCCTCAATCCTCAAACCTCAAACCTCAACCGTCAGTCCTCGTCCTCAATCCTCAACCATCAATCCTCAATCCTCAATCTTCAATCCTCAATCCTCAATCATCAATACTCAATCCTCAATCCTCAATTCTCAATCTTCTATCCTCAATCCTCAACCCTCAATCCTCAATCCTCATTCTTCAATCCTCAATACCCAATCCTCAATCTTCAATCCTCAATCCTCAATGCTCAATTCTCAATCCTCAATCCTCAGTCCTCAATCCTCAATCCCCAATCCTCATTCTTCAAACCTCAATCCTCAACCTTCAGTCCTCATCCTCAATTCTCAATTCTCAATCCTCAATCCTCAATCCTCAATATTCAATCCTCAATAATCAATCTCCAATCCTAGATCCTCAATCCCCAATCGTCAGTCCTTAATCCTGAATCCTCAATCCTCGATCCCCAGTCCTCAACCTTCAATCCTCAATGCTCCATCCTCAATCCTCAATCCTCAATCCTCAGTCCTCAATCCTCAATCATCAATCCTCAATCTTCAATACTCAATCCTCAATCATCAACCCTCAATCCTCAATACTCAATCATCAATCCTCAATCATCAATACTCAATCCTCAATCCTTAATCCTCAATCCTCAATACTCAACCATCAATCCTCAATTCTCAATACTCAATAGAATATCCTGAATTCTCAGGGTTCAATACTCAAACCTCAACCCTCAACCCTCAGCCCTCATTCTTCATCCTCAATCCTCAATCCTCAATCCTCAATCTTCAATCCCCAATACTGAATCTTCAATCCTCAATCCTAAATCCTCAATCCTCAATCCTCAACACTCAATCCACAATCCCCAATCCTCAATCCTCAATCTTCAATCCTTAATACTCAATATTCGATCCTCAATCCTCAATACTCTATCCTCAATCCTCATTGTTCAATCCTCAATACCCAATCCGCAATTTTCGATCCTCAATCCTCAATCCTCATTCTTGAATCCTCAATACCCAATCCACAATCTTCAATCCTCAATCCTCAATCCTCAATTCTCAACCCTCAATCCTCAGTCCTCAGGCCTCAAACCTCAATCCTCAAACCTCAGCCCTCATCCTCAATACTCAATCCTCAATCCTCAATCCTCAATCTTCAATCCTCAATACTCAATCTTCAATAATCAATCCTCAGCTCTCCATCCTCAATACTCAATCCTCAATCGTCAATCCTCAATCCTCAATCCTCAATCTTCAATCCTCAATCCTCAATCCTCAATCCTCAATCCTCAATCTTCAATCCTCAATACTCAATCCTCAATCCTGAAACCTCTATCCTCAATGTTCAATCCGCAATACCCAATCCTCAATCGTCAATCCTCAATCCCCAATCCTCAATCTTCAATCCTCAATCCTCAATCCTCAATCCTCAATCCTCAATTCTCAATTCTCAATCCTCAATCCCCAATCCTCAATCTTCAATCCTCATTAATCAATCTCCAATCCTAGATCCTGAATCCCCAATCCTCAATCCTTAATCCTCAGCATTCAATCCTCAATCCCCAGTCCTCAATCTTCAATCCTCAATGTTCAATCCTCAATCCTCAGTCATCAATCCTCAATCCCCAATCCTCATTCTTCAAACATCAATCCTCAACCCTCACTCCTCATGCTCAATTCTCAATTCTCAATCCTCAATCCCCAATGCTCAATCTTCAATCATCAATACTCAATCTTCAATCCTCAATCCTCAGTCCTCAATCCTCAATCCTCCATCCTCAATATTCAACACACAACCCTCAACCATCAATCCTCAATACTCAATCATCAATCCTCAATTCTCAATACTCAATAGAATATCCTGAATTCTCATGGTTCAATACTCAATCCACAATATTCAATAATCAAATCTCAATCCACAAACATCAATTCTGATCACTCAACCCTGAACGCTCAGTCCTCAACGTTCAATCCTCATTCCTCAATTCTCAATCTTCAATCCTCAATACTGAACCTTCAATCCTCAATCTTCAACCCTCAATCCTCAATCCTCAATCCTCAATCCTCAATCCACAGTCCTTAGCCCTCAAACCTCAACCCTAAACTCTCAGAGCTCATCCTCAATCCTCAATTCTCAATCCTCAATCCTCAATCCTCAATCTTCAATCCTCAATACCTAATCTTCGATCCTCAATCCTCAATCCTCAATCCTCATTCCACAGTCCTTAGACCTCAAACCTCAACCCTCAACTCTCAGAACTCATCCTCAATCCTCAATCCTCAATCCTCAATCCGCAATCCTCAATCTTCAATCCTCAATACTCAATCTTCAATCCTCAATCCTCAATCCTCAATCCTCAATCCACAGTCCTTAGCCCTCAAACCTCAACCCTCAACTCTCAGAACTCATCCTAAATCCTCAATCCTCAATCGTCAATCCTCAATCCTCAATCCTCAATCTTCAATCCTCAATCCTCAATCCTCAATCCTCAATCCTCAATCTTCAATCCTCAATACTCAATCCTCAATCCTCAATCCTCAATCCTCAATGTTCAATCCGCAATACCCAATCCTCAATCGTCAATCCTCAATCCCCAATCCTCAATCTTCAATCCTCAATCCTCAATCCTCAATCCTCAATCTTCAATCCTCAATCCTCAACCCTCAATCCTCAATCCTCATTCTTCAATACTCAATACCCAATCCTCAATCCTCAAGCCTCAATCCTCAATCCTCAGTGATGAATCCTCAATCTTCAATACTCAATCGTCAATCCTCAGTCCTCAATCCTCAATCCTCAATCCTCGATCCTCAAACCTCAATCCTCAACCCTCAGTCGTCATCCTCAATTCTCAATTCTCAATTCTCAATCCTCAATCCTCAATCCTCAATCCTCAACCCTCAATCCTCAATCCTCATTCTTCAATCCTCAATACTCAATCCTCAATCTTCAATCCTCAATACTCAATCTTCAATCATCAATCCTCAATCCTCAATTCTCAATCCACAGTCCTTAGCCCTCAAAACCTCAACCCTCAACTCTCAGAACTCATCCTCAATCCTCAATCCTCAATCGTCAATCCTCAATCCTCAATCCTCAATCTTCAATCCTCAATCCTCAATCCTCAATCCTCAATCCTCAATCTTCAATCCTCAATACTCAATCCTCAATCCTCAATCCTCAATCCTCAATGTTCAATCCGCAATACCCAATCCTCAATCGTCAATCCTCAATCCCCAATCCTCAATCTTCAATCCTCAATCCTCAATCCTCAATCCTCAATACTCAATTCTCAATTCTCAATCCTCAATCCCCAATCCTCAATCTTCAATCCTCATTAATCAATCTCCAATCCTAGATCCTGAATCCCCAATCCTCAATCCTTAATCCTCAACATTCAATCCACAATCCGCAGTCCTCAATCTTCAATCCTCAATGTTCAATCCGCAATACCCAATCCTCAATCGTCAATCCTCAATCCCCAATCCTCAATCTTCAATCCTCAATCCTCAATCCTCAATCCTCAATCCTCAATTCTCAATTCTCAATCCTCAATCCCCAATCCTCAATCTTCAATCCTCATTAATCAATCTCCAATCCTAGATCCTGAATCCCCAATCCTCAATCCTTAATCCTCAACATTCAATCCTCAATCCCCAGTCCTCAATCTTCAATCCTCAATGTTCAATCCTCATCCTCAGTCATCAATCCTCAATCCTCAATCCTCAAACCTCAATCCTCAACCGTCAGTCCTCGTCCTCAATCCTCAACCCTCAATCCTCAATCCTCAATCTTCAATCCTCAATACTCAATTTTCAATCCTCAATCCTCAATCCTCAATCCTCAATCTTCAATCCTCAATCCTCAACCCTCAATCCTCAATCCTCATTCTTCAATCCTCAATACCCAATCCTCAATTTTCAATACTCAGCCTTCAATCCTCAATTCTCAATCTTCAATCCTCAAACCCCAATCCTCAATCCTCAATCCTCATTCTTCAATCCTCAATACCCAATCCTCAATCTTCAATCCTCAATCCTCAATCCTCAATTCTCAATCCTCAATCCTCAATCCTCAATCCTCAATCCCCAATCCTCATTCTTCAAACATCAATCCTCAATCCTCACTCCTCATGCTCCATTCTCAATTCTCAATCCTCAATCCCCAATGCTCAATCTTCAATCATCAATACTCAATCTTCAATCCTCAATCCTCAATCCTCAATCCTCAATCCTCAATCCTCCATCCTCAATATTCAACACACAACCCTCAACCATCAATCCTCAATACTCAATCATCAATCCTCAATTCTCCATACTCAATAGAATATCCTGAATTCTCATGGTTCAATACTCAATCCACAACATTCAATAATCAAATCTCAATCCACAAACATCAATTCTCATCACTCAACCCTGAACGCTCAGTCCTCAACGTTCAATCCTCATTCCTCAATTCTCAATCTTCAATCCTCAATACTGAACCTTCAATCCTCAATCTTCAACCCTCAATCCTCAATCCTCAATCCTCAATCCTCAATCCACAGTCCTTAGCCCTCAAACCTCAACCCTCAACTCTCAGAACTCATTCTCAATCCTCAATTCTCAATCCTCAATCCTCAATCCTCAATCTTCAATCCTCAATACCTAATCTTCGGTCCTCAATCCTCAATCCTCAATCCTCATTCCACAGTACTTAGACCTCAAACCTCAACCCTCAACTCTCAGAACTCATCCTCAATCCTCAATCCTCAATCCTCAATCCGCAATCCTCAATCTTCAATCCTCAATACTCAATCTTCAATCCTCAATCCTCAATCCTCAATCCTCAATCCACAGTCCTTAGCCCTCAAACCTCAACCCTCAACTCTCAGAACTCATCCTCAATCCTCAATCCTCAATCGTCAATCCTCAATCCTCAATCCTCAATCTTCAATCCTCAATCCTCAATCCTCAATCCTCAATCCTCAATCTTCAATACTCAATACTCAATCCTCAATCCTCAATCCTCAATGTTCAATCCGCAATACCCAATCCTCAATCGTCAATCCTCAATCCCCAATCCTCAATCTTCAATCCTCAATCCTCAATCCTCAATCCTCAATCTTCAATCCTCAATCCTCAACCCTCAATCCTCAATCCTCATTCTTCAATCCTCAATACCCAATCCTCAATCCTCAATCCTCAATCCTCAATCCTCAATCCTCGTTCTTCAATCCTCATTACCCAATCCTCAGTCTTCAGTCCTCAATCCTCAATCCTCAACACTCAATCCTGAATCCTCAATCCTCAATCCTCAATCCTCGGTCTTCAATCCTCAATACACGACCTTCAATCCTCAATCCTCAATCCTCAATCCTCAATTCTCAATCCTCAATCGTCAGGCTTCAGTACTGAATACTCAATCTTCAATCCTCAATCCTCAATCCTCATTCCTCAATCCTCAATCCTCAATCCTCAATCCTCAATCATCAATCCTCAATCTTCAATACTCAATCCTCAATCATCAACCCTCAATCCTCAATACTCAACCATCAATCCTCAATCATCAATACTCAATCCTCAATCCTCAATCCTCAATCCTCAATACTCAACCATCAATCCTCAATTCTCAATACTCACAAGAATATCCTGAATTCTCAGGGTTCAATACTCAAACCTCAATCCTCAACCCTCAGCCCTCATTCTCCATCCTCAATCCTCAGTCCTCAATCCTCAATCTTCAATCCCCAATACTCAATCTTCAATCCTCAATCCTCAATCCTCAATCCTCAATCCTCAACCCTCAATCCTCAATCCCCAATTCTCAATCCTCAATCTTCAATCCTTAATACTCAATCTTCAATCCTCAATCCTCAATCCTCTATCCTCAATCCTCATTGTTCAATCCTCAATACCCAATCCGCAATTTTCGATCCTCAATTCTCAATCCTCAATCCTCAATCTTCAATCCTCAATCCTCAATCCTCAATCCTCAATCCTCAATCCTCAATCTTCAATCCTCAATACTCAATCGTCAATCCTCAATCCTCAATCCTCAATGCTCAATCCGCAATACCCAATCCTCAATCGTCAATCCTCAATCCCCAATCCTCAATCTTCAATCCTCAATCCTCAATCCTCAATCCTCAATCCTCAATTCTCAATTCTCAATCCTCAATCCCCAATCCTCAATCTTCAATCCTCATTAATCAATCTCCAATCCTAGATCCTGAATCCCCAATCCTCTATCCTTAATCCTCAACATTCAATCCTCAATCCCCAGTCCTCAATCTTCAATCCTCAATGTTCAATCCTCAATCCTCAGTCCTCAATCCTCAATCCTCAATCCTCAAACCTCAATCCTCAATCGTCAGTCCTCGTCCTCAATCCTCAACCCTCAATCCTGAATCCTCAATCTTCAATCCTCAATACTCAATATTCAATCCTCAATCCTCAATCCTCAATCCGCAATCTTCAATCCTCAATCCTCATCCCTCAATCCTCAATCCTCATTCTTCACTCCTCAATACCCAATCCTCAATTTTCAATACCCAGCCTTCAATCCTCAATTCTCAATCTTCAATCCTCAATCCTCAATCCTCAATCCTCACTCCTCATTCTTCAATCCTCAATACCCAATCCTCAATCTTCAATCCTCAATCCTCAATCCTCAATTCTCAATCCTCAATCCTCAATCCTCAATCCTCAATCCTCAATTCTCAATCCTCAATCCTCAATCCTCAATCCTCAATCCCCAATCCTCATTCTTCAAACCTCAATCCTCAACCCTCACTCCTCATGCTCAATTCTCAATTCTCAATCCTCAATCCCCAATGCTCAATCTTCAATCATCAATACTCAATCTTCAATCCTCAATCCTCAATCCTCAATCCTCCATCCTCAATATTCAACACACAACCCTCAACCATCAATCCTCAATACTCAATCATCAATCCTCAATTCTCAATACTCAATAGAATATCCTGAATTCTCATGGTTCAATACTCAATCCACAATATTCAATAATCAAATCTCAATCCACAAACATCAATTCTCATCACTCAACCCTGAACGCTCAGTCCTCAATGTTCAATCCTCATTCCTCAATTCTCAATCTTCAATCCTCAATACTGAACCTTCAATCCTCAATCTTCAATCCTCAATCCTCTATCCTCAATCCTCAATCCTCAATCCACAGTCCTTAGCCCTCAAACCTCAACCCTCAACTCTCAGAACTCATCCTCAATCCTCAATCCACAACCCTCAATCCTCAATCCTCAATCCTCATTCTTCAATCCTCAATACCCAATCCTCAATCTTCAATCCTCTATCCTCAATCCTCAATTCTCAATCCTCAATCCTCAATCCTCAAACCTCAATCCCCAATCCTCATTCTTCAAACCTCAATCCTCAACCCTCACTCCTCATCCTCAATTCTCAATTCTCAATCTTCAATCCTCAATACTCAATCCTCAATCCTCAATCCTCCATCCTCAATATTCAACACACAACCCTCAACCATCAATCCTCAATACTCAATCATCAATCCTCAATTCTCAATACTCAATAGAATATCCTGAATTCTCATGGTTCAATACTCAATCCACAATATTCAATAATCAAATCTCAATCCACAAACATCAATTCTCATCACTCAACCCTGAACGCTCAGTCCACAATGTTCAACACTCATTCCTCAATTCTCAATCTTCAATCCTCAATCTTCAATCCTCAATCCTCAATCCTCAATCCTCAATCCTCGTTCTTCAATCCTCAATACCCAATCCTCAGTCTTCAGTCCTCAATCCTCAATCCTCAACACTCAATCCTCAATCCTCAATCCTCAATCCTCAATCCTCGATCTTCAATCCTCAATACTCAATCGTCAATCCTCAATCCTCAATCCTCAATGCTCAATCCGCAATACCCAATCCTCAATCGTCAATCCTCAATCCCCAATCCTCAATCTTCAACCCTCAATCCTCAATCCTCAATCCTCAATCCTCAGTTCTCAATTCTCAATCCTCAATCCCCAATCCTCAATCTTCAATCCTCATTAATCAATCTCCAATCCTAGATCCTGAATCCCCAATCCTCTATCCTTAATCCTCAACATTCAATCCTCAATCCCCAGTCCTCAATCTTCAATCCTCAATGTTCAATCCTCAATCCTCAATTCTCAATCCTCAATCCTCAATCCTCAATCTTCAATCCTCAATACCTAATCTTCGATCCTCAATCCTCAATCCTCAATCCTCATTCCACAGTCCTTAGACCTCAAACCTCAACCCTCAACTCTCAGAACTCATCCTCAATCCTCAATCCTCAAACGTCAATCCTCAAACTTCAATCCTCAATCCTCAATCCCCAATCCTCAATCCTCAATCCTCATTCATCAAACCTCAATACCCAATCCTCAATCTTCAATCCTCAATCGTCAATCCTCAATTCTCAACCCTCAATCCTCAGTCCTCAGTCCTCAAACCTCAATCCTCAAACCTCAGCCCTCATCCTCAATCCTCAATTCTCAATCCTCAATCCTCAATCTTCAATCGTCAATACTCAATCTTCAATCCTCAATCCTCAGTCCACAAACCTCAATTCTGAATCCTCAACACTGCATCCTCAATCTTCAGCCCTCAGTCCTCAACAATCAGTTGTCAACACTCAATCCCCAATATAATATCCTCAATTCACAGTTTTCAATACGTAATACTCAATCTGCAATCTGCAAATCTCTATCCACAAACATCAATCCTCATCACTCAACTCTGAACGCTCAGTCCTCAATGTTCAATCCTCAATCCTCAATTCTCAATCTTCAATCCTCAATACTGAATCTTCAATCCTCAATCCTCAATCCTCAATCCTCAATCCTCAAACCTCAGTCCTCAACCGTCAGTCCTCGTCCTCAATCCTCAGCCCTCAATCCTCAACGCTCAATCTTCAATCATCAATACTCAATCTTCAATCCTCAATCCGCAATCCTCAATCCTCAATCCTCCATCCTCAATATTCAACACACAACGCTCAACCATCAATCCTGAATACTCAATCATCAATCCTCAATTCTCAATACTCAATGGAATATACTGAATTCTCATGGTTCAATACTCAATCCACAATATTCAATAATCAAATCTCAATCCACAAACATCAATTCTCATCACTCAACCCTGAACGCTCAGTCCTCAATGTTCAATCCTCATTCCTCAATTCTCAATCTTCAATCCTCAATACTGAATCTTCAATCCTCAATCCTCAATCTTCAATCCTCAGTCCCCAATCCTCAATCTTCAATCCTCAATCCTCAATCCTCAATCCACAGTCCTTTGCCCTCAAACCTCAACCCTCAACTCTCAGACCTCATCCTCAATCCTCAATCCTCAATCCTCAATCCTCAATCCTCAATATTCAATCCTCAATACTCAATCTTCAATCCTCAATCCTCAATCCTCAATGCTCAATCCTCAATCCTCAGTCATCAATCCTCAATCTTCAATACTCAACAGTCAATCCTCAGTCCTCAATCCTCAATCCCCAGTCCTCAAGCTTCAATTCTCAATGCTCAATCCTCAATCCTCAGTCCTCAGTCCTCAATCCTCAATCCTCAATCCTCAAACCTCAATCCTCAACCGTCAGTCCTCGTACTCAATCCTCAACCCTCAATCCTCAATCCTCAATCTTCAATCCCCAATACTCAATCTTCAACCCTCAACCCTCAATCCCCAATTATCAATCCTCAATCCTCAATCCTCAATCCTCAATCCTCAATATTCAATCCTCAATCCTCAATCCTCAATCCTCAATCCTCAATCTTCAAACCTCAATCCTCAATCCCCAATCCTCATTCTTCAAACCTCAATCCTCAACCTTCAGTACTCATCCTCAATTCTCAATTCTCAATCCCCAATACTCAATGCTCAATCTTCAATCATCAATACTCAATCTTCAATCCTCAATGATCAATCCTCAATCCTCAATCCTCCATCCTCAATATTCAACACACAACCCTCAACCATCAATCCTCAATACTCAATCATCAATCCTCAATTCTCAATACTCAATAGAATATCCTGAAATCTCATGTTTCAATACTCAATCCACAATATTCAATAATCAAATCTCAATCCACAAACATCAATTCTCATCACACAACCCTGAACGCTCAGTCCTCAATGTTCAATCCTCATTCCTCAATTCTCAATCTTCAATCCTCAATACTGAATCTTCAATCCTCAATCCTCAATCCTCAATCTTCAATCCTCAGTCCCCAATCCTCAATCTTCAATCCTAAATCCTCAATCCTCAATCCTCAATCCTCAATCCTCAATCCTCAATTCTCAATCCTCAATCCTGAGGCCTCAGTCATCACACCTCAAACCTCAACCCTCAGCCCTCATACTCAATCCTCAATCCTCAACCCTCAATCCTCAATATTCAATCCTCAATACTCAATCTTCAACCCTCAATCCTCAATTCTCAATCCTCAATCCTCAATCCTCAATCCTCAATCCTCAACCTTCAATCCTCAATACTCAATCTTCAACCCACAATCCTCAATCCCCAATTCTCAATCCTCAATCCTCAATCCTCAATCCTCAATCCTCAATACTCTATCCTCAATACTCAGTCTACAATCCTCAATCCTCAATCCTCAATCCTCAATCCTCGTTCCTCAATCCTCAATACCCATTCCTCAGTCTTCAGTCCTCAATCCTCAATCCTCAACCCTCAATCGTCAATCCACAATCCTCAATCCTCAATCCTCGATCTTCAATCCTCAATACTCAATCTTCATTCCTCAATCCTCAATGCTCAATCCTCAATTCTCAATCCTCAATCGTCAGGCTTCAGTACTCAATACTCAATCTTCAATCCTCAATCCTCTTTTCTCAATCCTCATTCCTCAATCCTCAATCCTCAATCCTCAATCCTCAATCATCAATCCTCAATCTTCAATACTCAATCATCAATCATCAACCCTCAATCCTCAATACTCAATCATCAATCCTCAATCATCAATACTCAATCCTCAATCCTCAATCCTCAATCCTCAATACTCAACCATCAATCCTCAATTCTCAATACTCAATAGAATATCCTGAATTCTCAGGGTTCAATACTCAAACCTCAATCCTCAACCCTCAGCCCTCATTCTCCATCCTCAATCCTCAATCCTCAATCCTCAATCTTCAATCCCCAATACTGAATCTTCAATCCTCAATCCTCAATCCTCAATCCTCAATCCTCAACCCTCAATCCACAATCCCCAATCATCAATCCTCAATCTTCAATCCTTAATACTCAATATTCAATCCTCAATCCTCAATCCTCTATCCTCAATCCTCATTGTTCAATCCTCAATACCCAATCCGCAGTTTTCGATCCTCAATCCTCAATCCTCATTCTTCAATCCTCAATACCCAATCCACAATCTTCAATCCTCAATCCTCAATCCTCAATCCTCAATTCTCAACCCTCAATCCTCAGTCCTCAGGCCTCAAACCTCAACCCTCAAACCTCAGCCCTCATCCTCAATAGTCAATCCTCAATCCTCAATCCTCAATCTTCAATCCTCAATACTCAATCTTCAATAATCAATCCTCAGCTCTCAATCCTCAATACTCAATCCTCAATAGTCAATCCTCAATCCTCAATCCTCAACCTTCAATCCTCAATCCTCAATCCTCAATCCTCATTCCTCAATCTTCAATCCTCAATCCCCAATCCTCAATCCTCAATCCTCAATACTCAATCCTCAATCCTCAGTCCTCAAACCTCAATCCTGAATCCTCAATCCTGAATCCTCAATCTTCAGCCCTCAGTCCTCAACAATCAGTTGTCAATCCTCAATCCTCAGTAGAATATTCTCAATTCACGGCATTCAATACGCAATACTCAATCTGCAATCTTCAAATCTCAATCCACAAACATCAATTCTCATCACTCAACCCTGAACGCTCAGTCCTCAATGTTCAACTCTCAATCCTCAATTCTCAATCTTCAATCCTCAATACTGAATCCTCAATCCTCAATCCTCAATCCTCAATCCTCAATCCTCAACCCTCAATCCTCAATCCTCAATCCTCAATCCTCAATCCTCATTCTTCAATCCTCAATACCCAATCCTCAATCTTCAATACTCAATCCTCAATCCTCAATCCTCAATCCTCATTCTTCAATCCTCAATACCCAATCCTCAATCTTCAATACTCAATCGTCAATCCTAAGTCCTCAATCCTCAATCCTCAATCCTCGTTCCTCAAACCTCAAATCTCAATCCTCAATCCTCAATCTTCAAACCTCAATACTCAATATTCAATCCTCAATCCTCAATCCTCAATCCTCAATCCTCAATCTTCAATCCTCAATCCTCAACCCTCAATCCTCAATCCTCATTCTTCAATCCTCAATACCCAATCCTCAATCTTCAATACTCAATCCTCAATCCTCAATTCTCAATCTTCAATCCTCAATCCTCAATCCTCAATCCTCAATCCTCATTCTTCAATCCTCAATACCCAATACTCAATCTTCAATCCTCAATCCTCAATCCTCATTTCTCAATCCTCAATCCTCAATCCTCAGTCCTCAATCCTCAACCCTCAATCCTCAACCGTCAGTCCACGTCCTCAATCCTCAACCCTCAATCCTCAATCCTCAACCTTCAATCCTCATTACTCAATATTCACTCCGCAATCCTCAATCCTCAATCTTCAATCTTCAATCCTCAATCCTCAATCCTCAATCCTCAATCCTCAATCCTCAATCCTCAATCCTCAATCCTCAATCCTCAATCCTCAGTAATCAATCCTCAATCTTCAATACTCAATCGTCAATCCTCAGTCCTCAATCCTCAATCCTCAATCCTCGTTCCTCAAACCTCAATCCTCAACCCTCGGTCGTCATCCTTAATTCTCAATTCTCAATTCTCAATCCTCAATCCTCAATCCTCAATCTTCAATCCTCATTAATCAATCTCCAATCCCAGATCCTGAATCGCCAATCCTCAATCCTTAATCCTCAACCTTCAATCCTCAATCCCCAGTCCCCAATCTTCAGTCCTCAATGTTCAATTCTCAATCCTCAATCCTCAGTCCTCATTCCTCAATCCTCAATCCCCAAACCTCGATCCTCAACCGTCAGTCCTCGTCCTCAATCCTCAACCATCAATCCTCAATCCGCAATCTTCAATCCTCAATCCTCAATCTTCAATACTCAATCCTCAATCCTCAATTCTCAATCTTCAATCCTCAATCCTCAACCCTCAATCCTCAATCCTCATTCTTCAATCCTCAATACCCAATCCTCAATCTTCAATCCTCAAACCTCAATCCTCAATTCTCAATCCTCAATCCTCAATCCTCAATCCTCAATCACCAATCCTCATTCTTCAAACCTCAATCCTCAACCTTCAGTCCTCATCCTCAATTCCCAATTCTCAATCTTCAATCCTCAATCCTCAACCTTCAATCCTCAATGCTCCATCCTCAATCCTCAATCCTCAGTCCTCAATCCTCAATCCTCAATCCTCAAACCTCAGTCCTCAACCGTCAGTCCTCGTCCTCAATCCTCAACACTCAATCCTCAATGCTCAATCTTCAATCATCAATACTCAATCTTCATTCCTCAATCCTCAATCCTCAATCCTCAATCCTCCATCCTCAATATTCAACACACAACCCTCCACCATCAATCCTCAATACTCAATCATCAATCCTCAATTCTCAATACTCAATAGAATATCCTGAATTCTCATGGTTCAATACTCAATCCACAATATTCTATAATCAAATCTCAATACACAAACATCATTTCTCACAACTCAAACCTGAACGCTCAGTCCTCAACGTTCAATCCTCATTCGTCAGTACTCAATCTTCAATCCTCAATACTGAATCTCCAATCCTCAATCCTCAATCCTCAATCTTCAGTCCTCAGTCCCCAATCCTCAATCTTCAATCCTCAATCCTGAATCCTCAATCCTCATTCCTCAATCCACAGTCCTTAGCCCTCAAACCTCAACCCTCAACTCTGAGACCTCATTCTCAATCCTCAATCCTCGATCCTCAAACCTCAATCCTCAACCCTCAGTCGTCATCCTCAATTCTCAATTCTCAATTCTCAATCCTCAATCCTCAATCCTCAATCTTCAATCCTCATTAATCAATCTCCAATCCTAGATCCTGAATCCCCAATCCTCAATCCTTAATCCTCAACCTTCAATCCTCAATCCCCAGTCCTCAATCTTCAGTCCTCACTGTCCAATCATCAATCCTCAATCCTCAGTCCTCCATCCTCTATCCTCAATCCTCAAACCTCAAACCTCAACCGTCAGTCCTCGTCCTCAATCCTCAACCATCAATCCTCAATCCTCAATCTTCAATCCTCAATCCTCAATCATCAATACTCAATCCTCAATCCTCAATACTCAATCTTCTATCCTCAATCCTCAACCCTCAATCCTCAATCCTCATTCTTCAATCCTCAATACCCAATCCTCAATCTTCAATCCTCAATCCTCAATGCTCAATTCTCAATCCTCAATCCTCAGTCCTCAATCCTCAATCCCCAATCCTCATTCTTCAAACCTCAATCCTCAACCTTCAGTCCTCATCCTCAATTCTCAATTCTCAATCCTCAATCCTCAATCCTCAATATTCAATCCTCAATAATCAATCTCCAATCCTAGATCCTCAATCCCCAATCGTCAGTCCTTAATCCTGAATCCTCAATCCTCGATCCCCAGTCCTCAACCTTCAATCCTCAATGCTCCATCCTCAATCCTCAATCCTCAATCCTCAATCCTCAATCCTCAATCATCAATCCTAAATCTTCAATACTCAATCCTCAATCATCAACACTCAATCCTCAATACTCAATCATCAATCCTCAATCATCAATACTCAATCCTCAATCCTTAATCCTCAATCCTCAATACTCAACCATCAATCCTCAATTCTCAATACTCAATAGAATATCCTGAATTCTCAGGGTTCAATACTCAAACCTCAATCCTCAACCCTCAGCCCTCATTCTTCATCCTCAATCCTCAATCCTCAATCCTCAATCTTCAATCCCCAATACTGAATCTTCAATCCTCAATCCTAAATCCTCAATCCTCAATCCTCAACACTCAATCCACAATCCCCAATCCTCAATCCTCAATCTTCAATCCTTAATACTCAATATTCGATCCTCAATCCTCAATACTCAATCATCAATCCTCAATTCTCAATACTCAATAGAATATCCTGAATTCTCATGGTTCAATACTCAATCCACAATATTCAATAATCAAATCTCAATCCACAAACATCAATTCTGATCACTCAACCCTGAACGCTCAGTCCTCAACGTTCAATCCTCATTCCTCAATTCTCAATCTTCAATCCTCAATACTGAACCTTCAATCCTCAATCTTCAACCCTCAATCCTCAATCCTCAATCCTCAATCCTCAATCCACAGTCCTTAGCCCTCAAACATCAACCCTAAACTCTCAGAGCTCATCCTCAATCCTCAATTCTCAATCCTCAATCCTCAATCCTCAATCTTCAATCCTCAATACCTAATCTTCGATCCTCAATCCTCAATCCTCAATCCTCATTCCACAGTCCTTAGACCTCAAACCTCAACCCTCAACTCTCAGAACTCATCCTCAATCCTCAATCCTCAATCCTCAATCCGCAATCCTCAATCTTCAATCCTCAATACTCAATCTTCAATCCTCAATCCTCAATCCTCAATCCTCAATCCACAGTCCTTAGCCCTCAAACCTCAACCCTCAACTCTCAGAACTCATCCTCAATCCTCAATCCTCAATCGTCAATCCTCAATCCTCAATCCTCAATCTTCAATCCTCAATCCTCAATCCTCAATCCTCAATCCTCAATCTTCAATCCTCAATACTCAATCCTCAATCCTCAATCCTCAATCCTCAATGTTCAATCCGCAATACCCAATCCTCAATCGTCAATCCTCAATCCCCAATCCTCAATCTTCAATCCTCAATCCTCAATCCTCAATCCTCAATCTTCAATCCTCAATCCTCAACCCTCAATCCTCAATCCTCATTCTTCAATACTCAATACCCAATCCTCAATCCTCAATCCTCAATCCTCAATCCTCAGTGATGAATCCTCAATCTTCAATACTCAATCGTCAATCCTCAGTCCTCAATCCTCAATCCTCAATCCTCGATCCTCAAACCTCAATCCTCAACCCTCAGTCGTCATCCTCAATTCTCAATTCTCAATTCTCAATCCTCAATCCTCAATCCTCAATCTTCAATCCTCATTAATCAATCTCCAATCCTAGATCCTGAATCCCCTATCCTCAATCCTTAACCCTCAACCTTCAATCCTCAATCCCCAGTCCTCAATCTTCAGTCCTCAATGTTCAATCATCAATCCTCAATCCTCAGTCCTCAATCCTCATTCCTCAATCCTCAAACCTCAAACCTCAACCGTCAGTCCTCGTCCTCAATCCTCAACCATCAATCCTCAATCCTCAATCTTCAATCCCCAATCCTCAATCATCAATACTCAATCCTCAATCCTCAATTCTCAATCTTCTATCCTCAATCCTCAACCCTCAATCCTCAATCCTCATTTTTCAATCCTCAATACCCAATCCTCAATCTTCAATCCTCAATCCTCAATCCTCAGTTCTCAATCCTCAATCCTCAATCCTCAATCCTCAATCCCCAATCCTCATTCTTCAAACCTCAATCCCCAATCGTCAATCCTTAATCCTGAATCCTCAATCCTCGATCCCCAGTCCTCAACCTTCAATCCTCAATGCTCCATCCTCAATCCTCAATCCTCAGTCCTCATTTCTCAATCCTCAACCTCAATCCTCAATCCTCAACCGTCAGTCCTCGTCCTCAATCCTCAACACTCAATCCTCAATCCTCAATCCTCAATCCTCAATCTTCAATCCTCAATACCTAATCTTCGATCCTCAATCCTCAATCCTCAATCCTCATTCCACAGTCCTTAGACCTCAAACCTCAACCCTCAACTCTCAGAACTCATCCTCAATCCTCAATCCTCAATCCTCAATCCGCAATCCTCAATCTTCAATCCTCAATACTCAATCTTCAATCCTCAATCCTCAATCCTCAATCCTCAATCCTCAATCCACAGTCCTTAGCCCTCAAACCTCAACCCTCAACTCTCAGAACTCATCCTCAATCCTCAATCCTCAATCGTCAATCCTCAATCCTCAATCCTCAATCTTCAATCCTCAATCCTCAATCCTCAATCCTCAATCCTCAATCTTCAATCCTCAATACTCAATCCTCAATCCTCAATCCTCAATCCTCAATGTTCAATCCGCAATACCCAATCCTCAATCGTCAATCCTCAATCCCCAATCCTCAATCTTCAATCCTCAATCCTCAACCCTCAATCCTCAATCTTCAATCCTCAATCCTCAACCCTCAATCCTCAATCCTCATTCTTCAATCCTCAATACCCAATCCTCAATCCTCAATCCTCAATCCTCAATCCTCAATCCTCAGTAATGAATCCTCAATCTTCAATACTCAATCGTCAATCCTCAGTCCTCAATCCTCAATCCTCAATCCTCGATCCTCAAACCTCAATCCTCAACCCTCAGTCGTCATCCTCAATTCTCAATTCTCAATTCTCAATCCTCAATCCTCAATCCTCAATCTTCAATCCTCATTAATCAATCTCCAATCCTAGATCCTGAATCCCCAATCCTCAATCCTTAATCCTCAACCTTCAATCCTCAATCCCCAGTCCTCAATCTTCAGTCCTCAATGTTCAATCATCAATCCTCAATCCTCAGTCCTCAGTCCTCATTCCTCAATCCTCAAACCTCAAACCTCAACCGTCAGTCCTCGTCCTCAATCCTCAACCATCAATCCTCAATCCTCAATCTTCAATCCCCAATCCTCAATCATCAATACTCAATCCTCAATCCTCAATTCTCAATCTTCTATCCTCAATCCTCAACCCTCAATCCTCAATCCTCATTCTTCAATCCTCAATACTCAATCCTCAATCTTCAATCCTCAATCCTCTATCCTCAATTCTCAATCCTCAATCCTCAATCCTCAATCCTCAATCCCCAATCCTCATTCTTCAAACCTCAATCCTCAACCTTCAGTCCTCATCCTCAATTCTCAATTCTCAATCCTCAATCCTCAATCCTCAATATTCAATCCTCAATAATCAACCTCCAATCCTAGATCCTCAATCCCCAATCGTCAATCCTTAATCCTGAATCCTCAATCCTCGATCCCCAGTCCTCAACCTTCAATCCTCAATGCTCCATCCTCAATCCTCAATCCTCAGTCCTCATTTCTCAATCCTCAATCCTCAATCCTCAATCCTCAACCGTCAGTCCTCGTCCTCAATCCTCAACACTCAATCCTCAATCCTCAATCTTCAGTCCTCAATTCTCAATATTCAATCGTCAATCCTCAATCCTCAATCTTCAATCTTCAATCTTCAATCCTCAATCCTCAACACTCAATCCTCAATCCTCATTCTTCAATCCTCAATACCCAATCCTCAATCTTCAATACTCAATCCTCAATCCTCAATCTTCAATCTTCAACCCACAATCCTCAATCCCCAATTCTCAATCCTGAATCCTCAATCCTCAATCCTCAATATTCAATCCTCAATACTCAGTCTACAATCCTCAATCCTCAATCCTCAATCCTCAATCCTCGTTCTTCAATCCTCAATCCTCAATCCTCAATCCTCAATCTTCAATCCCCAATACTCAATCTTCAATCCTCAATCCTCAATCCTCAATCCTCAATCCTCAACCCTCAATCCTCAATCCCCAATCCTCAATCCTCAATCTTCAATCCTTAATACTCAATCTTCAATCTTCAATCCTCAATCCTCTATCCTCAATCCTCATTGTTCAATCCTCAATACCCAATCCGCAATTTTCGATCCTCAATTCTCAATCCTCAATCCTCAATCTTCAATCCTCAATCCTCAATCCTCAATCCTCAATCCTCAATCCTCAATCTTCAATCCTCAATACTCAATCGTCAATCCTCAATCCTCAATCCTCAATGCTCAATCCGCAATACCCAATCTTCAATCGTCAATCCTCAATCCCCAATCCTCAATCTTCAATCCTCAATCCTCAATCCTCAATCCTCAATCCTCAATTCTCAATTCTCAATCCTCAATCCCCAATCCTCAATCTTCAATCCTCATTAATCAACCTCCAATCCTAGATCCTGAATCCCCAATCCTCTATCCTTAATACTCAACATTCAATCCTCAATCCCCAGTCCTCAATCTTCAATCCTCAATCCTCAACCTTCAATCCTCAATGCTCCATCCTCAATCCTCAATCCTCAGTCCTCAATCCTCAATCCTCAATCCTCAAACCTCAGTCCTCAACCGTCAGTCCTCGTCCTCAATCCTCAACACTCAATCCTCAATGCTCAATCTTCAATCATCAATACTCAATCTTCAATCCTCAATCCTCAATCCTCAATCCTCAATCCTCCATACTCAATATTCAACACACAACCCTCCACCATCAATCCTCAATACTCAATCATCAATCCTCAATTCTCAATACTCAATAGAATATCCTGAATTCTCATGGTTCAATACTCAATCCACAATATTCTATAATCAAATCTCAATACACAAACATCATTTCTCACCACTCAAACCTGAACGCTCAGTCCTCAACGTTCAATCCTCATTCGTCAGTACTCAATCTTCAATCCTCAATACTGAATCTCCAATCCTCAATCCTCAATCCTCAATCTTCAGTCCTCAGTCCCCAATCCTCAATCTTCAATCCTCAATCCTGAATCCTCAATCCTCATTCCTCAATCCACAGTCCTTAGCCCTCAAACATCAACCCTCAACTCTGAGACCTCATTCTCAATCCTCAATCCTCGATCCTCAAACCTCAATCCTCAACCCTCAGTCGTCATCCTCAATTCTCAATTCTCAATCCTCAATCCTCAATCCTCAATCCTCAATCTTCAATCCTCATTAATCAATCTCCAATCCTAGATCCTGAATCCCCAATCCTCAATCCTTAATCCTCAACCTTCAATCCTCAATCCCCAGTCCTCAATCTTCAGTCCTCACTGTCCAATCATCAATCCTCAATCCTCAGTCCTCCATCCTCTATCCTCAATCCTCAAACCTCAAACCTCAACCGTCAGTCCTCGTCCTCAATCCTCAACCATCAATCCTCAATCCTCAATCTTCAATCCTCAATCCTCAATCATCAATACTCAATCCTCAATCCTCAATTCTCAATCTTCTATCCGCAATCCTCAACCCTCAATCCTCAATCCTCATTCTTCAATCCTCAATACCCAATCCTCAATCTTCAACCCTCAATCCTCAATCCTCAATTCTCAATCCTCAATCCTCAGTCCTCAATCCTCAATCCCCAATCCTCATTCTTCAAACCTCAATCCTCAACCTTCAGTCCTCATCCTCAATTCTCAATTCTCAATCCTCAATCCTCAATCCTCAATATTCAATCCTCAATAATCAATCTCCAATCCTAGATCCTCAATCCCCAATCGTCAGTCCTTAATCCTGAATCCTCAATCCTCGATCCCCAGTCCTCAACCTTCAATCCTCAATGCTCCATCCTCAATCCTCAATCCTCAATCCTCAATCCTCAATCCTCAATCATCAATCCTCAATCTTCAATACTCAATCCTCAATCATCAACCCTCAATCCTCAATACTCAATCATCAATCCTCAATCATCAATACTCAATCCTCAATCCTTAATCCTCAATCCTCAATACTCAACCATCAATCCTCAATTCTCAACACTCAATAGAATATCCTGAATTCTCAGGGTTCAATACTCAAACCTCAATCCTCAACCCTCAGCCCTCATTCTTCATCCTCAATCCTCAATCCTCAATCCTCAATCTTCAATCCCCAATACTGAATCTTCAATCCTCAATCCTAAATCCTCAATCCTCAATCCTCAACACTCAATCCACAATCCCCAATCCTCAATCCTCAATCTTCAATCCTTAATACTCAATCTTCGATCCTCAATCCTCAATACTCTATCCTCAATCCTCATTGTTCAATCCTCAATACCCAATCCGCAATTTTCGATCCTCAATCCTCAATCCTCATTCTTCAATCCTCAATACCCAATCCACAATCTTCAATCCTCAATCCTCAATCCTCAATTCTCAACCCTCAATCCTCAGTCCTCAGGCCTCAAACCTCAATCCTCAAACCTCAGCCCTCATCCTCAATACTCAATCCTCAATCCTCAATCCTCAATCTTCAATCCTCAATACTCAATCTTCAATAATCAATCCTCAGCTCTCCATCCTCAATACTCAATCCTCAATCGTCAATCCTCAATCCTCAATCCTCAATCTTCAATCCTCAATCCTCAATCCTCAATCCTCAATCCTCAATCTTCAATCCTCAATACTCAATCCTCAATCCTCAAACCTCTATCCTCAATGTTCAATCCGCAATTCTCAATCTTCTATCCTCAATCCTCAACCCTCAATCCTCAATCCTCATTCTTCAATCCTCAATACTCAATCCTCAATCTTCAATCCACAATCCTCAATCCTCAATTCTCAATGCTCAATCCTCAATCCTCAATCCTCAATCCCCAATCCTCATTCTTCAAACCTCAATCCTCAACCTTCAGTCCTCATCCTCAATTCTCAATCCTCAATCCTCATTCTTCAATCCTCAATACCCAATCCTCAACCTTCAATCCTCAATCCTCAGTAATCAATCCTCAATCTTCAATACTCAATCGTCAATCCTCAGTCCTCAATCCTCAATCCTCAATCCTCGATCCTCAAACCTCAATCCTCAACCCTCAGTCGTCATCCTCAATTCTCAATTCTCAATTCTCAATCCTCAATCCTCAATCCTCAATCCTCAATCTTCAATCCTCATTAATCAATCTCCAATCCTAGATCCTGAATCCCCAATCCTCAATCCTTAATCCTCAATCACCAATCCTCATTCTTCAAACCTCAATCCTCAACCTTCAGTCCTCATCCTCAATTCCCAATTCTCAATCTTCAATCCTCAATCCTCAACCTTCAATCCTCAATGCTCCATCCTCAATCCTCAATCCTGAGTCCTCAATCCTCAATCCTCAATCCTCAAACCTCAGTCCTCAACCGTCAGTCCTCGTCCTCAATCCTCAACACTCAATCCTCAATGCTCAATCTTCAATCATCAATACTCAATCTTCATTCCTCAATCCTCAATCCTCAATCCTCAATCCTCCATCCTCAATATTCAACACACAACCCTCCACCATCAATCCTCAATACTCAATCATCAATCCTCAATTCTCAATACTCAATAGAATATCCTGAATTCTCATGGTTCAATACTCAATCCACAATATTCTATAATCAAATCTCAATACACAAACATCATTTCTCACCACTCAAACCTGAACGCTCAGTCCTCAACGTTCAATCCTCATTCGTCAGTACTCAATCTTCAATCCTCAATACTGAATCTCCAATCCTCAATCCTCAATCCTCAATCTTCAGTCCTCAGTCCCCAATCCTCAATCTTCAATCCTCAATCCTGAATCCTCAATCCTCATTCCTCAATCCACAGTCCTTAGCCCTCAAACCTCAACCCTCAACTCTGAGACCTCATTCTCAATCCTCAATCCTCGATCCTCAAACCTCAATCCTCAACCCTCAGTCGTCATCCTCAATTCTCAATTCTCAATTCTCAATCCTCAATCCTCAATCCTCAATCTTCAATCCTCATTAATCAATCTCCAATCCTAGATCCTGAATCCCCAATCCTCAATCCTTAATCCTCAACCTTCAATCCTCAATCCCCAGTCCTCAATCTTCAGTCCTCACTGTCCAATCATCAATCCTCAATCCTCAGTCCTCCATCCTCTATCCTCAATCCTCAAACCTCAAACCTCAACCGTCAGTCCTCGTCCTCAATCCTCAACCATCAATCCTCAATCCTCAATCTTCAATCCTCAATCCTCAATCATCAATACTCAATCCTCAATCCTCAATTCTCAATCTTCTATCCTCAATCCTCAACCCTCAATCCTCAATCCTCATTCTTCAATCCTCAATACCCAATCCTCAATCTTCAATCCTCAATCCTCAATGCTCAATTCTCAATCCTCAATCCTCAGTCCTCAATCCTCAATCCCCAATCCTCATTCTTCAAACCTCAATCCTCAACCTTCAGTCCTCATCCTCAATTCTCAATTCTCAATCCTCAATCCTCAATCCTCAATATTCAATCCTCAATAATCAATCTCCAATCCTAGATCCTCAATCCCCAATCGTCAGTCCTTAATCCTGAATCCTCAATCCTCGATCCCCAGTCCTCAACCTTCAATCCTCAATGCTCCATCCTCAATCCTCAATCCTCAATCCTCAGTCCTCAATCCTCAATCATCAATCCTCAATCTTCAATACTCAATCCTCAATCATCAACCCTCAATCCTCAATACTCAATCATCAATCCTCAATCATCAATACTCAATCCTCAATCCTTAATCCTCAATCCTCAATACTCAACCATCAATCCTCAATTCTCAATACTCAATAGAATATCCTGAATTCTCAGGGTTCAATACTCAAACCTCAACCCTCAACCCTCAGCCCTCATTCTTCATCCTCAATCCTCAATCCTCAATCCTCAATCTTCAATCCCCAATACTGAATCTTCAATCCTCAATCCTAAATCCTCAATCCTCAATCCTCAACACTCAATCCACAATCCCCAATCCTCAATCCTCAATCTTCAATCCTTAATACTCAATATTCGATCCTCAATCCTCAATACTCTATCCTCAATCCTCATTGTTCAATCCTCAATACCCAATCCGCAATTTTCGATCCTCAATCCTCAATCCTCATTCTTGAATCCTCAATACCCAATCCACAATCTTCAATCCTCAATCCTCAATCCTCAATTCTCAACCCTCAATCCTCAGTCCTCAGGCCTCAAACCTCAATCCTCAAACCTCAGCCCTCATCCTCAATACTCAATCCTCAATCCTCAATCCTCAATCTTCAATCCTCAATACTCAATCTTCAATAATCAATCCTCAGCTCTCCATCCTCAATACTCAATCCTCAATCGTCAATCCTCAATCCTCAATCCTCAATCTTCAATCCTCAATCCTCAATCCTCAATCCTCAATCCTCAATCTTCAATCCTCAATACTCAATCCTCAATCCTGAAACCTCTATCCTCAATGTTCAATCCGCAATACCCAATCCTCAATCGTCAATCCTCAATCCCCAATCCTCAATCTTCAATCCTCAATCCTCAATCCTCAATCCTCAATCCTCAATTCTCAATTCTCAATCCTCAATCCCCAATCCTCAATCTTCAATCCTCATTAATCAATCTCCAATCCTAGATCCTGAATCCCCAATCCTCAATCCTTAATCCTCAGCATTCAATCCTCAATCCCCAGTCCTCAATCTTCAATCCTCAATGTTCAATCCTCAATCCTCAGTCATCAATCCTCAATCCCCAATCCTCATTCTTCAAACATCAATCCTCAACCCTCACTCCTCATGCTCAATTCTCAATTCTCAATCCTCAATCCCCAATGCTCAATCTTCAATCATCAATACTCAATCTTCAATCCTCAATCCTCAGTCCTCAATCCTCAATCCTCCATCCTCAATATTCAACACACAACCCTCAACCATCAATCCTCAATACTCAATCATCAATCCTCAATTCTCAATACTCAATAGAATATCCTGAATTCTCATGGTTCAATACTCAATCCACAATATTCAATAATCAAATCTCAATCCACAAACATCAATTCTGATCACTCAACCCTGAACGCTCAGTCCTCAACGTTCAATCCTCATTCCTCAATTCTCAATCTTCAATCCTCAATACTGAACCTTCAATCCTCAATCTTCAACCCTCAATCCTCAATCCTCAATCCTCAATCCTCAATCCACAGTCCTTAGCCCTCAAACCTCAACCCTAAACTCTCAGAGCTCATCCTCAATCCTCAATTCTCAATCCTCAATCCTCAATCCTCAATCTTCAATCCTCAATACCTAATCTTCGATCCTCAATCCTCAATCCTCAATCCTCATTCCACAGTCCTTAGACCTCAAACCTCAACCCTCAACTCTCAGAACTCATCCTCAATCCTCAATCCTCAATCCTCAATCCGCAATCCTCAATCTTCAATCCTCAATACTCAATCTTCAATCCTCAATCCTCAATCCTCAATCCTCAATCCACAGTCCTTAGCCCTCAAACCTCAACCCTCAACTCTCAGAACTCATCCTAAATCCTCAATCCTCAATCGTCAATCCTCAATCCTCAATCCTCAATCTTCAATCCTCAATCCTCAATCCTCAATCCTCAATCCTCAATCTTCAATCCTCAATACTCAATCCTCAATCCTCAATCCTCAATCCTCAATGTTCAATCCGCAATACCCAATCCTCAATCGTCAATCCTCAATCCCCAATCCTCAATCTTCAATCCTCAATCCTCAATCCTCAATCCTCAATCTTCAATCCTCAATCCTCAACCCTCAATCCTCAATCCTCATTCTTCAATACTCAATACCCAATCCTCAATCCTCAAGCCTCAATCCTCAATCCTCAGTGATGAATCCTCAATCTTCAATACTCAATCGTCAATCCTCAGTCCTCAATCCTCAATCCTCAATCCTCGATCCTCAAACCTCAATCCTCAACCCTCAGTCGTCATCCTCAATTCTCAATTCTCAATTCTCAATCCTCAATCCTCAATCCTCAATCCTCAACCCTCAATCCTCAATCCTCATTCTTCAATCCTCAATACTCAATCCTCAATCTTCAATCCTCAATACTCAATCTTCAATCATCAATCCTCAATCCTCAATTCTCAATCCACAGTCCTTAGCCCTCAAAACCTCAACCCTCAACTCTCAGAACTCATCCTCAATCCTCAATCCTCAATCGTCAATCCTCAATCCTCAATCCTCAATCTTCAATCCTCAATCCTCAATCCTCAATCCTCAATCCTCAATCTTCAATCCTCAATACTCAATCCTCAATCCTCAATCCTCAATCCTCAATGTTCAATCCGCAATACCCAATCCTCAATCGTCAATCCTCAATCCCCAATCCTCAATCTTCAATCCTCAATCCTCAATCCTCAATCCTCAATACTCAATTCTCAATTCTCAATCCTCAATCCCCAATCCTCAATCTTCAATCCTCATTAATCAATCTCCAATCCTAGATCCTGAATCCCCAATCCTCAATCCTTAATCCTCAACATTCAATCCACAATCCGCAGTCCTCAATCTTCAATCCTCAATGTTCAATCCGCAATACCCAATCCTCAATCGTCAATCCTCAATCCCCAATCCTCAATCTTCAATCCTCAATCCTCAATCCTCAATCCTCAATCCTCAATTCTCAATTCTCAATCCTCAATCCCCAATCCTCAATCTTCAATCCTCATTAATCAATCTCCAATCCTAGATCCTGAATCCCCAATCCTCAATCCTTAATCCTCAACATTCAATCCTCAATCCCCAGTCCTCAATCTTCAATCCTCAATGTTCAATCCTCATCCTCAGTCATCAATCCTCAATCCTCAATCCTCAAACCTCAATCCTCAACCGTCAGTCCTCGTCCTCAATCCTCAACCCTCAATCCTCAATCCTCAATCTTCAATCCTCAATACTCAATTTTCAATCCTCAATCCTCAATCCTCAATCCTCAATCTTCAATCCTCAATCCTCAACCCTCAATCCTCAATCCTCATTCTTCAATCCTCAATACCCAATCCTCAATTTTCAATACTCAGCCTTCAATCCTCAATTCTCAATCTTCAATCCTCAAACCCCAATCCTCAATCCTCAATCCTCATTCTTCAATCCTCAATACCCAATCCTCAATCTTCAATCCTCAATCCTCAATCCTCAATTCTCAATCCTCAATCCTCAATCCTCAATCCTCAATCCCCAATCCTCATTCTTCAAACATCAATCCTCAATCCTCACTCCTCATGCTCCATTCTCAATTCTCAATCCTCAATCCCCAATGCTCAATCTTCAATCATCAATACTCAATCTTCAATCCTCAATCCTCAATCCTCAATCCTCAATCCTCAATCCTCCATCCTCAATATTCAACACACAACCCTCAACCATCAATCCTCAATACTCAATCATCAATCCTCAATTCTCCATACTCAATAGAATATCCTGAATTCTCATGGTTCAATACTCAATCCACAACATTCAATAATCAAATCTCAATCCACAAACATCAATTCTCATCACTCAACCCTGAACGCTCAGTCCTCAACGTTCAATCCTCATTCCTCAATTCTCAATCTTCAATCCTCAATACTGAACCTTCAATCCTCAATCTTCAACCCTCAATCCTCAATCCTCAATCCTCAATCCTCAATCCACAGTCCTTAGCCCTCAAACCTCAACCCTCAACTCTCAGAACTCATTCTCAATCCTCAATTCTCAATCCTCAATCCTCAATCCTCAATCTTCAATCCTCAATACCTAATCTTCGGTCCTCAATCCTCAATCCTCAATCCTCATTCCACAGTACTTAGACCTCAAACCTCAACCCTCAACTCTCAGAACTCATCCTCAATCCTCAATCCTCAATCCTCAATCCGCAATCCTCAATCTTCAATCCTCAATACTCAATCTTCAATCCTCAATCCTCAATCCTCAATCCTCAATCCACAGTCCTTAGCCCTCAAACCTCAACCCTCAACTCTCAGAACTCATCCTCAATCCTCAATCCTCAATCGTCAATCCTCAATCCTCAATCCTCAATCTTCAATCCTCAATCCTCAATCCTCAATCCTCAATCCTCAATCTTCAATACTCAATACTCAATCCTCAATCCTCAATCCTCAATGTTCAATCCGCAATACCCAATCCTCAATCGTCAATCCTCAATCCCCAATCCTCAATCTTCAATCCTCAATCCTCAATCCTCAATCCTCAATCTTCAATCCTCAATCCTCAACCCTCAATCCTCAATCCTCATTCTTCAATCCTCAATACCCAATCCTCAATCCTCAATCCTCAATCCTCAATCCTCAATCCTCGTTCTTCAATCCTCATTACCCAATCCTCAGTCTTCAGTCCTCAATCCTCAATCCTCAACACTCAATCCTGAATCCTCAATCCTCAATCCTCAATCCTCGGTCTTCAATCCTCAATACACGACCTTCAATCCTCAATCCTCAATCCTCAATCCTCAATTCTCAATCCTCAATCGTCAGGCTTCAGTACTGAATACTCAATCTTCAATCCTCAATCCTCAATCCTCATTCCTCAATCCTCAATCCTCAATCCTCAATCCTCAATCATCAATCCTCAATCTTCAATACTCAATCCTCAATCATCAACCCTCAATCCTCAATACTCAACCATCAATCCTCAATCATCAATACTCAATCCTCAATCCTCAATCCTCAATCCTCAATACTCAACCATCAATCCTCAATTCTCAATACTCACAAGAATATCCTGAATTCTCAGGGTTCAATACTCAAACCTCAATCCTCAACCCTCAGCCCTCATTCTCCATCCTCAATCCTCAGTCCTCAATCCTCAATCTTCAATCCCCAATACTCAATCTTCAATCCTCAATCCTCAATCCTCAATCCTCAATCCTCAACCCTCAATCCTCAATCCCCAATTCTCAATCCTCAATCTTCAATCCTTAATACTCAATCTTCAATCCTCAATCCTCAATCCTCTATCCTCAATCCTCATTGTTCAATCCTCAATACCCAATCCGCAATTTTCGATCCTCAATTCTCAATCCTCAATCCTCAATCTTCAATCCTCAATCCTCAATCCTCAATCCTCAATCCTCAATCCTCAATCTTCAATCCTCAATACTCAATCGTCAATCCTCAATCCTCAATCCTCAATGCTCAATCCGCAATACCCAATCCTCAATCGTCAATCCTCAATCCCCAATCCTCAATCTTCAATCCTCAATCCTCAATCCTCAATCCTCAATCCTCAATTCTCAATTCTCAATCCTCAATCCCCAATCCTCAATCTTCAATCCTCATTAATCAATCTCCAATCCTAGATCCTGAATCCCCAATCCTCTATCCTTAATCCTCAACATTCAATCCTCAATCCCCAGTCCTCAATCTTCAATCCTCAATGTTCAATCCTCAATCCTCAGTCCTCAATCCTCAATCCTCAATCCTCAAACCTCAATCCTCAATCGTCAGTCCTCGTCCTCAATCCTCAACCCTCAATCCTGAATCCTCAATCTTCAATCCTCAATACTCAATATTCAATCCTCAATCCTCAATCCTCAATCCGCAATCTTCAATCCTCAATCCTCATCCCTCAATCCTCAATCCTCATTCTTCACTCCTCAATACCCAATCCTCAATTTTCAATACCCAGCCTTCAATCCTCAATTCTCAATCTTCAATCCTCAATCCTCAATCCTCAATCCTCACTCCTCATTCTTCAATCCTCAATACCCAATCCTCAATCTTCAATCCTCAATCCTCAATCCTCAATTCTCAATCCTCAATCCTCAATCCTCAATCCTCAATCCTCAATTCTCAATCCTCAATCCTCAATCCTCAATCCTCAATCCCCAATCCTCATTCTTCAAACCTCAATCCTCAACCCTCACTCCTCATGCTCAATTCTCAATTCTCAATCCTCAATCCCCAATGCTCAATCTTCAATCATCAATACTCAATCTTCAATCCTCAATCCTCAATCCTCAATCCTCCATCCTCAATATTCAACACACAACCCTCAACCATCAATCCTCAATACTCAATCATCAATCCTCAATTCTCAATACTCAATAGAATATCCTGAATTCTCATGGTTCAATACTCAATCCACAATATTCAATAATCAAATCTCAATCCACAAACATCAATTCTCATCACTCAACCCTGAACGCTCAGTCCTCAATGTTCAATCCTCATTCCTCAATTCTCAATCTTCAATCCTCAATACTGAACCTTCAATCCTCAATCTTCAATCCTCAATCCTCTATCCTCAATCCTCAATCCTCAATCCACAGTCCTTAGCCCTCAAACCTCAACCCTCAACTCTCAGAACTCATCCTCAATCCTCAATCCACAACCCTCAATCCTCAATCCTCAATCCTCATTCTTCAATCCTCAATACCCAATCCTCAATCTTCAATCCTCTATCCTCAATCCTCAATTCTCAATCCTCAATCCTCAATCCTCAAACCTCAATCCCCAATCCTCATTCTTCAAACCTCAATCCTCAACCCTCACTCCTCATCCTCAATTCTCAATTCTCAATCTTCAATCCTCAATACTCAATCCTCAATCCTCAATCCTCCATCCTCAATATTCAACACACAACCCTCAACCATCAATCCTCAATACTCAATCATCAATCCTCAATTCTCAATACTCAATAGAATATCCTGAATTCTCATGGTTCAATACTCAATCCACAATATTCAATAATCAAATCTCAATCCACAAACATCAATTCTCATCACTCAACCCTGAACGCTCAGTCCACAATGTTCAACACTCATTCCTCAATTCTCAATCTTCAATCCTCAATCTTCAATCCTCAATCCTCAATCCTCAATCCTCAATCCTCGTTCTTCAATCCTCAATACCCAATCCTCAGTCTTCAGTCCTCAATCCTCAATCCTCAACACTCAATCCTCAATCCTCAATCCTCAATCCTCAATCCTCGATCTTCAATCCTCAATACTCAATCGTCAATCCTCAATCCTCAATCCTCAATGCTCAATCCGCAATACCCAATCCTCAATCGTCAATCCTCAATCCCCAATCCTCAATCTTCAACCCTCAATCCTCAATCCTCAATCCTCAATCCTCAGTTCTCAATTCTCAATCCTCAATCCCCAATCCTCAATCTTCAATCCTCATTAATCAATCTCCAATCCTAGATCCTGAATCCCCAATCCTCTATCCTTAATCCTCAACATTCAATCCTCAATCCCCAGTCCTCAATCTTCAATCCTCAATGTTCAATCCTCAATCCTCAATTCTCAATCCTCAATCCTCAATCCTCAATCTTCAATCCTCAATACCTAATCTTCGATCCTCAATCCTCAATCCTCAATCCTCATTCCACAGTCCTTAGACCTCAAACCTCAACCCTCAACTCTCAGAACTCATCCTCAATCCTCAATCCTCAAACGTCAATCCTCAAACTTCAATCCTCAATCCTCAATCCCCAATCCTCAATCCTCAATCCTCATTCATCAAACCTCAATACCCAATCCTCAATCTTCAATCCTCAATCGTCAATCCTCAATTCTCAACCCTCAATCCTCAGTCCTCAGTCCTCAAACCTCAATCCTCAAACCTCAGCCCTCATCCTCAATCCTCAATTCTCAATCCTCAATCCTCAATCTTCAATCGTCAATACTCAATCTTCAATCCTCAATCCTCAGTCCACAAACCTCAATTCTGAATCCTCAACACTGCATCCTCAATCTTCAGCCCTCAGTCCTCAACAATCAGTTGTCAACACTCAATCCCCAATATAATATCCTCAATTCACAGTTTTCAATACGTAATACTCAATCTGCAATCTGCAAATCTCTATCCACAAACATCAATCCTCATCACTCAACTCTGAACGCTCAGTCCTCAATGTTCAATCCTCAATCCTCAATTCTCAATCTTCAATCCTCAATACTGAATCTTCAATCCTCAATCCTCAATCCTCAATCCTCAATCCTCAAACCTCAGTCCTCAACCGTCAGTCCTCGTCCTCAATCCTCAGCCCTCAATCCTCAACGCTCAATCTTCAATCATCAATACTCAATCTTCAATCCTCAATCCGCAATCCTCAATCCTCAATCCTCCATCCTCAATATTCAACACACAACGCTCAACCATCAATCCTGAATACTCAATCATCAATCCTCAATTCTCAATACTCAATGGAATATACTGAATTCTCATGGTTCAATACTCAATCCACAATATTCAATAATCAAATCTCAATCCACAAACATCAATTCTCATCACTCAACCCTGAACGCTCAGTCCTCAATGTTCAATCCTCATTCCTCAATTCTCAATCTTCAATCCTCAATACTGAATCTTCAATCCTCAATCCTCAATCTTCAATCCTCAGTCCCCAATCCTCAATCTTCAATCCTCAATCCTCAATCCTCAATCCACAGTCCTTTGCCCTCAAACCTCAACCCTCAACTCTCAGACCTCATCCTCAATCCTCAATCCTCAATCCTCAATCCTCAATCCTCAATATTCAATCCTCAATACTCAATCTTCAATCCTCAATCCTCAATCCTCAATGCTCAATCCTCAATCCTCAGTCATCAATCCTCAATCTTCAATACTCAACAGTCAATCCTCAGTCCTCAATCCTCAATCCCCAGTCCTCAAGCTTCAATTCTCAATGCTCAATCCTCAATCCTCAGTCCTCAGTCCTCAATCCTCAATCCTCAATCCTCAAACCTCAATCCTCAACCGTCAGTCCTCGTACTCAATCCTCAACCCTCAATCCTCAATCCTCAATCTTCAATCCCCAATACTCAATCTTCAACCCTCAACCCTCAATCCCCAATTATCAATCCTCAATCCTCAATCCTCAATCCTCAATCCTCAATATTCAATCCTCAATACTCAATCTTCAATCCTCAATCCTCAATCCTCAATCCTCAATCCTCAATCCTAAATCCTCAATCCCCAATCCTCGTTCCTCAAACCTCAATCCTCAACCCTCAGTCCTCATCATCAGTTCTCAATTCTCAATCCTCAATCCTCAATCCTCAATCCTCAATCTTCAATCCTCAATAGTCAATCTCCAATCCTAGATCCTCAATTCTCAATCTTCAATCCTCAATCCTCAATCCTCTATTCTCAATCCTCAATCCTCAGTCCTCAGTCATCACACCTCAATCCTCAACCCTCAGCCCTCATACTCAATCCTCAATCCTCAACCCTCAATCCTCAATATTCAATCCTCAATACTCAATCTTCAACCCTCAATCCTCAATTCTCAATCCTCAATCCTCAATCCTCAATCCTCAATCGTCAACCTTCAATCCTCAATACTCAATCTTCAACACACAATCCTCAATCCCCAATTCTCAATCCTCAATCCTCAGTCCTCAATACTCAATCCTCAAAATTCAATCCTCAATACTCAGTCTACAATCCTCAATCCTCGTTCCTCAATCCTCAATACCCAATCCTCAGTCTTCAGTCCTCAATCCTCAATCCTCAACCCTCAATCGTCAATCCACAATCCTCAATCCTCAATCCTCGATCTTCAATCCTCAATACTCAATCTTCATTCCTCAATCCTCAATGCTCAATCCTCAATTCTCAATCCTCAATCGTCAGGCTTCAGTACTCAATACTCAATCTTCAATCCTCAATCCTCAATCCTCATTCCTCAATCCACAATCCTCAATCATCAATCCTCAATCATCAATCCTCAATCTTCAATACTCAATCCTCAATCATCAACACTCAATCCTCAATACTCAATCATCAATCCTCAATCTTCAATACTCAATCCTCAATCCTCAATCCTCAGTCCTCAATACTCAACCATCCTCAACAATCCTCAATTCTCAATACTCAATAGAATATCCTGAATTCTCAGGGTCCATACTCAAACCTCAATCCTCAACCCTCAGCCGTCATTCTCCATCCTCAATCCTCAATCCTCAATCCTCAATCTTCAATCCCCAATACTCAATCGTCAATCCTCAATCCTCAATCCTCAATCCTCAATCCTCAATCTTCAATCCTTAATACTCAATCTTGAATCCTCAATCCTCAATCCTCAGTCACCAATCCTCAATCTTCAATACTCAATAGTCAATCCTCAGTTCTCAGTTCTCAATCCTCAATCCTCAATCCTCAATCCTCAATCTTCAATCCTCAATAATCAATCTCCAATCCTAGATCCTCAATCCCCAATCCTCAAGCCTTAATCCTCAATCTTCAATCCTCAATCCCCAGTCCTCAAGCTTCAATCCTCAATGCTCAATCCTCAATCCTCAGTCCTCAATCTTCAATCCTCAATTCTCAATCTTCAATCCTCAATCCTCAATCCTCAATCCTCAATCCTCAATCCACAGTCCTTAGGCCTCAAACCTCAACCCTCAACTCACAGAACTCATCCTCAATCCTCAATCCTCAATCCTCAATCCTCAATCCTCAGTCTTCAATCCTCAATACTCAATCTTCAATCCTCAATCCTCAATCCTCAATACTCAACCATCAATACTCAATTCTCAATACTCAATAGAATATCCTGAATTTTCAGGATACAATACTCAAACCTCAACCCTCAGCCCTCATTCTAAATCCTCAATCCTCAATCCTCAATCCTCAATATTCAATCCTCAATACTCAATCTTCAATCCTCAATCCTCAATCCTCAATCCTCAATCCTCAATCCTCAATCCTCAATATTCAATCCTCAATACTCAATCTTCAATCCTCAATCCTCAATCCTCAATCCTCAATCCTCAATCCTCAATCCTCAGTCACCAATCCTCAATCTTCAATACGCAATAGTCAATCCTCAGTCCTCAATCCTCAATCCCCAATCCTCGTTCCTCAAACCTCAATCCTCAACCCTCAGTCCTCATCATCAGTTCTCAATTCTCAATCCTCAATCCTCAATCCTCAATCCTCAATCTTCAATCCTCAATAATCAATCTCCAATCCTAGATCCTCAATCCCCAATCCTCAAGCCTTAATCCTCAATCTTCAATCCTCAATCCCCAGTCCTCAAGCTTCAATCCTCAATGCTCAATCCTCAATCCTCAGTCCTCAGTCCTCAATCCTCAATCCTCAATCCTCAAACCTCAATCCTCAACCGTCAGTCCTCGTACTCAATCCTCAACCCTCAATCCTCAATCCTCAATCTTCAATCCCCAATACTCAATCTTCAATTCTCAATCCTCAATCCTCAGTCCTCAATCCTCAATCCTCAATCCTCAATTCTCAATCCTCAATTCTCATTCTTCAACCCTCAACGCCCAATCCTCAATCTTCAATCCTCAATCCTCAATCCTCAATTCTCAATCCTCAATCCTCAGGCCTCAGTCCTCAAACCTCAATCCTCAACCCTCAGCCCTCATCCTCAATCCTCAATACTCAACCATCAATCCTCCATCTTCAATCCTCAACACACAATCTTCAATCCTCAATCCTCAATTCTCAATCTTCAATCCTCAATCCTCAATCCTCTATTCTCAATCCTCAATCCTCAGTCCTCAGTCATCACACCTCAATCCTCAACCCTCAGCCCTCATACTCAATCCTCAATCCTCAACCCTCAATCCTCAATATTCAATCCTCAATACTCAATCGTCAATCCTCAATCCTCATTCTTCAATCCTCAACGCCCAATCCTCAATCTTCAATCCTCAATCCTCAATCCTCAATTCTCAATCCTCAATCCTCAGGCCTCAGTGCTCAAACCTCAATCCTCAACCCTCAGCCCTCATCCTCAATCCTCAATCCTCAACCCTCAATCCTCCATCTTCAATCCTCAATACTCAATCTTCAACCCTCAATCCTCAATACCCAATTCTTAATCCTCAATCCTCAATCCTCAATCCTCAATATTCAATCCTCAATACTCAGTCTACAATTCTCAATCCTCAACCCTCAGTACTCAATCCTCGTTCTTCAATCTTCAATACCCAATTCTCAATCTTCAATCCCCAATCCTCAATCCTCAATCCTCAATCCTCAATCCTCAATCCTCAATCCTCAATCCTCAATCTTCAATCCTCAATACTCAATCTTCAATCCTCCATCCGCAATCCTCAATCCTCAATTCTCAATCCTCAATCGTCAGGCTTCAGTACTCAATACTCAATCTTCAATCCTCAATCCTCAATCCTCATTCCTCAATCCTCAATCCTCAATCCTCAATCCTCAATCGTCAATCCTCAATCTTCAATACACAATCCTCAATCCTCAACCCTCAATCGTCAATCCTCTGTCATCAATCCTCAATCTTCAACACTCAATCCTCAATCCTCAATCCTCTATCCTCAATACTCAACCATCAATCCTCAATCCTCAATACTCAATCCTCAATCCTCAATCCTCAATCCTCAATCTTCAATCCTCAATACTCAATCTTCAATCCTCAATCCTCAATCCTCAATCCTCAATTCTCAATCCTCAATCGTCAGGCTTCAGTACTCAATACTCAATCTTCAATCCACAATCCTCAATCCTCATTCCTCAATACTCAATTCTCAATGCTCAATCCTCAATCCTCAGTCATCAATCCTCAATCTTCAATACTCAATCCTCAATCCTCAATCCTTATATCCTCAATACTCAACCATGAATCCTCAATTCTCAATACTCAATAGAATATCCTGAATTCTCAGTGTTCAATACACAAACCTCAATCCTCAACCCTCTGTCCTCACCCTCAATTCTCAATTCTCAATCCTAAATCCTCAATCCCCAAACCTCAACCTTCAATCCTCAATCCTCAATCTTCAATCCTCAATCCTCATTCCTCAATCCTCAATCCTCAATCCTCTATCCTCAATCATCAATCCTCAATCTTCAATACTCAATCCTCAATCTTCAATCCTCAATACTCAATCCTCAATCCTCAACCCTCAATCCTCAATGTTCAATCCGCAATACCCAATCCTCAATCGTCAATCCTCAATCCCTAATCCTCAATCTTCAATCCTCAACCCTCAATCCTCAATCCTCAATCCTCAATACTCAATCCTCAATCCTCAATCCTCAATGTTCAATCCGCAATACCCAATCCTCAATCTTCAATCCTCAATCCTCAATCCCCAATCCTCAATCCTCAATCCTCATTCATCAATCCTCAATACCCAAACCTCAATCTTCAATCCTCAATCCTCAATCCTCAATTCTCAACCCTCAATCCTCAGTCCTCAGTCCTCAAGCCTCAATCCTCAAACCGCAGCCCTCATCCTCAATCCTCAATCCTCAATCCTCAATCCTCAATCTTCAATCCTCAGTACTCAATCTTCAATCCTCAATCCTCAGTCCACACACCTCAATTCTGAAACCTCAATCCTGCATCCTCAATCTTCAGCCCTCAGTCCTCAACAATCAGTTGTCAATCCTCAATCACCAATAGAATATCCTCAATTCACAGTTTTCAATACGCAATACTCAATCTGCAATCTTCAAATCTCTATCAACAAACATCAATTCTCATCACTCAACCCTGAACGCTCAGTCCTCAACGTTCAACCCTCAATCCTCAATTCTCAATCTTCAATCCTCAATACTGAATCATCAATCCTCAATCCTCAATCCTCAATCCTCAATCCTCAATCCTCAACCCTCAATCCTCAGTAATCAATCCTCAATCTTCAATACTCAATCGTCAATCCTCAGTCCTCAACCCTCAGTCCTCATCCTCAATTCTCAATCCTCAATCCTCAATCCTCAATCCTCAATCTTCAATCCTCACTAATCAATCTCCAATCCTAGATCCTCAATCCACAATCCTCAATCCTTAATCCTCAATCTTCAATCCTCAGTCCCCAGTCCTGAATCTTCAATCTTCAATGCTCCATCCTCTATCCTCAATCCTCAGTCCTCAATCCTCAATCTTCAAACCTCAATCCTCAACCCTCAGTCGTCATCCTCAACACTCAATCTTCAATCCTCAATCCTTAATCCTCAATCCTCAATCCTCAATCTTCAATCCTCAATACTCAACTTTCAATCCTCGGTCCTCAATCCTCAATCGTCAATCTCCAATCCTGAATACTCAATCTTCAATCCTCAATCTTCAATCCTCAATCCTCATTCCTCAATCCTCGATTCTCAATCCTCAATCCTCAATCCTCAGACCATAAACATCAATATTCAACCCTCGGTCCTCGTCCTCAATCCACAACCCTAAATCCGCAATCCTCAATCTTCAATCATCAATACTCAATCTTCAATCCTCAATCCTCAAAACTCAATCCTCAATCCTCAATCCTCAATCTTTAATCCTCAATCCTCAATACTCAATCCTCGATCCTAAACTTTCAACCCTCAATACTCAATCTTCAATCCTCAATCCTCAATCCTTAATACTCAATCCTCAATCCTCAATCCTCAATCCTCAATCTTCAATCCTCAATACTCAATTTTCAATCCTCAATCCTCAATCCTCAACCCTCAATCCTCATTCTTCAATCCTCAACACCCAATCCTCAATCTTCAATCCTCAATCCTCAATCCTCAATTCTCAATCCTCAATACTCAATCCTCAGACCTCAAACATCAATACTCAGCCCTCAGTCCTCGTCCTCAATCCATAACCCTCAATCCTCGATCCTCAATCTTCAATCATCAATATTCAATCTTCAATCCTCAATCCTCAATACTCAATGTTCAATCCTCAATACGCAATCCTCAATCTTCAATCCTCAATCCTCAATCCTCAATCCTCAATCTTCAATCCCCAATACTCAATCTTCAATCCTCAATCCTCAATCCTCAATCCTCAATCCTCAATCCTCAATCCTCATTCTTCAATCCTCAACCCCCAATCCTCAATCTTCAATCCTCAATCCTTAATCCTCAATTCTCAATCCTCAATCCTCAGTACTCAATCTTCAATCCTCAATCCTTATATCCTCAATACTCAACCATGAATCCTCAATTCTCAATGCTCAATAGAATATCCTGAATTCTCAGTGTTCGATACTCAAACCTCAATCCTCAACCCTCTGTCCTCACCCTCAATTCTCAATTCTCAAACCTAAATCCTCAATCCCCAAACCTCAACCTTCAATCCTCAATCCTCAATCTTCAATCCTCAATCCTCATTCCTCAATCCTCAATCCTCAATCCTCTATCCTCAATCATCAATCCTCAATCTTCAATACTCAATCCTCAATCTTCAATCCTCAATACTCAATCCTCAATCCTCAACCCTCAATCCTCAATGTTCAATCCGCAATACCCAATCCTCAATCGTCAATCCTCAATCCCTAATCCTCAATCTTCAATCCTCAACCCTCAATCCTCAATCCTCAATCCTCAATACTCAATCCTCAATCCTCAATCCTCAATGTTCAATCCGCAATACCCAATCCTCAATCTTCAATCCTCAATCCTCAATCCCCAATCCTCAATCCTCAATCCTCATTCATCAATCCTCAATCCTCAATGTTCAATCCGCAATACCCAATCCTCAATCTTCAATCCTCAATCCTCAATCCCCAATCCTCAATCCTCAATCCTCATTCATCAATTCTCAATACCCAATCCTCAATCTTCAATCCTCAATCCTCAATCCTCAATTCTCAACCCTCAATCCTCAGTCCTCAGTCCTCAAACCTCAATCCTCAAACCGCAGCCCTCATCCTCAATCCTCAATCCTCAATCCTCAATCCTCAATCTTCAATCCTCAGTAGTCAATCTTCAATCCTCAATCCTTATATCCTCAATTCTCAACCATGAATCCTCAATTCTCAATACTCAATAGAATATCCTGAATTCTCAGTGTTCGATACTCAAACCTCAATCCTCAACCCTCTGTCCTCACCCTCAATTCTCAATTCTCAATCCTAAATCCTCAATCCCCAAACCTCAACCTTCAATCCTCAATCCTCAATCTTCAATCCTCAATCCTCATTCCTCAATCCTCAATCCTCAATCCTCTATCCTCAATCATCAATCCTCAATCTTCAATACTCAATCCTCAACCTTCAATCCTCAATACTCAATCCTCAGTCCTCAACCCTCAATCCTCAATGTTCAATCCGCAATACCCAATCCTCAATCGTCAATCCTCAATCCCTAATCCTCAATCTTCAATCCTCAACCCTCAATCCTCAATCCTCAATCCTCAATACTCAATCCTCAATCCTCAATCCTCAATGTTCAATCCGCAATACCCAATCCTCAATCTTCAATCCTCAATCCTCAATCCCCAATACTCAATCCTCAATCCTCATTCATCAATCCTCAATACCCAATCCTCAATCTTCAATCCTCAATCCTCAATCCTCAATTCTCAACCCTCAAACGTCAATCCTCCATCCCCAACCCTCAATCTTCAATCGTCAATCCTCAATCCTCAATCCTCAATCCTTAACCTTCAATCCTCAATACTCAATCTTCAACCCTCAATCCTCAATACCCAATTCTTAATCCTCAATCCTCAATCCTCAATCCTCAATATTCAACCCTCAATACTCAGTCTACAATTCTCAATCCTCAACCCTCAGTACTCAATCCTCGTTCTTCAATCCTCAATACCCAATTCTCAATCTTCAATCCCCAATCCTCAATCCTCAATCCTCAATCCTCAATCCTCAATCCTCAATCCTCAATCCTCAATCTTCAATCCTCAATACTCAATCTTCAATCCTCCATCCGCAATCCTCAATCCTCAATTCTCAATCCTCAATCGTCAGGCTTCAGTACTCAATACTCAATCTTCAATCCTCAATCCTCAATCCTCATTCCTCAATCCTCAATCCTCAATCCTCAATCCTCAATCGTCAATCCTCAATCTTCAATACACAATCCTCAATCCTCAACCCTCAATCGTCAATCCTCTGTCATCAATCCTCAATCTTCAACACTCAATCCTCAATCCTCAATCCTCTATCCTCAATACTCAACCATCAATCCTCAATCCTCAATACTCAATCCTCAATCCTCAATCCTCAATCCTCAATCTTCAATCCTCAATACTCAATCTTCAATCCTCAATCCTCAATCCTCAATCCTCAATTCTCAATCCTCAATCGTCAGGCTTCAGTACTCAATACTCAATCTTCAATCCTCAATCCTCAATCCTCATTCCTCAATACTCAATTCTCAATGCTCAATCCTCAATCCTCAGTCATCAATCCTCAATCTTCAATACTCAATCCTCAATCCTCAATCCTTATATCCTCAATACTCAACCATGAATCCTCAATTCTCAATACTCAATAGAATATCCTGAATTCTCAGTGTTCAATACTCAAACCTCAATCCTCAACCCTCTGTCCTCACCCTCAATTCTCAATTCTCAATCCTAAATCCTCAATCCCCGAACCTCAACCTTCAATCCTCAATCCTCAATCTTCAATCCTCAATCCTCATTCCTCAATCCTCAATCCTCAATCCTCTATCCTCAATCATCAATCCTCAAACTTCAATACTCAATCCTCAATCTTCAATCCTCAATACTCAATCCTCAATCCTCAACCCTCAATCCTCAATGTTCAATCCGCAATACCCAATCCTCAATCGTCAATCCTCAATCCCTAATCCTCAATCTTCAATCCTCAACCCTCAATCCTCAATCCTCAATCCTCAATACTCAATCCTCAATCCTCAATCCTCAATGTTCAATCCGCAATACCCAATCCTCAATCTTCAATCCTCAATCCTCAATCCCCAATCCTCAATCCTCAATCCTCATTCATCAATCCTCAATACCCAAACCTCAATCTTCAATCCTCAATCCTCAATCCTCAATTCTCAACCCTCAATCCTCAGTCCTCAGTCCTCAAGCCTCAATCCTCAAACCGCAGCCCTCATCCTCAATCCTCAATCCTCAATCCTCAATCCTCAATCTTCAATCCTCAGTACTCAATCTTCAATCCTCAATCCTCAGTCCACACACCTCAATTCTCAAACCTCAATCCTGCATCCTCAATCTTCAGCCCTCAGTCCTCAACAATCAGTTGTCAATCCTCAATCACCAATAGAATATCCTCAATTCACAGTTTTCAATACGCAATACTCAATCTGCAATCTTCAATCTCTATCAACAAACATCAATTCTCATCACTCACCCCTGAACGCTCAGTCCTCAACGTTCAACCCTCAATCCTCAATTCTCAATCTTCAATCCTCAATACTGAATCATCAATCCTCAATCCTCAATCCTCAATCCTCAATCCTCAATCCTCAACCCTCAATCCTCAGTAATCAATCCTCAATCTTCAATACTCAATCGTCAATCCTCAGTCCTCAACCCTCAGTCCTCATCCTCAATTCTCAATCCTCAATCCTCAATCCTCAATCCTCAATCTTCAATCCTCACTAATCAATCTCCAATCCTAGATCCTCAATCCACAATCCTCAATCCTTAATCCTCAATCTTCAATCCTCAGTCCCCAGTCCTGAATCTTCAACCTTCAATGCTCCATCCTCTATCCTCAATCCTCAGTCCTCAATCCTCAATCTTCATACCTCAATCCTCAACCCTCAGTCGTCATCCTCAACACTCAATCTTCAATCCTCAATCCTTAATCCTCAATCCTCAATCCTCAATCTTCAATCCTCAATACTCAACTTTCAATCCTCGGTCCTCAATCCTCGATCGTCAATCTCCAATCCTGAATACTCAATCTTCAATCCTCAATCTTCAATCCTCAATCCTCATTCCTCAATCCTCGATTCTCAATCCTCAATCCTCAATCCTCAGACCATAAACATCAATATTCAACCCTCGGTCCTCGTCCTCAATCCACAACCCTAAATCCGCAATCCTCAATCTTCAATCATCAATACTCAATCTTCAATCCTCAATCCTCAAAACTAAATCCTCAATCCTCAATCCTCAATCTTTAATCCTCAATCCTCAATACTCAATCCTCGATCCTAAACTTTCAACCCTCAATACTCAATCTTCAATCCTCAATCCTCAATCCTTAATACTCAATCCTCAATCCTCAATCCTCAATCCTCAATCTTCAACCCTCAATACTCAATTTTCAATCCTCAATCCTCAATCCTCAACCCTCAATCCTCATTCTTCAATCCTCAACACCCAATCCTCAATTTTCAATCCTCAATCCTCAATCCTCAATTCTCAATCCTCAATACTCAATCCTCAGACCTCAAACATCAATACTCAGCCCTCAGTCCTCGTCCTCAATCCATAACCCTCAATCCTCGATCCTCAATCTTCAATCATCAATATTCAATCTTCAATCCTCAATCCTCAATACTCAATGTTCAATCCTCAATACGCAATCCTCAATCTTCAATCCTCAATCCTCAATCCTCAATCCTCAATCTTCAATCCCCAATACTCAATCTTCAATCCTCAATCCTCAATCCTCAATCCTCAATCCTCAATCCTCAATCCTCATTCTTCAATCCTCAACCCCCAATCCTCAATCTTCAATCCTCAATCCTTAATCCTCAATTCTCAATCCTCAATCCTCAGGCCTCATTCCTCAAACCTCAATCCTCAACCCTCAGCCCTCATCCTCAATCCTCAATCCTCAACCCTCAATCCTCCATCTTCAATCCTCAATACTCAATCTTCAATCCTCAATCCTCAATTCTCAATCCTCAATACTCAATCCTCAAACGTCAATCCTCCATCCCCAATCCTCAATCTTCAATCGTCAATCCTCAATCCTCAATCCTCAATCCTTAACCTTCAATCCTCAGTACTCAATCTTCAACCCTCAATCCTCAATACCCAATTCTCAATCCTCAATCCTCAATCCTCAATCCTCAATATTCAATCCTCAATACTCAGTCTACAATCCTCAATCCTCAACCCTCAGTACTCAATCCTCGTTCTTCAATCCTCAATACCCAATTCTCAATCTTCAATCCCCAATCCTCAATCCTCAATCCTCAATCCTCAATCCTCAATCCTCAATCCTCAATCCTCAATCTTCAATCCTCAATACTCAATCTTCAATCCTCCATCCTCAATCCTCAATCCTCAATCCTCAGTCCTCAGTCCTCAATCCTCAATCATCAATCCTCAATCTTCAATACACAATCCTCAATCCTCAACCCTCAATCGTCAATCCTCAGTCATCAATCCTCAATCTTCAACACTCAATCCTCAATCCTCAATCCTCTATCCTCAATACTCAACCATCAATCCTCAATCCTCAATACTCAATCCTCAATCCTCAATCCTCAATCCTCAATCTTCAATCCTCAATACTCAATCTTCAATCCTCAATCCTCAATCCTCAATCCTCAATTCTCAATCCTCAATCGTCAGGCTTCAGTACTCAATACTCAATCTTCAATCCTCAATCCTCAATCCTCATTCCTCAATCCTCAATTCTCAATGCTCAATCCTCAATCCTCAGTCATCAATCCTCAATCTTCAATACTCAATCCTCAATCCTCAATCCTTATATCCTCAATACTGAACCATGAATCCTCAATTCTCAATACTCAATAGAATATCCTGAATTCTCAGTGTTCGATACTCAAACCTCAATCCTCAACCCTCTGTCCTCACCCTCAATTCTCAATTCTCAATCCTAAATCCTCAATCCCCAAACCTCAACCTTCAATCCTCAATCCTCAATCTTCAATCCTCAATCCTCATTCCTCAATCCTCAATCCTCAATCCTCTATCCTCAATCATCAATCCTCAATCTTCAATACTCAATCCTCAATCTTCAATCCTCAATACTCAATCCTCAAACCTCAACCCTCAATCCTCAATGTTCAATCCGCAATACCCAATCCTCAATCGTCAATCCTCAATTCCTAATCCTCAATCTTCAATCCTCAACCCTCAATCCTCAATCCTCAATCCTCAATACTCAATCCTCAATCCTCAATCCTCAATGTTCAATCCGCAATACCCAATCCTCAATCTTCAATCCTCAATCCTCAATCCCCAATCCTCAATCCTCAATCCTCATTCATCAATCCTCAATACCCAATCCTCAATCTTCAATCCTCAATCCTCAATCCTCAATTCTCAACCCTCAATCCTCAGTCCTCAGTCCACAAACCTCAATCCTCAAACCGCAGCCCTCATCCTCATTCCTCAATCCTCAATCCTCAATCCTCAATCTTCAATCCTCAGTACTCAATCTTCAATCCTCAATCCTTATATCCTCAATACTCAACCATGAATCCTCAATTCTCAATACTCAATAGAATATCCTGAATTCTCAGTGTTCGATACTCAAACCTCAATCCTCAACCCTCTGTCCTCACCCTCAATTCTCAATTCTCAAACCTAAATCCTCAATCCCCAAACCTCAACCTTCAATCCTCAATCCTCAATCTTCAATCCTCAATCCTCATTCCTCAATCCTCAATCCTCAATCCTCTATCCTCAATCATCAATCCTCAATCTTCAATACTCAATCCTCAATCTTCAATCCTCAATACTCAATCCTCAATCCTCAACCCTCAATCCTCAATGTTCAATCCGCAATACCCAATCCTCAATCGTCAATCCTCAATCCCTAATCCTCAATCTTCAATACTCAACCCTCAATCCTCAATCCTCAATCCTCAATACTCAATCCTCAATCCTCAATCCTCAATGTTCAATCCGCAATACCCAATCCTCAATCTTCAATCCTCAATCCTCAATCCCCAATCCTCAATCCTCAATCCTCATTCATCAATCCTCAATCCTCAATGTTCAATCCGCAATACCCAATCCTCAATCTTCAATCCTCAATCCTCAATCCCCAATCCTCAATCCTCAATCCTCATTCATCAATTCTCAATACCCAATCCTCAATCTTCAATCCTCAATCCTCAATCCTCAATTCTCAACCCTCAATCCTCAGTCCTCAGTCCTCAAACCTCAATCCTCAAACCGCAGCCCTCATCCTCAATCCTCAATCCTCTATCCTCAATACTCAACCATCAATCCTCAATCCTCAATACTCAATCCTCAATCCTCAATCCTCAATCCTCAATCTTCAATCCTCAATACTCAATCTTCAATCCTCAATCCTCAATCTTCAATCCTCAATTCTCAATCCTCAATCGTCAGGCTTCAGTACTCAATACTCAATCTTCAATCCTCAATCCTCAATCCTCATTCCTCAATACTCAATTCTCAATGCTCAATCCTCAATCCTCAGTCATCAATCCTCAATCTTCAATACTCAATCCTCAATCCTCAATCCTTATATCCTCAATACTCAACCATGAATCCTCAATTCTCAATACTCAATAGAATATCCTGAATTCTCAGTGTTCAATACTCAAACCTCAATCCTCAACCCTCTGTCCTCACCCTCAATTCTCAATTCTCAATCCTAAATCCTCAATCCCCGAACCTCAACCTTCAATCCTCAATCCTCAATCTTCAATCCTCAATCCTCATTCCTCAATCCTCAATCCTCAATCCTCTATCCTCAATCATCAATCCTCAAACTTCAATACTCAATCCTCAATCTTCAATCCTCAATACTCAATCCTCAATCCTCAACCCTCAATCCTCAATGTTCAATCCGCAATACCCAATCCTCAATCGTCAATCCTCAATCCCTAATCCTCAATCTTCAATCCTCAACCCTCAATCCTCAATCCTCAATCCTCAATACTCAATCCTCAATCCTCAATCCTCAATGTTCAATCCGCAATACCCAATCCTCAATCTTCAATCCTCAATCCTCAATCCCTAATCCTCAATCCTCAATCCTCATTCATCAATCCTCAATACCCAAACCTCAATCTTCAATCCTCAATCCTCAATCCTCAATTCTCAACCCTCAATCCTCAGTCCTCAGTCCTCAAGCCTCAATCCTCAAACCGCAGCCCTCATCCTCAATCCTCAATCCTCAATCCTCAATCCTCAATCTTCAATCCTCAGTACTCAATCTTCAATCCTCAATCCTCAGTCCACACACCTCAATTCTCAAACCTCAATCCTGCATCCTCAATCTTCAGCCCTCAGTCCTCAACAATCAGTTGTCAATCCTCAATCACCAATAGAATATCCTCAATTCACAGTTTTCAATACGCAATACTCAATCTGCAATCTTCAAATCTCTATCAACAAACATCAATTCTCATCACTCAACCCTGAACGCTCAGTCCTCAACGTTCAACCCTCAATCCTCAATTCTCAATCTTCAATCCTCAATACTGAATCATCAATCCTCAATCCTCAATCCTCAATCCTCAATCCTCAATCCTCAACCCTCAATCCTCAGTAATCAATCCTCAATCTTCAATACTCAATCGTCAATCCTCAGTCCTCAACCCTCAGTCCTCATCCTCAATTCTCAATCCTCAATCCTCAATCCTCAATCCTCAATCTTCAATCCTCACTAATCAATCTCCAAATCCTAGATCCTCAATCCACAATCCTCAATCCTTAATCCTCAATCTTCAATCCTCAGTCCCCAGTCCTGAATCTTCAACCTTCAATGCTCCATCCTCTATCCTCAATCCTCAGTCCTCAGTCCTCAACCTTCATACCTCAATCCTCAACCCTCAGTCGTCATCCTCAACACTCAATCTTCAATCCTCAATCCTTAATCCTCAATCCTCAATCCTCAATCTTCAATCCTCAATACTCAACCTTCAATCCTCGGTCCTCAATCCTCGATCGTCAATCTCCAATCCTGAATACTCAATCTTCAATCCTCAATCTTCAATCCTCAATCCTCATTCCTCAATCCTCGATTCTCAATCCTCAATCCTCAATCCTCAGACCATAAACATCAATATTCAACCCTCGGTCCTCGTCCTCAATCCACAACCCTAAATCCGCAATCCTCAATCTTCAATCATCAATACTCAATCTTCAATCCTCAATCCTCAAAACTAAATCCTCAATCCTCAATCCTCAATCTTTAATCCTCAATCCTCAATACTCAATCCTCGATCCTAAACTTTCAACCCTCAATACTCAATCTTCAATCCTCAATCCTCAATCCTTAATACTCAATCCTCAATCCTCAATCCTCAATCCTCAATCTTCAATCCTCAATACTCAATTTTCAATCCTCAATCCTCAATCCTCAACCCTCAATCCTCATTCTTCAATCCTCAACACCCAATCCTCAATTTTCAATCCTCAATCCTCAATCCTCAATTCTCAATCCTCAATACTCAATCCTCAGACCTCAAACATCAATACTCAGCCCTCAGTCCTCGTCCTCAATCCATAACCCTCAATCCTCGATCCTCAATCTTCAATCATCAATATTCAATCTTCAATCCTCAATCCTCAATACTCAATGTTCAATCCTCAATACGCAATCCTCAATCTTCAATCCTCAATCCTCAATCCTCAATCCTCAATCTTCAATCCCCAATACTCAATCTTCAATCCTCAATCCTCAATCCTCAATCCTCAATCCTCAATCCTCAATCCTCATTCTTCAATCCTCAACCCCCAATCCTCAATCTTCAATCCTCAATCCTTAATCCTCAATTCTCAATCCTCAATCTTCAGGCCTCAGTCCTCAAACCTCAATCCTCAACCCTCAGCCCTCATCCTCAATCCTCAATCCTCAACCCTCAATCCTCCATCTTCAATCCTCAATACTCAATCTTCAATCCTCAATCCTCAATTCTCAATCCTCAATACTCAATCCTCAAACGTCAATCCTCCATCCCCAATCCTCAATCTTCAATCGTCAATCCTCAATCCTCAATCCTCAATCCTTAACCTTCAATCCTCAGTACTCAATCTTCAACCCTCAATCCTCAATACCCAATTCTCAATCCTCAATCCTCAATCCTCAATCCTCAATATTCAATCCTCAATACTCAGTCTACAATCCTCAATCCTCAACCCTCAGTACTCAATCCTCGTTCTTCAATCCTCAATACCCAATTCTCAATCTTCAATCCCGAATCCTCAATCCTCAATCCTCAATCCTCAATCCTCAATCCTCAATCCTCAATCCTCAATCTTCAATCCTCAATACTCAATCTTCAATCCTCCATCCTCAATCCTCAATCCTCAATCCTCAGTCCTCAATCCTCAATCCTCAATCATCAATCCTCAATCTTCAATACACAATCCTCAATCCTCAACCCTCAATCGTCAATCCTCAGTCATCAATCCTCAATCTTCAACACTCAATCCTCAATCCTCAATCCTCTATCCTCAATACTCAACCATCAATCCTCAATCCTCAATACTCAATCCTCAATCCTCAATCCTCAATCCTCAATCTTCAATCCTCAATACTCAATCTTCAATCCTCAATCCTCAATCCTCAATCCTCAATTCTCAATCCTCAATCGTCAGGCTTCAGTACTCAATACTCAATCTTCAATCCTCAATCCTCAATCCTCATTCCTCAATCCTCAATTCTCAATGCTCAATCCTCAATCCTCAGTCATCAATCCTCAATCTTCAATACTCAATCCTCAATCCTCAATCCTTATATCCTCAATACTGAACCATGAATCCTCAATTCTCAATACTCAATAGAATATCCTGAATTCTCAGTGTTCGATACTCAAACCTCAATCCTCAACCCTCTGTCCTCACCCTCAATTCTCAATTCTCAATCCTAAATCCTCAATCCCCAAACCTCAACCTTCAATCCTCAATCCTCAATCTTCAATCCTCAATCCTCATTCCTCAATCCTCAATCCTCAATCCTCTATCCTCAATCATCAATCCTCAATCTTCAATACTCAATCCTCAATCTTCAATCCTCAATACTCAATCCTCAAACCTCAACCCTCAATCCTCAATGTTCAATCCGCAATACCCAATCCTCAATCGTCAATCCTCAATTCCTAATCCTCAATCTTCAATCCTCAACCCTCAATCCTCAATCCTCAATCCTCAATACTCAATCCTCAATCCTCAATCCTCAATGTTCAATCCGCAATACCCAATCCTCAATCTTCAATCCTCAATCCTCAATCCCCAATCCTCAATCCTCAATCCTCATTCATCAATCCTCAATACCCAATCCTCAATCTTCAATCCTCAATCCTCAATCCTCAATTCTCAACCCTCAATCCTCAGTCCTCAGTCCACAAACCTCAATCCTCAAACCGCAGCCCTCATCCTCAATCCTCAATCCTCAATCCTCAACCCTCAATCTTCAATCCTCAGTACTCAATCTTCAATCCTCAATCCTTATATCCTCAATACTCAACCATGAATCCTCAATTCTCAATACTCAATAGAATATCCTGAATTCTCAGTGTTCGATACTCAAACCTCAATCCTCAACCCTCTGTCCTCACCCTCAATTCTCAATTCTCAATCCTAAATCCTCAATCCCCAAACCTCAACCTTCAATCCTCAATCCTCAATCTTCAATCCTCAATCCTCATTCCTCAATCCTCAATCCTCAATCCTCTATCCTCAATCATCAATCCTCAATCTTCAATACTCAATCCTCAACCTTCAATCCTCAATACTCAATCCTCAGTCCTCAACCCTCAATCCTCAATGTTCAATCCGCAATACCCAATCCTCAATCGTCAATCCTCAATCCCTAATCCTCAATGTTCAATCCTCAACCCTCAATCCTCAATCCTCAATCCTCAATACTCAATCCTCAATCCTCAATCCTCAATGTTCAATCCGCAATACCCAATCCTCAATCTTCAATCCTCAATCCTCAATCCCCAATCCTCAATCCTCAATCCTCATTCATCAATCCTCAATACCCAATCCTCAATCTTCAATCCTCAATCCTCAATCCTCAATTCTCAACCCTCAATCCTCAGTCCTCAGTCCTCAAACCTCAATCCTCAAACCGCAGCCCTCATCCTCAATCCTCAATCCTCAATCCTCAATCCTCAATCTTCAATCCTCAGTACTCAATCTTCAATCCTCAATCCTCAGTCCACACACCTCAATTCTGAAACCTCAATCCTGCATCCTCAATCTTCAGCCCTCAGTCCTCAACAATCAGTTGTCAATCCTCAATCACCAATAGAATATCCTCAATTCACAGTTTTCAATACGCATTACTCAATCTGCAATCTTCAAATCTCTATCAACAAACATCAATTCTCATCACTCAACCCTGAACGCTCAGTCCTCAACGTTCAAACCTCAATCCTCAATTCTCAATCTTCAATACTCAATACTGAATCATCAATCCTCAATCCTCAATCCTCAATCCTCAATCCTCAATCCTCAACCCTCAATCCTCAGTAATCAATCCTCAATCTTCAATACTCAATCGTCAATCCTCAGTCCTCAACCCTCAGTCCTCATCCTCAATTCTCAATCCTCAATCCTCAATCCTCAATCTTCAATCCTCACTAATCAATCTCCAATCCTAGATCCTCAATCCACAATCCTCAATCCTTAATCCTCAATCTTCAATCCTCAGTCCCCAGTCCTGAATCTTCAATCTTCAATGCTCTATCCTCTATCCTCAATCCTCAGTCCTCAATCCTCAATCTTCAAACCTCAATCCTCAACCCTCAGTCGTCATCCTCAACACTCAATCTTCAATCCTCAATCCTCAATCCTCAATCCTCAATCCTCAATCTTCAATCCTCAATACTCAACCTTCAATCCTCGGTCCTCAATCCTCAATCGTCAATCTCCAATCCTGAATACTCAATCTTCAATCCTCAATCTTCAATCCTCAGACCATAAACATCAATATTCAACCCTCGGTCCTCGTCCTCAATCCACAACCCTAAATCCTCAATCCTCAATCTTCAATCATCAATACTCAATCTTCAATCCTCAATCCTCAAATCTCAATCCTCAATCCTCAATCCTCAATCTTTAATCCTCAATCCTCAATACTCAATACTCGGTCCTAAATTTTCAACCCTCAATACTCAATCTTCAATCCTCAATCCTCAATCCTTAATACTCAATCCTCAATCCTCAATCCTCAATCCTCAATCTTCAATCCTCAATACTCAATTTTCAATCCTCAATCCTCAATCCTCAACCCTCAATCCTCATTCTTCAATCCTCAACACCCAATCCTCAATCTTCAATCCTCAATCCTCAATCCTCAATTCTCAATCCTCAATACTCAATCCTCAGACCTCAAACATCAATACTCAGCCCTCAGTCCTCGTCCTCAATCCATAACCCTCAATCCTCAATCCTCAATCCTCAGTCCTCAATACTCAACCATCATTCCTCAATTCTCAATACTCAATAGAATATCCTGAATTCTCAGGGTTCAATACTCAAACCTCAATCCTCAAACCTCAGCCGTCATTCTCCATCCTCAATCCTCAATCCTCAATCCTCAATCTTCAATCCCCAATACTCAATCTTCAATCCTCAATCCTCAATCCTCAATCCTCAATCCTCAATCCTCAATCCTCATTCTTCAATCCTCAACCTCCAATCCTCAATCTTCAATCCTCAATCCTTAATCCTCAATTCTCAATCCTCAATCATCAGTCCTCAGTCCTCACACCTCAATCCTCAACCCTCAGCCCTCATACACAATCCTCAATCCTCAACCTTCAATCCTCAATATTCAATCCTCGATACTCAATCTTCAACCCTCAATCCTCAATTCTCAATCCTCAATACTCAATCCTCAAACGTCAATCCTCCATCCCCAATGCTCAATCCTCAATCGTCAATCCTCAATCCTCAATCTTCAATCCTCAATCCTCAATCCTCAACCTTCAATCCTCAATACTCAATCTTCAATCCACAATCCTCAATCCCCAATTCTCAATCCTCAATCCTCAATCCTCAATACTCAATATTCAATCCTCAATACTCAGTCTACAATCCTCAATCCTCAATCCTCAATCCTCAATCCTCGTTCCTCAATCCTCAATACCCAATCCTCAGTCTTCAGTCCTCAATCCTCAATCCTCAACCCTCAATCGTCAATCCACAATCCTCAATCCTCAATCCTCGATCTTCAATCCTCATTACTCAATCCTCAATCATCAACACTCAATCCTCAATCCTCAATCCTCAATCCTCAATCCTCAACCTTCAATCCTCAATATTCAATCTTCAATCTTAATCCTCAATCGTCAATCCTCAATCCTCAACCCTCAATCCTCAATCCTCAATCTTCAATCCTTAATACTCAATCTTGAATCCACAATCCTCAATACTCTATCCTCAATCCTCATTGTTCAATCCTCAATACCCAATCCGCAATCTTCAATCCTCTATCCTCAATCCTCATTCTTCAATCCTCAATACCCAATCCTCAATCTCCAATCCTCAATCCTCAATCCTCAATTCTCAACCCTCAATCCTCAGTCCTCAGGCCTCAAACCTCAATCCTCAAACCTCAGCCCTCATCCTCAATCCTCAATCCTCAATCCTCAATCCTCAATATTCAATCCTCAATACTGAATCTTCAATAATCAATCCTCAGCTCTCAATCCTCAATACTCAATCCTCAATCGTCAATCCTCAATCCTCAATCCTCAACCTTCAATCCTCAATCCTCAATCCTCAATCCTCAATCCTCAATCTTCAATCCACAATACTCAATCCTCAATTCTCAATCCTCAATCCTCAATGTTCAATCCGCAATACCCAATCCTCAATCGTCAATCCTCAATCCCCAATCCTCAATCTTCAATCCTCAATCCTCAATCCTCAATCCTCAATACTCAATTCTCAATTCTCAATCCTCAATCCTCAATCCTCAATGTTCAATCCTCATTAACCAATCTCCAATCCTAGATCCTGAATCCCCAATCCTCAATCCTTTTTCCTCAACCTTCAAGCCTCAATCCCCAGTCCTCAATCTTCAATCCTCAATGTTCAACCCTCAATCCTCAATCGTCAGTCCTCGTCCTCAATCCTCAACCCTCAATACTCAATCCTCAATCTTCAATCCTCAATACTCAATATTCAATCCTCAATCCTCAATCCTCAATCCTCAATCTTCAATCCTCAATCCTCAACCCTCAATCCTCAATCCTCATTCTTCAATCCTCAATACCCATCCTCAATCTTCAATACTCAATCTTCAATCCTCAATTATCAATCTTCAATCCTCAATCCTCAACCCTCAATCCTCAATCCTCATTCTTCAATCCTCAATACCCAACCCTCAATCTTCAATCCTCAATCCTCAATCCTCAATTCTCAATCCTTAATCCTCAATCCTCAATCCCCAATCCTCATTCTTCAAACCTCAATCCTCAACCCTCAGTACTCATTCACAATTCTCAATTCTCAACCACAATACTCAATGCTCAATCTTCAATCCTCAATCCTCAATCCTCAATCCTCAATCCTCCATCTTCAATCCTCAATAATCAATCTCCAATCCTAGATCCTCAATCCCCAATCCTCAAGCCTTAATCCTCAATCTTCAATCCTCAATCCCCAGTCCTCATCATCAGTTCTCAATTCTCAATCCTCAATCCTCAATCCTCAATCCTCAATCTTCAATCCTCAATAATCAATCTCCAATCCTAGATCCTCAATCTCCAATCCTCAAGCCTTAATCCTCAATCTTCAATCCTCAATCGCCAGTCCTCAAGCTTCAATCCTCAATGCTCAATCCTCAATCCTCAGTCCTCAGTCCTCAATCCTCAATCCTCAATGCTCAAACCTCAATCCTCAACCGTCAGTCCTCGTACTCAATCCTCAACCGTCAATCCTCAATCCTCAATCTTCAATCCCCAATACTCAATCTTCAATTCTCAATCTTCTATCCTCAATCCTCAATCTTCAATCCTCAATCCTCAATCCTCAATCCTCAATCCTCATTCTTCAATCCTCAACGCCCAATCCTCAATCTTCAATTCTCAATCCTCAATCCTCAATTCTCAATCCTCAATCCTCAGTCCTCAGTCCTCAAACCTCAATCCTCAACCCTCAGCCCTCATCCTCAATCCTCAGTCCTCAACCCTCAATCCTCAATCTTCAGTCCTCAATACTCAATCTTCAATCCTCAATCCTCAATTCTCAATCCTCAATACTCAACCCTCAAACGTCAATCCCCCATCCCCAATCCTCAATCTTCAATCGTCTATCCTCAATCCTCAATCCTCAATCCTCAATCCTCAACCTTCAATCCTCAATACTCAACCTTCAACCCTCAACCCTCAATCCCCAATTCTCAATCCTCAATCCTCAATCCTCAATCCTCAATATTCAATCCTCAATCCTCAATCTTCAATCCTCAATACTCAACCTTCAATGCTCAATCCTCAATCCTCAATCCCCAATCCTCTATCCTCAATCGTCAGGCTTCAGTACTCAATACTCAATCTTCAATCCTCAATCCTAAATCCTCATTCTTCAATCCTCAATCCCCAATCCTCGTTCCTCAAACCTCAATCCTCAACCCTCAGTCCTCATCCTCAATTCTCAATTCTCAATCCTCAATCCTCAATCCTCAATCCTCAATGTTCAATCCGCAATACCCAATCCTCAATCGTCAATCCTCAATCCCCAATACTCAATCTTCAATCCTCAATCCTCAATCCTCAATCCTCAATCCTCAATTCTCAATTCTCAATCCTCAATCCCCATTCCTCGTTCCGCAAACCTCAAACCTCAACCCTCAGTCCTCATCCTCAATTCTCAATTCTCAAACCTCAATCCTCAATCCTCAATCTTCAATCCTCAATAATCAATCTCCAATCCTAGAACCTCAATCCCCAATCCTCAATCCTCAATCCTCGACCCTCAGTCATCAATCCTCAATCTTCAATACTCAATCGTCAATCCTCAGTTCTCAATCCTCAATCCCCAATCCTCGTTCCTCAAACCTCAATCCTCAACCCTCAGTCCTCATCCTCAATTCTCAATTCTCAATCCTCAATCCTCAATCCTCAATCCTCAATGTTCAATCCGCAATACCCAATCCTCAATCGTCAATCCTCAATCCCCAATACTCAATCTTCAATCCTCAATCCTCAATCCTCAATCCTCAATCCTCAATTCTCAATTCTCAATCCTCAATCCTCAATCCTCAATCCTCAATCCTCAATCCTCATTCTTCAATCCTCAACGCCCAATCCTCAATCTTCAATTCTCAATCCTCAATCCTCAATTCTCAATCCTCAATCCTCAGTCCTCAGTCCTCAAACCTCAATCCTCAACCCTCAGCCCTCATCCTCAATCCTCAGTCCTCAACCCTCAATCCTCAATCTTCAGTCCTCAATACTCAATCTTCAATCCTCAATCCTCAATTCTCAATCCTCAATACTCAACCCTCAAACGTCAATCCCCCATCCCCAATCCTCAATCTTCAATCGTCTATCCTCAATCCTCAATCCTCAATCCTCAATCCTCAACCTTCAATCCTCAATACTCAACCTTCAACCCTCAACCCTCAATCCCCAATTCTCAATCCTCAATCCTCAATCCTCAATCCTCAATATTCAATCCTCAATCCTCAATCTTCAATCCTCAATACTCAACCTTCAATGCTCAATCCTCAATCCTCAATCCCCAATCCTCTATCCTCAATCGTCAGGCTTCAGTACTCAATACTCAATCTTCAATCCTCAATCCTAAATCCTCATTCTTCAATCCTCAATCCCCAATCCTCGTTCCTCAAACCTCAATCCTCAACCCTCAGTCCTCATCCTCAATTCTCAATTCTCAATCCTCAATCCTCAATCCTCAATCCTCAATGTTCAATCCGCAATACCCAATCCTCAATCGTCAATCCTCAATCCCCAATACTCAATCTTCAATCCTCAATCCTCAATCCTCAATCCTCAATCCTCAATTCTCAATTCTCAATCCTCAATCCCCATTCCTCGTTCCGCAAACCTCAAACCTCAACCCTCAGTCCTCATCCTCAATTCTCAATTCTCAAACCTCAATCCTCAATCCTCAATCTTCAATCCTCAATAATCAATCTCCAATCCTAGAACCTCAATCCCCAATCCTCAATCCTCAATCCTCGACCCTCAGTCATCAATCCTCAATCTTCAATACTCAATCGTCAATCCTCAGTTCTCAATCCTCAATCCCCAATCCTCGTTCCTCAAACCTCAATCCTCAACCCTCAGTCCTCATCCTCAATTCTCAATTCTCAATCCTCAATCCTCAATCCTCAATCCTCAATGTTCAATCCGCAATACCCAATCCTCAACACTCAATCCTCAATCCTCAATATTCAATCCTCAATACTCAATATTCAATCCTCAATCCTCAATCCTCAATCCTCAATCTTCAATCCTCAATCCTCAACCCTCAATCCTCAATCCTCATTCTTCAATCCTCAATACCCATCCTCAATCTTCAATACTCAATCTTCAATCCTCAATTCTCAATCTTCAATCCTCAATCCTCAATCCTCAATCCTCAATCCTCATTCTTCAATCCTCAGTACCCAATCCTCAATCTTCAATCCTCAATCCTCAATCCTCAATTCTCAATCCTTAATCCTCAATCCTCAATCCCCAATCCTCATTCTTCAAACCTCAATCCTCAAGCCTCAGTACTCATTCTCAATTCTCAATTCTCAATCCCCAATACTCAATGCTCAATTTTCAATAATCAATACTCAATCTTCAATCCTCAATCCTCAATCCTCAATCCTCAATCCTCCATCCTCAATATTCAACACACAAGCCTCAACCATCAATCCTCAATACTCAATCATCAATCCTCAATTCTCAATACTCAATAGAATATCCTGAAATCTCATGTTTCAATACTCAATCCACAATATTCAATAGTCAAATCTCAATCCACAAACATCAATTCTCATCACACAACCCTGAACGCTCAGTCCTCAATGTTCAATCCTCATTCCTCAATTCTCAATCTTCAATCCTCAATACTGAATCTTCAATCCTCAATCCTCAATCCTCAATCCTCAATCCTCAGTCATCAATCCTCAATCTTCAATACTCAATCGTCAATCCTCAGTCCCCAATCCTCAAACCCCAATCCTCGTTCCTCAAACCTCAATCCTCAACCCTCAGTCCTCATCCTCAATTCTCAATTCTCAATACTCAATACTCAATCCTCAATCCTCAATCTTCAATCCTCAATAATCAATCTCCAATCCTAGTTCCTCAATTCCCAATCCTCAATCCTTAAACCTCAGTCTTGAATCCTCAATCCCCAGGCCTCAAACTTCAATCCTCAATGCTCAATCCTCAATCCTCAGTCGTCAGTCCTCAATCCTCAATCCTCAATCCTCAAACCTCAATCCTCAACCGTCAGTCCTCGTCCTCAATCCTCAACACTCAATCCTCAATCCTCAATCTTCAATCCTCAATACTCAATCTTCAATCCTCAATCCTCAATCCTCAATCCTCAATCTTCAATACTCAATCCTCAATCCTCATTCCTCAATACTCATTCTTCAATCCTCAACGCCCAATCCTCAATCTTCAATCCTCAATCCTCAATCCTCAATTCTCAATACTCAATCCTCAAGCGTCAATCCTCCATCCCCAATCCTCAATCTCCAATCGTCAATCCTCAATCGTCAATCGTCAATCCTCAATCCTCAATGTTCAATCCTCAATACCCAATCCTCAATCTTCAATCCTCAATCCTCAATCCCCAATCCTCAATCCTCAATCCTCATTCATCAATCCTCAATACCCAATCCTCAATCTTCAATCGTCAGTCCTCAATCCTCAATTCTCAACCCTCAATCCTCAGTCATCAGTCCTCAAACCTCAATCCTCAAACCTCAGCCCTCATCCTCAATCCTCAATCGTCAATCCTCAATCCTTAATCTTCAATCCTCAATACTCAATCTTCAATCCTCAATCCTCAGTCCACAAACCTCAATTCTGAATCCCCAACCCTGCATCCTCAATCTTCAGCCCTCAGTCCTCAACAATCGGTTGTCAATCCTCAATCCCCAATATAATATCCTCAATTCACAGTTTTCAATACGTAATACTCAATCTGCAATCTTCAAATCTCTATCCACAAACATCAATCCTCATCACTCAACCCTGAACGCTCAGTCCTCAATGTTCAATCCTCAATCCTCAGTTCTCAATCTTCAATCCTCAATACTGTATCTTCAATCCTCAATCCTCAATCCTCAATCCTCAATCCTCAGTCATCAATCCTCAATCTTCAATACTCAATCGTCAATCCTCAGTCCCCAATCCTCAAACCCCAATCCTCGTTCCTCAAACCTCAATCCTCAACCCTCAGTCATCATCCTCAATTCTCAATTCTCAATACTCAATACTCAATCCTCAATCCTCAATCTTCAATCCTCAATAATCAATCTCCAATCCTAGTTCCTCAATTCCCAATCCTCAATCCTTAAACCTCAGTCTTGAATCCTCAATCCCCAGGCCTCAAACTTCAATCCTCAATGCTCAATCCTCAATCCTCAGTCGTCAGTCCTCAATCCTCAATCCTCAATCCTCAAACCTCAATCCTCAACCGTCAGTCCTCGTCCTCAATCCTCAACACTCAATCCTCAATCCTCAATCTTCAATCCTCAATACTCAATCTTCAATCCTCAATCCTCAATCCTCAATCCTCAATCTTCAAACCTCAATCCTCAATCCTCATTCCTCAATACTCATTCTTCAATCCTCAACGCCCAATCCTCAATCTTCAATCCTCAATCCTCAATCCTCAATTCTCAATACTCAATCCTCAAGCGTCAATCCTCCATCCCCAATCCTCAATCTCCAATCGTCAATCCTCAATCGTCAATCGTCAATCCTCAATCCTCAGTGTTCAATCCTCAATACCCAATCCTCAATCTTCAATCCTCAATCCTCAATCCCCAATCCTCAATCCTCAATCCTCATTCATCAATCCTCAATACCCAATCCTCAATCTTCAATCGTCAGTCCTCAATCCTCAATTCTCAACCCTCAATCCTCAGTCATCAGTCCTCAAACCTCAATCCTCAAACCTCAGCCCTCATCCTCAATCCTCAATCCTCAATCCTCAATCCTTAATCTTCAATCCTCAATACTCAATCTTCAATCCTCAATCCTCAGTCCACAAACCTCAATTCTGAATCCCCAACCCTGCATCCTCAATCTTCAGCCCTCAGTCCTCAACAATCGGTTGTCAATCCTCAATCCCCAATATAATATCCTCAATTCACAGTTTTCAATACGTAATACTCAATCTGCAATCTTCAAATCTCTATCCACAAACATCAATCCTCATCACTCAACCCTGAACGCTCAGTCCTCAATGTTCAATCCTCAATCCTCAGTTCTCAATCTTCAATCCTCAATACTGAATCTTCAACCCTCAATCCTCAATCCTCAATCCTCAATCCGCAATCCTCAGTAATCAATCCTCAATCTTCAATACTCAATCTTCAATCCTCAGCCCTCAATCATCAATCCTTAATTCTGTTTCCTCAAACCTCAATCCTCAACCCTCAGTCCTCATCCTAAACACTCAATCTTCAATCCTCAATCCTCAAGCCTCAATCCTCAATCCTCATTCTTCAATCCTCAATACCCAATCCTCAATCTTCAATCCTCAGTCCCCAATCCTCAATCTTCAATCCTCAATCCTCAATCCTCAATCCTCAATCCTCAATCCACAGTCCTTAGGCCTGAAACCTCAACCCTCAACTCACAGAACTCATCCTCAATCCTCAATCCTCAATCCTCAATCCTCAATCCTCAATCCACAGTCCTTAGGCCTGAAACCTCAACCCTCAACTCACAGAACTCATCCTCAATCCTCAATCCTCATTCTTCAATCCTCAATACCCAATCCTCAATCTTCAATCCTCAGTCCCCAATCCTCAATCTTCAATCCTCAGTCCCCAATCCTCAATCTTCAATCCTCAATCCTCAATCCTCAATACTCAACCATCAATCCTCAATTCTCAATACTCAATAGAATATCCTGAATCTTCAGGATTCAGTACTCAAACCTCAACCCTCAACCCTCAGCCCTCATCCTAAATCCTCAATCCTCAATCCTCAATCCTCAAAATTCAATCCTCAATACTCAATCTTCAATCCTCAATCCTCAATCCTCAATCCTCAATCCTCAATCCTCAACCCTCAGTCATCAATCCTCAATCTTCAATACTCAATAGTCAATCCTCAGTCCTCAATCCTCAATCTCCAATCCTCGTTCCTCAAACCTCAATCCACAACCCTCAGTCCTCATCATCAGTTCTCAATTCTCAATCCTCAATCCTCAATCCTCAATCCTCAATCTTCAATCCTCAATAATCAATCTCCAATCCTAGATCCTCAATCCCCAATCCTCAAGCCTTAATCCTCAATCTTCAATCCTCAATCCCCAGTCCTCAAGCTTCAATCCTCAATGCTCAATCCTCAATCCTCAGTCCTCAGTCCTCAATCCTCAATCCTCAATCCTCACACCTCAATCCTCAACCGTCAGTCCTCGTACTCAATCCTCAACCCTCAATCCTCAATCCTCAATCTTCAATCCCCAATACTCAATCTTCAATTCTCAATCCTCAATCCTCAATCCTCAATCTTCAATCCTCAATCCTCAATCCTCAATCCTCAATCCTCATTCTTCAATCCTCAACGCCCAATCCTCAATCTTCAATCCTCATTCCTCAATTCTCAATCTTCAATCCTCAATACTCAATCCTCAATCCTCAATCCTCAATGTTCAATCCGCAATACCCAATCCTCAATCTTCAATCCTCAATCCTCAATCCCCAATCCTCAATCCTCAATCCTCATTCATCAATCCTCAATACCCAATCCTCAATCTTCAATCCTCAATCCTCAATCCTCAATTCTCAACCCTCAAACGTCAATCCTCCATCCCCAACCCTCAATCTTCAATCGTCAATCCTCAATCCTCAATCCTCAATCCTTAACCTTCAATCCTCAATACTCAATCTTCAACCCTCAATCCTCAATACCCAATTCTTAATCCTCAATCCTCAATCCTCAATCCTCAATATTCAACCCTCAATACTCAGTCTACAATTCTCAATCCTCAACCCTCAGTACTCAATCCTCGTTCTTCAATCCTCAATACCCAATTCTCAATCTTCAATCCCCAATCCTCAATCCTCAATCCTCAATCCTCATTCCTCAATCCTCAATCCTCAATCTTCAATCCTCAATACTCAATCTTCAATCCTCCATCCGCAATCCTCAATCCTCAATTCTCAATCCTCAATCGTCAGGCTTCAGTACTCAATACTCAATCTTCAATCCTCAATCCTCAATCCTCATTCCTCAATCGTCAATCCTCAATCCTCAATCCTCAATCGTCAATCCTCAATCTTCAATACACAATCCTCAATCCTCAACCCTCAATCGTCAATCCTCTGTCATCAATCCTCAATCTTCAACACTCAATCCTCAATCCTCAATCCTCTATCCTCAATACTCAACCATCAATCCTCAATCCTCAATACTCAATCCTCAATCCTCAATCCTCAATCCTCAATCTTCAATCCTCAATACTCAATCTTCAATCCTCAATCCTCAATCCTCAATCCTCAATTCTCAATCCTCAATCGTCAGGCTTCAGTACTCAATACTCAATCTTCAATCCTCAATCCTCAATCCTCATTCCTCAATACTCAATTCTCAATGCTCAATCCTCAATCCTCAGTCATCAATCCTCAATCTTCAATACTCAATCCTCAATCCTCAATCCTTATATCCTCAATACTCAACCATGAATCCTCAATTCTCAATACTCAATAGAATATCCTGAATTCTCAGTGTTCAATACTCAAACCTCAATCCTCAACCCTCTGTCCTCACCCTCAATTCTCAATTCTCAATCCTAAATCCTCAATCCCCAAACCTCAACCTTCAATCCTCAATCCTCAATCTTCAATCCTCAATCCTCATTCCTCAATCCTCAATCCTCAATCCTCTATCCTCAATCATCAATCCTCAAACTTCAATACTCAATCCTCAATCTTCAATCCTCAATACTCAATCCTCAATCCTCAACCCTCAATCCTCAATGTTCAATCCGCAATACCCAATCCTCAATCGTCAATCCTCAATCCCTAATCCTCAATCTTCAATCCTCAACCCTCAATCCTCAATCCTCAATCCTCAATACTCAATCCTCAATCCTCAATCCTCAATGTTCAATCCGCAATACCCAATCCTCAATCTTCAATCCTCAATCCTCAATCCCCAATCCTCAATCCTCAATCCTCATTCATCAATCCTCAATACCCAAACCTCAATCTTCAATCCTCAATCCTCAATCCTCAATTCTCAACCCTCAATCCTCAGTCCTCAGTCCTCAAGCCTCAATCCTCAAACCGCAGCCCTCATCCTCAATCCTCAATCCTCAATCCTCAATCCTCAATCTTCAATCCTCAGTACTCAATCTTCAATCCTCAATCCTCAGTCCACACACCTCAATTCTGAAACCTCAATCCTGCATCCTCAATCTTCAGCCCTCAGTCCTCAACAATCAGTTGTCAATCCTCAATCACCAATAGAATATCCTCAATTCACAGTTTTCAATACGCAATACTCAATCTGCAATCTTCAAATCTCTATCAACAAACATCAATTCTCATCACTCAACCCTGAACGCTCAGTCCTCAACGTTCAACCCTCAATCCTCAATTCTCAATCTTCAATCCTCAATACTGAATCATCAATCCTCAATCCTCAATCCTCAATCCTCAATCCTCAATCCTCAATCCTCAACCCTCAATCCTCAGTAATCAATCCTCAATCTTCAATACTCAATCGTCAATCCTCAGTCCTCAACCCTCAGTCCTCATCCTCAATTCTCAATCCTCAATCCTCAATCCTCAATCCTCAATCTTCAATCCTCACTAATCAATCTCCAATCCTAGATCCTCAATCCACAATCCTCAATCCTTAATCCTCAATCTTCAATCCTCAGTCCCCAGTCCTGAATCTTCAACCTTCAATGCTCCATCCTCTATCCTCAATCCTCAGTCCTCAATCCTCAATCTTCATACCTCAATCCTCAACCCTCAGTCGTCATCCTCAACACTCAATCTTCAATCCTCAATCCTTAATCCTCAATCCTCAATCCTCAATCTTCAATCCTCAATACTCAACTTTCAATCCTCGGTCCTCAATCCTCGATCGTCAATCTCCAATCCTGAATACTCAATCTTCAATCCTCAATCTTCAATCCTCAATCCTCATTCCTCAATCCTCGATTCTCAATCCTCAATCCTCAATCCTCAGACCATAAACATCAATATTCAACCCTCGGTCCTCGTCCTCAATCCACAACCATAAATCCGCAATCCTCAATCTTCAATCATCAATACTCAATCTTCAATCCTCAATCCTCAAAACTAAATCCTCAATCCTCAATCCTCAATCTTTAATCCTCAATCCTCAATACTCAATCCTCGATCCTAAACTTTCAACCCTCAATACTCAATCTTCAATCCTCAATCCTCAATCCTTAATACTCAATCCTCAATCCTCAATCCTCAATCCTCAATCTTCAATCCTCAATACTCAATTTTCAATCCTCAATCCTCAATCCTCAACCCTCAATCCTCATTCTTCAATCCTCAACACCCAATCCTCAATTTTCAATCCTCAATCCTCAATCCTCAATTCTCAATCCTCAATACTCAATCCTCAGACCTCAAACATCAATACTCAGACCTCAGTCCTCGTCCTCAATCCATAACCCTCAATCCTCGATCCGCAATCTTCAATCATCAATATTCAATCTTCAATCCTCAATCCTCAATACTCAATGTTCAATCCTCAATACGCAATCCTCAATCTTCAATCCTCAATCCTCAATCCTCAATCCTCAATCTTCAATCCCCAATACTCAATCTTCAATCCTCAATCCTCAATCCTCAATCCTCAATCCTCAATCCTCAATCCTCATTCTTCAATCCTCAACCCCCAATCCTCAATCTTCAATCCTCAATCCTTAATCCTCAATTCTCAATCCTCAATCCTCAGGCCTCAGTCCTCAAACCTCAATCCTCAACCCTCAGCCCTCATCCTCAATCCTCAATCCTCAACCCTCAATCCTCCATCTTCAATCCTCAATACTCAATCTTCAATCCTCAATCCTCAATTCTCAATCCTCAATACTCAATCCTCAAACGTCAATCCTCCATCCCCAATCCTCAATCTTCAATCGTCAATCCTCAATCCTCAATCCTCAATCCTTAACCTTCAATCCTCAATACTCAATCTTCAACCCTCAATCCTCAATACCCAATTCTCAATCCTCAATCCTCAATCCTCAATCCTCAATATTCAATCCTCAATACACAGTCTACAATCCTCAATCCTCAACCCTCAGTACTCAATCCTCAGTCATCAATCCTCAATCTTCAATACTCAATCGTCAATCCTCAGTCCCCAATCCTCAAACCCCAATCCTCGTTCCTCAAACCTCAATCCTCAACCCTCAGTCATCATCCTCAATTCTCAATTCTCAATACTCAATACTCAATCCTCAATCCTCAATCTTCAATCCTCAATAATCAATCTCCAATCCTAGTTCCTCAATTCCCAATCCTCAATCCTTAAACCTCAGTCTTGAATCCTCAATCCCCAGGCCTCAAACTTCAATCCTCAATGCTCAATCCTCAATCCTCAGTCGTCAGTCCTCAATCCTCAATCCTCAATCCTCAAACCTCAATCCTCAACCGTCAGTCCTCGTCCTCAATCCTCAACACTCAATCCTCAATCCTCAATCTTCAATCCTCAATACTCAATCTTCAATCCTCAATCCTCAATCCTCAATCCTCAATCTTCAAACCTCAATCCTCAATCCTCATTCCTCAATACTCATTCTTCAATCCTCAACGCCCAATCCTCAATCTTCAATCCTCAATCCTCAATCCTCAATTCTCAATACTCAATCCTCAAGCGTCAATCCTCCATCCCCAATCCTCAATCTCCAATCGTCAATCCTCAATCGTCAATCGTCAATCCTCAATCCTCAGTGTTCAATCCTCAATACCCAATCCTCAATCTTCAATCCTCAATCCTCAATCCCCAATCCTCAATCCTCAATCCTCATTCATCAATCCTCAATACCCAATCCTCAATCTTCAATCGTCAGTCCTCAATCCTCAATTCTCAACCCTCAATCCTCAGTCATCAGTCCTCACACCTCAATCCTCAAACCTCAGCCCTCATCCTCAATCCTCAATCCTCAATCCTCAATCCTTAATCTTCAATCCTCAATACTCAATCTTCAATCCTCAATCCTCAGTCCAGAAACCTCAATTCTGAATCCCCAACCCTGCATCCTCAATCTTCAGCCCTCAGTCCTCAACAATCGGTTGTCAATCCTCAATCCCCAATATAATATCCTCAATTCACAGTTTTCAATACGTAATACTCAATCTGCAATCTTCAAATCTCTATCCACAAACATCAATCCTCATCACTCAACCCTGAACGCTCAGTCCTCAATGTTCAATCCTCAATCCTCAGTTCTCAATCCTCAATCCTCAATACTGAATCTTCAACCCTCAATCCTCAATCCTCAATCCTCAATCCTCAATCCTCAGTAATCAATCCTCAATCTTCAATACTCAATCTTCAATCCTCAGCCCTCAATCATCAATCCTTAATTCTGTTTCCTCAAACCTCAATCCTCAACCCTCAGTCCTCATCCTAAACACTCAATCTTCAATCCTCAATCCTCAAGCCTCAATCCTCAATCCTCATTCTTCAATCCTCAATACCCAATCCTCAATCTTCAATCCTCAGTCCCCAATCCTCAATCTTCAATCCTCAATCCTCAATCCTCAATCCTCAATCCTCAATCCACAGTCCTTAGGCCTGAAACCTCAACCCTCAACTCACAGAACTCATCCTCAATCCTCAATCCTCAATCCTCAATCCTCAATCCTCAATCCACAGTCCTTAGGCCTGAAACCTCAACCCTCAACTCACAGAACTCATCCTCAATCCTCAATCCTCATTCTTCAATCCTCAATACCCAATCCTCAATCTTCAATCCTCAGTCCCCAATCCTCAATCTTCAATCCTCAGTCCCCAATCCTCAATCTTCAATCCTCAATCCTCAATCCTCAATACTCAACCATCAATCCTCAATTCTCAATACTCAATAGAATATCCTGAATCTTCAGGATTCAGTACTCAAACCTCAACCCTCAACCCTCAGCCCTCATCCTAAATCCTCAATCCTCAATCCTCAATCCTCAAAATTCAATCCTCAATACTCAATCTTCAATCCTCAATCCTCAATCCTCAATCCTCAATCCTCAATCCTCAACCCTCAGTCATCAATCCTCAATCTTCAATACTCAATAGTCAATCCTCAGTCCTCAATCCTCAATCCCCAATCCTCGTTCCTCAAACCTCAATCCTCAACCCTCAGTCCTCATCATCAGTTCTCAATTCTCAATCCTCAATCCTCAATCCTCAATCCTCAATCTTCAATCCTCAATAATCAATCTCCAATCCTAGATCCTCAATCCCCAATCCTCAAGCCTTAATCCTCAATCTTCAATCCTCAATCCCCAGTCCTCAAGCTTCAATCCTCAATGCTCAATCCTCAATCCTCAATCCTCAATCCTCAATACTCAACCATCAATCCTCAATTCTCAATACTCAATAGAATATCCTGAATCTTCAGGATTCAGTACTCAAACCTCAACCCTCAACCCTCAGCCCTCATCCTAAATCCTCAATCCTCAATCCTCAATCCTCAATCCTCAATCCTCAGTAATCAATCCTCAATCTTCAATACTCAATCTTCAATCCTCAGCCCTCAATCATCAATCCTTAATTCTGTTTCCTCAAACCTCAATCCTCAACCCTCAGTCCTCATCCTAAACACTCAATCTTCAATCCTCAATCCTCAAGCCTCAATCCTCAATCCTCATTCTTCAATCCTCAATACCCAATCCTCAATCTTCAATCCTCAGTCCCCAATCCTCAATCTTCAATCCTCAATCCTCAATCCTCAATCCTCAATCCTCAATCCACAGTCCTTAGGCCTGAAACCTCAACCCTCAACTCACAGAACTCATCCTCAATCCTCAATCCTCAATCCTCAATCCTCAATCCTCAATCCACAGTCCTTAGGCCTGAAACCTCAACCCTCAACTCACAGAACTCATCCTCAATCCTCAATCCTCATTCTTCAATCCTCAATACCCAATCCTCAATCTTCAATCCTCAGTCCCCAATCCTCAATCTTCAATCCTCAGTCCCCAATCCTCAATCTTCAATCCTCAATCCTCAATCCTCAATACTCAACCATCAATCCTCAATTCTCAATACTCAATAGAATATCCTGAATCTTCAGGATTCAGTACTCAAACCTCAACCCTCAACCCTCAGCCCTCATCCTAAATCCTCAATCCTCAATCCTCAATCCTCAAAATTCAATCCTCAATACTCAATCTTCAATCCTCAATCCTCAATCCTCAATCCTCAATCCTCAATCCTCAACCCTCAGTCATCAATCCTCAATCTTCAATACTCAATAGTCAATCCTCAGTCCTCAATCCTCAATCCCCAATCCTCGTTCCTCAAACCTCAATCCTCAACCCTCAGTCCTCATCATCAGTTCTCAATTCTCAATCCTCAATCCTCAATCCTCAATCCTCAATCTTCAATCCTCAATAATCAATCTCCAATCCTAGATCCTCAATCCCCAATCCTCAAGCCTTAATCCTCAATCTTCAATCCTCAATCCCCAGTCCTCAAGCTTCAATCCTCAATGCTCAATCCTCAATCCTCAATCCTCAATCCTCAATACTCAACCATCAATCCTCAATTCTCAATACTCAATAGAATATCCTGAATCTTCAGGATTCAGTACTCAAACCTCAACCCTCAACCCTCAGCCCTCATCCTAAATCCTCAATCCTCAATCCTCAATCCTCAAAATTCAATCCTCAATACTCAATCTTCAATCCTCAATCCTCAATCCTCAATCCTCAATCCTCAACCCTCAGTCATCAATCCTCAATCTTCAATACTCAATAGTCAATCCTCAGTCCTCAATCCTCAATCTCCAATCCTCGTTCCTCAAACCTCAATCCACAACCCTCAGTCCTCATCATCAGTTCTCAATTCTCAATCCTCAATCCTCAATCCTCAATCCTCAATCTTCAATCCTCAATAATCAATCTCCAATCCTAGATCCTCAATCCCCAATCCTCAAGCCTTAATCCTCAATCTTCAATCCTCAATCCCCAGTCCTCAAGCTTCAATCCTCAATGCTCAATCCTCAATCCTCAGTCCTCAGTCCTCAATCCTCAATCCTCAATCCTCACACCTCAATCCTCAACCGTCAGTCCTCGTACTCAATCCTCAACCCTCAATCCTAAATCCTCAATCTTCAATCCCCAATACTCAATCTTCAATTCTCAATCCTCAATCCTCAATCCTCAATCTTCAATCCTCAATCCTCAATCCTCAATCCTCAATCCTCATTCTTCAATCCTCAACGCCCAATCCTCAATCTTCAATCCTCATTCCTCAATTCTCAATCTTCAATCCTCAATACTGAATCTTCAATCCTCAATCCTCAATCCTCAATCCTCAATCCTCAATCCTCAGTCATCAATCCTCAATCTTCAATACTCAATCGTCAATCCTCAGTCCCCAATCCTCAAACCCCAATCCTCGTTCCTCAAACCTCAATCCTCAACCCTCAGTCCTCATCCTCAACTCTCAATTCTCAATACTCAATACTCAATCCTCAATCCTCAATCTTCAATCCTCAATAATCAATATCCAATCCTAGTTCCTCAATTCCCAATCCTCAATCCTTAAACCTCAATCTTGAATCCTCAATCCCCAGGCCTCAAACTTCAATCCTCAATGCTCAATCCTCAATCCTCAGTCCTCAGTCCTCAATCCTCAATCCTCAATCCTCACACCTCAATCCTCAACCGTCAGTCCTCGTACTCAATCCTCAACCCTCAATCCTAAATCCTCAATCTTCAATCCCCAATACTCAATCTTCAATTCTCAATCCTCAATCCTCAATCCTCAATCTTCAATCCTCAATCCTCAATCCTCAATCCTCAATCCTCATTCTTCAATCCTCAACGCCCAATCCTCAATCTTCAATCCTCATTCCTCAATTCTCAATCTTCAATCCTCAATACTGAATCTTCAATCCTCAATCCTCAATCCTCAATCCTCAATCCTCAATCCTCAGTCATCAATCCTCAATCTTCAATACTCAATCGTCAATCCTCAGTCCCCAATCCTCAAACCCCAATCCTCGTTCCTCAAACCTCAATCCTCAACCCTCAGTCCTCATCCTCAACTCTCAATTCTCAATACTCAATACTCAATCCTCAATCCTCAATCTTCAATCCTCAATAATCAATATCCAATCCTAGTTCCTCAATTCCCAATCCTCAATCCTTAAACCTCAATCTTGAATCCTCAATCCCCAGGCCTCAAACTTCAATCCTCAATGCTCAATCGTCAATCCTCAGTCGTCAGTCCTCAATCCTCAATCCTCAATCCTCAAACCTCAATCCTCAACCGTCAGTCCTCGTCCTCAATCCTCAACACTCAATCCTCAATCCTCAATCTTCAATCCTCAATCCTCAATCCTCAATCCTCAATCCTCAATGTTCAATCCGCAATACCCAATCCTCAATCGTCAATCCTCAATCCCTAATCCTCAATCTTCAATCCTCAACCCTCAATCCTCAATCCTCAATCCTCAATGTTCAATCCGCACTACCCAATCCTCAATCTTCAATCCTCAATCCTCAATCCCCAATCCTCAATCCTCAATCCTCATTCATCAATCCTCAATACCCAATCCTCAATCTTCAATCCTCAATCCTCAATCCTCAATTCTCAACCCTCAAACGTCAATCCTCCATCCCCAACCCTCAATCTTCAATCGTCAATCCTCAATCCTCAATCCTCAATCCTTAACCTTCAATCCTCAATACTCAATCTTCAACCCTCAATCCTCAATACCCAATTCTTAATCCTCAATCCTCAATCCTCAATCCTCAATATTCAACCCTCAATACTCAGTCTACAATTCTCAATCCTCAACCCTCAGTACTCAATCCTCGTTCTTCAATCCTCAATACCCAATTCTCAATCTTCAATCCCCAATCCTCAATCCTCAATCCTCAATCCTCAATCCTCATTCCTCAATCCTCAATCCTCAATCTTCAATCCTCAATACTCAATCTTCAATCCTCCATCCGCAATCCTCAATCCTCAATTCTCAATCCTCAATCGTCAGGCTTCAGTACTCAATACTCAATCTTCAATCCTCAATCCTCAATCCTCATTCCTCAATCCTCAATCCTCAATCCTCAATCCTCAATCGTCAATCCTCAATCTTCAATACACAATTCTCAATCCTCAACCCTCAATCGTCAATCCTCTGTCATCAATCCTCAATCTTCAACACTCAATCCTCAATCCTCAATCCTCTATCCTCAATACTCAACCATCAATCCTCAATCCTCAATACTCAATCCTCAATCCTCAATCCTCAATCCTCAATCTTCAATCCTCAATACTCAATCTTCAATCCTCAATCCTCAATCCTCAATCCTCAATTCTCAATCCTCAATCGTCAGGCTTCAGTACTCAATACTCAATCTTCAATCCTCAATCCTCAATCCTCATTCCTCAATACTCAATTCTCAATGCTCAATCCTCAATCCTCAGTCATCAATCCTCAATCTTCAATACTCAATCCTCAATCCTCAATCCTTATATCCTCAATACTCAACCATGAATCCTCAATTCTCAATACTCAATAGAATATCCTGAATTCTCAGTGTTCAATACTCAAACCTCAATCCTCAACCCTCTGTCCTCACCCTCAATTCTCAATTCTCAATCCTAAATCCTCAATCCCCAAACCTCAACCTTCAATCCTCAATCCTCAATCTTCAATCCTCAATCCTCATTCCTCAATCCTCAATCCTCAATCCTCATTCATCAATCCTCAATACCCAAACCTCAATCTTCAATCCTCAATCCTCAATCCTCAATTCTCAACCCTCAATCCTCAGTCCTCAGTCCTCAAGCCTCAATCCTCAAACCGCAGCCCTCATCCTCAATCCTCAATCCTCAATCCTCAATCCTCAATCTTCAATCCTCAGTACTCAATCTTCAATCCTCAATCCTCAGTCCACACACCTCAATTCTGAAACCTCAATCCTGCATCCTCAATCTTCAGCCCTCAGTCCTCAACAATCAGTTGTCAATCCTCAATCACCAATAGAATATCCTCAATTCACAGTTTTCAATACGCAATACTCAATCTGCAATCTTCAAATCTCTATCAACAAACATCAATTCTCATCACTCAACCCTGATCGCTCAGTCCTCAACGTTCAACCCTCAATCCTCAATTCTCAATCTTCAATCCTCAATACTGAATCATCAATCCTCAATCCTCAATCCTCAATCCTCAATCCTCAATCCTCAATCCTCAATCCTCAACCCTCAATCCTCAGTAATCAATCCTCAATCTTCAATACTCAATCGTCAATCCTCAGTCCTCAACCCTCAGTCCTCATCCTCAATTCTCAATCCTCAATCCTCAATCCTCAATCCTCAATCTTCAATCCTCACTAATCAATCTCCAATCCTAGATCCTCAATCCACAATCCTCAATCCTTAATCCTCAATCTTCAATCCTCAGTCCCCAGTCCTGAATCTTCAACCTTCAATGCTCCATCCTCTATCCTCAATCCTCAGTCCTCAATCCTCAATCTTCATACCTCAATCCTCAACCCTCAGTCGTCATCCTCAACACTCAATCTTCAATCCTCAATCCTTAATCCTCAATCCTCAATCCTCAATCTTCAATCCTCAATACTCAACTTTCAATCCTCGGTCCTCAATCCTCGATCGTCAATCTCCAATCCTGAATACTCAATCTTCAATCCTCAATCTTCAATCCTCAATCCTCATTCCTCAATCCTCGATTCTCAATCCTCAATCCTCAATCCTCAGACCATAAACATCAATATTCAACCCTCGGTCCTCGTCCTCAATCCACAACCATAAATCCGCAATCCTCAATCTTCAATCATCAATACTCAATCTTCAATCCTCAATCCTCAAAACTAAATCCTCAATCCTCAATCCTCAATCTTTAATCCTCAATCCTCAATACTCAATCCTCGATCCTAAACTTTCAACCCTCAATACTCAATCTTCAATCCTCAATCCTCAATCCTTAATACTCAATCCTCAATCCTCAATCCTCAATCCTCAATCCTCAATCTTCAATCCTCAATACTCAATTTTCAATCCTCAATCCTCAATCCTCAACCCTCAATCCTCATTCTTCAATCCTCAACACCCAATCCTCAATTTTCAATCCTCAATCCTCAATCCTCAATTCTCAATCCTCAATACTCAATCCTCAGACCTCAAACATCAGTACTCAGCCCTCAGTCCTCGTCCTCAATCCATAACCCTCAATCCTCGATCCTCAATCTTCAATCATCAATATTCAATCTTCAATCCTCAATCCTCAATACTCAATGTTCAATCCTCAATACGCAATCCTCAATCTTCAATCCTCAATCCTCAATCCTCAATCCTCAATCTTCAATCCCCAATACTCAATCTTCAATCCTCAATCCTCAATCCTCAATCCTCAATCCTCAATCCTCAATCCTCATTCTTCAATCCTCAACCCCCAATCCTCAATCTTCAATCCTCAATCCTTAATCCTCAATTCTCAATCCTCAATCCTCAGGCCTCAGTCCTCAAACCTCAATCCTCAACCCTCAGCCCTCATCCTCAATCCTCAATCCTCAACCCTCAATCCTCCATCTTCAATCCTCAATACTCAATCTTCAATCCTCAATCCTCAATTCTCAATCCTCAATACTCAATCCTCAAACGTCAATCCTCCATCCCCAATCCTCAATCTTCAATCGTCAATCCTCAATCCTCAATCCTCAATCCTTAACCTTCAATCCTCAATACTCAATCTTCAACCCTCAATCCTCAATACCCAATTCTCAATCCTCAATCCTCAATCCTCAATCCTCAATATTCAATCCTCAATACACAGTCTACAATCCTCAATCCTCAACCCTCAGTACTCAATCCTCGTTCTTCAATCCTCAATACCCAATTCTCAATCTTCAATCCCCAATCCTCAATCCTCAATCCTCAATCCTCAATCCTCAATCCTCAATCCTCAATCCTCAATCTTCAATCCTCAATACTCAATCTTCAATCCTCCATCCTCAATCCTCAATCCTCAATCCTCAGTCCTCAATGCTCAATCCTCAATCATCAATCCTCAATCTTCAATACACAATCCTCAATCCTCAACCCTCAATCGTCAATCCTCAGTCATCAATCCTCAATCTTCAACACTCAATCCTCAATCCTCAATCCTCTATCCTCAATACTCAACCATCAATCCTCAATCCTCAATACTCAATCCTCAATCCTCAATCCTCAATCCTCAATCTTCAATCCTCAATACTCAATCTTCAATCCTCAATCCTCAATCATCAATCCTCAATTCTCAATCCTCAATCGTCAGGCTTCAGTACTCAATACTCAATCTTCAATCATCAATCCTCAATCCTCATTCCTCAATCCTCAATTCTCAATGCTCAATCCTCAATCCTCAGTCATCAATCCTCAATCTTCAATACTCAATCCTCAATCCTCAATCCTTATATCCTCAATACTGAACCATGAATCCTCAATTCTCAATACTCAATAGAATATCCTGAATTCTCAGTGTTCGATACTCAAACCTCAATCCTCAACCCTCTGTCCTCACCCTCAATTCTCAATTCTCAATCCTAAATCCTCAATCCCCAAACCTCAACCTTCAATCCTCAATCCTCAATCTTCAATCATCAATCCTCATTCCTCAATCCTCAATCCTCAATCCTCTATCCTCAATCATCAATCCTCAATCTTCAATACTCAATCCTCAATCTTCAATCCTCAATACTCAATCCTCAAACCTCAACCCTCAATCCTCAATGTTCAATCCGCAATACCCAATCCTCAATCGTCAATCCTCAATTCCTAATCCTCAATCTTCAATCCTCAACCCTCAATCCTCAATCCTCAATCCTCAATACTCAATCCTCAATCCTCAATCCTCAATGTTCAATCCGCAATACCCAATCCTCAATCTTCAATCCTCAATCCTCAATCCCCAATCCTCAATCCTCAATCCTCATTCATCAATCCTCAATACCCAATCCTCAATCTTCAATCCTCAATCCTCAATCCTCAATTCTCAACCCTCAATCCTCAGTCCTCAGTCCACAAACCTCAATCCTCAAACCGCAGCCCTCATCCTCAATCCTCAATCCTCAATCCTCAATCCTCAATCTTCAATCCTCAGTACTCAATCTTCAATCCTCAATCCTTATATCCTCAATACTCAACCATGAATCCTCAATTCTCAATACTCAATAGAATATCCTGAATTCTCAGTGTTCGATACTCAACCCTCAATCCTCAACCCTCTGTCCTCACCCTCAATTCTCAATTCTCAAACCTAAATCCTCAATCCCCAAACCTCAACCTTCAATCCTCAATCCTCAATCTTCAATCCTCAATCCTCATTCCTCAATCCTCAATCCTCAATCCTCTATCCTCAATCATCAATCCTCAATCTTCAATACTCAATCCTCAATCTTCAATCCTCAATACTCAATCCTCAATCCTCAACCCTCAATCCTCAATGTTCAATCCGCAATACCCAATCCTCAATCGTCAATCCTCAATCCCTAATCCTCAATCTTCAATCCTCAACCCTCAATCCTCAATCCTCAATCCTCAATACTCAATCCTCAATCCTCAATCCTCAATGTTCAATCCGCAATACCCAATCCTCAATCTTCAATCCTCAATCCTCAATCCCCAATCCTCAATCCTCAATCCTCATTCATCAATCCTCAATCCTCAATGTTCAATCCGCAATACCCAATCCTCAATCTTCAATCCTCAATCCTCAATCCCCAATCCTCAATCCTCAATCCTCATTCATCAATTCTCAATACCCAATCCTCAATCTTCAATCCTCAATCCTCAATCCTCAATTCTCAACCCTCAATCCTCAGTCCTCAGTCCTCAAACCTCAATCCTCAAACCGCAGCCCTCATCCTCAATCCTCAATCCTCAATCCTCAACCCTCAATCTTCAATCCTCAGTACTCAATCTTCAATCCTCAATCCTTATATCCTCAATACTCAACCATGAATCCTCAATTCTCAATACTCAATAGAATATCCTGAATTCTCAGTGTTCGATACTCAAACCTCAATCCTCAACCCTCTGTCCTCACCCTCAATTCTCAATTCTCAATCCTAAATCCTCAATCCCCAAACCTCAACCTTCAATCCTCAATCCTCAATCTTCAATCCTCAATCCTCATTCCTCAATCCTCAATCCTCAATCCTCTATCCTCAATCATCAATCCTCAATCTTCAATACTCAATCCTCAACCTTCAATCCTCAATACTCAATCCTCAGTCCTCAACCCTCAATCCTCAATGTTCAATCCGCAATACCCAATCCTCAATCGTCAATCCTCAATCCCTAATCCTCAATCTTCAATCCTCAACCCTCAATCCTCAATCCTCAATCCTCAATACTCAATCCTCAATCCTCAATCCTCAATGTTCAATCCGCAATACCCAATCCTCCATCTTCAATCCTCAATCCTCAATCCCCAATCCTCAATCCTCAATCCTCATTCATCAATCCTCAATACCCAATCCTCAATCTTCAATCCTCAATCCTCAATCCTCAATTCTCAACCCTCAATCCTCAGTCCTCAGTCCTCAAACCTCAATCCTCAAACCGCAGCCCTCATCCTCAATCCTCAATCCTCAATCCTCAATCCTCAATCTTCAATCCTCAGTACTCAATCTTCAATCCTCAATCCTCAGTCCACACACCTCAATTCTGAAACCTCAATCCTGCATCCTCAATCTTCAGCCCTCAGTCCTCAACAATCAGTTGTCAATCCTCAATCACCAATAGAATATCCTCAATTCACAGTTTTCAATACGCAATACTCAATCTGCAATCTTCAAATCTCTATCAACAAACATCAATTCTCATCACTCAACCCTGAACGCTCAGTCCTCAACGTTCAAACCTCAATCCTCAATTCTCAATCTTCAATACTCAATACTGAATCATCAGTCCTCAATCCTCAATCCTCAATCCTCAATCCTCAATCCTCAACCCTCAATCCTCAGTAATCAATCCTCAATCTTCAATACTCAATCGTCAATCCTCAGTCCTCAACCCTCAGTCCTCATCCTCAATTCTCAATCCTCAATCCTCAATCCTCAATCCTCAATTCTCAATCCTCAATCGTCAGGCTTCAGTACTCAATACTCAATCTTCAATCCTCAATCCTCAATCCTCATTCCTCAATCCTCAATTCTCAATGCTCAATCCTCAATCCTCAGTCATCAATCCTCAATCTTCAATACTCAATCCTCAATCCTCAATCCTTATATCCTCAATACTGAACCATGAATCCTCAATTCTCAATACTCAATAGAATATCCTGAATTCTCAGTGTTCGATACTCAAACCTCAATCCTCAACCCTCTGTCCTCACCCTCAATTCTCAATTCTCAATCCTAAATCCTCAATCCCCAAACCTCAACCTTCAATCCTCAATCCTCAATCTTCAATCCTCAATCCTCATTCCTCAATCCTCAATCCTCAATCCTCTATCCTCAATCATCAATCCTCAATCTTCAATACTCAATCCTCAATCTTCAATCCTCAATACTCAATCCTCAAACCTCAACCCTCAATCCTCAATGTTCAATCCGCAATACCCAATCCTCAATCGTCAATCCTCAATTCCTAATCCTCAATCTTCAATCCTCAACCCTCAATCCTCAATCCTCAATCCTCAATACTCAATCCTCAAACCTCAATCCTCAATGTTCAATCCGCAATACGCAATCCTCAATCTTCAATCCTCAATCCTCAATCCCCAATCCTCAATCCTCAATCCTCATTCATCAATCCTCAATACCCAATCCTCAATCTTCAATCCTCAATCCTCAATCCTCAATTCTCAACCCTCAATCCTCAGTCCTCAGTCCACAAACCTCAATCCTTAAACCGCAGCCCTCATCCTCAATCCTCAATCCTCAATCCTCAATCCTCAATCTTCAATCCTCAGTACTCAATCTTCAATCCTCAATCCTTATATCCTCAATACTCAACCATGAATCCTCAATTCTCAATACTCAATAGAATATCCTGAATTCTCAGTGTTCGATACTCAAACCTCAATCCTCAACCCTCTGTCCTCACCCTCAATTCTCAATTCTCAAACCTAAATCCTCAATCCCCAAACCTCAACCTTCAATCCTCAATCCTCAATCTTCAATCCTCAATCCTCATTCCTCAATCCTCAATCCTCAATCCTCTATCCTCAATCATCAATCCTCAATCTTCAATACTCAATCCTCAATCTTCAATCCTCAATACTCAATCCTCAATCCTCAACCCTCAATCCTCAATGTTCAATCCGCAATACCCAATCCTCAATCGTCAATCCTCAATCCCTAATCCTCAATCTTCAATCCTCAACCCTCAATCCTCAATCCTCAATCCTCAATACTCAATCCTCAATCCTCAATCCTCAATGTTCAATCCGCAATACCCAATCCTCAATCTTCAATCCTCAATCCTCAATCCCCAATCCTCAATCCTCAATCCTCATTCATCAATCCTCAATCCTCAATGTTCAATCCGCAATACCCAATCCTCAATCTTCAATCCTCAATCCTCAATCCCCAATCCTCAATCCTCAATCCTCATTCATCAATTCTCAATACCCAATCCTCAATCTTCAATCCTCAATCCTCAATCCTCAATTCTCAACCCTCAATCCTCAGTCCTCAGTCCTCAAACCTCAATCCTCAAACCGCAGCCCTCATCCTCAATCCTCAATCCTCAATCCTCAACCCTCAATCTTCAATCCTCAGTACTCAATCTTCAATCCTCAATCCTTATATCCTCAATACTCAACCATGAATCCTCAATTCTCAATACTCAATAGAATATCCTGAATTCTCAGTGTTCGATACTCAAACCTCAATCCTCAACCCTCTGTCCTCACCCTCAATTCTCAATTCTCAATCCTAAATCCTCAATCCCCAAACCTCAACCTTCAATCCTCAATCCTCAATCTTCAATCCTCAATCCTCATTCCTCAATCCTCAATCCTCAATCCTCTATCCTCAATCATCAATCCTCAATCTTCAATACTCAATCCTCAACCTTCAATCCTCAATACTCAATCCTCAGTCCTCAACCCTCAATCCTCAATGTTCAATCCGCAATACCCAATCCTCAATCGTCAATCCTCAATCCCTAATCCTCAATCTTCAATCCTCAACCCTCAATCCTCAATCCTCAATCCTCAATACTCAATCCTCAATCCTCAATCCTCAATGTTCAATCCGCAATACCCAATCCTCAATCTTCAATCCTCAATCCTCAATCCCCAATCCTCAATCCTCAATCCTCATTCATCAATCCTCAATACCCAATCCTCAATCTTCAATCCTCAATCCTCAATCCTCAATTCTCAACCCTCAATCCTCAGTCCTCAGTCCTCAAACCTCAATCCTCAAACCGCAGCCCTCATCCTCAATCCTCAATCCTCAATCCTCAATCCTCAATCTTCAATCCTCAGTACTCAATCTTCAATCCTCAATCCTCAGTCCACACACCTCAATTCTGAAACCTCAATCCTGCATCCTCAATCTTCAGCCCTCAGTCCTCAACAATCAGTTGTCAATCCTCAATCACCAATAGAATATCCTCAATTCACAGTTTTCAATACGCAATACTCAATCTGCAATCTTCAAATCTCTATCAACAAACATCAATTCTCATCACTCAACCCTGAACGCTCAGTCCTCAACGTTCAAACCTCAATCCTCAATTCTCAATCTTCAATACTCAATACTGAATCATCAATCCTCAATCCTCAATCCTCAATCCTCAATCCTCAATCCTCAACCCTCAATCCTCAGTAATCAATCCTCAATCTTCAATACTCAATCGTCAATCCTCAGTCCTCAACCCTCAGTCCTCATCCTCAATTCTCAATCCTCAATCCTCAATCCTCAATCTTCAATCCTCACTAATCAATCTCCAATCCTAGATCCTCAATCCACAATCCTCAATCCTTAATCCTCAATCTTCAATCCTCAGTCCCCAGTCCTGAATCTTCAATCTTCAATGCTCCATCCTCTATCCTCAATCCTCAGTCCTCAATCCTCAATCTTCAAACCTCAATCCTCAACCCTCAGTCGTCATCCTCAACACTCAATCTTCAATCCTCAATCCTCAATCCTCAATCCTCAATCCTCAATCTTCAATCCTCAATACTCAACCTTCAATCCTCGGTCCTCAATCCTCATTCGTCAATCTCCAATCCTGAATACTCAATCTTCAATCCTCAATCTTCAATCCTCAATCCTCATTCCTCAATCCTCGATTCTCAATCCTCAATCCTCAATCCTCAGACCATAAACATCAATATTCAACCCTCGGTCCTCGTCCTCAATCCACAACCCTAAATCCTCAATCCTCAATCTTCAATCATCAATACTCAATCTTCAATCCTCAATCCTCAAATCTCAATCCTCAATCCTCAATCCTCAATCTTTAATCCTCAATCCTCAATACTCAATACTCGATCCTAAATTTTCAACCCTCAATACTCAATCTTCAATCCTCAATCCTCAATCCTTAATACTCAATCCTCAATCCTCAATCCTCAATCCTCAATCTTCAATCCTCAATACTCAATTTTCAATCCTCAATCCTCAATCCTCAACCCTCAATCCTCATTCTTCAATCCTCAACACCCAATCCTCAATCTTCAATCCTCAATCCTCAATCCTCAATTCTCAATCCTCAATACTCAATCCTCAGACCTCAAACATCAATACTCAGCCCTCAGTCCTCGTCCTCAATCCATAACCCTCAATCCTCAATCCTCAATCCTCAGTCCTCAATACTCAACCATCATTCCTCAATTCTCAATACTCAATAGAATATCCTGAATTCTCAGGGTTCAATACTCAAACCTCAATCCTCAAACCTCAGCCGTCATTCTCCATCCTCAATCCTCAATCCTCAATCCTCAATCTTCAATCCCCAATACTCAATCTTCAATCCTCAATCCTCAATCCTCAATCCTCAATCCTCAATCCTCAATCCTCATTCTTCAATCCTCAACCTCCAATCCTCAATCTTCAATCCTCAATCCTTAATCCTCAATTCTCAATCCTCAATCATCAGTCCTCAGTCCTCACACCTCAATCCTCAACCCTCAGCCCTCATACACAATCCTCAATCCTCAACCTTCAATCCTCAATATTCAATCCTCGATACTCAATCTTCAACCCTCTATCCTCAATTCTCAATCCTCAATACTCAATCCTCAAACGTCAATCCTCCATCCCCAATGCTCAATCCTCAATCGTCAATCCTCAATCCTCAATCCTCAATCCTCAATCCTCAATCCTCAACCTTCAATCCTCAATACTCAATCTTCAATCCACAATCCTCAATCCCCAATTCTCAATCCTCAATCCTCAATCCTCAATCCTCAATATTCAATCCTCAATACTCAGTCTACAATCCTCAATCCTCAATCCTCAATCCTCAATCCTCGTTCCTCAATCCTCAATACCCAATCCTCAGTCTTCAGTCCTCAATCCTCAATCCTCAACCCTCAATCGTCAATCCACAATCCTCAATCCTCAATCCTCGATCTTCAATCCTCATTACTCAATCCTCAATCATCAACACTCAATCCTCAATCCTCAATCCTCAATCCTCAATCCTCAACCTTCAATCCTCAATATTCAATCTTCAATCTTAATCCTCAATCGTCAATCCTCAATCCTCAACCCTCAATCCTCAATCCTCAATCTTCAATCCTTAATACTCAATCTTGAATCCACAATCCTCAATACTCTATCCTCAATCCTCATTGTTCAATCCTCAATACCCAATCCGCAATCTTCAATCCTCTATCCTCAATCCTCATTCTTCAATCCTCAATACCCAATCCTCAATCTCCAATCCTCAATCCTCAATCCTCAATTCTCAACCCTCAATCCTCAGTCCTCAGGCCTCAAACCTCAATCCTCAAACCTCAGCCCTCATCCTCAATCCTCAATCCTCAATCCTCAATCCTCAATATTCAATCCTCAATACTGAATCTTCAATAATCAATCCTCAGCTCTCAATCCTCAATACTCAATCCTCAATCGTCAATCCTCAATCCTCAATCCTCAACCTTCAATCCTCAATCCTCAATCCTCAATCCTCAATCCTCAATCTTCAATCCACAATACTCAATCCTCAATTCTCAATCCTCAATCCTCAATGTTCAATCCGCAATACCCAATCCTCAATCGTCAATCCTCAATCCCCAATCCTCAATCTTCAATCCTCAATCCTCAATCCTCAATCCTCAATCCTCAATTCTCAATTCTCAATCCTCAATCCTCAATCCTCAATGTTCAATCCTCATTAATCAATCTCCAATCCTAGATCCTGAATCCCCAATCCTCAATCCTTTTTCCTCAACCTTCAAGCCTCAATCCCCAGTCCTCAATCTTCAATCCTCAATGTTCAACCCTCAATCCTCAATCGTCAGTCCTCGTCCTCAATCCTCAACCCTCAATACTCAATCCTCAATCTTCAATCCTCAATACTCAATATTCAATCCTCAATCCTCAATCCTCAATCCTCAATCTTCAATCCTCAATCCTCAACCCTCAATCCTCAATCCTCAATACCCATCCTCAATCTTCAATACTCAATCTTCAATCCTCAATTATCAATCTTCAATCCTCAATCCTCAACCCTCAATCCTCAATCCTCATTCTTCAATCCTCAATACCCAACCCTCAATCTTCAATCCTCAATCCTCAATCCTCAATTCTCAATCCTTAATCCTCAATCCTCAATCCCCAATCCTCATTCTTCAAACCTCAATCCTCAACCCTCAGTACTCATTCACAATTCTCAATTCTCAACCCCAATACTCAATGCTCAATCTTCAATCATCAATACTCAATCTTCAATCCCCAATCCTCAATCCTCAATCCTCAATCCTCCATCCTCAATATTCAACAGTCAACCCTCAACCATCAATCCTCAATACTCAATCATCAATCCTCAATTCTCAATACCCAATAGAATATCCTGAAATCTCATGTTTCAATACTCAATCCACAATATTCAATAATCAAATCTCAATCCACAAACACTCAGTCCTCAATGTTCAATCCTCATTCCTCAATTCTCAATCTTCAATCCTCAATACTGAACCTTCAATCCTCAATCCTCAATCCTCAATCTTCAATCCTCAGTCCCCAATCCTCAATCTTGATTCCTCAATCCTCAATCCTCAATCCTCAATCCTCAATCCACAGTCCTTAGGCCTCAAACCTCAACCCTCAACTCACAGAACTCATCCTCAATCCTCTATCCTCAATCCTCAATCCTCAATCCTCAATCTTCAATCCTCAATACTCAATCTTCAATCCTCAATCCTCAATCCTCAATACTCAACCATCAATCCTCAATTCTCAATACTCAATAAGATATCCTGAATTTTCAGGATTCAATACTCAAACCTCAACCCTCAACCCTCAGCCCTCATCCTAAATCCTCAATCCTCAATCCTCAATCCTCAATATTCAATCCTCAATACTCAATCTTCAATCCTCAATCCTCAATCCTCAATCCTCAATCCTCCATCTTCAATCCTCAATAATCAATCTCCAATCCTAGATCCTCAATCCCCAATCCTCAAGCCTTAATCCTCAATCTTCAATCCTCAATCCCCAGTCCTCATCATCAGTTCTCAATTCTCAATCCTCAATCCTCAATCCTCAATCCTCAATCTTCAATCCTCAATAATCAATCTCCAATCCTAGATCCTCAATCTCCAATCCTCAAGCCTTAATCCTCAATCTTCAATCCTCAGTCGCCAGTCCTCAAGCTTCAATCCTCAATGCTCAATCCTCAATCCTCAGTCCTCAGTCCTCAATCCTCAATCCTCAATGCTCAAACCTCAATCCTCAACCGTCAGTCCTCGTACTCAATCCTCAACCCTCAATCCTCAATCCTCAATCTTCAATCCCCAATACTCAATCTTCAATTCTCAATCTTCTATCCTCAATCCTCAATCTTCAATCCTCAATCCTCAATCCTCAATCCTCAATCCTCATTCTTCAATCCTCAACGCCCAATCCTCAATCTTCAATTCTCAATCCTCAATCCTCAATTCTCAATCCTCAATCCTCAGTCCTCAGTCCTCAAACCTCAATCCTCAACCCTCAGCCCTCATCCTCAATCCTCAGTCCTCAACCCTCAATCCTCAATCTTCAGTCCTCAATACTCAATCTTCAATCCTCAATCCTCAATTCTCAATCCTCAATACTCAACCCTCAAACGTCAATCCCCCATCCCCAATCCTCAATCTTCAATCGTCTATCCTCAATCCTCAATCCTCAATCCTCAATCCTCAACCTTCAATCCTCAATACTCAACCTTCAACCCTCAACCCTCAATCCCCAATTCTCAATCCTCAATCCTCAATCCTCAATCCTCAATATTCAATCCTCAATCCTCAATCTTCAATCCTCAATACTCAACCTTCAATGCTCAATCCTCAATCCTCAATCCCCAATCCTCTATCCTCAATCGTCAGGCTTCAGTACTCAATACTCAATCTTCAATCCTCAATCCTAAATCCTCATTCTTCAATCCTCAATCCCCAATCCTCGTTCCTCAAACCTCAATCCTCAACCATCAGTCCTCATCCTCAATTCTCAATCCTCAATCCTCAATCCTCAATCCTCAATCCTCAATGTTCAATCCGCAATACCCAATCCTCAATCGTCAATCCTCAATCCCCAATACTCAATCTTCAATCCTCAATCCTCAATCCTCAATCCTCAATCCTCAATCCTCAATTCTCAATTCTCAATCCTCAATCCCCATTCCTCGTTCCGCAAACCTCAAACCTCAACCCTCAGTCCTCATCCTCAATTCTCAATTCTCAAACCTCAATCCTCAATCCTCAATCTTCAATCCTCAATAATCAATCTCCAATCCTAGAACCTCAATCCCCAATCCTCAATCCTCAATCCTCGACCCTCAGTCATCAATCCTCAATCTTCAATACTCAATCGTCAATCCTCAGTCCTCAATCCTCAATCCCCAATCCTCGTTCCTCAAACCTCAATCCTCAACCCTCAGTCCTCATCCTCAATTCTCAATTCTCAATCCTCAATCCTCAATCCTCAATCCTCAATGTTCAATCCGCAATACCCAATCCTCAATCGTCAATCCTCAATCCCCAATACTCAATCTTCAATCCTCAATCCTCAATCCTCAATCCTCAATCCTCAATTCTCAATTCTCAATCCTCAATCCTCAATCCTCAATCCTCAATCTTCAATCCTCATTAATCAATCTCCAATCCTAGATCCTGAATACCCAATCCTCAATCCTTAATCCTCAACCTTCAATCCTCAATCCCCAGGCCTCAATCTTCAATCCTCAATGTTCAACCCTCAATCCTCAATCGTCAGTCCTCGTCCTCAATCCTCAACACTCAATCCTCAATCCTCAATCTTCAATCCTCAATACTCAATATTCAATCCTCAATCCTCAATCCTCAATCCTCAATCTTCAATCCTCAATCCTCAACCCTCAATCCTCAATCCTCATTCTTCAATCCTCAATACCCATCCTCAATCTTCAATACTCAATCTTCAATCCTCAATTCTCAATCTTCAATCCTCAATCCTCAATCCTCAATCCTCAATCCTCATTCTTCAATCCTCAGTACCCAATCCTCAATCTTCAATCCTCAATCCTCAATCCTCAATTCTCAATCCTTAATCCTCAATCCTCAATCCCCAATCCTCATTCTTCAAACCTCAATCCTCAAGCCTCAGTACTCATTCTCAATTCTCAATTCTCAATCCCCAATACTCAATGCTCAATTTTCAATAATCAATACTCAATCTTCAATCCTCAATCCTCAATCCTCAATCCTCAATCCTCCATCCTCAATATTCAACACACAACCCTCAACCATCAATCCTCAATACTCAATCATCAATCCTCAATTCTCAATACTCAATAGAATATCCTGAAATCTCATGTTTCAATACTCAATCCACTATATTCAATAGTCAAATCTCAATCCACAAACATCAATTCTCATCACACAACCCTGAACGCTCAGTCCTCAATGTTCAATCCTCATTCCTCAATTCTCAATCTTCAATCCTCAATACTGAATCTTCAATCCTCAATCCTCAATCCTCAATCCTCAATCCTCAGTCATCAATCCTCAATCTTCAATACTCAATCGTCAATCCTCAGTCCCCAATCCTCAAACCCCAATCCTCGTTCCTCAAACCTCAATCCTCAACCCTCAGTCCTCATCCTCAATTCTCAATTCTCAATACTCAATACTCAATCCTCAATCCTCAATCTTCAATCCTCAATAATCAATCTCCAATCCTAGTTCCTCAATTCCCAATCCTCAATCCTTAAACCTCAGTCTTGAATCCTCAATCCCCAGGCCTCAAACTTCAATCCTCAATGCTCAATCCTCAATCCTCAGTCGTCAGTCCTCAATCCTCAATCCTCAATCCTCAAACCTCAATCCTCAACCGTCAGTCCTCGTCCTCAATCCTCAACACTCAATCCTCAATCCTCAATCTTCAATCCTCAATACTCAATCTTCAATCCTCAATCCTCAATCCTCAATCCTCAATCTTCAATCCTCAATCCTCAATCCTCATTCCTCAATACTCATTCTTCCATCCTCAACGCCCAATCCTCAATCTTCAATCCTCAATCCTCAATCCTCAATTCTCAATACTCAATCCTCAAGCGTCAATCCTCCATCCCCAATCCTCAATCTCCAATCGTCAATCCTCAATCGTCAATCGTCAATCCTCAATCCTCAATGTTCAATCCTCAATACCCAATCCTCAATCTTCAATCCTCAATCCTCAATCCCCAATCCTCAATCCTCAATCCTCATTCATCAATCCTCAATACCCAATCCTCAATCTTCAATCGTCAGTCCTCAATCCTCAATTCTCAACCCTCAATCCTCAGTCATCAGTCCTCAAACCTCAATCCTCAAACCTCAGCCCTCATCCTCAATCCTCAATCGTCAATCCGCAATCCTTAATCTTCAATCCTCAATACTCAATCTTCAATCCTCAATCCTCAGTCCACAAACCTCAATTCTGAATCCCCAACCCTGCATCCTCAATCTTCAGCCCTCAGTCCTCAACAATCGGTTGTCAATCCTCAATCCCCAATATAATATCCTCAATTCACAGTTTTCAATACGTAATACTCAACCTGCAATCTTCAAATCTCTATCCACAAACATCAATCCTCATCACTCAACCCTGAACGCTCAGTCCTCAATGTTCAATCCTCAATCCTCAGTTCTCAATCTTCAATCCTCAATACTGTATCTTCAATCCTCAATCCTCAATCCTCAATCCTCAATCCTCAGTCATCAATCCTCAATCTTCAATACTCAATCGTCAATCCTCAGTCCCCAATCCTCAAACCCCAATCCTCGTTCCTCAAACCTCAATCCTCAACCCTCAGTCATCATCCTCAATTCTCAATTCTCAATACTCAATACTCAATCCTCAATCCTCAATCTTCAATCCTCAATAATCAATCTCCAATCCTAGTTCCTCAATTCCCAATCCTCAATCCTTAAACCTCAGTCTTGAATCCTCAATCCCCAGGCCTCAAACTTCAATCCTCAATGCTCAATCCTCAATCCTCAGTCGTCAGTCCTCAATCCTCAATCCTCAATCCTCAAACCTCAATCCTCAACCGTCAGTCCTCGTCCTCAATCCTCAACACTCAATCCTCAATCCTCAATCTTCAATCCTCAATACTCAATCTTCAATCCTCAATCCTCAATCCTCAATCCTCAATCTTCAAACCTCAATCCTCAATCCTCATTCCTCAATACTCATTCTTCAATCCTCAACGCCCAATCCTCAATCTTCAATCCTCAATCCTCAATCCTCAATTCTCAATACTCAATCCTCAAGCGTCAATCCTCCATCCCCAATCCTCAATCTCCAATCGTCAATCCTCAATCGTCAATCGTCAATCCTCAATCCTCAGTGTTCAATCCTCAATACCCAATCCTCAATCTTCAATCCTCAATCCTCAATCCCCAATCCTCAATCCTCAATCCTCATTCATCAATCCTCAATACCCAATCCTCAATCTTCAATCGTCAGTCCTCAATCCTCAATTCTCAACCCTCAATCCTCAGTCATCAGTCCTCAAACCTCAATCCTCAAACCTCAGCCCTCATCCTCAATCCTCAATCCTCAATCCTCAATCCTTAATCTTCAATCCTCAATACTCAATCTTCAATCCTCAATCCTCAGTCCACAAACCTCAATTCTGAATCCCCAACCCTGCATCCTCAATCTTCAGCCCTCAGTCCTCAACAATCGGTTGTCAATCCTCAATCCCCAATATAATATCCTCAATTCACAGTTTTCAATACGTAATACTCAATCTGCAATCTTCAAATCTCTATCCACAAACATCAATCCTCATCACTCAACCCTGAACGCTCAGTCCTCAATGTTCAATCCTCAATCCTCAGTTCTCAATCTTCAATCCTCAATACTGAATCTTCAACCCTCAATCCTCAATCCTCAATCCTCAATCCTCAATCCTCAGTAATCAATCCTCAATCTTCAATACTCAATCTTCAATCCTCAGCCCTCAATCATCAATCCTTAATTCTGTTTCCTCAAACCTCAATCCTCAACCCTCAGTCCTCATCCTAAACACTCAATCTTCAATCCTCAATCCTCAAGCCTCAATCCTCAATCCTCATTCTTCAATCCTCAATACCCAATCCTCAATCTTCAATCCTCAGTCCCCAATCCTCAATCTTCAATCCTCAATCCTCAATCCTCAATCCTCAATTCTCAATCCACAGTCCTTAGGCCTGAAACCTCAACCCTCAACTCACAGAACTCATCCTCAATCCTCAATCCTCAATCCTCAATCCTCAATCCTCAATCTTCAATCCTCAATACTCAATCTTCAATCCTCAATCCTCAATCCTCAATACTCAACCATCAATCCTCAATTCTCAATACTCAATAGAATATCCTGAATCTTCAGGATTCAGTACTCAAACCTCAACCCTCAACCCTCAGCCCTCATCCTAAATCCTCAATCCTCAATCCTCAATCCTCAAAATTCAATCCTCAATACTCAATCTTCAATCCTCAATCCTCAATCCTCAATCCTCAATCCTCAATCCTCAATCCTCAACGCTCAGTCATCAATCCTCAATCTTCAATACTCAATAGTCAATCCTCAGTCCTCAATCCTCAATCCCCAATCCTCGTTCCTCAAACCTCAATCCTCAACCCTCAGTCCTCATCATCAGTTCTCAATTCTCAATCCTCAATCCTCAATCCTCAATCCTCAATCTTCAATCCTCAATAATCAATCTCCAATCCTAGATCCTCAATCCCCAATCCTCAAGCCTTAATCCTCAATCTTCAATCCTCAATCCCCAGTCCTCAAGCTTCAATCCTCAATGCTCAATCCTCAATCCTCAGTCCTCAGTCCTCAATCCTCAATCCTCAATCCTCAAACCTCAATCCTCAACCGTCAGTCCTCGTACTCAATCCTCAACCCTCAATCCTCAATCCTCAATCTTCAATCCCCAATACTCAATCTTCAATTCTCAATCCTCAATCCTCAATCCTCAATCTTCAATCCTCAATCCTCAATCCTCAATCCTCAATCCTCATTCTTCAATCCTCAACGCCCAATCCTCAATCTTCAATCCTCAATCCTCAATCCTCAATTCTCAATCCTCAATCCTCAGTCCTCAGTCCTCAAACCTCAATCCTCAACCCTCCGCCCTCATCCTCAATCCTCAGTCCTCAACCCTCAATCCTCAATCTTCAATCCTCAATACTCAATCTTCAATCCTCAATCCTCAATTCTCAATCCTCAATACTCAACCCACAAACGTCAATCCCCCATCCCCAATCCTCAATTCTCAATCTTCAATCCTCAATCCTCAATCCTCAATCCTCAATCCTCATTCTTCAATCCTCAGTACCCAATCCTCAATCTTCAATCCTCAATCCTCAATCCTCAATTCTCAATCCTTAATCCTCAATCCTCAATCCCCAATCCTCATTCTTCATACCTCAATCCTCAAGCCTCAGTACTCATCCTCAACTCTCAATTCTCAATACTCAATACTCAATCCTCAATCCTCAATCTTCAATCCTCAATAATCAATATCCAATCCTAGTTCCTCAATTCCCAATCCTCAATCCTTAAACCTCAATCTTGAATCCTCAATACCCAGGCCTCAAACTTCAATCCTCAATGCTCAATCGTCAATCCTCAGTCGTCAGTCCTCAATCCTCAATGCTCAATCCTCAAACCTCAATCCTCAACCGTCAGTCCTCGTCCTCAATCCTCAACACTCAATCCTCAATCCTCAATCTTCAATCCTCAATACTCAATCTTCAATCCTCAATCCTCAATCCTCAATCCTCAATCTGCAATCCTCAATCCTCAATCCTCATTCCTCAATACTCATTCTTCAATGCTCAACGCCCAGTCCTCAATCTTCAATCCTCAATCCTCAATCCTCAATTCTCAATACTCAACCCTCAAGCGTCAATCCTCCATCCCCAATCCTCAATATCCAATCGTCAATCCTCAATCGTCAATCGTCAATCCTCAATCCTCAATGTTCAATCCTCAATACCCAATCCTCAATCTTCAATCCTCAATCCTCAATCCCCAATCCTCAATCCTCAATCCTCATTCATCAATCCTCAATACCCAATCCTCAATCTTCAATCGTCAATCCTCAATCCTCAATTCTCAACCCTCAATCCTCAGTCATCAGTCCTCAAACCTCAATCCTCAAACCTCTGCCCTCATCCTCAATCCTCAATCCTCAATCCTCAATCCTTAATCTTCAATCCTCAATACTCAATCTTCAATCCTCAATCCTCAGTCCACAAACCTCAATACTGAATCCCCAACCCTGCATCCTCAATCTTCAGCCCGCAGTCCTCAACAATCGGTTGTCAATCCTCAGTACTCAATCTGCAATCTTCAATCCTCAATACTCAATCCTCAATACTCATTCTTCAATCCTCAACACCCAATCCTCAATACTCAATACTCAATAATCAATCTCCAATCCTAGATCCGCAATCCCCAATCGTCAATCCTTAATCCTCAATCCTCAATCGTCAATCCCCAGTCCTCAATCTTCAATCCTCAATGCTCCACCCTCAATCCTCAATCCTCAGTCGTCAATCCTCAATCCTCAATCCTCAAACCTCAGTCCTCAACCGTCAGTCCTCGTCCTCAATCCTCAGCCCTCAATCATAAACGCTCAACATTCAATCATCAATACTCAATCTTCAACCCTCAGTCCTCATACTCAACACTCAATCTTCAATCCTCAATCCTCAAGCCTCAATCCTCAATCCTCAATCTTCAATCCTCAGTACTCAATCTTCAATTTTCAATCCTCAATCCTCAATCCTCAATACTCATTCTTCAATCCTCAACACCCAATCCTCAATCCTCAATCCTCAATCCTCAATCCTCAATCCTCAATCCTCAATTCTCAATACTCAATAGAATATCCTGAATTCTCATGGTTCAATACTCAATCCACAATATTCAATAATCAAATTTCAATCCACAAACATCAATTCTCATCACTCAACCCTGAACGCTCAGTCCTCAATGTTCAATCCTCATTCCTCAATTCTCAATTTTCAATCCTCAATACTGAATCTTCAATCCTCAATCCTCAATCCTCAATCCTCAATCCTCAGTCATCAATCCTCAATCTTCAATACTCAATCGTCAATCCTCAGTCCCCAATCCTCAAACCCCAATCCTCGTTCCTCAAACCTCAATCCTCAACCCTCAGTCCTCATCCTCAATTCTCAATTCTCAATACTCAATACTCAATCCTCAATCCTCAATCTTCAATCCTCAATAATCAATCTCCAATCCTAGTTCCTCAATTCCCAATCCTCAATCCTTAAACCTCAGTCTTGAATCCTCAATCCCCAGGCCTCAAACTTCAATCCTCAATGCTCAATCCTCAATCCTCAGTCGTCAGTCCTCAATCCTCAATCCTCAATCCTCAAACCTCAATCCTCAACCGTCAGTCCTCGTCCTCAATCCTCAACACTCAATCCTCAATCCTCAATCTTCAATCCTCAATACTCAATCTTCAATCCTCAATCCTCAATCCTCAATCCTCAATCTTCAATCCTCAATCCTCAATCCTCATTCCTCAATACTCATTCTTCCATCCTCAACGCCCAATCCTCAATCTTCAATCCTCAATCCTCAATCCTCAATTCTCAATACTCAATCCTCAAGCGTCAATCCTCCATCCCCAATCCTCAATCTCCAATCGTCAATCCTCAATCGTCAATCGTCAATCCTCAATCCTCAATGTTCAATCCTCAATACCCAATCCTCAATCTTCAATCCTCAATCCTCAATCCCCAATCCTCAATCCTCAATCCTCATTCATCAATCCTCAATACCCAATCCTCAATCTTCAATCGTCAGTCCTCAATCCTCAATTCTCAACCCTCAATCCTCAGTCATCAGTCCTCAAACCTCAATCCTCAAACCTCAGCCCTCATCCTCAATCCTCAATCGTCAATCCTCAATCCTTAATCTTCAATCCTCAATACTCAATCTTCAATCCTCAATCCTCAGTCCACAAACCTCAATTCTGAATCCCCAACCCTGCATCCTCAATCTTCAGCCCTCAGTCCTCAACAATCGGTTGTCAATCCTCAATCCCCAATATAATATCCTCAATTCACAGTTTTCAATACGTAATACTCAATCTGCAATCTTCAAATCTCTATCCACAAACATCAATCCTCCTCACTCAACCCTGAACGCTCAGTCCTCAATGTTCAATCCTCAATCCTCAGTTCTCAATCTTCAATCCTCAATACTGAATCTTCAACCCTCAATCCTCAATCCTCAATCCTCAATCCTCAATCCTCAGTAATCAATCCTCAATCTTCAATACTCAATCTTCAATCCTCAGCCCTCAATCATCAATCCTTAATTCTGTTTCCTCAAACCTCAATCCTCAACCCTCAGTCCTCATCCTAAACACTCAATCTTCAATCCTCAATCCTCAAGCCTCAATCCTCAATCCTCATTCTTCAATCCTCAATACCCAATCCTCAATCTTCAATCCTCAGTCCCCAATCCTCAATCTTCAATCCTCAATCCTCAATCCTCAATCCTCAATTCTCAATCCACAGTCCTTAGGCCTGAAACCTCAACCCTCAACTCACAGAACTCATCCTCAATCCTCAATCCTCAATCCTCAATCCTCAATCCTCAATCTTCAATCCTCAATACTCAATCTTCAATCCTCAATCCTCAATCCTCAATACTCAACCATCAATCCTCAATTCTCAATACTCAATAGAATATCCTGAATCTTCAGGATTCAGTACTCAAACCTCAACCCTCAACCCTCAGCCCTCATCCTAAATCCTCAATCCTCAATCCTCAATCCTCAAAATTCAATCCTCAATACTCAATCTTCAATCCTCAATCCTCAATCCTCAATCCTCAATCCTCAATCCTCAATCCTCAACGCTCAGTCATCAATCCTCAATCTTCAATACTCAATAGTCAATCCTCAGTCCTCAATCCTCAATCCCCAATCCTCGTTCCTCAAACCTCAATCCTCAACCCTCAGTCCTCATCATCAGTTCTCAATTCTCAATCCTCAATCCTCAATCCTCAATCCTCAACGCCCAATCCTCAATCTTCAATCCTCAACCCTCAATCCTCAATCCTCCACTCTCAATCCTCAATCCTCAGTCCTCAGTCCTCAAACCTCAATCCTCAACCCTCAGCCCTCATTCTCAATCCTCAATCCTCAATCCTCAACCCTCAATCCTCAATCTTCAATCCTCAATACTCAATCTTCAATCCTCAATCCTCAATTCTCAATCCTCAATACTCAATCCTCAAACGTCAATCCCCCATCCCCAATCCTCAATCTTCAATCGTCAATCCTCTATCCTCAATCCTCAATCCTCAACCTTCAATCCTCAATACTCAATCTTCAACCCTCAATCCTCAATCCCTAATTCTCAATCCTCAATCCTCAATCCTCAATCCTCAACCCTCAATCCTCAATCCTCATTCTTCAATCCTCAATACCCATCCTCAATCTTCAATACTCAATCTTCAATCCTCAATTCTCAATCTTCAATCCTCAATCCTCAATCCTCAATCCTCAATCTTCAATCCTCAATCCTCAATCCTCATTTCTCAATACTCATTCTTCAATCCTCAACGCCCAATCCTCAATCTTCAAACCTCAATCCTCAATCCTCAATTCTCAATACTCAATCCTCAAACGTCAATCCTCCATCCCCAGTCCTCAATCTCCAATCGTCAATCCTCAATCCTCAATCGTCAATCCTCAATCCTCAATGTTCAATCCTCAATACCCAATCCTCAATCTTCAATCCTCAATCCCCAATCCCCAATCCTCAATCCTTAACCTTCAATCCTCAATACTCAATCTTCAACTCTCAATCCTCAATACCCAATTCTCAATCCTCAATCCTCAATCCTCAATCCTCAATATTCAATCCTCAATACTCAGTCTACAATTCTCAATCCTCAACCCTCAGTCCTCAATCCTCGTTCTTCAATCCTCAATACCCAATTCTCAATCTTCAATCCCCAATCCTCAATCCTCAATCCTCAATCCTCAATCCTCAATCCTCTATCCTCAGTCATCAATCCTCAATCTTCAACACTCAATCCTCAATCCTCAATCCTCTATCCTCAATACTCAACCATCAATCCTCAATCCTCAATACTCAATCCTCAATCCTCAATCCTCAATCCTCAATCTTCAATCCTCAATACTCAACCTTCAATCCTCAATCCTCAATCCTCAATCCTCAATTCTCAATCCTCAATCGTCAGGCTTCAGTACTCAATACTCAATCTTCAATCCTCAATCCTCAATCCTCATTCCTCAATCCTCAATTCTCAATACTCAATCCTCAATCCTCAGTCATCAATCCTCAATCTTCAATACTCAATCATCAATCCTCAATCCTTATATCCTCAATACTCAAACATCAATCCTCAATTCTCAATACTCAATAGAATATCCTGAATTCTCAGGGTTCAATACTCAAACCTCAATCCTCGACCCTCTGTCCTGACCCTCAATTCTCAATTCTCAATCCTCAATCCTCAATCCCCAATCCTCAACCTTCAATCCTCAATCCTCAATCTTCAATCCTCAATCCTCATTCCTCAATCCTCAATCCTCAATCCTCTATCCTCAATCATCAATCCTCAATCTTCAATCCTCAACCCTCAATCCTCAATCCTCAATCCTCAATCCTCAATACTCAATCCTCAATCCTCAATCCTCAGTGTTCAATCCGCAATACCCAATCCTCAATCTTCAATCCTCAATCCTCAATCCCCAATCCTCAATCCTCAATCCTCATTCATCAGTCCTCAATACCCAATCCTCAATCTTCAGTACTCAATCCTCAATCCTCAATTCTCAACCCTCAATCCTCAGTCCTCAGTCCTCAAACCTCAATCCTCAAACCGCGGCCCTCATCCTCAATCCTCAATCCTCAATCCTCAATCCTCAATCTTCAAACCTCAGTACTCAATCTTCAATCCTCAATCCTCAGTCCACACACCTCAATTCTGAAACCTCAATCCTGCATCCTCAATCTTCAGCCCTCAGTCCTCAACAATCAGTTGTCAATCCTCAATCCCCAATAGAATATCCTCAATTCACAGTTCTCAATACGCAATACTCAATCTGCAATCTTCAAATCTCTATCCAGAAACATCAATTCTCATCACTCAGCCCTGAACGCTCAGTCCTCAACGTTCAACCCTCAATCCTCAATTCTCAATCTTCAATCCTCAATACTGAATCTTCAATCCTCAATCCTCAATCCTCAATCCTCAATCCTCAATCCTCAATCCTCAATCCTCAATCCTCAGTCATCAATCCTCAATCTTCAATACTCAATCGTCAATCCTCAGTCCTCAGTCCTCAATCCCCAATCCTCGTTCCTCAAACCTCAATCCTCAACCCTCAGTCTTCATCCTCAGTTCTCAATCCTCAATCCTCAATCCTCAAGCTTCAATCCTCAATCCTCAATCCTCAATCCTCAATCCTCATTCTTCAATCCTCAACGCCCAATCCTCAATCTTCAATCCTCAACCCTCAATCCTCAATCCTCCACTCTCAATCCTCAATCCTCAGTCCTCAGTCCTCAAACCTCAATCCTCAACCCTCAGCCCTCATTCTCAATCCTCAATCCTCAATCCTCAACCCTCAATCCTCAATCTTCAATCCTCAATACTCAATCTTCAATCCTCAATCCTCAATTCTCAATCCTCAATACTCAATCCTCAAACGTCAATCCCCCATCCCCAATCCTCAATCTTCAATCGTCAATCCTCTATCCTCAATCCTCAATCCTCAACCTTCAATCCTCAATACTCAATCTTCAACCCTCAATCCTCAATCCCTAATTCTCAATCCTCAATCCTCAATCCTCAATCCTCAACCCTCAATCCTCAATCCTCATTCTTCAATCCTCAATACCCATCCTCAATCTTCAATACTCAATCTTCAATCCTCAATTCTCAATCTTCAATCCTCAATCCTCAATCCTCAATCCTCAATCTTCAATCCTCAATCCTCAATCCTCATTTCTCAATACTCATTCTTCAATCCTCAACGCCCAATCCTCAATCTTCAAACCTCAATCCTCAATCCTCAATTCTCAATACTCAATCCTCAAACGTCAATCCTCCATCCCCAGTCCTCAATCTCCAATCGTCAATCCTCAATCCTCAATCGTCAATCCTCAATCCTCAATGTTCAATCCTCAATACCCAATCCTCAATCTTCAATCCTCAATCCCCAATCCCCAATCCTCAATCCTTAACCTTCAATCCTCAATACTCAATCTTCAACTCTCAATCCTCAATACCCAATTCTCAATCCTCAATCCTCAATCCTCAATCCTCAATATTCAATCCTCAATACTCAGTCTACAATTCTCAATCCTCAACCCTCAGTCCTCAATCCTCGTTCTTCAATCCTCAATACCCAATTCTCAATCTTCAATCCCCAATCCTCAATCCTCAATCCTCAATCCTCAATCCTCAATCCTCTATCCTCAGTCATCAATCCTCAATCTTCAACACTCAATCCTCAATCCTCAATCCTCTATCCTCAATACTCAACCATCAATCCTCAATCCTCAATACTCAATCCTCAATCCTCAATCCTCAATCCTCAATCTTCAATCCTCAATACTCAACCTTCAATCCTCAATCCTCAATCCTCAATCCTCAATTCTCAATCCTCAATCGTCAGGCTTCAGTACTCAATACTCAATCTTCAATCCTCAATCCTCAATCCTCATTCCTCAATCCTCAATTCTCAATACTCAATCCTCAATCCTCAGTCATCAATCCTCAATCTTCAATACTCAATCATCAATCCTCAATCCTTATATCCTCAATACTCAAACATCAATCCTCAATTCTCAATACTCAATAGAATATCCTGAATTCTCAGGGTTCAATACTCAAACCTCAATCCTCAACCCTCTGTCCTGACCCTCAATTCTCAATTCTCAATCCTCAATCCTCAATCCCCAGTCCTCAACCTTCAATCCTCAATCCTCAATCTTCAATCCTCAATCCTCATTCCTCAATCCTCAATCCTCAATCCTCTATCCTCAGTCATCAATCCTCAATCTTCAATCCTCAACCCTCAATCCTCAATCCTCAATCCTCAATCCTCAATACTCAATCCTCAATCCTCAATCCTCAGTGTTCAATCCGCAATAGCCAATCCTCAATCTTCAATCCTCAATCCTCAATCCCCAATCCTCAATCCTCAATCCTCATTCATCAGTCCTCAATACCCAATCCTCAATCTTCAGTACTCAATCCTCAATCCTCAATTCTCAACCCTCAATCCTCAGTCCTCAGTCCTCAAACCTCAATCCTCAAACCGCGGCCCTCATCCTCAATCCTCAATCCTCAATCCTCAATCCTCAATCTTCAAACCTCAGTACTCAATCTTCAATCCTCAATCCTCAGTCCACACACCTCAATTCTGAAACCTCAATCCTGCATCCTCAATCTTCAGCCCTCAGTCCTCAACAATCAGTTGTCAATCCTCAATCCCCAATAGAATATCCTCAATTCACAGTTCTCAATACGCAATACTCAATCTGCAATCTTCAAATCTCTATCCAGAAACATCAATTCTCATCACTCAGCCCTGAACGCTCAGTCCTCAACGTTCAACCCTCAATCCTCAATTCTCAATCTTCAATCCTCAATACTGAATCTTCAATCCTCAATCCTCAATCCTCAATCCTCAATCCTCAATCCTCAACCCTCAATCCTCAGTAATCAATCCTCAATCTTCAATACTCAATCGTCAATCCTCAGTCCTCAACCCTCAGTCCTCATCCTCAATTCTCAATCCTCAATCCTCAGTCCTCAATCTTCAATCCTCAATAATCAATCTCCAATCCTAGATCCTCAATCCACAATCCTCAATCCTTAATCCTCAATCTTCAATCCTCAGTCCCCAGTCCTGAATCTTCAATCTTCAATGCTCCATCCTCTATCCTCAATCCTCAGTCCTCAATCCTCAATCTTCAAACCTCAATCCTCAACCCTCAGTCGTCATCCTCAACACTCAATCTTCAATCCTTAATCCTCAATCCTCAATCCTCAATCCTCAATCTTCAATCCTCAATACTCAATCTTCAATCCTCGGTCCTCAATCCTCAATCGTCAATCTCCAATCCTGAATACTCAATCTTCAATCCTCAATCTTCATTCCTCAATCCTCATTCCTCAATCCTCGATTCTCAATCCTCAATCCTCAATCCTCAGACCATAAACATCAATATTCAACCCTCGGTCCTCGTTCTCAATCCACAACCCTCAATCCTCAATCCTCAATCCTCTATCCTCAATCATCAATCCTCAATCTTCAATACTCAATCCTCAATCTTCAATCCTCAATACTCAATACTCAATCCTCAATCCTCAATCCTCAACCCTCAATGTTCAATCCTCAATCCTCAATCCTCAATCCTCAATCCTCAATCCTCATTCTTCAATCCTCAACGCCCAATCATCAATCTTCAATCCTCAGTCCTCAATCCTCAATTCTCAATCCTCAATCCTCAGGCCTCAGTCCTCAAACCTCAATCCTCAACCCTCAGCCCTCATCCTCAATCCTCAATCCTCAACCCTCAGTCCTCCATCTTCAATCCTCAATACTCAATCTTCAATCCTCAATCCTCAATTCTCAATCCTCAATACTCAATCCTCAAACGTCAATCCTCCATCCCCAATCCTCAATCTTCAATCGTCAATCCTCAATCCTCAATCCTCAATCCTCAATCCTCAATATTCAATCCTCAATACTCAGTCTACAATTCTCAATCCTCAACCCTCAGTCCTCAATCCTCGTTCTTCAATCCTCAATACCCAGTTCTCAATCTTCAATCCCCAGTCCTCAATCCTGAATCCTCAATCCTCAATCCTCAATCCTCTATCCTCAGTCATCAATTCTCAATCTTCAACACTCAATCCTCAATCCTCAATCCTCTATCCTAAATACTCAACCATCAATCCTCAATCCTCAATACTCAATCCTCAATCCTCAATCCTCAATCCTCAACCTTCAATCCTCAATACTCAACCTTCAATCCTCAATCCTCAATCCTCAATCCTCAATTCTCAATCCTCAATCGTCAGGCTTCAGTACTCAATACTCAATCTTCAATCCTCAATCCTCAATCCTCACTCCTCAATCCTCAATTCTCAATACTCAATCCTCAATCCTCAGTCATCAATCCTCAATCTTCAATACTCAATCATCAATCCTCAATCCTTATATCCTCAATACTCAACCATCAATCCTCAATTCTCAATACTCAATAGAATATCATGAATTCTCAGGGTTCAATACTCAAAGCTCAATCCTCAACCCTCTGTCCTCACCCTCAATTCTCAATTCTCAATCCTCAATCCTCAATCCCCAATCCTCAACCTTCAATCCTCAATCCTCAATCTTCAATCCCCAATCCTCATTCCTCAATCCTCAATCCTCAATCCTCTATTCTCAATCATCAATCCTCAATCTTCAATACTCAACCCTCAATCTTCAATCCTCAATACTCAATCCTCAATCCTCAATCCTCAGTGTTCAATCCGCAATACCCAATCCTCAATCTTCAATCCTCAATCCTCAATCCCCAATCCTCAATCCTCAATCCTCATTCATCAATCCTCAATACCCAATCCTCAATCTTCAATCCTCAATCCTCAATCCTCAATTCTCAACCCTCAATCCTCAGTCCTCAGTCCTCAGTCCTCAGTCCTCAAACCTCAATCCTCAAACCGCGGCCCTCATCCTCAATCCTCAATCCTCAATCCTCAATCCTCAATCTTCAATCCTCAGTACTCAATCTTCAATCCTCAATACTCAGTCCACACACCTCAATTCTGAAACCTCAATCCTGCATCCTCAATCTTCAGCCCTCAGTCCTCAACAATCAGTTGTCAATCCTCAATCCCCAATAGAATATCCTCAATTCACAGTTTTCAATACGCAATACTCAATCTGCAATCTTCAAATCTCTATCCACAAACATCAATCCTCATCACTCAACCCTGAACGCTCAGTCCTCAACGTTCAACCATCTATCCTCAATTCTCAATCTTCAATCCTCAATACTGAATCTTCAATCCTCAATTCTCAATCCTCAATCCTAAGTCCTCAATCTTCAATCCTCAATCCTCAATCCTCAATCTTCAGTCCTCAGTCCTCAATCCTCAATCCTCAATCCTCAAACCTCAATCCTCAACCGTCAGTCCTCGTCCTCAATCCTCAACCCTCAATCCTCAATCCTCAATCTTCAATCCCCAATACTCAATCTTCAATTCTCAATACTCAATCCTCAATCCTCAATCTTCAATCCTCAATCCTCAATCCTCAATCCTCAATCCTCATTCTTCAATCCTCAACGCCCAATCCTCAATCTTCAATCCTCGTTCCTCAATCCTCAATTCTCAATCCTCAATCCTCAGTCCTCAGTCCTCAAACCTCAATCCTCAACCCTCAGCCCTCATCCTCAATCCTCAATCCTCAACCCTCAATCCTCAATCTTCAATCCTCAATACTCAATCTTCAATCCTCAATCCTCAATTCTCAATCCTCAATACTCAATCCTCAAACGTCAATCCCCCATCCCCAATCCTCAATCTTCAATCGTCAATCCTCAATCCACAATCCTCAATCCTCAACCTTCAATCCTCAATACTCAATCTTCAACCCTCAATCCTCAATCCCCAATTCTCAGTACTCAATCCTCAATCCTCAATCCTCAATATTCAATCCTCAATCCTCAATCTTCAATCCTCAATACTCAACCTTCAATCCTCAATCCTCAATCCTCAATCCCCAATGCTCTATCCTCAATCGTCAGGATTCAGTACTCAATACTCAATCTTCAATCCTCAATCCTAAATCCTCATTCCTCAATCCTCAACCCTCAATCCTCTATCGTCAATCATCAAACCTCAATCTTCAATACTCAATCCTCAATCTTCAATCCTCAATACTCAATCCTCAATCCTCAATCCTCAATCCTCAATGTTCAACCCGCAATAACAAATCCTCAATCGTCAATCCTCAATCCCCAATCCGCAATCTTCAATCCTCAACACTCAATCCTCAATCCTCAATCCTCAATACTTAATCCTCAATCTTCAATCCTCAATCCTCAGTCCACAAACCTCAATTCTGAATCCTCAATCCTGCATCCTCAACCTTCAGCCCTCAGTCCTCAACAATCAGTTGTCAATACCCAATCCCCAATAGAATATCCTCAATTCATAGTTTTCAATACGCAATACTCAATCTGCAACCTTCAAATCTCTATCCACAAACATCAATTCTCATCACTCAACCCTGAACGCTCAGTCCTCAACGTTCAACCCTCAATCCTCAATCCTCATTCCTCAATCCTCAACTCTCAATCCTCAATCCTCAATGTTCAATTCTCAATACCCAATCCTCAATCTTCTATCCTCAATCCTCAATTCTCATTTCTCAATCCTCAATCCTCAGACCTCAAACACCAATACTCAACCCTCAGTCCTCGTCCTCAATACACAACCATCAACCCTCAATCCTCAATCTTCAATCATCAATGCTCAATCTTCTGTCCTCAATCCTCAATCCTCAATCCTCAAACCTCAATCCTCAATGTTCAATCCGCAATACCCAATCCTCATTCTTCAATCCTCAATACCCAATCCTCAATATTCAATCCTCAATCCTCAATCCTCAATTCTCAATCCTCAGTAATCAATCCTCAATCTTCAATACTCAATCGTCAATCCTCAGTCCTCAATCCTCAATCCTCAATCCTCAATCCTCATTCTTCAATCCTCATTACCCAATCCTCAATCTTCAATACTCAATCCTCAATCCTCAATTCTCAATCTTCAATCCTCAATCCTCAATCCTCAATCCTCAATCCTCATTCTTCAATCCTCAATACCCAATCCTCAATCCTCAATCCTCAATCTTCAATCCTCATTAATCAATCTCCAATCCTAGATCCTGAATCCCCAATCCCCAATCCTTAATCCTCAACCTTCAATCCTCAATCCCCAGTCCTCAATCTTCAATCCTCAATGTTCAATCCTCAATCCTCAACCCTCAGTCCTCAATCCTCAATCCTCAATCCTCAATCTTCAATCCTCATTAATCAATCTCCAATCCTAGATCCTGAATCCCCAATCCCCAATCCTTAATCCTCAACCCTCAATGTTCAATCCGCAATACCCAATCCTCAATCGTCAATCCTCAATCCCCAATCCTCAATCTTCAATCCTCAACCCTCAATCCTCAATCCTCAATCCTCAATACTCAATCCTCAATCCTCAATCCTCAATCCTCAGTCCTCAAATCTCAATTCTGACTCCTCAGGCCTGAACTCTCAATCTTCAGCCCTCAGTCCTCAACAATCAGTTGTCAATCCTCAATCCTCAATAGAATATCATTAATTCACAGTTTACAATACTCAATACTCAATCTGCAATCTTCAAATCTCTATCCACAAACATCAATTCTCATCACTCAACCCTCAACACTCAGTCCCCAATCCTCAATATTCAATCCTCAATCCTCAATCGTCAATCCACAATCCTGAACATTCAATAATCAATACTCAAGCTTCAATCCTCAATCCTCAATCCTCAATCGTCAATTCTCAATTCTCAACCTTCAATCCTCAATCCTCTATCCTCAACCTTCAGACCTCATCGTCAATCCTCAATTCTCAATCCTCAATCCCCAATCTTCAGTCCTCAATACTCAATCTTCAATCCTGAATCCTCAGTCCTCAAACCTCAATTCTGAATCCTCAGTACTCAATCTTCAATCCTCAATCCTCAGTCTTCAATACTCAACCATCAATCCTCAATTCTCAATACTCAATAGAATATCCTGAATTCTCAGGATTCAATACCCAATCCTCAATCCTCAACCCTCAGCACTCATCCTCCATCCTCAATCCTCAATCCTCATTCTTCAATCCTCAATACCCAATCCTCAATCTTCAATCCTCAATCCTCAATCCTCAATCCTCAACGCTCAATCCTCAATCCTCAATCTTCAATCCTCAGTCCCATATCCTGAATCTTCAATACTCAATCCTCAATCCCCAATCTTCAATCCTCAATACTCAATTTTCAATCCTCAATCCTCAATCCTCAATCCTCAATCCTCATTCTTCAATCCTCAGTAACCAATCCTAAATCTTCAATCCTCAATCCTCAATCCTCAATTCTCAATCCTCAGTCCTCAATCCTCAGACCTCAAACAACAATACTGAACCCTCAGTCCTCGTCCTCAATACACAACCATCAATACTCAATCCTCAATATCCAATCATCAATACACAATCTTCAATGCTCAATCCTCAATCCTCAATCCTCAATCCTGAATCCTCAATATTCAACACACAACCCTCAACAACCAATCCTCAATACTCAACCATCAATTCTCAATTCTCAATACTCAATAGAATATCCTGAATTCTCATGATTCAATACTCAATCCTCAATATTCAATAATCTAATCTCAATCCTAAAACATCAATTCTCAACACTCAATCCTCAATACACAGTCCTCTCTCTTCAACCCTCCATCCTCAATACTCAATCCTCAATCCTCAATCCTCAATTATCAATCCTCAATCCTCAATCCTCTGTCCTCAATCTTCAACCCTCAGTCCCCAATCCTCAATCTTCTATTCTCAATACTCAATCCTCAATCCTCAATCCTCAATCCTCAACCTTCAATCCTCGATACTCAATCTTCAATCCTCAATCCTCAATCCTCAATCCTCAATTCTCAATCCTCGAACGCCAATCTTCAATCCTCAATACTCAATCTTCAATCCTCAATCCTCAATCCTCAATCCGCAATCCTCATTCGTCAATCCTCAATACCGAATCCTCAATCTTCAACCCTCAATCCTCAATCCTCAATTCTCAATCATCAATCCTCAGTCCTCAGTCCTCAAACCACAATCCTCAACGCTCAGCCCACATCCTCAATCCTCAATCCTCAATCCTCAATCCTCAATCCTCAAACCTCAATCCTCAATCCTCACACCTCAAACATCAATATTCAACGCTCAGTTCTCGTCCACAATCCACAAACTTCAATCCTCAATCCTCAATCTTCAATCATCAATATTCGATGTTCAATCCTCAATCCTCAATCCTCAATCCTCAATCCTCAATCCTCAATCTTCAATCCTCAATCCTCAATCCTCAATCCCCAATCCTCAACCTTCAGTCCTCAATACTCAATCCTCAATCCTCAATCCTCAATCCTCAATCCTCAATCTTCATTCCTCAATACTCAATCTTCAATCCTCAATCCTCAATACTCAATCCTCAATCCTCATTCTTCAATCCTCATTCTTCAATCCTCAATACGCAATCCTCAATCTTCAATCCTCAATCCCCAATCCTCAGTTCGCAATACCTCAAACCTCAATCCTCAGACCTCAGGCATCAATACTCAACCCTCAGACCTCGTCATCAATCCACAACCCTCGATCCTCAATCCTCACTCCTCAATCCTCAATCCTCAATCCTCAATCCTCTGCCCTCAAACCTCGATCCTGTATCCTCAATCCTGAATACTCAAGCTTCAGCCCTCAGTCCTCAACAATCAGTTGTCAATACTCAATCCTCAATAGAATATCATCAATTCACAGTTTTCAATACTCAATACTCAATCTGCAATCTTCAAATCTATATCCACAAACATCAATTCTCATCACTCAACCCTCAACACTCAGTCCCCAATCCTCAATATTCAATCCTCAATCCTCAATCGTCAATCCACAATCCTCAACCATCAATACTCAATACTCAATCTTCAATCCTCAATCCTCAATCCTCAACCCTCAATTCTCAATTCTCGATAGTCAATCTTCATTCCTCAGTACACAATCTTTAATCCTCAATCCTCAATCCTCATTCTTCAATCCTCAATACCCAATCCTCAATCTTCAACCCTCAATCCTCAATCCTGAATTCTCAATCATCAATCCTCAGACCTCAGGCATCAATACTCAACCCTCAGTGCTCGTCCTCAATCCACAACCCTCAATCCTCAATCCTCAATCTTCATTCATCAGTATTCAACCTTCAATCCTCAATCCTCAATCCTCAATCCTCAATCCTCAATCCTCAATCCTCAATCTTGAATCCTCAATCCTCAATCCTCAATCCCCAATCCTCAATCTTCAATCCTCAATACTCAATCTTCAATCCTCAATCCTCAATCCTCAGACCTCGTCCTCAATCCACAACCCTCAATCCTCAATCCTCAATCCTCAATCATCAATCCTCAATCCTCAATCCTCTGCCCTCAAACCTCGATCCTGTATCCTCAATCCTGAATACTCAAGCTTCAGCCCTCAGTCCTCAACAATCAGTTGTCAATCCTCAATCCTCAATAGAATATCATCAATTCACAGTTTTCAATACTCAATACTCAATCTGCAATCTTCAAATCTCTATCCACAAACATCAATTCTCATCACTCAACCCTCAACACTCAGTCCCCAATCCTCAATATACAATCCTCAATCCTCAATCGTCAATCCACAATCCTCAACCTTCAATAATCAATACTCAAGCTTCAATCCTCAATCCTCAATCCTCAATCGTCAATTCTCAATTCTCAACCTTCAATCCTCAATCCTCAATCCTCAACCTTCAGACCTCATCGTCAATCCTCAATTCTCAATCCTCAATCCCCAATCTTCAGTCCTCAATACTCAATCTTCAATCCTCAATCCTCAGTCCTCAAACCTCAATTCTGAATCCGCAGTACTCAATCTTCAATCCTCAATCCTCAGTCTTCAATACTCAACCATCAATCCTCAATTCTCAATACTCAATAGAATATCCTGAATTCTCAGGATTCAATACCCAATCCTCAATCCTCAACCCTCAGCACTCATCCTCCATCCTCAATCCTCAATCCTCATTCTTCAATCCTCAATACCCAATCCTCAATCTTCAATCCTCAATCCTCAATCCTCAATCCTCAATCTTCAATCCTCAGTCCCAAATCCTGAATCTTCAATACTCAATCCTCAATCCCCAATCTTCAATCCTCAATACTCAATCTTCAATCCTCAATCCTCAATCCTCAATCCTCAATCCTCATTCTTCAATCCTCAATACCCAATCCTCAATCTTCAATCCTAAATCCTCAATCCTCAATTCTCAATCCTGAATCCTCAATCCTCAGACCTCAAACATCAATACTCAACCCTCAGTCGTCGTCCTCAATTCACCATGCTCGAACCTCAATCCTCAATCTTCAATTCTCATACCTCAATCCTCAATCCTCAATCCTCAATCCTCAGTCCTCAACCCTCAATCCTCAATACTCAATCTTCAATACTCAATCCTCAATTCTCAATCCTCAATACTCAATCCTCAATCCTCAATACTCAATCCTCAATCCTCTATCCTCATTCTTCAATCCTCAATACACAATCCTCAATCTTCAATCCTCAATTCTCAACCCTCAATACTCATTCCTCAATCCTCAATCCTCAATCCTCAATTCTCAATCCTCAATCTTCAATCCTCAATACTCAATCTTCAATCCTCAAACCTCAATCCTCAATCCTCAATCCTCAATCATCAATCCTCGATCATCAATCCTCAATCTTCAGTACTCAATCCTCAATACCCAATCCACAATCTTCAACCTTCAATCCTCAATCCTCAATTCTCAAACGTCAATCCTCAGTCCTCAGTCTTCAAACCTCAATCCTCAACCCTCAGCCCTCATCCTCAATCCTCTATCCTCAATCCTCAATTCTCAATCTTCAATCCTCAATACTCAATCTTCTATCCTCAATCCTTAGTCCTCAAATCTCAATTCTGAATCCTCAACCCTGAACCCTCAATCTTCAGACCTCAGTCCTCAACAATCAGTTGTCAATCCTCAATCCTCAATAGAATATACCCAATTCACAGTTTTCAATACACAATACTCAATCTGCAATCTTCAAATCTCTATCCACAAACATCAATTCTCATCACTCAACCCTCAACACTCAGTCCTCAATGTTCAATCCTCAATCCTCAATTCTCAATCTCCAATCCTCAATACTGAATCTTCAATTCTCAATCCTCAATCCTCAGTCCTCAATCCTCAATCCTCAACCTTCAATCCTCAGTCCCCAATCCTCAATCTTCAATCCTCTATCCTCAATCCTGGACCCTCAGTCCTCAATCCTCAATCCTCAATCCTCAATATTCAATCCGCAATACCCAATACTCAATCTTCAATCCTCAATCCTCAATCCTCAATCCTCAATCCTCAACCCTCAGTCCTCAGTCCGCAAACCTTAATCCTGATCCTCAATCCTGAATCCTCGACCTTCAGACCTCAGTCCTCAACAATCAGTTGTCAATCCTCAATCCTCAATAGAATATCATCAATTCACAGCTTTCAATACTCAAAACTCAATCTGCAATCCTCAAATCTCTATCCACAAACATCAATCCTCATCACTCAGCCCTCAACACTCAGTCCCCAATCCTCAATATTCAATCCTCAACCCACAATCCACAATCCTCAGCCTTCAATCCTCAATCCTCAATCCTCATACTTCAACCCTCAATACCCAATCCTCAATCCTCAATTCTCAATCCTCAATCCTCAATTCTCAATCCTCAATCCTCAATCCTCAGACCTCAAACATCAATACTCAACCCTCAGACCTCGTCCTCAATCCACAACCCTCAATCCTCAATTCTCAATCTTCAATCCTCAATACTCAATCTTCAATCCTCAATCCTCAATTCTCAATCCTCAATCCTCAGTCCCCACTCCTCAATCCTCAATCTTCAAACCTCAATCCTCAACCGTCAGTCCTCGTCCTCAATCCTCAACTCCCAATCCTCAATCCTCAATCTTCAATCATCAATACTCAGTCTTCAATCCTCAATCCTCAATCCTCAATCCTCAATCCTCAATCCTCAATATTCAACGCACGACCCTCTACCACCAATCCTCAATACTCAACCATCAATCCTCATTTCTCAATACTCAATAGAATATCCTGAATTCTCATGGTTCAATTCTCAATCCACAATATTCAATAATCAAATCTCAATCCTCAAACATCAATTCTCAACACTCAATCCTCAACACCCAGTCCTCTCTCTTCAATCCTCCATTCTCAATCCTCAATCCTCAACCCTCAGTCCTCAGTCCGCAAACCTTAATCCTGATCCTCAATCCTGAATCCTCGACCTTCAGACCTCAGTCCTCAACAATCAGTTGTCAATCCTCAATCCTCAATAGAATATCATCAACTCACAGCTTTCAATACTCAATACTCAATCTGCAATCCTCAAATCTCTATCCACAGACATCAATCCTCATCACTCAGCCCTCAACACTCAGTCCCCAATCCTCAATATTCAATCCTCAACCCTCAATCCACAATCCTCAGCCTTCAATCCTCAATCCTCAATCCTCATACTTCAACCCTCAATACCCAATCCTCAATCCTCAATTCTCAATCCTCAATCCTCAATTCTCAATCCTCAATCCTCAATCCTCAGACCTCAAACATCAATACTCAACCCTCAGACCTCGTCCTCAATCCACAACCCTCAATCCTCAATTCTCAATCTTCAATCCTCAATACTCAATCTTCAATCCTCAATCCTCAATTCTCAATCCTCAACCCTCAGTCCCCACTCCTCAATCCTCAATCTTCAAACCTCAATCCTCAACCGTCAGTCCTCGTCCTCAATCCTCAACTCCCAATCCTCAATCCTCAATCTTCAATCATCAATACTCAGTCTTCAATCCTCAATCCTCAATCCTCAATCCTCAATCCTCAATCCTCAATATTCAACGCACAACCCTCTACCATCAATCCTCAATACTCAACCATCAATCCTCAATTCTCAATACTCAATAGAATATCCTGAATTCTCATGGTTCAATTCTCAATCCACAATATTCAATAATCAAATCTCAATCCTCAAACATCAATTCTCAACACTCAATCCTCAACACCCAGTCCTCTCTCTTCAATCCTCCATTCTCAATCCTCAATCCTCAAGCGTCAATCCTCAATCCACAATCCTCAACCCTCAATCCTCAGTCCTCAAACCTCAATCCCGAATCCTCAATCCTGAGTCCTCAATCTTCAGCCCCCAGTACTCAACAATCAATTGTCAATCCTCAAGCCTCAATAGAATATCCTCAATTCACAGTTTTCGATACACAATCCCCATTCTTCAATCTTCAAATCTAAATCCACAAACATCAATTATCATCACTCAACCCTCAACACTCAGTCCTCAATCTTCAATCCTCAATCCTCAATCCTCTATCTGCAATCCTCTATACTCAATCTTCAATCCTCAATCCTCAATCCTCAATCCTCAATCCTAAATCTTCAATCCTCAGTCCCCAATGCTCAATCTTCTATCCTCATTACTCAATCCTCAATCCTCAATTCTCAATCCTCAATCTTCAATCCTCAATACTCAATCTTCAATCCTCAATCCTCAATCCTCAATCCTCAATCATCAATCCTCTATCATCAATCCTCAATCTTCAGTACTCAATCCTCAATATCCAATCCTCAATCTTCAACCCTCAATCCTCAATCCTCAATTCTCAAACGTCAATCCTCAGTCCTCAGTCCTCAAACCTCAATCCTCAACCCTCAGCCCTCATTCTCAATCCTCTATCCTCAATCCTCAATTCTCAATCTTCAATCCACAATACTCAATCTTCAATCCTCAATCCTCAGTCCTCAAATCTCAATTCTGAATCCTCAACCCTGAGCCCTCAGTCTTCAGCCCTCAGTCCTCAACAATCAGTTGTCAATCCTCAATCCTCAATAGAATATACCCAATTCACAGTTTTCACTACACAATACTCAATCTGCAATCTTCAAATCTCTATCCACAAACATCAATTATCATCACTCAACCCTCAGCACTCAGTCCTCAATGTTCAATCCTCAATCCTCAATTCTCAATCTCCAATCCTCAATACTGAATCTTCAATTCTCAATCCTCAATCCTCAGTCCTCAATCCTCAATCCTCAATCTTCTATCCTCAGTCCCCAATCCTCAATCTTCAATCCTCAATCCTCAATCCTTGATCCTCAGTCCTCAATCCTCAATCCTCAATCCTCAATGTTCAATCCGCAATACCCAATCCTCAATCTTCAATCCTCAATCCTCAATCCTCAATCCTCAATCCTCAACCCTCAATCCTCTGTCCGCAAACCTTAATCCTGATCCTCAATCCTGAATCCTCAACCTTCAGACCTCAGTCCTCAACAATCAGGTGTCAGTCCTCAATCCTCAAGAGAATATCATCAATTCACAGCTTTCAATACTCAATACTCAATCTATAATCCTCAAATCTCTATCCACAAACATCAATTCTCATCACTCAGCCCTCAACACTCAGTCCCCAATCCTCAATATTCAATCCTCAATCCTCAATCCACAATCCTCAGCCTTCAATCCTCAATACTCAATCTTCAATCCTCAATCCCCAATCCTCAATCCTCAATTCTCAATCCTCGATCGTCAATCTTTAATCCTCAATACTCAATCTTCAATCCTCAATCCTCAATCCTCAATCCTCAATCCTCATTCTTCAATCCTCAATTCCCAATCCTCAATCTTCAACCATCAATCCTCAATCCTCAATTCTCAATCTTCCATCCTCAGTCCTCAGTCCACAAACCTCAATCCTCAACCCTCAGCCCTCATCCTCAATCCTCAATCCTCAATCCTCAATCCTCAATCCTCAATCCTCAATCCTCAGACCTCAAACATCAATACTCAACCCTCAGACCTCGTCCTCAATCCACAACCCTCAATCCTCAATTCTCAATCTTCAATCCTCAATACTCAATCTTCAATCCTCAATCCTCAATTCTCAATCCTCAATCCTCAGTCCCCACTCCTCAATCCTCAATCTTCAAACCTCAATCCTCAACCGTCAGTCCTCGTCCTCAATCCTCAACTCCCAATCCTCAATCCTCAATCTTCAATCATCAATACTCAGTCTTCAATCCTCAATCCTCAATCCTCAATCCTCAATCCTCAATCCTCAATCCTCAATCCTCAATATTCAACGCACGACCCTCTACCACCAATCCTCAATACTCAACCATCAATCCTCATTTCTCAATACTCAATAGAATATCCTGAATTCTCATGGTTCAATTCTCAATCCACAATATTCAATAATCAAATCTCAATCCTCAAACATCAATTCTCAACACTCAATCCTCAACACCCAGTCCTCTCTCTTCAATCCTCCATTCTCAATCCTCAATCCTCAACCCTCAGTCCTCAGTCCGCAAACCTTAATCCTGATCCTCAATCCTGAATCCTCGACCTTCAGACCTCAGTCCTCAACAATCAGTTGTCAATCCTCAATCCTCAATAGAATATCATCAACTCACAGCTTTCAATACTCAATACTCAATCTGCAATCCTCAAATCTCTATCCACAAACATCAATCCTCATCACTCAGCCCTCAACACTCAGTCCCCAATCCTCAATATTCAATCCTCAACCCTCAATCCACAATCCTCAGCCTTCAATCCTCAATCCTCAATCCTCATACTTCAACCCTCAATACCCAATCCTCAATCCTCAATTCTCAATCCTCAATCCTCAATTCTCAATCCTCAATCCTCAATCCTCAGACCTCAAACATCAATACTCAACCCTCAGACCTCGTCCTCAATCCACAACCCTCAATCCTCAATTCTCAATCTTCAATCCTCAATACTCAATCTTCAATCCTCAATCCTCAATTCTCAATCCTCAATCCTCAGTCCCCACTCCTCAATCCTCAATCTTCAAACCTCAATCCTCAACCGTCAGTCCTCGTCCTCAATCCTCAACTCCCAATCCTCAATCCTCAATCTTCAATCATCAATACTCAGTCTTCAATCCTCAATCCTCAATCCTCAATCCTCAATCCTCAATCCTCAATATTCAACGCACAACCCTCTACCATCAATCCTCAATACTCAACCATCAATCCTCAATTCTCAATACTCAATAGAATATCCTGAATTCTCATGGTTCAATTCTCAATCCACAATATTCAATAATCAAATCTCAATCCTCAAACATCAATTCTCAACACTCAATCCTCAACACCCAGTCCTCTCTCTTCAATCCTCCATTCTCAATCCTCAATCCTCAAGCGTCAATCCTCAATCCACAATCCTCAACCCTCAATCCTCAGTCCTCAAACCTCAATCCCGAATCCTCAATCCTGAGTCCTCAATCTTCAGCCCCCAGTACTCAACAATCAATTGTCAATCCTCAATCCTCAATAGAATATCCTCAATTCACAGTTTTCGATACACAATCCCCATTCTTCAATCTTCAAATCTAAATCCACAAACATCAATTATCATCACTCAACCCTCAACACTCAGTCCTCAATCTTCAATCCTCAATCCTCAATCCTCTATCTGCAATCCTCTATACTCAATCTTCAATCCTCAATCCTCAATCCTCAATCCTCAATCCTAAATCTTCAATCCTCAGTCCCCAATGCTCAATCTTCTATCCTCATTACTCAATCCTCAATCCTCAATTCTCAATCCTCAATCTTCAATCCTCAATACTCAATCTTCAATCCTCAATCCTCAATCCTCAATCCTCAGTCATCAATCCTCTATCATCAATCCTCAATCTTCAGTACTCAATCCTCAATATCCAATCCTCAATCTTCAACCCTCAATCCTCAATCCTCAATTCTCAAACGTCAATCCTCAGTCCTCAGTCCTCAAACCTCAATCCTCAACCCTCAGCCCTCATTCTCAATCCTCTATCCTCAATCCTCAATTCTCAATCTTCAATCCACAATACTCAATCTTCAATCCTCAATCCTCAGTCCTCAAATCTCAATTCTGAATCCTCAACCCTGAGCCCTCAATCTTCAGCCCTCAGTCCTCAACAATCAGTTGTCAATCCTCAATCCTCAATAGAATATACCCAATTCACAGTTTTCACTACACAATACTCAATCTGCAATCTTCAAATCTCTATCCACAAACATCAATTATCATCACTCAACCCTCAGCACTCAGTCCTCAATGTTCAATCCTCAATCCTCAATTCTCAATCTCCAATCCTCAATACTGAATCTTCAATTCTCAATCCTCAATCCTCAGTCCTCAATCCTCAATCCTCAATCTTCTATCCTCAGTCCCCAATCCTCAATCTTCAATCCTCAATCCTCAATCCTTGATCCTCAGTCCTCAATCCTCAATCCTCAATCCTCAATGTTCAATCCGCAATACCCAATCCTCAATCTTCAATCCTCAATCCTCAATCCTCAATCCTCAATCCTCAACCCTCAATCCTCTGTCCGCAAACCTTAATCCTGATCCTCAATCCTGAATCCTCAACCTTCAGACCTCAGTCCTCAACAATCAGGTGTCAGTCCTCAATCCTCAAGAGAATATCATCAATTCACAGCTTTCAATATTCAATACTCAATCTATAATCCTCAAATCTCTATCCACAAACATCAATTCTCATCACTCAGCCCTCAACACTCAGTCCCCAATCCTCAATATTCAATCCTCAATCCTCAATCCACAATCCTCAGCCTTCAATCCTCAATACTCAATCTTCAATCCTCAATCCCCAATCCTCAATCCTCAATTCTCAATCCTCGATCGTCAATCTTTAATCCTCAATACTCAATCTTCAATCCTCAATCCTCAATCCTCAATCCTCAATCCTCATTCTTCAATCCTCAATTCCCAATCCTCAATCTTCAACCATCAATCCTCAATCCTCAATTCTCAATCTTCCATCCTCAGTCCTCAGTCCACAAACCTCAATCCTCAACCCTCAGCCCTCATCCTCAATCCTCAATCCTCAATCCTCAATTCTCAATCTTCAATCATCAATACTGAATCATCAATCCTCAATACTCAATCCTCAATACTCAATCCTCAATCCTCAATCTTCAATCCTCAGTCCCCAATCCTCAATCTTCTATACTCAAGACTCAATCCTCAATCCTCAATCCTCAATCCTCAATCCTCAATATTCAATCCTCAATCCTCAACCCTCAGACCTCATCTTCAATCCTCAATTCTCAATCCTCAATCCCCAATCTTCAGTCCTCGATACTGAATCTTCAATCCTCAATCCTCAATCCTAAATCCTCAATCATCAATCATCAATCATCAATCCTCAATCTTCAATACTCTATCCTCAATCCTCAATCCTCAATCCTCAATCCTCAATCATCAATCCTCTATCCTCAATCCTCAATCGTCAATCTTCAATTCGCAATACACAATCTTCAATCCTCAACCCTCAATCCTCAATCCTCAATCCTCAATTCTCATTCTTCAATCCTCAACACCCAATCCTCAATCTTCAATCCTCAATCCTCAATCCTCAATCCTCAATGCTCAATCCTCAATCCTCAATATTCAATCCTCAGTCCCAAATCCTGAATCTTCAATACTCAATCCTCAATCCTCAATCTTCAATCCTCAATACTCAATCTTCAATCCTCAATCCTCAATCCTCAATCCTCAATCCTCAATCCTCATTCTTCAATCCTCAATACCCAATCCTCAATCTTCAATCCTAAATCTCCAATCCTCAATTCTCAATCCTCAACCCTCAATCGTCAGAGCTCAAACATCAATACTCAACCCTCAGTCTTCGTCCTCAATTCACAACACTCGATGCTCAATCCTCAATCTTCAATTCCCATACCTCAATCCTCAATCCTCAATCCTCAATCCTCAGTCCTCAACCCTCAATCCTGAATCCTCAATAATGAATCCACAACCTTCAGCCGTCAGTCATCAACAATCAGTTCTCAATCCTCAATGCTCAATAGAATATCATCAATTCACAGTTTTCAATACTCAATACTCAATCTGCAATCTTCAAATCTCTATCCACAAACATCAATTCTCATCACTCAACCCTCAACACTCAGTCCCCAATCCTCAATATTCAATCCTCAATCCTCAATCCTCAACCCTCAATCCTCAATATTCAATCCTCAATCCTCAATCTTCAATCCTCAATGCTCAATCCTCAATCCTCAATCCTCAGTCCTCAATCCACAATCCTGAATCCTCAAACATCAATCCTCAACCCTCAGCCCTCATCCTCCATCCTCAATACTCAATCCTCAATTCTCAATCTTCAATCCTCAATACTCAATCTTCAATCCTCAATCCTCAGTCCTCAAATCTCAATTTTGAATCCTCAACCCCGAACCCTCAATCTTCAGCCTTCAGTCCTCAACAATCAGTTGTCAATCCTCAATCCTCTATAGAATATACTCAATTCACAGCTTTCAATTCACAATACTCAATCTGCAATCTTCAAATCTCTATCCACAAACATCAATTCTCGTCACTCAACCCTCAACACTCAGTCCTCAATGTTCAGTCCTCAATCCTCAATTCTCAAACTTCAATCCTCAATACTGAATCTTTCAATCCTCAATCCTCAATCCTCAGTCCCCAATCCTCAATCCTCAATCTTCAATCCTCAGTCCCCAATCCTCAGTCTTCAATCCTCAATCCTCAATCCTCAACCCTTGATCCTCAGTCCTCAATCCTCAATCCTCAATACCCAATCTTCAATCCTCAATCCTCAATTCTCAATCCTCAATACTCAATCCTCAAACCTCAATACTCAATCCTCAATCCTCAATACTCATTCTTCAATCCTCAATCCCCAATCCTCAATCTTCAATCCTCAATACTCAATCCTCAATTCTCAATCCTCAATCCTCATTCCTCAGACCTCAAACATCAATACTCAACCCTCAGGCATCGTCCTCAATCCACAACCCCCAATCCTCAATCCTCAGTCCTCAATCCTCAATCCTCAATCCTCAAACCTCAATCCTCAACCGTCAGTCCTCGTCCTCAATCCTCAAACATCAACCCTCAATCCTTAATCTTCAATCATCAATACTCAATCTTCAATCCTCAATCCTCAATCCTCAATCCTCAATCCTCAATGATCAATATTCAACACACAACCCTCAAACACCAATCCTCAATACTCAACCATCAATCCTCAATTCTCAATACTCAATAGAATATGCTGAAATCTCATGATTCAATACTCAATCCTCTATATTCAATAATCAAATCTCAATCCTCAAACATCAATTCTCAACACTCAATCCTCAATACTCAGTCCTCTCTCTTCAGTCCTCCATCCTCAATCCTCAATCCTCAAGCGTCAATCCTCAATCCTCAATCCTCAGCCCTCAATCCTCAGTCCTCAATCCTCAATCCTCCATACTCATTCTTCAATCCTCAATACCCAATCCTCAATCTTCAACCATCAATCCTCAATCCTCAATTCTCAATCCTCAATCCTCAATCCTCAGACCTCAAACATCAATATACAGCCCTCAGTCCTCGTCCTCAATCCACAACCCTCAATCCTCAATCCTCAATCTTCAATCATCAATATTCAATCTTCAATCCTCAATACTCTATCCTCAATCCTCAATCCACAATCCTCAATCTTCAATCCTCAATCGTCAATCCTCAATCCTCAATCCTCAATCTTCAATACTCAATACTCAATCTTCAATCCTCAATCCTCATTCCTCAATCCTCAATCCTCAATCCTCAGTCTTCAATCCTCAATACTCAATCTTCAATCCTCAATCCTCAATCCTCAACCCTTAGACCTCATCTTCAATCCTCAATTCTCAATCCTCAATCCCCAATCTTCAGTCCTCGATACTGAATATTCAATCCTCAATCCTCAATCCTCAATCCTCAATCATCAATCATCAAACATCAATCCTCAATCTTCAATACTCTATCCTCAATCCTCAATCCTCAATCCTCAGTCCTCAATCATCAATCCTCTATCCTCAATCCTCAATCCTCAATCCTCATTCTTCAATCCTCAATACCCAATCCTCAATCTTCAATCCTAAATCTCCAATCCTCAATTCTCAATCCTCAACCCTCAATCCTCAGACCTCAAACATCAATACTCAACCCTCAGTCTTCGTCCTCAATTCACAACACTCGATCCTCAATCCTCAATCTTCAATTCCCATACCTCAATCCTCAATCCTCAATCCTCAATCCTCAGTCCTCAACCCTCAATCCTGAATCCTCAATAATGAATCCACAACCTTCAGCCGTCAGTCATCAACAATCAGTTGTCAATCCTCAATGCTCAATAGAATATCATCAATTCACAGTTTTCAATACTCAATCTGCAATCTTCAAATCTCTATCCACAAACATCAATTCTCATCACTCTACCCTCAACACTCAGTCCCCAATCCTCAATATTCAATCCTCAATCCTCAATCCTCAACCCTCAATCCTCAATATTCAATCCTCAATCCTCAATCTTCAATCCTCAATGCTCAATCCTCAATCCTCAATCCTCGGTCCTCAATCCACAATCTTCAATCCTCAAACATCAATCCTCAACCCTCAGCCCTCAACCTCCATCCTCAATACTCAATCCTCAATTCTCAATCTTCAATCCTCAATACTCAATCTTCAATCCTCAATCCTCAGTCCTCAAATCTCAATTTTGAATCCTCAACCCCGAACCCTCAATCTTCAGCCTTCAGTCCTCAACAATCAGTTGTCAATCCTCAATCCTCTATAGAATATACTCAATTCACAGCTTTCAATTCACAATACTCAATCTGCAATCTTCAAATCTCTATCCACAAACATCAATTCTCGTCACTCAACCCTCAACACTCAGTCCTCAATGTTCAATCCTCAATCCTCAATTCTCAAACTTCAATCCTCAATACTGAATCTTCAATCCTCAATCCTCAATCCTCAGTCCTCAATCCTCAATCCTCAATCTTCAATCCTCAGTCCCCAATCCTCAGTCTCCAATCCTCAATCCTCAATCCTCAACCCTTGATCCTCAGTCCTCAATCCTCAATCCTCAATGCTCAATGTTCAATACGCAATACCCAATCCTCAGTCTTCAATCCTCAATCCTCAATCCTCAATCCTCAATCCTCAATCCTCAGTCCTCAATACTCAACCATCAATCCTCAATTCTCTATACTCAATAGAATATCCTGAATTCTCAGGATTCAATACTCAATACACAATACTCAGTAATCAAATCTCAATCCTCAAACAACAATTCTCAACACTCAATCCTCAATACTCAGTCCTCTCTCTTCAATCCTCCATCCTCAATCCTCAATCTTCAAGCGTCAATCCTCAATCCTCAATCCTGAAACCTCAATCCTCGGTCCTCAAACCTCAATCCGGAATCCTCAATCCTGAATCCTCAACCTTCAGCCGTCGGTCCTCAACAATCAATTGCCAATCCTCAATCCTCAATAGAATATCCTTAATTCACAGTTTTCAATACTCAATCCCGATACTTCAATCTTCAAATCTCAATCCACAAACATCAATTCCCATCACTCAACACTCAACACTCTGTCCTCAATCTTCAATCCTCAATCCTCAATCCTCAATCTTCAATCCTCAATACTCAATCTTCAATCCTCAATCCTCAGTTCTCAATTCTCAATACTCAATCCTCAATCCTCAATCCTCAATCCTCAATCCTCAATCCTCATTCTTCAACCCTCAACACCCAATCCTCAATCCTCAATTCTCAATCCTCAATCCTCAATTCTCAATCCTCAATCCTCAATCCTCAGACCTCAAACATCAATACTCAACCCTCAGACCTCGTCCTCAATCCACAACCCTCAATCCTCAATTCTCAATCCTCAATCATCAATCCTCTATCATCAATCCTCAATCTTCAGTACTCAATCCTCAATACCCAATCCTCAATCTTCAACCCTCAATCCTCAATCCTCAATTCTCAAACGTCAATCCTCAGTCCTCAGTCCTCAAACCTCAATCCTCAAACCTCAGCCCTCATTCTCAATCCTCTATCCTCAATCCTCAATTCTCAATCTTCAATCCACAATACTCAATCTTCAATCCTCAAACCTCAGTCCTCAAATCTCAATTCTGAATCCTCAACCCTGAGCCCTCAATCTTCAGCCCTCAGTCCTCAACAATCAGTTGTCAATCCTCAATCCTCAATAGAATATACCCAATTCACAGGTTTCAATACACAATACTCAATCTGCAATCTTCAAATCTCTATCCACAAACATCAATTATCATCACTCAACCCTCAGCACTCGGTCCTCAATGTTCAATCCTCAATCCTCAATTCTCAATCTCCAATCCTCAATACTGAATCTTCAATTCTCAATCCTCAATCCTCAGTCCTTAATCCTCAATCCTCAATCTTCTATCCTCAGTCCCCAATCCTTAATCTTCAGTCCTCAATCCTCAATCCTTGATCCTCAGTCCTCAATCCTCAATCCTCAATCCCATATCTTCAATCCCCAATACTCAACCTTCAATCCTCAATCCTCAATCCACAGTCCTCAAACCTCAATCCCGAGTCCACAATCCTGAATCCTCAATCTTCAGCCCTCAGTCCTCAAAAATTAATTGTCAATCCTCAATCTTCAATAGAGTATCCTCAATTCACAGTTTTCAATACTCAATCCCCATTATTCAATATTCAAACCTCAATACACAAACATCAATTCTCATCACTCAACCATCAACACTCAGTCCTCAATCTTCAATCCTCAATCCTCAATCCTCAATCTTCAATCCTCAATACTCAATCCTCAATCCTCAATTCTCAATCCTCAATCGTCAATCCTCAATCGCCAATCCTCAATCCCCAATCCTCAACCTTCACTCCTCAATCCTCAAGCCTCAATCCTCAATCCTCAATATTCAACACACAACCCTCAACCATCAATCCTCAATTCTCAATACTCAATAGAATATCCTGAATTCTCATGGTTGAATAATCAATACACAAAACTCAATAATCAAATCTCAATCCTCAAACAACATTTCTCAACACTCAATCCTCAATACTCAGTCCTCTCTCTTCAATCCTCCATCCTCAATCCTCAATCTTCAAGCGTCAATCCTCAATCCTCAATCCTGAAACCTCAATCCTCAGTCCTCAAACATCAATCCGGAATCCTCAATCCTGAATCCTCAACCTTCTGCCGTCGGTCCTCAACAATCAATTGCCAATCCTCAATCCTCAATAGAATATCCTCAATTCACAGTTTTCAATACTCAATCCCGATACTTCAATCTTCAAATCTCAATCCACAAACATCAATTCCCATCACTCAACCCCGAACACTCTGTCCTCAATCTTCAATCCTCAACCCTCAATCCTCAATCTTCAATCCTCAATACTCAATCTTCAACCCTCAATCCTCAATTCTCAATTCTCAATACTCAATCCTCAATCCTCAATCCTCAATCTTCAATCCTCAGTCCCCAATCCTCAATCTTCAATCCTCAATCCTCAATCCTTGATACTCAGTCCTCAATCCTCAATCCTCGATCCTCAATGTTCAATCCGCAATACCCTATCCTCAATCTTCAATCCTCAATCCTCAATCCTCAATCCTCAATCCTCAACCCTCAATCCTCAGTCCGCAAAACTTAATCCTGATCCTCAATCCTGAATCCTCGACCTTCAGACCTCAGTCCTCAACAATCAGTTGTCAATCCTCAATCCTCAATAGAATATCATCAATTCACAGCTTTCAATACTCAATACTCAACCTACAATCCTCAAATCTCTATTCACAAACATCAATCCTCATCACTCAGCCCTCAACACTCAGTCCCCAATCCTCAATATTCAATCCTCAACCCTCAATCCACAATCGTCAGCCTTCAATCCTCAATCCTCAATCCTCATACTTCAACCCTCAATACCCAATTCTCAATCCTCAATTCTCAATCCTCAATCCTCAATTCTCAATCCTCAATCCTCAATCCTCAGACCTCAAACATCAATACTCAACCCTCAGACCTCGTCCTCAATCCACAACCCTCAATCCTCAATTCACAATCTTCAATCCTCAATACTCAATCTTCAATCCTCAATCCTCAATTCTCAATCCTCAATACTCAATCCTCATTCTTCAATCCACAATCCTCAATCTTCAATCCTCAATCGTCAATACTCAATCCTCAATCCTCAATCTTCAATACTCAATACTCAATCTTCAATCCTCAATCCTTAATCCTCAATCCTCAATCCTCAATCCTCAGTCTTCAATCCTCAATACTCAAATTTCAATCCTCAATCCTCAATCCTCAACCCTCAGACCTCATCTTCAATCCTCAATTCTCAATCCTCAATCCCCAATCTTCAGTCCTCGATACTGAATCTTCAATCCTCAATCCTCAATCCTCAATCCTCAATCATCAATCATCAATCATCAATCCTCAATCTTCAATACTCTATCCTCAATCCTCAATCCTCAATCCTCAATCCTCAATCATCAATCCTCTATCCTCAATCCTCAATCGTCAACCTTCAATCCGCAATACACAATCTTCAATCCTCAATCCTCAATCCTCAATCCTCAACCCTCATTCTTCAATCCTCAACACCCAATCCACAATCTTCAATCCTCAATCCTCAATCCTCAATCCTCAATGCTCAATCCTCAATCCTCAATCTTCAATCCTCAGTCCCAAATCCTGAATCTTCAATACTCAATCCTCAATCCTCAATCTTCAATCCTCAATACTCAATCTTCAATCCTCAATCCTCAATCCTCAATCCTCAATCCTCAATCCCCCATCCTCATTCTTCAATCCTCAATACCCAATCCTCAATCTTCAATCCTAAATCTCCAATCCTCAATTCTCAATCCTCAACCCTCAATCCTCAGACCTCAAGCATCAATACTCAACCCTCAGTCTTCGTCCTCAATTCACAACACTCGATCCTCAATCCTCAATCTTCAATACCCATACCTCAATCCTCAATCCTCAATCCTCAATCCTCAGTCCTCAACCCTCAATCCTGAATCCTCAATAATGAATCCACAACCTTCAGCCGTCAGTCATCAACAATCAGTTGTCAATCCTCAATGCTCAATAGAATATCATCAATTCACAGTTTTCAATACTCAATACTCAATCTACAGTCTTCAAATCTCTATCCACAAACATCAATTCTCATCACTCAACCCTCAACACTCAGTCTTCAATCCTCACTCCTCAATCCTCAATCCTCAATCCTCATTCTTCAATCATCAAAACCCAATCCTCAATCTTCAATTCTCAATCCTCAATCCTCAATCCTCAATCCTCAATCCTCAATCCTCTGCCCTCAAACGTCGATCCTGTATCCTCAATCCTGAATACTCAAGCTTCAGCCCTCAGTCCTCAACAATCAGTTGTCAATACTCAATCGTCAATAGAATATCATCAATTCACAGTTTTCAATACTCAATACTCAAACTGCAATCTTCAAATCTCTATCCACAAACATCAATTCTCATTACTCAACCCTCAACACTCAGTCCCCAATCCTCAATATTCAATCCTCAATCCTCAATCCTCAACACTTGATCCTCAGTCCTCAATCCTCAATCCTCAATCCTCAATGTTCAATCCGCAATTCCCAATCCTCAGTCTTCAATCCTCAATCCTCAATCCTCAACCCTCAATCCTCAAAACTCAATTCTCTGTCCTCAATCCTTAATCCTGAATCCTCAATACTCAATCCTCAAACCTCAATCCTCAATCCTCAATCCTCAATACTCATTCTTCAATCCTCAATCCCCAATCCTCAATCTTCAATCCTCAATACTCAATCCTCAATTCTCAATCCTCAATCCTCATTCCTCAGACCTCAAACATCAATACTCAACCCTCAGGCATCGTCCTCAATCCACAACCCCCAATCCTCAATCCTCAGTCCTCAATCCTCAATCCTCAATCCTCAAACCTCAATCCTCAACCGTCAGTCCTCGTCCTCAATCCTCAAACATCAACCCTCAATCCTTAATCTTCAATCATCAATACTCAATCTTCAATCCTCAATCCTCAATCCTCAATCCTCAATCCTCAATGCTCAACATTCAACACACAACCCTCAACCACCAAACCTCAATACTCAACCATCAATCCTCAATTCTCAATACTCAATAGAATATGCAGAAATCTCATGATTCAATACTCAATCCTCTATATTCAATAATCAAATCTCAATCCTCAAACATCAATTCTCAACACTCAATCCTCAATACTCAGTCCTCTCTCTTCAGTCCTCCATCCTCAATCCTCAATCCTCAAGCGTCAATCCTCAATCCTCAATCCTCAGCCCTCAATCCTCAGTCCTCAAACTTCAATCCGGAATCCTCAATCCTGAATCCTCAATCTTCAGCCGTCAGTCCTCAACAATCAATTGTCAATCCTCAATCCTCAACCTTCAATCCTCAATCCTCAATCAGCAATCCTCAATCCTCAATCTTCAATTCTCAATACTCAATCCTCAATCCTCAATCCTCTGTCCTCAAACCTCAATCCTGAATCCTCAAGCTTCAGACCTCAGTCCTCAACAATCAGTTTTCAATCCGCAATGCTCAATGGAATATCATGAATTAACAGTTTTCAGTACTCAATACTCAATCTGCAATCCTCAAATCTCTATCCACAAACATCAATTCTAATCAGTCAGCCCTCAACACTCAGTCCCCAATCCTCAATATTCAATCCTCAATCCTCAATCCTCAATCCACAATCCTCAACCTTCAATCCTCAATACTCAATCTTCAATCCTCAATCCTCAATCCTCAATCCTCAATTCTGAATCTTCGATCGTCAATCTTCAATTCTCAATACACAATCTTCAATCCTCAATACTCAATCCTCAATCCTCAATCCTCATTCTTCAATCCTCAATACCAAATCGTCAATCTTCAACCCTCAATCCTCAATCCTCAATCCTCAATTCTCAATCATCAATCCTCAGTCCTCAGTCCTCAAACCTCAATCCTCAACCCTCAGCCCTCAGCCCTCATCCTCAATCCTCAATCCTCAATCCTCAATCCTCAAACATAAATCCTCAATCGTCAGTCCTCGTCCTCAATCCTCAACGCTAAATCCTCAATCTTCAAACCTCAATCCTCAACCGTCAGCCCTCGTCCTCAAACCTCAACACTCAATCCTCAATCCTCAATCTTCAATCATCAAAACTCAATCTTCAATCCTCAATCCTCAATCCTCAATCCTCAATCCTCTATCCTCAATCCTCAATCCTCAATCCTCAAACATCTACCCTCAATACTCAATCATCAATCCTCAATTCTCAATACTCAATAGAATATCCTGAATTCTCATGGTTCAATACTCAATGCACAATATTCAATAATCAAATCTCAGTCCTCAAACATCAATTCTCAACACTCAATCATCAACACTCAGTCCTCTCTCTTCAATCCTCCATCCTCAATCCTCAATCCTCAAGCGTCAATCCTCAATCCTCAATCCTCTGTCCTCAAACCTCAATCCTGAATCCTCAATCCTGATTCCTCAAGCTTCAGCCCTCAGACCTCAACAATCAGTTGTCAATCCTCAATCCTCAATGGAATATCATCAATTCACAGTCTTCAGTACTCAATATTCAATCTGCGATCTTCAAATCTCTATCCACAAACATCAATTCTCATCGCTCAACCATCAACACTCAGTCCCCAATCCTCAATATACAATCCTCAATCCTCAGTCCTCAATCCACAATCCTCAACCTTCAATCCTCAATACTCAATGTTCAATCCTCAATCCTCAATCCTCAATCCTCAGTTCTCAATTCTCGATCGTCAATCAGCAATCCTCAGTCCTCAATTCTCAATCCTCAATCCTCAGTCCTCAGTCCTGAAACCTCAATCCTCAACCCTCAGCCCTCATCCTCAATCCTCAATCCTCAATCCTCAATCCTCAATCCTCAATCTTCAACCATCAATGCTCAACCTTCAATCCTCAATGCTCAGCCCTCAAGCTTCAATCCTCAATGCTCAATCCTCAATCTTCAATCCTCATTCCTCAATCCTCAGTCCTCAATCCTCAATCCTCAAACATCAATCCTCAATCGTCAGTCCTCGTCCTCAATCCTCAACGCTCAATCCTCAATCTTCAAACCTCAATCCTCAACCGTCAGACCTCGTCCTCAAACCTCAACACTCAATCCTCAATCCTCAATCTTCAATCATCAAAACTCAATCTTCAATCCTCAATCCTCAATCCTCAATCCTCAATCCTCTATCCTCAATCCTCAATCCTCAATCCTTGATACTCAGTCCTCAATCCTCAATCCTCAATCCTCAATGTTCAATCCGCAATACCCAATCCTCAATCTTCAATCCTCAATCCTCAATCCTTGATACTCAGTCCTCAATCCTCAATCCTCAATCGTCAATGTTCAATCCGCAATACCCAATCCTCAATCTTCAATCCTCAATCCTCAATCCTCAATCCTCAATCCTCAACCCTCAATCCTCAGTCCGCAAACCTTAATCCTGATCCTCAATCCTGAATCCTCGACCTTCAGACCTCAGTCCTCAACAATCAGTTGTCAATCCTCAATCCTCAATAGAATATCATCAATTCACAGCTTTCAATACTCAATACTCAACCTGCAATCCCCAAATCTCTATTCACAAACATCAATCCTCATCACTCAGCCCTCAACACTCAGTCCCCAATCCTCAATATTCAATCCTCAGCCCTCAATCCACAATCCTCAGCCTTCAACCCTCAATCCTCATACTTCAACCCTCAATACCCAATTCTCAATCCTCAATTCTCAATCCTCAATCCTCAATTCTGAATCCTCAATCCTCAATCCTCAGACCTCAAACATCAATACTCAACCCTCAGACCTCGTCCTCAATCCACAACCCTCAATCCTCAATTCACAATCTTCAATCCTCAATACTCAATCTTCAATCCTCAATCCTCAATTCTCAATCCTCAATACTCAATCCTCATTCTTCAATCGTCAATACACAATCCTCAATCTTCAATCCTCAATCCTCAATCCTCAATTCTCAATCCTCAATCCACAGCCCTCAGTCCTCAATCCTCAATCCTCAATCTTCAATCCTCAATACTCAACCTTCAATCCTCAATCCTCAGTCCTCAAACTTCAATCCTCAATGCTCAATACTCAATCCTCAATCCTCAGTCCCCACTCCTCAATCCTCAACCTTCAAACCTCAATCCTCAACCGCCAGTCCTCGTCCTCAATCCTCAACTCTCAATCCTCAATCCTCAATCCTCAATCCTCAATATTCAACGCACAACCCTCAACCATCAATCCTCAATACTCAACCATCAATCCTCAATTCTCAATACTCAATAGAATATCCTGAATTCTCATGGTTCAATTCTCAATCCACAATATTCAATAATCAAATCTCAATCCTCAAACATCAATTCTCAACACTCAATCCTCAACACTCAGTCCTCTCTCTTCAATCCACCATTCTCAATCCTCAATCCTCAAGCGTCAATCCTCAATCCACAATCCTCAACCCTCAATCCTCAGTCCTCAAACCTCAATCCCGAATCCTCAATCCTGAGTCCTCAACCTTCAGCCCCCAGTACTCAACAATCAATTGTCAATCCTCAATCCTCAATAGAATATCCTCAATTCACAGTTTTCAATACACAATCCCCATTCTTCAATCTTCAAATCTAAATCCACAAACATCAATTATCATCACTCAACCCTCAACACTCAGTCCTCAATCTTCAATCCTCAATCCTCAATCCTCAATCCTCAATCCTAAATCTTCAATCCTCAGTCCCCAATGCTCAATCTTCTATCCTCATTACTCAATCCTCAATCCTCAATTCTCAATCCTCAATCTTCAATCCTCTATACTCAATCTTCAATCCTCAATCCTCAATCCTCAATCCTCAATCATCAATCCTCGATCATCAATCCTCAATCTTCAGTACTCAATCCTCAATACCCAATCCTCAATCTTCAACCCTCAATCCTCAATCCTCAATTCTCAAACGTTAATCCTCAGTCCTCAGTCCTCAAACCTCAATCCTCAACCCTCAGCCCTCATTCTCAATCCTCTATCCTCAATCCTCAATTCTCAATCTTCAATCCACAATACTCAATCTTCAATCCTCAATCCTCAGTCCTCAAATCTCAATTCTGAATCCTCAACCCTGAGCCCTCAATCTTCAGCCCTCAGTCCTCAACAATCAGTTGTCAATCCTCAATCCTCAATAGAATATACCCAATTCACAGCTTTCAATACACAATACTCAATCTGCAATCTTCAACTCTCTATCCACAAACATCAATTCTCATCACTCAACCCTCAACACTCAGTCCTCAATGTTCAATCCTCAATCCTCAATTCTCAATCTCCAATCCTCAATACTGAATCTTCAATTCTCAATCCTCAATCCTCAGTCCTCAATCCTCAATCCTCAATCTTCAATCCTCAGTCCCCAATCCTCAATCTTCAATCCTCAATGCTCAATCCTTGATCCTCAGTCCTCAATCCTCAATCCTCAATCCTCAATGTTCAATCCGCAATACCCAATCCTCAATCTTCAATCCTCAATCCTCAATCCTGGATCCTCAATCCTCAACCCTCAATCCTCAGTCCGCAAACCTTAATCCTGATCCTCAATCCTGAATCCTCAACCTTCAGACCTCAGTCCTCAACAATCAGGTGTCAGTCCTCAATCCTCAATAGAATATCATCAATTAACAGCTTTCAATACTCAATACTCAATCTGCAATCCTCAAATCTCTATCCACAAACATCAATTCTCATCACTCAGCCCTCAACACTCAGTCCCCAATCCTCAATATTCAATCCTCAATCCTCAATCCACAATCCTCAGCCTTCAATCCTCAATGCTCAATCTTCAATCCTGAATCCCCAATCCTAAATCCTCAATTCTCAATCCTCGATCGTCAATCTTTAATCCTCAATAATCAATCTTCAATCCTCAGTCCTCAGTCCTTAAACCTCAATCCTCAACCCTCAGCCCTCATCCTCAATCCTCACTCCTCAATCCTCAATCCTCAATTCTCAATCTTCAATCCTCAGTCCTCAGTCCTCAAACCTCAATCCTCAACCCTCAGCCCTCATCCTCAATCCTCAATCCTCAATCCTCAATTCTCAATCCTCAATCCTCAATCCTCAGACCTCAAACATCAATATACAGCCCTCAGTCCTCGTCCTCAATCCACAACCCTCAATCCTCAATCCTCAATCTTCAATCCTCTATCCTCAATCCTCAATCCTCAATCCTCAAACATCTATCCTCAATACTCAATCATCAATCCTCAATTCTCAATACTCAATAGAATATCCTGAATTCTCATGGTTCAATACTCAATGCACAATATTCAATATTCAAATCTCAGTCCTCAAACATAAATTCTCAACACTCAATCATCAACACTCAGTCCTCTCTCTTCAATCCTCCATCCTCAATCCTCAATCCTCAAGCGTCAATCCTCAATCCTCAATCCTCTGTCCTCAAACCTCAATCCTGAATCCTCAACCCTGAGTCCTCAAGCTTCAGCCCTCGGTCCTCAACAATCAGTTGTCAAGCCTCAATCCTCAATAGAATATCATCAATTCACAGTTATCAGTACTCAATATTCAATCTGCAATCTTCAAATCTCTATCCACAAACATCTGTTCTCATCGCTCAACCCTCAACACTCAGTCCCCAATCCTCAATATTCAATCCTCAATCCTCAATCCTCAATCCACAATCCTCAACCTTCAATCCTCAATACTGAATCTTCAATTCTCAATCCTCAATCCTCAGTCCTCAATCCTCAATCCTCAATCTTCAATCCTCAGTCCCCAATCCTCAATCTTCAATCCTCAATCCTCAATCCTTGATACTCAGTCCTCAATCCTCAATCCTCAATCCTCAATGTTCAATCCGCAATACCCAATCCTCAATCTTCAATCCTCAATCCTCAATCCTCAATCCTCAATCCTCAACCCTCAATCCTCAGTCCGCAAACCTTAATCCTGATCCTCGATTTCTGAATCCTCGACCTTCAGACCTCAGTCCTCAACAATCAGTTGTCAATCCTCAATCCTCAATAGAATATCATCAATTCACAGCTTTCAATACTCAATACTCAACCTGCAATCCCCAAATCTCTATTCACAAACATCAATCCTCATCACTCAGCCCTCAACACTCAGTCCCCAATCCTCAATATTCAATCCTCAGCCCTCAATCCACAATCGTCAGCCTTCAACCCTCAATCCTCAATCCTCATACTTCAACCCTCAATACCCAATTCTCAATCCTCAATTCTCAATCCTCAATCCTCAATTCTCAATCCTCAATCCTCAATCCTCAGACCTCAAACATCAATACTCAACCCTCAGACCTCGTCCTCAATCCACAACCCTCAATCCTCAATTCACAATCTTCAATCCTCAATACTCAATCTTCAATCCTCAATCCTCAATTCTCAATCCTCAATACTCAATCCTCATTCTTCAATCGTCAATACACAATCCTCAATCTTCAATCCTCAATCCTCAATCCTCAATTCTCAATCCTCAATCCACAGCCCTCAGTCCTCAATCCTCAATCCTCAATCTTCAATCCTCAATACTCAACCTTCAATCCTCAATCCTCAGTCCTCAAACTTCAATCCTCAATGCTCAATACTCAATCCTCAATCCTCAGTCCCCACTCCTCAATCCTCAACCTTCAAACCTCAATCCTCAACCGCCAGTCCTCGTCCTCAATCCTCAACTCTCAATCCTCAATCCTCAATCCTCAATCCTCAATATTCAACGCACAACCCTCAACCATCAATCCTCAATACTCAACCATCAATCCTCAATTCTCAATACTCAATAGAATATCCTGAATTCTCATGGTTCAATTCTCAATCCACAATATTCAATAATCAAATCTCAATCCTCAAACATCAATTCTCAACACTCAATCCTCAACACTCAGTCCTCTCTCTTCAATCCACCATTCTCAATCCTCAATCCTCAAGCGTCAATCCTCAATCCACAATCCTCAACCCTCAATCCTCAGTCCTCAAACCTCAATCCCGAATCCTCAATCCTGAGTCCTCAACCTTCAGCCCCCAGTACTCAACAATCAATTGTCAATCCTCAATCCTCAATAGAATATCCTCAATTCACAGTTTTCAATACACAATCCCCATTCTTCAATCTTCAAATCTAAATCCACAAACATCAATTATCATCACTCAACCCTCAACACTCAGTCCTCAATCTTCAATCCTCAATCCTCAATCCTCAATCCTCAATCCTAAATCTTCAATCCTCAGTCCCCAATGCTCAATCTTCTATCCTCATTACTCAATCCTCAATCCTCAATTCTCAATCCTCAATCTTCAATCCTCTATACTCAATCTTCAATCCTCAATCCTCAATCCTCAATCCTCAATCATCAATCCTCGATCATCAATCCTCAATCTTCAGTACTCAATCCTCAATACCCAATCCTCAATCTTCAACCCTCAATCCTCAATCCTCAATTCTCAAACGTTAATCCTCAGTCCTCAGTCCTCAAACCTCAATCCTCAACCCTCAGCCCTCATTCTCAATCCTCTATCCTCAATCCTCAATTCTCAATCTTCAATCCACAATACTCAATCTTCAATCCTCAATCCTCAGTCCTCAAATCTCAATTCTGAATCCTCAACCCTGAGCCCTCAATCTTCAGCCCTCAGTCCTCAACAATCAGTTGTCAATCCTCAATCCTCAATAGAATATACCCAATTCACAGCTTTCAATACACAATACTCAATCTGCAATCTTCAACTCTCTATCCACAAACATCAATTCTCATCACTCAACCCTCAACACTCAGTCCTCAATGTTCAATCCTCAATCCTCAATTCTCAATCTCCAATCCTCAATACTGAATCTTCAATTCTCAATCCTCAATCCTCAGTCCTCAATCCTCAATCCTCAATCTTCAATCCTCAGTCCCCAATCCTCAATCTTCAATCCTCAATGCTCAATCCTTGATCCTCAGTCCTCAATCCTCAATCCTCAATCCTCAATGTTCAATCCGCAATACCCAATCCTCAATCTTCAATCCTCAATCCTCAATCCTGGATCCTCAATCCTCAACCCTCAGTCCTCAGTCCGCAAACCTTAATCCTGATCCTCAATCCTGAATCCTCAACCTTCAGACCTCAGTCCTCAACAATCAGGTGTCAGTCCTCAATCCTCAATAGAATATCATCAATTAACAGCTTTCAATACTCAATACTCAATCTGCAATCCTCAAATCTCTATCCACAAACATCAATTCTCATCACTCAGCCCTCAACACTCAGTCCCCAATCCTCAATATTCAATCCTCAATCCTCAATCCACAATCCTCAGCCTTCAATCCTCAATGCTCAATCTTCAATCCTGAATCCCCAATCCTAAATCCTCAATTCTCAATCCTCGATCGTCAATCTTTAATCCTCAATAATCAATCTTCAATCCTCAGTCCTCAGTCCTCAAACCTCAATCCTCAACCCTCAGCCCTCATCCTCAATCCTCACTCCTCAATCCTCAATCCTCAATTCTCAATCTTCAATCCTCAGTCCTCAGTCCTCAAACCTCAATCCTCAACCCTCAGCCCTCATCCTCAATCCTCAATCCTCAATCCTCAATTCTCAATCCTCAATCCTCAATCCTCAGACCTCAAACATCAATATACAGCCCTCAGTCCTCGTCCTCAATCCACAACCCTCAATCCTCAATCCTCAATCTTCAATCATCAATATTCAATCTTCAATCCTCAATACTCTATCCTCAATCCTCAATCCACAATCCTCAATCTTCAATCCTCAATCGTCAATACTCAATCCTCAATCCTCAATCTTCAATACTCAATACTCAATCTTCAATCCTCAATCCTTAATCCTCAATCCTCAATCCTCAATCCTCAGTCTTCAATCCTCAATACTCAATCTTCAATCCTCAATCCTCAATCCTCAACCCTCAGACCTCATCTTCAATCCTCAATTCTCAATCCTCAATCCCCAATCTTCAGTCCTCGATACTGAATCTTCAATCCTCAATCCTCAATCCTCAATCCTCAATCATCAATCATCAATCATCAATCCTCAATCTTCAATACTCTATCCTCAATCCTCAATCCTCAATCCTCAATCCTCAATCATCAATCCTCTATCCTCAATCCTCAATCGTCAATCTTCAATCCGCAATACACAATCTTCAATCCTCAATCCTCAATCCTCAATCCTCAATCCTCAATCCTCATTCTTCAATCCTCAACACCCAATCGTCAATCTTCAATCCTCAATCCTCAATCCTCAACCCTCAATGCTCAATCCTCAATCCTCAATCTTCAAACCTCAGTCCCAAATCCTGAATCTTCAATACTCAATCCTCAGTCCTCAATCTTCAATCCTCAATACTCAATCTTCAATCCTCAATCCTCAATCCTCAATCCTCAATCCTCAATCCTCATTCTTCAATCCTCAATACCCAATCCTCAATCTTCAATCCTAAATCTCCAATCCTCAATTCTCAATCCTCAACCCTCAATCCTCAGACCTCAAACATCAATACTCAACCCTCAGTCTTCGTCCTCAATTCACAACACTCGATCCTCAATCCTCAATCTTCAATTCCCATACCTCAATCCTCAATCCTCAATCCTCAATCCTCAATCCTCAGTCCTCAACACTCAATCCTGAACCCTCAATAATGAATCCACAACCTTCAGCCGTCAGTCATCAACAATCAGTTGTCAATCCTCAATGCTCAATAGAATATCATCAATTCACAGTTTTCAATACTCAATACTCAATCTGCAATCTTCAAATCTCTATCCACAAACATCAATTCTCATCACTCAACCCTCAACACTCAGTCTTCAATCCTCACTCCTCAATCCTCAATCCTCAATCCTCATTCTTCAATCATCAAAACCCAATCCTCACTCTTCAATTCTCAATCCTCAATCCTCAATCCTCAATCCTCAATCCTCAATCCTCTGCCCTCAAACGTCGATCCTGTATCCTCAATCCTGAATACTCAAGCTTCAGCCCTCAGTCCTCAACAATCAGTTCTCAATACTCAATCGTCAATAGAACATCATCAATTCACAGTTTTCAATACTCAATACTCAATCTGCAATCTTCAAATCTCTATCCACAAACATCAATTCTCATCACTCAACCCTCAACACTCAGTCCCCAATCCTCAATATTCAATCCTCAATCCTCAATCCTCAACCCTCAATCCTCAATATTCAATCCTCAATCCTCAATCTTCAATCCTCAATGCTCAATACTCAATCCTCAATCCTCAGACCTCAATCCACAATCCTCAATCCTCAAACCTCAATCCTCAACCCTCAGCCCTCATCCTCCATCCTCAATACTCAATCCTCAATTCTCAATCTTCAATCCTCAATACTCAATCTTCAATCCTCAATCCTCAATCCTCAATCCTCAATCCTCAATCCTCAATGTTCAATCCTCGACACCCAATCCTCAATCTTCAATCCTCAATCCTCAATCCTCAATCCTCAATCCTCTGTCCTCAAACCTCAATCGTAAATCCTCAATCCTGAATCCTCAAGCTTCAGACCTCAGTCCTCAACAATCAGTTGTCAATCCTCAATGCTCAATGGAATATCATCAATTCACAGTTTTCAATACTCAATACTCAATCTGCAATCCTCAAATCTCTATCCACAAACATCAATTCTCATCACTCAGCCCTCAACACCCAGTCCCCAATCCTCAATATTCAATCCTCAATCCTCAATCCTCAATCCACAATCCTCAACCTTCAATCCTCAATACTCAATCTTCAATCCTCAATCCTCAATCCTCAATCCTCAATTCTGAATCCTCGATCGTCAATCTTCAATCCTCAATACACAATCTTCAATCCTCAATACTCAATCCTCAATCCTCAATCCTCATTCTTCAATCCTCAATACCAAATCGTCAATCTTCAACCCTCAATCCTCAATCCTCAATCCTCAATTCTCAATCATCAATCCTAAGTCCTCAGTCCTCAAACCTCAATCCTCAACCCTCAGCCCTCAGCCCTCATCCTCAATCCTCAATCCTCGATCCTCAATTCTCAGTATTCAATCCTCAATACTCAATCCTCAATTTTCAATCCTCAGTACGAAATCTTCAATCCTCAATGCTCAATCCTCAATCCTCAATCCTCAGTCCTCAATCCACAATCGTCAATCATCAAACCTCAATCCTCAATCGTCATTCCTCGTCCTCAAACCGCAACACTCAACCCTCAATCCTCAACCTTCAATCATCAATATTCAATCCTCAATCCTCAATTCTCAATCTTCGATCCTCAATACTCAATCCTCAATCGTCAATCCTCAATCCCCAATCCTCAATCTTCAATCCTCAATCCTCAATCCTCAATCCTCAATCCTCAATCTTCAATCCTCAATGCTCAATCCTCAATCCTCAATCCTCAGCCCTCAATCTTCAATCCTCAATACTCAATCTGCAATCGTCGATACTCAATCCTCAATCGTCAATCCTCATTCTTCAATCCTCAATACCCAATCTTCAATCCTCAATGCTCAACCTTCAATCCTCAATCCTCAATCCTCAACCCTCAGACCTCATCGTCAATCCTCAATTCTCAATCCTCAATCCCCAATCTTCAGTCCTCAATACTCAATCTTCAATCCTCAATCCTCAGTCCTCAAACCTCAATTCTGAATCCTCAATACTCAATCTTCAATCCTCAATCCTCAGTCCTCAATACTCAACCATCAATCCTCAATTCTCAATACTCAATAGAATATCCTGAATTCTCAGGATTCAATACTCAAACCTCAATCCTCCACCCTCGGCACTCATCCTCCATCCTCAATCCTCAATCCTCAATCCCATATCTTCAATCCTCAATACTCAACCTTCAATCCTCAATCCTCAATCCACAGTCCTCAAACCTCAATCCCGAGTCCACAATCCTGAATCCTCAATCTTCAGCCCTCAGTCCTCAAAAATTAATTGTCAATCCTCAATCTTCAATAGAATATCCTCAATTCACAGTTTTCAATACACAATCCCCATTATTCAATATTCAAACCTCAATCCACAAACATCAATTCTCATCACTCAACCATCAACACTCAGTCCTCAATCTTCAATCCTCAATCCTCAATCCTCAATCTTCAATCCTCAATACTCAATCCTCAATCCTCAATCCTCAATTCTCAATCCTCAATCGTCAATCCTCAATCGCCAATCCTCAATCCCCAATCCTCAACCTTCACTCCTCAATCCTCAAGCCTCAATCCTCAATCCTCAATATTCAACACACAACCCTCAACCATCAATCCTCAATTCTCAATACTCAATAGAATATCCTGAATTCTCATGGTTGAATACTCAATACACAAAACTCAATAATCAAATCTCAATCCTCAAACAACATTTCTCAACACTCAGTCCTCAATACTCAGTCCTCTCTCTTCAATACTCCATCCTCAATCCTCAATCTTCAAGCGCCAATCCTCAATCCTCAATCCTGAAACCTCAATCCTCAGTCCTCAAACCTCAATCCGGAATCCTCAATCCTGAATCCTCAACCTTCAGCCGTCGGTCCTCAACAATCAATTGCCAATCCTCAATCCTCAATAGAATATCCTCAATTCACAGTTTTCAATACTCAATCCCGATACTTCAATCTTCAAATCTCAATCCACAAACATCAATTCCCATCACTCAACCCCCAACACTCTGTCCTCAATCTTCAATCCTCAATCCTCAATCCTCAATCTTCAATCCTCAATACTCAATCTTCAACCCTCAATCCTCAATTCTCAATTCTCAATACTCAATCCTCAATCCTCAATCCTCAATCCTCAATCCTCAATCCTCATTCTTCAATCCTCAATACCCAATCCTCAATCTTCAATTCTCAATCCTCAATCCTCAGTTCTCAATCCTCAATCCTCAATCCTCAGACCTCAAACGTCAATACTCAACCCTCAGACCTCGTCCTCAATCCACAACCCTCAATCCTCAATCCTCAATCTTCAATCTTCAATCCTCAATCCTCAATCCTCAATCCTCAATCCTCAATCATCAGTCCTCAAACCTCAATCCTGAATCCTCAATCCTGAGTCCTCAATCTTCAGCCCTCAGTCCTCTACAATCAGTTGTCAATCCTCAATCCTCAATAGAATATCATCAATTCACAGCTTTCAATACTCAATACTCAACCTGCAATCCTCAAATCTCTATTCACAAACATCAATCCTCATCACTCAGCCCTCAACACTCAGTCCCCAATCCTCAATATTCAATCCTCAATCCTCAATCCACAATCCTCAGCCTTCAATCCTCAATACTCAATCTTCAATCCTGAATCCCCAATCCTAAATCCTCAATTCTCAATCCTCGATCGTCAATCTTTAATCCTCAATACTCAATCTTCAATCCTCAATCCTCAATCCTCAATCCTCAATCCTCATTCTTCAATCCTCAATTCCCAATCCTCAATCTTCAACCATCAATCCTCAATCCTCAATTCTCAATCTTCAATCCTCAGTCCTCAGTCCTCAAACCTCAATCCTCAACCCTCAGCCCTCATCCTCAATCCTCAATCCTCAATCCTCAATTCTCAATCCTCAATCCTCAATCCTCAGTCCTCAAACATCAATATACAGCCCTCAGTCCTCGTCCTCAATCCACAACCCTCAATCCTCAATCCTCAATCTTCAATCATCAATATTCAATCTTCAATCCTCAATACTCTATCCTCAATTCTCAATCCACAATCCTCAATCTTCAATCCTCAATGCTCAATACTCAATCCTCTATCCTCAGACCTCAATCCACAATCCTCAATCCTCAAACCTCAATCCTCAACCCTCAGCCCTCATCCTCCATCCTCAATACTCAATCCTCAATTCTCAATCTTCAATCCTCAATACTCAATCTTCAATCCTCAATCCTCAGTCCTCAAATCTCAATTTTGAATCCTCAACCCCGAACCCTCAATCTTCAGCCCTCAGTCCTCAACGATCAGTTGTCAATCCTCAATCCTCAATAGAATATACTCAATTCACAGTTTTCAATTCACAATACTCAATCTGCAATCTTCAGATCTCTGTCCACAAACATCAATTCTCGTCACTCAACCCTCAACACTCAGTCCTCAATGTTCAATCCTCAGTCCTCAATTCTCAAACTTCAATCCTCAATACTGAATCTTCAATCCTCAATCCTCTATCCTCAGTCCTCAATCCTCAATCCTCAATCTTCAACCCTCAGTCCCCAATCATCAGTCTTCAATCCTCAATCCTCAATCCTCAACCCTTGATCCTCAGTCCTCAATCCTCAATCCTCAATCCTCAATGTTCAATCCGCAATACCCAATCCTCAGTCTTCAATCCTCAATCCTCAATCCTCAATCCTCAATCCTCAAAACTCAATCCTCAGTCCTCAAACCTTAATCCTGAATCCTCAATCCTGAATCCTCAATCTTCAGCCCTCAGTCCTCAACAATCAGTCGTCAGTCCTCAATCCTCAATAGAATATCGTCAATTCACAGTTTTCAATACTCAATCCCCATACTTCAATCTTCAAATCTCTATCCACAAACATCTATACTCATCACTCAACCCTCAACACTCAGTCCTCAATCTTCAATCCTCAATCCTCAATCCTCAATCCTCAATCTTCAATCGTCAATACCCGATCTTCAATCCTCAATCCTCAATTCTCAATCCTCAATACTCAATCCTCAAACCTCAGTCCTCAATCCTCAATCCTCAATACTCATTCTTCAATCCTCAATCCCCAATCCTCAATCTTCAATCCTCAATACTCAATCCTCAATTCTCAATCCTCAGCCCTCAATCTTCAATCCTCAATACTCAATCTGCAATCGTCGATACTCAATCCTCAATCCTCAATCCTCATTCTTCAATCCTCAATACCCAATCTTCAATCCTCAATGCTCAACCTTCAATCCTCAATCCTCAATCCTCAACCCTCAGACCTCAACGTCAATCCTCAATTCTCAATCCTCAATCCCCAATCTTCAGTCCTCAATACTCAATCTTCAATCCTCAATCCTCAGTCCTCAAACCTCAATTCTGAATCCTCAATACTCAATCTTCAATCCTCAATCCTCAGTCCTCAATACTCAACCATCAATCCTCAATTCTCAATACTCAATAGAATATCCTGAATTCTCAGGATTCAATACTCAAACCTCAATCCTCCACCCTCGGCACTCATCCTCCATCCTCAATCCTCAATCCTCAATCCCATATCTTCAATCCTCAATACTCAACCTTCAATCCTCAATCCTCAATCCACAGTCCTCAAACCTCAATCCCGAGTCCACAATCCTGAATCCTCAATCTTCAGCCCTCAGTCCTCAAAAATTAATTGTCAATCCTCAATCTTCAATAGAATATCCTCAATTCACAGTTTTCAATACTCAATCCCCATTATTCAATATTCAAACCTCAATCCACAAACATCAATTCTCATCACTCAACCATCAACACTCAGTCCTCAATCTTCAATCCTCAATCCTCAATCCTCAATTCTCAATCCTCAATCGTCAATCCTCAATCGCCAATCCTCAATCCCCAATCCTCAACCTTCACTCCTCAATCCTCAAGCCTCAATCCTCAATCCTCAATATTCAACACACAACCCTCAACCATCAATCCTCAATTCTCAATACTCAATAGAACATCCTGAATTCTCATGGTTGAATACTCAATACACAAAACTCAATAATCAAATCTCAATCCTCAAACAACATTTCTCAACACTCAATCCTCAATACTCAGTCCTCTCTCTTCAATACTCCATCCTCAATCCTCAATCTTCAAGCGTCAGTCCTCAATCCTCAATCCTGAAACCTCAATCCTCAGTCCTCAAACCTCAATCCGGAATCCTCAATCCTGAATCCTCAACCTTCAGCCGTCGGTCCTCAACAATCAATTGCCAATCCTCAATCCTCAATAGAATATCCTCAATTCACAGTTTTCAATACTCAATCCCGATACTTCAATCTTCAAATCTCAATCCACAAACATCAATTCCCATCACTCAACCCCCAACACTCTGTCCTCAATCTTCAATCCTCAATCCTCAATCCTCAATCCTCATTCTTCAATCCTCAATACCCAATCCTCAATCTTCAATTCTCAATCCTCAATCCTCAGTTCTCAATCCTCAATCCTCAATCCTCAGACCTCAAACGTCAATACTCAACCCTCAGACCTCGTCCTCAATCCACAACCCTCAATCCTCAATCCTCAATCTTCAATCTTCAATCCTCAATCCTCAATCCTCAATCCTCAATCCTCAATCATCAGTCCTCAAACCTCAATCCTGAATCCTCAATCCTGAGTCCTCAATCTTCAGCCCTCAGTCCTCTACAATCAGTTGTCAAGCCTCAATCCTCAATGGAATATCATCAATTCACAGTTTTCAGTACTCAATATTCAATCTGCAATCTTCAAATCTCTATCCACAAACATCTGTTCTCATCGCTCAACCCTCAACACTCAGTCCCCAATCCTCAATATTCAATCCTCAATCCTCAATCCTCAATCCACAATCCTCAACCTTCAATCCTCAATACTGTATCTTCAATTCTCAATCCTCAATCCTCAGTCCTCAATCCTCAATCCTCAATCTTCAATCCTCAGTCCCCAATCCTCAATCTTCAATCCTCAATCCTCAATCCTTGATACTCAGTCCTCAATCCTCAATCCTCAATCCTCAATGTTCAATCCGCAATACCCAATCCTCAATCTTCAATCCTCAATCCTCAATCCTCAATCCTCAATCCTCAACCCTCAATCCTCAGTCCGCAAACCTTAATCCTGATCCTCAATCCTGAATCCTCGACCTTCAGACCTCAGTCCTCAACAATCAGTTGTCAATCCTCAATCCTCAATAGAATATCATCAATTCACAGCTTTCAATACTCAATACTCAACCTGCAATCCTCAAATCTCTATTCACAAACATCAATCCTCATCACTCAGCCCTCAACACTCAGTTCCCAATCCTCAATATTCAATCCTCAACCCTCAATCCACAATCCTCAGCCTTCAATCCTCAATCCTCAATCCTCATACTTCAACCCACAATACCCAATTCTCAATCCTCAATTCTCAATCCTCAATCCTCAATTCTCAATCCTCAATCCTCAATCCTCAGACCTCAAACATCAATACTAAATCCTCAGACCTCGTCCTCAATCCACAACCCTCAATCCTCAATTCACAATCTTCAATCCTGAATCCCCAATCCTAAATCCTCAATTCTCAATCCTCGATCGTCAATCTTTAATCCTCAATACTCAATCTTCAATCCTCAATCCTCAATCCTCAATCCTCAATCCTCATTCTTCAATCCTCAATTCCCAATCCTCAATCTTCAACCATCAATCCTCAATCCTCAATTCTCAATCTTCAATCCTCAGTCCTCAGTCCTCAAACCTCAATCCTCAACCCTCAGCCCTCATCCTCAATCCTCAATCCTCAATCCTCAATTCTCAATCCTCAATCCTCAATCCTCAGTCCTCAAACATCAATATACAGCCCTCAGTCCTCGTCCTCAATCCACAACCCTCAATCCTCAATCCTCAATCTTCAATCATCAATATTCAATCTTCAATCCTCAATACTCTATCCTCAATTCTCAATCCACAATCCTCAATCTTCAATCCTCAATCCTCAATCCTCAATCCTCAATCCTCAATCCTCAATCCTAAATCCTCAATCTTCAATCCTCAATGCTCAATCCTCAATCCTCAATCCTCAGCCCTCAATCTTCAATCCTCAATACTCAATCTGCAATCGTCGATACTCAATCCTCAATCCTCAATCCTCATTCTTCAATCCTCAATACCCAATCTTCAATCCTCAATACTCAACCTTCAATCCTCAATCCTCAATCCTCAACCCTCAGACCTCATCGTCAATCCTCAATTCTCAATCCTCAATCCCCAATCTTCAGTCCTCAATCCTCAATCCTCAATTCTCAATCCTCAATCGTCAATCCTCAATCGCCAATCCTCAATCCCCAATCCTCAACCTTCACTCCTCAATCCTCAATCCTCAATATTCAACACACAACCCTCAACCATCAATCCTCAATTCTCAATACTCAATAGAATATCCTGAATTCTCATGGTTGAATACTCAATACACAAAACTCAATAATCAAATCTCAATCCTCAAACAACAATTCTCAACACTCAATCCTCAATACTCAGTCCTCTCTCTTCAATCCTCCATCCTCAGTCCTCAATCTTCAAGCGTCAATCCTCAATCCTCAATCCTGAAACCTCAATCCTCAGTCCTCAAACCTCAATCCGGAATCCTCAATCCTGAATCCTCAACCTTCATCCGTCGGTCCTCAACAATCAATTGCCAATCCTGAATCCTCAATAGAATATCCTCAATTCACAGTTTTCAATACTCAATCCCGATACTTCAATCTTCAAATGTCAATCCACAAACATCAATTCCCATCACTCAACCCTCAACACTCTGTCCTCAATCTTCAATCCTCAATCCTCAATCCTCATCCTTCAATCCTCAATACTCAATCTTCGATCCTCAATCCTCAATTCTCAATTCTCAATACTCAATCCTCAATCCTCAATCCTCAATCCTCAATCCTCAATCCTCATTCTTCAATCCTCAATACCCAATCCTCAATCTTCAATTCTCAATCCTCAATCCTCAGTTCTCAATCCTCAATCCTCAATCCTCAGACCTCAAACGTCAATACTCAACCCTCAGACCTCGTCCTCAATCCACAACCCTCAATCCTCAATCCTCAATCTTCAATCCTCAATCCTCAATCCTCAATCCTCAATACTCAATCCTCAATCCTCAGTCCTCAAACCTCAATCCTGAATCCTCAATCCTGAATCCTCAATCTTCAGCCCTCAGTCCTCTACAATCAGCTGTCTATCCTCAATCCTCAAGAGAATATCATCAATTCACAGCTTTCATTACTCAATACTCAATCTGCAATGTTCAAATCTCTATCCACAAACATCAATTCTCATCACTCAACCATCAAACTCAGTCCCCTATACTCAATATTCAATACTCAATCCTCAACCTTCTATCCACAATCCTCAACTTTCAATCGTCAATACTCATTCTTCAATGCTCATTCCTCAATCGTCAATCCTCAATTCTCAATCCTCAATCGTCAATCTTCAATACTCAATACTCAATCTTCAATCCTCAATCTTCAATCCTCAATCCTCAATCCTCATTCTTCAATCCTCATTACCCAATCCTCAATCTTCAATCCTCAATCCTCAATCCTCAATTCTCAATCCTCAATCCTCAGTCCTCAGTCCTGAAACCACAATCCTCAACCCTCAGCCCTCATCCTCAATCCTCAATCCTCAATCCTCAATCCTCAATCCTCAAACATCAATCCTCAATCGTCAGTCCTCGTCCTCAATCCTCAACGCTAAATCCTCAATCTTCAAACCTCAATCCTCAACCGTCAGCCCTCGTCCTCAAACCTCAACACTCAATCCTCAATCCTCAATCTTCAATCATCAAAACTCAATCTTCAATCCTCAATCCTCAATCCTCAATCCTCAATCCTCTATCCTCTATCCTCAATCCTCAATCCTCAATCCTCAAACATCTATCCTCAATACTCAATCATCAATCCTCAATTCTCAATACTCAATAGAATATCCTGAATTCTCATGGTTCAATACTCAATGCACAATATTCAATAATCAAATCTCAGTCCTCAAACATCAATTCTCAACACTCAATCATCAACACTCAGTCCTCTCTCTTCAATCCTCCATCCTCAATCCTCAATCCTCAAGCGTCAATCCTCAATCCTCAATCCTCTGTCCTCAAACCTCAATCCTGAATCCTCAATCCTGATTCCTCAAGCTTCAGCCCTCAGACCTCAACAATCAGTTGTCAATCCTCAATCCTCAATGGAATATCATCAATTCACAGTCTTCAGTACTCAATATTCAATCTGCAATCTTCAAATCTCTATCCACAAACATCAATTCTCATCGCTCAACCGTCAACACTCAGTCCCCAATCCTCAATATTCAATCCTCAATTCTCAATCCTCAATCCACAATCCTCAACCTTCAATCCTCAATACTCAATGTTCAATCCTCAATCCTCAATCCTCAATCCTCAATTCTCAATTCTCGATCGTCAATCAGCAATCCTCAATCCTCAATTCTCAATCCTCAATCCTCAGTCGTCAGTCCTGAAACCTCAATCCTCAACCCTCAGCCCTCATCCTCAATCCTCAATCCTCAATCCTCAATCCTCAATCCTCAATCTTCAACCATCAATGCTCAACCTTCAATACTCAATGCTCAGCCCTCAAACTTCAATCCTCAATGCTCAATCCTCAATCCTCAATCCTCAAACATCAATCCTCAATCGTTAGTCCTCGTCCTCAATCCTCAACGCTCAATCCTCAATCTTCAAACCTCAATCCTCAACCGTCAGCCCTCGTCCTCAAACCTCAACACTCAACCCTCAATCCTCAACCTTCAATCATCAAAACTCAATCTTCAATCCTCAATCCTCAATCCTCAATCCTCAATCCTCTATCCTCAATCCTCAATCATCAATCCTCTATCCTCAATCCTCAATCGTCAATCTTCAATCCGCAATACACAATCTTCAATCCTCAATCCTCAATCCTCAAACCTCAATCCTCATTCTTCAATCCTCAACACCCAATCCTCAATCTTCAATCCTAAATCTCCAATCCTCAATTCTCAATCCTCAACCCTCAATCCTCAGACCTCAAACATCAATACTCAACCCTCAGTCTTCGTCCTCAATTCACAACACCCGATCCTCAATCCTCAATCCTCAATCCTCATTCTTCAATCCTCAATACCCAATCCTCAATCTTCAATCCTAAATCTCCAATCCTCAATTCTCAATCCTCAACCCTCAATCCTCAGACCTCAAACATCAATACTCAACCCTCAGTCTTCGTCCTCAATTCACAACACCCGATCCTCAATCCTCAATCTTCAATTCCCATACCTCAATCCTCAATCCTCAATCCTCAATCCTCAGTCCTCAACCCTCAATCCTGAATCCTCAATAATGAATCCACAACCTTCAGCCGTCAGTCATCAACAATCAGCTGTCAATCCTCAATGCTCAATAGAATATCATCAATTCACAGTTTTCAATACTCAATACTCAATCTGCAATCTTCAAATCTCTATCCACAAACATCAATTCTCATCACTCAACCCTCAACACTCAGTCTTCAATCCTCACTCCTCAATCCTCAATCCTCAATCCTCATTCTTCAATCATCAAAACCCAATCCTCAATCTTCAATCCTCAATCCTCAATCCTCAATCCTCAATCCTCAATCCTCAATCCTCTGCCCTCAAACGTCGATCCTGTATCCTCAATCCTGAATACTCAAGCTTCAGCCCTCAGTCCTCAACAATCAGTTGTCAATACTCAATCGTCAATAGAATATCATCAATTCACAGTTTTCAATCCTCAATCCTCAATCCACAATCCTCAACCTTCAATCCTCAATACTCAATCTTCAATCCTCAATCCTCAATCCTCAATCCTCAATTCTGAATCCTCGATCGTCAATCTTCAACCCTCAATCCTCAATCCTCAATCCTCAATTCTCAATCATCAATCCTCAGTCCTCAGTCCTCAAACCTCAATCCTCAACCCTCAGCCCTCAGCCCTCATCCTCAATCCTCAATCCTCAATCCTCAATTCTCAGTATTCAATCCTCAATACTCAATCCTCAATTTTCAATCCTCAGTACGAAATCTTCAATCCTCAATGCTCAATCCTCAATCCTCAATCCTCAGTCCTCAATCCACAATCGTCAATCATCAAACCTCAATCCTCAATCGTCAGTCCTCGTCCTCAAACCGCAACACTCAACCCTCCATCCTCAACCTTCAATCATCAATATTCAATCCTCAATCCTCAATTCTCAATCTTCGATCCTCAATACTCAATCCTCAATCGTCAATCCTCAATACCCAATCCTCAATCTTCAATCCTCAATCCTCAATCCTCAATCCTCAATCCTCAATCTTCAATCCTCAATGCTCAATCCTCAATCCTCAATCCTCAGCCCTCAATCTTCAATCCTCAATACTCAATCTGCAATCGTCAATACTCAATCCTCAATCCTCAATCCTCATTCTTCAATCCTCAATACCCAATCTTCAATCCTCAGTACTCAATCTTCAATCCTCAATCCTCAGTCCTCAACCCTCAGACCTCATCGTCAATCCTCAATTCTCAATCCTCAATCCCCAATCTTCTGTCCTCAATACTCAATCTTCAATCCTCAATCCTCAGTCCTCAAACCTCAATTCTGAATCCTCAATACTCAATCTTCAATACTCAATCCTCAGTCCTCAATACTCAACCATCAATCCTCAATTCTCAATACTCAATAGAGTATCCTGAATTCTCAGGATTCAATACTCAAACCTCAATCCTCCACCCTCGGCACTCATCCTCCATCCTCAATCCTCAATCCTCAATCCCATATCTTCAATCCTCAATACTCAACCTTCAATCCTCAATCCCCAATCCACAGTCCTCAAACCTCAATCCCGAGTCCACAATCCTGAATCCTCAATCTTCAGCCCTCAGTCCTCAAAAATTAATTGTCAATCCTCAATCTTCAATAGAATATCCTCAATACACAGTTTTCAATACTCAATCCCCATTATACAATATTCAAACCTCAATCCACAAACATCAATTCTCTTCACTCAACCATCAACACTCAGTCCTCAATCTTCAATCCTCAATCCTCAATCCTCAATCTTCAATCCTCAATACTCAATCCTCAATCCTCAATCCTCAATTCTCAATCCTCAATCGTCAATCCTCAATCGCCAATCCTCAATCCCCAATCCTCAACCTTCACTCCTCAATCCTCAAGCCTCAATCCTCAATCCTCAATATTCAACACACAACCCTCAACCATCAATCCTCAATTCTCAATACTCAATAGAATATCCTGAATTCTCATGGTTGAATACTCAATACACAAAACTCAATAATCAAATCTCAATCCTCAAACAACAATTCTCAACACTCAATCCTCAATACTCAGTCCTCTCTCTTCAATCCTCCATCCTCAATCCTCAATCTTCAAGCGTCAATCCTCAATCCTCAATCCTGAAACCTCAATCCTCAGTCCTCAAACCTCAATCCGGAATCCTCAATCCTGAATCCTCAACCTTCAGCCGTCGGTCCTCAACAATCAATTGCCAATCCTCAATCCTCAATAGAATATCCTCAATTCACAGTTTTCAATACTCAATCCCTATACTTCAATCTTCAAATCTCAATCCACAAACATCAATTCCCATCACTCAACCCTCAACACTCTGTCCTCAATCTTCAATCCTCAATCCTCAATCCTCAATCTTCAATCCTCAATACTCAATCTTCAATCCTCAATCCTCAATTCTCAATTCTCAATACTCAATCCTCAATCCTCAATCCTCAATCCTCAATCCTCAATCCTCATTCTTCAATCCTCAATACCCAATCCTCAATCCTCAATTCTCAATCCGCAATCCTCAGTTCTCAATCCTCAATCCTCAATCCTCAGACCTCAAACATCAATACTCAACCCTCAGACCTCGTCCTCAATCCACAACCCTCAATCCTCAATCCTCAATCTTCAATCCTCATTCCTCAATCCTCAATCCTCAATCCTCAATCCTCAATCCTCAATCCTCAGTCCTAAAACCTCAATCCTGAATCCTAAATCCTGAATCCTCAATCTTCAGCCCTCAGTCCTCTACAATCAGCTGTCTATCCTCAATCCTCAATAGAATATCATCAATTCACAGCTTTCATTACTCAATACTCAATCTGCAAACTTTAAATCTCTATCCACAAACATCAATTCTCATCACTCAACCCTCAAACTCAGTCCCCTATACTCAATATTCAATACTCAATCCTCAACCCTCAATCCACGATTCTCAACTTTCAATCCTCAATACTCATTCTTCAATGCTCATTCCTCAATCGTCAATCCTCAATTCTCAATCCTCAATCCTCTATCTGCAATCCTCTATACTCAATCTTCAATCCTCAATCCTCAATCCTCAATCCTCAATCCTAAATCTTCAATCCTCAGTCCCCAATGCTCAATCTTCTATCCTCATTACTCAATCCACAATACTCAATTCTCAACACTCAATCTTCAATCCTCAATACTCAATCTTCAATCCTCAATCCTCAATCCTCAATCCTCAATCATCAATCCTCGATCATCAATCCTCAATATTCAGTACTCAATCCTCAATACCCAATCCTCAATCTTCAACCATCAATCCTCAATCCTCAATTCTCAAACGTCAATCCTCAGTCCTCAGTCCTCAAACCTCAATCCTCAACCCTCAGCCCTCATTCTCAATCCTCTATCCTCAATCCTCAATTCTCAATCTTCAATCCACAATACTCAATCTTCAATCCTCAGTCCTCAGTCCTCAAATCTCAATTCTGAATCCTCAACCCTGAGCCCTCAATCTTCAGCCCTCAGTCCTCAACAATCAGTTGTCAATCCTCAATCCTCAATAGAATATACCCATATCACAGTTTTCAATACACAATACTGAATCTGCAATCTTCAAATCTCTATCCACAAACATCAATTCTCATCACTCAACCCTCAACACTCAGTCCTCAATGTTCAATTCTGAATCCTCAATTCTCAATCTCCAATCCTCAATACTGAATCTTCAATTCTCAATCCTCAATCCTCAGACCTCAATCCTCAATCCTCAATCTTCAATCCTCAGTCCCCAATCCTCAATCTTCAATCCTCAATCCTCAATCCTTGATCCTCAGTCCTCAATCCTCAATCCTCAATCCTCAATGTTCAATCCGCAATACCCAATCCTCAATCTTCAATCCTCAATCCTCAATCCTTGATCCTCAATCCTCAACCCTCAATCCTCAGTCCGCAAACCTTAATCCAGATCCTCAATCCTGAATCCTCAACCTTCAGACCTCAGTCATCAACAATCAGGTGTCAGTCCTCAATCCTCAATAGAATATCATCAATTCACAGCTTTCAATTCTCAATACTCTATCTGCAGTCCTCAAATCTCTATCCACAAACATCAATTCTCATCACTCAGCCCTCAACACTCAGTCCCCAATCCTCAATATTCAATCCTCAATCCTCAATCCACAATCCTCAGCCTTCAATCCTCAATACTCAATCTTCAATCCTCAATCCCCAATCCTCAATCCTCAATTCTCAATCCTCGATCGTCAATCTTTAATCCTCAATACTCAATCTTCAATCCTCAATCCTCAATCCTCAATCCTCAATCCTCATTCTTCAATCCTCAATTCCCAATCCTCAATCTTCAACCATCAATCCTCTATCCTCAATTCTCAATCTTCAATCCTCAGTCCTCAGTCCTCAAACATCAATCCTCAACCCTCAGCCCTCATCCTCAATCCTCAATCCTCAATCCTCAATTCTCAATCTTCAATCATCAATACTCAATCTTCAATCCTCAATCCTCAGTCCTCAAATCTCAATTTTGAATCCTCAACCCCGAACCCTCAATCTTCAGCCCTCAGTCCTCAACAATCAGTTGTCAATCCTCAATCCTCAATAGAATATACTCAATTCACAGTTTTCAATTCACAATACTCAATCTGCAATCTTCAAATCTCTATCCACAAACATCAATTCTCGTCACTCAACCCTCAACACTCAGTCCTCAATGTTCAATCCTCAGTCCTCAATTCTCAAACTTCAATCCTCAATACTGAATCTTCAATCCTCAATCCTCAATCCTCAGTCCGCAACCCTCAATCCTCAATCTTCAATCCTCAGTCCCCAATCCTCAGTCTTCAATCCTCAATCCTCAATCCTCAACCCTTGATCCTCAGTCCTCAATCCTCAATCCTCAATCCTCAATGTTCAATCCGCAATACCCAATCCTCAGTCTTCAATCCTCAATCCTCAATCCTCAATCCTCGATCCTCAAAACTCAATCCTCAGTCCTCAAACCTTAATCCTGAATCCTCAATCCTGAATCCTCAACCTTCAGCCCTCAGTCCTCAACAATCAATTGCCAATCCTCAATCCTCAATAGAATATCCTCAATTCACAGTTTTCAATACTCAATCCCGATACTTCAATCTTCAAATCTCAATCCACAAACATCAATTCCCATCACTCAACCCCCAACACTCTGTCCTCAATCTTCAATCCTCAATCCTCAATCCTCAATCTTCAATCCTCAATACTCAATCTTCAACCCTCAATCCTCAATTCTCAATTCTCAATACTCAATCCTCAATCCTCAATCCTCAATCCTCAATCCTCAATCCTCATTCTTCAATCCTCAATACCCAATCCTCAATCTTCAATTCTCAATCCTCAATCCTCAGTTCTCAATCCTCAATCCTCAATCCTCAGACCTCAAACGTCAATACTCAACCCTCAGACCTCGTCCTCAATCCACAACCCTCAATCCTCAATCCTCAATCTTCAATCTTCAATCCTCAATCCTCAATCCTCAATCCTCAATCCTCAATCATCAGTCCTCAAACCTCAATCCTGAATCCTCAATACTGAGTCCTCAATCTTCAGCCCTCAGTCCTCTACAATCAGTTGTCAAGCCTCAATCCTCAATGGAATATCATCAATTCACAGTTTTCAGTACTCAATATTCAATCTGCAATCTTCAAATCTCTATCCACAAACATCTGTTCTCATCGCTCAACCCTCAACACTCAGTCCCCAATCCTCAATATTCAATCCTCAATCCTCAATCCTCAATCCACAATCCTCAACCTTCAATCCTCAACACTGAATCTTCAATTCTCAATCCTCAATCCTCAGTCCTCAATCCTCAATCCTCAATCTTCAATCCTCAGTCCCCAATCCTCAATCTTCAATCCTCAATCCTCAATCCTTGATACTCAGTCCTCAATCCTCAATCCTCAATCCTCAATGTTCAATCCGCAATTCCCAATCCTCAATCTTCAATCCTCAATCCTCAATCCTCAATCCTCAATCCTCAACCCTCAATCCTCAGTCCGCAAACCTTAATCCTGATCCTCAATCCTGAATCCTCGACCTTCAGACCTCAGTCCTCAACAATCAGTTGTCAATCCTCAATCCTCAATAGAATATCATCAATTCACAGCTTTCAATACTCAATACTCAACCTGCAATCCTCAAATCTCTATTCACAAACATCAATCCTCATCACTCAGCCCTCAACACTCAGTTCCCAATCCTCAATATTCAATCCTCAACCCTCAATCCACAATCCTCAGCCTTCAATCCTCAATCCTCAATCCTCATACTTCAACCCTCAATACCCAATTCTCAATCCTCAATTCTCAATCCTCAATCCTCAATTCTCAATCCTCAATCCTCAATCCTCAGACCTCAAACATCAATACTCAATCCTCAGACCTCGTCCTCAATCCACAACCCTCAATCCTCAATTCACAATCTTCAATCCTCAATACTCAATCTTCAATCCTCAATCATCAATTCTCAATCCTCAATACTCAATCCTCATTCTTCAATCCTCAATACACAATCCTCAATCTTCAATCCTCAATCCTCAATCCTCAATTCTCAATTCTGAATCTTCAATCCACAATACTCAATCTTCAATCCTCAATCCTCAGTCCTCAAATCTCAATTCTGAATCCTCAACCCTGAGCCCTCAATCTTCAGCCCTCAGTCCTCAACAATCAGTTGTCAATCCTCAATCCTCAATAGAATATACCCAATTCACAGCTTTCAATACACAATACTCAATCTGCAATCTTCAAATCTCTATCCACAAACATCAATTCTCATCACTCAACCCTCAACACTCAGTCCCCAATCCTCAATATTCAATCCTCAATCCTCAATCCACAATCCTCAGCCTTCAATCCTCAATACTCAATCTTCAATCCTGAATCCCCAATCCTAAATCCTCAATTCTCAATCCTCGATCGTCAATCTTTAATCCTCAATACTCAATCTTCAATCCTCAATCCTCAATCCTCAATCCTCAATCCTCAATGCTCAATCCTCAATCCTCAATCTTCAATCCTCAGTCCCAAATCCTGAATCTTCAATACTCAATCCTCAATGCTCAATCTTCAATCCTCAATACTCAATCTTCAATCCTCAATCCTCAATCCTCAATCCTCAATCCTCAATGCTCAATCCTCAATCCTCAATCTTCAATCCTCAGTCCCAAATCCTGAATCTTCAATACTCAATCCTCAATGCTCAATCTTCAATCCTCAATACTCAATCTTCAATCCTCAATCCTCAATCCTCAATCCTCAATCCTCAATCCTCATTCTTCAATCCTCAATACCCAATCCTCAATCTTCAATCCTAAATCTCCAATCCTCAATTCTCAATCCTCAACCCTCAATCCTCAGACCTCAAACATCAATACTCAACCCTCAGTCTTCGTCCTCAATTCACAACACTCGATCCTCAATCCTCAATCTTCAATACCCATACCTCAATCCTCAATCCTCAATCCTCAATCCTCAGTCCTCAACCCTCAATTCTGAATCCTCAATAATGAATCCACAACCTTCAGCCGTCATTCATCAACAATCAGTTGTCAATCCTCAATGCTCAATAGAATATCATCAATTCACAGTTTTCAATACTCAATACTCAATCTGCAATCTTCAAATCTCTATCCACAAACATCAATTCTCATCACTCAACCCTCAACACTCAGTCCCCAATCCTCAATATTCAATCCTCAATCCTCAATCCTCAACCCTCAATCCTCAATATTCAATCCTCAATCCTCAATCTTCAATCCTCAATGCTCAATCCTCAATCCTCAATCCTCAGTCCTCAATCCACAATCCTCAATCCTCAAACCTCAATCCTCAATCCTCAATCCTCAATACTCATTCTTCAATCCTCAATCCCCAATCCTCAATCTTCAATCCTCAATACTCAATCCTCAATTCTCAATCCTCAATCCTCAATCCTCAAACCTCAATCCTCAACCGTCAGTCCTCGTCCTCAATCCTCAAACATCTACCCTCAATCCTTAATCTTCAATCATCAATACTCAATCTTCAATCCTCAATCCTCAATCCTCAATCCTCAATCCTCAATGCTCAATATTCAACACACAACCCTCAACCACCAAACCTCAATACTCAACCATCAATCCTCAATTCTCAATACTCAATAGAATATGCTGAAATCTCGTGATTCAATACTCAATCCTCTATATTCAATAATCAAATCTCAATCCTCAAACATCAATTCTCAACACTCAATCCTCAATACTCAGTCCTCTCTCTTCAGTCCTCCATCCTCAATCCTCAATCCTCAAGCGTCAATCCTCAATCCTCAATCCTCAGCCTTCAATCCTCAGTCCTCAAACTTCAATCCGGAATCCTCAATCCTGAATCCTCAATCTTCAGCCGTCAGTCCTCAACAATCAATTGTCAATCCTCAATCCTCAACCTTCAATCCTCAATCCTCAATCAGCAATCCTCAATCCTCAATCTTCAATTCTCAATACTCAATCCTCAATCCTCAATCCTCTGTCCTCAAACCTCAATCCTGAATCCTCAAGCTTCAGAACTCAGTCCTCAACAATCAGTTGTCAATCCGCAATGCTCAATGGAATATCATGAATTAACAGCTTTCAATACTCAATACTCAATCTGCAATCCTCTAATCTCTATCCACAAACATCAATTCTCATCACTCAGCCCTCAACACTCAGTCCCCAATCCTCAATATTCAATCCTCAATCCTCAATCCTCAATCCACAATCCTCAACCTTCAATCCTCAATACTCAATCAGCAATCCTCAATCCTCAATCTTCAATCCTCAATACTCAATCTTGAATCCTCAGTCTTCAATCCTCAATCATCAATCCTCAGTTCCGCAATCCTCAATCCACAATCCTCAGACCTCAGGCATCAATATTCAACCCTCAGTCCTCGTCCTCAATCCACAAACCTCAATCGTCAATCCTCAATCTTCATTCATCAGTAATCAACATTCAATCCTCAATCTAAAATCCTCAATCCTCAATCCTCAATCCTCAATGTTCAATCCTCGACACCCAATCCTCAATCTTCAATCCTCAATCCTCAATACTCAATCCTCAATCCTCTGTCCTCAAACCTCAATCCTAAATCCTCAATCCTGAACCCTCAAGCTTCAGACCTCAGTCCTCAACAATCAGTTGTCAATCCTCAATGCTCAATGGAATATCATCAATTCACAGTTTTCAGTACTCAATACTCAATCTGCAATCCTCAAATCTCTATCCACAAACATCAATTCTAATCACTCAGCCCTCAACACTCAGTCCCCAATCCTCAATATTCAATCCTCAATCCTCAATCCTCAATCCACAATCCTCAACCTTCAATCCTCAATACTCAATCTTCAATCCTCAATCCTCAATCCTCAATCCTCAATCCTCAATTCTGAATCTTCGATCGTCAATCTTCAATCCTCAATACACAATCTTCAATCCTCAATACTCAATCCTCAATCCTCAATCCTCATTCTTCAATCCTCAATACCAAATCGTCAATCTTCAACCCTCAATCCTCAATCCTCAATCCTCAATTCTCAATCATCAATCCTCAGTCCTCAGTCCTCAAACCTCAATCCTCAACCCTCAGCCCTCAGCCCTCATCCTCAATCCTCAATCCTCAATCCTCAATTCTCAGTATTCAATCCTCAATACTCAATCCTCAATTTTCAATCCTCAGTACGAAATCTTCAATCCTCAATGCTCAATCCTCAATCCTCAATCCTCAGTCCTCAATCCACAATCGTCAATCATCAAACCTCAATCCTCAATCGTCATTCCTCGTCCTCAAACCGCAACACTCAACCCTCAATCCTCAACCTTCAATCATCAGTATTCAATCCTCAATCCTCAATTCTCAATCTTCGATCCTCAATACTCAATCCTCAATCGTCAATACTCAATCCCCAATCCTCAATCCTCAATCCTCAATCCTCAATCCTCAATCCTCAATCCTCAATCTTCAATCCTCAATGCTCAATCCTCAATCCTCAATCCTCAGCCCTCAATCTTCAATCCTCAATACTCAATCTGCAATCGTCGATACTCAATCCTCAATCCTCAATCCTCATTCTTCAATCCTCAATACCCAATCTTCAATCCTCAATACTCAACCTTCAATCCTCAATCCTCAATCCTCAACCCACAGACCTCATCGTCAATCCTCAATTCTCAATCCTCAATCCCCAATCTTCAGTCCTCAATACTCAATCTTCAATCCTCAATCCTCAGTCCTCAAACCTCAATTCTGAATCCTCAATACTCAATCTTCAATCCACAATCCTCAGTCCTCAATACTCAACCATCAATCCTCAATTCTCAATACTCAATAGAATATCCTGAATTCTCAGGATTCAATACTCAAACCTCAATCCTCCACCCTCGGCACTCATCCTCCATCCTCAATCCTCAATCCTCAATCCCATATCTTCAATCCTCAATACTCAACCTTCAATCCTCAATCCTCAATCCACAGTCCTCAAACCTCAATCCCGAGTCCACAATCCTGAATCCTCAATCTTCAGCCCTCAGTCCTCAAAAATTAATTGTCAATCCTCAATCTTCAATAGAATATCCTCAATTCACAGTTTTCAATACTCAATCCCCATTATTCAATATTCAAACCTCAATCCACAAACATCAATTCTCATCACTCAACCATCAACACTCAGTCCTCAATCTTCAATCCTCAATCCTCAATCCTCAATCTTCAATCCTCAATACTCAATCCTCAATCCTCTGTCCTCAAACCTCAATCCTGAATCCTCAATCCTGATTCCTCAAGCTTCAGCCCTCAGACCTCAACAATCAGTTGTCAATCCTCAATCCTCAATGGAATATCATCAATTCACAGTCTTCAGTACTCAATATTCAATCTGCAATCTTCAAATCTCTATCCACAAACATCAATTCTCATCGCTCAACCGTCAACACTCAGTCCCCAATCCTCAATATTCAATCCTCAATTCTCAATCCTCAATCCACAATCCTCAACCTTCAATCCTCAATACTCAATGTTCAATCCTCAATCCTCAATCCTCAATCCTCAATTCTCAATTCTCGATCGTCAATCAGCAATCCTCAATCCTCAATTCTCAATCCTCAATCCTCAGTCGTCAGTCCTGAAACCTCAATCCTCAACCCTCAGCCCTCATCCTCAATCCTCAATCCTCAATCCTCAATCCTCAATCCTCAATCTTCAACCATCAATGCTCAACCTTCAATACTCAATGCTCAGCCCTCAAACTTCAATCCTCAATGCTCAATCCTCAATCCTCAATCCTCATTCCTCAATCCTCAATCCTCAATCCTCAATCCTCAAACATCAATCCTCAATCGTTAGTCCTCGTCCTCAATCCTCAACGCTCAATCCTCAATCTTCAAACCTCAATCCTCAACCGTCAGCCCTCGTCCTCAAACCTCAACACTCAACCCTCAATCCTCAACCTTCAATCATCAAAACTCAATCTTCAATCCTCAATCCTCAATCCTCAATCCTCAATCCTCTATCCTCAATCCTCAATCATCAATCCTCTATCCTCAATCCTCAATCGTCAATCTTCAATCCGCAATACACAATCTTCAATACTCAATCCTCAATCCTCAAACCTCAATCCTCATTCTTCAATCCTCAACACCCAATCCTCAATCTTCAATCCTCAATCCTCAATCCTCAATCCTCAATGCTCAATCCTCAATCCTCAATCTTCAATCCTCAGTCCCAAATCCTGAATCTTCAATACTCAATCCTCAATCCTCAATCTTCAATCCTCAATACTCAATCTTCAATCCTCAATCCTCAATCCTCAATCCTCAATCCTCAATCCTCATTCTTCAATCCTCAATACCCAATCCTCAATCTTCAATCCTAAATCTCCAATCCTCAATTCTCAATCCTCAACCCTCAATCCTCAGACCTCAAACATCAATACTCAACCCTCAGTCTTCGTCCTCAATTCACAACACCCGATCCTCAATCCTCAATTTTCAATTCCCATACCTCAATCCTCAATCCTCAATCCTCAATCCTCAGTCCTCAACCCTCAATCCTGAATCCTCAATAATGAATCCACAACCTTCAGCCCTCAGTCCTCAACAATCAGTTGTCAATACTCAATCGTCAATAGAATATCATCAATTCACAGTTTTCAATACTCAATACTCAATCTGCAATCTTCAAATCTCTATCAACAAACATCAATTCTCATCACTCAACCCTCAACACTCAGTCCCCAATCCTCAATATTCAATCCTCAATCCTCAATCCTCAACCCTCAATCCTCAATATTCAGTTCTCAACCCTCAATCTTCAATCCTCAATGCTCAATCCTCAATCCTCAATCCTCAGTCCTCAATCCACAATCCTCAATCCTCAAACCTCAATCCTCAACCCTCAGCCCTCATCCTCCATCCTCAATACTCAATCCTCAATTCTCAATCTTCAATCCTCAATACTCAATCTTCAATCCTCAATCCTCAGTCCTCAAATCTCAATTTTGAATCCTCAACCCCGAACCCTCAATCTTCAGCCCTCAGTCCTCAACAATCAGTTGTCAATCCTCAATCCTCAATAGAATATACTCAATTCACAGTTTTCAATTCACAATACTCAATCTGCAATCTTCAAATCTCTATCCACAAACATCAATTCTCGTCACTCAACCCTCAACACTCAGTCCTCAATGTTCAATCCTCAGTCCTCAATTCTCAAACTTCAATCCTCAATACTGAATCTTCAATCCTCAATCCTCAATCCTCAGTCCTCAACCCTCAATCCTCAATCTTCAATCCTCAGTCCCCAATCCTCAGTCTTCAATCCTCAATCCTCAATCCTCAACCCTTGATCCTCAGTCCTCAATCCTCAATCCTCAATCCTCAATGTTCAATCCGCAATACCCAATCCTCAGTCTTCAATCCTCAATCCTCAATCCTCAATCCTCGATCCTCAAAACTCAATCCTCAGTCCTCAAACCTTAATCCTGAATCCTCAATCCTGAATCCTCAATCTTCAGCCCTCAGTCCTCAACAATCAGTCGTCAGTCCTCAATCCTCAATAGAATATCGTCAATTCACAGTTTTCAATACTCAATCCCCATTCTTCAATCTTCAAATCTCAATCCACAAACATCTATACTCATCACTCAACCCTCAACACTCAGTCCTCAATCTTCAATCCTCAATCCTCAATCCTCAACCTTCAATCCTCAATACCCAATCTTCAATCCTCAATCCTCAGTTCTCAATCCTCAATACTCAATCCTCAAACCTCAATCCTCAATCCTCAATCCTCAATACTCATTCTTCAATCCTCAATCCCCAATCCTCAATCTTCAATCCTCAATACTCAATCCTCAATTCTCAATCCTCAATCCTCATTCCTCAGACCTCAAACATCAATACTCAACCCTCAGGCATCATCCTCAATCCACAACCCCCAATCCTCAATCCTCAGTCCTCAATCCTCAATCCTCAATCCTCAAACCTCAATCCTCAACCGTCAGTCCTCGTCCTCAATCCTCAAACATCAACCCTCAATCCTTAATCTTCAATCATCAATACTCAATCTTCAATCCTCAATCCTCAATCCTCAATCCTCAATCCTCAATGCTCAATATTCAACACACAACCCTCAACCACCAATCCTCAATACTCAACCATCAATCCTCAATTCTCAATACTCAATAGAATATGCTGAAATCTCATGATTCAATACTCAATCCTCTATATTCAATAATCAAATCTCAATCCTCAAACATCAATTCTCAACACTCAATCCTCAATACTCAGTCCTCTCTCTTCAGTCCTCCATCCTCAATCCTCAATCCTCAAGCGTCAATCCTCAATCCTCAATCCTCAGCCCTCAATCCTCAGTCCTCAAACTTCAATCCGGAATCCTCAATCCTGAATCCTCAATCTTCAGCCGTCAGTCCTCAACAATCAATTGTCAATCCTCAATCCTCAACCTTCAATCCTCAATCCTCAATCAGCAATCCTCAATCCTCAATCTTCAATTCTCAATACTCAATCCTCAATCCTCAATCCTCTGCCCTCAAACCTCAATCCTGAATCCTCAAGCTTCAGACCTCAGTCCTCAACAATCAGTTGTCAATCCTCAATGCTCAATGGAATATCATCAATTCACAGTTTTCAATACTCAATACTCAATCTGCAATCCTCTAATCTCTATCCACAAACATCAATTCTCATCACTCAGCCCTCAACACTCAGTCCCCAATCCTCAATATTCAATCCTCAATCCTCAATCCTCAGTCCACAATCCTCAACTTTCAATCCTCAATACTCAATCAGCAATCCTCAATCCTCAATCTTCAATCCTCAATACTCAATCTTGAATCCTCAGTCTTCAATCCTCAATCCTCAATCCTCAGTTCGCAATCCTCAATCCTCAATCCTCAGACCTCAGGCATCAATATTCAACCCTCAGTCCTCGTCCTCAATCCACAAACCTCAATCCTCAATCCTCAATCTTCATTCATCAGTATTCAACATTCAACCCTCAATCTAAAATCCTCAATCCTCAGTCCTCAATCCTCAATGTTCAATCCTCGACACCCAATCCTCAATCTTCAATCCTCAATCCTCAATCCTCAATCCTCAATCCTCTGTCCTCAAACCTCAATCCTAAATCCTCAATCCTGAATCCTCAAGCTTCAGGACTCAGTCCTCAACAATCAGTTGTCAATCCTCAATGCTCAATGGAATATCATCAATTCACAGTTTTCAATACTCAATACTCAATCTGCAATCCTCAAATCTCTATCCACAAACATCAATTCTCATCACTCAGCCCTCAACACTCAGTCCCCAATCCTCAATATTCAATCCTCAATCCTCAATCCTCAATCCACAATCCTCAACCTTCAATCCTCAATACTCAATCTTCAATCCTCAATCCTCAATCCTCAATCCACAATTCTGAATCCTCGATCGTCAATCTTCAATCCTCAATACACAATCTTCAATCCTCAATACTCAATCCTCAATCCTCAATCCTCATTCTTCAATCCTCAATACCAAATCGTCAATCTTCAACCCTCAATCCTCAATCCTCAATCCTCAATTCTCAATCATCAATCCTCAGTCCTCAGTCCTCAAACCTCAATCCTCAACCCTCAGCCCTCAGCCCTCATCCTCAATCCTCAATCCTCAATCCTCAATTCTCAGTATTCAATCCTCAATACTCAATCCTCAATTTTCAATCCTCAGTACGAAATCTTCAATCCTCAATGCTCAATCCTCAATCCTCAATCCTCAGTCCTCAATCCACAATCGTCAATCATCAAACCTCAATCCTCAATCGTCAGTCCTCGTCCTCAAACCGCAACACTCAACCCTCAATCCTCAACCTTCAATCATCAATATTCAATCCTCAATCCTCAATTCTCAATCTTCGATCCTCAATACTCAATCCTCAATCGTCAATCCTCAATACCCAATCCTCAATCTTCAATCCTCACTCCTCAATCCTCAATCCTCAATCCTCAATCTTCAATCCTCAATGCTCAATCCTCAATCCTCAATCCTCAGCCCTCAATCTTCAATCCTCAATACTCAATCTGCAATCGTCAATACTCAATCCTCAATCCTCAATCCTCATTCTTCAATCCTCAATACCCAATCTTCAATCCTCAATACTCAATCTTCAATCCTCAATCCTCAGTCCTCAACCCTCAGACCTCATCGTCAATCCTCAATTCTCAATCCTCAATCCCCAATCTTCTGTCCTCAATACTCAATCTTCAATCCTCAATCCTCAGTCCTCAAACCTCAATTCTGAATCCTCAATACTCAATCTTCAATCCTCAATCCTCAGTCCTCAATACTCAACCATCAATCCTCAATTCTCAATACTCAATAGAATATCCTGAATTCTCAGGATTCAATACTCAAACCTCAATCCTCCACCCTCGGCACTCATCCTCCATCCTCAATCCTCAATCCTCAATCCCATATCTTCAATCCTCAATACTCAACCTTCAATCCTCAATCCTCAATCCACAGTCCTCAAACCTCAATCCCGAGTCCACAATCCTGAATCCTCAATCTTCAGCCCTCAGTCCTCAAAAATTAATTGTCAATCCTCAATCTTCAATAGAATATCCTCAATACACAGTTTTCAATCCTCAATCCCCATTATACAATATTCAAACCTCAATCCACAAACATCAATTCTCTTCACTCAACCATCAACACTCAGTCCTCAATCTTCAATCCTCAATCCTCAATCCTCAATCTTCAATCCTCAATACTCAATCCTCAATCCTCAATCCTCAATTCTCAATCCTCAATCGTCAATCCTCAATCGCCAATCCTCAATCCCCAATCCTCAACCTTCACTCCTCAATCCTCAAGCCTCAATCCTCAATCCTCAATATTCAACACACAACCCTCAACCATCAATCCTCAATTCTCAATACTCAATAGAATATCCTGAATTCTCATGGTTGAATACTCAATACACAAAACTCAATAATCAAATCTCAATCCTCAAACAACAATTCTCAACACTCAATCCTCAATACTCAGTCCTCTCTCTTCAATCCTATATCCTCAATCCTAAATCTTCAAGCGTCAATCCTCAATCCTCAATCCTGAAACCTCAATCCTCAGTCCTCAAACCTCAATCCGGAATCCTCAATCCTGAATCCTCAACCTTCAGCCGCCGGTCCTCAACAATCAATTGCCAATCCTCAATCCTCAATAGAATATCCTCAATTCACAGTTTTCAATACTCAATCCCTATACTTCAATCTTCAAATCTCAATCCACAAACATCAATTCCCATCACTCAACCCTCAACACTCTGTCCTCAATCTTCAATACTCAATCCTCAATCCTCAATCTTCAATCCTCAATACTCAATCTTCAATCCTCAATCCTCAATTCTCAATTCTCAATACTCAATCCTCAATCCTCAATCCTCAATCCTCAATCCTCAATCCTCATTCTTCAATCCTCAATACCCAATCCTCAATCCTCAATTCTCAATCCGCAATCCTCAGTTCTCAATCCTCAATCCTCAATCCTCAGACCTCAAACATCAATACTCAACCCTCAGACCTCGTCCTCAATCCACAACCCTCAATCCTCAATCCTCAATCTTCAATCCTCATTCCTCAATCCTCAATCCTCAATCCTCAATCCTCAATCCTCAGTCCTCAAACCTCAATCCTGAATCCTAAATCCTGAATCCTCAATCTTCAGCCCTCTGTCCTCTACAATCAGCTGTCTATCCTCAATCCTCAATAGAATATCATCAATTCACAGCTTTCATTACTCAATACTCAATCTGCAAACTTCAAATCTCTATCCACAAACATCAATTCTCATCACTCAACCCTCAAACTCAGTCCCCTATACTCAATATTCAATACTCAATCCTCAACCCTCAATCCACGATTCTCAACTTTCAATCCTCAATACTCATTCTTCAATGCTCATTCCTCAATCGTCAATCCTCAATTCTCAATCCTCAATCCTCTATCTGCAATCCTCTATACTCAATCTTCAATCCTCAATCCTCAATCCTCAATCCTCAATCCTAAATCTTCAATCCTCAGTCCCCAATGCTCAATCTTCTATCCTCATTACTCAATCCACAATACTCAATTCTCAACACTCAATCTTCAATCCTCAATACTCAATCTTCAATCCTCAATCCTCAATCCTCAATCCTCAATCATCAATCCTCGATCATCAATCCTCAATATTCAGTACTCAATCCTCAATACCCAATCCTCAATCTTCAACCCTCAATCCTCAATCCTCAATTCTCAAACGTCAATCCTCAGTCCTCAGTCCTCAAACCTCAATCCTCAACCCTCAGCCCTCATTCTCAATCCTCTATCCTCAATCCTCAATTCTCAATCTTCAATCCACAATACTCAATCTTCAATCCTCAGTCCTCAGTCCTCAAATCTCAATTCTGAATCCTCAACCCTGAGCCCTCAATCTTCAGCCCTCAGTCCTCAACAATCAGTTGTCAATCCTCAATCCTCAATAGAATATACCCAATTCACAGTTTTCAATACACAATACTGAATCTGCAATCTTCAAATCTCTATCCACAAACATCAATTCTCATCACTCAACCCTCAACACTCAGTCCTCAATGTTCAATCCTCAATCCTCAATTCTCAATCTCCAATCCTCAATACTGAATCTTCAATTCTCAATCATCAATCCTCAGACCTCAATCCTCAATCCTCAATCTTCAATCCTCAGTCCCCAATCCTCAATCTTCAATCCTCAATCCTCAATCCTTGATCCTCAGTCCTCAATCCTCAATCCTCAATCCTCAATGTTCAATCCGCAATACCCAATCCTCAATCTTCAACCCTCAATCCTCAATCCTCGATCCTCAATCCTCAACCCTCAATCCTCAGTCCGCAAACCTTAATCCAGATCCTCAATCCTGAATCCTCAACCTTCAGACCTCAGTCCTCAACAATCAGGTGTCAGTCCTCAATCCTCAATAGAATATCATCAATTCACAGCTTTCAATTCTCAATACTCAATCTGCAGTCCTCAAATCTCTATCCACAAACATCAATTCTCATCACTCAGCCCTCAACACTCAGTCCCCAATCCTCAATATTCAATCCTCAATCCTCAATCCACAATCCTCAGCCTTCAATCCTCAATACTCAATCTTCAATCCTCAATCCTCAGTCCTCAAACCTCAATTCTGAATCCTCAATACTCAATCTTCAATCCTCAATCCTCAGTCCTCAATACTCAACCATCAATCCTCAATTCTCAATACTCAATAGAATATCCTGAATTCTCAGGATTCAATACTCAAACCTCAATCATCCACCCTCGGCACTCATCCTCCATCCTCAATCCTCAATCCTCAATCCCATATCTTCAATCCTCAATACTCAACCTTCAATCCTCAATCCTCAATCCACAGTCCTCAAACCTCAATCCCGAGTCCACAATCCTGAATCCTCAATCTTCAGCCCTCAGTCCTCAAAAATTAATTGTCAATCCTCAATCTTCAATAGAATATCCTCAATTCACCGTTTTCAATACTCAATCCCCATTATTCAGTATTCAAACCTCAATCTACAAACATCAATTCTCATCACTCAACCATCAACACTCAGTCCTCAATCTTCAATCCTCAATACTCAATCCTCAATCTTCAATCCTCAATACTCAATCCTCAATCCTCAATCCTCAATTCTCAATCCTCAATCGTCAATCCTCAATCGCCAATCCTCAATCCCCAATCCTCAACCTTCACTCCTCAATCCTCAAGCCTCAATCCTCAATCCTCAATATTCAACACACAACCCTCAACCATCAATCCTCAATTCTCAATACTCAATAGAATATCCTGAATTCTCATGGTTGAATACTCAATACACAAAACTCAATAATCAAATCTCAATCCTCAAACAACAATTCTCAACACTCAATCCTCAATACTCAGTCCTCTCTCTTCAATCCTCCATCCTCAATCCTCAATCTTCAAGCGTCAATCCTCAATCCTCAATCCTGAAACCTCAATCCTCAGTCCTCAAACCTCAATCCGGAATCCTCAATCCTGAATCCTCAACCTTCAGCCGTCGGTCCTCAACAATCAATTGCCAATCCTCAATCCTCAATAGAATATCCTCAATTCACAGTTTTCAATACTCAATCCCGATACTTCAATCTTCAAATCTCAATCCACAAACATCAATTCCCATCACTCAACCCTCAACACTCAGTCCTCAATCTTCAATCCTCAATCCTCAATCCTCAACCTTCAATCCTCAATACCCAATCTTCAATCCTCAATCCTCAGTTCTCAATCCTCAATACTCAATCCTCAAACCTCAATCCTCAATCCTCAATCCTCAATACTCATTCTTCAATCCTCAATCCCCAATCCTCAATCTTCAATCCTCGATACTCAATCCTCAATTCTCAATCCTCAATCCTCATTCCTCAGACCTCAAACATCAATACTCAACCCTCAGGCATCATCCTCAATCCACAACCCCCAATCCTCAATCCTCAGTCCTCAATCCTCAATCCTCAATCCTCAAACCTCAATCCTCAACCGTCAGTCCTCGTCCTCAATCCTCAAACATCAACCCTCAATCCCTAATCTTCAATCATCAATACTCAATCTTCAATCCTCAATCCTCAATCCTCAATCCTCAATCCTCAATGCTCAATATTCAACACACAACCCTCAACCACCAATCCTCAATACTCAACCATCAATCCTCAATTCTCAATACTCAATAGAATATGCTGAAATCTCATGATTCAATACTCAATCCTCTATATTCAATAATCAAATCTCAATCCTCAAACATCAATTCTCAACACTCAATCCTCAATACTCAGTCCTCTCTCTTCAGTCCTCCATCCTCAATCCTCAATCCTCAAGCGTCAATCCTCAATCCTCAATCCTCAGCCCTCAATCCTCAGTCCTCAAACTTCAATCCGGAATCCTCAATCCTGAATCCTCAATCTTCAGCCGTCAGTCCTCAACAATCAATTGTCAATCCTCAATCCTCAACCTTCAATCCTCAATCCTCAATCAGCAATTCTCAATCCTCAATCTTCAATTCTCAATCCTCAATCGTCAATCCTCAATCGCCAATCCTCAATCCCCAATCCTCAACCTTCACTCCTCAATCCTCAAGCCTCAATCCTCAATCCTCAATATTCAACACACAACCCTCAACCATCAATCCTCAATTCTCAATACTCAATAGAGTATCCTGAATTCTCATGGTTGAATACTCAATACACAAAACTCAAAAATCAAATCTCAATCCTCAAACAACAATTCTCAACACTCAATCCTCAATACTCAGTCCTCTCTCTTCAATCCTCCATCCTCAATCCTCAATCTTCAAGCGTCAACCCTCAATCCTCAATCCTGAAACCTCAATCCTCAGTCCTCAAACCTCAATCCGGAATCCTCAATCCTGAATCCTCAACCTTCAGCCGTCGGTCCTCAACAATCAATTGCCAATCCTCAATCCTCAATAGAATATCCTCAATTCACAGTTTTCAATACTCAATCCCGATACTTCAATCTTCAAATCTCAATCCACAAACATCAATTCCCATCACTCAACCCTGAACACTCTGTCCTCAATCTTCAATCCTCAATCCTCAATCCTCTATCTGCAATCCTCTATACTCAATCTTCAATCCTCAATCCTCAATCCTCAATCCTCAATCCTAAATCTTCAATCCTCAGTCCCCAATGCTCAATCTTCTATCCTCATTACTCAATCCTCAATCCTCAATTCTCAACCCTCAATCTTCAATCCTCAATACTCAATCTTCAATCCTCAATCCTCAATCCTCAATCCTCAATCATCAATCCTCGATCATCAATCCTCAATATTCAGTACTCAATCCACAACCCTCAATCCTCAATCCTCAATCTTCAATCCTCAATCCTCAATCCTCAATCCTCAATCCTCAATCCTCAATCCTCAGTCCTCAAACCTCAATCCTGAATCCTCAATCCTGAATCCTCAATCTTCAGCCCTCAGTCGTCTACAATCAGCTGTCTATCCTCAATCCTCAATAGAATATCATCAATTCACAGCTTTCATTACTCAATACTCAATCTGCAATCTTCAAATCTCTATCCACAAACATCAATTCTCATCACTCAACCCTCAAACTCAGTCCCCTATACTCAATATTCAATACTCAATCCTCAACCTTCAATCCACAATCCTCAACTAGCAATCCTCAATACTCATGCTTCAATGCTCATTCCTCAATCGTCAATCCTCAATTCTCAATCCTCAATCGTCAATCTTCAATACTCAATACTCAATCTTCAATCCTCAATCTTCAATCCTCAATCCTCAATCCTCATTCTTCAATCCTCATTACCCAATCCTCAATCTTCAATCCTCAATCCTCAATCCTCAATTCTCAATCCTCAATCCTCAGTCCTCAGTCCTGAAACCTCAATCCTCAACCCTCAGCCGTCATCCTCAATCCTCAATCCTCAATCCTCAATCCTCAATCCTCAAACATCAATCCTCAATCGTCAGTCCTCGTCCTCAATCCTCAACGCTCAATCCTCAATCTTCAAACCTCAATCCTCAACCGTCAGCCCTCGTCCTCAAACCTCAACACTCAATCCTCAATCCTCAATCTTCAATTGTCAAAACTCAATCTTCAATCCTCAATCCTCAATCCTCAATCCTCAATCCTCTATCCTCAATCCTCAATCCTCAATCCTCAAACATCTATCCTCAATACTCAATCATCAATCCTCAATTCTCAATACTCAATAGAATATCCTGAATTCACATGGTTCAATACTCAATGCACAATATTCAATAATCAAATCTCAGTCCTCAAACATCAATTCTCAACACCCAATCATCAACACTCAGTCCTCTCTCTTCAATCCTCCATCCTCAATCCTCAATCCTCAAGCGTCAATCCTCAATCCACAACCGTCTGTCCTCAAACCTCAATCCCGAATCCTCAATCCTGAATCCTCAACCTTCAGCCCTCAGTCCTCAACAATCAGTTGTCAATCCTCAATCCTCAATAGAATATCATCAATTCACAGTTTTCAATACCCAATACTCAATCTGCAATCTTCAAACCTCTATCCACAGACATCAATTCCCATCACTCAACCCTGAACACCCAGTCCTCAATCTTCAATCCTCAATCCCCAATCCTCAGTTATCAATTCTCAGTCCTCAATCTTCAATCCTCAATCCTCAATTCTCAATCCTCAATCTTCAATCCTCAATCCTCAATCCTCAATCCTCAATCCTCAATCCTCAGTCCTCAATCCTCAGCCCTCAAACCTCAATCCTCAACCCTCGGTCCACATCCTCGATCCTCAATCCTCAATCCTCAATCCTCAATCCTCAATCCTCAATCTTCAATCCTCAATACTCAATCTTCAATCCATAATCCTCAATCCTGAATCCTCAATACTCAATCCTCAATCCTCAATACTCAATCCTGAATCTTCAATCCTGAATACTCAATCTTCAATCCTCAGTCCTCAATCCTCAATTCTCAACACTCAACCCTCAACACTCAGTCCTCTCTCTTCAATCCTCCATCCTCATCCTCAATCCTCAAGCGTCAATCTTCAATCCTCAATAATCAATCTCCAATCCTAGATCCCCAATCACCAATCATCAGTCCTTAAACCTCATTCTTCAATCCTCAATCCCCAGTCCTCAATCTTCAACCCTCAATGCTCAATCCTCAATCTTCGATCCTCAGTCGTCAATCCTCAATCCTCAATCCTCAATACTCAAACCTCAATCCTCAACCGTCAGTCCTCGTCCACAAACCTCAACGCTCAATCCTCGGTCCTCAAAACCTCAATCCTCAACCGTCAGTCCTCGTCCTCAAACCTCAACCCTCAATCCTCAATCCTCAATCTTCAATCATCAATACTCAATCTTCAATTCTCAATCATTAATCCTCAATCCTCAATCCTTAATCCTCAATAAGCAACGCACAACCCTCAACCATAAATCCTCAATACTCAACCATCGATCCTGAATTCTAAATACTCAATAGAATATCCTGAATTCTCATGGTTCAATACTCAATCCACAATACTCAATAATAAAATCTCAATCCTCAATCATCAATTCTCAACACTCAATCCTCAACACTCAGTCCTCTCTCTTCAATCGTCCATCCTCAATCCTCAATCCTCAAGCGTCAATCCTCAATCCTCAATCCTCAATCATCAACCCTGAATCCTCAGTCCTCAAACCTCAATCCCGAATCCTCAATCCTGAATCCTCAATCTTCAGCCCTCAGTCCTCAACAATCAATTGTCAATCGTCAATCCTCAATAGAATATCCTCAATTCACAGTTTTCAATACTCAATCCCCATTCTTCAATCTTCAAATCTCAATCCACAAACATCAATCCTTATCACTCAACCCTCAACACTCAGTCCTAAATCTTCAATCCTCAATCCTCAATCCTCAATCTTCAATCCGCAATACTCAATCTTCAATCCTCAATCCTCAATTCTCAATTCTCAATCCTCAATCCTCAATCCTCAGTCCTCAATCCTCAATCCTCAATCCTCAATAATCAACGCACAACACTCAACCATCAATCTTCAATACTCAACCATCAATCCTCAATACTCAACCATCAATCCTCAATTCTCAATACTCAATAGAATATCCTGAATTCTCATGGTTCAATACTCTATCCACAATATTCAATAATCAAATCTCAATCCTCAAACATCAATACTCAACACTAAATCCTCAACACTCAGTCCTCTCTCTTCAATCCTCCATCCTCAATCCTCAATTCTCAAGCGTCAATCCTCAATCCTCAATCCTCAACCCTCAATCCTCAGTCCTCAAACATCAATACCGAATCCTCAATACTGAATCCTCAATCCTCAATCTTCAATCCTCAACACTCAATCTTCAATCCTCAATCCTCAATCTTCAATACTCAATACTCAATCTTCAATCCTCAAACCTCAATACTCAATCCTCAATCCTCATTCTTCAATCCTCAATACCCAATCCTCAATCTTCAATCCTCATTCCTCAATTCGCAACCGTCAATCCTCAATCCTGAGACCTGAAGCATCAATTCTCAACCCTCAGTCCTCGTCCGCGATCCACAACCCTCAATCCTCAATCCTCAATCTTCATTCATCAATATTCAACTTTCAATACTCAATCCTCAATCCTCAATCCCCAATCCTCAATCCTCAAAGTTCAATCCTCAGTACCCAATCCTCAATTTTCAATCCTCAATCCTCAGTCCTCAATCCTCAATCCTCAATCCTCAATCCTCTGTCCTGAAACCTCAATCCTGAATCCTCAATACTCAATCCTCAATCTTCAGCCCTCAGTCCTCAACAATCAGTTGTCGATCCTCAATCCTCTATAGAATATCATCAATTCACAGTTTTCAATACTCAATACTCAATCTGCGATCTTCAAATCTCTATCCACAAACATCAATCCTTATCACTCCACCCTCAACACTCAGTCCCCAATCCTCAATATTCAATCCTCAACCTTCAATCCTCAATACTCAATCTTCAATCCACAATCCCCAATCCTCAATCCTCAATCCTCAATCCTCAATCCTCAACCTCAATCCTCAATCCTCCATCCTCAATCGTCAATCTTCAATCCTCAATACTCAATCTTCAATCCTCAATCCTCAATCCTCAGTCCTCAATCTTCATTCTTCAATCGTCAATACCCAATCCTCAATCTTCAATCCTCAATCCCCAGTCCTCAATCTTCAACCCTCAATGCTCAATCCTCAATCCTCGATCCTCAGTCCTCAATCCTCAATCCTCAATCCTCAATACTCAAACCTCAATCCTCAACCGTCAGTCCTCGTCCTCAAACCTCAACGCTCAATCCTCGGCCCTCAAAACCTCTATCCTCAACCGTCAGTCCTCGTCCTCAAACCTCAAGCCTCAATCCTCAATCCTCAATCTTCAATCATCAATACTCAATCTTCAATCCTCAATCATTAGTCCTCAATCCTCAATCCTTAATCCTCAATAAGCAGCGCACAACCCTCAACCATAAATCCTCAATACTCAACCATCGATCCTCAATTCTAAATACACAATAGAATATCCTGAATTCTCATGGTTCAATACTCAATCCACAATACTCAATAATCAAATCTGAATCCTCAATCATCAATTCTCAACACTCAATCCTCAACACTCAGTCCTCTCTCTTCAATCGTCCATCCTCAATCCTCAATCCTCAAGCGTCAATCCTCGATCGTCAATCCTCAAACCTCAGTCCACAGTCCTCAAACCTCAATCCCGAATCCTCAATCCTGAATCTTCAATCTTCAGCCCTCAGGCCTCAACAATCAATTGTCAATCGTCAATCCTCAATAGAATATCCTCAATTCACAGTTTTCAATACTCAATCCCCATTCTTCAATCTTCAAATCTCAATCCACAGGCATCAATCTTTATCACTCAACCCTCAACACTCTGTCCTAAATCTTCAATCCTCAATCCTCAATCCACAATCTTCAATCCGCAATACTCAATCTTCAATCCTCAATCCTCAATCCTCAATCCTGAATCCTCAATAATCAGCGCACAACCCTCAACCATCAATCCTCAATTCTCAATACTCAATAGAATATCCTGAATTCTCATGGTTCAATACTTAATCCACAATACTCAATAATCAAACCTCAATCCTCAAACATCAATTCTCAACACTAAATCCTCAACTCTCAGTCCTCTCTCATCAATCCTGCATCCTCAATCCTCAATCCTCAAGCGTCAATCCTCAAAGCTCAATCCTCAACCCTCAATCCACAGTCCTCAAACCTCAATCCCGAATCCTCAACCCTGAATCCTCAATCTTCAGCCCTCAGTCCTCAACAATCAGATTTCAATACTCAATCCTCAATAGAATATCATCAATTCACAGTTTCCAATACTCAATACTCAATCTGCAATCTTCAAATCTCTATTCACAAACATCAATTCTCATCAATCAAACCTCAACACTCAGTCCCCAATCCTCAATCTTCAATCCTCAATCCTCAATCCTCAATCCTCAGTCCTCAGACTTCAATCTTCAATACTCAATCTTCAATCCTCAACCCTCAATCCTCAATCCTCAAACCTCAATCCTCAGTCCTCAAACCTCAATCCCGAATCCTCAATCCTGAATCCTCAACCTTCAGCCCTCAGTCCTCAACAATCAGTTGTCAATCCTCAATCCTCGATAGAATATCATCAATTCACAGTTTTCATTACTCAATACTCAATCTGCAATCTTCAGACCTCTATCCACAAACATCAATTCCCATCGCTCAACCCTCAGCACTCAGTCCTCAATCTTCAATCCTCAATCCTCAATCCTCAGTTATCAATCCTCAGTCCTCAATCTTCAATCCCCAATCCTCAATCCTCAATCCTCAAACCTCAATCCTCAACCGTCAGTCCTCATCCTCAATCCTCAACGCTCAATCCTCAATCCTCAAACATCAATCCTCAACCGTCAGTCCTCGTCCTCAAACCTCAACCCTCAATCCTCAATCCTCAATCTTCAATCATCAATACTCAATCTTCAATCCTCAATAATCAATCCTCAATCCTCAATCCTCAATCCTCAATAATCAACATACAACCCTCAACCATCAATCCTCAATACTCAACCATCAATCCTCAATTCTCAATACTCAATAGAATATCCTGAATTCTCATGGTTCAATACTCAATCCACAATATTCAATAATCAAATCTCAATCCTCAATCATCAATTCTCAAAACTCAATCCTCAACATTCAGTCCTCTCTCTTCAATCGTCCATCCTCAATTCTCAATCCTCAAGCGTCAATCCTCAATCCTCAATCCTCAATCCTCAACCCTCAATCCTCAGTCCTCAGTCATCAAACGTCAATCCCGAATCCTCAATCCTGAATCCTCAATCTTCAGCCCTCAGTCCTCAACAATCAATTGTCAACCCTCAATCCTCAATAGAATATCCTCAACTCACAGTTTTCAATACTCAATCCCCATTCTTCAATCTTCAAATCTCAATCCACAAACATCAATTCTCATCACTCAACCCTCAACACTCAGTCCTCAATCTTCAATCCTCAATCATCAATCCTCAATCTTCAATCCGCAATACTCAACCTTCAATCCTCAATCCTCAATTCTCAATCCTCAATCCTCAATCCAGAATCCTCAATCCTCAATCCTCGATCCTCAATCCTCAATCATCAATAATCAGCGCACAACCCTCAACCATCAATCCTCAATACTCAACCATCAATCCTCAATTCTCAATACTCAATAGAATATCCTGAATTCTCATGGTTCAATACTCAATCCACAATATTCAATAATCAAACCTCAATCCTCAGACACCAATACTCAACACTAAATCCTCAACACTCAGTCCTCTCTCTTCAATCCTCCATCCTCAATCCTCAATCCTCAAGCGTCAATCCTCAATCCTCAATCCTCAACCCTCAATCCTCAGTCCTCAAACCTCAATCCCGAATCCTCAATCCTGAATCCTCAACCTTCAGCCCTCAGTCCTCAACAATCAGTTGTCAATCCTCAATCCTCAATAGAATATCATCAATTCACAGTTTTCAATACCCAATACTCAATCTGCAATCTTCAAACCTCTATCCACAGACACCAATTCCCATCACTCAACCCTGAACACTCAGTCCTCAATCTTCAATCCTCAATCCCCAATCCTCAGTTATCAATTCTCAGTCCTCAATCTTCAATCCTCAATCCTCAATTCTCAATCCTCAATCTTCAATCCTCAATCCTCAATCCTCAATCCTCAATCCTCAATCCTCAGTCCTCAATCCTCAGCCCTCAAACCTCAATCCTCAACCCTCGGTCCACATCCTCGATCCTCAATCCTCAATCCTCAATCCTCAATGCTCAATCCTCAATCTTCAATCCTCAATACTCAATCTTCAATCCATAGTCCTCAATCCTGAATCCTCAATACTCAATCCTCAATCCTCAATACTCAATCCTGAATCTTCAATCCTGAATACTCAATCTTCAATCCTCAATCCTCAATCATCAATTCTCAACACTCAATCCTCAACACTCAGTCCTCTCTCTTCAATCGTCCATCCTCAATCCTCAATCCTCAAGCGTCAATCCTCAATCCTCAATCCTCAATCATCAACCCTCAATCCTCAGTCCTCAAACCTCAATCCCGAATCCTCAATCCTGAATCCTCAATCTTCAGCCCTCAGTCCTCAACAATCAATTGTCAATCGTCAATCCTCAATAGAATATCCTCAATTCACAGTTTTCAATACTCAATCCACATTCTTCAATCTTCAAATCTCAATCCACAAACATCAATCCTTATCACTCAACCCTCAACACTCAGTCCTAAACCTTCAATCCTCAATCCTCAATCCTCAATCTTCAATCCGCAATACTCAATCTTCAATCCTCAATCCTCAATTCTCAATTCTCAATCCTCAATCCTCAATCCTCAATCCTCAATCCTCAATCCTCAATCCTCAATAATCAACGCACAACACTCAACCATCAATCTTCAATACTCAACCATCAATCCTCAATACTCAACCATCAATCCTCAATTCTCAATACTCAATAGAATATCCTGAATTCTCATGGTTCAATACTCAATCCACAATATTCAATAATCAAATCTCAATCCTCAAACATCAATACTCAACACTAAATCCTCAACACTCAGTCCTCTCTCTTCAATCCTCCATCCTCAATCCTCAATTCTCAAGCGTCAATCCTCAATCCTCAATCCTCAACCCTCAATCCTCAGTCCTCAAACATCAATCCCGAATCCTCAATACTGAATCCTCAATCCTCAATCTTCAATCCTCAACACTCAATCTTCAATCCTCAATCATCAATCTTCAATACTCAATACTCAATCTTCAATCCTCAAACCTCAATACTCAATCCTCAATCCTCATTCTTCAATCCTCAATACCCAATCCTCAATCTTCAATCCTCAATCCTCAATTCGCAACCGTCAATCCTCAATCCTCAGACCTGAAGCATCAATTCTCAACCCTCAGTCCTCGTCCGCGATCCACAACCCTCAATCCTCAATCCTCAATCTTCATTCATCAATATTCAACTTTCAATACTCAATCCTCAATCCTCAATCCCCAATCCTCAATCCTCAAAGTTCAATCCTCAGTACCCAATCCTCAATTTTCAATCCTCGATCCTCAGTCCTCAATCCTCAATCCTCAATCCTCAATCCTCTGTCCTGAAACCTCAATCCTGAATCCTCAATACTCAATCCTCAATCTTCAGCCCTCAGTCCTCAACAATCAGTTGTCGATCCTCAATCCTCTATAGAATATCATCAATTCACAGTTTTCAATACTCAATACTCAATCTGCGATCTTCAAATCTCTATCCACAAACATCAATCCTTATCACTCCACCCTCAACACTCAGTCCCCAATCCTCAATATTCAATCCTCAACCTTCAATCCTCAATACTCAATCTTCAATCCACAATCCCCAATCCTCAATCCTCAATCCTCAATCCTCAATCCTCAACCTCAATCCTCAATCCTCCATCCTCAATCGTCAATCTTCAATCCTCAATACTCAATCTTCAATCCTCAATCCTCAATCCTCAGTCCTCAATCTTCATTCTTCAATCGTCAATACCCAATCCTCAATCTTCAATCCTCAATCCCCAGTCCTCAATCTTCAACCCTCAATGCTCAATCCTCAATCCTCGATCCTCAGTCCTCAATCCTCAATCCTCAATCCTCAATACTCAAACCTCAATCCTCAACCGTCAGTCCTCGTCCTCAAACCTCAACGCTCAATCCTCGGCCCTCAAAACCTCTATCCTCAACCGTCAGTCCTCGTCCTCAAACCTCAAGCCTCAATCCTCAATCCTCAATCTTCAATCATCAATACTCAATCTTCAATCCTCAATCATTAGTCCTCAATCCTCAATCCTTAATCCTCAATAAGCAGCGCACAACCCTCAACCATAAATCCTCAATACTCAACCATCGATCCTCAATTCTAAATACACAATAGAATATCCTGAATTCTCATGGTTCAATACTCAATCCACAATACTCAATAATCAAATCTGAATCCTCAATCATCAATTCTCAACACTCAATCCTCAACACTCAGTCCTCTCTCTTCAATCGTCCATCCTCAATCCTCAATCCTCAAGCGTCAATCCTCGATCGTCAATCCTCAAACCTCAGTCCACAGTCCTCAAACCTCAATCCCGAATCCTCAATCCTGAATCTTCAATCTTCAGCCCTCAGGCCTCAACAATCAATTGTCAATCGTCAATCCTCAATAGAATATCCTCAATTCACAGTTTTCAATACTCAATCCCCATTCTTCAATCTTCAAATCTCAATCCACAGGCATCAATCTTTATCACTCAACCCTCAACACTCTGTCCTAAATCTTCAATCCTCAATCCTCAATCCACAATCTTCAATCCGCAATACTCAATCTTCAATCCTCAATCCTCAATCCTCAATCCTGAATCCTCAATAATCAGCGCACAACCCTCAACCATCAATCCTCAATTCTCAATACTCAATAGAATATCCTGAATTCTCATGGTTCAATACTTAATCCACAATACTCAATAATCAAACCTCAATCCTCAAACATCAATTCTCAACACTAAATCCTCAACTCTCAGTCCTCTCTCATCAATCCTGCATCCTCAATCCTCAATCCTCAAGCGTCAATCCTCAAAGCTCAATCCTCAACCCTCAATCCACAGTCCTCAAACCTCAATCCCGAATCCTCAACCCTGAATCCTCAATCTTCAGCCCTCAGTCCTCAACAATCAGATTTCAATACTCAATCCTCAATAGAATATCATCAATTCACAGTTTCCAATACTCAATACTCAATCTGCAATCTTCAAATCTCTATTCACAAACATCAATTCTCATCAATCAAACCTCAACACTCAGTCCCCAATCCTCAATCTTCAATCCTCAATCCTCAATCCTCAATCCTCAGTCCTCAGACTTCAATCTTCAATACTCAATCTTCAATCCTCAACCCTCAATCCTCAATCCTCAAACCTCAATCCTCAGTCCTCAAACCTCAATCCCGAATCCTCAATCCTGAATCCTCAACCTTCAGCCCTCAGTCCTCAACAATCAGTTGTCAATCCTCAATCCTCGATAGAATATCATCAATTCACAGTTTTCATTACTCAATACTCAATCTGCAATCTTCAAACCTCTATCCACAAACATCAATTCCCATCGCTCAACCCTCAGCACTCAGTCCTCAATCTTCAATCCTCAATCCTCAATCCTCAGTTATCAATCCTCAGTCCTCAATCTTCAATCCCCAATCCTCAATCCTCAATCCTCAAACCTCAATCCTCAACCGTCAGTCCTCATCCTCAATCCTCAACGCTCAATCCTCAATCCTCAAACCTCAATCCTCAACCGTCAGTCCTCGTCCTCAAACCTCAACCCTCAATCCTCAATCCTCAATCTTCAATCATCAATACTCAATCTTCAATCCTCAATAATCAATCCTCAATCCTCAATCCTCAATCCTCAATAATCAACGCACAACCCTCAACCATCAATCCTCAATACTCAACCATCAATCCTCAATTCTCAATACTCAATAGAATATCCTGAATTCTCATGGTTCAATACTCAATCCACAATATTCAATAATCAAATCTCAATCCTCAATCATCAATTCTCAAAACTCAATCCTCAACATTCAGTCCTCTCTCTTCAATCGTCCATCCTCAATTCTCAATCCTCAAGCGTCAATCCTCAATCCTCAATCCTCAATCCTCAACCCTCAATCCTCAGTCCTCAGTCATCAAACGTCAATCCCGAATCCTCAATCCTGAATCCTCAATCTTCAGCCCTCAGTCCTCAACAATCAATTGTCAACCCTCAATCCTCAATAGAATATCCTCAACTCACAGTTTTCAATACTCAATCCCCATTCTTCAATCTTCAAATCTCAATCCACAAACATCAATTCTCATCACTCAACCCTCAACACTCAGTCCTCAATCTTCAATCCTCAATCATCAATCCTCAATCTTCAATCCGCAATACTCAACCTTCAATCCTCAATCCTCAATTCTCAATCCTCAATCCTCAATCCAGAATCCTCAATCCTCAATCCTCGATCCTCAATCCTCAATCCTCAATCATCAATAATCAGCGCACAACCCTCAACCATCAATCCTCAATACTCAACCATCAATCCTCAATTCTCAATACTCAATAGAATATCCTGAATTCTCATGGTTCAATACTCAATCCACAATATTCAATAATCAAACCTCAATCCTCAGACACCAATACTCAACACTAAATCCTCAACACTCAGTCCTCTCTCTTCAATCCTCCATCCTCAATCCTCAATCCTCAAGCGTCAATCCTCAATCCTCAATCCTCAACCCTCAATCCTCAGTCCTCAAACCTCAATCCCGAATCCTCAATCCTGAATCCTCAACCTTCAGCCCTCAGTCCTCAACAATCAGTTGTCAATCCTCAATCCTCAATAGAATATCATCAATTCACAGTTTTCAATACCCAATACTCAATCTGCAATCTTCAAACCTCTATCCACAGACACCAATTCCCATCACTCAACCCTGAACACTCAGTCCTCAATCTTCAATCCTCAATCCCCAATCCTCAGTTATCAATTCTCAGTCCTCAATCTTCAATCCTCAATCCTCAATTCTCAATCCTCAATCTTCAATCCTCAATCCTCAATCCTCAATCCTCAATCCTCAATCCTCAGTCCTCAATCCTCAGCCCTCAAACCTCAATCCTCAACCCTCGGTCCACATCCTCGATCCTCAATCCTCAATCCTCAATCCTCAATGCTCAATCCTCAATCTTCAATCCTCAATACTCAATCTTCAATCCATAATCCTCAATCCTGAATCCTCAATACTCAATCCTCAATCCTCAATACTCAATCCTGAATCTTCAATCCTGAATACTCAATCTTCAATCCTCAATCCTCAATCATCAATTCTCAACACTCAATCCTCAACACTCAGTCCTCTCTCTTCAATCGTCCATCCTCAATCCTCAATCCTCAAGCGTCAATCCTCAATCCTCAATCCTCAATCATCAACCCTCAATCCTCAGTCCTCAAACCTCAATCCCGAATCCTCAATCCTGAATCCTCAATCTTCAGCCCTCAGTCCTCAACAATCAATTGTCAATCGTCAATCCTCAATAGAATATCCTCAATTCACAGTTTTCAATACTCAATCCACATTCTTCAATCTTCAAATCTCAATCCACAAACATCAATCCTTATCACTCAACCCTCAACACTCAGTCCTAAACCTTCAATCCTCAATCCTCAATCCTCAATCTTCAATCCGCAATACTCAATCTTCAATCCTCAATCCTCAATTCTCAATTCTCAATCCTCAATCCTCAATCCTCAATCCTCAATCCTCAATCCTCAATCCTCAATAATCAACGCACAACACTCAACCATCAATCTTCAATACTCAACCATCAATCCTCAATACTGAACCATCAATCCTCAATTCTCAATACTCAATAGAATATCCTGAATTCTCATGGTTCAATACTCAATCCACAATATTCAATAATCAAATCTCAATCCTCAAACATCAATACTCAACACTAAATCCTCAACACTCAGTCCTCTCTCTTCAATCCTCCATCCTCAATCCTCAATTCTCAAGCGTCAATCCTCAATCCTCAATCCTCAACCCTCAATCCTCAGTCCTCAAACATCAATCCCGAATCCTCAATACTGAATCCTCAATCCTCAATCTTCAATCCTCAACACTCAATCTTCAATCCTCAATCCTCAATCTTCAATACTCAATACTCAATCTTCAATCCTCAAACCTCAATACTCAATCCTCAATCCTCATTCTTCAATCCTCAATACCCAATCCTCAATCTTCAATCCTCAATCCTCAATTCGCAACCGTCAATCCTCAATCCTCAGACCTGAAGCATCAATTCTCAACCCTCAGTCCTCGTCCGCGATCCACAACCCTCAATCCTCAATCCTCAATCTTCATTCATCAATATTCAACTTTCAATACTCAATCCTCAATCCTCAATCCCCAATCCTCAATCCTCAAAGTTCAATCCTCAGTACCCAATCCTCAATTTTCAATCCTCAATCCTCAGTCCTCAATCCTCAATCCTCAATCCTCAATCCTCTGTCCTGAAACCTCAATCCTGAATCCTCAATACTCAATCCTCAATCTTCAGCCCTCAGTCCTCAACAATCAGTTGTCGATCCTCAATCCTCTATAGAATATCATCAATTCACTGTTTTCAATACTCAATACTCAATCTGCGATCTTCAAATCTCTATCCACAAACATCAATCCTTATCACTCCACCCTCAACACTCAGTCCCCAATCCTCAATATTCAATCCTCAACCTTCAATCCTCAATACTCAATCTTCAATCCACAATCCCCAATCCTCAATCCTCAATCCTCAATCCTCAATCCTCAACCTCAATCCTCAATCCTCCATCCTCAATCGTCAATCTTCAATCCTCAATACTCAATCTTCAATCCTCAATCCTCAATCCTCAGTCCTCAATCTTCATTCTTCAATCGTCAATACCCAATCCTCAATCTTCAATCCTCAATCCCCAGTCCTCAATCTTCAACCCTCAATGCTCAATCCTCAATCCTCGATCCTCAGTCCTCAATCCTCAATCCTCAATCCTCAATACTCAAACCTCAATCCTCAACCGTCAGTCCTCGTCCTCAAACCTCAACGCTCAATCCTCGGCCCTCAAAACCTCTATCCTCAACCGTCAGTCCTCGTCCTCAAACCTCAAGCCTCAATCCTCAATCCTCAATCTTCAATCATCAATACTCAATCTTCAATCCTCAATCATTAGTGCTCAATCCTCAATCCTTAATCCTCAATAAGCAGCGCACAACCCTCAACCATAAATCCTCAATACTCAACCATCGATCCTCAATCCTAAATACACAATAGAATATCCGGAATTCTCATGGTTCAATACTCAATCCACAATACTCAATAATCAAATCTGAATCCTCAATCATCAATTCTCAACACTCAATCCTCAACACTCAGTCCTCTCTCTTCAATCGTCCATCCTCAATCCTCAATCCTCAAGCGTCAATCCTCGATCGTCAATCCTCAAACCTCAGTCCACAGTCCTCAATCCTCAATCCTCGATCCTCAATCCTCAATCATCAATAATCAGCGCACAACCCTCAACCATCAATCCTCAATACTCAACCATCAATCCTCAATTATCAATACTCAATAGAATATCCTGAATTCTCATGGTTCAATACTCAATCCACAATATTCAATAATCAAACCTCAATCCTCAGACACCAATACTCAACACTAAATCCTCAACACTCAGTCCTCTCTCTTCAATCCTCCATCCTCAATCCTCAATCCTCAAGCGTCAATCCTCAATCCTCAATCCTCAACCCTCAATCCTCAGTCCTCAAACCTCAATCCCGAATCCTCAATCCTGAATCCTCAACCTTCAGCCCTCAGTCCTCAACAATCAGTTGTCTATCCTCAATCCTCAATAGAATATCATCAACTCACAGTTTTCAATACCCAATACTCAATCTGCAATCTTCAAACCTCTATCCACAGACACCAATTCCCATCACTCAACCCTGAACACTCAGTCCTCAATCTTCAATCCTCAATCCCCAATCCTCAGTTATCAATTCTCAGTCCTCAATCTTCAATCCTCAATCCTCAATTCTCAATCCTCAATCTTCAATCCTCAATCCTCAATCCTCAATCCTCAATCCTCAATCCTCAGTCCTCAATCCTCAGCCCTCAAACCTCAATCCTCAACCCTCGGTCCACATCCTCGATCCTCAATCCTCAATCCTCAATCCTCAATGCTCAATCCTCAATCTTCAATCCTCAATACTCAATTTCAATCCATAATCCTCAATCCTGAATCCTCAATACTCAATCCTCAATCCTCAATACTCAATCCTGAATCTTCAATCCTGAATACTAAATCTTCAATCCTCAGTCCTCAATCCTCAATTCTCAACACTCAACCCTCAACATTCAGTCCTCTCTCTTCAATCCTCCATCCTCATCCTCAATCCCCAAGCGTCAATCTTCAATCCTCAATAATCAATCTCCAATCCTAGATCCCCAATCACCAATCATCAGTCCTTAAACCTCATTCTTCAATCCTCAATCCCCAGTCCTCAATCTTCAACCCTCAATGCTCAATCCTCAATCCTCGATCCTCAGTCCTCAATCCTCAATCCTCAATCCTCAATACTCAAACCTCAATCCTCAACCGTCAGTCCTCGTCCTCAAACCTCAACGCTCAATCCTCGGCCCTCAAAACCTCTATCCTCAACCGTCAGTCCTCGTCCTCAAACTTCAAGCCTCAATCCTCAATCCTCAATCTTCAATCATCAATACTCAATCTTCAATCCTCAATCATTAGTGCTCAATCCTCAATCCTTAATCCTCAATAAGCAGCGCACAACCCTCAACCATAAATCCTCAATACTCAACCATCGATCCTCAATCCTAAATACACAATAGAATATCCGGAATTCTCATGGTTCAATACTCAATCCACAATACTCAATAATCAAATCTGAATCCTCAATCATCAATTCTCAACACTCAATCCTCAACACTCAGTCCTCTCTCTTCAATCGTCCATCCTCAATCCTCAATCCTCAAGCGTCAATCCTCGATCGTCAATCCTCAAACCTCAGTCCACAGTCCTCAAACCTCGATCCCGAATCCTCAATCCTGAATCCTCAATCTTCAGCCCTCAGTCCTCAACAATCAATTGTCAATCGTCAATCCTCAATAGAATATCCTCAATTCACAGTTTTCAATACTCAATCCCCATTCTTCAATCTTCAAATCTCAATCCACAAGCATCAATCTTTATCACTCAACCCTCAACACTCTGTCCTAAATCTTCAATCCTCAATCCTCAATCCACAATCTTCAATCCGCAATACTCAATCTTCAATCCTCAATCCTCAATCCTCAATCGTCAATCCTCAATAATCAGCGCACAACCCTCAACCATCAATCCTCAATTCTCAATACTCAATAGAATATCCTGAATTCTCATGGTTCAATACTTAATCCACAATATTCAATAATCAAACCTCAATCCTCAAACATCAATTCTCAACACTAAATCCTCAACTCTCAGTCCTCTCTCATCAATCCTGCATCCTCAATCCTCAATCCTCAAGCGTCAATCCTCAAAGCTCAATCCTCAACCCTCAATCCACAGTCCTCAAACCTCAATCCCGAATCCTCAACCCTGAATCCTCAATCTTCAGACCTCAGTCCTCAACAATCAGATGTCAATACTCAATCCTCAATAGAATATCATCAATTCACAGTTTCCAATACTCAATACTCAATCTGCAATCTTCAAATCTCTATTCACAAACATCAATTCTCATCAATCAAACCTCAACACTCAGTCCCCAATCCTCAATCTTCAATCCTCAATCCTCAATCCTCAATCCTCAGTCCTCAGACTTCAATCCTCAATACTCAATCTTCAATCCTCAACCCTCAATCCTCAATCCTCAAACCTCAATCCTCAGTCCTCAAACCTCAATCCCGAATCCTCAATCCTGAATCCTCAACCTTCAGCCCTCAGTCCTCAACAATCAGTTGTCAATCCTCAATCCTCAATAGAATATCATCAATTCACAGTTTTCATTACTAAATACTCAATCTGCAATCTTCAAACCTCTATCCACAAACATCAATTCCCATCGCTCAACCCTCAGCACTCAGTCCTCAATCTTCAATCCTCAATCCTCAATCCTCAGTTATCAATCCTCAGTCCTCAATCTTCAATCCCCAATCCTCAATCCTCAATCCTCAAACCTCAATCCTCAACCGTCAGTCCTCATCCTCAATCCTCAACGCTCAATCCTCAATCCTCAAACCTCAATCCTCAACCGTCAGTCCTCGTCCTCAAACCTCAACCCTCAATCCTCAATCCTCAATCTTCAATCATCAATACTCAATCTTCAATCCTCAATAATCAATCCTCAATCCTCAATCCTCAATCCTCAATAATCAACGCACAACCCTCAACCATCAATCCTCAATACTCAACCATCAATCCTCAATTCTCAATACTCAATAGAATATCCTGCATTCTCATGGTTCAATACTCAATCCACAATATTCAATAATCAAATCTCAATCCTCAATCATCAATTCTCAAAACTCAATCCTCAACATTCAGTCCTCTCTCTTCAATCGTCCATCCTCAATTCTCAATCCTCAAGCGTCAATCCTCAATCCTCAATCCTCAATCCTCAACCCTTAATCCTCAGTCCTCAGTCATCAAACCTCAATCCCGAATCCTCAATCCTGAATCCTCAATCTTCAGCTCTCAGTCCTCAACAATCAATTGTCAACCCTCAATCCTCAATAGAATATCCTCAACTCACAGTTTTCAATACTCAATCCCCATTCTTCAATCTTCAAATCTCAATCCACAAACATCAATTCTCATTACTCAACCCTCAACACTCAGTCCTCAATCTTCAATCCTCAATCCTCAATCCTCAATCTTCAATCCGCAATACTCAACCTTCAATCCTCAATCCTCAATTCTCAATCCTCAATCCTCAATCCAGAATCCTCAATCCTCAATCCTCAATCCTCAATCCTCAATCATCAATAATCAACGCACAACCCTCAACCATCAATCCTCAATACTCAACCATCAATCCTCAATTCTTAATACTCAATAGAATATCCTGAATTCTCATGGTTCAATACTCAATCCACAATATTCAATAATCAAACCTCAATCCTCAGACACCAATACTCAACACTAAATCCTCAACACTCAGTCCTCTCTCTTCAATCCTCCATCCTCAATCCTCAATCCTCAATCCTCAATCCTCAATCCTCAATCCTCAGTCCTCAATCCTCAGCCCTCAAACCTCAATCCTCAACCCTCGGTCCACATCCTCGATCCTCAATCCTCAATCCTCAATCCTCAATGCTCAATCCTCAATCTTCAATCCTCAATACTCAATTTCAATCCATAATCCTCAATCCTGAATCCTCAATACTCAATCCTCAATCCTCAATACTCAATCCTGAATCTTCAATCCTGAATACTAAATCTTCAATCCTCAGTCCTCAATCCTCAATTCTCAACACTCAACCCTCAACACTCAGTCCTCTCTCTTCAATCCTCCATCCTCATCCTCAATCCCCAAGCGTCAATCTTCAATCCTCAATAATCAATCTCCAATCCTAGATCCCCAATCACCAATCATCAGTCCTTAAACCTCATTCTTCAATCCTCAATCCCCAGTCCTCAATCTTCAACCCTCAATGCTCAATCCTCAATCCTCGATCCTCAGTCCTCAATCCTCAATCCTCAATCCTCAATACTCAAACCTCAATCCTCAACCGTCAGTCCTCGTCCTCAAACCTCAACGCTCAATCCTCGGCCCTCAAAACCTCTATCCTCAACCGTCAGTCCTCGTCCTCAAACCTCAAGCCTCAATCCTCAATCCTCAATCTTCAATCATCAATACTCAATCTTCAATCCTCAATCATTAGTGCTCAATCCTCAATCCTTAATCCTCAATAAGCAGCGCACAACCCTCAACCATAAATCCTCAATACTCAACCATCGATCCTCAATCCTAAATACACAATAGAATATCCGGAATTCTCATGGTTCAATACTCAATCCACAATACTCAATAATCAAATCTGAATCCTCAATCATCAATTCTCAACACTCAATCCTCAACACTCAGTCCTCTCTCTTCAATCGTCCATCCTCAATCCTCAATCCTCAAGCGTCAATCCTCGATCGTCAATCCTCAAACCTCAGTCCACAGTCCTCAAACCTCAATCCCGAATCCTCAATCCTGAATCCTCAATCTTCAGCCCTCAGTCCTCAACAATCAATTGTCAATCGTCAATCCTCAATAGAATATCCTCAACTCACAGTTTTCAATACTCAATCCCCATTCTTCAATCTTCAAATCTCAATCCACAAGCATCAATCTTTATCACTCAACCCTCAACACTCTGTCCTAAATCTTCAATCCTCAATCCTCAATCCACAATCTTCAATCCGCAATACTCAATCTTCAATCCTCAATCCTCAATCCTCAATCGTCAATCCTCAATAATCAGCGCACAACCCTCAACCATCAATCCTCAATTCTCAATACTCAATAGAATATCCTGAATTCTCATGGTTCAATACTTAATCCACAATATTCAATAATCAAACCTCAATCCTCAAACATCAATTCTCAACACTAAATCCTCAACTCTCAGTCCTCTCTCATCAATCCTGCATCCTCAATCCTCAATCCTCAAGCGTCAATCCTCAAAGCTCAATCCTCAACCCTCAATCCACAGTCCTCAAACCTCAATCCCGAATCCTCAACCCTGAATCCTCAATCTTCAGCCCTCAGTCCTCAACAATCAGATGTCAATACTCAATCCTCAATAGAATATCATCAATTCACAGTTTCCAATACTCAATACTCAATCTGCAATCTTCAAATCTCTATTCACAAACATCAATTCTCATCAATCAAACCTCAACACTCAGTCCCCAATCCTCAATCTTCAATCCTCAATCCTCAATCCTCAATCCTCAGTCCTCAGACTTCAATCCTCAATACTCAATCTTCAATCCTCAACCCTCAATCCTCAATCCTCAAACCTCAATCCTCAGTCCTCAAACCTCAATCCCGAATCCTCAATCCTGAATCCTCAACCTTCAGCCCTCAGTCCTCAACAATCAGTTGTCAATCCTCAATCCTCAATAGAATATCATCAATTCACAGTTTTCATTACTCAATACTCAATCTGCAATCTTCAAACCTCTATCCACAAACATCAATTCCCATCGCTCAACCCTCAGCACTCAGTCCTCAATCTTCAATCCTCAATCCTCAATCCTCAGTTATCAATCCTCAGTCCTCAATCTTCAATCCCCAATCCTCAATCCTCAATCCTCAAACCTCAATCCTCAACCGTCAGTCCTCATCCTCAATCCTCAACGCTGAATCCTCAATCCTCAAACCTCAATCCTCAACCGTCAGTCCTCGTCCTCAAACCTCAACCCTCAATCCTCAATCCTCAATCTTCAATCATCAATACTCAATCTTCAATCCTCAATAATCAATCCTCAATCCTCAATCCTCAATCCTCAATAATCAACGCACAACCCTCAACCATCAATCCTCAATACTCAACCATCAATCCTCAATTCTCAATACTCAATAGAATATCCTGAATTCTCATGGTTCAATACTCAATCCACAATATTCAATAATCAAATCTCAATCCTCAATCATCAATTCTCAAAACTCAATCCTCAACATTCAGTCCTCTCTCTTCAATCGTCCATCCTCAATTCTCAATCCTCAAGCGTCAATCCTCAATCCTCAATCCTCAATCCTCAACCCTCAATCCTCAGTCCTCAGTCATCAAACCTCAATCCCGAATCCTCAATCCTGAATCCTCAATCTTCAGCCCTCAGTCCTCAACAATCAATTGTCAACCCTCAATCCTCAATAGAATATCCTCAACTCACAGTTTTCAATACTCAATCCCCATTCTTCAATCTTCAAATCTCAATCCACAAACATCAATTCTCATTACTCAACCCTCAACACTCAGTCCTCAATCTTCAATCCTCAATCCTCAATCCTCAATCTTCAATCCGCAATACTCAACCTTCAATCCTCAATCCTCAATTCTCAATCCTCAATCCTCAATCCAGAATCCTCAATCCTCAATCCTCAATCCTCAATCCTCAATCCTCAATCATCAATAATCAACGCACAACCCTCAACCATCAATCCTCAATACTCAACCATCGATCCTCAATTCTTAATACTCAATAGAATATCCTGAATTCTCATGGTTCAATACTCAATCCACAATATTCAATAATCAAACCTCAATCCTCAGACACCAATACTCAACACTAAATCCTCAACACTCAGTCCTCTCTCTTCAATCCTCCATCCTCAATCCTCAATCCTCAAGCGTCAATCCTCAATCCTCAATCCTCAACCCTCAATCCTCAGTCCTCAAACCTCAATCCCGAATCCTCAATCCTGAATCCTCAACCTTCAGCCCTCAGTCCTCAACAATCAGTTGTCAATCCTCAATCCTCAATAGAATATCATCAATTCACAGTTTTCAATACCCAATACTCAATCTGCAATCTTCAAACCTCTATCCACAAACATCAATTCCCATCACTCAACCCTCAACACTCAGTCCTCAATCTTCAATCCTCAATCCCCAATCCTCAGTTACCAATTCTCAGTCCTCAATCTTCAATCCTCAATCCTCAATTCTCAATCCTCAATCTTCAATCCTCAGTCCTCAGACTTCAATCCTCAATACTCAATCTTCAATCCTCAACCCTCAATCCTCAATCCTCAAACCTCAATCCTCAGTCATCAAACCTCAATCCCGAATCCTCAATCCTGAATCCTCAACCTTCAGCCCTCAGTCCTCAACAATCAGTTGTCAATCCTCAATCCTCAATAGAATATCATCAATTCACAGTTTTCATTACTAAATACTCAATCTGCAATCTTCAAACCTCTATCCACAAACATCAATTCCCATCGCTCAACCCTCAGCACTCAGTCCTCAATCTTCAATCCTCAATCCTCAATCCTCAGTTATCAATCCTCAGTCCTCAATCTTCAATCCCCAATCCTCAATCCTCAATCCTCAAACCTCAATCCTCAACCGTCAGTCCTCATCCTCAATCCTCAACGCTCAATCCTCAATCCTCAAACCTCAATCCTCAACCGTCAGTCCTCGTCCTCAAACCTCAACCCTCAATCCTCAATCCTCAATCTTCAATCATCAATACTCAATCTTCAATCCTCAATAATCAATCCTCAATCCTCAATCCTCAATCCTCAATAATCAACGCACAACCCTCAACCATCAATCCTCAATACTCAACCATCAATCCTCAATTCTCAATACTCAATAGAATATCCTGAATTCTCATGGTTCAATACTCAATCCACAATATTCAATAATCAAATCTCAATCCTCAATCATCAATTCTCAAAACTCAATCCTCAACATTCAGTCCTCTCTCTTCAATCGTCCATCCTCAATTCTCAATCCTCAAGCGTCAATCCTCAATCCTCAATCCTCAATCCTCAACCCTCAATCCTCAGTCCTCAGTCATCAAACCTCAATCCCGAATCCTCAATCCTGAATCCTCAATCTTCAGCCCTCAGTCCTCAACAATCAATTGTCAACCCTCAATCCTCAATAGAATATCCTCAACTCACAGTTTTCAATACTCAATCCCCATTCTTCAATCTTCAAATCTCAATCCACAAACATCAATTCTCATTACTCAACCCTCAACACTCAGTCCTCAATCTTCAATCCTCAATCCTCAATCCTCAATCTTCAATCCGCAATACTCAACCTTCAATCCTCAATCCTCAATTCTCAATCCTCAATCCTCAATCCAGAATCCTCAATCCTCAATCCTCAATCCTCAATCCTCAATCATCAATAATCAACGCACAACCCTCAACCATCAATCCTCAATACTCAACCATCAATCCTCAATTCTTAATACTCAATAGAATATCCTGAATTCTCATGGTTCAATACTCAATCCACAATATTCAATAATCAAATCTCAATCCTCAAACATCAATACTCAAAACTAAGTCCTCAACACTCAGTCCTCTCTCTTCAATCCTCCATCCTCAATCCTCAATCCTCAAGCGTCAATCCTCAATCCTCAATACTCAACGCTCAATCCTCAGTCCTCAAACCTCAATCCCGAATCCTCAATACTGAATCCTCAATCCTCAATCCTCAATCCTCAATCTTCAATCCTCAATACTCAATCCTCAATCCTCAATCCTCAATCCTCATTCTTCAATCCTCAATACCCAATCCTCAATCTTCAATCCTCAATCCTCAATCCTCAATTCTCAATCCTCAATCCTCAATCATCAGACCTCAAACATCAATACTCAACCCTCAGTCCTCGTCCTCAATCCACAACCCTCAATCCTCAATCCTCGATCTTCAATCATCAATATTCTATCTTCAATCCTCAATCCTCAATCCTCAATCGTCAGTCCTCAATCCTCAACCCTCAACCTTCAATCCTCAATCCTCAATCCTCAATCCTCAATCCTCAATCCTCAATGTTCAATCTTCAATACCCAATCCTCAATCATCAATCCTCAATCCTCAATACTCAATCCCCAATCCTCAATCCTCAATCCTCAGTCCTCAAACCTCTTTCCTGAATCCTCAATACTGAATCCTCAACCTTCAGCCCTCGGTCCACAACAATCAGTTGTCAATCCTCAATCCTCAATCGAATATTCTCAATTCACAGGTTTCAATACTCAATACTCAAACTGCAATCTTCAAATCTCTATCCACAAACATCAATTCTCATCACTCAACCCTCAACACTCAGTCCCCATTCCTCAATATTCAATCCTCAACCTTCAATCCTCAATCCTCAATAATCAGCGCACAACCCTCAACCATCAATCCACAATACTCAACCATCAATCCTCAATTCTCAATACTCAATAGAATATCCTGAATTCTCATGGTTCAATACTCAATCCACAATATTCAATAATCAAACCTCAATCCTCAAACATCAATTCTCAACACTAAATGCTCAACTCTCAGTCCTCTCTCATCAATCCTGCATCCTCAATCCTCAATCCTCAAGCGTCAATCCTCAATCCTCAATCCTCAACCCTCAATCCACAGTCCTCAAACCTCAATCCCGAATCCTCAACCCTGAATCCTCAATCTTCTGCCCTCAGTCCTCAACAATCAGATGTCAATACTCAATCCTCAATAGAATATCATCAATTCACAGTTTCCAATACTCAATACTCAATCTGCAATCTTCAAGTCTCTATTCACAAACATTAATTCTCATCACTCAAACCTCAACACTCAGTCCCCAATCTTCAATCCTCAATCCTCAATCCTCAATCTTCAATCCGCAATACTCAACCTTCATTCCTCAATCCTCAATTCTCAATCCTCAATCCTCAATCCTGAATCCTCAATCCTCAATCCTCAATCCTCAATCCTCAATAATCAACGCACAACACTCAACCATCAATCCTCAATACTCAACCATCAATCCTCAATACTGAACCATCAATCATCAATTCTCAATACTCAATAGAATATCCTGAATTCTCATGGTTCAATACTCAATCCACAATATTCAATAATCAAATCTCAATCCTCAAACATCAATACTCAAAACTAAATCCTCAACACTCAGTCCTCTCTCTTCAATCCTCCATCCTCAATCCTCAATCCTCAAGCGTCAATCCTCAATCCTCAATACTCAACGCTCAATCCTCAGTCCTCAAACCTCAATCCCGAATCCTCAATACTGAATCCTCAATCCTCAATCCTCAATCCTCAATCTTCAATCCTCAATACTCAATCTTCAATCCTCAATCCTCAATCCTCAATCCTCAATCCTCATTCTTCAATCCTCAATACCCAATCCTCAATCTTCAATCCTCAATCCTCAATCCTCAATTCTCAATCCTCAATCCTCAATCATCAGACCTCAAACATCAATACTCAACCCTCAGACATCGTCCTCAATCCGCAACCCTCAATCCTCAATCCTCGATCTTCAATCATCAATATTCAATCTTCAATCCTCAATCCTCAATCCTCAATCCTCAATCCTCAATCCTCAATCCTCAGCCTTCAATCCTCAATACCCAATCCTCAATCTTCAATCCTCAATCCTCAATTCGCAATCGTCGATCCTCAATCCTCAGACCTGAAGCATCAATTCTCAACCCTCAGTCCTCGTCCGCTATCCACAACCCTCAATCCTCAACCCTCAATCTTCATTCATCAATATTCAACTTTCAATACTCAATCCTCAATCCTCAATCCCCAATCCTCAATCCTCAAAGTTCAATCCTCAGTACCCAATCCTCAATTTTCAATCCTCAATCCTCAGTCCTCAATCCTCAATCCTCAATCCTCAATCCTCAATCCTCTGTCCAGAAACCTCAATCCTGAATCCTCAATACTCAATCCTCAATCTTCAGCCCTCAGTCCTCAACAATCAGTTGTCGATCCTCAATCCTCTATAGAATATCATCAATTCACAGTTTTCAATACTCAATACTCAATCTGCGATCTTCAAATCTCTATCCACAAACATCAATCCTTATCACTCCACCCTCAACACTCAGTCCCCAATCCTTAATATTCAATCCTCAACCTTCAATCCTCAATACTCAATCTTCAATCCTCAATCCTCAAACCTCAATCCTGAATCTTCAACCCTCAATCATCAACCTCAATCCTCAATCCTCCATCCTCAATCGTCAATCTTCAATCCTCAATGCTCAATCTTCAATCCTCAATCCTCAATCCTCAATCCCCAACCTTCGTTCTTCAATCCTCAATACCCAATCCTCAATCTTCAAACCTAAATCCTCAATCCTCAATCCTCAATCCTCAATCCTCAATCCTCAATCCTCAATCCTCAATCCTCAACCCTCAATCCTCAATCCTCATTCTTCAATCTTCAATACCCAATCCTCAATCTTCAATCCTCAATCCTCAATCCTCAATCCGCAGACCTCAAACATCAATATTCAACCCACAGCCCTCGTCCTCAATCCACAACCCTCAACCCTCAATCCTCGATCTTCAATCATCAATATTCAATCTTCAATCCTCAATCCTCAATCCTCAATCCTCAATCCTCAACCTTCAATCCTCAATCCTCAATCCTCAATCCTCAATCCTCAATCCTCAATCTTCGATCCTCAACACTCAATCTTCAATCCTCAATCCTCTGTCCTCAATCCTCAATCCTCAATCGTCAATCCTCAATACCCAATCCTCAATCTTCAATCCTCAATACTCAATCCTCAGTTTTCAATCCTCAATCCTCAATCCTCAGACCTCAAGCATCAATACTCAACCCTCAGTCATCGACCTCAATCCACAACCCTCAATCCTCAATCCTCAATCTTCAATCCTCAGTCCTCAATCCTCAATCCTCAATCCTCAATTCTCAATTCTCAGTCCTCAAACCCCAATCCTGAATCCTCAATCCTGAATCATGAATCTTCAGCCCTCAGTCCTCAACAATCAGTTGTCAATCCTCAATCCGCAATAGAATATCATCAATTCGCAGTTTTCAATACTCAATACTCAATCTGCAATCTTGAAATCTCTATCCACAAACATCAATTCTGATCACTCAATCCCCAACACGCAGACCCCAATACTCATTCCTCAATCCTCAATCCTCAATTCTCAATCCTCAATCTTCAATCCTCAGTCCCAAATCCTCCAACTTCAATCCTCAATCCTCAATCCTCAATCTTCAATCCTCAATACTCAATCTTCAATCCTCAATTCTCAATCTTCAATCCTCAATCCTCATTCTTCAATCCTCAATACCCAATCCTCAATCTTCAATCCTCAATCCTCAATCCTCAATTCTCAATCCTCAATCCTCAATCATCAGACCTCAAACATCAATACTCAACCCTCAGGCATCGTCCTCAATCCACAACACTCAATCCTCAACCCTCAAACTTCAATCATCAATATTCAATCTTAAATCCTCAATCCTCAATCCTCAATCCTCAAACCTCAATCCTCAATGTTCAATCCTCAATACCCAATCCTCAATCTTCAATCCTCAATCCTCAATACTCAATCCCCAATCCTCAATCCTCAATCCTCAGTCCTCAAACCTCATTCCTCAATCCTCAATAATCAAAGCACAACCTTCAACCATCAATCCTCAGTACTCAACCATCAATCCTCAATTCTCAATACTCAATAGAATATCCTGAATTCTCATTGTTCAATACTCAATCCACAATATTCAATAATCAAATCTCTATCCTCAAACATAAATCCTCAACACTCAATCCTCAACACCCAGTCCACTCTCTTCAGACCTCCATCCTCAATCCCCAATCCGCAAGCGTCAATCCTCAATCCTCAACCCTCAAACCTCAATCCTCAGTCCTCAAACCTCAATCCCGTATCCTCAATCCTGAATCCTCAATCTTCAGCCCTCAGTCCTCAACAATCAAGAGTCAATCCTCAATCCGCGATAGAATATCCTCAATTCATAGTTTTCAATACTCAATCCCCAATCTTCAATCTTCATATCTCAATCCACAAACATCAATTCTCATCACTCAACCCTCAACACTCAGTCCTCAATCTTCAATCCTCAATCCTCTATCCTCAATCTTCAATCCTCAATACTCAATCTTCAATCCTCAGCCCTCAATGCTCAGTCCTCAATCCTCAATCCTCAATCCTCAATCCTCATTCCTCAAACCTCAATCGTCAACCCACAGTCCTCATCCTCAATTCTCAATCCTCAATCCTCAATCCTCAATCCTCAGTCCTCAGTCCTCAAACCTCAACCCTCAACCAACAGCCCTCATCCTCAATCCTCAATACTCAATCCTCAATCCTCAATACTCAATCCTCAATCCTCAATCTTCAATCCTCAATACTCAATCTTCAATAATCAATCCTCAATTCTCAATCCTCAATACTCAATACTCAATCGTCGGTCCTCGATTCCCAATCCTCAATCTTCAATCTCCAATACTCAATCCTCAATCCTCAATTCTCAATCCTCAATCTTCAATCCTCAATAGTCAATCTTCAATCCTCAATCCTCAACCCTCAGCCCTCATCCTCAATCCTCAATCCTCAATCCTCAATCCTCAATCTTCAATCCTCAATACTCAATCTTCAACAATCAATCCTCAATTCTCAATCCTCAATACTCAATCCTCAATTCTCAATCCTCAATCCTCAATCCACAGACCTCAATCCTCAATCTTCAATCCTCAATTCTCAATCCTCAATCTTCAATCCTCAATCCTCGATCCTCAATCCTCAATCCTTAATCCTCAATCTTCAATCCTCAATCCTCAATCGTCAATCCTCAATCCTCAATCTTCAATCCTCAACACTCAATCTTCAATCCTTAATCCTCAATCTTCAATACTCAATACTCAATCTTCAATCCTCAATCCTCAATACTCAATTCTCAATCCTCAATCCTCAACCCTCAGACCTCAAACATCAATATTCAACCCTCAGTCCTCGTCCTCAATCCACTAACCTCAATCCTCAATCCTCGATCTTCAATCATCAATATTCAATCTTCAATCCTCAATCCTCCATCCTCCATCCTCAATCTTCAATCCTCAATCCTCAATCTTCAATCCTCAATCCTCAATCCTCAATCCTCAATCCTCAATCTTCAATCCTCAACACTCAATCTGCAATCCTCAATCCTCAATATTCAATACTCAATACTCAACCTTCAATCGTCAATCCTCAATACTCAATCCTCAATCCTCATTCTTCAATGCTCAATACCCAATCCTCAATCTTCAATCCTCAATCCTCAATTCGCAATCGTCAATCCCCAATCCTCAGACCTGAAGCATCAATTCTCAACCCTCAGTCCTCGTCCTCAATCCACAACCCTCAATCCTCAATCCTCAATCTTCATTCATCAATATTCAACTTTCAATACTCAATCCTCAATCCTCAATCCTCAATCCTCAATCTTCAATCCTCTTTACTGAATCCTCAATCCTCAATCCTCAATCCTCAATCCTCAATCCTCAATAATCAAAGCACAACCTTCAACCATCAATCCTCAGTACTCAACCATCAATCCTCAATTCTCAATACTCAATAGAATATCCTGAATTCTCATTGTTCAATACTCAATCCACAATATTCAATAATCAAATCTCTATCCTCAAACATAAATCCTCAACACTCAATCCTCAACACCCAGTCCACTCTCTTCAGACCTCCATCCTCAATCCCCAATCCGCAAGCGTCAATCCTCAATCCTCAACCCTCAAACCTCAATCCTCAGTCCTCAAACCTCAATCCCGTATCCTCAATCCTGAATCCTCAATCTTCAGCCCTCAGTCCTCAACAATCAAGAGTCAATCCTCAATCCGCGATAGAATATCCTCAATTCATAGTTTTCAATACTCAATCCCCAATCTTCAATCTTCATATCTCAATCCACAAACATCAATTCTCATCACTCAACCCTCAACACTCAGTCCTCAATCTTCAATCCTCAATACTCAATCTTCAACAATCAATCCTCAATTCTCAATCCTCAATACTCAATCCTCAATTCTCAATCCTCAATCCTCAATCCACAGACCTCAATCCTCAATCTTCAATCCTCAATTCTCAATCCTCAATCTTCAATCCTCGATCCTCGATCCTCAATCCTCAATCCTCAATCCTCAATCCTCAATCCTCAACCTCAATCCTCAATCCTCCATCCTCAACCGTCAATCTTCAATCCTCAATACTCAATCTTCAATCCTCAATCCTCAATCCTCAGTCCTCAATCTTCATTCTTCAATCCTCAATACCCAAACCTCAATCTTCAAACCTCAATCCTCAATCCTCAATCCTCAATCCTCAATCGTCAACTCTCAATCCTCAATCCTCAATCCTCAGACCTCAAACATCAATACTCAACCCTCAGTCCTCGTCCTCAATCCACAACCCTCAATCCTCAATCCTCGATCTTCAATCATCAATATTCTATCTTCAATCCTCAATCCTCAATCCTCAATCGTCAGTCCTCAATCCTCAACCCTCAACCTTCAATCCTCAATCCTCAATCCTCAATCCTCAATCCTCAATCCTCAATGTTCAATCTTCAATACCCAATCCTCAATCATCAATCCTCAATCCTCAATACTCAATCCCCAATCCTCAATCCTCAATCCTCAGTCCTCAAACCTCTTTCCTGAATCCTCAATACTGAATCCTCAACCTTCAGCCCTCGGTCCACAACAATCAGTTGTCAATCCTCAATCCTCAATCGAATATTCTCAATTCACAGGTTTCAATACTCAATACTCAAACTGCAATCTTCAAATCTCTATCCACAAACATCAATTCTCATCACTCAACCCTCAACACTCAGTCCCCATTCCTCAATATTCAATCCTCAACCTTCAATCCTCAATCCTCAATAATCAGCGCACAACCCTCAACCATCAATCCACAATACTCAACCATCAATCCTCAATTCTCAATACTCAATAGAATATCCTGAATTCTCACGGTTCAATACTCAATCCACAATATTCAATAATCAAACCTCAATCCTCAAACATCAATTCTCAACACTAAATGCTCAACTCTCAGTCCTCTCTCATCAATCCTGCATCCTCAATCCTCAATCCTCAAGCGTCAATCCTCAATCCTCAATCCTCAACCCTCAATCCACAGTCCTCAAACCTCAATCCCGAATCCTCAACCCTGAATCCTCAATCTTCTGCCCTCAGTCCTCAACAATCAGATGTCAATACTCAATCCTCAATAGAATATCATCAATTCACAGTTTCCAATACTCAATACTCAATCTGCAATCTTCAAGTCTCTATTCACAAACATTAATTCTCATCACTCAAACCTCAACACTCAGTCCCCAATCTTCAATCCTCAATCCTCAATCCTCAATCTTCAATCCGCAATACTCAACCTTCATTCCTCAATCCTCAATTCTCAATCCTCAATCCTCAATCCTGAATCCTCAATCCTCAATCCTCAATCCTCAATCCTCAATAATCAACGCACAACACTCAACCATCAATCCTCAATACTCAACCATCAATCCTCAATACTGAACCATCAATCATCAATTCTCAATACTCAATAGAATATCCTGAATTCTCATGGTTCAATACTCAATCCACAATATTCAATAATCAAATCTCAATCCTCAAACATCAATACTCAAAACTAAGTCCTCAACACTCAGTCCTCTCTCTTCAATCCTCCATCCTCAATCCTCAATCCTCAAGCGTCAATCCTCAATCCTCAATACTCAACGCTCAATCCTCAGTCCTCAAACCTCAATCCCGAATCCTCAATACTGAATCCTCAATCCTCAATCCTCAATCCTCAATCTTCAATCCTCAATACTCAATCCTCAATCCTCAATCCTCAATCCTCATTCTTCAATCCTCAATACCCAATCCTCAATCTTCAATCCTCAATCCTCAATCCTCAATTCTCAATCCTCAATCCTCAATCATCAGACCTCAAACATCAATACTCAACCCTCAGTCCTCGTCCTCAATCCACAACCCTCAATCCTCAATCCTCGATCTTCAATCATCAATATTCTATCTTCAATCCTCAATCCTCAATCCTCAATCGTCAGTCCTCAATCCTCAACCCTCAACCTTCAATCCTCAATCCTCAATCCTCAATCCTCAATCCTCAATCCTCAATGTTCAATCTTCAATACCCAATCCTCAATCATCAATCCTCAATCCTCAATACTCAATCCCCAATCCTCAATCCTCAATCCTCAGTCCTCAAACCTCTTTCCTGAATCCTCAATACTGAATCCTCAACCTTCAGCCCTCGGTCCACAACAATCAGTTGTCAATCCTCAATCCTCAATCGAATATTCTCAATTCACAGGTTTCAATACTCAATACTCAAACTGCAATCTTCAAATCTCTATCCACAAACATCAATTCTCATCACTCAACCCTCAACACTCAGTCCCCATTCCTCAATATTCAATCCTCAACCTTCAATCCTCAATCCTCAATAATCAGCGCACAACCCTCAACCATCAATCCACAATACTCAACCATCAATCCTCAATTCTCAATACTCAATAGAATATCCTGAATTCTCATGGTTCAATACTCAATCCACAATATTCAATAATCAAACCTCAATCCTCAAACATCAATTCTCAACACTAAATGCTCAACTCTCAGTCCTCTCTCATCAATCCTGCATCCTCAATCCTCAATCCTCAAGCGTCAATCCTCAATCCTCAATCCTCAACCCTCAATCCACAGTCCTCAAACCTCAATCCCGAATCCTCAACCCTGAATCCTCAATCTTCTGCCCTCAGTCCTCAACAATCAGATGTCAATACTCAATCCTCAATAGAATATCATCAATTCACAGTTTCCAATACTCAATACTCAATCTGCAATCTTCAAGTCTCTATTCACAAACATTAATTCTCATCACTCAAACCTCAACACTCAGTCCCCAATCTTCAATCCTCAATCCTCAATCCTCAATCTTCAATCCGCAATACTCAACCTTCATTCCTCAATCCTCAATTCTCAATCCTCAATCCTCAATCCTGAATCCTCAATCCTCAATCCTCAATCCTCAATCCTCAATAATCAACGCACAACACTCAACCATCAATCCTCAATACTCAACCATCAATCCTCAATACTGAACCATCAATCATCAATTCTCAATACTCAATAGAATATCCTGAATTCTCATGGTTCAATACTCAATCCACAATATTCAATAATCAAATCTCAATCCTCAAACATCAATACTCAAAACTAAATCCTCAACACTCAGTCCTCTCTCTTCAATCCTCCATCCTCAATCCTCAATCCTCAAGCGTCAATCCTCAATCCTCAATACTCAACGCTCAATCCTCAGTCCTCAAACCTCAATCCCGAATCCTCAATACTGAATCCTCAATCCTCAATCCTCAATCCTCAATCTTCAATCCTCAATACTCAATCTTCAATCCTCAATCCTCAATCCTCAATCCTCAATCCTCATTCTTCAATCCTCAATACCCAATCCTCAATCTTCAATCCTCAATCCTCAATCCTCAATTCTCAATCCTCAATCCTCAATCATCAGACCTCAAACATCAATACTCAACCCTCAGACATCGTCCTCAATCCGCAACCCTCAATCCTCAATCCTCGATCTTCAATCATCAATATTCAATCTTCAATCCTCAATCCTCAATCCTCAATCCTCAATCCTCAATCCTCAATCCTCAGCCTTCAATCCTCAATACCCAATCCTCAATCTTCAATCCTCAATCCTCAATTCGCAATCGTCGATCCTCAATCCTCAGACCTGAAGCATCAATTCTCAACCCTCAGTCCTCGTCCGCTATCCACAACCCTCAATCCTCAACCCTCAATCTTCATTCATCAATATTCAACTTTCAATACTCAATCCTCAATCCTCAATCCCCAATCCTCAATCCTCAAAGTTCAATCCTCAGTACCCAATCCTCAATTTTCAATCCTCAATCCTCAGTCCTCAATCCTCAATCCTCAATCCTCAATCCTCTGTCCAGAAACCTCAATCCTGAATCCTCAATACTCAATCCTCAATCTTCAGCCCTCAGTCCTCAACAATCAGTTGTCGATCCTCAATCCTCTATAGAATATCATCAATTCACAGTTTTCAATACTCAATACTCAATCTGCGATCTTCAAATCTCTATCCACAAACATCAATCCTTATCACTCCACCCTCAACACTCAGTCCCCAATCCTTAATATTCAATCCTCAACCTTCAATCCTCAATACTCAATCTTCAATCCTCAATCCTCAAACCTCAATCCTGAATCTTCAACCCTCAATCATCAACCTCAATCCTCAATCCTCCATCCTCAATCGTCAATCTTCAATCCTCAATGCTCAATCTTCAATCCTCAATCCTCAATCCTCAATCCCCAACCTTCGTTCTTCAATCCTCAATACCCAATCCTCAATCTTCAAACCTAAATCCTCAATCCTCAATCCTCAATCCTCAATCCTCAATCCTCAATCCTCAATCCTCAATCCTCAACCCTCAATCCTCAATCCTCATTCTTCAATCTTCAATACCCAATCCTCAATCTTCAATCCTCAATCCTCAATCCTCAATCCGCAGACCTCAAACATCAATATTCAACCCACAGCCCTCGTCCTCAATCCACAACCCTCAACCCTCAATCCTCGATCTTCAATCATCAATATTCAATCTTCAATCCTCAATCCTCAATCCTCAATCCTCAATCCTCAACCTTCAATCCTCAATCCTCAATCCTCAATCCTCAATCCTCAATCCTCAATCTTCGATCCTCAACACTCAATCTTCAATCCTCAATCCTCTGTCCTCAATCCTCAATCCTCAATCGTCAATCCTCAATACCCAATCCTCAATCTTCAATCCTCAATACTCAATCCTCAGTTTTCAATCCTCAATCCTCAATCCTCAGACCTCAAGCATCAATACTCAACCCTCAGTCATCGACCTCAATCCACAACCCTCAATCCTCAATCCTCAATCTTCAATCCTCAGTCCTCAATCCTCAATCCTCAATCCTCAATTCTCAATTCTCAGTCCTCAAACCCCAATCCTGAATCCTCAATCCTGAATCATGAATCTTCAGCCCTCAGTCCTCAACAATCAGTTGTCAATCCTCAATCCGCAATAGAATATCATCAATTCGCAGTTTTCAATACTCAATACTCAATCTGCAATCTTGAAATCTCTATCCACAAACATCAATTCTGATCACTCAATCCCCAACACGCAGACCCCAATACTCATTCCTCAATCCTCAATCCTCAATTCTCAATCCTCAATCTTCAATCCTCAGTCCCAAATCCTCCAACTTCAATCCTCAATCCTCAATCCTCAATCTTCAATCCTCAATACTCAATCTTCAATCCTCAATTCTCAATCTTCAATCCTCAATCCTCATTCTTCAATCCTCAATACCCAATCCTCAATCTTCAATCCTCAATCCTCAATCCTCAATTCTCAATCCTCAATCCTCAATCATCAGACCTCAAACATCAATACTCAACCCTCAGGCATCGTCCTCAATCCACAACACTCAATCCTCAACCCTCAAACTTCAATCATCAATATTCAATCTTAAATCCTCAATCCTCAATCCTCAATCCTCAAACCTCAATCCTCAATGTTCAATCCTCAATACCCAATCCTCAATCTTCAATCCTCAATCCTCAATACTCAATCCCCAATCCTCAATCCTCAATCCTCAGTCCTCAAACCTCATTCCTCAATCCTCAATAATCAAAGCACAACCTTCAACCATCAATCCTCAGTACTCAACCATCAATCCTCAATTCTCAATACTCAATAGAATATCCTGAATTCTCATTGTTCAATACTCAATCCACAATATTCAATAATCAAATCTCTATCCTCAAACATAAATCCTCAACACTCAATCCTCAACACCCAGTCCACTCTCTTCAGACCTCCATCCTCAATCCCCAATCCGCAAGCGTCAATCCTCAATCCTCAACCCTCAAACCTCAATCCTCAGTCCTCAAACCTCAATCCCGTATCCTCAATCCTGAATCCTCAATCTTCAGCCCTCAGTCCTCAACAATCAAGAGTCAATCCTCAATCCGCGATAGAATATCCTCAATTCATAGTTTTCAATACTCAATCCCCAATCTTCAATCTTCATATCTCAATCCACAAACATCAATTCTCATCACTCAACCCTCAACACTCAGTCCTCAATCTTCAATCCTCAATCCTCTATCCTCAATCTTCAATCCTCAATACTCAATCTTCAATCCTCAGCCCTCAATGCTCAGTCCTCAATCCTCAATCCTCAATCCTCAATCCTCATTCCTCAAACCTCAATCGTCAACCCACAGTCCTCATCCTCAATTCTCAATCCTCAATCCTCAATCCTCAATCCTCAGTCCTCAGTCCTCAAACCTCTACCCTCAACCAACAGCCCTCATCCTCAATCCTCAATACTCAATCCTCAATCCTCAATACTCAATCCTCAATCCTCAATCTTCAATCCTCAATACTCAATCTTCAATAATCAATCCTCAATTCTCAATCCTCAATACTCAATACTCAATCGTCGGTCCTCGATTCCCAATCCTCAATCTTCAATCTCCAATACTCAATCCTCAATCCTCAATTCTCAATCCTCAATCTTCAATCCTCAATAGTCAATCTTCAATCCTCAATCCTCAACCCTCAGCCCTCATCCTCAATCCTCAATCCTCAATCCTCAATCCTCAATCTTCAATCCTCAATACTCAATCTTCAACAATCAATCCTCAATTCTCAATCCTCAATACTCAATCCTCAATTCTCAATCCTCAATCCTCAATCCACAGACCTCAATCCTCAATCTTCAATCCTCAATTCTCAATCCTCAATCTTCAATCCTCAATCCTCGATCCTCAATCCTCAATCCTTAATCCTCAATCTTCAATCCTCAATCCTCAATCGTCAATCCTCAATCCTCAATCTTCAATCCTCAACACTCAATCTTCAATCCTTAATCCTCAATCTTCAATACTCAATACTCAATCTTCAATCCTCAATCCTCAATACTCAATTCTCAATCCTCAATCCTCAACCCTCAGACCTCAAACATCAATATTCAACCCTCAGTCCTCGTCCTCAATCCACTAACCTCAATCCTCAATCCTCGATCTTCAATCATCAATATTCAATCTTCAATCCTCAATCCTCCATCCTCCATCCTCAATCCTCAATCCTCAATCCTCAATCTTCAATCCTCAATCCTCAATCCTCAATCCTCAATCCTCAATCTTCAATCCTCAACACTCAATCTGCAATCCTCAATCCTCAATATTCAATACTCAATACTCAACCTTCAATCGTCAATCCTCAATACTCAATCCTCAATCCTCATTCTTCAATGCTCAATACCCAATCCTCAATCTTCAATCCTCAATCCTCAATTCGCAATCGTCAATCCCCAATCCTCAGACCTGAAGCATCAATTCTCAACCCTCAGTCCTCGTCCTCAATCCACAACCCTCAATCCTCAATCCTCAATCTTCATTCATCAATATTCAACTTTCAATACTCAATCCTCAATCCTCAATCCTCAATCCTCAATCTTCAATCCTCTTTACTGAATCCTCAATCCTCAATCCTCAATCCTCAATCCTCAATCCTCAATAATCAAAGCACAACCTTCAACCATCAATCCTCAGTACTCAACCATCAATCCTCAATTCTCAATACTCAATAGAATATCCTGAATTCTCATTGTTCAATACTCAATCCACAATATTCAATAATCAAATCTCTATCCTCAAACATAAATCCTCAACACTCAATCCTCAACACCCAGTCCACTCTCTTCAGACCTCCATCCTCAATCCCCAATCCGCAAGCGTCAATCCTCAATCCTCAACCCTCAAACCTCAATCCTCAGTCCTCAAACCTCAATCCCGTATCCTCAATCCTGAATCCTCAATCTTCAGCCCTCAGTCCTCAACAATCAAGAGTCAATCCTCAATCCGCGATAGAATATCCTCAATTCATAGTTTTCAATACTCAATCCCCAATCTTCAATCTTCATATCTCAATCCACAAACATCAATTCTCATCACTCAACCCTCAACACTCAGTCCTCAATCTTCAATCCTCAATCCTCTATCCTCAATCTTCAATCCTCAATACTCAATCTTCAATCCTCAGCCCTCAATGCTCAGTCCTCAATCCTCAATCCTCAATCCTCAATCCTCATTCCTCAAACCTCAATCGTCAACCCACAGTCCTCATCCTCAATTCTCAATCCTCAATCCTCAATCCTCAATCCTCAGTCCTCAGTCCTCAAACCTCTACCCTCAACCAACAGCCCTCATCCTCAATCCTCAATACTCAATCCTCAATCCTCAATACTCAATCCTCAATCCTCAATCTTCAATCCTCAATACTCAATCTTCAATAATCAATCCTCAATTCTCAATCCTCAATACTCAATACTCAATCGTCGGTCCTCGATTCCCAATCCTCAATCTTCAATCTCCAATACTCAATCCTCAATCCTCAATTCTCAATCCTCAATCTTCAATCCTCAATAGTCAATCTTCAATCCTCAATCCTCAACCCTCAGCCCTCATCCTCAATCCTCAATCCTCAATCCTCAATCCTCAATCTTCAATCCTCAATACTCAATCTTCAACAATCAATCCTCAATTCTCAATCCTCAATACTCAATCCTCAATTCTCAATCCTCAATCCTCAATCCACAGACCTCAATCCTCAATCTTCAATCCTCAATTCTCAATCCTCAATCTTCAATCCTCAATCCTCGATCCTCAATCCTCAATCCTTAATCCTCAATCTTCAATCCTCAATCCTCAATCGTCGATCCTCAATCCTCAATCTTCAATCCTCAACACTCAATCTTCAATCCTTAATCCTCAATCTTCAATACTCAATACTCAATCTTCAATCCTCAATCCTCAATACTCAATCCTCAATCCTCATTCTTCAATACTCAATACCCAATCCTCAATCTTGAATCCTCAATCCTCAATTCGCAATCCTCAATCCTCAATCCTCAGACCTCAAGCATCAATACTCAACCCTCAGTCCTCGTCCTCAATCCACAACCCTCAACCCTCAATCCTCAATCGTCATTCATCAATATTCAAACTTCAATCCTCAATCCTCAATCCTCAATCCTCTATCCTCAATCCTCAACGTTCAATCCTCAATACCCAATCCTCAATCTTCAATCCTCAATCCTCAGTCCTCAATCCTCAATCCTCAATCCTCAATCCTCTGTCCTCAAACCTCAATCCTGAATCCTCAATCCTGAATCCTCAATCTTGAGCCCTCAGTCCTCAACAATCAGTTGTCGATCCTCAATCCTCTATAGAATATCATCAATTCACAGTTTTCAATACTCAATACTCAATCTGCCATCTTCAAATCTCTATCCACAAACATCAATGCTCATCACTCAACCCTCATCACTCAGTCCCCAGTCCTCAATATTCAATCCTCAAACTTCAATCCTCAATACTCAATCTTCAATCATCAATCCTCAATCCTCAATCCTCAATCCTCAATCCTCAATCCTCAACCTCAATCCTCAATCCTCCATCCTCAACCGTCAATCTTCAATCCTCAATACTCAATCTTCAATCCTCAATCCTCAATCCTCAGTCCTCAATCTTCATTCTTCAATCCTCAATACCCAAACCTCAATCTTCAAACCTCAATCCTCAATCCTCAATCCTCAATCCTCAATCGTCAACTCTCAATCCTCAATCCTCAATCCTCAGACCTCAAACATCAATACTCAACCCTCAGTCCTCGTCCTCAATCCACAACCCTCAATCCTCAATCCTCGATCTTCAATCATCAATATTCTATCTTCAATCCTCAATCCTCAATCCTCAATCGTCAGTCCTCAATCCTCAACCCTCAACCTTCAATCCTCAATCCTCAATCCTCAATCCTCAATCCTCAATCCTCAATGTTCAATCTTCAATACCCAATCCTCAATCATCAATCCTCAATCCTCAATACTCAATCCCCAATCCTCAATCCTCAATCCTCAGTCCTCAAACCTCTTTCCTGAATCCTCAATACTGAATCCTCAACCTTCAGCCCTCGGTCCACAACAATCAGTTGTCAATCCTCAATCCTCAATCGAATATTCTCAATTCACAGGTTTCAATACTCAATACTCAAACTGCAATCTTCAAATCTCTATCCACAAACATCAATTCTCATCACTCAACCCTCAACACTCAGTCCCCATTCCTCAATATTCAATCCTCAACCTTCAATCCTCAATCCTCAATAATCAGCGCACAACCCTCAACCATCAATCCACAATACTCAACCATCAATCCTCAATTCTCAATACTCAATAGAATATCCTGAATTCTCACGGTTCAATACTCAATCCACAATATTCAATAATCAAACCTCAATCCTCAAACATCAATTCTCAACACTAAATGCTCAACTCTCAGTCCTCTCTCATCAATCCTGCATCCTCAATCCTCAATCCTCAAGCGTCAATCCTCAATCCTCAATCCTCAACCCTCAATCCACAGTCCTCAAACCTCAATCCCGAATCCTCAACCCTGAATCCTCAATCTTCTGCCCTCAGTCCTCAACAATCAGATGTCAATACTCAATCCTCAATAGAATATCATCAATTCACAGTTTCCAATACTCAATACTCAATCTGCAATCTTCAAGTCTCTATTCACAAACATTAATTCTCATCACTCAAACCTCAACACTCAGTCCCCAATCTTCAATCCTCAATCCTCAATCCTCAATCTTCAATCCGCAATACTCAACCTTCATTCCTCAATCCTCAATTCTCAATCCTCAATCCTCAATCCTGAATCCTCAATCCTCAATCCTCAATCCTCAATCCTCAATAATCAACGCACAACACTCAACCATCAATCCTCAATACTCAACCATCAATCCTCAATACTGAACCATCAATCATCAATTCTCAATACTCAATAGAATATCCTGAATTCTCATGGTTCAATACTCAATCCACAATATTCAATAATCAAATCTCAATCCTCAAACATCAATACTCAAAACTAAGTCCTCAACACTCAGTCCTCTCTCTTCAATCCTCCATCCTCAATCCTCAATCCTCAAGCGTCAATCCTCAATCCTCAATACTCAACGCTCAATCCTCAGTCCTCAAACCTCAATCCCGAATCCTCAATACTGAATCCTCAATCCTCAATCCTCAATCCTCAATCTTCAATCCTCAATACTCAATCCTCAATCCTCAATCCTCAATCCTCATTCTTCAATCCTCAATACCCAATCCTCAATCTTCAATCCTCAATCCTCAATCCTCAATTCTCAATCCTCAATCCTCAATCATCAGACCTCAAACATCAATACTCAACCCTCAGTCCTCGTCCTCAATCCACAACCCTCAATCCTCAATCCTCGATCTTCAATCATCAATATTCTATCTTCAATCCTCAATCCTCAATCCTCAATCGTCAGTCCTCAATCCTCAACCCTCAACCTTCAATCCTCAATCCTCAATCCTCAATCCTCAATCCTCAATCCTCAATGTTCAATCTTCAATACCCAATCCTCAATCATCAATCATCAATCCTCAATCCTCAATACTCAATCCCCAATCCTCAATCCTCAATCCTCAGTCCTCAAACCTCTTTCCTGAATCCTCAATACTGAATCCTCAACCTTCAGCCCTCGGTCCACAACAATCAGTTGTCAATCCTCAATCCTCAATCGAATATTCTCAATTCACAGGTTTCAATACTCAATACTCAAACTGCAATCTTCAAATCTCTATCCACAAACATCAATTCTCATCACTCAACCCTCAACACTCAGTCCCCATTCCTCAATATTCAATCCTCAACCTTCAATCCTCAATCCTCAATAATCAGCGCACAACCCTCAACCATCAATCCACAATACTCAACCATCAATCCTCAATTCTCAATACTCAATAGAATATCCTGAATTCTCATGGTTCAATACTCAATCCACAATATTCAATAATCAAACCTCAATCCTCAAACATCAATTCTCAACACTAAATGCTCAACTCTCAGTCCTCTCTCATCAATCCTGCATCCTCAATCCTCAATCCTCAAGCGTCAATCCTCAATCCTCAATCCTCAACCCTCAATCCACAGTCCTCAAACCTCAATCCCGAATCCTCAACCCTGAATCCTCAATCTTCTGCCCTCAGTCCTCAACAATCAGATGTCAATACTCAATCCTCAATAGAATATCATCAATTCACAGTTTCCAATACTCAATACTCAATCTGCAATCTTCAAGTCTCTATTCACAAACATTAATTCTCATCACTCAAACCTCAACACTCAGTCCCCAATCTTCAATCCTCAATCCTCAATCCTCAATCTTCAATCCGCAATACTCAACCTTCATTCCTCAATCCTCAATTCTCAATCCTCAATCCTCAATCCTGAATCCTCAATCCTCAATCCTCAATCCTCAATCCTCAATAATCAACGCACAACACTCAACCATCAATCCTCAATACTCAACCATCAATCCTCAATACTGAACCATCAATCATCAATTCTCAATACTCAATAGAATATCCTGAATTCTCATGGTTCAATACTCAATCCACAATATTCAATAATCAAATCTCAATCCTCAAACATCAATACTCAAAACTAAATCCTCAACACTCAGTCCTCTCTCTTCAATCCTCCATCCTCAATCCTCAATCCTCAAGCGTCAATCCTCAATCCTCAATACTCAACGCTCAATCCTCAGTCCTCAAACCTCAATCCCGAATCCTCAATACTGAATCCTCAATCCTCAATCCTCAATCCTCAATCTTCAATCCTCAATACTCAATCTTCAATCCTCAATCCTCAATCCTCAATCCTCAATCCTCATTCTTCAATCCTCAATACCCAATCCTCAATCTTCAATCCTCAATCCTCAATCCTCAATTCTCAATCCTCAATCCTCAATCATCAGACCTCAAACATCAATACTCAACCCTCAGTCATCGTCCTCAATCCGCAACCCTCAATCCTCAATCCTCGATCTTCAATCATCAATATTCAATCTTCAATCCTCAATCCTCAATCCTCAATCCTCAATCCTCAATCCTCAATCCTCAGCCTTCAATCCTCAATACCCAATCCTCAATCTTCAATCCTCAATCCTCAATTCGCAATCGTCGATCCTCAATCCTCAGACCTGAAGCATCAATTCTCAACCCTCAGTCCTCGTCCGCTATCCACAACCCTCAATCCTCAACCCTCAATCTTCATTCATCAATATTCAACTTTCAATACTCAATCCTCAATCCTCAATCCCCAATCCTCAATCCTCAAAGTTCAATCCTCAGTACCCAATCCTCAATTTTCAATCCTCAATCCTCAGTCCTCAATCCTCAATCCTCAATCCTCAATCCTCTGTCCAGAAACCTCAATCCTGAATCCTCAATACTCAATCCTCAATCTTCAGCCCTCAGTCCTCAACAATCAGTTGTCGATCCTCAATCCTCTATAGAATATCATCAATTCACAGTTTTCAATACTCAATACTCAATCTGCGATCTTCAAATCTCTATCCACAAACATCAATCCTTATCACTCCACCCTCAACACTCAGTCCCCAATCCTTAATATTCAATCCTCAACCTTCAATCCTCAATACTCAATCTTCAATCCTCAATCCTCAAACCTCAATCCTGAATCTTCAACCCTCAATCATCAACCTCAATCCTCAATCCTCCATCCTCAATCGTCAATCTTCAATCCTCAATGCTCAATCTTCAATCCTCAATCCTCAATCCTCAATCCCCAACCTTCGTTCTTCAATCCTCAATACCCAATCCTCAATCTTCAAACCTAAATCCTCAATCCTCAATCCTCAATCCTCAATCCTCAATCCTCAATCCTCAATCCTCAATCCTCAACCCTCAATCCTCAATCCTCATTCTTCAATCTTCAATACCCAATCCTCAATCTTCAATCCTCAATCCTCAATCCTCAATCCGCAGACCTCAAACATCAATATTCAACCCACAGCCCTCGTCCTCAATCCACAACCCTGAACCCTCAATCCTCGATCTTCAATCATCAATATTCAATCTTCAATCCTCAATCCTCAATCCTCAATCCTCAATCCTCAACCTTCAATCCTCAATCCTCAATCCTCAATCCTCAATCCTCAATCCTCAATCTTCGATCCTCAACACTCAATCTTCAATCCTCAATCCTCTGTCCTCAATCCTCAATCCTCAATCGTCAATCCTCAATACCCAATCCTCAATCTTCAATCCTCAATACTCAATCCTCAGTTTTCAATCCTCAATCCTCAATCCTCAGACCTCAAGCATCAATACTCAACCCTCAGTCATCGACCTCAATCCACAACCCTCAATCCTCAATCCTCAATCTTCAATCCTCAGTCCTCAATCCTCAATCCTCAATCCTCAATTCTCAATTCTCAGTCCTCAAACCCCAATCCTGAATCCTCAATCCTGAATCATGAATCTTCAGCCCTCAGTCCTCAACAATCAGTTGTCAATCCTCAATCCGCAATAGAATATCATCAATTCGCAGTTTTCAATACTCAATACTCAATCTGCAATCTTGAAATCTCTATCCACAAACATCAATTCTGATCACTCAATCCCCAACACGCAGACCCCAATACTCATTCCTCAATCCTCAATCCTCAATTCTCAATCCTCAATCTTCAATCCTCAGTCCCAAATCCTCCAACTTCAATCCTCAATCCTCAATCCTCAATCTTCAATCCTCAATACTCAATCTTCAATCCTCAATTCTCAATCTTCAATCCTCAATCCTCATTCTTCAATCCTCAATACCCAATCCTCAATCTTCAATCCTCAATCCTCAATCCTCAATTCTCAATCCTCAATCCTCAATCATCAGACCTCAAACATCAATACTCAACCCTCAGGCATCGTCCTCAATCCACAACACTCAATCCTCAACCCTCAAACTTCAATCATCAATATTCAATCTTAAATCCTCAATCCTCAATCCTCAATCCTCAAACCTCAATCCTCAATGTTCAATCCTCAATACCCAATCCTCAATCTTCAATCCTCAATCCTCAATACTCAATCCCCAATCCTCAATCCTCAATCCTCAGTCCTCAAACCTCAATCCTCAATCCTCAATAATCAAAGCACAACCTTCAACCATCAATCCTCAGTACTCAACCATCAATCCTCAATTCTCAATACTCAATAGAATATCCTGAATTCTCATTGTTCAATACTCAATCCACAATATTCAATAATCAAATCTCTATCCTCAAACATAAATCCTCAACACTCAATCCTCAACACCCAGTCCACTCTCTTCAGACCTCCATCCTCAATCCCCAATCCGCAAGCGTCAATCCTCAATCCTCAACCCTCAAACCTCAATCCTCAGTCCTCAAACCTCAATCCCGTATCCTCAATCCTGAATCCTCAATCTTCAGCCCTCAGTCCTCAACAATCAAGAGTCAATCCTCAATCCGCGATAGAATATCCTCAATTCATAGTTTTCAATACTCAATCCCCAATCTTCAATCTTCATATCTCAATCCACAAACATCAATTCTCATCACTCAACCCTCAACACTCAGTCCTCAATCTTCAATCCTCAATCCTCTATCCTCAATCTTCAATCCTCAATACTCAATCTTCAATCCTCAGCCCTCAATGCTCAGTCCTCAATCCTCAATCCTCAATCCTCAATCCTCATTCCTCAAACCTCAATCGTCAACCCACAGTCCTCATCCTCAATTCTCAATCCTCAATCCTCAATCCTCAATCCTCAGTCCTCAGTCCTCAAACCTCTACCCTCAACCAACAGCCCTCATCCTCAATCCTCAATACTCAATCCTCAATCCTCAATACTCAATCCTCAATCCTCAATCTTCAATCCTCAATACTCAATCTTCAATAATCAATCCTCAATTCTCAATCCTCAATACTCAATACTCAATCGTCGGTCCTCGATTCCCAATCCTCAATCTTCAATCTCCAATACTCAATCCTCAATCCTCAATTCTCAATCCTCAATCTTCAATCCTCAATAGTCAATCTTCAATCCTCAATCCTCAACCCTCAGCCCTCATCCTCAATCCTCAATCCTCAATCCTCAATCCTCAATCTTCAATCCTCAATACTCAATCTTCAACAATCAATCCTCAATTCTCAATCCTCAATACTCAATCCTCAATTCTCAATCCTCAATCCTCAATCCACAGACCTCAATCCTCAATCTTCAATCCTCAATTCTCAATCCTCAATCTTCAATCCTCAATCCTCGATCCTCAATCCTCAATCCTTAATCCTCAATCTTCAATCCTCAATCCTCAATCGTCAATCCTCAATCCTCAATCTTCAATCCTCAACACTCAATCTTCAATCCTTAATCCTCAATCTTCAATACTCAATACTCAATCTTCAATCCTCAATCCTCAATACTCAATCCTCAATCCTCATTCTTCAATACTCAATACCCAATCCTCAATCTTGAATCCTCAATCCTCAATTCGCAATCCTCAATCCTCAATCCTCAGACCTCAAGCATCAATACTCAACCCTCAGTCCTCGTCCTCAATCCACAACCCTCAATCCTCAATCCTCAATCGTCATTCATCAATATTCAAACTTCAATCCTCAATCCTCAATCCTCAATCCTCTATCCTCAATCCTCAACGTTCAATCCTCAATACCCAATCCTCAATCTTCAATCCTCAATCCTCAGTCCTCAATCCTCAATCCTCAATCCTCAATCCTCTGTCCTCAAACCTCAATCCTGAATCCTCAATCCTGAATCCTCAATCTTGAGCCCTCAGTCCTCAACAATCAGTTGTCGATCCTCAATCCTCTATAGAATATCATCAATTCACAGTTTTCAATACTCAATACTCAATCTGCCATCTTCAAATCTCTATCCACAAACATCAATGCTCATCACTCAACCCTCATCACTCAGTCCCCAGTCCTCAATATTCAATCCTCAAACTTCAATCCTCAATACTCAATCTTCAATCATCAATCCTCAATCCTCAATCCTCAATCCTCAATCCTCAATCCTCAACCTCAATCCTCAATCCTCCATCCTCAACCGTCAATCTTCAATCCTCAATACTCAATCTTCAATCCTCAATCCTCAATCCTCAGTCCTCAATCTTCATTCTTCAATCCTCAATACCCAAACCTCAATCTTCAAACCTCAATCCTCAATCCTCAATCCTCAATCCTCAATCGTCAACTCTCAATCCTCAATCCTCAATCCTCAGACCTCAAACATCAATACTCAACCCTCAGTCCTCGTCCTCAATCCACAACCCTCAATCCTCAATCCTCAATCCTCAATCCGCAGACCTCAAACATCAATATTCAACCCACAGTCCTCGTCCTCAATCCACAACCCTCAACCCTCAATCCTCGATCTTCAATCATCAATATTCAATCTTCAATCCTCAATCCTCAATCCTCAATCCTCAATCCTCAACCTTCAATCCTCAATACCCAAACCTCAATCTTCAAACCTCAATCCTCAATCCTCAATCCTCAATCCTCAATCGTCAACTCTCAATCCTCAATCCTCAATCCTCAGACCTCAAACATCAATATTCAACCCTCAGTCCTCGTCCTCAATCCACAACCCTCAATCCTCAATCCTCGATCTTCAATCATCAATATTCTATCTTCAATCCTCAATCCTCAATCCTCAATCGTCAGTCCTCAATCCTCAACCCTCAACCTTCAATCCTCAATCCTCAATCCTCAATCCTCAATCCTCAATCCTCAATGTTCAATCTTCAATACCCAATCCTCAATCATCAATCCTCAATCCTCAATACTCAATCCCCAATCCTCAATCCTCAATCCTCAGTCCTCAAACCTCTTTCCTGAATCCTCAATACTGAATCCTCAACCTTCAGCCCTCGGTCCACAACAATCAGTTGTCAATCCTCAATCCTCAATCGAATATTCTCAATTCACAGGTTTCAATACTCAATACTCAAACTGCAATCTTCAAATCTCTATCCACAAACATCAATTCTCATCACTCAACCCTCAACACTCAGTCCCCATTCCTCAATATTCAATCCTCAACCTTCAATCCTCAATCCTCAATAATCAGCGCACAACCCTCAACCATCAATCCACAATACTCAACCATCAATCCTCAATTCTCAATACTCAATAGAATATCCTGAATTCTCATGGTTCAATACTCAATCCACAATATTCAATAATCAAACCTCAATCCTCAAACATCAATTCTCAACACTAAATGCTCAACTCTCAGTCCTCTCTCATCAATCCTGCATCCTCAATCCTCAATCCTCAAGCGTCAATCCTCAATCCTCAATCCTCAACCCTCAATCCACAGTCCTCAAACCTCAATCCCGAATCCTCAACCCTGAATCCTCAATCTTCTGCCCTCAGTCCTCAACAATCAGATGTCAATACTCAATCCTCAATAGAATATCATCAATTCACAGTTTCCAATACTCAATACTCAATCTGCAATCTTCAAGTCTCTATTCACAAACATTAATTCTCATCACTCAAACCTCAACACTCAGTCCCCAATCTTCAATCCTCAATCCTCAATCCTCAATCTTCAATCCGCAATACTCAACCTTCATTCCTCAATCCTCAATTCTCAATCCTCAATCCTCAATCCTGAATCCTCAATCCTCAATCCTCAATCCTCAATCCTCAATAATCAACGCACAACACTCAACCATCAATCCTCAATACTCAACCATCAATCCTCAATACTGAACCATCAATCATCAATTCTCAATACTCAATAGAATATCCTGAATTCTCATGGTTCAATACTCAATCCACAATATTCAATAATCAAATCTCAATCCTCAAACATCAATACTCAAAACTAAATCCTCAACACTCAGTCCTCTCTCTTCAATCCTCCATCCTCAATCCTCAATCCTCAAGCGTCAATCCTCAATCCTCAATACTCAACGCTCAATCCTCAGTCCTCAAACCTCAATCCCGAATCCTCAATACTGAATCCTCAATCCTCAATCCTCAATCCTCAATCTTCAATCCTCAATACTCAATCTTCAATCCTCAATCCTCAATCCTCAATCCTCAATCCTCATTCTTCAATCCTCAATACCCAATCCTCAATCTTCAATCCTCAATCCTCAATCCTCAATTCTCAATCCTCAATCCTCAATCATCAGACCTCAAACATCAATACTCAACCCTCAGTCATCGTCCTCAATCCGCAACCCTCAATCCTCAATCCTCGATCTTCAATCATCAATATTCAATCTTCAATCCTCAATCCTCAATCCTCAATCCTCAATCCTCAATCCTCAATCCTCAGCCTTCAATCCTCAATACCCAATCCTCAATCTTCAATCCTCAATCCTCAATTCGCAATCGTCGATCCTCAATCCTCAGACCTGAAGCATCAATTCTCAACCCTCAGTCCTCGTCCGCTATCCACAACCCTCAATCCTCAACCCTCAATCTTCATTCATCAATATTCAACTTTCAATACTCAATCCTCAATCCTCAATCCCCAATCCTCAATCCTCAAAGTTCAATCCTCAGTACCCAATCCTCAATTTTCAATCCTCAATCCTCAGTCCTCAATCCTCAATCCTCAATCCTCAATCCTCTGTCCAGAAACCTCAATCCTGAATCCTCAATACTCAATCCTCAATCTTCAGCCCTCAGTCCTCAACAATCAGTTGTCGATCCTCAATCCTCTATAGAATATCATCAATTCACAGTTTTCAATACTCAATACTCAATCTGCGATCTTCAAATCTCTATCCACAAACATCAATCCTTATCACTCCACCCTCAACACTCAGTCCCCAATCCTTAATATCCAATCCTCAACCTTCAATCCTCAATACTCAATCTTCAATCCTCAATCCTCAAACCTCAATCCTGAATCTTCAACCCTCAATCATCAACCTCAATCCTCAATCCTCCATCCTCAATCGTCAATCTTCAATCCTCAATGCTCAATCTTCAATCCTCAATCCTCAATCCTCAATCCCCAACCTTCGTTCTTCAATCCTCAATACCCAATCCTCAATCTTCAAACCTAAATCCTCAATCCTCAATCCTCAATCCTCAATCCTCAATCCTCAATCCTCAATCCTCAATCCTCAACCCTCAATCCTCAATCCTCATTCTTCAATCTTCAACACCCAATCCTCAATCTTCAATCCTCAATCCTCAATCCTCAATCCGCAGACCTCAAACATCAATATTCAACCCACAGTCCTCGTCCTCAATCCACAACCCTCAACCCTCAATCCTCGATCTTCAATCATCAATATTCAATCTTCAATCCTCAATCCTCAATCCTCAATCCTCAATCCTCAACCTTCAATCCTCAATCCTCAATCCTCAATCCTCAATCCTCAATCCTCAATCTTCGATCCTCAACACTCAATCTTCAATCCTCAATCCTCTGTCCTCAATCCTCAATCCTCAATCGTCAATCCTCAATACCCAATCCTCAATCTTCAATCCTCAATACTCAATCCTCAGTTTTCAATCCTCAATCCTCAATCCTCAGACCTCAAGCATCAATACTCAACCCTCAGTCATCGACCTCAATCCACAACCCTCAATCCTCAATCCTCAATCTTCAATCCTCAGTCCTCAATCCTCAATCCTCAATCCTCAATTCTCAATTCTCAGTCCTCAAACCCCAATCCTGAATCCTCAATCCTGAATCATGAATCTTCAGCCCTCAGTCCTCAACAATCAGTTGTCAATCCTCAATCCGCAATAGAATATCATCAATTCGCAGTTTTCAATACTCAATACTCAATCTGCAATCTTGAAATCTCTATCCACAAACATCAATTCTGATCACTCAATCCCCAACACGCAGACCCCAATACTCATTCCTCAATCCTCAATCCTCAATTCTCAATCCTCAATCTTCAATCCTCAGTCCCAAATCCTCCAACTTCAATCCTCAATCCTCAATCCTCAATCTTCAATCCTCAATACTCAATCTTCAATCCTCAATTCTCAATCTTCAATCCTCAATCCTCATTCTTCAATCCTCAATACCCAATCCTCAATCTTCAATCCTCAATCCTCAATCCTCAATTCTCAATCCTCAATCCTCAATCATCAGACCTCAAACATCAATACTCAACCCTCAGGCATCGTCCTCAATCCACAACACTCAATCCTCAACCCTCAAACTTCAATCATCAATATTCAATCTTAAATCCTCAATCCTCAATCCTCAATCCTCAAACCTCAATCCTCAATGTTCAATCCTCAATACCCAATCCTCAATCTTCAATCCTCAATCCTCAATCCCCAGTCCTCAACCCTCAATCCTCTGTCCTCGAACATCAATCCAGGATCCTCAACCCCGAATTCTCAATCTTCAGCCCTGAGTCCACAACAACCAGTTGTCAATCCTCAATCCTCAATAGAATATCCTCAATTCACAGTCTTCAATACTCAATACACAATCTGCAATCTTCAGATCTCTTTCCACAAACATCAATTCTCATCACTCAACCCTCAATACTCAGTCCCCAGTCCGCAATCTTCAATCCTCAGTCCTTAATCCTCAATCCTCAATCCTCAATCTTCAATCCTCAATACTCAATATTCAGTCCTCAATCCTCAATCCTCAATCCTCAATCCTCAATCCTCAATCCTCAATCCTCAATCCTCAATCTTCGATCCTCAATACTCAATCTGCAATCCTCAATCCTCAATCCTCAATCCTCAATACTCATTCTTCAATCTTCAATACCCAATCCTCAATCTTCAATCCTCAACCCTCAATCCTCAATTCTCAATCCTCAATCCTCAACCCTCAGACCTCAAACATCAATATTCAACCCTCAGTCCTCGTCCTCAATCCACTAACCTCAATCCTCAATCCTCGATCTTCAATCATCAATATTCAATCTTCAATCCTCAATCCTCAATCCTCCATCCTCAATCCTCAATCTTCAATCCTCAATACTCAATCTTCAATAATCAATCCTCAATTCTCAATCCTCAATACTCAATACTCAATCGTCGGTCCTCGATCCCCAATCCTCAATCTTCAATCTCCAATACTCAATCCTCAATCCTCAATTCTCAATCCTCAATCTTCAATCCTCAATAGTCAATCTTCAATCCTCAATCCTCAACCCTCAATCCTCAATGTTCAATCCGCAATACCCAATCCTCAATCTTCAATCCTCAATCCTCAATCCTCAATCCTCAATCCTCAATCCTCAATACTCAATCCTCAATCCTCAGTCCTCAAACCTCAAACCTGAATCTTCAATCCTCAATACTCAATCTTCAATCCTCCATCCTCAATCCTCAATCCTCAATCCTCAATCCTCAATCGTCAGGCTTCAATCCCCAATACTCTATCTTCAATCCTCAATGCTCAATCCTCATTCCTCAATCCTCATTCTTCAATACTCAATACCCAATCCTCAATCTTCAATCCTCAATCCTCAATCCTCAATCCTCAATCCTCAATACGCAATCCACAATCCTCAGTCCTCAAACCTCAAACCTGAATCTTCAATCCTCAATACTCAATCTTCAATCCTCCATCCTCAATCCTCAATCCTCAATACTCAATCCTCAATCGTCAGGCTTCAATCCCCAATACTCTATCTTCAATCCTCAATGCTCAATCCTCATTCCTCAATCCTCATTCTTCAATCCTCAATACCCAATCCTCAATCTTCAATCCTCAATCCTCAATCCTCAATTCTCAATACACAACACTCAGTCCTCAGTCCTCAAACCTCAATCCTCAACCCTCAGCCCTCATCCTCAATCCTCAATCCTCAATCTTCAACCCTCAATCCCCAATCCTCAATCTTCAATCTTCAGTACTCAATCTTCAATCCTCAATCCTCAATTCTCAATCCTCAATACTCAATCCTCAATCCTCAATCCTCAATCCTCAATCCTCAATCCTCAATAATCAACGCACAACCCTCAACCATCAATCCTCAATACTCAACCATCAATCCTCAATTCTCAATACTCAATAGAATATCCTGAATTCTCATGGCTCAATACTCAATCCACAATATTCAATAATCAAATCTCAATCCTCAAACATCAATCCTCAGCACTAAATCCTCAACACTCAGTCCTCTCTCTTCAATCCTCCATCCTCAATCCTCAATCCTCAAGCGTCAGTCCTCAATCCTCAATCCTCAACCCTCAATCCTCAGTCCTCAAACCTCAATCCCGAATCCTCAATCCTGAATCCTCAATCTTCAGCCCTCAGTCCTCAACATTCAGTTGTCAATCCTCAATCCTCAATAGAATATCATCAATTCACAGTTTTCAATACTCAATACTCTATCTGCAATCTTCAAATCTCTATCCGCAAACATCAATTCTCATCACTCAAACCTCAACACTCAGTCCCCAATCCTCAATCTTCAATCCCCAATCCTCAATCCTCAATCCTCAGTCCTCAATCTTCAATCCTCAATACTCAATCCTCAATCCTCAATCCTCAATCCTCAATCCTGAATCCTCAATCCTCAATCCTCAATTTTCAATACTCAATCCTCAGTCCTCAGTCCTCAAACCTCAATCCTCAACCCTCAGCCCTCATCCTCAATCCTCAATCCTCAATCCTCAATCCTCAATCTTCAATCCTCAATACTCAATCTTCAATAATCAATCCTCAATTCTCAATCCTCAATACTCAATCCTCAATCGTCAATTCTCAATCCCCAATCCTCAATCTTCAGTCCTCAATACTCAATCCTGAACCTTCAATCCTCAATCTTCAATCCTCAATAATCAAACTTCAATCCTCAATCCTCAATCCTCAATCCTCAATCCTCATTCTACAATCCTCAATACACAATCCTCAATCTTCAATCCTCAATCCTCAATCCTCAATTCTCAATCCTCAATCCTCAATCATCAATCCTCAAACCTCATTCTACAATCCTCAATACCCAATCCTCAATCTTCAATCCTCAATCCTCAATCCTCAATACTCAATCCTCAATCCTCAGTCCATCAGTCCTCAAACCTCAATCCTCAACCCTCAGCACTCATCCTCAATCCTCAATCCTAAATTCTCAATCCTCAAACCTCAAACCTAAATCCTCAACCGTCAGTCCTCGTCCTCAATTCTCAACCCTCAATCCTCAGTCCTCAATCTTCAATCCTCAATCCTCAATCCTCAATCCTCAATCCTCAATCCTCAATCCTCAGTCCTCAAAACGCAGACCTGAATCCTCAATCCTGAATCCTCAACCTTCAGATCTCAGTGCTCAACAATCAGTTGTCAATTCTCAATCCTCAATAGAATATAATAAATTCACAGTCTTCAATACTCAATACTCAATCTGCAATCTTCAAATCTCTATCCACAAACATCAATTCTCATAATTCAACCCTCATCGCTCAGTCCCCAATCCTCAATTCTCAATCCTCAATCCACAATCCGCAGAAATCAATCCTAAAGCTTCAATCCTCAATATTCAATCTTCAATCCTCAATCCTCAATCCTCAATCCACAATCCTCATTCTTCAATCCTCAAAACCCAATCCTCAATCTTCAATCCTCAATCATCAATCCTCAATCCTCAATCTTCAATCCTCAATCCTCAATTCTCACTCCTCAATACTCAATCCTCAATCGTCAATCCTCAATCCCCAATCCTCAATCTTCAATCCTCAATCCTCAATCCTCAATCCTCAATCCTCAATCCTCAATCCTCAATCATCAATCCTCAATACTCAATCTTCAATCCTCAATCCTCAATCCTCAATCCTCAATGCTCAATCCTCAATCCTCAATCCTCAACCGTCAATCTGCAATCCTCAATACTCAATCTGCAATCCTCAATCCTCAATCCTCAATCGGCAATCCTCATTCTTCAATCCTCAATACCCAATCCTCAATACCCAATCCTCAATCTTCAATCGTCAATCCTCAATCCTCAATTCTCAATCCTCAATCCTCAATCCACAGACCTCAATCCTCAATCTTCAATCCTCAATTCTCAATCCTCAATCTTCAATCCTCAATCCTCGATCCTCAATCCTCAATCCTTAATCCTCAATCTTCAATCCTCAATCCTCAATCGTCAATCCTCAATCCTCAATCTTCAATCCTCAACACTCAATCTTCAATCCTCAATCCTCAATCTTCAATCCTCAATACTCAGTCTTCAATCCTCAATCCTCAATCCTCAGTCTTCAATCTTCATTCTTCAATCCTCAATACCCAAACCTCAATCTTCAAACCTCAATCCTCAATCCTCAATCCTCAATCCTCAATCCTCAACCCTCTGTCCTCAAACCTCAATCCTCAATCCACAATCCTCAATCCTCAATCCTCTGTCCTCAAACCTCAATCCTGAGTCCTCAATCCTGAATCCTCAATCTTCAGCCCTCAGTCCTCAACAATCAGTTGTCAATCATCAATCCTCTATAGAATATCATCAGTTCACAGATTTCAATACTCAATACTCAATCTACAATCTTCAAATCTCTATCCACAAACATCAATCCTCATCACTCAACCCTCAACACTCAGTCCCCAATCCTCAATATTCAATCCTCAAACTTCAATCCTCAATACTCAATCTTCAATCCTCAATCGTCAATCTTCAATCCTCAATACTCAGTCTTCAATCCTCAATCCTCAATCCTCAGTCTTCAATCTTCATTCTTCAATCCTCAATACCCAAACCTCAATCTTCAAACCTCAATCCTCAATCCTCAATCCTCAATCCTCAAACCTCAATCCTCTGTCATCAAACCTCAATCCTCAATCCTCAATCCTCAATCCTCAATCCTCTGTCCTCAAACCTCAATCCTGAATCCTCAATCCTGAATCCTCAACCTTCAGCCCTCAGTCCTCAACAATCAGTTGTCAATCATCAATCCTCAATAGAATATCATCAATTTGCAGTTTTCAATACTCAATACTCAATCTGCAATCTTCAAATCTCTATCCACAAACATCAATCCTCATCACTCAAAACTCAACACTCAGTCCCCAATCCTCAATATTCAATCCTCAACCTTCAATCCTCAATACTCAATCTTCAATCCTCAATCCTCAAACCTCAATCATGAATCTTCAACCCTCAATCATCAACCTCAATCCTCAATCCTCCATCCTCAATCGTCAATCTTCAATCCTCAATGCTCAATCTTCAATCCTCAATCCTCAATCCTCAATCCTCAACCTTCGTTCTTCAATCCTCAATACCCAATCCTGAATCTTCAAACCTAAATCCTCAATCCTCAATCCTCAATCCTCAATCCTCAATCCTTAATCCTCAATCCTCAATCCTCAATCCTCAATCCTCAATCCTCATTCTTCAATCTTCAATACCCAATCCTCAATCTTCAATCCTCAATCCTCAATCCTCAATCCGCAGACCTCAAACATCAATATTCAACCCACAGTCCTCGTCCTCAATCCACAACCCTCAATCCTCAATCCTCGATCTTCAATCATCAATATTCAATCTTCAATCCTCAATCCTCAATCCTCAATCCTCAATCCTCAACCTTCAATCCTCAATCCTCAATCCTCAATCCTCAATCCTCAATCTTCGATCCTCGACACTCAATCTTCAATCCTCAATCCTCAATCTTCAATACTCAATACTCAATCTTCAATCCTCAATCCTCAATACTCAATCCTCAATCCTCATTCTTCAATCCTCAATACCCAATCCTCAATCTTCAATCCTCAATCCTCAATTCGCCATCGTCAATCCTCAATCCTCAGACCTGAAGCATCAATTCTCAACCCTCAGTCCTCGTCCTCAATCCACAACCCTCAATCCTCAATCCTCAATCTTCATTCATCAATATTCAACTTTCAATACTCAATCCTCAATCCTCAATCCTCAATCCTCAATCCTCAACGTTCAATCCTCAATACCCAATACTCAATATTCAATCCTCAATCCTCAGTCCTCAATCCTCAATCCTCAATCCTCTGTCCTCAAACCTCAATCCTGAATCCTCAATCCTCGATCCTCAATCTTCAGCCCTCAGTCCTCAACAATCAGTTGTCGATACTCAATCCTCTATAGAATATCATCAATTCACAGTTTTCAATACTCAATACTCAATCTGCGATCTTCAAATCTCTATCCACGAACATCAGTCCTCATCACTCCACCCTCAACACTCAGTCCCCAATCCTCAATATTCAATCCTCAACCTTCAGTCCTCAATACTCAATCTTCAATCCTCAATCCTCAATCCTCAATCCTCAATCCTCAATCCTCAATCCACAACCTCAATCCTCAATCCTCCATCCTCAATCTTCAATCCTCAATCCTCAATCCTCAATACTCAGTCCTCATACTTCAATCCTCAATACTCAATCTTCAATCCACAACCCTCAATCCTCAATCCTCAATCCTCAAACCTCAAACCTCAGCCGTCAGTCCTCGTCCTCAATCCTCAAACCTCAATCCTCAACCCTCAATCTTCAATCATCAATACTCAATCCTCAATCCTCAATCCTCAATCCTCAATCCACAGATCTCAAACCTCAATCCTGAATCCTCAATCCTGAATCATCAATCTTCAGCCCTCAGTCCTCAACAATCAGTTGTCAATCATCAATCCTCAATAGAATATCATCAATTTGCAGTTTTCAATACTCAATACTCAATCTGCAATCTTCAAATCTCTATCCACAAACATCAATCCTCATCACTCAAAACTCAACACTCAGTCCCCAATCCTCAATATTCAATCCTCAACCTTCAATCCTCAATACTCAATCTTCAATCCTCAATCCTCAAACCTCAATCATGAATCTTCAACCCTCAATCATCAACCTCAATCCTCAATCCTCCATCCTCAATCGTCAATCTTCAATCCTCAATGCTCAATCTTCAATCCTCAATCCTCAATCCTCAATCCTCAACCTTCGTTCTTCAATCCTCAATACCCAATCCTGAATCTTCAAACCTAAATCCTCAATCCTCAATCCTCAATCCTCAATCCTCAATCCTTAATCCTCAATCCTCAATCCTCAATCCTCAATCCTCAATCCTCATTCTTCAATCTTCAATACCCAATCCTCAATCTTCAATCCTCAATCCTCAATCCTCAATCCGCAGACCTCAAACATCAATATTCAACCCACAGTCCTCGTCCTCAATCCACTACCCTCAATCCTCAATCCTCGATCTTCAATCATCAATATTCAATCTTCAATCCTCAATCCTCAATCCTCAATCCTCAATCCTCAACCTTCAATCCTCAATCCTCAATCCTCAATCCTCAATCCTCAATCTTCGATTCTCGACACTCAATCTTCAATCCTCAATCCTCAATCTTCAATACTCAACACTCAATCTTCAATCCTCAATCCTCAATACTCAATCCTCAATCCTCATTCTTCAATCCTCAATACCCAATCCTCAATCTTCAATCCTCAATCCTCAATTCGCCATCGTCAATCCTCAATCCTCAGACCTGAAGCATCAATTCTCAACCCTCAGTCCTCGTCCTCAATCCACAACCCTCAATCCTCAATCCTCAATCTTCATTCATCAATATTCAACTTTCAATACTCAATCCTCAATCCTCAATCCTCAATCTTCAATCCTCAATACTCAATCTGCCATCCTCAATCCTCAATCCTCAATCCTCAATACTCATTCTTCAATCTTCAATACCCAATCCTCAATCTTCAATCCTCAACCCTCAATCCTCAATTCTCAATCCTCAATCCTCAACCCTCAGACCTCAAACATCAATATTCAACCCTCAGTTCTCGTCCTCAATCCACTAATCTCAATCCTCAATCCTCGATCTTCAATCATCAATATTCAATCTTCAATCCTCAATCCTCAATCCTCAATCCTCAGTCCTCAATCCTCAATCCTCAATCCTCTGTCCTCAAACCTCAATCCTGAATCCTCAATCCTCGATCCTCAATCTTCAGCCCTCAGTCCTCAACAATCAGTTGTCGATACTCAATCCTCTATAGAATATCATCAATTCACAGTTTTCAATACTCAATACTCAATCTGCGATCTTCAAATCTCTATCCACAAACATCAGTCCTCATCACTCCACCCTCAACACTCAGTCCCCAATCCTCAATATTCAATCCTCAACCTTCAATCCTCAATACTCAATCTTCAATCCTCAATCCTCAATCCTCAATCCTCAATCCTCAATCCTCAATCCACAACCTCAATCCTCAATCCTCCATCCTCAATCTTCAATCCTCAATCCTCAATCCTCAATCCTCAGTCCTCAGACTTCAATCCTCAATACTCAATCTTCAATCCACAACCCTCAATCCTCAATCCTCAATCCTCAAACCTCAAACCTCAAACCTCAGCCGTCAGTCCTCGTCCTCAATCCTCAAACCTCAATCCTCAACCCTCAATCTTCAATCATCAATACTCAATCCTCAATCCTCAATCCTCAATCCTCAATCCACAGATCTCAAACCTCAATCCTGAATCCTCAATCCTGAATCATCAATCTTCAGCCCTCAGTCTTCAACAATCAGTTGTCAATCCTCAATCCGCAATAGAATATCATCAATTCGCAGTTTTCAATACTCAATACTCAATCTGCAATCTTGAAATCTCTATCCACAAACATCAATTCTGATCACTCAATCCCCAACACGCAGACCCCAATCCTCTTTCCTCAATCCTCAATCCTCAATTCTCAATCCTCAATCTTCAATCCTCAGTCCCAAATCCTCAAACTTCAATCCTCAATCCTCAATCCTCAATCTTCAATCCTCAATACTCAATCTTCAATTCTCAATTCTCAATCTTCAATCCTCAATCCTCATTCTTCAATCCTCAATACCCATCCTCAATCTTCAATCCTCAATCCTCAATCCTCAATTCTCAATCCTCAATCCTCAATCATCAGACCTCAAACATCAATACTCAACCCTCAGGCATCGTCCTCAATCCACAACACTCAATCCACAACCCTCAAACTTCAATCATCAATATTCAATCTTAAATCCTCAATCCTCAATCCTCAATCCTCAAACCTCAATCCTCAATGTTCAATCCTCAATACCCAATCCTCAATCTTCAATCCTCAATCCTCAATCCCCAGTCCTCAACCCTCAATCCTCTGTCCTCAAACATCAATCCAGAATCCTCAACCCCGAATTCTCAATCTTCAGCCCTGAGTCCACAACAACCAGTTGTCAATCCTCAATCCTCAATAGCATATCCTCAATTCACAGTCTTCAATACTCAATACTCAATCTGCAATCATCAGATCTCTTTCCACAAACATCAATTCTCATCACTCAACCCTCAATACTCAGTCCCCAGTCCGCAATCTTCAATCCTCAGTCCTCAATCCTCAATCCTCAATCCTCAATCTTCAATCTTCAATTCTCAATCCTCAATCTTCAATCCTCAGTCCCAAATCCTCAAACTTCAATCCTCAATCCTCAATCCTCAATCTTCAATCCTCAATACTCAATCTTCAATCCTCAATTCTCAATCTTCAATCCTCAATCCTCATTCTTCAATCCTCAATACCCAATCCTCAATCTTCAATCCTCAATCCTCAATCCTCAATTCTCAATCCTCAATCCTCAATCATCAGACCTCAAACATCAATACTCAACCCTCAGGCATCGTCCTCAATCCACAACACTCAATCCACAACCCTCAAACTTCAATCATCAATATTCAATCTTAAATCCTCAATCCTCAATCCTCAATCCTCAAACCTCAATCCTCAATGTTCAATCCTCAATACCCAATCCTCAATCTTCAGTCCTCAATCCTCAATCCCCAGTCCTCAACCCTCAATCCTCTGTCCTCAAACATCAATCCAGAATCCTCAACCCCGAATTCTCAATCTTCAGCCCTGAGTCCACAACAACCAGTTGTCAATCCTCAATCCTCAATAGCATATCCTCAATTCACAGTCTTCAATACTCAATACTCAATCTGCAATCTTCAGATCTCTTTCCACAAACATCAATTCTCATCACTCAACCCTCAATACTCAGTCCCCAGTCCGCAATCCTCAATCCTCAATCCTCAATCCTCAATCGTCAGGCTTCAATCCCCAATACTCTATCTTCAATCCTCAATGCTCAATCCTCATTCCTCAATCCTCATTCTTCAATCCTCAATACCCAATCCTCAATCTTCAATCCTCAATCCTCAATCCTCAATTCTCAATACACAACACTCAGTCCTCAGTCCTCAAACCTCAATCCTCAACCCTCAGCCCTCATCCTCAATCCTCAATCCTCAATCTTCAACCCTCAATCCTCACTCCTCAATCTTCAATCCTCAGTACTCAATCTTCAATCCTCAATCCTCAATTCTCAATCCTCAATACTCAATCCTCAATCCTCAATCCTCAATCCTCAATCCTCAATCCTCAATAATCAACGCACAACCCTCAACCATCAATCCTCAATACTCAACCATCAATCCTCAATTCTCTATACTCAATAGAATATCCTGAATTCTCATGGCTCAATACTCAATCCACAATATTCAATAATCAAATCTCAATCCTCAAACATCAATCCTCAGCCGTCAGTCCTCGTCCTCAATCCTCAAACCTCAATCCTCAACCCTCAATCTTCAATCATCAATACTCAATCCTCAATCCTCAATCCTCAATCCTCAATCCACAGATCTCAAACCTCAATCCTGAATCCTCAATCCTGAATCATCAATCTTCAGCCCTCAGTCCTCAACAATCAGTTGTCAATCCTCAATCCGCAATAGAATATCATCAATTCACAGCTTTCAATACTCAATACTCAATCTGCAATCTTGAAATCTCTATCCACAAACATCAATCCTCATCACTCAAAACTCAACACTCAGTCCCCAATCCTCAATATTCAATCCTCAACCTTCAATCCTCAATACTCAATCTTCAATCCTCAATCCTCAAACCTCAATCATGAATCTTCAACCCTCAATCATCAACCTCAATCCTCAATCCTCCATCCTCAATCGTCAATCTTCAATCCTCAATGCTCAATCTTCAATCCTCAATCCTCAATCCTCAATCCTCAACCTTCGTTCTTCAATCCTCAATACCCAATCCTCAATCTTCAAACCTAAATCCTCAATCCTCAATCCTCAATCCTCAATCCTCAATCCTCAATCCTCAATCCTCAATCCTCAATCCTCAATCCTCAATCCTCATTCTTCAATCTTCAATACCCAATCCTCAATCTTCAATCCTCAATCCTCAATCCTCAATCCGCAGACCTCAAACATCAATATTCAACCCACAGTCCTCGTCCTCAATCCACAACCCTCAATCCTCAATCCTCGATCTTCAATCATCAATATTCAATCTTCAATCCTCAATCCTCAATCCTCAATCCTCAATCCTCAACCTTCAATCCTCAATCCTCAATCCTCAATCCTCAATCCTCAATCTTCGATCCTCGACACTCAATCTTCAATCCTCAATCCTCAATCTTCAATACTCAATACTCAATCTTCAATCCTCAATCCTCAATACTCAATCCTCAATCCTCATTCTTCAATCCTCAATACACAATCCTCAATCTTCAATCCTCAATCCTCAATTCGCCATCGTCAATCCTCAATCCTCAGACCTGAAGCATCAATTCTCAACCCTCAGTCCTCGTCCTCAATCCACAACCCTCAATCCTCAATCCTCAATCTTCATTCATCAATATTCAACTTTCAATACACAATCCTCAATCCTCAATCCTCAATCCTCAACGTTCAATCCTCAATACCCAATACTCAATATTCAATCCTCAATCCTCAGTCCTCAATCCTCAATCCTCAATCCTCTGTCCTCAAACCTCAATCCTGAATCCTCAATCCTCGATCCTCAATCTTCAGCCCTCAGTCCTCAACAATCAGTTGTCGATACTCAATCCTCTATAGAATATCATCAATTCACAGGTTTCAATACTCAATACTCAATCTGCGATCTTCAAATCTCTATCCACAAACATCAGTCCTCATCACTCCACCCTCAACACTCAGTCCCCAATCCTCAATATTCAATCCTCAACCTTCAATCCTCAATACTCAATCTTCAATCCTCAATCCTCAATCCTCAATCCTCAATCCTCAATCCTCAATCCACAACCTCAATCCTCAATCCTCCATCCTCAATCTTCAATCCTCAATCCTCAATGCTCAATCCTCAGTCCTCAGACTTCAATCCTCAATACTCAATCTTCAATCCACAACCCTCAATCCTCAATCCTCAATCCTCAAACCTCAAACCTCAGCCGTCAGTCCTCGTCCTCAATCCTCAAACCTCAATTCTCAACCCTCAATCTTCAATCATCAATACTCAATCCTCAATCCTCAATCCTCAATCCTCAATCCACAGATCTCAAACCTCAATCCTGAATCCTCAATCCTGAATCATCAATCTTCAGCCCTCAGTCCTCAACAATCAGTTGTCAATCCTCAATCCGCAATAGAATATCATCAATTCGCAGTTTTCAATACTCAATACTCAATCTGCAATCTTGAAATCTCTATCCACAAACATCAATTCTGATCACTCAATCCCCAACACGCAGACCCCAATCCTCATTCCTCAATCCTCAATCCTCAATTCTCAATCCTCAATCTTCAATCCTCAGTCCCAAATCCTCAAACTTCAATCCTCAATCCTGAATCCTCAATCTTCAATCCTCAATACTCAATCTTCAATCCTCAATTCTCAATCTTCAATCTACAATCCTCATTCTTCAATCCTCAATACCCAATCCTCAATCTTCAACCCTCAACCCTCAATCCTCAATTCTCAATCCTCAATCCTCAACCCTCAGACCTCAAACATCCATATTCAACCCTCAGTCCTCGTCCTCAATCCACTAACCTCAATCCTCAATCCTCGATCTTCAATCATCAATATTCAATCTTCAATCCTCAATCCTCAATCCTCCATCCTCAATCCTCAATCCTCAATCCTCAATCTTCAATCCTCAATCCTCAATCCTCAATCCTCAATTCTCAATCTTCAATCCTCAACACTCAATCTGCAATCCTCAAACTTCAATATTCAATACTCAATACTCAACCTTCAATCGTCAATCCTCAATACTCAATCCTTAATCCTCATTCTTCAATGCTCAATACCCAATCCTCAATCTTCAATCCTCAATCCTCAATTCGCAATCGTCAATCCTCAATCCTCAGACCTGAAGCATCAATTCTCAACCCTCAGTCATCGTCCTCAATCCACAACCCTCAATCCTCAATCCTCAATCTTCAATCCTCAGTCCTCAATCCTCAATCCTCAATCCTCAATTCTCAATTCTCAGTCCTCAAACCCCAATCCTGAATCCTCAATCCTGAATCATCAATCTTCAGCCCTCAGTCCTCAACAATCTGTTGTCAATCCTCAATCCGCAATAGAATATCATCAATTCGCAGTTTTCAATACTCAATACTCAATCTGCAATCTTGAAATCTCTATCCACAAACATCAGTTCTGATCACTCAATCCCCAACACGCAGACCCCAATACTCATTCCTCAATCCTCAATCCTCAATTCTCAATCCTCAATCTTCAATCCTCAGCCCCAAATCCTCAAACTTCAATCCTCAATCCTCAATCCTCAATCTTCAATCCTCAATACTCAATCTTCAATCCTCAATTCTCAATCTTCAATCCTCAATCCTCATTCTTCAATCCTCAATACCCAATCCTCAATCTTCAATCCTCAATCCTCAATCCTCAATTCTCAATCCTCAATCCTCAATCATCAGACCTCAAACATCAATACTCAACCCTCAGGCATCGTCCTCAATCCACAACACTCAATCCTCAACCCTCAAACTTCAATCATCAATATTCAATCTTAAATCCTCAATCCTCAATCCTCAATCCTCAAACCTCAATCCTCAATGTTCAATCCTCAATACCCAATCCTCAATCTTCAATCCTCAATCCTCAATCCCCAGTCCTCAACCCTCAATCCTCTGTCCTCAAACATCAATCCAGAATCCTCAACCCCGAATTCTCAATCTTCAGCCCTGAGTCCACAACAACCAGTTGTCAATCCTCAATCCTCAATAGAATATCCTCAATTCACAGTCTTCAATACTCAATACTCAATCTGCAATCTTCAGATCTCTTTCCACAAACATCAATTCTCATCACTCAACCCTCAATACTCAGTCCCCAGTCCGTAATCTTCAATCCTCAGTCCTCATCCCTCAATCCTCAATCCTCAATCTTCAATCCTCAATACTCAATATTCAATCCTCAATCCTCAATCCTCAATCCTCAATCCTCAATCCTCAATCCTCAATCTTCAATCCTCAATACTCAATCTGCCATCCTCAATCCTCAATCCTCAATCCTCAATACTCATTCTTCAATCTTCAATACCCAATCCTCAATCTTCAATCCTCAACCCTCAATCCTCAATTCTCAATCCTCAATCCTCAACCCTCAGACCTCAAACATCAATATTCAACCCTCAGTCCTCGTCCTCAATCCACTAATCTCAATCCTCAATCCTCGATCTTCAATCATCAATATTCAATCTTCAATCCTCAATCCTCAATCCTCAATCCTCAATCCTCAATCTTCAATCCTCAATCCTCAATCCTCAATCCTCAATCCTCAATCTTCAATCCTCAACACTCAATCTGCAATCCTCAATCCTCAATATTCAATACTCAATACTCAACCTTCAATCGTCAATCCTCAATACTCAATCCTCAATCCTCATTCTTCAATGCTCAATACCCAATCCTCAATCTTCAATCCTCAATCCTCAATTCGCAATCGTCAATCCTCAATCCTCAGACCTGAAGCATCAATTCTCAACCCTCAGTCCTCGTCCTCAATCCACAACCCTCAATCCTCAATCCTCAATCTTCATTCATCAATATTCAACTTTCAATACTCAATCCTCAATCCTCAATCCTCAATCCTCAATCCTCAATCCTCAACGTTCAATACTCAATACCCAATACTCAATATTCAATCCTCAATCCTCAGTCCTCAATCCTCAATCCTCAATCGTCTGTCCTCAAACCTCAATCCTGAATCCTCAATCCTCAATCCTCAATCTTCAGCCCTCAGTCCTCAACAATCAGTTGTCGATAGTCAATCCTCTATAGAATATCATCAATTCACAGTTTTCAATACTCAATACTCAATCTGCGATCTTCAAATCTCTATCCACAAACATCAGTCCTCATCACTCCACCCTCAACACTCAGTCCCCAATCCTCAATATTCAATCCTCAACCTTCAATCCTCAATACTCAATCTTCAATCCTCAATCCTCAATCCTCAATCCTCAATCCTCAATCCTCAATCCACAACCTCAATCCTCAATCGTCCATCCTCAATCGTCAATCTTCAATCCTCAATACTCAATCTTCAATCCTCAATCCTCCATCCTCAATCGTCAATCTTCAATCCTCAATACTCAATCTTCAATCCTCAATCCTCAATCCTCAATCCTCAATCCTCAATCCTCAATCCACAACCTCAATCCTCAATCCTCCATCCTCAATCTTCAATCCTCAATCCTCAATGCTCAATCCTCAGTCCTCAGACTTCAATCCTCAATACTCAATCTTCAATCCACAACCCTCAATCCTCAATCCTCAATCCTCAAACCTCAAACCTCAGCCGTCAGTCCTCGTCCTCAATCCTCAAACCTCAATTCTCAACCCTCAATCTTCAATCATCAATACTCAATCCTCAATCCTCAATCCTCAATCCTCAATCCACAGATCTCAAACCTCAATCCTGAATCCTCAATCCTGAATCATCAATCTTCAGCCCTCAGTCCTCAACAATCAGTTGTCAATCCTCAATCCGCAATAGAATATCATCAATTCGCAGTTTTCAATACTCAATACTCAATCTGCAATCTTGAAATCTCTATCCACAAACATCAATTCTGATCACTCAATCCCCAACACGCAGACCCCAATCCTCATTCCTCAATCCTCAATCCTCAATTCTCAATCCTCAATCTTCAATCCTCAGTCCCAAATCCTCAAACTTCAATCCTCAATCCTGAATCCTCAATCTTCAATCCTCAATACTCAATCTTCAATCCTCAATTCTCAATCTTCAATCTACAATCCTCATTCTTCAATCCTCAATACCCAATCCTCAATCTTCAACCCTCAACCCTCAATCCTCAATTCTCAATCCTCAATCCTCAACCCTCAGACCTCAAACATCCATATTCAACCCTCAGTCCTCGTCCTCAATCCACTAACCTCAATCCTCAATCCTCGATCTTCAATCATCAATATTCAATCTTCAATCCTCAATCCTCAATCCTCCATCCTCAATCCTCAATCCTCAATCCTCAATCTTCAATCCTCAATCCTCAATCCTCAATCCTCAATTCTCAATCTTCAATCCTCAACACTCAATCTGCAATCCTCAAACTTCAATATTCAATACTCAATACTCAACCTTCAATCGTCAATCCTCAATACTCAATCCTTAATCCTCATTCTTCAATGCTCAATACCCAATCCTCAATCTTCAATCCTCAATCCTCAATTCGCAATCGTCAATCCTCAATCCTCAGACCTGAAGCATCAATTCTCAACCCTCAGTCATCGTCCTCAATCCACAACCCTCAATCCTCAATCCTCAATCTTCAATCCTCAGTCCTCAATCCTCAATCCTCAATCCTCAATTCTCAATTCTCAGTCCTCAAACCCCAATCCTGAATCCTCAATCCTGAATCATCAATCTTCAGCCCTCAGTCCTCAACAATCTGTTGTCAATCCTCAATCCGCAATAGAATATCATCAATTCGCAGTTTTCAATACTCAATACTCAATCTGCAATCTTGAAATCTCTATCCACAAACATCAGTTCTGATCACTCAATCCCCAACACGCAGACCCCAATACTCATTCCTCAATCCTCAATCCTCAATTCTCAATCCTCAATCTTCAATCCTCAGTCCCAAATCCTCAAACTTCAATCCTCAATCTTCAATCCTCAATCTTCAATCCTCAATACTCAATCTTCAATCCTCAATTCTCAATCTTCAATCCTCAATCCTCATTCTTCAATCCTCAATACCCAATCCTCAATCTTCAATCCTCAATCCTCAATCCTCAATTCTCAATCCTCAATCCTCAATCATCAGACCTCAAACATCAATACTCAACCCTCAGGCATCGTCCTCAATCCACAACACTCAATCCTCAACCCTCAAACTTCAATCATCAATATTCAATCTTAAATCCTCAATCCTCAATCCTCAATCCTCAAACCTCAATCCTCAATGTTCAATCCTCAATACCCAATCCTCAATCTTCAATCCTCAATCCTCAATCCCCAGTCCTCAACCCTCAATCCTCTGTCCTCAAACATCAATCCAGAATCCTCAACCCCGAATTCTCAATCTTCAGCCCTGAGTCCACAACAACCAGTTGTCAATCCTCAATCCTCAATAGAATATCCTCAATTCACAGTCTTCAATACTCAATACTCAATCTGCAATCTTCAGATCTCTTTCCACAAACATCAATTCTCATCACTCAACCCTCAATACTCAGTCCCCAGTCCGTAATCTTCAATCCTCAGTCCTCATCCCTCAATCCTCAATCCTCAATCTTCAATCCTCAATACTCAATATTCAATCCTCAATCCTCAATCCTCAATCCTCAATCCTCAATCCTCAATCCTCAATCTTCAATCCTCAATACTCAATCTGCCATCCTCAATCCTCAATCCTCAATCCTCAATACTCATTCTTCAATCTTCAATACCCAATCCTCAATCTTCAATCCTCAACCCTCAATCCTCAATTCTCAATCCTCAATCCTCAACCCTCAGACCTCAAACATCAATATTCAACCCTCAGTCCTCGTCCTCAATCCACTAATCTCAATCCTCAATCCTCGATCTTCAATCATCAATATTCAATCTTCAATCCTCAATCCTCAATCCTCCATCCTCAATCCTCAATCCTCAATCCTCAATCTTCAATCCTCAATCCTCAATCCTCAATCCTCAATCCTCAATCTTCAATCCTCAACACTCAATCTGCAATCCTCAATCCTCAATATTCAATACTCAATACTCAACCTTCAATCGTCAATCCTCAATACTCAATCCTCAATCCTCATTCTTCAATGCTCAATACCCAATCCTCAATCTTCAATCCTCAATCCTCAATTCGCAATCGTCAATCCTCAATCCTCAGACCTGAAGCATCAATTCTCAACCCTCAGTCCTCGTCCTCAATCCACAACCCTCAATCCTCAATCCTCAATCTTCATTCATCAATATTCAACTTTCAATACTCAATCCTCAATCCTCAATCCTCAATCCTCAATCCTCAATCCTCAACGTTCAATACTCAATACCCAATACTCAATATTCAATCCTCAATCCTCAGTCCTCAATCCTCAATCCTCAATCGTCTGTCCTCAAACCTCAATCCTGAATCCTCAATCCTCAATCCTCAATCTTCAGCCCTCAGTCCTCAACAATCAGTTGTCGATAGTCAATCCTCTATAGAATATCATCAATTCACAGTTTTCAATACTCAATACTCAATCTGCGATCTTCAAATCTCTATCCACAAACATCAGTCCTCATCACTCCACCCTCAACACTCAGTCCCCAATCCTCAATATTCAATCCTCAACCTTCAATCCTCAATACTCAATCTTCAATCCTCAATCCTCAATCCTCAATCCTCAATCCTCAATCCTCAATCCACAACCTCAATCCTCAATCGTCCATCCTCAATCGTCAATCTTCAATCCTCAATACTCAATCTTCAATCCTCAATCCTCCATCCTCAATCGTCAATCTTCAATCCTCAATACTCAATCTTCAATCCTCAATCCTCAATCCTCAATCCCCAACATTCATTCTTCAATCCTCAATACCCAATCCTCAATCTTCAAACCTAAATCCTCAATTCTCAATCCTCAATCCTCAAGCGTCAATCCTCAATCCTCAATCCTCAACCCTCAATCCTCAGTCCTCAAACTTCAATCCCGAATCCTCAACCCTGAATCCTCAATCTTCAGCCCTCAGTCCTCAACAATCAGATGTCAATACTCAATCCTCAATAGATTATCATCAATTCACAGTTTCCAACACTCAATACTCAATCTGCAATCTTCAAATCTCTATTCACAAACATCAATTCTCATCACTCAAACCTGAACACTCAGTCCCCAATCCTCAATCTTCAATCCTCAATCCTCTATCCTCAATCCTCAGTCCTCAGACTTCAATCCTCAATACTCAATCTTCAATCCACAACCCTCAATCCTCAATCCTCAATCCTCAAACCTCAAACCTCAGCCGTCAGTCCTCGTCCTCAATCCTCAAACCTCAATCCTCAACCCTCAATCTTCAATCATCAATACTCAATCCTCAATCCTCAATCCTCAATCCTCAATCCTCAGCCATCAAACCTCAGTCCTGAATCCTCAATCCTGAATCATCAATCTTCAGCCCTCAGTCCTCAACAATCAGTTGTCAATCCTCAATCCGCAATAGAATATCATCAATTCACAGCTTTCAATACTCAATACTCAATCTGCAATCTTGAAATCTCTATCCACAAACGTCAATTCTGATCACTCAATCCCCAACACTCAGTCCCCAATCCTCATTACTCAATCCTCAATCCTCAATCCTCAATCCTCAATCTTCAATCCTCAATCCTCAATCCTCAATTTTCAATCCTCAATCCTCAATCATCAGACCTCAAACATCAATACTCAACCCTCAGTCATCGTCCTCAATCCACAACCCTCAATCCTCAATCCTCAATCTTCAATCATCAATATTCAATCTTCAATCCTCAATCCTCAATCCTCAATCCTCAAACCTCAATCCTCAATGTTCAATCCTCAATACCCAATCCTCAATCTTCAATCCTCAATCATCAATCCCCAATCCTCAACCCTCAATCCTCTGTCCTCAAACCTCAACCCTGAATCCTCAATCCTGAATCCACCAATCCTCAATCCTCAATCCTCAATCTTCAATCCTCAATACTCAACCTGCAATCCTCAATCCTCAATCCTCAATCCTCAATCCTCATTCTGCAATCTTCAATAATCAATCCTCAATCTTCAATCCTCAATCCTCAATCCTCAATCCTCAATTCTCAATCCTCAATCCTCAACCCTCAGACCTCAAACATCAATATTCAACCCTCAGTCCTCGTCCTCAATCCACAACCCTCAATCCTCAATCCTCGATCTTCAATCATCAACCTTCAATCCTCAATCTTCAATCCTCTGTCCTCAATCCTCAATCCTCAATCGTCAATCCTCAATACCCAATCCTCAATCTTCAATCCTTAATCCTCAATCCTTAGTTATCAATCCTCAATCCTCAATCCTCAGACCTCAAGCATTAATACTCAAACCTCAGTCATCGTCCTCAATCCACAACCCTCAATCCTCAATCCTCAATCTTCAATCCTCAGTCCTCAATCCTCAATCCTCAATCCTCAATCCTCAATTCTCAATTCTCAGTCCTCAAACCCCAATCCTGAATCCTCAATCCTGAATCATCAATCTTCAGCCCTCAGTCCTCAACAATCTGTTGTCAATCCTCAATCCGCAATAGAATATCATCAATTCGCAGTTTTCAATACTCAATACTCAATCTGCAATCTTGAAATCTCTATCCACAAACATCAATTCTGATCACTCAATCCCCAACACGCAGACCCCAATACTCATTCCTCAATCCTCAATCCTCAATTCTCAATCCTCAATCTTCAATCCTCAGTCCCAAATCCTCAAACTTCAATCCTCAATCCACAATCCTCAGTCTTCAATCCTCAATACTCAATCTTCATCCTCAATTCTCAATCTTCAATCCTCAATCCTCATTCTTCAATCCTCAATACCCAATCCTCAATCTTCAATCCTCAATCCTCAATCCTCAATTCTCAATCCTCAATCCTCAATCATCAGACCTCAAACATCAATACTCAACCCTCAGGCATCGTCCTCAATCCACAACACTCAATCCTCAACCCTCAAACTTCAATCATCAATATTCAATCTTAAATCCTCAATCCTCAATCCTCAATCCTCAAACCTCAATCCTCAATGTTCAATCCTCAATACCCAATCCTCAATCTTCAATCCTCAATCCTCAATCCCCAGTCCTCAACCCTCAATCCTCTGTCCTCAAACATCAATCCAGAATCCTCAACCCCGAATTCTCAATCTTCAGCCCTGAGTCCACAACAACCAGTTGTCAATCCTCAATCCTCAATAGAATATCCTCAATTCACAGTCTTCAATACTCAATACTCAATCTGCAATCTTCAGATCTCTTTCCACAAACATCAATTCTCATCACTCAACCCTCAATACTCAGTCCCCAGTCCGTAATCTTCAATCCTCAGTCCTCAATCCTCAATCCTCAATCCTCAATCTTCAATCCTCAATACTCAATATTCAATCCTCAATCCTCGATCCTCAATCCTCAATCCTCAATCCTCAATCTTCAATCCTCAATACTCAATCTTCAATCCTCAACCCTCAATCCTCAATTCTCAATCCTCAATCCTCAACCCTCAGACCTCAAACATCAATATTCAACCCTCAGTTCTCGTCCTCAATCCACTAATCTCAATCCTCAATCCTCGATCTTCAATCATCAATATTCAATCTTCAATCCTCAATCCTCAATCCTCCATCCTCAATACCCAATCCTCAATCTTCAATCCTCAATCCTCAATCCTCAATTCGCAATCGTCAATCCTCAATCCTCAGACCTGAAGCATCAATTCTCAACCCTCAGTCCTCGTCCTCAATCCACAACCCTCAATCCTCAATCCTCAATCTTCATTCATCAATATTCAACTTTCAATACTCAATCCTCAATCCTCAATCCTCAATCCTCAATCTTCAATCCTCTTTACTCAATCCTCAATCCTCAATCCTCAATCCTCAATCCTCAATCCTCAATAATCAAAGCACAACCTTCAACCATCAATCCTAAGTACTCAACCATCAATCCTCAATTCTCAATACTCAATAGAATATCCTGAATTCTCATTGTTCAATACTCAATCCACAATGTTCAATAATCAAATCTCTATCCTCAAACATAAATCCTCAACACTCAATCCTCAACACCCAGTCCACTCTCTTCAGACCTCCATCCTCAATCCCCAATCCGCAAGCGTCAATCCTCAATCCTCAACCCTCAAACCTCAATCCTCAGTCCTCAAACCTCAATCCCGTATCCTCAATCCTGAATCCTCAATCTTCAGCCCTCAGTCCTCAACAATCAAGAGTCAATCCTCAATCCGCGATAGAATATCCTCAATTCACAGTTTTCAATACTCAATCCCCAATCTTCGATCTTCATATCTCAATCCACAAACATCAATTCTCATCACTCAACCCTCAACACTCAGTCCTCAATCTTCAATCCTCAATCCTCTATCCTCAATCTTCAATCCTCAATCCTCAATACTCAATCCTCAATCCTCAATCTTCAATCCTCAATACTCAATCTTCAATAATCAATCCTCAATTCTCAATCCTCAATACTCAATCCTCAATCGTCGATCCTCGATCCCCAATCCTCAATCTTCAATCTCCAATACTCAATCCTCAATCCTCAATTCTCAATCCTCAATCTTCAATCCTCAATAGTCAATCTTCAATCCTCAATCCTCAACCCTCAATCCTCAATGTTCAATCCGCAATACCCAATCCTCAATCTTCAATCCTCAATCCTCAATCCTCAATCCTCAATCCTCAATCCTCAATACTCAATCCTCAATCCTCAGTCCTCAAACCTCAAACCTGAATCTTCAATCCTCAATACTCAATCTTCAATCCTCCATCCTCAATCCTCAATCCTCAATCCTCAATCCTCAATCGTCAGGCTTCAATCCCCAATACTCTATCTTCAATCCTCAATGCTCAATCCTCATTCCTCAATCCTCATTCTTCAATACTCAATGCCCAATCCTCAATCTTCAATCCTCAATCCTCAATCCTCAATCCTCAATCCTCAATACGCAATCCACAATCCTCAGTCCTCAAACCTCAAACCTGAATCTTCAATCCTCAATACTCAATCTTCAATCCTCCATCCTCAATCCTCAATCCTCAATACTCAATCCTCAATCGTCAGGCTTCAATCCCCAATACTCTATCTTCAATCCTCAATGCTCAATCCTCATTCCTCAATCCTCATTCTTCAATCCTCAATACCCAATCCTCAATCTTCAATCCTCAATCCTCAATCCTCAATTCTCAATACACAACACTCAGTCCTCAGTCCTCAAACCTGAATCCTCAACCCTCAGCCCTCATCCTCAATCCTCAATCCTCAATCTTCAACCCTCAATCCCCAATCCTCAATCTTCAATCTTCAGTCCTCAATCTTCAATCCTCAATCCTCAATTCTCAATCCTCAATACTCAATCCTCAATCCTCAATCCTCAATCCTCAATCCTCAATCCTCAATAATCAACGCACAACCCTCAACCATCAATCCTCAATACTCAACCATCAATCCTCAATTCTCAATACTCAATAGAATATCCTGAATTCTCATGGCTCAATACTCAATCCACAATATTCAATAATCAAATCTCAATCCTCAAACATCAATCCTCAGCACTAAATCCTCAACACTCAGTCCTCTCTCTTCAATCCTCCATCCTCAATCCTCAATCCTCAAGCGTCAGTCCTCAATCCTCAATCCTCAACCCTCAATCCTCAGTCCTCAAACCTCAATCCCGAATCCTCAATCCTGAATCCTCAATCTTCAGCCCTCAGTCCTCAACATTCAGTTGTCAATCCTCAATCCTCAATAGAATATCATCAATTCACAGTTTTCAATACTCAATACTCTATCTGCAATCTTCAAATCTCTATCCGCAAACATCAATTCTCATCACTCAAACCTCAACACTCAGTCCCCAATCCTCAATCTTCAATCCCCAATCCTCAATCCTCAATCCTCAGTCCTCAATCTTCAATCCTCAATACTCAATCCTCAATCCTCAATCCTCAATCCTCAATCCTGAATCCTCAATCCTCAATCCTCAATTTTCAATACTCAATCCTCAGTCCTCAGTCCTCAAACCACAATCCTCAACCCTCAGCCCTCATCCTCAATCCTCAATCCTCAATCCTCTATCCTCAATCCTCAATCCTCAATCCTCAACCTCAATCCTCAATCCTCCATCCTCAATCGTCAATCTTCAATCCTCAATACTCAGTCTTCAATCCTCAATCCTCAATCCTCAGTCTTCAATCTTCATTCTTCAATCCTCAATACCCAAACCTCAATCTTCAACCCTCTGTCCTCAAACCTCAATCCTCAATCCTCAATCCTCAATCCTCAATCCTCTGTCCTCAAACCTCAATCCTGAATCCTCAATCCTGAATCCTCAATCTTCAGCCCTCAGTCCTCAACAATCAGTTGTCAATCCTCAATCCTCAATAGAATATCATCAATTTACAGTTTTCAATACTCAATACTCAATCTGCAATCTTCAAATCTCTATCCACAAACATCAATCCTCATCACTCAAAACTCAACACTCAGTCCCCAATCCTCAATATTCAATCCTCAACCTTCAATCCTCAATACTCAATCTTCAGTCCTCAATCCTCAAACCTCAATCCTGAATCTTCAACCCTCAATCATCAACCTCAATCCTCAATCCTCCATCCTCAATCGTCAATCTTCAATCCTCAATCCTCAATCCTCAATCCTCAACCTTCGTTCTTCAATCCTCAATACCCAATCCTCAATCTTCAAACCTAAATCCTCAATCCTCAATCCTCAACCTTCAATCCTCAATCCTCGATACTTAATCCTCAATCCTCAACCTTCGATCCTCAACACTCAATCTTCAATCCTCAATCCTCAATCTTCAATACTCAATACTCAATCTTCAATCCTCAATCCTCAATACTCAATCCTCAATCCTCATTCTTCAATCCTCAATACCCAATCCTCAATCTTCAATCCTCAATCCTCAATTCGCCATCGTCAATCCTCAATCCTCAGACCTGAAGCATCAATTCTCAACCCTCAGTCCTCGTCCTCAATCCACAACCCTCAATCCTCAATCCTCAATCTTCATTCATCAATATTCAACTTTCAATACTCAATCCTCAATCCTCAATCCTCAATCCTCAATCCTCAATCCTCAACGTTCAATACTCAATACCCAATACTCAATATTCAATCCTCAATCCTCAGTCCTCAATCCTCAATCCTCAATCGTCTGTCCTCAAACCTCAATCCTGAATCCTCAATCCTCAATCCTCAATCTTCAGCCCTCAGTCCTCAACAATCAGTTGTCGATAGTCAATCCTCTATAGAATATCATCAATTCACAGTTTTCAATACTCAATACTCAATCTGCGATCTTCAAATCTCTATCCACAAACATCAGTCCTCATCACTCCACCCTCAACACTCAGTCCCCAATCCTCAATATTCAATCCTCAACCTTCAATCCTCAATACTCAATCTTCAATCCTCAATCCTCAATCCTCAATCCTCAATCCTCAATCCTCAATCCACAACCTCAATCCTCAATCCTCCATCCTCAATCGTCAATCTTCAATCCTCAATACTCAATCTTCAATCCTCAATCCTCCATCCTCAATCGTCAATCTTCAATCCTCAATACTCAATCTTCAATCCTCAATCCTCAATCCTCAATCCCCAACATTCATTCTTCAATCCTCAATACCCAATCCTCAATCTTCAAACCTAAATCCTCAATTCTCAATCCTCAATCCTCAAGCGTCAATCCTCAATCCTCAATCCTCAACCCTCAATCCTCAGTCCTCAAACTTCAATCCCGAATCCTCAACCCTGAATCCTCAATCTTCAGCCCTCAGTCCTCAACAATCAGATGTCAATACTCAATCCTCAATAGATTATCATCAATTCACAGTTTCCAACACTCAATACTCAATCTGCAGTCTTCAAATCTCTATTCACAAACATCAATTCTCATCACTCAAACCTGAACACTCAGTCCCCAATCCTCAATCTTCAATCCTCAATCCTCTATCCTCAATCCTCAGTCCTCAGACTTCAATCCTCAATACTCAATCTTCAATCCACAACCCTCAATCCTCAATCCTCAATCCTCAGACCTCAAACCTCAGCCGTCAGTCCTCGTCCTCAATCCTCAAACCTCAATCCTCAACCCTCAATCTTCAATCACCAATACTCAATCCTCAATCCTCAATCCTCAATCCTCAATCCTCAGCCCTCAAACCTCAATCCTGAATCCTCAATCCTGAATCATCAATCTTCAGCCCTCAGTCCTCAACAATCAGTTGTCAATCCTCAATCCGCAATAGAATATCATCAATTCACAGCTTTCAATACTCAATACTCAATCTGCAATCTTGAAATCTCTATCCACAAACGTCAATTCTGATCACTCAATCCCCAACACTCAGTCCCCAATCCTCATTACTCAATCCTCAATCCTCAATCCTCAATCCTCAATCTTCAATCCTCAATCCTCAATCCTCAATTTTCAATCCTCAATCCTCAATCATCAGACCTCAAACATCAATACTCAACCCTCAGTCATCGTCCTCAATCCACAACCCTCAATCCTCAATCCTCAATCTTCAATCATCAATATTCAATCTTCAATCCTCAATCCTCAATCCTCAATCCTCAAACCTCAATCCTCAATGTTCAATCCTCAATACCCAATCCTCAATCTTCAATCCTCAATCATCAATCCCCAATCCTCAACCCTCAATCCTCTGTCCTCAAACCTCAATCCTGAATCCTCAATCCTGAATCCACCAATCCTCAATCCTCAATCCTCAATCTTCAATCCTCAATACTCAACTTGCAATCCTCAATCCTCAATCCTCAATCCTCAATCCTCATTCTGCAATCTTCAATAATCAATCCTCAATCTTCAATCCTCAATCCTCAATCCTCAATTCTCAATCCTCAATCCTCAACCCTCAGACCTCAAACATCAATATTCAACCCTCAGTCCTCGTCCTCAATCCACAACCCTCAATCCTCAATCCTCGATCTTCAATCATCAACCTTCAATCCTCAATCTTCAATCCTCTGTCCTCAATCCTCAATCCTCAATCGTCAATCCTCAATACCCAATCCTCAATCTTCAATCCTTAATCCTCAATCCTTAGTTATCAATCCTCAATCCTCAATCCTCAGACCTCAAGCATTAATACTCAAACCTCAGTCATCGTCCTCAATCCACAACCCTCTATCCTCAATCCTCAATCTTCAATCCTCAGTCCTCAATCCTCAATCCTCAATCCTCAATCGTCAATTCACAATCCTCAGTCCTCAAACCTCAATCCTGAATCCTCAACCCTGAATCCTCAATCTTCAGACCTCAGTCCTCAACAATCAGTTGTCAATCCTCAGTCCTCAATAGAATATCATCAATTCACAGTTTTCAATACTCAATACTCAATCTGCAATCTTCAAATCTCTATCCACAAACATCAACTCTCATCACTCAATCCCCAACACTCAATCCCCAATCCTCAGTCCTCAATCCTCAATCCTCAATCCTCGTTCCTCAATACTCAATCCTCAACCTTCAATCCTCAATCCTCAATCCTCTGTCCTCAATCCTCAATCCTCAATCGTCAATCCTCAATACCCAATCCTCAATCTGCAATCCTCAATCCTCAATCCTCAGTTTTCAATCCTCAATCCTCAATCCTCAGACCTCAAGCATCAATACTCAACCCTCAGTCATCGTCCTCAATCCACAACCCTCAATCCTCAATCCTCAATCTTCAATCCTCAGTCCTCAATCCTCAATCCTCAATCCTCAATCCTCAATTCTCAGTCCTCAAACCCCAATCCTGAATCCTCAATCCTGAATCATCAATCTTCAGCCCTCAGTCCTCAACAATCAGTTGTGAATCCTCAATCCGCAATGGAATATCATCAATTCGCAGTTTTCAATACTCAATACTCAATCTGCAATCTTGAAATCTCTATCCACAAACATCAATTCTGATCACTCAATCCCCAACACGCAGTCCCCAATCCTCATTCCTCAATCCTCAATCCTCAATTCTCAATCCTCAATCTTCAATCCTCAGTCCCAAATCCTCAATCTTCAATCGTCAATCCTCAATCCTCAATCTTCAATCCTGAATACTCAATCTTCAATCCTCAATTCTCAATCTTCAATCCATAATCCTCAATCCTGAATCCTCAATCCTCAATCCTCAATCCTCAATACTCAATCCTGAATCTTCAATCCTGAATACTCAATCTTCAATCCTCAGTCCTCAATCCTCAATTCTCAACACTCAACCCTCAACACTCAGTCCTCTCTCTTCAATCCTCCATCCTCATCCTCAATCCTCAAACGTCAATCTTCAATCCACAATAATCAATCTCCAATCCTAAATCCCCAATCCCCAATCATCAGTCCTTAAACCTCAATCTTCAATCCTCAATCCCCAGTCCTGAATCTTCAACCCTCAATGCTCAATCCTCAATCTTCAATCATCAATACTCAATCTTCAATCCTCAATCATTAATCCTCAATCCTCAATCCTTAATCCTCAATAAGCAACGCACAACCCTCAACCATAAATACTCAATGCTCAACCATCGATCCTCAATTCTAAATACTCAATAGAATATCCTGAATTCTCATGGTTCAATACTAAATCCACAATACTCAATAATCAAATCTCAATCCTCAATCATCAATTCTCAACACTCAATCCTCAACACTCAGTCCTCTCTCTTCAATCGTCCATCCTCAATCCTCAATCCTCAAGCGTCAATCCTCAATCTTCAATCCTCAATCCTCAACCCTCAATCCTCAGTCCTCAAACCTCAATCCCGAATCCTCAATCCTGAATCCTCAATCTTCAGCCCTCAGTCCTCAACAATCAATTGTCAATCGTCAATCCTCAATAGAATATCCTCAATTCACAGTTTTCAATACTCAATCCCCATTCTTCAATCTTCAAAGCTCAATCCACAAACATCAATCCTTATCGCTCAACCCTCATCACTCAGTCCTAAATCTTCAATCCTCAATCCTCAATCCTCAATCTTCAATCCGCAATACTCAATCTTCAATCCTCAATCCTCAATTCTCAATCCTCAATCCTCAATCCTCAATCCTCAATCCTCAATCCTCAGTCCTCAATAATCAGCGCACAACCCTCAACCATCAATCCTCAATACTCAACCATCAATCCTCAATTCTCAATACTCAATAGAATATCCTGAATTCTCATGGTTCAATACTCAATCCACAAGATTCAATAATCAAACCTCAATCCTCAAACATCAATTCTCAACACTAAATGCTCAACTCTCAGTCCTCTCTCATCAATCCTGCATCCTCAATCCTCAATCCTCAAGCGTCAATCCTCAATCCTCAATCCTCAACCCTCAATCCACAGTCCTCAATCCTCAATCCCGAATCCTCAACCCTGAATCCTCAATCTTCTGCCCTCAGTGCTCAACAATCAGATGTCAATACTCAATCCTCAATAGAATATCATCAATTCACAGTTTCCAATACTCAATACTCAATCTGCAATCTTCAAGTCTCTATTCACAGACATTAATTCTCATCACTCAAACCTCAACACTCAGTCCCCAATCTTCAATCCTCAATCCTCAATCCTCAATCTTCAATACGCAATACTCAACCTTCATTCCTCAATCCTCAATTCTCAATCCTCAATCCTCAATCCTGAATCCTCAATCCTCAATCCTCAATCCTCAATCCTCAATAATCAACGCACAACACTCAACCATCAATCCTCAATACTCAACCATCAATCCTCAATACTGAACCATCAATCATCAATTCTCAATACTCAATAGAATATCCTGAATTCTCATGGTTCAATACTCAATCCACAATATTCAATAATCAAATCTCAATCCTCAAACATCAATACTCAACACTAAATCCTCAACACTCATACCTCTCTCTTCAATCCTGCATCCTCAATCCTCAATCCTCAAGCGTCAATCCTCAATCCTCAATCCTCAACCCTCAATCCTCAGTCCTCAAACCTCAATCCCGAATCCTCAATACTGAATCCTCAATCCTCAATCCTCAATCCTCAACCTTCAATCCTCAATACTCAATCTGCAATCCTCAATCCTCAATCCTCAATCCTCAATCCTCATTCTTCAATCTTGAATACCCACTCCTCAATCTTCAATCCTCAATCCTCAATCCTCAATTCTCAATCCTCAATCCTCAACCGTCAGACCTCAAACATCAATATTCAACCCTCAGTCCTCGTCCTCAATCCACAACCCTCAATCCTCAATCCTCGATCTTCAATCATCAATATTCAATCTTCAAACCTCAATCCTCAATCCTCAATCCTGAATCCTCAATCCTCAATCCTCAGCCTTCAATCCTCAATACCCAATCCTCAATCTTCAATCCTCAATCCTCAATTCGCAATCGTCAATCCTCAATCCTCAGACCTGAAGCATCAATTCTCAACCCTCAGTCCTCGTCCGCAATCCACAACCCTCAATCCTCAATCCTCAATCTTCATTCATCAATATTCAACTTTCAATACTCAATCCTCAATCCTCAATCCCCAATCCTCAATCCTCAATCCCCAATCCTCAATCCTCAAAGTTCAATCCTCAGTACCCAATCCTCAATTTTCAATCCTCAATACTCAGTCCTCAATCCTCAATCCTCAATCCTCTGTCCTGAAACCTCATTCCTGAATCCTCAATACTCAATCCTCAATCTTCAGCCCTCAGTCCTCAACAATCAGTTGTCGATCCTCAATCCTCTATAGAATATCATCAATTCACAGTTTTCAATACTCAATACTCAATCTGCGATCTTCAAATCTCTATCCACAAACATCAATCCTTATCACTCCACCCTCAACACTCAGTCCCCAATCCTTAATATTCAATCCTCAACCTTCAATCCTCAATACTCAATCTTCAATCCTCAATCCCCAATCCTCAATCCTCAATCCTCAATCCTCAATCCTCAACCTCAATCCTCAATCCTCCATCCTCAATCGTCAATCTTCAATCCTCAATGCTCAATCTGCAATCCTCAATCCTCAATCCTCAGTCCTCAATCTTCATTCTTCAAACCTCAATACCCAGTCCTCAATCTTCAAACCTCAATCCTCAATACTCAATCCTCAATCCTCATTCTTCAATCCTCAATACCCAATCCACAATCTTCAATCCTCAATCCTCAGTCCTCAATCCTCAATCTTCAATCCTCAATCCTCTGTCCTCAAACCTCAATCCTGAATCCTCAATCCTGAATCCTCAATCTTGAGCCCTCAGTCCTCAACAATCAGTTGTCGATCCTCAATGCTCTATAGAATATCATCAGTTCACAGATTTCAATACTCAATACTCAATCTGCGATCTTCAAATCTCTATCCACAAACATCAGTCCTCATCACTCCACCCTCAACACTCAGTCCCCAATCCTCAATATTCAATCCTCAATCTTCTATCCTCAATACTCAATCTTCAATCCTCAATCCTCAATCCTCAATCCTCAATCCTCAATCCTCAATCCACAACCTCAATCCTCAATCCTCCAACCTCAATCTTCAATCCTCAATCCTCAATCCTCAATCCTCAGTCCTCAGACCTCAATCCTCAATACACAATCTTCAATCCACAACCCTCAATCCTCAATCCTCAATCCTCAAACCTCAAACCTCAGCCGTCAGTCCTCGTCCTCAATCCTCAAACCTCAATCCTCAACCCTCAATCTTCAATCATCAATACTCAATCCTCAATCCTCAATCCTCAATCCTCAATCCACAGATCTCAAACCTCAATCCTGAATCCTCAATCCTGAATCATCAATCTTCAGCCCTCAGTCCTCAACAATCAGTTGTCAATCCTCAATCCGCAATAGAATATCATCAATTCACAGTTTTCAATACTCAATACTCAATCTGCAATCTTGAAATCTCTATCCACAAACGTCAATTCTGATCACTCAATCCCCAACACTCAGTCCCCAATCCTCATTACTCAATCTTCAATCCTCAATCCTCAATCCTCAATCTTCAATCCTCAGTCCCAAATCCTCAATCTTCAATCCTCAATCCTCAAACCTCAATCTTCAATCCTCAATACTCAATCTTCAATCCTCAATCCTCAATCCTCAATCCTCAATCCTCATTCTTCAATCCTGAATACCCAATCCTCAATCTTCAATCCTCAATCCTCAATCCTCAATTCTCAATCCTCAATCCTCAATCATCAGACCTCAAACATCAATACTCAACCCTCAGTCATCGTCCTCAATCAGCAACCCCCAATCCTCAATCCTCAATCTTCAATCATCAATATTCAATCTTCAATCCTCAATCCTCAATCCTCAATCCTCAAACCTCAATCCTCAATGTTCAATCCTCAATACCCAATCCTCAATCTTCAATCCTCAATCATCAATCCCCAATCCTCAACCCACAATCCTCTGTCCTCAAACCTCAATCCTGAATCCTCAATCCTGAATCCACCAATCCTCAATCCTCAATACTCAATCTTCAATCCTCAATACTCAACCTGCAATCCTCAATCCTCAATCCTCAATCCTCAATCCTCATTCTGCAATCTTCAATAATCAATCCTCAATCTTCAATCCTCAATCCTCAATCCTCAATTCTCAATCCTCAACCCTCAACCCTCAGACCTCAAACATCAATATTCAACCCTCAGTCCTCGTCCTCAATCCACAACACTCAATCCTCAATCCTCGATCTTCAATCATCAATATTCAATCTTCAATCCTCAATCCTCAATCCTCAATCCTCAATCCTCAATCCTCTGTCCTCAATCCTCAATCCTCAATCGTCAATCCTCAATACCCAATCCTCAATCTTCAATTCTCAATCCTCAATCCTCAGTTTTCAATCCTCAATCCTCAATCCTCAGACCTCAAGCATCAATACTCAACCCTCAGTCATCGCCCTCAATCCACAACCCTCAATCCTCAATCCTCAATCTTCAATCCTCAGTCCTCAATCCTCAATCCTCAATCCTCAATTCTCAATTCTCAGTCCTCAAACCCCAATCCTGAATCCTCAATCCTGAATCATCAATCTTCAGCCCTCAGTCCTCAACAATCAGTTGTCAATCCTCAATCCGCAATAGAATATCATCAATTCGCAGTTTTCAATACTCAATACTCAATCTGCAATCTTGAAATCTCTATCCACAAACATCAATTCTGATCACTCAATCCCCAACACTCAGTCCCCAATCCTCATTACTCAATCTTCAATCCTCAATCCTCAATCCTCAATCTTCAATCCTCAGTCCCAAATCCTCAATCTTCAATCCTCAATCCTCAAACCTCAATCTTCAATCCTCAATACTCAATCTTCAATCCTCAATCCTCAATCCTCAATCCTCAATCCTCATTCTTCAATCCTGAATACCCAATCCTCAATCTTCAATCCTCAATCCTCAATCCTCAATTCTCAATCCTCAATCCTCAATCATCAGATCTCAAACATCAATACTCAACCCTCAGTCATCGTCCTCAATCCGCAACCCCCAATCCTCAATCCTCAATCTTCAATCATCAATATTCAATCTTCAATCCTCAATCCTCAATCCTCAATCCTCAAACCTCAATCCTCAATGTTCAATCCTCAATACCCAATCCTCAATCTTCAATCCTCAATCATCAATCCCCAATCCTCAACCCACAATCCTCTGTCCTCAAACCTCAATCCTGAATCCTCAATCCTGAATCCACCAATCCTCAATCCTCAATACTCAATCTTCAATCCTCAATACTCAACCTGCAATCCTCAATCCTCAATCCTCAATCCTCAATCCTCATTCTGCAATCTTCAATAATCAATCCTCAATCTTCAATCCTCAATCCTCAATCCTCAATTCTCAATCCTCAACCCTCAACCCTCAGACCTCAAACATCAATATTCAACCCTCAGTCCTCGTCCTCAATCCACAACACTCAATCCTCAATCCTCGATCTTCAATCATCAATATTCAATCTTCAATCCTCAATCCTCAATCCTCAATCCTCAATCCTCAATCCTCTGTCCTCAATCCTCAATCCTCAATCGTCAATCCTCAATACCCAATCCTCAATCTTCAATTCTCAATCCTCAATCCTCAGTTTTCAATCCTCAATCCTCAATCCTCAGACCTCAAGCATCAATACTCAACCCTCAGTCATCGCCCTCAATCCACAACCCTCAATCCTCAATCCTCAATCTTCAATCCTCAGTCCTCAATCCTCAATCCTCAATCCCGAATCCTCAACCCTGAATCCTCAATCTTCTGCCCTCAGTGCTCAACAATCAGATGTCAATACTCAATCCTCAATAGAATATCATCAATTCACAGTTTCCAATACTCAATACTCAATCTGCAATCTTCAAGTCTCTATTCACAGACATTAATTCTCATCACTCAAACCTCAACACTCAGTCCCCAATCTTCAATCCTCAATCCTCAATCCTCAATCTTCAATACGCAATACTCAACCTTCATTCCTCAATCCTCAATTCTCAATCCTCAATCCTCAATCCTGAATCCTCAATCCTCAATCCTCAATCCTCAATCCTCAATAATCAACGCACAACACTCAACCATCAATCCTCAATACTCAACCATCAATCCTCAATACTGAACCATCAATCATCAATTCTCAATACTCAATAGAATATCCTGAATTCTCATGGTTCAATACTCAATCCACAATATTCAATAATCAAATCTCAATCCTCAAACATCAATACTCAACACTAAATCCTCAACACTCATACCTCTCTCTTCAATCCTGCATCCTCAATCCTCAATCCTCAAGCGTCAATCCTCAATCCTCAATCCTCAACCCTCAATCCTCAGTCCTCAAACCTCAATCCCGAATCCTCAATACTGAATCCTCAATCCTCAATCCTCAATCCTCAACCTTCAATCCTCAATACTCAATCTGCAATCCTCAATCCTCAATCCTCAATCCTCAATCCTCATTCTTCAATCTTGAATACCCACTCCTCAATCTTCAATCCTCAATCCTCAATCCTCAATTCTCAATCCTCAATCCTCAACCGTCAGACCTCAAACATCAATATTCAACCCTCAGTCCTCGTCCTCAATCCACAACCCTCAATCCTCAATCCTCGATCTTCAATCATCAATATTCAATCTTCAAACCTCAATCCTCAATCCTCAATCCTGAATCCTCAATCCTCAATCCTCAGCCTTCAATCCTCAATACCCAATCCTCAATCTTCAATCCTCAATCCTCAATTCGCAATCGTCAATCCTCAATCCTCAGACCTGAAGCATCAATTCTCAACCCTCAGTCCTCGTCCGCAATCCACAACCCTCAATCCTCAATCCTCAATCTTCATTCATCAATATTCAACTTTCAATACTCAATCCTCAATCCTCAATCCCCAATCCTCAATCCTCAATCCCCAATCCTCAATCCTCAAAGTTCAATCCTCAGTACCCAATCCTCAATTTTCAATCCTCAATACTCAGTCCTCAATCCTCAATCCTCAATCCTCTGTCCTGAAACCTCATTCCTGAATCCTCAATACTCAATCCTCAATCTTCAGCCCTCAGTCCTCAACAATCAGTTGTCGATCCTCAATCCTCTATAGAATATCATCAATTCACAGTTTTCAATACTCAATACTCAATCTGCGATCTTCAAATCTCTATCCACAAACATCAATCCTTATCACTCCACCCTCAACACTCAGTCCCCAATCCTTAATATTCAATCCTCAACCTTCAATCCTCAATACTCAATCTTCAATCCTCAATCCCCAATCCTCAATCCTCAATCCTCAATCCTCAATCCTCAACCTCAATCCTCAATCCTCCATCCTCAATCGTCAATCTTCAATCCTCAATGCTCAATCTGCAATCCTCAATCCTCAATCCTCAGTCCTCAATCTTCATTCTTCAAACCTCAATACCCAGTCCTCAATCTTCAAACCTCAATCCTCAATACTCAATCCTCAATCCTCATTCTTCAATCCTCAATACCCAATCCACAATCTTCAATCCTCAATCCTCAGTCCTCAATCCTCAATCTTCAATCCTCAATCCTCTGTCCTCAAACCTCAATCCTGAATCCTCAATCCTGAATCCTCAATCTTGAGCCCTCAGTCCTCAACAATCAGTTGTCGATCCTCAATGCTCTATAGAATATCATCAGTTCACAGATTTCAATACTCAATACTCAATCTGCGATCTTCAAATCTCTATCCACAAACATCAGTCCTCATCACTCCACCCTCAACACTCAGTCCCCAATCCTCAATATTCAATCCTCAATCTTCTATCCTCAATACTCAATCTTCAATCCTCAATCCTCAATCCTCAATCCTCAATCCTCAATCCTCAATCCACAACCTCAATCCTCAATCCTCCAACCTCAATCTTCAATCCTCAATCCTCAATCCTCAATCCTCAGTCCTCAGACCTCAATCCTCAATACACAATCTTCAATCCACAACCCTCAATCCTCAATCCTCAATCCTCAAACCTCAAACCTCAGCCGTCAGTCCTCGTCCTCAATCCTCAATCCTCAAACCTCAATCCTCAACCCTCAATCTTCAATCATCAATACTCAATCCTCAATCCTCAATCCTCAATCCTCAATCCACAGATCTCAAACCTCAATCCTGAATCCTCAATCCTGAATCATCAATCTTCAGCCCTCAGTCCTCAACAATCAGTTGTCAATCCTCAATCCGCAATAGAATATCATCAATTCACAGTTTTCAATACTCAATACTCAATCTGCAATCTTGAAATCTCTATCCACAAACGTCAATTCTGATCACTCAATCCCCAACACTCAGTCCCCAATCCTCATTACTCAATCTTCAATCCTCAATCCTCAATCCTCAATCTTCAATCCTCAGTCCCAAATCCTCAATCTTCAATCCTCAATCCTCAAACCTCAATCTTCAATCCTCAATACTCAATCTTCAATCCTCAATCCTCAATCCTCAATCCTCAATCCTCATTCTTCAATCCTGAATACCCAATCCTCAATCTTCAATCCTCAATCCTCAATCCTCAATTCTCAATCCTCAATCCTCAATCATCAGACCTCAAACATCAATACTCAACCCTCAGTCATCGTCCTCAATCCGCAACCCCCAATCCTCAATCCTCAATCTTCAATCATCAATATTCAATCTTCAATCCTCAATCCTCAATCCTCAATCCTCAAACCTCAATCCTCAATGTTCAATCCTCAATACCCAATCCTCAATCTTCAATCCTCAATCATCAATCCCCAATCCTCAACCCACAATCCTCTGTCCTCAAACCTCAATCCTGAATCCTCAATCCTGAATCCACCAATCCTCAATCCTCAATACTCAATCTTCAATCCTCAATACTCAACCTGCAATCCTCAATCCTCAATCCTCAATCCTCAATCCTCATTCTGCAATCTTCAATAATCAATCCTCAATCTTCAATCCTCAATCCTCAATCCTCAATTCTCAATCCTCAACCCTCAACCCTCAGACCTCAAACATCAATATTCAACCCTCAGTCCTCGTCCTCAATCCACAACACTCAATCCTCAATCCTCGATCTTCAATCATCAATATTCAATCTTCAATCCTCAATCCTCAATCCTCAATCCTCAATCCTCAATCCTCTGTCCTCAATCCTCAATCCTCAATCGTCAATCCTCAATACCCAATCCTCAATCTTCAATTCTCAATCCTCAATCCTCAGTTTTCAATCCTCAATCCTCAATCCTCAGACCTCAAGCATCAATACTCAACCCTCAGTCATCGCCCTCAATCCACAACCCTCAATCCTCAATCCTCAATCTTCAATCCTCAGTCCTCAATCCTCAATCCTCAATCCTCAATTCTCAATTCTCAGTCCTCAAACCCCAATCCTGAATCCTCAATCCTGAATCATCAATCTTCAGCCCTCAGTCCTCAACAATCAGTTGTCAATCCTCAATCCGCAATAGAATATCATCAATTCGCAGTTTTCAATACTCAATACTCAATCTGCAATCTTGAAATCTCTATCCACAAACATCAATTCTGATCACTCAATCCCCAACACTCAGTCCCCAATCCTCATTACTCAATCTTCAATCCTCAATCCTCAATCCTCAATCTTCAATCCTCAGTCCCAAATCCTCAATCTTCAATCCTCAATCCTCAAACCTCAATCTTCAATCCTCAATACTCAATCTTCAATCCTCAATCCTCAATCCTCAATCCTCAATCCTCATTCTTCAATCCTGAATACCCAATCCTCAATCTTCAATCCTCAATCCTCAATCCTCAATTCTCAATCCTCAATCCTCAATCATCAGATCTCAAACATCAATACTCAACCCTCAGTCATCGTCCTCAATCCGCAACCCCCAATCCTCAATCCTCAATCTTCAATCATCAATATTCAATCTTCAATCCTCAATCCTCAATCCTCAATCCTCAAACCTCAATCCTCAATGTTCAATCCTCAATACCCAATCCTCAATCTTCAATCCTCAATCATCAATCCCCAATCCTCAACCCACAATCCTCTGTCCTCAAACCTCAATCCTGAATCCTCAATCCTGAATCCACCAATCCTCAATCCTCAATACTCAATCTTCAATCCTCAATACTCAACCTGCAATCCTCAATCCTCAATCCTCAATCCTCAATCCTCATTCTGCAATCTTCAATAATCAATCCTCAATCTTCAATCCTCAATCCTCAATCCTCAATTCTCAATCCTCAACCCTCAACCCTCAGACCTCAAACATCAATATTCAACCCTCAGTCCTCGTCCTCAATCCACAACACTCAATCCTCAATCCTCGATCTTCAATCATCAATATTCAATCTTCAATCCTCAATCCTCAATCCTCAATCCTCAATCCTCAATCCTCTGTCCTCAATCCTCAATCCTCAATCGTCAATCCTCAATACCCAATCCTCAATCTTCAATTCTCAATCCTCAATCCTCAGTTTTCAATCCTCAATCCTCAATCCTCAGACCTCAAGCATCAATACTCAACCCTCAGTCATCGCCCTCAATCCACAACCCTCAATCCTCAATCCTCAATCTTCAATCCTCAGTCCTCAATCCTCAATCCTCAATCCTCAATTCTCAATTCTCAGTCCTCAAACCCCAATCCTGAATCCTCAATCCTGAATCATCAATCTTCAGCCCTCAGTCCTCAACAATCAGTTGTCAATCCTCAATCCGCAATAGAATATCATCAATTCGCAGTTTTCAATACTCAATACTCAATCTGCAATCTTGAAATCTCTATCCACAAACATCAATTCTGATCACTCAATCCCCAACACGCAGACCCCAATACTCATTCCTCAATCCTCAATCCTCAATTCTCAATCCTCAATCTTCAATCCTCAGTCCCAAATCCTCAAACTTCAATCCTCAATACTCAATCCTCAATCTTCAATCCTCAATACTCAATCTTCAATCCTCAATTCTCAATCTTCAATCCTCAATCCTCATTCTTCAATCCTCAATACCCAATCCTCAATCTTCAATCCTCAATCCTCAATCTTCAATTCTCAATCCTCAATCCTCAATCATCAGACCTCAAACATCAATACTCAACCCTCAGGCATCGTCCTCAATCCGCAACACTCAATCCTCAACGCTCAAACTTCAATCATCAATATTCAATCTTAAATCCTCAATCCTCAATCCTCAATCCTCAAACCTCAATCCTCAATGTTCAATCCTCAATACCTAATCCTCAATCTTCAATCCTCAATCCTCAATCCCCAGTCCTCAACCCTCAATCCTCTGTCCTCAAACATCAATCCAGAATCCTCAACCCCGAATTCTCAATCTTCAGCCCTGAGTCCACAACAACCAGTTGTCAATCCTCAATCCTCAATAGAATATCCTCAATTCACAGTCTTCAATACTCAATACTCAATCTGCAATCTTCAGATCTCTTTCCACAAACATCAATTCTCATCACTCAACCCTCAATACTCAGTCCCCAGTCCGCAATCTTCAATCCTCAGTCCTCAATACTCAATCCTCAATCCTCAATCTTCAATCCTCAATACTCAATATTCAATCCTCAATCCTCAATCCTCAATCCTCAATCCTCAATCCTCAATCCTCAATCCTCAATCCTCAATCTTCAATCCTCAATACTCAATCTGCAATCCTCAATCCTCAATCCTCAATCCTCAATACTCATTCTTCAATCTTCAATACCCAATCCTCAATCTTCAATCCTCAACCCTCAATCCTCAATTCTCAATCCTCAATCCTCAATCCTCAACCCTCAGACCTCAAACATCAATATTCAACCCTCAGTCCTCGTCCTCAATCCACTAACCTCAATCCTCAATCCTCGATCTTCAATCATCAATATTCAATCTTCAATCCTCAATCCTCAATCCTCCATCCTCAATCCTCAATCCTCAATCCTCAATCTTCAATCCTCAATCCTCAATCCTCAATCCTCAATCCTCAATCTTCAATCCTCAACACTCAATCTGCAATCCTCAATCCGCAATATTCAATACTCAATACTCAACCTACAATCGTCAATCCTCAATACTCAATCCTCAATCCTCATTCTTCAATGCTCAATACCCAATCCTCAATCTTCAATCCTCAATCCTCAATTCGCAATCGTCAATCCTCAATCCTCAGACCTGAAGCATCAATTCTCAACCCTCAGTCCTCGTCCTCAATCCACAACCCTCAATCCTCAATCCTCAATCTTCATTCATCAATATTCAACTTTCAATACTCATTCCTCAATCCTCAATCCTCAATCCTCAATCTTCAATCCTCCTTACTCAATCCTCAATCCTCAATCCTCAATCCTCAATCCTCAATCCTCAATAATCAAAGCACAACCTTCAACCATCAATCCTCAGTACTCAACCATCAATCCTCAATTCTCAATACTCAATAGAATATCCTGAATTCTCATTGTTCAATACTCAATCCACAATATTCAATAATCAAATCTCTATCCTCAAACATAAATCCTCAACACTCAATCCTCAACACCCAGTCCACTCTCTTCAGACCTCCATCCTCAATCCCCAATCCGCAAGCGTCAATCCTCAATCCTCAACCCTCAAACCTCAATCCTCAGTCCTCAAACCTCAATCCCGTATCCTCAATCCTGAATCCTCAATCTTCAGCCCTCAGTCCTCAACAATCAAGAGTCAATCCTCAATCCGCGATAGAATATCCTCAATTCACAGTTTTCAATACTCAATCCCCAATCTTCAATCTTCATATCTCAATCCACAAACATCAATTCACATCACTCAACCCTCAACACTCAGTCCTCAATCTTCAATCCTCAATCCTCTATCCTCAATCTTCAATCCTCAATACTCAATCTTCAATCCTCAGCCCTCAATGCTCAGTCCTCAATCCTCAATCCTCAATCCTCAATCCTCATTCCTCAAACATCAATCGTCAACCCACAGACCTCATCCTCAATTCTAAATCCTCAATCCTCAATCCTCAATCCTCAGTCCTCAGTCCTCAAACCTCAACCCTCAACCAACAGCCCTCATCCTCAATCCTCAATACTCAATCCTCAATCCTCAATACTCAATCCTCAATCCTCAATCTTCAATCCTCAATACTCAATCTTCAATAATCAATCCTCAATTCTCAATCCTCAATACTCAATCCTCAATCGTCGATCCTCGATCCCCAATCCTCAATCTTCAATCTCCAATACTCAATCCTCAATCCTCAATTCTCAATACACAACACTCAGTCCTCAGTCCTCAAACCTCAATCCTCAACCCTCAGCCCTCATCCTCAATCCTCAATCCTCAATCTTCAACCCTCAATCCCCAATCCTCAATCTTCAATCTTCAGTACTCAATCTTCAATCCTCAATCCTCAACTCTCAATCCTCAATACTCAATCCTCAATCCTCAATCCTCAATCCTCAATCCTCAATCCTCAATAATCAACGCACAACCCTCAACCATCAATCCTCAATACTCAACCATCAATCCTCAATTCTCAATACTCAATAGAATATCCTGAATTCTCATGGCTCAATACTCAATCCACAATATTCAATAATCAAATCTCAATCCTCAAACATCAATCCTCAGCACTAAATCCTCAACACTCAGTCCTCTCTCTTCAATCCTCCATCCTCAATCCTCAATCCTCAAGCGTCAGTCCTCAATCCTCAATCCTCAACCCTCAATCCTCAGTCCTCAAACCTCAATCCCGAATCCTCAATCCTGAATTCTCAATCTTCAGCCCTCAGTCCTCAACATTCGGTTGTCAATCCTCAATCCTCAATAGAATATCATCAATTCACAGTTTTCAATACTCAATACTCAATCTGCAATCTTCAAATCTCTATCCACAAACATCAATTCTCATCACTCAAACCTCAACACTCAGTCCCCAATCCTCAATCTTCAATCCCCAATCCTCAATCCTCAATCCTCAGTCCTCAATCTTCAATCCTCAATACTCAATCCTCAATCCTCAATCCTCAATCCTGAATCCTCAATCCTCAATCCTCAATTTTCAATACTCAATCCTCAGTCCTCAGTCCTCAAACCTCAATCCTCAACCCTCAGCCCTCATCCTCAATCCTCAATCCTCAATCCTCAATCCTCAATCTTCAATCCTCAATACTGAATCTTCAATAATCAATCCTCAATTCTCAATCCTCAATACACTATCCCCAATCGTCAATTCTCTATCCCCAGTCCTCAATCTTCAGTCCTCAATACTCAATCCTGAACCCTCAATCCTCAATCTTCAATCCTCAGTAATCAAACTTCAATCCTCAATCCTCAATCCTCAATCCCCAATCCTCAATCCTCAATCCTCAATCCTCAATCCTCAATCCTCAATTTTCAATCCTCAATACTCATTCTTCAATCATCAATCCTCAATCCTCAATCCTCAATCGTCAATCCTCATTCTACAATCCTCAATACCCAATCCTCAATCTTCAATCCTCAATCATCAACACTCAATTCTCAATCCTCAATCCTCAGTCCTCAGTCCGCAAACCTCAAAGCTCAAACCTCATTCTACAATCATCAATACCCAATCCTCAATCTTCAATCCTCCATCCTCAATCCACAATCCTCAGTCCCCAATCCTCCTTCGTCAGGCATCAATCCTAAATACTCAACCTTCAATCCTCAATCCTCAATCCTCAATTCTCAGTCCTCAGCCCACAAACCTCAATCCTCAACCCTCGGACATCATCCTCAATCTCCAATCCTCAATCCTCAATCCTCAATCTTCAATCCTCTTTACTCAATCCTCAATCCTCAGTCCACAATCCTCAATCCTCAATCCTCAATTTTCAATCCTCAATACTCAATCTTCAATCCTCAATCCTCAATCCTCAATCCTCAATCCTCAATCCTCAATCCTCATTCTACAATCCTCAATACACAATCCTCAATCTTCAAACCTCAATCCTCAATCCTCAATTCTCAATCCTCAATCCTCAATCATCAATCCTCAAACCTCATTCTACAATCCTCAATACCCAATCCTCAATCTTCAATCCTCAATCCTCAATCCTCAATACTCAATCCTCAATCCTCAGTCCATCAGTCCTCAAACCTCAATCCTCAACCCTCAGCCCTCATCCTCAATCCTCAATCCTAAATTCTCAATCCTCAAACCTCAAACCTAAATCCTCAACCGTCAGTCCTCGTCCTCAATCCTCAACCCTCAATCCTCAGTCCTCAATCTCCAATCCTCAATCCTCAATCCTCAATCCTCAATCCTCAATCCTCAATCCTCAGTCCTCAAAACTCAAACCTGAATCCTCAATCCTGAATCCTCAACCTTCAGATCTCAGTGCTCAACAATCAGTTGTCAATTCTCAATCCTCAATAGAATATAATAAATTCACAGTCTTCAATACTCAATACTCAATCTGCAATCTTCAAATCTCTATCCACAAACATCAATTCTCATAATTCAACCCTCATCGCTCAGTCCCCAATCCTCAATTCTCAATCCTCAATCCACAATCCGCAGAAATCAATCCTAAAGCTTCAATCCTCAATACTCAATCTTCAATCCTCAATCCTCAATCCTCAATCCACAATCCTCATTCTTCAATCCTCAAAACCCAATCCTCAATCTTCAATCCTCAATCTTCAATCCTCAATCCTCAATCTTCAATCCTCAATCCTCAATTCTCACTCCTCAATACTCAATCCTCAATCGTCAATCCTCAATCCCCAATCCTCAATCTTCAATCCTCAATCCTCAATCCTCAATCCTCAATGCTCAATCCTCAATCTTCAATCCTCAATACTCAATCTTCAATCCTCAATCCTCAATCCTCAATCCTAAATGCTCAATCCTCAATCCTCAATCCTCAACCGTCAATCTGCAATCCTCAATACTCAATCTGCAATCCTCAATCCTCAATCCTCAATCGGCAATCCTCATTCTTCAATCCTCAATACCCAATCCTCAATACCCAATCCTCAATCTTCAATCCTCAATCCTCAATCCTCAATTCTCAATCCTCAATCCTCAACCCACAGACCTCAATCCTCAATCTTCAATCCTCAATTCTCAATCCTAAATCTTCAATCCTCAATCATCGATCCTCAATCCTCAATCCTTAATCCTCAATATTCAATCCACAATACTCAATCTTCAATCCTCAAACCTCAACCCTCAATCGTCAATCCTCAACCCTCAGTCCTCATACTCAATTCTCAATTCTCAATCCTCAATCCTCAATCCTCAATCTTCAATCCTCAATAATCAATCTCCAATCCCAGATCCTCAATCCCCAATACTCAATCCTTAATACTCAGCCTTCAATCCTCAATCCCCAGTCCTCAATCTTCAATCCTCAATGCTCAATCCTCAATCGTCAATCCTCAGTCCTCAATCCTCAATCCTCAATCCTCAAACATCAATCCTCAACCGTCAGTCCTCGTCCTCAATACTCAACACTCAATCCTCAATCCTCAATCTTCAATCCTTAATACTCAATCTTCAATAATCAATCCTCAATTCTCAATCCTCAATACTCAATCCTCAATCGTCGATCCTCAATCCCCAATCCTCAATCTTCAATCCTCAATCCTCAATCCTCAATCCTCAATCCTCAACCTTCAATCCTCAATACTCAATCTTCAATCCTCAATCCTCAATCCTCAATCCTCAATCCTCATTCTTCAATCCTCAATACCCAATCCTCAATCTTCAATCCTCAATCCTATATCCTCAATTCCCAATCCTCAATCCTCAGTCCTCAGTCCTCAAACCTCAACCCTCAAACCTCAGCCCTCATCCTCAATCCTCAATACTCAATCCTCAATCCTCAATCTTCAATCCTCAATCTTCAATCCTCAATACTCAATCTTCAATCCTCTATCCTCAATCCTCAATCCTCAACTCTCAATCCTCGATCCTCAGTCCTCAGTCCTCAAAGCACAATCCTCAACCCTCAGCCCTGGTCCTCAATCCTCAATCCTCAATCCTCAATCCTCAATCTTCAATCCTCAGTACTCAATCTTCAATCCTCAATCCTCAATCCTCAATCCTCAATCCTCAATCCTCAACCCTCAATGTTCAATCCTCAACACCCAATCCTCAATCTTCAATCCTCAATCCTCAATATTCAATCCTCAATCCTCAATCTTCAATCCTCAATCCTCAATCCTCAATCCTCAATCCTCAATCATCAATCCTCAATCCTCAGTCCTCAATACTCAATCCTCAATCCTCAATCCTCAATCCTCAATCCTCAATTCTCAATCCTCAATCCTCAGTCCTCAGTCCTCAATCTTCAATGCTCAATAATCAATCTCCAATCCTAGATCCTCAATCCCCAATCCCCTATCCTTTATGCTCAGCCTTCAATCCTCAATCCCCAGTCCTCAATCTTCAATCCTCAATGCTCAATCCTCAATCCTCAATCCTCAGTCCTCAATCCTCAATCCTCAATCCTCAAACCTCAATCCTCAACCGTCAGTCCTCGTCCTCGATACTCAACACTCAATCCTCAATCCTCACTCTTCAATCCTCAATCCTCTGTCCTCAAACCTCAATCCTGAATCCTCAATACTGAATCCTCAATCATCAGCCCTCAGTCCTCAACAATCAGTTGTCAAACATCAATCCTCAATAGAATGTCATCAATTCACAGTTTTCAATACTCAATACTCAATCCGCAATCTTCAAACCTCTATCCGCAAACATCAATTCTCATCACTCAACCCTCAACACTCAGTCCCCAATCCTCAATATTCAATCCTCAATCCTCAATCCTCAATTCTCAGTCCTCAGCCCACAAACCTCAATCCTCAACCCTCGGACCTCATCCTCAATCTCCAATCCTCAATCCTCAATCTTCAATCCTCTTTACTCAATCCTCAATCCTCAGTCCACAATCCTCAATCCTCAATCCTCAATTTTCAATCCTCAATACTCAATCTTCAATCCTCAATCCTCAATCCTCAATCCTCAATCCTCAATCCTCAATCCTCATTCTACAATCCTCAATACACAATCCTCAATCTTCAATCCTCAATCCTCAATCCTCAATTCTCAATCCTCAATCCTCAATCCTCAATACTCAATCCTCATTCTACAATCCTCAATACCCAATCCTCAATCTTCAATCCTCAATCCTCAATCCTCAATACTCAATCCTCAATCCTCAGTCCATCAGTCCTCAAACCTCAATCCTCAACCCTCAGCCCTCATCCTCAATCCTCAATCCTAAATTCTCAATCCTCAAACCTCAAACCTAAATCCTCAACCGTCAGTCCTCGTCCTCAATCCTCAACCCTCAATCCTCAGTCCTCAATCTCCAATCCTCAATCCTCAATCCTCAATCCTCAATCCTCAATCCTCAATCCTCAGTCCTCAAAACTCAAACCTGAATCCTCAGTCCTGAATCCTCAACCTTCAGATCTCAGTGCTCAACAATCAGTTGTCAATTCTCAATCCTCAATAGAATATAATAAATTCACAGTCTTCAATACTCAATACTCAATCTGCAATCTTCAAATCTCTATCCACAAACATCAATTCTCATAATTCAACCCTCATCGCTCAGTCCCCAATCCTCAATTCTCAATCCTCAATCCACAATCCGCAGAAATCAATCCTAAAGCTTCAATCCTCAATACTCAATCTTCAATCCTCCATCCTCAATCCTCAATCCACAATCCTCATTCTTCAATCCTCAAAACCCAATCCTCAATCTTCAATCCTCAATCTTCAATCCTCAATCCTCAATCTTCAATCCTCAATCCTCAATTCTCACTCCTCAATACTCAATCCTCAATCGTCAATCCTCAATCCCCAATCCTCAATCTTCAATCCTCAATCCTCAATCCTCAATCCTCAATGCTCAATCCTCAATCTTCAATCCTCAATACTCAATCTTCTATCCTCAATCCTCAATCCTCAATCCTAAATGCTCAATCCTCAATCCTCAATCCTCAACCGTCAATCTGCAATCCTCAATACTCAATCTGCAATCCTCAATCCTCAATCCTCAATCGGCAATCCTCATTCTTCAATCCTCAATACCCAATCCTCAATACCCAATCCTCAATCTTCAATCCTCAATCCTCAATCCTCAATTCTCAATCCTCAATCCTCAACCCACAGACCTCAATCCTCAATCTTCAATCCTCAATTCTCAATCCTCAATCTTCAATCCTCAATCATCGATCCTCAATCCTCAATCCTTAATCCTCAATATTCAATCCACAATACTCAATCTTCAATCCTCAATCCTCAACCCTCAATCGTCAATCCTCAACCCTCAGTCCTCATACTCAATTCTCAATTCTCAATCCTCAATCCTCAATCCTCAATCTTCAATCCTCAATAATCAATCTCCAATCCCAGATCCTCAATCCCCAATACTCAATCCTTAATACTCAGCCTTCAATCCTCAATCCCCAGTCCTCAATCTTCAATCCTCAATGCTCAATCCTCAATCGTCAATCCTCAGTCCTCAATCCTCAATCCTCAATCCTCAAACATCAATCCTCAACCGTCAGTCCTCGTCCTCAATACTCAACACTCAATCCTCAATCCTCAATCTTCAATCCTTAATACTCAATCTTCAATAATCAATTCTCAATTCTCAATCCTCAATACTCAATCCTCAATCGTCGATCCTCAATCCCCAATCCTCAATCTTCAATCCTCAATCCTCAATCCTCAATCCTCAATCCTCAACCTTCAATCCTCAATACTCAATCTTCAATCCTCAATCCTCAATCCTCAATCCTCAATCCTCATTCTTCAATCCTCAATACCCAATCCTCAATCTTCAATCCTCAATCCTATATCCTCAATTCCCAATCCTCAATCCTCAGTCCTCAGTCCTCAAACCTCAACCCTCAAACCTCAGCCCTCATCCTCAATCCTCAATACTCAATCCTCAATCCTCAATCTTCAATCCTCAATCTTCAATCCTCAATACTCAATCTTCAATCCTCTATCCTCAATCCTCAATCCTCAACTCTCAATCCTCGATCCTCAGTCCTCAGTCCTCAAAGCACAATCCTCAACCCTCAGCCCTGGTCCTCAATCCTCAATCCTCAATCCTCAATCCTCAATCCTCAATCTTCAATCCTCAGTACTCAATCTTCAATCCTCAATCCTCAATCCTCAATCCTCAATCCTCAATCCTCAACCCTCAATGTTCAATCCTCAACACCCAATCCTCAATCTTCAATCCTCAATCCTCAATATTCAATCCTCAATCCGCAATCTTCAATCCTCAATCCTCAATCCTCAATCCTCAATCCTCAATCATCAATCCTCAATCCTCAGTCCTCAATACTCAATCCTCAATCCTCAATCCTCAATCCTCAATCCTCAATTCTCAATCCTCTGTCCTCAAACCTCAATCCTGAATCCTCAATACTGAATCCTCAATCATCAGCCCTCAGTCCTCAACAATCAGTTGTCAAACATCAATCCTCAATAGAATGTCATCAATTCACAGTTTTCAATACTCAATACTCAATCCGCAATCTTCAAACCTCTATCCGCAAACATCAATTCTCATCACTCAACCCTCAACACTCAGTCCCCAATCCTCAATATTCAATCCTCAATCCTCAATCCTCAATCCTCAATCCTCAACCTTCAATCCTCAATACTCAATCTTCAATCCTCCATCCTCAATCCTCAATCCTCAATACTCAATCCTCGATCGTCAGTCATCAATCCTCAATACTCAATCTTCAATCCTCAATCCTCAATCCTCAATCCTCAGTTCACATTCTTCAGTCCTCAATACCCAATCCTCAATCCTCAATCCTCAATCCTCAATCCTCAATTCTCAATCCTCAATCCTCAGTCCTCAGTACTCAAACCACAATCCTCAACCCTCAGCCCTGGTCCTCAAACATCAATCCTCAATCCTCAATCCTCAATCTTCAATCCTCAATGCTCAACCTTCAATCCTCACTCCTCAATCCTCAATCCTCAATCCTCAATCCTCAACCCTCAATGTTCAATCCCCAACACCCAACCCTCAATCTTCAATCCTCAATCCTCAATCCTCAATCCTCAATTCTCAATCCTCAATCCTCTGTCCTCAAACCTCAATCCTGAATCCTCAATATTGAATCCTCAATCTTCAGCCCTCAGTCCTCAACAATCAGTCGTCAAACCTCAATCCTCAATAGAATGTCATCAATTCACAGGTTTCAATACTCAATACTCAATCTGCAATCTTCAAATCTCTATCCACGAACATCAATTCTCATCACTCAACCCTCAACACTCAGTCCCCAATCCTCAATATTCAATCCTCAATCCTCAATCCACAATCCACAATCTTCAACCTTCAATCCTCAATCCTCAATCCTCAATTCTCAATCCTCAATCCTCAATCCTCAGACCTCAAACATCAACACTCAACCCTCAGTCCTCGTCCTCAATCCACAACCCTCAATCCTCGATACTCAATCTTCAATCATCAATATTCAATCTTCAATCCTCAATCCTCAATCCTCAATACTCAAACCTCAATCGTCAATACACAACTATCAATCCTCAATTCTCAATGCTCAATAGAATATCCTGAATTCTCAGGATTCAATACTCGAACCTCAACCCTCAACCGTCAGCCCTCATCCTCAATCCTCAATCCTCAATCCTCAATCCTCAATACTCAATCCTCAATGCTCAATCCTCAATCCTCAATCCTCAACCCTCAATCTGCAATCCTTAATACTCAATCTGCAATCCTCAATCCTCAATCCTCAATCCTCAATCCTCATTCTTCAATCCTCAGTACCCAATCCTCAGTACCCAATCCTCCATCTTCAACCCTCAGTCCTCAATCCTCAATTCTCATTCCTCAATCCACAATCCGCAGACCTCAATCCTAAATCTTCAATCCTCAATACTCAATCTTCAATCCTCAATCCTCAATCCTCAATCCACAATCCTCATTCTTCAATCCTCAGTACCCAATCCTCAATCGTCAATCCTCAACCCTCAGTCCTCATACTCAATTCTCAATTCTCAATCCTCAATCCTCAATCCTCAATCTTCAATCCTCAATAATCAATCTCCAATCCTAGATCCTCAATCCCCAATCCTCAATCCTTAATCCTCAATCCTCAATCCTCAATCCTCAAACATCAATCCTCAACCGTCAGTCCTCGTCCTCAATACTCAACACTCAATCCTCAATCCTCAATTCTCAATCCTCAATACTCAATCCTCAATCGCCGATCCTCAATCCCCAATCCTCAATCTTCAATCCTCAATCCTCAATCCTCAATCCTCAATCCTCAACCTTCAATCCACAATACTCAATCTTCAATCCTCAATCCTCAATCCTCAATCCTCAATCCTCATTCTTCAATCCTCAATACCCAATCCTCAATCTTCAATCCTCAATCCTATATTCTCAATTCCCAATCCTCAATCCTCAGTCCTCAATATTCAATCCTCAATCCTCAATCCTCAATATTCAATCCACAATACTCAATCTTCAATCCTCAATCCTCAACCCTCAATCGTCAATCCTCAACCCTCAGTCGTCATACTCAATTCTCAATTCTCAATCCTCAATCCTCAATCCTCAATCTTCAATCCTCAATAATCAATCTCCAATCCCAGATTCTCAATCCCCAGACCTCAATCCTCAATCATCAATCCTCAATTCTCAATCCTCAATCTTCAATCCTCAATCCTCAATCCTCATTCCTCAATCCTCAATCCTCAATCCTCAATCCTCAGTATTCAATCCACAATACTCAATCTTCAATCCTCGATCCTCAACCCTCAATCGTCAATCCTCAACCCTCAGTCCTCATACTCAATTCTCAATTCTCAATCCTCAATCCTCAATCCTCAACCTTCAATCCTCAATAATCAATCTCCAATCCTAGATCCTCAATCCCCAATCCTCAATCCTTAATCCTCAGCCTTCAATCCTCAATCCCGAGTCCTCAATCCTCAATCCTCAATCCTCAAACATCAATCCTCAACCGTCAGTCCTCGTCCTCAATACTCAACACTCAATCCTCAATCCTCAATCTTCAATCCTTAATACTCAATCTTCAATAATCAATCCTCAATTCTCAATCCTCAATACTCAATCCTCAATCGTCGATCCTCAATCCCCAATCCTCAATCTTCAATCCTCAATCCTCAATCCTCAATCCTCAATCCTCAACTTTCAATCCTCAACACTCAATCTTCAATCCTCAATCCACAATCCTCAATCCTCAATCCTCAATCCTCAATCCTCATTCTTTAATCCTCAATACCCAATCCTCAATCTTCAATCCTCAATCCTCAATCCTCAATCCTCAATCCTCAATCATCAATCCTCAATCCTCAGTCCTCAATAATCAATCCTCAATCCTCAATCCTCAATCCTCAATCCTCAATTCTCAATCCTCAATCCTCAGTCCACAGTCCTCAATCTTCAATCCTCAATAATCAATCCCCAATCCTAGATCCTCAATCCCCAATCCCCTATCCTTAATGCTCAGCCTTCAATCCTCAATCCCCAGACCTCAATCTTCAATCCTCAATGCTCAATCCTCAATCCTCAATCCTCAGTCCCCAATCCTCAATCTTCAACACTCAATCCTCAATCCTCAATCCTCAACCCTCAACCTTCAATACTCAATACTCAATCTTCAATCCTCCATCTTCAATCCACAATCCTCAATCCTCAATCCTCCATCGTCAGGCATAGATCCTCAATACTCAATCTTCAATAATCAATCCTCAATTCTCAATCCTCAATACTCAATCCTCAATCGTCAATCCTCAATCCCCAATCCTCAATCTTCAGTCCTCAATACTCAATCCTCAATCCTCAATCCTCAATCTTCAATCCTCAATAATCAACTATCAGTCCTCAATTCTCAATACTCAATCCTCAATCCTCAATCCTCAGACCTCATTCTCAATCCTCAATCGTCAACCCACAGTCCTCAGACCTCAATTCTGAATCCTCAATGCTCAATCTTCAATCCTCAATCCTCAGTCCTCAATACTCAACTATCAGTCCTCAATTCTCAATACTCAATCCTCAATCCTCAATCCTCAACCGTCAGTCCTCGTCCTCAATCCTCAACCCTCAATACTCAATCCTCAATCTTCAATCCTCAATACTCAATCTTCAATCCTCAAACCTCATTCCTCAATCCTCAATGCTCAATCCTCAATCCTCAATCCTCAAAGCTCAAACCTGAAAACTCAATCCTGAATCCCCAACCTTCAGAACTCAGTTCTCAACGATCAGTTGTCAATTCTCAATCCTTAATAGAATATAATCAATTCACAGCTTTCAATACGCAATACTCAATCTGCAATCTTCAAATCTCTATCCACAAACATCAATTCTCATCACTCAACCCTCAACACTCAGACCCCAATCCTCAATCCTCAACACTCAATCCTCAATCCTCAATCCTCAATCCTCAATCTTTAATCCTCAATACTCAATCTTCAATCCTCCATCCTCAATCCACAATCCTCAGTCCTCAATCCTCCTTCGTCAGGAATCAATCCTAAATACTCAACCTTCAATCCTCAATCCTCAATCCTCAATTCTCAGTCCTCAGCCCACAAACCTCAATCCTCAACCCTCGGACCTCATCCTCAATCTCCAATCCTCAATCCTCAATCCTCAATCTTCAATCCTCTTTACTCAATCCTCAATCCTCAGTCCTCAATCCTCAATCCTCAATCCTCATTTTTCAATCCTCAATACTCAATCTTCAATCCTCAATCCTCAATCCTCAATCCTCAATCCTCAATCCTCAATCCTCAATCCTCAATCCTCATTCTACAATCCTCAATACACAATCCTCAATCTTCAATCCTCAATCCTCAATCCTCAATTCTCAATCCTCAATCCTCAATCCTCAGACCTCAAACATCAATACTCAACCCTCAGTCCTCGTCCTCAATCCACAACACTCAATCCTCGATCCTCAATCTTCAATCATCAATATTCAGTCTTCAATCCTCAATCCTCAATCCTCAATACTCAAACCTCAATCCTCAATACTCAACTATCAATCCTCAATTCTCAATACTCAATAGAATATCCTGAATTCACAGGATTCAATACTCAAACCTCAACCCTCAACCCTCAGCCCTCATCCTCAATCCTCAATCCTCAATCCTCAATCCTCAATCCTCAATATTCAAGCCACAATACTCAGTCTTCAATCCTCAATCCTCAATCCTCAATCCTCAATCCTCAATCCTCAGTAATCAATCCTCAATCTTCAATACTCAATCGTCAATCCTCAGTCCTCAATCCTCAATCCGCAATCCTCGTTCCTCAAACCTCAACCTTCAAACCTCAGTCCTCATACTCAATACTCAATTCTCAATCCTCAATCCTCATCCTCAATCCTCAATCCTCATTCTTTAATCCTCAATACCCAATCCTCAATCTTCAATCCTCAATCCTATATCCTGAATTTCCAATCCTCAATCCTCAGTCCTCAGTCCTCAAACCTCAACCCTCTATCCTCAGCCCTCATCCTCAATCCTCAATACTCAATCCTCAATCCTCAATCTTCAATCCTCAATCTTCAATCCTCAATACTCAATCTTCAATCCTCAATCCTCAATCCTCAATCCCCAATTCTCAATCCTCAATCCTCAGTCCTCAGTCCTCAAACCACAATCCTCAACCCTCAGCCCTGGTCCTCAATCCTCAATCCTCAATCCTCAATCCTCAATCTTCAATCCTCAATACTCAATCTTCAATCCTCAATCCTCAATCCTCAATCCTCAATCCTCAATCCTCAACCCTCAATGTTCAATCCACAACAACCAATCGTCAATATTCAATCCTCAATCCTCAATAGTCAATCCTCAATACTCAATCTTCAATCCTCAATCCTCAATCCTCAATCCTCAATCCTCATTCTTCAATCCTCAATACCCAATCCTCAATCTTCAATCCTCAATCCTATATCCTCAATTCCCAATCCTCAATCCTCAGTCCTCAGTCCTCAAACCTCAACCCTCAAACCTCAGCCCTCATCCTCAATCCTCAATACTCAATCCTCAATCCTCAATCTTCAATCCTCAATCTTCAATCCTCAATACTCAATCTTCAATCCTCTATCCTCAATCCTCAATCCTCAACTCTCAATCCTCGATCCTCAGTCCTCAGTCCTCAAAGCACAATCCTCAACCCTCAGCCCTGGTCCTCAATCCTCAATCCTCAATCCTCAATCCTCAATCCTCAATCTTCAATCCTCAGTACTCAATCTTCAATCCTCAATCCTCAATCCTCAATCCTCAATCCTCAATCCTCAACCCTCAATGTTCAATCCTCAACACCCAATCCTCAATCTTCAATCCTCAATCCTCAATATTCAATCCTCAATCCGCAATCTTCAATCCTCAATCCTCAATCCTCAATCCTCAATCCTCAATCATCAATCCTCAATCCTCAGTCCTCAATACTCAATCCTCAATCCTCAATCCTCAATCCTCAATCCTCAATTCTCAATCCTCTGTCCTCAAACCTCAATCCTGAATCCTCAATACTGAATCCTCAATCATCAGCCCTCAGTCCTCAACAATCAGTTGTCAAACATCAATCCTCAATAGAATGTCATCAATTCACAGTTTTCAATACTCAATACTCAATCCGCAATCTTCAAACCTCTATCCGCAAACATCAATTCTCATCACTCAACCCTCAACACTCAGTCCCCAATCCTCAATATTCAATCCTCAATCCTCAATCCTCAATCCTCAATCCTCAACCTTCAATCCTCAATACTCAATCTTCAATCCTCCATCCTCAATCCTCAATCCTCAATACTCAATCCTCGATCGTCAGTCATCAATCCTCAATACTCAATCTTCAATCCTCAATCCTCAATCCTCAATCCTCAGTTCACATTCTTCAGTCCTCAATACCCAATCCTCAATCCTCAATCCTCAATCCTCAATCCTCAATTCTCAATCCTCAATCCTCAGTCCTCAGTACTCAAACCACAATCCTCAACCCTCAGCCCTGGTCCTCAAACATCAATCCTCAATCCTCAATCCTCAATCTTCAATCCTCAATGCTCAACCTTCAATCCTCACTCCTCAATCCTCAATCCTCAATCCTCAATCCTCAACCCTCAATGTTCAATCCCCAACACCCAACCCTCAATCTTCAATCCTCAATCCTCAATCCTCAATCCTCAATCCTCAATTCTCAATCCTCAATCCTCTGTCCTCAAACCTCAATCCTGAATCCTCAATATTGAATCCTCAATCTTCAGCCCTCAGTCCTCAACAATCAGTCGTCAAACCTCAATCCTCAATAGAATGTCATCAATTCACAGGTTTCAATACTCAATACTCAATCTGCAATCTTCAAATCTCTATCCACGAACATCAATTCTCATCACTCAACCCTCAACACTCAGTCCCCAATCCTCAATATTCAATCCTCAATCCTCAATCCACAATCCACAATCTTCAACCTTCAATCCTCAATCCTCAATCCTCAATTCTCAATCCTCAATCCTCAATCCTCAGACCTCAAACATCAACACTCAACCCTCAGTCCTCGTCCTCAATCCACAACCCTCAATCCTCGATACTCAATCTTCAATCATCAATATTCAATCTTCAATCCTCAATCCTCAATCCTCAATACTCAAACCTCAATCGTCAATACACAACTATCAATCCTCAATTCTCAATGCTCAATAGAATATCCTGAATTCTCAGGATTCAATACTCGAACCTCAACCCTCAACCGTCAGCCCTCATCCTCAATCCTCAATCCTCAATCCTCAATCCTCAATACTCAATCCTCAATGCTCAATCCTCAATCCTCAATCCTCAACCCTCAATCTGCAATCCTTAATACTCAATCTGCAATCCTCAATCCTCAATCCTCAATCCTCAATCCTCATTCTTCAATCCTCAGTACCCAATCCTCAGTACCCAATCCTCCATCTTCAACCCTCAGTCCTCAATCCTCAATTCTCATTCCTCAATCCACAATCCGCAGACCTCAATCCTAAATCTTCAATCCTCAATACTCAATCTTCAATCCTCAATCCTCAATCCTCAATCCACAATCCTCATTCTTCAATCCTCAGTACCCAATCCTCAATCGTCAATCCTCAACCCTCAGTCCTCATACTCAATTCTCAATTCTCAATCCTCAATCCTCAATCCTCAATCTTCAATCCTCAATAATCAATCTCCAATCCTAGATCCTCAATCCCCAATCCTCAATCCTTAATCCTCAATCCTCAATCCTCAATCCTCAAACATCAATCCTCAACCGTCAGTCCTCGTCCTCAATACTCAACACTCAATCCTCAATCCTCAATTCTCAATCCTCAATACTCAATCCTCAATCGCCGATCCTCAATCCCCAATCCTCAATCTTCAATCCTCAATCCTCAATCCTCAATCCTCAATCCTCAACCTTCAATCCACAATACTCAATCTTCAATCCTCAATCCTCAATCCTCAATCCTCAATCCTCATTCTTCAATCCTCAATACCCAATCCTCAATCTTCAATCCTCAATCCTATATTCTCAATTCCCAATCCTCAATCCTCAGTCCTCAATATTCAATCCTCAATCCTCAATCCTCAATATTCAATCCACAATACTCAATCTTCAATCCTCAATCCTCAACCCTCAATCGTCAATCCTCAACCCTCAGTCGTCATACTCAATTCTCAATTCTCAATCCTCAATCCTCAATCCTCAATCTTCAATCCTCAATAATCAATCTCCAATCCCAGATTCTCAATCCCCAGACCTCAATCCTCAATCATCAATCCTCAATTCTCAATCCTCAATCTTCAATCCTCAATCCTCAATCCTCATTCCTCAATCCTCAATCCTCAATCCTCAATCCTCAGTATTCAATCCACAATACTCAATCTTCAATCCTCGATCCTCAACCCTCAATCGTCAATCCTCAACCCTCAGTCCTCATACTCAATTCTCAATTCTCAATCCTCAATCCTCAATCCTCAACCTTCAATCCTCAATAATCAATCTCCAATCCTAGATCCTCAATCCCCAATCCTCAATCCTTAATCCTCAGCCTTCAATCCTCAATCCCGAGTCCTCAATCCTCAATCCTCAATCCTCAAACATCAATCCTCAACCGTCAGTCCTCGTCCTCAATACTCAACACTCAATCCTCAATCCTCAATCTTCAATCCTTAATACTCAATCTTCAATAATCAATCCTCAATTCTCAATCCTCAATACTCAATCCTCAATCGTCGATCCTCAATCCCCAATCCTCAATCTTCAATCCTCAATCCTCAATCCTCAATCCTCAATCCTCAACTTTCAATCCTCAACACTCAATCTTCAATCCTCAATCCACAATCCTCAATCCTCAATCCTCAATCCTCAATCCTCATTCTTTAATCCTCAATACCCAATCCTCAATCTTCAATCCTCAATCCTCAATCCTCAATCCTCAATCCTCAATCATCAATCCTCAATCCTCAGTCCTCAATAATCAATCCTCAATCCTCAATCCTCAATCCTCAATCCTCAATTCTCAATCCTCAATCCTCAGTCCACAGTCCTCAATCTTCAATCCTCAATAATCAATCCCCAATCCTAGATCCTCAATCCCCAATCCCCTATCCTTAATGCTCAGCCTTCAATCCTCAATCCCCAGACCTCAATCTTCAATCCTCAATGCTCAATCCTCAATCCTCAATCCTCAGTCCCCAATCCTCAATCTTCAACACTCAATCCTCAATCCTCAATCCTCAACCCTCAACCTTCAATACTCAATACTCAATCTTCAATCCTCCATCTTCAATCCACAATCCTCAATCCTCAATCCTCCATCGTCAGGCATAGATCCTCAATACTCAATCTTCAATAATCAATCCTCAATTCTCAATCCTCAATACTCAATCCTCAATCGTCAATCCTCAATCCCCAATCCTCAATCTTCAGTCCTCAATACTCAATCCTCAATCCTCAATCCTCAATCTTCAATCCTCAATAATCAACTATCAGTCCTCAATTCTCAATACTCAATCCTCAATCCTCAATCCTCAGACCTCATTCTCAATCCTCAATCGTCAACCCACAGTCCTCAGACCTCAATTCTGAATCCTCAATGCTCAATCTTCAATCCTCAATCCTCAGTCCTCAATACTCAACTATCAGTCCTCAATTCTCAATACTCAATCCTCAATCCTCAATCCTCAACCGTCAGTCCTCGTCCTCAATCCTCAACCCTCAATACTCAATCCTCAATCTTCAATCCTCAATACTCAATCTTCAATCCTCAAACCTCATTCCTCAATCCTCAATGCTCAATCCTCAATCCTCAATCCTCAAAGCTCAAACCTGAAAACTCAATCCTGAATCCCCAACCTTCAGAACTCAGTTCTCAACGATCAGTTGTCAATTCTCAATCCTTAATAGAATATAATCAATTCACAGCTTTCAATACGCAATACTCAATCTGCAATCTTCAAATCTCTATCCACAAACATCAATTCTCATCACTCAACCCTCAACACTCAGACCCCAATCCTCAATCCTCAACACTCAATCCTCAATCCTCAATCCTCAATCCTCAATCTTTAATCCTCAATACTCAATCTTCAATCCTCCATCCTCAATCCACAATCCTCAGTCCTCAATCCTCCTTCGTCAGGAATCAATCCTAAATACTCAACCTTCAATCCTCAATCCTCAATCCTCAATTCTCAGTCCTCAGCCCACAAACCTCAATCCTCAACCCTCGGACCTCATCCTCAATCTCCAATCCTCAATCCTCAATCCTCAATCTTCAATCCTCTTTACTCAATCCTCAATCCTCAGTCCTCAATCCTCAATCCTCAATCCTCATTTTTCAATCCTCAATACTCAATCTTCAATCCTCAATCCTCAATCCTCAATCCTCAATCCTCAATCCTCAATCCTCAATCCTCAATCCTCATTCTACAATCCTCAATACACAATCCTCAATCTTCAATCCTCAATCCTCAATCCTCAATTCTCAATCCTCAATCCTCAATCCTCAGACCTCAAACATCAATACTCAACCCTCAGTCCTCGTCCTCAATCCACAACACTCAATCCTCGATCCTCAATCTTCAATCATCAATATTCAGTCTTCAATCCTCAATCCTCAATCCTCAATACTCAAACCTCAATCCTCAATACTCAACTATCAATCCTCAATTCTCAATACTCAATAGAATATCCTGAATTCACAGGATTCAATACTCAAACCTCAACCCTCAACCCTCAGCCCTCATCCTCAATCCTCAATCCTCAATCCTCAATCCTCAATCCTCAATATTCAAGCCACAATACTCAGTCTTCAATCCTCAATCCTCAATCCTCAATCCTCAATCCTCAATCCTCAGTAATCAATCCTCAATCTTCAATACTCAATCGTCAATCCTCAGTCCTCAATCCTCAATCCGCAATCCTCGTTCCTCAAACCTCAACCTTCAAACCTCAGTCCTCATACTCAATACTCAATTCTCAATCCTCAATCCTCATCCTCAATCCTCAATCCTCATTCTTTAATCCTCAATACCCAATCCTCAATCTTCAATCCTCAATCCTATATCCTGAATTTCCAATCCTCAATCCTCAGTCCTCAGTCCTCAAACCTCAACCCTCTATCCTCAGCCCTCATCCTCAATCCTCAATACTCAATCCTCAATCCTCAATCTTCAATCCTCAATCTTCAATCCTCAATACTCAATCTTCAATCCTCAATCCTCAATCCTCAATCCCCAATTCTCAATCCTCAATCCTCAGTCCTCAGTCCTCAAACCACAATCCTCAACCCTCAGCCCTGGTCCTCAATCCTCAATCCTCAATCCTCAATCCTCAATCTTCAATCCTCAATACTCAATCTTCAATCCTCAATCCTCAATCCTCAATCCTCAATCCTCAATCCTCAACCCTCAATGTTCAATCCACAACAACCAATCGTCAATATTCAATCCTCAATCCTCAATAGTCAATCCTCAATACTCAATCTTCAATCCTCAATACTCAATCCTCAATCCTCAATCCTCAATCCTCAATCTTCAATCATCAATACTCAGTATTCAATCCTCAGTCCTCAATCCTCAATCCTCAATCCTCATTCTTCAATCCTCAATACACAATCCTCAATCTTCAATCCTCAATCGTCAATCCTCAATTCTCAACCCTCAATCCTCAATCCTCAATCCCCAATCCTCAATCTTCAATCCTCAATCCTCAATCCTCAATCCTCAATCCTCAATCATCAATCCTCGATCCTCAGTCCTCAATAATCAATCCTCAATCCTCAATCCTCAATCCTCAATCCTCAATTCTCAATCCTCAATCCTCAGTCCACAGTCCTCAATCTTCAATCCTCAATAATCAATCCCCAATCCTAGATCCTCAATCCCCAATCCCCTATCCTTAATGCTCAGCCTTCAATCCTCAATCCCCAGTCCTCAATCTTCAATCCTCAATGCTCAATCCTCAATCCTCAATCCACAGTCCTCAATCCTCAATCGTCAATCCTCAACCCTCAGTCCTCATACTCAATTCTCAATTCTCAATCCACAATCCTCAATCCTCAATCTTCAATCCTCAATAATCAATCTCCAATCCTAGATCCTCAATCCCCAATCCTCAATCCTTAATCCTCAGCCTACAATCCTCAATCCCCAGACCTCAATCTTCAATCCTCAATGCTCAATCCTCAATCCTCAATCCTCAGTCCTCAATCCTCAATCCTCAATCCTCAAACATCAATCCTCAACCGTCAGTCCTCGTCCTCAATACTGGACACTCAATCCTCAATCCTCAATCTTCAATCCTTAATACTCAATCTTCAATAATCAATCCTCAATTCTCAATCCTCAATACTCAATCCTCAATCGTCGATCCTCAATCCCCAATCCTCAATCTTCAATCCTCAATCCTCAATCCTCAATCCTCAATCCTCAACCTTCAATCCTCAATACTCAATCTTCAATCCTCAATCCTCAATCCTCAGTCCTCAATCCTCATTCTTCAATCCTCAATACCCAATCCTCAATCTTCAATCCTCAATCCTATATCCTCAAATCTCAATCCTCAATCCTCAGTCCATCAGTCCTCAAACCTCAATCCTCAACACTCAGCCCTCATCCTCAATCCTCAATCCTAAATTCTCAATCCTCAAACCTCAAACCTCAGTCCTCAACCGTCAGTCCCCGCCCTCAATCCTCAACCCTCAATCCTCAATCCTCAATCTTCAATCCTCAATCCTCAATCCTCAATCCTCAATCCTCAATCCTCAATCCTCAATCCTCAGTCCTCAAAACTCAAACCTGAATCCTCAATCTTGAATCCTCAACCTTCAGAACTCAGTTCTCAACAATCAGTTGTCAATTCTCAATCCTCAATAGAATATAATAAATTCACAGTTTTCAGTACTCAATACTCAATCTGCAATCTTCAAATCTCTATTCACAAACATCAATTCTCATCACTCAACCCTCAACACACAGTCCCCAATCCTCAATCTTCAACACTCAATCCTCAATCCTCAATCCTCAATCCTCAATCCTCAATCCTCAATCCTCAATCTTCAATCCTCTTTACTCAATCCTCAATCCTCAATCCTCAATAATCAAAGCACAACCTTCAACCATCAATCCTCAGTACTCAACCATCAATCCTCAATTCTCAATACTCAATAGAATACCCTGAATTCTCATGGTTCAATACTCAATCCACAATATTCAATAATCAAATCTCTATCCTCAAACATAAATCCTCAACACTCAATCCTCAACACCCAGTCCACTCTCTTCAGACCTCCATCCTCAATCCTCAATCCGCAAGCGTCAATCCTCAATCCTCAACCCTCAAACCTCAATCCTCAGTCCTCAAACCTCAATCCCGTATCCTCAATCCTGAATCCTCAATCTTCAGCCCTCAGTCCTCAACAATCAAGAGTCAATCCTCAATCCGCGATAGAATATCCTCAATTCACAGTTTTCAATACTCAATCCCCAATCTTCAATCTTCATATCTCAATCCACAAACATCAATTCTCATCACTCAACCCTCAACACTCAGTCCTCAATCTTCAATCCTCAATCCTCTATCCTCAATCTTCAATCCTCAATACTCAATCTTCAATCCTCAGCCCTCAATTCTCTGTCCTCAATCCTCAATCCTCAATCCTCAATCCTCATTCCTCAAACCTCAATCGTCAACCCACAGTCCTCATCCTCAATTCTCAATCCTCAATCCTCAATCCTCAATCCTCAGTCCTCAGTCCTCAAACCTCAACCCTCAACCAACAGCCCTCATCCTCAATCCTCAATACTCAATCCTCAATCGTCAATACTCAATCCTCAATCCTCAATCTTCAATCCTCAATACTCAATCTTCAATAACCAATCCTCAATTCTCAATCCTCAATACTCAATCCTCAATCGTCGATCCTCGATCCCCAATCCTCAATCTTCAATCTCCAATACTCAATCCTCAATCCTCAATTCTCAATCCTCAATCTTCAATCCTCAATAGTCAATCTTCAATCCTCAATCCTCAACGCTCAATCCTCAATGTTCAATCCGCAATACCCAATCCTCAATCTTCAATCCTCAATCCTCAATCCTCAATCCTCAATCCTCAATCCTCAATACTCAATCCTCAATCCTCAGTCCTCAGACCTCAAACCTGAATCTTCAATCCTCAATACTCAATCTTCAATCCTCCATCCTCAATCCTCAATCCTCAATCGTAAATTCTCAATCGTCAGGCTTCAATCCCCAATACTCAAACCTCACTCCTCAATACACAACTACCAATCCTCAATTCTCAATGCTCAATAGAATATCCTGAATTCTCAGGATTCAATACTCAAACCTCAACCCTCAACCGTCAGCCCTCATCCTCAATCCTCAATCCTCAATCCTCAATCCTCAATACTCAATCCTCAATGCTCAATCCTCAATCCTCAATCCTCAACCCTCAATCTGCAATCCTTAATACTCAATCTGCAATCCTCAATCCTCAATCCTCAATCCTCAATCCTCATTCTTCAATCCTCAGTACCCAATCCTCTGTACCCAATCCTCCATCTTCAATCCTCAGTCCTCAATCCTCAATTCTCATTCCTCAATCCACAATCCGCAGACCTCAATCCTAAATCTTCAATCCTCAATACTCAATCTTCAATCCTCAATCCTCAATCCTCAATCCACAATCCTCATTCTTCAATCCTCAATACCCAATCCTCAATCTTCAATCCTCAATCCTCAATTCTCAATTCTCAATCCTCAATCCTCAATCCACAGACCTCAATCCTCAATCTTCAATCCTCAATTCTCAATCCTCAATCTTCAATCCTCAATCCTCAATCCTCAATCCTCAATCCTCAATACTCAATCTTCAATCCTCAATACTCAATCCTCAATCCTCAGTCCTCAATCCTCAATCTTCAATCATCAATACTCAGTATTCAATCCTCAATCCTCAATCCTCAATCCTCAATCCTCATTCTTCAATCCTCAATACACAATCCTCAATCTTCAATCCTCAATCCTCAATCCTCAATTCTCAACCCTCTATCCTCAATCCTCAATCCCCAATCCTCAATCTTCAATCCTCAATCCTCAATCCTCAATCCTCAATCCTCAATCCTCAATCCTCAATCCTCAATCCTCAATTCTCAATCCTCAATACTCAGTCCTCAGTCCTCAATCTTCAATCCTCAATAATCAATCTCCAATCCTAGATCCTCAATCCCAAATCCCCTATCCTTAATGCTCAGCCTTCAATCCTCAATCCCCAGTCCTCAATCTTCAATCCTCAATGCTCAATCCTCAATCCTCAATCCACAGTCCTCAATCCTCAATCGTCAATCCTCAACCCTCAGTCCTCATACTCAATTCTCAATTCTCAATCCACAATCCTCAATCCTCAATCTTCAATCCTCAATAATCAATCTCCAATCCTAGATCCTCAATCCCCAATCCTCAATCCTTAATCCTCAGCCTACAATCCTCAATCCCCAGACCTCAATCTTCAATCCTCAATGCTCAATCCTCAATCCTCAATCCTCAGTCCTCAATCCTCAATCCTCAATCCTCAAACATCAATCCTCAACCGTCAGTCCTCGTCCTCAATACTGAACACTCAATCCTCAATCCTCAATCTTCAATCCTTAATACTCAATCTTCAATAATCAATCCTCAATTCTCAATCCTCAATACTCAATCCTCAATCGTCGATCCTCAATCCCCAATCCTCAATCCTCAATCTTCAATCCTCAATCCTCAATCCTCTATCCTCAATCCTCAATCCTCAACCCTCAATGTTCAATCCTCAACACACAATCCTCAATCCTCAATCTTCAATCCTCAATACTCAATCTTCAATCCTCAATACTCAATCCTCAATCCTCAATCCTCAATCCTCAATCTTCAATCATCAATACTCAGTATTCAATCCTCAATCCTCAATCCTCAATCCTCAATCCTCATTCTTCAATCCTCAATACACAATCCTCAATCTTCAATCCTCAATCCTCAATCCTCAATTCTCAATCCTCAATCCTCAATCCTCAATCCCCAATCCTCAATCCTCAATCCTCAATCCTCAATCCTCAATCCTCAATCCTCAATCATCAATCCTCAATCCTCAGTCCTCAGTCCTCAAACCTGAACCCTCAACCCTCAGCCCTCATCCTCAATCCTCAATACTCAATCCTCAATCCTCAATCTTCAATCCTCAATACTCAACCTTCAATAATCAATCCTCAATTCTCAATCCTCAATACTCAATCCTCAATCGTCGATCCTCAATCCCCAATCCTCAATCTTCAATCCTCAATCCTCAATCCTCAATCCTCAATCCTAAATCATCAATCCTCAATACTCAATCTTCAATCCTCAATCCTCAACCCCCAATCCTCAATGTTCAATCCGCAATACCCAATCCTCAATCTTCAATCCTCAATCCTCAATCCTCAATTCTCAATCCTCAATCCTCAGTCCTCAATCCTCAATCCTCAATACTCAATCCTCAACCCTCAGTCCATCAGACCTCAAACCTCAATCCTCAACCCTCAGCCCTCATCCTCAATCCTCAATCCTAAATTCTCAATCCTCAAACCTCAAACCTCAGTCCTCAACCGTCAGTCCCCGTCCTCAATCCTCAACCCTCAATCCTCAATCCTCAATCTTCAATCCTCAATCCTCAATTCTCAATCCTCAATCCTCAATCCTCAATCCTCAATCCTCAGTCCTCAAAACTCAAACCTGAATCCTCAATCTTGAATCCTCAACCTTCAGAGCTCAGTTCTCAACAATCAGTTGTCAATTCTCAATCCTCAATAGAATATAATAAATTCACAGTTTTCAGTACTCAATACTCAATCTGCAATCTTCAAATCTCTATCCACAAACATCAATTCTCATAATTCAACCCTCAACACTCAGTCCCCAATCCTCAATCTTCAACTCTCAATCCTCAATCCTCAATCCTCAACCCTCAACCTTCAATACTCAATACTCAATCTTCAATCCTCCATCTTCAATCCACAATCCTCAATCCTCAATCCTCCATCGTCAGGCATCGATCCTCAATACTCAATCTTCAATAATCAATCCTCAATTCTCAATCCTCAATACTCAATCCTCAATCGTCAATCCTCAATCCCCAATCCTCAATCTTCAGTCCTCAATACTCAATCCTCAATCCTCAATCCTCAATCTTCAATCCTCAATAATCAACTATCAGTCCTCAATTCTCAATACTCAATCCTCAATCCTCAATCCTCAGACCTCATTCTCAATCCTCAATCGTCAACCCACAGTCCTCAGACCTCAATTCTGAATCCTCAATGCTCAATCTTCAATCCTCAATCCTCAGTCCTCAATACTCAACTATCAGTCCTCAATTCTCAATACTCAATCCTCAATCCTCAATCCTCAACCGTCAGTCCTCGTCCTCAATCCTCAACCCTCAATACTCAATCCTCAATCTTCAATCCTCAATACTCAATCTTCAATCCTCAAACCTCATTCCTCAATCCTCAATGCTCAATCCTCAATCCTCAATCCTCAAAGCTCAAACCTGAAAACTCAATCCTGAATCCCCAACCTTTAGAACTCAGTTCTCAACGATCAGTTGTCAATTCTCAATCCTCAATAGAATATAATCAATTCACAGTTTTCAATACTCAATACTCAATCTGCAATCTTCAAATCTCTATCCACAAACATCAATTCTCATCACTCAACCCTCAACACTCAGTCCCCAATCCTCAATCTTCAACACTCAATCCTCAATCCTCAATCCTCAATCCTCAATCTTCAATCCTCAATCCTCAATCTTCAATCTTCTTTACTCAATCCTCAATCCTCAATCCTCAATAATCAAAGCACAACCTTCAACCATCAATCCTCAGTACTCAACCATCAATCCTCAATTCTCAATACTCAATAGAATATCCTGAATTCTCATGCTTCAATACTCAATCCACAATATTCAATAATCAAATCTCTATCCTCAAACATAAATCCTCAACACTCAATCCTCAACACCCAGTCCACTCTCTTCAGACCTCCATCCTCAATCCTCAATCCGCAAGCGTCAATCCTCAATCCTCAACCCTCAAACCTCAATCCTCAGTCCTCAAACCTCAATCCCGTATCCTCAATCCTGAATCCTCAATCTTCAGCCCTCAGTCCTCAACAATCAAGAGTCAATCCTCAATCCGCGATAGAATATCCTGAATTCACAGTTTTCAATACTCAATCCCCAATCTTCAATCTTCATATCTCAATCCACAAACATCAATACTCATCACTCAACCCTCAACACTCAGTCCTCAATCTTCAATCCTCAATCCTCTATCCTCAATCTTCAATCCTCAATACTCAATCTTCAATCCTCAGCCCTCAATTCTCAGTCCTCAATCCTCAATCCTCAATCCTCAATCCTCATTCCTCAAACCTCAATCGTCAACCCACAGTCCTCATCCTCAATTCTCAATCCTCAATCCTCAATCCTCAATCCTCAGTCCTCAGTCCTCAAACCTCAACCCTCAACCGACAGCCCTCATCCTCAATCCTCAATACTCAATCCTCAATCCTCAATCCTCAATCCTCAATCCTCAATCCTCAATACTCAATCCTCAATCCTCAGTCCTCAAACCTCAAACCTGAATCTTCAATCCTCAATACTCAATCTTCAATCCTCCGTCCTCAATCCTCAATCCTCAATCCTCAATCCTCAATCGTCAGGCTTCAATCCCCAATACTCTATCTTCAATCCTCAATGCTCAATCCTCATTCCTCAATCCTCACTCTTCAATCCTCAATACCCAATCCTCAATCTTCAATCCTCAATCCTCAATCCTCAATTCTCAATACACAACACTCAGTCCTCAGTCCTCAAACCTCAATCCTCAACCCTCAGCCCTCATCCTCAATCCTCAATAATCAATCTTCAACCCTCAATCCCCAATCCTCAATCTTCAATCTTCAGTACTCAATCTTCAATCCTCAATCCTCAATTCTCAATCCTCAATACTCAATCCTCAATCCTCAGTCCTCAATCCTCAATCCTCAATCCTCAATAATCAACGCACAACCCTCAACCATCAATCCTCAATACTCAACCATCATTCCTCAATTCTCAATACTCAATAGAATATCCTGAATTCTCATGGCTCAATACCCAATCCACAATATTCAATAATCAAATCTCAATCCTCAAACATCAATCCTCAGCACTAAATCCTCAACACTCAGTCCTCTCTCTTCAATCCTCCATCCTCAATCCTCAATCCTCAAGCATCAGTCCTCAATCCTCAATCCTCAACCCTCAATCCTCAGTCCTCAAACCTCAATCCCGAATCCTCAATCCTGAATCCTCAATCTTCAGCCCTCAGTCCTCAACATTCAGTTGTCAATCCTCAATCCTCAATAGAATATCATCAATTCACAGTTTTCAATACTCAATACTCAATCTGGAATCTTCAAATCTCTATCCACAAACATCAATTCTCATCACTCAAACCTCAACACTCAGTCCCCAATCCTCAATCTTCAATCCCCAATCCTCAATCCTCAATCCTCATTCCTCAAACCTCAATCGTCAACCCACAGTCCTCATCCTCAATTCTCAATCCTCAATCCTCAATCCTCAATCCTCAGTCCTCAGTCCTCAAACCTCAACCCTCAACCGACAGCCCTCATCCTCAATCCTCAATACTCAATCCTCAATCCTCAATCCTCAATCCTCAATCCTCAATCCTCAATACTCAATCCTCAATCCTCAGTCCTCAAACCTCAAACCTGAATCTTCAATCCTCAATACTCAATCTTCAATCCTCCGTCCTCAATCCTCAATCCTCAATCCTCAATCCTCAATCGTCAGGCTTCAATCCCCAATACTCTATCTTCAATCCTCAATGCTCAATCCTCATTCCTCAATCCTCACTCTTCAATCCTCAATACCCAATCCTCAATCTTCAATCCTCAATCCTCAATCCTCAATTCTCAATACACAACACTCAGTCCTCAGTCCTCAAACCTCAATCCTCAACCCTCAGCCCTCATCCTCAATCCTCAATAATCAATCTTCAACCCTCAATCCCCAATCCTCAATCTTCAATCTTCAGTACTCAATCTTCAATCCTCAATCCTCAATTCTCAATCCTCAATACTCAATCCTCAATCCTCAATCCTCAATCCTCAATCCTCAATCCTCAATAATCAACGCACAACCCTCAACCATCAATCCTCAATACTCAACCATCAATCCTCAATTCTCAATACTCAAGAGAATATCCTGAATTCTCATGGCTCAATACTCAATCCACAAAATTCAATAATCAAATCTCAATCCTCAAACATCAATCCTCAGCACTAAATCCTCAACACTCAGTCCTCTCTCTTCAATCCTCCATCCTCAATCCTCAATCCTCAAGCGTCAGTCCTCAATCCTCAATCCTCAACCCTCAATCCTCAGTCCTCAAACCTCAATCCCGAATCCTCAATCCTGAATCCTCAATCTTCAGCCCTCAGTCCTCAACATTCAGTTGTCAATACTCAATCCTCAATAGAATATCATCAATTCACAGTTTTCAATACTCAAAACTCAATCTGCAATCTTCAAATCTCTATCCACAAACATCAATTCTCATCACTCAAACCTCAACACTCAGTCCCCAATCCTCAATCTTCAATCCCCAATCCTCAATCCTCAATCCTCAGTCCTCAATCTTCAATCCTCAATACTCAATCCTCAATCCTCAATCCTCAATCCTGAAACCTCAATCCTCAATCCTCAATTTTCAATACTCAATCCTCAGCCCTCAGTCCTCAAACCTCAATCCTCAACCCTCAGCCCTCATCCTCAATCCTCAATCCTCAATCCTCAATCCTCAATCTTCAATCCTCAATACTCAATCTTCAATAATCAATCCTCAATTCTCAATCCTCAATACTCAATCCTCAATCGTCAATTCTCAATCCCCAATCCTCAATCTTCAGTCCTCAATACTCAATCCTGAACCCTCAATCCTCAATCTTCAATCCTCAATAATCAAACTTCAATCCTCAATCCTCAATCCTCAATCCTCAATCCTCAATCCTCAATCCTCAATCCTCAATCCTCAATTTTCAATCCTCAATACTCATTCTTCAATCATCAATCCTCAATCCTCAATCCTCAATCGTCAATCCTCATTCTACAATCCTCAATACCCAATCCTCAATCTTCAATCCTCAATCCTCAATCCTCAATTCTCAATCCTCAATCCTCAGTCCTCAGTCCGCAAACCTCAAAACTCAAACCTGAATACTCAATCCTGAATCCCCAACCTTCAGAACTCAGTTCTCAACGATCAGTTGTCAATTCTCAATCCTCAATAGAATATAATCAATTCACAGCTTTCAATACGCAATACTCAATCTGCAATCTTCAAATCTCTATCCACAAACATCAATTCTCATCACTCAACCCTCAACACTCAGACACCAATCCTCAATCCTCAACACTCAATCCTCAATCCTCAATCCTCAATCCTCAATCTTTAATCCTCCATCCTCAATCCACAATCCTCAGTCCTCAATCCTCCTTCGTCAGGAATCAATCCTAAATACTCAACCTTCAATCCTCAATCCTCAATCCTCAATTCTCAGTCCTCAGCCCACAAACCTCAATCCTCAACCCTCGGACCTCATCCTCAATCTCCAATCCTCAATCCTCAATCCTCAATCCTCAATCCTCATTCCTCAAACCTCAATCGTCAACCCACAGCCCTCATCCTCAATCCTCAATACTCAATCCACAATCCTCAATACTCAATCCTCAATCCTCAATCTTCAATCCTCAATACTCAATCTTCAATAATCAATCCTCAATTCTCAATCCTCAATACTCAATCCTCAATCGTCGATGCTCGATCCCCAATCCTCAATCTTCAATCTCCAATACTCAATCCTCAATCCTCAATTCTCAATCCTCAATCTTCAATCCTCAATCCTCAACGCTCAATCCTCAATGTTCAATCCGCAATACCCAATCCTCAATCTTCAATCCTCAATCCTCAATCCTCAATCCTCAATCCTCAATCCTCAATACTCAATCCTCAATCCTCAGTCCTCAAACCTCAAACCTGAATCTTCAATCCTCAATACTCAATCTTCAATCCTCCATCCTCAATCCTCAATCCTCAATCCTCAATCCTCAATCGTCAGGCTTCAATCCCCAATACTCTATCTTCAATCCTCAATGCTCAATCCTCATTCCTCAATCCTCATTCTTCAATCCTCAATACCCAATCCTCAATCTTCAATCCTCAATCCTCAATCCTCAATCCTCAATCCTCAATACTCAATCCTCAATCCTCAGTCCTCAAACCTCAAACCTGAATCTTCAATCCTCAATACTCAATCTTCAATCCTCCATCCTCAATCCTCAATCCTCAATCCTCAATCCTCAATCGTCAGGCTTCAATCCCCAATACTCTATCTTCAATCCTCAATGCTCAAACCTCATTCCTCAATCCTCATTCTTCAATCCTCAATACCCAATCCTCAATACTCAATCCTCAATCCTCAGTCCTCAATCCTCAATCCTCAATCCTCAATAATCAATCCTCAATCCTCAGTCCTCAATCCTCAATCCTCAATCCTCAATAATCAACGCACAACCCTCAACCATCAATCCTCAATACTCAACCATCATTCCTCAATTCTCAATACTCAATAGAATATCCTGAATTCTCATGGCTCAATACCCAATCCACAATATTCAATAATCAAATCTCAATCCTCAAACATCAATCCTCAGCACTAAATCCTCAACACTCAGTCCTCTCTCTTCAATCCTCCATCCTCAATCCTCAATCCTCAAGCATCAGTCCTCAATCCTCAATCCTCAACCCTCAATCCTCAGTCCTCAAACCTCAATCCCGAATCCTCAATCCTGAATCCTCAATCTTCAGCCCTCAGTCCTCAACATTCAGTTGTCAATCCTCAATCCTCAATAGAATATCATCAATTCACAGTTTTCAATACTCAATACTCAATCTGCAATCTTCAAATCTCTATCCACAAACATCAATTCTCATCACTCAAACCTCAACACTCAGTCCCCAATCCTCAATCTTCAATCCCCAATCCTCAATCCTCAATCCTCAGTCCTCAACCTTCAATCCTCAATACTCAATCCTCAATCCTCAATCCTCAATCCTGAAACCTCAATCCTCAATCCTCAATTTTCAATACTCAATCCTCAGTCCTCAGTCCTCAAACCTCAATCCTCAATCCTCAATCTTCAATCCCCAATACTCAATCTTCAATAATCAATCTTCTATTCTCAATCCTCAATACTCAATCCTCAATCGTGAATTCTCAATCCCCAATCCTCAATCTTCAGTCCTCAATACTCAATCCTGAACCCTCACTACTCAATCTTCAATCCTCAATAATCAAACTTCAATCCTCAATCCTCAATCCTCAATCCTCAATCCTCAATCCTCAATCCTCAAACCTCAATCCACAACCCTCAGTCCACGAACCTCAAACCTGTATCCTCAATCCTGAATCTTCAATCTTCAGACCTCTGTCCTCAACAATCAGTTGTCAATTCTCAATCCTCAATAGAATATCATCAATTCACAGTTTTCAATACTCAATACTCAATCTGCAATCTTCTAATCTCTATCCACAAACATCAATTCTCATCACTCAACCCTCAACACTCAGTCCCCAATCCTCAATATTCAATCCTCAATCCTCAATACTCAATCCTCAATCCTCAACATTCAATCCTCAATACTCAATCTTGAATGCCCATTCCTCAATCCTCAATCCTCAATTCTCAATCCTCAATCGTCAATCTTCAATCCTCAATACTCAATCTTCAATCCTGAATCCTCAATCCTCGGTCCTCAATCCTCAATCGTCAATCTCCAATCCTGAATACTCAACCTTCAATCCTCAATCCTCAATCCTCAAAACTCAATCCTCAATCCTCATTCTTCAATCCTCAATACCCAATCCTCAATCTTCAATCCTCAACCCTCAATCCTCAATTCTCAATCCTCAATCCTCAGTCCTCAGTCCTCAAACCTCAATCCTCAACCCTCAGCTCTCATCCTGAATCCTCAATCCTCAATCCTCAATCCTCAATCTTCAATCCTCAATACTCAATCTTCAATCCTCAATCCTCAGTCCTCAATCTTCAATCCTCAATGCTCAATGCTCAATCCTCAATCCTCAGTCCTCAATCCTCAATCCTCAATCATCAAACCTCAATCCTCAACCGTCAGTCCTCGTCCTCAAACCTCAACCCTCAATACTCAATCCTCAGTCTTCAATCATCACTACTCAACCTTGAATCCGCAATCCCCAATCCACAATCTTCAATCCTCAATCCTCAATATTCAACGCACAACCCTCAACCATCAATCCTCAACACTCAACCATCAATCCTCAATTCTCAATACTCAATCCACAATATTCAATAATCAAATCTCAATCCTCAAACATCAATTCTCAACATTCAATCCTCAACACTCAGTCCTCTCCCTTCAATCCTCCATCATCAATCCTCAATCCTCAAGCGTCAATCCTCAATCCTCAATCCTCAATTCTCAACCATCAATCCTCAGACCTCAAACCTCCACCCCGAATCCTCAATCCTCAATCCTCAATCTTCAGCCATAAGTCCTCAACAATCAATTGTCAATCCTCAATCCTCAATAGAATATCCTCAATTCACAGTTTTCAATACTCAAACCCCATTCTTCAATCTTCAAATCTCAATCCACAAACATCAATTCTCATCACGCAACCCTCAACACTCAGTCCTCAATCTTCAATCCTCAATCCTCAATCCTCAATCTTCAATCCTCAATACTCAATCCTCAATCCTCAATCCTCAATGTTCAATCCTCAATCCTCAATCTTCAATCCTCAATACTCAATCTTCAATCCTCAATCCTCAAACCTCAATCCTCAATCCTCAATCCTCAATCCTCAATATTCAATACTCAATACTCAACCTGCAATCCTCAATCCTCAGTCCTCACTTCTCAATCCCCAATCCTCATTCTTCAATCCTCAATACCGAATCCTCAATCTTCAATCCTCAATCCTCAATCCTCAATTCTCAATCCCCATTCCTCAATCCTCAGACTTCAAACACCGATACTCAACCCTCAGTCCTCGTCCTCAATCCACAACCCTCAACCCTCAATCCTCAATCTTCAATGATTAATATTCAATCTTCAACCATCAATCCTCAATCCTCAATCCTCAATCCTCAGTCCTCAATGTTCAATCCTCAATACCCAATCCTCAGTCTTCAATCCTCAATCCTCAATCCTCAATCCTCAATCCGCAATCCTCAATCCTCAGTCCTCAAACCTCAAACCTGAATCCTCAAACCTGAATCATCAGTCTACAGCCCTCAGTCCTCAACAATCAGTTGTCAATCCTCAATCCTCAATATAATATCCTCAATTCACAGGTTTCTACACTCAATACTCAACCTGCAATCTTCAAATCTCTATCCACAATCATCAGTTCTCATCACTCAACCCTCAACACTCAGTCCTCAATGTTCAATCCTCAATCCTCAATTCTCAATCTTCAATCCTCAATACTGAACCTTCAATCCTCAATCCTCAATCCTCAATCTTCAATCCTCAATCCTCAATCCTCAATCCTCAATCCTCAATCCTCAGTCCTCAAACATCAAACCTCAATCCTCAATCCTGAATCCTCAATCTTCAGACCTCAGTCCTCAACAATCAGTTGTCAATTCTCAATCCTCTATAGAATATCATCAATTCACAGTTTTCAATACTCAATACTCAATCTGCAATCTTCGAATCTCTATCCACAAACATCAATTCTCATCATTCAATCCTCAACCCTCAGCCCTCATCCTCAATCCTCAATACTCAATCTTCAATCCTCAATCCTCAATCCTCAATACTCAATCTTCAACCCTCAATCCTCAGTCATCAAACCTCAATTCTGGATCCTCAATCCTGAGTCCTCAATCTTCAGCCCTCAGTCCTCAACAATCAGTAGTCAATCCTCGATCCTCAATAGAATATCCTCAATTCACAGTTTTCAACACTCAATACTCAATCTGCAATTTTCAAACATCTATCCAAAAACATCAATTCTCATCACTCAACCCTCATCAATCAGTCCTCAATGTTCAATCCTCAATCCTCAATTCTCAATCTTCAATCCTCAATACTGAACCTTCAGTCCACAATCCTCAATCCTCAACCCTCAATCCTTAATCCGCAATCTTCAATTCTCAGGCCCCAATCCTCAATCTTCTATCCTCAATACTCAATCCTCAATCCTCAATCCTCAATCCTCAATATTCAATCCTCAATCCTCAATTCTGAATCCTCAATCCTCAATCCTCAGACCTCAAACATCAATACTCAACCCTCAGTCCTCGTCATCAATCCACAACCCTCAATCGTCGAACCTCAATCTTCAATCATCAATATTCAATATTCAATCCTCAACCCTCAATCCTCAATCCTCAGTGCTCAATCCTCAATCCTCAACGTTCAATCCGCAATACCCAATCCTCAATCTTCAATCCTCAATCCTCAACCCTCAATCCTCAATCCTCAGTCCTCGTACCTCAAACCTGTATCCTCAATCCTGAATCCTCAACCTTCAGATCTCAGTGCTCAACAATCAGTTGTCAATTCTCAATCCTCAATAGAATATAATAAATTCACAGTCTTCAATACTCAATACTCAATCTGCAATCTTCAAATCTCTATCCACAAACATCAATTCTCATAATTCAACCCTCATCGCTCAGTCCCCAATCCTCAATTCTCAATCCTCAATCCACAATCCGCAGAAATCAATCCTAAATCTTCAATCCTCAATACTCAATCTTCAATCCTCAATCCTCAATCCTCAATCCACAATACTCATTCTTCAATCCTCAAAACCCAATCCTCAATCTTGAATCCTCAATCTTCAATCCTCAATCCTCAATCTTCAATCCTCAATCCTCAATTCTCACTCCTCAATACTCAATCCTCAATCGTCAATCCTCAATCCCCAATCCTCAATCTTCAATCCTCAATCCTCAATCCTCAATCCTCAATCCTCAATCCTCAATCTTCAATCCTCAATACTCAATCTTCAATCCTCAATCCTCAATCCTCAATCCTCAATGCTCAATCCTCAATCCTCAATCCTCAACCCTCAATCTGCAATCCTCAATACTCAATCTGCAATCCTCAATCCTCAATCCTCAATCGTCAATCCTCATTCTTCAATCCCCAATACCCAATCCTCAATACCCAATCCTCAATCTTCAATCCTCAATCCCCAGACCTCAATCTTCAATCCTCAGTGCTCAATCCTCAATCCTCAGTCCTCAGTCCTCAATCCTCAATCCTCAATCCTCAAACATCAATCCTCAACCGTCAGTCCTCGTCCTCAATCCACAACACTCAATCCTCGATCCTCAATCTTCAATCATCAATATTCACTCTTCAATCCTCAATCCTCAATCCTCAATACTCAAACCTCAATCCTCAATACTCAACTATCAATCCTCAATTCTCAATACTCAATAGAATATCCTGAATTCCAGGATTCAATACTCAAACCTCAACCCTCAACCCTCAGCCCTCATCCTCAATCCTCAATCCTCAATCCTCAATCCTCAATCCTCAATATTCAAGCCACAATACTCAATCCTCAAACCTCAATCCACAACCCTCAGTCCACGAACCTCAAACCTGTATCCTCAATCCTGAATCTTCAATCTTCAGACCTCTGTCCTCAACAATCAGTTGTCAATTCTCAATCCTCAATAGAATATCATCAATTCACAGTTTTCAATACTCAATACTCAATCTGCAATCTTCTAATCTCTATCCACAAACATCAATTCTCATCACTCAACCCTCAACACTCAGTCCCCAATCCTCAATATTCAATCCTCAATCCTCAATACTCAATCCTCAATCCTCAACATTCAATCCTCAATACTCAATCTTGAATGCTCATTCCTCAATCCTCAATCCTCAATTCTCAATCCTCAATCGTCAATCTTCAATCCTCAATACTCAATCTTCAATCCTGAATCCTCAATCCTCAAACATCAATCCTCAACCGTCAGTCCTCGTCCTCAATCCACAACACTCAATCCTCGATCCTCAATCTTCAATCATCAATATTCACTCTTCAATCCTCAATCCTCAATCCTCAATACTCAAACCTCAATCCTCAATACTCAACTATCAATCCTCAATTCTCAATACTCAATAGAATATCCTGAATTCCAGGATTCAATACTCAAACCTCAACCCTCAACCCTCAGCCCTCATCCTCAATCCTCAATCCTCAATCCTCAATCCTCAATCCTCAATATTCAAGCCACAATACTCAATCCTCAAACCTCAATCCACAACCCTCAGTCCACGAACCTCAAACCTGTATCCTCAATCCTGAATCTTCAATCTTCAGACCTCTGTCCTCAACAATCAGTTGTCAATTCTCAATCCTCAATAGAATATCATCAATTCACAGTTTTCAATACTCAATACTCAATCTGCAATCTTCTAATCTCTATCCACAAACATCAATTCTCATCACTCAACCCTCAACACTCAGTCCCCAATCCTCAATATTCAATCCTCAATCCTCAATACTCAATCCTCAATCCTCAACATTCAATCCTCAATACTCAATCTTGAATGCTCATTCCTCAATCCTCAATCCTCAATTCTCAATCCTCAATCGTCAATCTTCAATCCTCAATACTCAATCTTCAATCCTGAATCCTCAATCCTCGGTCCTCAATCCTCAATCGTCAATCTCCAATCCTGAATACTCAACCTTCAATCCTCAATCCTCAATCCTCAAAACTCAATCCTCAATCCTCATTCTTCAATCCTCAATACCCAATCCTCAATCTTCAATCCTCAATCCTCAATCCTCAATTCTCAATCCTCAATCCTCAGTCCTCAGTCCTCAAACCTCAATCCTCAACCCTCAGCTCTCATCCTGAATCCTCAATCCTCAATCCTCAATCCTCAATCTTCAATCCTCAATACTCAATCTTCAATCCTCAATCCTCAGTCCTCAATCTTCAATCCTCAATGCTCAATGCTCAATCCTCAATCCTCAGTCCTCAATCCTCAATCCTCAATCATCAAACCTCAATCCTCAACCGTCAGTCCTCGTCCTCAAACCTCAACCCTCAATACTCAATCCTCAGTCTTCAATCATCACTACTCAACCTTGAATCCTCAATCCCCAATCCACAATCTTCAATCCTCAATCCTCAATATTCAACGCACAACCCTCAACCATCAATCCTCAACACTCAACCATCAATCCTCAATTCTCAATACTCAATCCACAATATTCAATAATCAAATCTCAATCCTCAAACATCAATTCTCAACATTCAATCCTCAACACTCAGTCCTCTCCCTTCAATCCTCCATCATCAATCCTCAATCCTCAAGCGTCAATCCTCAATCCTCAATCCTCAATTCTCAACCATCAATCCTCAGACCTCAAACCTCCACCCCGAATCCTCAATCCTCAATCCTCAATCTTCAGCCATAAGTCCTCAACAATCAATTGTCAATCCTCAATCCCCAATAGAATATCCTCAATTCACAGTTTTCAATACTCAAACCCCATTCTTCAATCTTCAAATCTCAATCCACAAACATCAATTCTCATCACGCAACCCTCAACACTCAGTCCTCAATCTTCAATCCTCAATCCTCAATCCTCAATCTTCAATCCTCAATACTCAATCCTCAATCCTCAATCCTCAATGTTCAATCCTCAATCCTCAATCTTCAATGCTCAATACTCAATCTTCAATCCTCAATCCTCAAACCTCAATCCTCAATCCTCAATCCTCAATCCTCAATATTCAATACTCAATACTCAACCTGCAATCCTCAATCCTCAGTCCTCACTCCTCAATCCCCAATCCTCATTCTTCAATCCTCAATACCGAATCCTCAATCTTCAATCCTCAATCCTCAATCCTCAATTCTCAATCCCCATTCCTCAATCCTCAGACTTCAAACACCGATACTCATCCCTCAGTCCTCGTCCTCAATCCACAACCCTCAACCCTCAATCCTCAATCTTCAATGATTAATATTCAATCTTCAACCCTCAATCCTCAATCCTCAATCCTCAACATTCAATCCTCAATACTCAATCTTGAATGCTCATTCCTCAATCCTCAATCCTCAATTCTCAATCCTCAATCGTCAATCTTCAATCCTCAATACTCAATCTTCAATCCTGAATCCTCAATCCTCGGTCCTCAATCCTCAATCGTCAATCTCCAATCCTGAATACTCAACCTTCAATCCTCAATCCTCAATCCTCAAAACTCAATCCTCAATCCTCATTCTTCAATCCTCAATACCCAATCCTCAATCTTCAATCCTCAATCCTCAATCCTCAATTCTCAATCCTCAATCCTCAGTCCTCAGTCCTCAAACCTCAATCCTCAACCCTCAGCTCTCATCCTGAATCCTCAATCCTCAATCCTCAATCCTGAATCTTCAATCCTCAATACTCAATATTCAATCCTCAATCCTCAGTCCTCAATCTTCAATCCTCAATGCTCAATGCTCAATCCTCAATCCTCAGTCCTCAATCCTCAATCCTCAATCATCAAACCTCAATCCTCAACCGACAGTCCTCGTCCTCAAACCTCAACCCTCAATACTCAATCCTCAGTCTTCAATCATCACTACTCAACCTTGAATCCTCAATCCCCAATCCACAATCTTCAATCCTCAATCCTCAATATTCAACGCACAACCCTCAACCATCAATCCTCAACACTCAACCATCAATCCTCAATTCTCAATACTCAATCCACAATATTCAATAATCAAATCTCTATCCTCAAACATCAATTCTCAACATTCAATCCTCAACACTCAGTCCTCTCCCTTCAATCCTCCATCAACAATCCTCAATCCTCAAGCGTCAATCCTCAATCCTCAATCCTCAATTCTCAACCATCAATCCTCAGACCTCAAACCTCCACCCCGAATCCTCAATCCTCAATCCTCAATCTTCAGCCATAAGTCCTCAACAATCAATTGTCAATCCTCAATCCTCAATAGAATATCCTCAATTCACAGTTTTCGATACTCAAACCCCATTCTTCAATCTTCAAATCTCAATCCACAAACATCAATTCTCATCACGCAACCCTCAACACTCAGTCCTCAATCTTCAATCCTCAATCCTCAATCCTCAATCTTCAATCCTCAATACTCAATCCTCAATCCTCAATCCTCAATGTTCAATCCTCAATCCTCAATCTTCAATCCTCAATACTCAATCTTCAATCCTCAATCCTCAAACCTCAATCCTCAATCCTCAATCCTCAATCCTCAATATTCAATACTCAATACTCAACCTGCAATCCTCAATCCTCAGTCCTCACTCCTCAATCCCCAATCCTCATTCTTCAATCCTCAATACCGAATCCTCAATCTTCAATCCTCAATCCTCAATCCTCAATTCTCAATCCCCATTCCTCAATCCTCAGACTTCAAACACCGATACTCAACCCTCAGTCCTCGTCCTCAATCCACAGCCCTCAACCCTCAATCCTCAATCTTCAATGATTAATATTCAATCTTCAACCCTCGATCCTCAATCCTCAATCCTCAACCCTCAGTCCTCAATGTTCAATCCTCAATACCCAATCCTCAGTCTTCAATCCTCAATCCTCAATCCTTAATCCTCAATCCTCAATTCTCAGTCCTCAATCCTCAATCTTCAGTCCTCAATACTCAATCTTCAATCCTCAATCCTCAATCCTCAATCTTCAATCCTCAATACTGAATCTTCAATCTTCAGTCTTCAATCCTCAATACTCAATCCTCAATCCTCAATCCTTAATCCTCAGTACTCAATCCTCAAGCTTCAATCCTCAATACTCAATCTTCAATCCTCAATCCTCAATCGTCAATCCTCAATCCTCAATCTTCAATCCTCAAGACTGTATCTTCAATCCTCAATCCTCAATCCTCAATCCTCAATCCTCATTCTTCAATCCTCAACACACAATCCTCAATCTTCAATCCTCAATGTTCAATCCGCAATACCCAATCCTCAATCTTCAATCCTCAATCCTCAATCCTCAATCCTCAATCCTCAATATTCAATCCTCAATCCTCAATTCTGAATCCTCAATCCTCAATCCTCAGACCTCAAACATCAATACTCAACCCTCAGTCCTCGTCATCAATCCACAACCCTCAATCGTCGAACCTCAATCTTCAATCATCAATATTCAATCTTCAATCCTCAACCCTCAATCCTCAATCCTCAGTGCTCAATCCTCAATCCTCAACGTTCAATCCGCAATACCCAATCCTCAATCTTCAATCCTCAATCCTCAACCCTCAATCCTCAATCCTCAGTCCTCGTACCTCAAACCTGTATCCTCAATCCTGAATCCTCAACCTTCAGATCTCAGTGCTCAACAATCAGTTGTCAATTCTCAATCCTCAATAGAATATAATAAATTCACAGTCTTCAATACTCAATACTCAATCTGCAATCTTCAAGTCTCTATCCACAAACATCAATTCTCATAATTCAACCCTCATCGCTCAGTCCCCAATCCTCAATTCTCAATCCTCAATCCACAATCCGCAGAAATCAATCCTAAATCTTCAATCCTCAATACTCAATCTTCAATCCTCAATCCTCAATCCTCAATCCACAATCCTCATTCTTCAATCCTCAAAACACAATCCTCAATCTTGAATCCTCAATCTTCAATCCTCAATCCTCAATCTTCAATCCTCAATCCTCAATTCTCACTCCTCAATACTCAATCCTCAATCGTCAATCCTCAATCCCCAATCCTCAATCTTCAATCCTCAATCCTCAATCCTCAATCCTCAATCCTCAATCCTCAATCTTCAATCCTCAATACTCAATCTTCAATCCTCAATCCTCAATCCTCAATCCTCAATTCTCAATCCTCAATCCTCAATCCTCAACCCTCAATCTGCAATCCTCAATACTCAATCTGCAATCCTCAATCCTCAATCCTCAATCGTCAATCCTCATTCTTCAATCCCCAATACCCAATCCTCAATACCCAATCCTCAATCTTCAATCCTCAATCCTCAATCCTCAATTCTCAATCCTCAATCCTCAATCCACAGACCTCAATCCTCAATCTTCAATCCTCAATTCTCAATCCTCAATCTTCAGTCCTCAGTCCTCGATCCTCAATCCTCAATCCTTAATCCTCAATATTCAATCCACAATACTCAATCTTCAATCCTCAATCCTCAACCCTCAATCGTCAATCCTCAACCCTCAGTCCTCATACTCAATTCTCAATTCTCAATCCTTAATCCTCAATGCTCAATCTTCAATCCTCAATAATCAATCTCCAATCCTAGATCCTCAATTCCCAATCCTCGATCCTTATTCCTCAGCCTTCAATCATCAATCCCCAGACCTCAATCTTCAATCCTCAGTGCTCAATCCTCAATCCTCAATCCTCAGTCCTCAATCCTCAATCCTCAATCCTCAAACATCAATCCTCAACCGTCAGTCCTCGTCCTCAATACTGAACACTCAATCCTCAATCCTCAATCTTCATTCCTTGATACTCAATCTTCAATAATCAATCCTCAATTCTCAATCCTCAATACTCAATCCTCAATCGTCGATCCTCAATCCCCAATCCTCAATCTTCAATCCTCAATCCTCAATCCTCAATCCTCAATCCTCAACCTTCAATCCTCAATACTCAATCTTGAATCCTCAATCCTCAATCCTCAATTCTCAATCCTCAATACTCAATCCTCAATCGTCAATCCTCAATCCCCAATCCTCAATCTTTAATCCTCAATCCTCAATCCTCAATACTCAACCCTCAATCTTCAATCCTCAATACTCAATCTTCAATCCTCAATCCTCAATCCTCAATCCTGAATGCTCAATCCTCAATCCTCAATCCTCAAACCTCAATCTTCAATACTCAATACTCAATCTGCAATCCCCAATCCTCAATCGTCAATCCTCAACCATCACTCTTCAATCCTCAATACCCAATCCTCAATACCCAATCCTCAATCTTCAATCCTCAATACTCAATTTTCAATCCTCAATCCTCAATCCTCAATCCTCAATCCTCATTCTTCAGTCCTCAACACCCAATCCTCAATCTTCAATCCTCAATCCTCAATCCTCAATTCTCAATCCTGAATCCTCAATCCTCAGACCTCAAACATCAATACTCAACCCTCAGTCCTCGTCCTCAATCCACAACACTCAATCCTCGATCCTCAATCTTCAATCATCAATATTCACTCTTCAATCCTCAATCCTCAATCCTCAATACTCAAACCTCAATCCTCAATACTCAACTATCAATCCTCAATTCCCAATACTCAATAGAATATCCTGAATTCCAGGATTCAATACTCAAACCTCAACCCTCAACCCTCAGCCCTCATCCTCAATCCTCAATCCTCAATCCTCAATCCTCAATCCTCAATATTCAAGCCACAATACTCAATCCTCAAACCTCAATCCACAACCCTCAGTCCACGAACCTCAAACCTGTATCCTCAATCCTGAATCTTCAATCTTCAGACCTCTGTCCTCAACAATCAGTTGTCAATTCTCAATCCTCAATAGAATATCATCAATTCACAGTTTTCAATACTCAATACTCAATCTGCAATCTTCTAATCTCTATCCACAAACATCAATTCTCATCACTCAACCCTCAACACTCAGTCCCCAATCCTCAATATTCAATCCTCAATCCTCAATACTCAATCCTCAATCCTCAACATTCAATCCTCAATACTCAATCTTGAATGCTCATTCCTCAATCCTCAATCCTCAATTCTCAATCCTCAATCGTCAATCTTCAATCCTCAATACTCAATCTTCAATCCTGAATCCTCAATCCTCGGTCCTCAATCCTCAATCGTCAATCTCCAATCCTGAATACTCAACCTTCAATCCTCAATCCTCAATCCTCAAAACTCAATCCTCAATCCTCATTCTTCAATCCTCAATACCCAATCCTCAATCTTCAATCCTCAATCCTCAATCCTCAATTCTCAATCCTCAATCCTCAGTCCTCAGTCCTCAAACCTCAATCCTCAACCCTCAGCTCTCATCCTGAATCCTCAATCCTCAATCCTCAATCCTGAATCTTCAATCCTCAATACTCAATATTCAATCCTCAATCCTCAGTCCTCAATCTTCAATCCTCAATGCTCAATGCCCAATCCTCAATCCTCAGTCCTCAATCCTCAATCCTCAATCATCAAACCTCAATCCTCAACCGACAGTCCTCGTCCTCAAACCTCAACCCTCAATACTCAATCCTCAGTCTTCAATCATCACTACTCAACCTTGAATCCTCAATCCCCAATCCACAATCTTCAATCCTCAATCCTCAATATTCAACGCACAACCCTCAACCATCAATCCTCAACACTCAACCATCAATCCTCAATTCTCAATACTCAATCCACAATATTCAATAATCAAATCTCTATCCTCAAACATCAATTCTCAACATTCAATCCTCAACACTCAGTCCTCTCCCTTCAATCCTCCATCAACAATCCTCAATCCTCAAGCGTCAATCCTCAATCCTCAATCCTCAATTCTCAACCATCAATCCTCAGACCTCAAACCTCCACCCCGAATCCTCAATCCTCAATCCTCAATCTTCAGCCATAAGTCCTCAACAATCAATTGTCAATCCTCAATCCTCAATAGAATATCCTCAATTCACAGTTTTCGATACTCAAACCCCATTCTTCAATCTTCAAATCTCAATCCACAAACATCAATTCTCATCACGCAACCCTCAACACTCAGTCCTCAATCTTCAATCCTCAATCCTCAATCCTCAATCTTCAATCCTCAATACTCAATCCTCAATCCTCAATCCTCAATGTTCAATCCTCAATCCTCAATCTTCAATCCTCAATACTCAATCTTCAATCCTCAATCCTCAAACCTCAATCCTCAATCCTCAATCCTCAATCCTCAATATTCAATACTCAATACTCAACCTGCAATCCTCAATCCTCAGTCCTCACTCCTCAATCCCCAATCCTCATTCTTCAATCCTCAATACCGAATCCTCAATCTTCAATCCTCAATCCTCAATCCTCAATTCTCAATCCCCATTCCTCAATCCTCAGACTTCAAACACCGATACTCAACCCTCAGTCCTCGTCCTCAATCCACAGCCCTCAACCCTCAATCCTCAATCTTCAATGTTTAATATTCAATCTTCAACCCTCGATCCTCAATCCTCAATCCTCAACCCTCAGTCCTCAATGTTCAATCCTCAATACCCAATCCTCAGTCTTCAATCCTCAATCCTCAATCCTTAATCCTCAATCCTCAATTCTCAGTCCTCAATCCTCAATCTTCAGTCCTCAATACTCAATCTTCAATCCTCAATCCTCAATCCTCAATCTTCAATCCTCAATACTGAATCTTCAATCTTCAGTCTTCAATCCTCAATACTCAATCCTCAATCCTCAATCCTTAATCCTCAGTACTCAATCCTCAAGCTTCAATCCTCAATACTCAATCTTCAATCCTCAATCCTCAATCGTCAATCCTCAATCCTCAATCTTCAATCCTCAAGACTGTATCTTCAATCCTCAATCCTCAATCCTCAATCCTCAATCCTCATTCTTCAATCCTCAACACACAATCCTCAATCTTCAATCCTCAATGTTCAATCCGCAATACCCAATCCTCAATCTTCAATCCTCAATCCTCAATCCTCAATCCTCAATCCTCAATATTCAATCCTCAATCCTCAATTCTGAATCCTCAATCCTCAATCCTCAGACCTCAAACATCAATACTCAACCCTCAGTCCTCGTCATCAATCCACAACCCTCAATCGTCGAAGCTCAATCTTCAATCATCAATATTCAATCTTCAATCCTCAACCCTCAATCCTCAATCCTCAGTGCTCAATCCTCAATCCTCAACGTTCAATCCGCAATACCCAATCCTCAATCTTCAATCCTCAATCCTCAACCCTCAATCCTCAATCCTCAGTCCTCGTACCTCAAACCTGTATCCTCAATCCTGAATCCTCAACCTTCAGATCTCAGTGCTCAACAATCAGTTGTCAATTCTCAATCCTCAATAGAATATAATAAATTCACAGTCTTCAATACTCAATACTCAATCTGCAATCTTCAAGTCTCTATCCACAAACATCAATTCTCATAATTCAACCCTCATCGCTCAGTCCCCAATCCTCAATTCTCAATCCTCAATCCACAATCCGCAGAAATCAATCCTAAATCTTCAATCCTCAATACTCAATCTTCAATCCTCAATCCTCAATCCTCAATCCACAATCCTCATTCTTCAATCCTCAAAACACAATCCTCAATCTTGAATCCTCAATCTTCAATCCTCAATCCTCAATCTTCAATCCTCAATCCTCAATTCTCACTCCTCAATACTCAATCCTCAATCGTCAATCCTCAATCCCCAATCCTCAATCTTCAATCCTCAATCCTCAATCCTCAATCCTCAATCCTCAATCCTCAATCTTCAATCCTCAATACTCAATCTTCAATCCTCAATCCTCAATCCTCAATCCTCAATTCTCAATCCTCAATCCTCAATCCTCAACCCTCAATCTGCAATCCTCAATACTCAATCTGCAATCCTCAATCCTCAATCCTCAATCGTCAATCCTCATTCTTCAATCCCCAATACCCAATCCTCAATACCCAATCCTCAATCTTCAATCCTCAATCCTCAATCCTCAATTCTCAATCCTCAATCCTCAATCCACAGACCTCAATCCTCAATCTTCAATCCTCAATTCTCAATCCTCAATCTTCAGTCCTCAGTCCTCGATCCTCAATCCTCAATCCTTAATCCTCAATATTCAATCCACAATACTCAATCTTCAATCCTCAATCCTCAACCCTCAATCGTCAATCCTCAACCCTCAGTCCTCATACTCAATTCTCAATTCTCAATCCTTAATCCTCAATGCTCAATCTTCAATCCTGAATAATCAATCTCCAATCCTAGATCCTCAATTCCCAATCCTCGATCCTTATTCCTCAGCCTTCAATCATCAATCCCCAGACCTCAATCTTCAATCCTCAGTGCTCAATCCTCAATCCTCAATCCTCAGTCCTCAATCCTCAATCCTCAATCCTCAAACATCAATCCTCAACCGTCAGTCCTCGTCCTCAATACTGAACACTCAATCCTCAATCCTCAATCTTCAATCCTTGATACTCAATCTTCAATAATCAATCCTCAATTCTCAATCCTCAATACTCAATCCTCAATCGTCGATCCTCAATCCCCAATCCTCAATCTTCAATCCTCAATCCTCAATCCTCAATCCTCAATCCTCAACCTTCAATCCTCAATACTCAATCTTGAATCCTCAATCCTCAATCCTCAATTCTCAATCCTCGATACTCAATCCTCAATCGTCAATCCTCAATCCCCAATCCTCAATCTTTAATCCTCAATCCTCAATCCTCAATACTCAACCCTCAATCTTCAATCCTCAATACTCAATCTTCAATCCTCAATCCTCAATCCTCAATCCTGAATGCTCAATCCTCAATCCTCAATCCTCAAACCTCAATCTTCAATACTCAATACTCAATCTGCAATCCCCAATCCTCAATCGTCAATCCTCAACCATCACTCTTCAATCCTCAATACCCAATCCTCAATACCCAATCCTCAATCTTCAATCCTCAATACTCAATCTTCAATCCTCAATCCTCAATCCTCAATCCTCAATCCTCATTCTTCAGTCCTCAACACCCAATCCTCAATCTTCAATCCTCAATCCTCAATCCTCAATTCTCAATCCTGAATCCTCAATCCTCAGACCTCAAACATCAATACTCAACCCTCAGTCCTCGTCCTCAATCCACAACACTCAATCCTCGATCCTCAATCTTCAATCATCAATATTCACTCTTCAATCCTCAATCCTCAATCCTCAATACTCAAACCTCAATCCTCAATACTCAACTATCAATCCTCAATTCCCAATACTCAATAGAATATCCTGAATTCCAGGATTCAATACTCAAACCTCAACCCTCAACCCTCAGCCCTCATCCTCAATCCTCAATCCTCAATCCTCAATCCTCAATCCTCAATATTCAAGCCACAATACTCAATCCTCAAACCTCAATCCACAACCCTCAGTCCACGAACCTCAAACCTGTATCCTCAATCCTGAATCTTCAATCTTCAGACCTCTGTCCTCAACAATCAGTTGTCAATTCTCAATCCTCAATAGAATATCATCAATTCACAGTTTTCAATACTCAATACTCAATCTGCAGTCTTCTAATCTCTATCCACAAACATCAATTCTCATCACTCAACCCTCAACACTCAGTCCCCAATCCTCAATATTCAATCCTCAATCCTCAATACTCAATCCTCAATCCTCAACATTCAATCCTCAATACTCAATCTTGAATGCTCATTCCTCAATCCTCAATCCTCAATTCTCAATCCTCAATCGTCAATCTTCAATCCTCAATACTCAATCTTCAATCCTGAATCCTCAATCCTCGGTCCTCAATCCTCAATCGTCAATCTCCAATCCTGAATACTCAACCTTCAATCCTCAATCCTCAATCCTCAAAACTCAATCCTCAATCCTCATTCTTCAATCCTCAATACCCAATCCTCAATCTTCAATCCTCAATCCTCAATCCTCAATTCTCAATCCTCAATCCTCAGTCCTCAGTCCTCAAACCTCAATCCTCAACCCTCAGCTCTCATCCTGAATCCTCAATCCTCAATCCTCAATCCTCAATCTTCAATCCTCAATACTCAATCTTCAATCCTCAATCCTCAGTCCTCAATCTTCAATCCTCAATGCTCAATGCTCAATCCTCAATCCTCAGTCCTCAATCCTAAATCCTCAATCATCAAACCTCAATCCTCAACCGTCAGTCCTCGTCCTCAAACCTCAACCCTCAATACTCAATCCTCAGTCTTCAATCATCACTACTCAACCTTGTATCCTCAATCCCCAATCCACAATCTTCAATCCTCAATCCTCAATATTCAACGCACAACCCTCAACCATCAATCCTCAACACTCAACCATCAATCCTCAATTCTCAATACTCAATCCACAATATTCAATAATCAAATCTCAATCCTCAAACATCAATTCTCAACATTCAATCCTCAACACTCAGTCCTCTCCCTTCAATCCTCCATCATCAATCCTCAATCCTCAAGCGTCAATCCTCAATCCTCAATCCTCAATTCTCAACCATCAATCCTCAGACCTCAAACCTCCACCCCGAATCCTCAATCCTCAATCCTCAATCTTCAGCCATAAGTCCTCAACAATCAATTGTCAATCCTCAATCCTCAATAGAATATCCTCAATTCACAGTTTTCAATACTCAAACCCCATTCTTCAATCTTCAAGTCTCAATCCACAAACATCAATTCTCATCACGCAACCCTCAACACTCAGTCCTCAATCTTCAATCCTCAATCCTCAATCCTCAATCTTCAATCCTCAATACTCAATCCTCAATCCTCAATCCTCAATGTTCAATCCTCAATCCTCAATCTTCAATGCTCAATACTCAATCTTCAATCCTCAATCCTCAAACCTCAATCCTCAATCCTCAATCCTCAATCCTCAATATTCAATACTCAATACTCAACCTGCAATCCTCAATCCCCAGTCCTCACTCCTCAATCCCCAATCCTCATTCTTCAATCCTCAATACCGAATCCTCAATCTTCAATCCTCAATCCTCAATCCTCAATTCTCAATCCCCATTCCTCAATCCTCAGACTTCAAACACCGATACTCAACCCTCAGTCCTCGTCCTCAATCCACAACCCTCAACCCTCAATCCTCAATCTTCAATGATTAATATTCAATCTTCAACCCTCAATCCTCAATCCTCAATCCTCAACATTCAATCCTCAATACTCAATCTTGAATGCTCATTCCTCAATCCTCAATCCTCAATTCTCAATCCTCAATCGTCAATCTTCAATCCTCAATACTCAATCTTCAATCCTGAATCCTCAATCCTCGGTCCTCAATCCTCAATCGTCAATCTCCAATCCTGAATACTCAACCTTCAATCCTCAATCCTCAATCCTCATTCTTCAATCCTCAATACCCAATCCTCAATCTTCAATCCTCAATCCTCAATCCTCAATTCTCAATCCTCAATCCTCAGTCCTCAGTCCTCAAACCTCAATCCTCAACCCTCAGCTCTCATCCTGAATCCTCAATCCTCAATCCTCAATCCTCAATCTTCAATCCTCAATACTCAATATTCAATCCTCAATCCTCAGTCCTCAATCTTCAATCCTCAATGCTCAATGCTCAATCCTCAATCCTCAGTCCTCAATCCTCAATCCTCAATCATCAAACCTCAATCCTCAACCGACAGTCCTCGTCCTCAAACCTCAACCCTCAATACTCAATCCTCAGTCTTCAATCATCACTACTCAACCTTGAATCCTCAATCCCCAATCCACAATCTTCAATCCTCAATCCTCAATATTCAACGCACAACCCTCAACCATCAATCCTCAACACTCAACCATCAATCCTCAATTCTCAATACTCAATCCACAATATTCAATAATCAAATCTCAATCCTCAAACATCAATTCTCAACATTCAATCCTCAACACTCAGTCCTCTCCCTTGAATCCTCCATCATCAATCCTCAATCCTCAAGCGTCAATCCTCAATCCTCAATCCTCAATTCTCAACCATCAATCCTCAGACCTCAAACCTCCACCCCGAATCCTCAATCCTCAATCCTCAATCTTCAGCCATAAGTCCTCAACAATCAATTGTCAATCCTCAATCCTCAATAGAATATCCTCAATTCACAGTTTTCAATACTCAAACCCCATTCTTCAATCTTCAAATCTCAATCCACAAACATCAATTCTCATCACGCAACCCTCAACACTCAGTCCTCAATCTTCAATCCTCAATCCTCAATCCTCAATCTTCAATCCTCAATACTCAATCCTCAATCCTCAATCCTCAATGTTCAATCCTCAATCCTCAATCTTCAATCCTCAATACTCAATCTTCAATCCTCAATCCTCAAACCTCAATCCTCAATCCTCAATCCTCAATCCTCAATTCTCAATATTCAATACTCAATACTCAACCTGCAATCCTCAATCCTCAGTCCTCACTCCTCAATCCCCAATCCTCATTCTTCAATCCTCAATACCGAATCCTCAATCTTCAATCCTCAATCATCAATTCTCAATTCTCAATCCCCATTCCTCAATCCTCAGACTTCAAACACCGATACTCAACCCTCAGTCCTCGTCCTCAATCCACAACCCTCAACCCTCAATCCTCAATCTTCAATGATTAATATTCAATCTTCAACCCTCAATCCTCAATCCTCAATCCTCAACCCTCAGTCCTCAATGTTCAATCCTCAATACCCAATCCTCAGTCTTCAATCCTCAATCCTCAATCCTTAATCCTCAATCCTCAATTCTCAGTCCTCAATCCTCAATCTTCAGTCCTCAATACTCAATCTTCAATCCTCAATCCTCAATCCTCAATCTTCAATCCTCAATACTGAATCTTCAATCTTCAGTCTTCAATCCTCAATACTCAATCCTCAATCCTCAATCCTTAATCCTCAGTACTCAATCCTCAAGCTTCAATCCTCAATACTCAATCTTCAATCCTCAATCCTCAATCCTCAATCCTCAATCCTCAATCTTCAATCCTCAAGACTGTATCTTCAATCCTCAATCCTCAATACTCAATCCTCAATCCTCATTCTTCAATCCTCAACACACAATCCTCAATCTTCAATCCTCAATGTTCAATCCGCAATACCCAATCCTCAATCTTCAATCCTCAATCCTCAATCCTCAATCCTCAATCCTCAATATTCAATCCTCAATCCTCAATTCTGAATCCTCAATCCTCAATCCTCAGACCTCAAACATCAATACTCAACCCTCAGTCCTCGTAATCAATCCACAACCCTCAATCGTCGAACCTCAATCTTCAATCATCAATATTCAATCTTCAATCCTCAACCCTCAATCCTCAATCCTCAGTGCTCAATCCTCAATCCTCAACGTTCAATCCGCAATACCCAATCCTCAATCTTCAATCCTCAATCCTCAACCCTCAATCCTCAATCCTCAGTCCTCGTACCTCAAACCTGTATCCTCAATCCTGAATCCTCAACCTTCAGATCTCAGTGCTCAACAATCAGTTGTCAATTCTCAATCCTCAATAGAATATAATAAATTCACAGTCTTCAATACTCAATACTCAATCTGCAATCTTCAAATCTCTATCCACAAACATCAATTCTCATAATTCAACCCTCATCGCTCAGTCCCCAATCCTCAATTCTCAATCTTCAATCCACAATCCGCAGAAATCAATCCTAAATCTTCAATCCTCAATACTCAATCTTCAATCCTCAATCCTCAATCCTCAATCCACAATCCTCATTCTTCAATCCTCAAAACCCAATCCTCAATCTTGAATCCTCAATCTTCAATCCTCAATCCTCAATCTTCAATCCTCAATCCTCAATTCTCACTCCTCAATACTCAATCCTCAATCGTCAATCCTCAATCCCCAATCCTCAATCTTCAATCCTCAATCCTCAATCCTCAATCCTCAATCCTCAATCCTCAATCTTCAATCCTCAATACTCAATCTTCAATCCTCAATCCTCAATCCTCAATCCTCAATGCTCAATCCTCAATCCTCAATCCTCAACCCTCAATCTGCAATCCTCAATACTCAATCTGCAATCCTCAATCCTCAATCCTCAATCGTCAATCCTCATCATTCAATCCCCAATACCCAATCCTCAATACCCAATCCTCAATCTTCAATCCTCAATCCTCAATCCTCAATTCTCAATCCTCAATCCTCAATCCACAGACCTCAATCCTCAACCTTCAATCCTCAATTCTCAATCCTCAATCTTCAATCCTCAGTCCTCGATCCTCAATCCTCAATCCTTAATCCTCAATATTCAATCCACAATACTCAATCTTCAATCCTCAATCCTCAACCCTCAATCGTCAATCCTCAACCCTCAGTCCTCATACTCAATTCTCAATTCTCAATCCTTAATCCTCAATGCTCAATCTTCAATCCTCAATAATCAATCTCCAATCCTAGATCCTCAATTCCCAATCCTCGATCCTTATTCCTCAGCCTTCAATCCTCAATCCCCAGACCTCAATCTTCAATCCTCAGTGCTCAATCCTCAATCCTCAATCCTCAGTCCTCAATCCTCAATCCTCAATCCTCAAACATCAATCCTCAACCGTCAGTCCTCGTCCTCAATACTGAACACTCAATCCTCAATCCTCAATCTTCAATCCTTGATACTCAATCTTCAATAATCAATCCTCAATTCTCAATCCTCAATACTCAATCCTCAATCGTCGATCCTCAATCCCCAATCCTCAATCTTCAATCCTCAATCCTCAATCCTCAATCCTCAATCCTCAACCTTCAATCCTCAATACTCAATCTTCAATCCTCAATCCTCAATCCTCAATTCTCAATCCTCAATACTCAATCCTCAATCGTCAATCCTCAATCCCCAATCCTCAATCTTTAATCCTCAATCCTCAATCCTCAATCCTCAACCCTCAATCTTCAATCCTCAATACTCAATCTTCAATCCTCAATCCTCAATCCTCAATCCTGAATGCTCAATCCTCAATCCTCAATCCTCAAACCTCAATCTTCAATACTCAATACTCAATCTGCAATCCCCAATCCTCAATCGTCAATCCTGAACCATCACTCTTCAATCCTCAATCCCCAATCCTCAATACCCAATCCTCAATCTTCAATCCTCAATACTCAATCTTCAATCCTCAATCCTCAATCCTCAATCCACAATCCTCATTCTTCAGTCCTCAACACCCAATCCTCAATCTTCAATCCTCAATCCTCAATCCTCAATTCTCAATCCTGAATCCTCAATCCTCAGACCTCAAACATCAATACTCAACCCTCAGTCCTCGTCCTCAATCCACAACACTCAATCCTCGATCCTCAATCTTCAATCATCAATATTCACTCTTCAATCCTCAATCCTCAATCCTCAATACTCAAACCTCAATCCTCAATACTCAACTATCAATCCTCAATTCTCAATACTCAATAGAATATCCTGAATTCCAGGATTCAATACTCAAACCTCAACCCTCAACCCTCAGCCCTCATCCTCAATCCTCAATCCTCAATCCTCAATCCTCAATCCTCAATATTCAAGCCACAATACTCAATCCTCAAACCTCAATCCACAACCCTCAGTCCACGAACCTCAAACCTGTATCCTCAATCCTGAATCTTCATTCTTCAGACCTCTGTCCTCAACAATCAGTTGTCAATTCTCAATCCTCAATAGAATATCATCAATTCACAGTTTTCAATACTCAATACTCAATCTGCAATCGTCTAATCTCTATCCACAAACATCAATTCTCATCACTCAACCCTCAACACTCAGTCCCCAATCCTCAATATTCAATCCTCAATCCTCAATACTCAATCCTCAATCCTCAACATTCAATCCTCAATACTCAATCTTGAATGCTCATTCCTCAATCCTCAATCCTCAATTCTCAATCCTCAATCGTCAATCTTCAATCCTCAATACTCAATCTTCAATCCTGAATCCTCAATCCTCGGTCCTCAATCCTCAATCGTCAATCTCCAATCCTGAATACTCAACCTTCAATCCTCAATCCTCAATCCTCAAAACTCAATCCCCAATCCTCATTCTTCAATCCTCAATACCCAATCCTCAATCTTCAATCCTCAATCCTCAATCCTCAATTCTCAATCCTCAATCCTCAGTCCTCAGTCCTCAAACCTCAATCCTCAACCCTCAGCTCTCATCCTGAATCCTCAATCCTCAATCCTCAATCCTCAATCTTCAATCCTCAATACTCAATCTTCAATCCTCAATCCTCAGTCCTCAACCTTCAATCCTCAATGCTCAATGCTCAATCCTCAATCCTCAGTCCTCAATCCTCAATCCTCAATCATCAAACCTCAATCCTCAACCGTCAGTCCTCGTCCTCAAACCTCAACCCTCAATACTCAATCCTCAGTCTTCAATCATCACTACTCAACCTTGAATCCTCAATCCCCAATCCACAATCTTCAATCCTGAATCCTCAATATTCAACGCACAACCCTCAACCATCAATCCTCAACACTCAACCATCAATCCTCAATTCTCAATACTCAATCCACAATATTCAATAATCAAATCTCTATCCTCAAACATCAATTCTCAACATTCAATCCTCAACACTCAGTCCTCTCCCTTCAATCCTCCATCATCAATCCTCAATCCTCAAGCGTCAATCCTCAATCCTCAATCCTCAATTCTCAACCATCAATCCTCAGACCTCAAACCTCCACCCCGAATCCTCAATCCTCAATCCTCAATCTTCAGCCATAAGTCCTCAACAATCAATTGTCAATCCTCAATCCTCAATAGAATATCCTCAATTCACAGTTTTCAATACTCAAACCCCATTCTTCAATCTTCAAATCTCAATCCACAAACATCAATTCTCATCACGCAACCCTCAACACTCAGTCCTCAATCTTCAATCCTCAATCCTCAATCCTCAATCTTCACTCCTCAATACTCAATCCTCAATCCTCAATCCTCAATGTTCAATCCTCAATCCTCAATCTTCAATCCTCAATACTCAATCTTCAATCCTCAATCCTCAAACCTCAATCCTCAATCCTCAATCCTCAATCCTCAATATTCAATACTCAATACTCAACCTGCAATCCTCAATCCTCAGTCCTCACTCCTCAATCCCCAATCCTCATTCTTCAATCCTCAATACCGAATCCTCAATCTTCAATCCTCAATCCTCAATCCTCAATTCTCAATCCCCATTCCTCAATCCTCAGACTTCAAACACCGATACTCAACCCTCAGTCCTCGTCCTCAATCCACAACCCTCAACCCTCAATCCTCAATCTTCAATGATTAATATTCAATCTTCAACCCTCAATCCTCAATCCTCAATCCTCAACCCTCAGTCCTCAATGTTCAATCCTCAATACCCAATCCTCAGTCTTCAATCCTCAATCCTCAATCCTTAATCCTCAATCCTCAATTCTCAGTCCTCAATCCTCAATCTTCAGTCCTCAATACTCAATCTTCAATCCTCAATCCTCAATCCTCAATCTTCAATCCTCAATACTGAATCTTCAATCTTCAGTCTTCAATCCTCAATACTCAATCCTCAATCCTCAATCCTTAATCCTCAGTACTCAATCCTCAAGCTTCAATCCTCAATACTCAATCTTCAATCCTCAATCCTCAATCCTCAATCCTCAATCCTCAATCTTCAATCCTCAAGACTGTATCTTCAATCCTCAATCCTCAATCCTCAATCCTCAATCCTCATTCTTCAATCCTCAACACACAATCCTCAATCGTCAATCCTCAATGTTCTATCCGCAATACCCAATCCTCAATCCTCAATCCTCAGTCCTCAATCCTCAATCCTCAATCCTCAATCCTCAATCTTCAATCCACAATACTCATCCTTCAATCCTCAATCCTCAATCCTCAACCCTCAATCCACATTCTTCAATCCTCAACACCCAATCCTCAATCTTCAATCCTCAATCGTCAGTCCTCAATTCTCAATCCTCAATCCTCAATCTTCAGACTTCAAACATCAATACTCAACCCTCAGTACTCGTCCTCAATCCACAACCCTCAATCCTCGATCCTCAATCTTCAATCATCAATATTCAATCTTCAATCCTCAATCCTCAATCCTCAATCCTCAATCCTCAATCCTCAATGTTCAATCCTCAATACCCAATCCTCAATCTTCAATCCTCAATCCTCAATCCTCAATCCTCAATCCTCAATCCTCAATCCTCAGTCCTCAAACCTCAAACCTGAATCCTCAAGCCTGAATCATCAGTCTACAGCCCTCAGTCCTCAACAATCAGTTGTCAATCCTCAATCCTCAATATAATATCCTCAATTCACAGGTTTCAATACTCAATACTCAACCTGCAATCTTCAAATCTCTATCCACAATCATCAGTTCTCATCACTCAACCCTCAACACTCAGTCCTCAATGTTCAATCTTCAATCCTCAATACTGAACCTTCTATCCTCAATCCTCAATCCTCAATCTTCAATCCTCAATCCTCAATCCTCAATCCTCAATCCTCAGTCCTCAAACATCAAACCTCAATCCTCAATCCTGAATCCTCAATCTTCAGACATCAGTCCTCAACAATCAGTTGTCAATTCTCAATCCTCTATAGAATATCATCAATTCACAGTTTTCAATACTCAATACTCAATCTGCAATCTTCGAATCTCTATCCACAAACATCAATTCTCATCATTCAATCCTCAACCCTCAGCCCTCATCCTCAATCCTCAATACTCAATCTTCAATCCTCAATCCTCAATCCTCAATACTCAATCTTCAACCCTCAATCCTCAGTCATCAAACCTCAATTCTGGATCCTCAATCCTGAGTCCTCAATCTTCAGCCCTCAGTCCTCAACAATCAGTAGTCAATCCTGGATCCTCAATAGAATATCCTCAATTCACAGTTTTCAACACTCAATACTCAATCTGCAATTTTCAAACATCTATCCAAAAACATCAATTCTCATCACTCAACCCTCATCAATCAGTCCTCAATGTTCAATCCTCAATCCTCAATTCTCAATCTTCAATCCTCAATACTGAACCTTCAGTCCACAATCCTCAATCCTCAACCCTCAATCCTTAATCCGCAATCTTCAATTCTCAGGCCCCAATCCTCAATCTTCTATCCTCAATACTCAATCCTCAATCCTCAATCCTCAATCCTCAATATTCAATCCTCAATCCTCAATTCTGAATCCTCAATCCTCAATCCTCAGACCTCAAACATCAATACTCAACCCTCAGTCCTCGTCATCAATCCACAACCCTCAATCGTCGAACCTCAATCTTCAATCATCAATATTCAATCTTCAATCCTCAACCCTCAATCCTCAATCCTCAGTGCTCAATCCTCAATCCTCAACGTTCAATCCGCAATACCCAATACTCAATCTTCAATCCTCAATCCTCAACCCTCAATCCTCAATCCTCAGTCCTCGTACCTCAAACCTGTATCCTCAATCCTGAAACCTCAACCTTCAGATCTCAGTGCTCAACAATCAGTTGTCAATTCTCAATCCTCAATAGAATATAATAAATTCACAGTCTTCAATACTCAATACTCAATCTGCAATCTTCAAATCTCTATCCACAAACATCAATTCTCATAATTCAACCCTCATCGCTCAGTCCCCAATCCTCAATTCTCAATCCTCAATCCACAATCCGCAGAAATCAATCCTAAATCTTCAATCCTCAATACTCAATCTTCAATCCTCAATCCTCAATCCTCAATCCACAATCCTCATTCTTCAATCCTCAAAACCCAATCCTCAATCTTGAATCCTCAATCTTCAATCCTCAATCCTCAATCTTCAATCCTCAATCCTCAATTCTCACTCCTCAATACTCAATCCTCAATCGTCAATCCTCAATCCCCACTCCTCAATCTTCAATCCTCAATCCTCAATCCTCAATCCTCAATCCTCAATCCTCAATCTTCAATCCTCAATACTCAATCTTCAATCCTCAATCCTCAATCCTCAATCCTCAATGCTCAATCCTCAATCCTCAATCCTCAACCCTCAATCTGCAATCCTCAATACTCAATCTGCAATCGTCAATCCTCAATCCTCAATCGTCAATCCTCATTCTTCAATCCCCAATACCCAATCCTCAATACCCAATCCTCAATCTTCAATCCTCAATCCTCAATCCTCAATTCTCAATCCTCAATCCTCAATCCACAGACCTCAATCCTCAATCTTCAATCCTCAATTCTCAATCCTCAATCTTCAATCCTCAGTCCTCGATCCTCAATCCTCAATTCTTAATCCTCAATATTCAATCCACAATACTCAATCTTCAATCCTCAATCCTCAACCCTCAATCGTCAATCCTCAACCCTCAGTCCTCATACTCAATTCTCAATTCTCAATCCTTAATCCTCAATGCTCAATCTTCAATCCTCAATAATCAATCTCCAATCCTAGATCCTCAATTCCCAATCCTCGATCCTTATTCCTCAGCCTTCAATCCTCAATCCCCAGACCTCAATCTTCAATCCTCAGTGCTCAATCCTCAATCCTCAATCCTCAGTCCTCAATCCTCAATCCTCAATCCTCAAACATCAATCCTCAACCGTCAGTCCTCGTCCTCAATACTGAACACTCAATCCTCAATCCTCAATCTTCAATCCTTGATACTCAATCTTCAATAATCAATCCTCAATTCTCAATCCTCAATACTCAATCCTCAATCGTCGATCCTCAATCCCCAATCCTCAATCTTCAATCCTCAATCCTCAATCCTCAATCCTCAATCCTCAACCTTCAATCCTCAATACTCAATCTTCAATCCTCAATCCTCAATCCTCAATTCTCAATCCTCAATACTCAATCCTCAATCGTCAATCCTCAATCCCCAATCCTCAATCTTTAATCCTCAATCCTCAATCCTCAATCCTCAACCCTCAATCTTCAATCCTCAATACTCAATCTTCAATCCTCAATCCTCAATCCTCAATCCTGAATGCTCAATCCTCAATCCTCAATCCTCAAACCTCAATCTTCAATACTCAATACTCAATCTGCAATCCCCAATCCTCAATCGTCAATCCTCAACCATCACTCTTCAATCCTCAATACCCAATCCTCAATACCCAATCCTCAATCTTCAATCCTCAATACTCAAACCTCAATCCTCAATACTCAACTATCAATCCTCAATTCTCAATACTCAATAGAATATCCTGAATTCCAGGATTCAATACTCAAACCTCAACCCTCAACCCTCAGCCCTCATCCTCAATCCTCAATCCTCAATCCTCAATCCTCAATCCTCAATATTCAAGCCACAATACTCAGTCTTCAATCCTCAATCCTCAATCCTCAATCCTCAATCCTCAATCCTCAGTAATCAATCCTCAATCTTCAATACTCAATCGTCAATCCTCAGTCCTCAATCCTCAATCCGCAATCCTCGTTCCTCAAACCTCAACCTTCAAACCTCAGTCCTCATACTCAATCCTCAATCCTCAATCCTCGATCCTCAATCCTCAATATTCAAGCCACAATACTCAGTCTTCAATCCTCAATCCTCAATCCTCAATCCTCAATCCTCAATCCTCAGTAATCAATCCTCAATCTTCAGTCCTCTATCCTCAATCCTCAATTCTCAATCCTCAATCCTCAGACCTCACTCCTCAGACCTCAAACAGCAATACTCAACCCACAGTCCTCGTCCTCAATCCACAACCATCAATACTCAATCCTCAATCTTCAATCATCAATATTCAATCTTCAGTCCTCAATCCTCAATCCTCAATCCTCAATCCTCAATCCTCTATCCTCAATGTTCAATCCGCAATACCCAATCCTCAATCTTCAATCCTCAATCCTCAATCCTCAATCCTCAATCCTCAAACCTCAATCCACAACCCTCAGTCCACGAACCTCAAACCTGTATCCTCAATCCTGAATCTTCAATCTTCAGACCTCTGTCCTCAACAATCTGTTGTCAATTCTCAATCCTCAATAGAATATCATCAATTCACAGTTTTCAATACTCAATACTCAATCTGCAATCTTCTAATCTCTATCCACAAACATCAATTCTCATCACTCAACCCTCAACACTCAGTCCCAATCCTCAATATTCAATCCTCAATCCTCAATACTCAATCCTCAATCCTCAACATTCAATCCTCAATACTCAATCTTGAATGCTCATTCCTCAATCCTCAATCCTCAATTCTCAATCCTCAATCGTCAATCTTCAATCCTCAATACTCAATCTTCAATCCTGAATCCTCAATCCTCGGTCCTCAATCCTCAATCGTCAATCTCCAATCCTGAATACTCAACCTTCAATCCTCAATCCTCAATCCTCAAAACTCAATCCTCAATCCTCATTCTTCAATCCTCAATACCCAATCCTCAATCTTCAATCCTCAATCCTCAATCCTCAATTCTCAATCCTCAATCCTCAGTCCTCAGTCCTCAAACCTCAATCCTCAACCCTCAGCTCTCATCCTGAATCCTCAATCCTCAATCCTCAATCCTCAATCTTCAATCCTCAATACTCAATCTTCAATCCTCAATCCTCAGTCCTCAATCTTCAATCCTCAATGCTCAATGCTCAATCCTCAATCCTCAGTCCTCAATCCTCAATCCTCAATCATCAAACCTCAATCCTCAACCGTCAGTCCTCGTCCTCAAACCTCAACCCTCAATACTCAATCCTCAGTCTTCAATCATCACTACTCAACCTTGAATCCTCAATCCCCAATCCACAATCTTCAATCCTCGATCCTCAATATTCAACGCACAACCCTCAACCATCAATCCTCAACACTCAACCATCAATCCTCAATTCTCAATACTCAATCCACAATATTCAATAATCAAATCTCAATCCTCAAACATCAATTCTCAACATTCAATCCTCAACACTCAGTCCTCTCCCTTCAATACTCCATCATCAATCCTCAATCCTCAAGCGTCAATCCTCAATCCTCAATCTTCAATCCTCAATACTGAATCTTCAATCTTCAGTCTTCAATCCTCAATCCTCAATCCTCAATCCTCAATCCTTAATCCTCAGTACTCAATCCTCAAGCTTCAATCCTCAATACTCAATCTTCAATCCTCAATCCTCAATCCTCAATCCTCAATCCTCAATCTTCAATCCTCAGGACTGTATCTTCAATCCTCAATCCTCAATCCTCAATCCTCAATCCTCATTCTTCAATCCTCAACAAACAATCCTCAATCTTCAATCCTCAATGTTCAATCCGCAATACCCAATCCTCAATCTTCAATCCTCAATCCTCAATCCTCAATCCTCAATCCTCAATCCTCAATCCTCAGTCCTCAAACCTCAAACCTGAATCCTCAAACCTGAATCATCAGTCTACAGCACTCAGTCCTCAACAATCAGTTGTCAATCCTCAATCCTCAATATAATATCCTCAATTCACAGGTTTCAATACTCAATACTCAACCTGCAATCTTCAAATCTCTATCCACAATCATCAGTTCTCATCACTCAACCCTCAACACTCAGTCCTCAATGTTCAATCCTCAATCCTCAATTCTCAATCTTCAATCCTCAATACTGAACCTTCAATCCTCAATCCTCAATCCTCAGTCCTCAATCCTCAATCCTCAATCTTCAATCCTCAATCCTCAATCCTCAATCCTCAATCCTCAATCCTCAGTCCTCAAACATCAAACCTCAATCCTCAATCCTGAATCCTCAAACTTCAGACCTCAGTCCTCAACAATCAGTTGTCAATTCTCAATCCTCTATAGAATATCATCAATTCACAGTTTTCAATACTCAATACTCAATCTGCAATCTTCGAATCTCTATCCACAAACATCAATTCTCATCATTCAATCCTCAACCCTCAGCCCTCATCCTCAATCCCCAATACTCAATCTTCAATCCTCAATCCTCAATCCTCAATACTCAATCTTCAACCCTCAATCCTCAGTCATCAAACCTCAATTCTGGATCCTCAATCCTGAGTCCTCAATCTTCAGCCCTCAGTCCTCAACAATCAGTAGTCAATCCTCGATCCTCAATAGAATATCCTCAATTCACAGTTTTCAACACTCAATACTCAATCTGCAATTTTCAAACATCTATCCAAAAACATCAATTCTCATCACTCAACCCTCATCAATCAGTCCTCAATGTTCAATCCTCAATCCTCAATTCTCAATCTTCAATCCTCAATACTGAACCTTCAGTCCACAATCCTCAATCCTCAACCCTCAATCCTTAATCCGCAATCTTCAATTCTCAGGACCCAATCCTCAATCTTCTATCCTCAATACTCAATCCTCAATCCTCAATCCTCAATCCTCAATATTCAATCCTCAATCCTCAATTCTGAATCCTCAATCCTCAATCCTCAGACCTCAAACATCATTACTCAACCCTCAGTCCTCGTCATCAATCCACAACCCTCAATCGTCGAACCTCAATCTTCAATCATCAATATTCAATCTTCAATCCTCAACCCTCAATCCTCAATCCTCAGTGCTCAATCCTCAATCCTCAACCCTCAATCCTCAATCCTCAGTCCTCGTACCTCAAACCTGTATCCTCAATCCTGAACCCTCAATCTTCAGACCTCAGTCCTGAACGATCAGTTGTCAATTCTCAATCCTCAATAGAATATCATCAATTCACAGTTTTCAATACTCAATACTCAATCTGCAATCTTCGAATCTCTATCCACAAACATCAATTCTCATCATTCAACACTCAACACTCAGTCCCCAATCCTCGATCTTCAATCCTCAATCCTCAATCCTCAATCCTCGACCTTCAATCTTCAATCCTCAATACTCAATCTTCAATCGGCCATCCTCAATCCTCAATCCTCAATCCTCAATCGTCAATCGTCAGGCTTCAATCCTCAATACTCAATCTTCAATCCTCAATCCTCAATACTCATTCCTCAATCCTCATTCTTCAATCCTCAATACCCAATCCTCAATCTTCAATCCTCAATCCTCAATCCTCAATCCTCAATCCTCAATCTTCAATCCTCAATACTCAATCTGCAAACCTGAATCCTCAATCCTCAATCCTCAATTCTCATTCTTCAATCCTCAATGCCCAGTCCTCAATCTTCAATCCTCAATCCTCAATCCTCAATTCTCAATCCTCAAACCTCAATCATCAATCCTCAATCCTCAATCCTCAATCCTCAATCCTCAATCCTCAATACTCAATCTTCAATACTCAATCCTCAATTCTCAATCCTCAATCCACAACCCTCAATCCTCAATCCTCAGTCCTCAATCCTCAATCCTCAATCCTCAAACCTAAATCCTCAACCGTCAGTCCCCGTCCTCAATCCTCATACATGAATACTCAATCCTCAATCGTCAATCATCAATACTCAATATTCAATCCTCAATCCTCAATCCTCAATCCTCAATCCTCAGTCCTCAATATTCAACACACAACCCTCAACCATTAATCCTCAATACTCAACCATTAATCCTCAATTCTCAATACTCAATAGAATATCCTGAATTCTCATGATTCAATACTCAATCCTCTATATTCAATAATCAAATCACAATCCTCAAACATCAACTCTCAACACTCAATCCTCAATACTCTGTCCTCTCTCTTCAATCCTCCATCCTCAATCTTCAATCCTCAAGCGTCGTCCTCAATCCTCAATCCTCAATCCTCAATCCTCAACCCTCAATCCTCAGTCCTCAAACCTCAATCCGGAATCCTGAATCCTGAATACTCAATCTTCAGCCGTCAGTCCTCAACAATCAATTGTCAATACTCAATCCTCAATATTCAATCCTCAATCCTGAATCCGCAATCCTCAATCTTCAATCCTCAATACTCAATCTTCAATCCTCAATCTTCAATCCTCAATCCTCAATCCTCAATCCTCAATTATCAATCTTCAATCCTCAGACTTCAAACAGCAATACTCAACCCTCAGCCCTTGTCCTCAATCCACAACCATCAATACTCAATCCTCAATCTTCAATCATCAATATTCAATCTTCAGTCCTGAATCCTCAATACTCAATCCTCAATCCTCAATCCTCAATCCTCAATCCCCAATCCTCAATCCTCAATCCTCAATCTTCAATCATCAATAGTCAATCTTCAATCCTCAATCCTCAATCCTCAATCCTCAATCCACATTCTTCAATCCTCAACACCCAATCCTCAATCTTCAATCCTCAATCCTCAATCCTCAATCCTCAATCCTCAATCTTCAATCCTCAATACTCAATCTGCAATCCTGAATCCTCAATCCTCAATCCTCAATCCTCATTCTTCAGTCCTCAACACCCAATCCTCAATCTTCAATCCTCAATCCTCAATCCTCAATTCTCAATCCTGAATCCTCAATCCTCAGACCTCAAACATCAATACTCAACCCTCAGTCCTCGTCCTCAATCCACAACACTCAATCCTCGATCCTCAATCTTCAATCATCAATATTCACTCTTCAATCCTCAATCCTCAATCCTCAATACTCAAACCTCAATCCTCAATACTCAACTATCAATCCTCAATTCTCAATACTCAATAGAATATCCTGAATTCCAGGATTCAATACTCAAACCTCAACCCTCAACCCTCAGCCCTCATCCTCAATCCTCAATCCTCAATATTCAGGCCACAATACTCAATCCTCAAACCTCAATCCACAACCCTCAGTCCACGAACCTCAAACCTGTATCCTCAATCCTGAATCTTCATTCTTCAGACCTCTGTCCTCAACAAGCAGTTGTCAATTCTCAATCCTCAATAGAATATCATCAATTCACAGTTTTCAATACTCAATACTCAATCTGCAATCTTCTAATCTCTATCCACAAACATCAATTCTCATCACTCAACCCTCAACACTCAGTCCCCAATCCTCAATATTCAATCCTCAATCCTCAATACTCAATCCTCAATCCTCAACATTCAATCCTCAATACTCAATCTTGAATGCTCATTCCTCAATCCTCAATCCTCAATTCTCAATCCTCAATCGTCAATCTTCAATCCTCAATACTCAATCTTCAATCCTGAATCCTCAATCCTCGGTCCTCAATCCTCAATCGTCAATCTCCAATCCTGAATACTTAACCTTCAATCCTCAATCCTCAATCCTCAAAACTTAATCCTCAATCCTCATTCTTCAATCCTCAATACCCAATCCTCAATCTTCAATCCTCAATCCTCAATCCTCAATTCTCAATCCTCAATCCTCAGTCCTCAGTCCTCAAACCTCAATCCTCAACCCTCAGCTCTCATCCTGAATCCTCAATCCTCAATCCTCAATCCTCAATCTTCAATCCTCAATACTCAATCTTCAATCCTCAATCCTCAGTCCTCAATCTTCAATCCTCAATGCTCAATGCCCAATCCTCAATCCTCAGTCCTCAATCCTCAATCCTCAATCATCAAACCTCAATCCTCAACCGTCAGTCCTCGTCCTCAAACCTCAACCCTCAATACTCAATCCTCAGTCTTCAATCATCACTACTCAACCTTGAATCCTCAATCCCCAATCCACAATCTTCAATCCTCAATCCTCAATATTCAACGCACAACCCTCAACCATCAATCCTCAACACTCAACCATCAATCCTCAATTCTCAATACTCAATCCACAATATTCAATAATCAAATCTCAATCCTCAAACATCAATTCTCAACATTCAATCCTCAACACTCAGTCCTCTCCCTTCAATCCTCCATCATCAATCCTCAATCCTCAAGCGTCAATCCTCAATCCTCAATCCTCAATTCTCAACCATCAATCCTCAGACCTCAAACCTCCACCCCGAATCCTCAATCCTCAATCCTCAATCTTCAGCCATAAGTCCTCAACAATCAATTGTCAATCCTCAATCCTCAATAGAATACCCTCAATTCACAGTTTTCAATACTCAAACCCCATTCTTCAATCTTCAAATCTCAATCCACAAACATCAATTCTCATCACGCAACCCTCAACACTCAGTCCTCAATCTTCAATCCTCAATCCTCAATCCTCAATCTTCAATCCTCAATACTCAATCCTCAATCCTCAATCCTCAATGTTCAATCCTCAATCCTCAATCTTCAATCCTCAATACTCAATCTTCAATCCTCAATCCTCAAACCTCAATCCTCAATCCTCAATCCTCAATCCTCAATATTCAATACTCAATACTCAACCTGCAATCCTCAATCCTCAGTCCTCACTCCTCAATCCCCAATCCTCATTCTTCAATCCTCAATACCGAATCCTCAATCTTCAATCCTCAATCCTCAATCCTCAATTCTCAATCCCCATTCCTCAATCCTCAGACTTCAAACACCGATACTCAACCCTCAGTCCTCGTCCTCAATCCACAACCCTCAACCCTCAATCCTCAATCTTCAATGATTAATATTCAATCTTCAACCCTCAATCCTCAATCCTCAATCCTCAACATTCAATCCTCAATACTCAATCTTGAATGCTCATTCCTCAATCCTCAATCCTCAATTCTCAATCCTCAATCGTCAATCTTCAATCCTCAATACTCAATCTTCAATCCTGAATCCTCAATCCTCGGTCCTCAATCCTCAATCGTCAATCTCCAATCCTGAATACTCAACCTTCAATCCTCAATCCTCAATCCTCAAAACTCAATCCTCAATCCTCATTCTTCAATCCTCAACACCCAATCCTCAATCTTCAATCCTCAATCCTCAATCCTCAATTCTCAATCCTCAATCCTCAGTCCTCAGTCCTCAAACCTAAATCCTCAACCCTCAGCTCTCATCCTGAATCCTCAATCCTCAATCCTCAATCCTCAATCTTCAATCCTCAATACTCAATCTTCAATCCTCAATCCTCAGTCCTCAATCTTCAATCCTCAATGCTCAATGCTCAATCCTCAATCCTCAGTCCTCAATCCTCAATCCTCAATCATCAAACCTCAATCCTCAACCGTCAGTCCTCGTCCTCAAACCTCAACCCTCAATACTCAATCCTCAGTCTTCAATCATCACTACTCAACCTTGAATCCTCAATCCCCAATCCACAATCTTCAATCCTCAATCCTCAATATTCAACGCACAACCCTCAACCATCAATCCTCAACACTCAACCATCAATCCTCAATTCTCAATACTCAATCCACAATATTCAATAATCAAATCTCTATCCTCAAACATCAATTCTCAACATTCAATCCTCAACACTCAGTCCTCTCCCTTCAATCCTCCATCATCAATCCTCAATCCTCAAGCGTCAATCCTCAATCCTCAATCCTCAATTCTCAACCATCAATCCTCAGACCTCAAACCTCCACCCCGAATCCTCAATCCTCAATCCTCAATCTTCAGCCATAAGTCCTCAACAATCAATTGTCAATCCTCAATCCTCAATAGAATATCCTCAATTCACAGTTTTCAATACTCAAACCCCATTCTTCAATCTTCAAATCTCAATCCACAAACATCAATTCTCATCACGCAACCCTCAACACTCAGTCCTCAATCTTCAATCCTCAATCCTCAATCCTCAATCTTCACTCCTCAATACTCAATCCTCAATCCTCAATCCTCAATGTTCAATCCTCAATCCTCAATCTTCAATCCTCAATACTCAATCTTCAATCCTCAATCCTCAAACCTCAATCCTCAATCCTCAATCCTCAATCCTCAATATTCAATACTCAATACTCAACCTGCAATCCTCAATCCTCAGTCCTCACTCCTCAATCCCCAATCCTCATTCTTCAATCCTCAATACCGAATCCTCAATCTTCAATCCTCAATCCTCAATCCTCAATTCTCAATCCCCATTCCTCAATCCTCAGACTTCAAACACCGATACTCAACCCTCAGTCCTCGTCCTCAATCCACAACCCTCAACCCTCAATCCTCAATCTTCAATGATTAATATTCAATCTTCAACCCTCAATCCTCAATCCTCAATCCTCAACCCTCAGTCCTCAATGTTCAATCCTCAATACCCAATCCTCAGTCTTCAATCCTCAATCCTCAATCCTTAATCCTCAATCCTCAATTCTCAGTCCTCAATCCTCAATCTTCAGTCCTCAATACTCAATCTTCAATCCTCAATCCTCAATCCTCAATCTTCAATCCTCAATACTGAATCTTCAATCTTCAGTCTTCAATCCTCAATACTCAATCCTCAATCCTCAATCCTTAATCCTCAGTACTCAATCCTCAAGCTTCAATCCTCAATACTCAATCTTCAATCCTCAATCCTCAATCCTCAATCCTCAATCCTCAATCTTCAATCCTCAAGACTGTATCTTCAATCCTCAATCCTCAATCCTCAATCCTCAATCCTCATTCTTCAATCCTCAACACACAATCCTCAATCTTCAATCCTCAATGTTCAATCCGCAATACCCAATCCTCAATCTTCAATCCTCAATCCTCAATCCTCAATCCTCAATCCTCAATCCTCAATCTTCAATCCACAATACTCATCCTTCAATCCTCAATCCTCAATCCTCAACCCTCAATCCACATTCTTCAATCCTCAACACCCAATCCTCAATCTTCAATCCTCAATCGTCAGTCCTCAATTCTCAATCCTCAATCCTCAATCTTCAGACTTCAAACATCAATACTCAACCCTCAGTACTCGTCCTCAATCCACAACCCTCAATCCTCGATCCTCAATCTTCAATCATCAATATTCAATCTTCAATCCTCAATCCTCAATCCTCAATCCTCAATCCTCAATCCTCAATGTTCAATCCTCAATACCCAATCCTCAATCTTCAATCCTCAATCCTCAATCCTCAATCCTCAATCCTCAATCCTCAATCCTCAATCCTCAGTCCTCAAACCTCAAACCTGAATCCTCAAACCTGAATCATCAGTCTACAGCCCTCAGTCCTCAACAATCAGTTGTCAATCCTCAATCCTCAATATAATATCCTCAATTCACAGTTTTCAACACTCAATACTCAATCTGCAATTTTCAAACATCTATCCAAAAACATCAATTCTCATCACTCAACCCTCATCAATCAGTCCTCAATGTTCAATCCTCAATCCTCAATTCTCAGTCTTCAATCCTCAATACTGAACCTTCAGTCCACAATCCTCAATCCTCAACCCTCAATCCTTAATCCGCAATCTTCAATTCTCAGGCCCCAATCCTCAATCTTCTATCCTCAATACTCAATCCTCAATCCTCAATCCTCAATCCTCAATATTCAATCCTCAATCCTCAATTCTGAATCCTCAATCCTCAATCCTCAGACCTCAAATATCAATACTCAACCCTCAGTCCTCGTCATCAATCCACAACCCTCAATCGTCGAACCTCAATCTTCAATCATCAATATTCAATCTTCAATCCTCAACCCTCAATCCTCAATCCTCAGTGCTCAATCCTCAATCCTCAACGTTCAATCCGCAATACCCAATACTCAATCTTCAATCCTCAATCCTCAACCCTCAATCCTCAATCCTCAGTCCTCGTACCTCAAACCTGTATCCTCAATCCTGAAACCTCAACCTTCAGATCTCAGTGCTCAACAATCAGTTGTCAATTCTCAATCCTCAATAGAATATAATAAATTCACAGTCTTCAATACTCAATACTCAATCTGCAATCTTCAAATCTCTATCCACAAACATCAATTCTCATAATTCAACCCTCATCGCTCAGTCCCCAATCCTCAATTCTCAATCCTCAATCCACAATCCGCAGAAATCAATCCTAAACCTTCAATCCTCAATACTCAATCTTCAATCCTCAATCCTCAATCCTCAATCCACAATCCTCATTCTTCAATCCTCAAAACCCAATCCTCAATCTTGAATCCTCAATCTTCAATCCTCAATCCTCAATCTTCAATCCTCAATCCTCAATTCTCACTCCTCAATACTCAATCCTCAATCGTCAATCCTCAATCCCCAATCCTCAATCTTCAATCCTCAATCCTCAATCCTCAATCCTCAATCCTCAATCCTCAATCCTCAATCTTCAATCCTCAATACTCAATCTTCAATCCTCAATCCTCAATCCTCAATCCTCAATGCTCAATCCTCAATCCTCAATCCTCAACCCTCAATCTGCAATCCTCAATACTCAATCTGCAATCGTCAATCCTCAATCCTCAATCGTCAATCCTCATTCTTCAATCCCCAATACCCAATCCTCAATACCCAATCCTCAATCTTCAATCCTCAATCCTCAATCCTCAATTCTCAATCCTCAATCCTCAATCCACAGACCTCAATCCTCAATCTTCAATCCTCAATTCTCAATCCTCAATCTTCAATCCTCAGTCCTCGATCCTCAATCCTCAATCCTTAATCCTCAATATTCAATCCACAATACTCAATCTTCAATCCTCAATCCTCAACCCTCAATCGTCAACCCTCAACCCTCAGTCCTCATACTCAATTCTCAATTCTCAATCCTTAATCCTCAATGCTCAATCTTCAATCCTCAATAATCAATCTCCAATCCTAGATCCTCAATTCCCAATCCTCGATCCTTATTCCTCAGCCTTCAATCCTCAATCCCCAGACCTCAATCTTCAATCCTCAGTGCTCAATCCTCAATCCTCAATCCTCAGTCCTCAATCCTCAATCCTCAATCCTCAAACATCAATCCTCAACCGTCAGTCCTCGTCCTCAATACTGAACACTCAATCCTCAATCCTCAATCTGCAATCCTTGATACTCAATCTTCAATAATCAATCCTCAATTCTCAATCCTCAATACTCAATCCTCAATCGTCGATCCTCAATCCCCAATCCTCAATCTTCAATCCTCAATCCTCAATCCTCAATCCTCAATCCTCAACCTTCAATCCTCAATACTCAATCTTCAATCCTCAATCCTCAATCCTCAATTCTCAATCCTCAATACTCAATCCTCAATCGTCAATCCTCAATCCCCAATCCTCAATCTTTAATCCTCAATCCTCAATCCTCAATCCTCAACCCTCAATCTTCAATCCTCAATACTCAATCTTCAATCCTCAATCCTCAATCCTCAATCCTGAATGCTCAATCCTCAATCCTCAATCCTCAAACCTCAATCTTCAATACTCAATACTCAATCTGCAATCCCCAATCCTCAATCGTCAATCCTCAACCATCACTCTTCAATCCTCAATACCCAATCCTCAATACCCAATCCTCAATCTTCAATCCTCAATACTCAATCTTCAATCCTCAATCCTCAATCCTCAATCCTCAATCCTCATTCTTCAGTCCTCAACACCCAATCCTCAATCTTCAATCCTCAATCCTCAATCCTCAATTCTCAATCCTCAATCCTCAATCCTCAGACCTCAAACATCAATACTCAAACCTCAGTCCTCGTCCTCAGTCCACAACACTCAATCCTCGATCCTCAATCTTCAATCATCAATATTCACTCTTCAATCCTCAATCCTCAATCCTCAATACTCAAACCTCAATCCTCAATACTCAACTATCAATCCTCAATTCTCAATCCTCAATACTCAAACCTCAATCCTCAATACTCAACTATCAATCCTCAATTCTCAATACTCAATAGAATATCCTGAATTCCAGGATTCAATACTCAAACCTCAACCCTCAACCCTCAGCCCTCATCCTCAATCCTCAATCCTCAATCCTCAATCCTCAATCCTCAATATTCAAGCCACAATACTCAGTCTTCAATCCTCAATCCTCAATCCTCAATCCTCAATCCTCAATCCTCAGTAATCAATCCTCAATCTTCTATACTCAATCGTCAATCCTCAGTCCTCAATCCTCAATCCGCAATCCTCGTTCCTCAAACCTCAACCTTCAAACCTCAGTCCTCATACTCAATACTCAATTCTCAATCCTCAATCCTCAATCCTCAATCCTCATTCTTCAATCCTCAATACCCAATCCTCAATCTTCAGTCCTCTATCCTCAATCCTCAATTCTCAATCCTCAATCCTCAGACCTCAGTCCTCAGACCTCAAACAGCAATACTCAACCCACAGTCCTCGTCCTCAATCCACAACCATCAATACTCAATCCTCAATCTTCAATCATCAATATTCAATCTTCAGTCCTCAATCCTCAATCCTCAATCCTCAACCCTCAATCCTCTATCCTCAATGTTCAATCCGCAATACCCAATCCTCAATCTTCAATCCTCAATCCTCAATCCTCAATCCTCAATCCTCAAACCTCAATCCACAACCCTCAGTCCACGAACCTCAAACCTGTATCCTCAATCCTGAATCTTCAATCTTCAGACCTCTGTCCTCAACAATCAGTTGTCAATTCTCAATCCTCAATAGAATATCATCAATTCACAGTTTTCAATACTCAATACTCAATCTGCAATCTTCTAATCTCTATCCACAAACATCAATTCTCATCACTCAACCCTCAACACTCAGTCCCAATCCTCAATATTCAATCCTCAATCCTCAATACTCAATCCTCAATCCTCAACATTCAATCCTCAATACTCAATCTTGAATGCTCATTCCTCAATCCTCAATCCTCAATTCTCAATCCTCAATCGTCAATCTTCAATCCTCAATACTCAATCTTCAATCCTGAATCCTCAATCCTCGGTCCTCAATCCTCAATCGTCAATCTCCAATCCTGAATACTCAACCTTCAATCCTCAATCCTCAATCCTCAAAACTCAATCCTCAATCCTCATTCTTCAATCCTCAATACCCAATCCTCAATCTTCAATCCTCAATCCTCAATCCTCAATTCTCAATCCTCAATCCTCAATCCTCAATTCTCAATCCTCAATCCTCAGTCCTCAGTCCTCAAACCTCAATCCTCAACCCTCAGCCCTCATCCTGAAACCTCAATCCTCAATCCTCAATCCTCAATCCTCAATCTTCAATCCTCAATACTCAATCTTCAATCCTCAATCCTCAGTCCCCAATCTTCAATCCTCAATACTCAATCCTCAATCCTCAATCCTCAATCTTCAATCCTCAATACTCAATCCTCAATCCTCAATCCTCAATGTTCAATCCTCAATCCTCAATCCTCAATCCTCAAACCTAAATCCTCAACCGTCAGTCCCCGTCCTCAATCCTCATACATGAATACTCAATCCTCAATCGTCAATCATCAATACTCAATATTCAATCCTCAATCCTCAATCCTCAATCTTCAATCCTCAGTCCTGAATATTCAACACACAACCCTCAACCATTAATCCTCAATACTCAACCATTAATCCTCAATTCTCAATACTCAATAGAGTATCCTGAATTCTCATGATTCAATACTCAATCCTCTATATTCAATAAGCAAATCACAATCCTCAAACATCAACTCTCAACACTGAATCCTCAATACTCTGCCCTCTCTCTTCAATCCTCCATCCTCAATCTTCAATCCTCAAGCGTCGTCCTCAATCCTCAATCCTCAATCCTCAATCCTCAACCCTCAATCCTCAGTCCTCAAACCTCAATCCGGAATCCTGAATCCTGAATACTCAATCTTCAGCCGTCAGTCCTCAACAATCAATTGTCAATCCTCAATCCTCAATATTCAATCCTCAATCCTCAATCCGCAATCCTCAATCTTCAATCCTCAATACTCAATCTTCAATCCTCAATCTTCAATCCTCAATCCTCAATCCTCAATCCTCAATCATCAATCTTCAATCCTCAGACTTCAAACAGCAATACTCAACCCTCAGCCCTTGTCCTCAATCCACAACCATCAATACTCAATCCTCAATCTTCAATCATCAATATTCAATCTTCAGTCCTGAATCCTCAATACTCAATGCTCAATCCTCAATCCTCAATCCTCAATCCCCAATCCTCAATCCTCAATCCTCAATCTTCAATCATCAATAGTCAATATTCAATCCTCAATCTTCAATCCTCAATCCTCAATCCACATTCTTCAATCCTCAACACCCAATCCTCAATCTTCAATCCTCAATCCTCAGTCCTCAATTCCCAATCCTCAATCCTCAATCCTCAGACCTCAAACATCAATACTCAACCCTCAGTCCTCGTCCTCAATCTACAACCCTCTATCCTCGATCCTCAAACTTCAATCATCAATATTCAATCTTCAATCCCCAATCCTCAATCATCAATACTCAATCCACAATCCTCAATGTTTAATCCTCAATACCCATTCCTCAATCTTCGATCCTCAATTCTCGATCCTCAATCCTCAATCCTCAACCTTCAATCCTCAATACTCAATCTTCAATGCTCATTCCTCAATCCTCAATCCTCAATTCTCAATCCTCAATCGTCAATCTTCAATCCTCAATACTCAATCTTCAATCCTCAATCCTCAATCCTCGGTCCTCAATCCTCAATCGTCAATCTCCAATCGTGAATACTCAATCTTCAATCCTCAATCCTCAATCCTCAATCCTCAATCCTCAATCCTCATTCTTCAATCCTCAATACCCAATCCTCAATCTTCAATCCTCATTCCTCAATCCACAATTCTCAATCCTCAATCCTCAGTCCTCAGTCCTCAAACCTCAATCCTCAACCCTCAGCCCTCATCCTGAATCCTCAATCCTCAATCTTCAATCCTCAATACTCTGTTTCAATCCTCAATCCTCAGTCCTCAATCATCAGTCCTCAATGCTCAATGCTCAGTCCTCTATCCTCAGTCCTCAATCCTCAATCCTCAATCCTCAAACCTCAATCCTCAACCGTCAGTCCTCGTCCTCAAACCTCAACCCTCAAAACTCAATCCTCAATCCTCAATCCTCAATCCTCAATCCTCAATCCTCAATATTCAAGCCACAATACTCAGTCTTCAATCCTCAATCCTCAATCCTCAATCCTCAATCCTCAATCCTCAGTAATCAATCCTCAATCTTCTATACTCAATCGTCAATCCTCAGTCCTCAATCCTCAATCCGCAATCCTCGTTCCTCAAACCTCAACCTTCAAACCTCAGTCCTCATACTCAATACTCAATTCTCAATCCTCAATCCTCAATCCTCAATCCTCATTCTTCAATCCTCAATACCCAATCCTCAATCTTCAGTCCTCTATCCTCAATCCTCAATTCTCAATCCTCAATCCTCAGACCTCAGTCCTCAGACCTCAAACAGCAATACTCAACCCACAGTCCTCGTCCTCAATCCACAACCATCAATACTCAATCCTCAATCTTCAATCATCAATATTCAATCTTCAGTCCTCAATCCTCAATCCTCAATCCTCAATCCTCAATCCTCAATCCTCAATTCTCAATCCTCAATCCTCAATCATCGATATTTAACGCACAACCCTCAACCATCAATCCTCAACACTCAACCATCAATCCTCAATTCTCAATACTCAATAGAATATCCTGAATTCTCATGGTTCAATACTCAATCCACAATATTCAATAATCAAATCTCAATCCTCAAACATCAATTCTCAACATTCAATCCTCAACACTCAGACCTCTCCCTTCAATCCTCCATCATCAATCCTCAAACCTCAAGCGTCAACCCTCAATCCTCAATCCTCAATCCTCAACCATCAATCCTCAGACCTCAAACCTCCACCCCGAATCCTCAATCCTCAATCCTCAATCTTCAGCCATAAGTCCTCAACAATCAATTGTCAATCCTCAATCCTCAATAGAATATCCTCAATTCACAGTTTTTAATACCCAAACCCCATTCTTCAATCTTCAAATCTCAATCCTCAATCCTCAATCCTCAATCCTCAATCTTCAATCCTCAATACTCAATCTTCAATCGTCAATCCTCAATCCTCAATCCTCAATGCTCAATCCTCAATCCTCAATCCTCAACCCTCAATCTGCAATCCTCAATACTCAATCTGCAATCCTGAATCCTCAATCCTCAATCGTCAATCCTCATTCTTCAATCCTCAATACCCAATCCTCAATACCGAATCCTCAATCTTCAATCCTCAATCCTCAATCCTCATTTCTCAATCCTCAATCCTCAATCCACAGACCTCAATCCTCAACCTTCAATCCTCAATTCTCAATCCTCAATCTTCAATCCTCAATCCTCAATCCTCAATCCTCACTCCTCAATCCTCAATATTCAATCCACAATACTCAATCTTCAATCCTCAATCCTCAATCCTCAATCGTCAATCCTCAACCCTCAGTCCTCATACTCAATTCTCAATTCTCAATCCTCAATCCTCAATCCTCAATCTTCAATCCTCAATAATCAATCTCCAATCCTAGATCCTTAATCCCCAATCCTCAATCCTTAATCCTCAGCTTTCAATCCTCAATCCCCAGTCCTCAATCTTCAATCCCCAATGCTCAATCCTCAATCCTCAATCCTCAGTCCTCAATCCTCAATCCTCAATCCTCAAACATCGATCCTCAACCGTCAGTGCTCGCCCTCAATACTCAACACTCAATCCTCAATCCTCAATATTCAATCCTTAATACTCAACCTTCAATAATCAATCCTCAATTCTCAATCCTCAATACTCAATCCTCAATCGTCGATCCTCAATCCCCAATCCTCAATCTTCAATCCTCAATCCTCAATCCTCAATCCCCAATCCTCAACCTTCAATCCTCAATACTCAATCTTCAATCCTCAATCCTCAATCCTCAATCCTCAATCCTCATTCTTCAATCCTCAATACCCAATCCTCAATCTTCAATCCTCAATCCTATATCCTCAATTCTCAATCCTCAATCCTCAGTCCTCAGTCCTCAAACCTCAACCCTCAACCCTCAGCCCTCATCCTCAATCCTCAATACTCAATCCTCAATCCTCAATCTTCAATCCTCAATCTTCAATCCTCAATACTCAATCTTCAATCCTCAATCCTCAATCCTCAATCCACAATTCTCAATCCTCAATCCTCAGTCCTCAGTCCTCAAACCACAATCCTCAACCCTCAGCCCTGGTCCTCAATCCTCAATCCTCAATCCTCAATCCTCAATCTTCAATCCTCAATACTCAATCTTCAATCCTCAATGCTCAATCCTCAATCCTCAATCCTCAATCCTCAACCCTCAATGTTCAATCCTCAACACCCAATCCTCAATCTTCAATCCTCAATCCTCAACCTTCAATCCTCAATACTCAATCTTCAATCCTCAATACTCAATCCTCAATCCTCAATCCTCAATCCTCAATCTTCAATCATCAATACTCAGTATTCAATCCTCAATCTTCAATCCTCAATCCTCTATCCTCAATCTTCAATCCTCAATACTCAATCTTCAATCCTCAGCCCTCAATTCTCAGTCCTCAATCCTCAATCCTCAATCCTCAATCCTCATTCCTCAAACCTCAATCGTCAACCCACAGTCCTCATCCTCAATTCTCAATCCTCAATCCTCAATCCTCAATCCTCAGTCCTCAGTCCTCAAACCTCAACCCTCAACCCTCAGCCCTCATCCTCAATCCTCAATACTCAATCCTCAATCCTCAATACTCAATCCTCAATCCTCAATCTTCAATCCTCAATACTCAATCTTCAATAATCAATCCTCAATTCTCAATCCTCAATACTCAATCCTCAATCGTCGATCCTCAATCCCCAATCCTCAATCTTCAATCTTCAATACTCAATCCTCAATCCTCAATTCTCAATCCTCAATCTTCAATCCTGAATAGTCAATCTTCAATCCTCAATCCTCAACCCTCAATCCTCAATGTTCAATCCGCAATACCCAATCCTCAATGTTCAATCCTCAATCCTCAATCCTCAATCCTCAATCCTCAATACTCAATCCTCAATCCTCAGTCCTCAAACCTCAAACCTCAATCTTCAATCCTCAATACTCAATCTTCAATCCTCCATCCTCAATCCTCAATCCTCAACCCTCAGTCCTCAGTCCTCAAACCTCAATCCTCAACCCTCAGCCCTCATCCTCAATCCTCAATCCTCAATCTTCAACCCTCAATCCCCAATCCTCAATCATCAATCTTCAGTACTCAATCTTCAATCCTCAATCCTCAATTCTCAATCCTCAATACTCAATCCTCAATCCTCAATCCTCAATCCCCAGTTCTCAATAATCAACGCACAACCCTCAACCATCAATCCTCAATACTCAACCATCAATCCTCAATTCTCAATACTCAATAGAATATCCTGAATTCTCATGGCTCAATACTCAATCCACAATATTCAATAATCAAATCACAATCCTCAAACATCAACTCTCAACACTCAATCCTCAATACTCTGTCCTCTCTCTTCAATCCTCCATCCTCAATCTTCAATCCTCAAGCGTCGTCCTCAATCCTCAATCCTCAATCCTCAATCCTCAACCCTCAATCATCAGTCCTCAAACCTCAATCCGGAATCCTGAATCCTGAATACTCAATCTTCAGCCGTCAGTCCTCAACAATCAATTGTCAATCCTCAATGCTCAATATTCAATCCTCAATCCTCAATCCGCAATCCTCAATATTCAATCCTCAATACTCAATCTTCAATCCTCAATCTTCAATCCTCAATCCTCAATCCTCAATCCTCAATCATCAATCTTCAATCCTCAGACTTCAAACAGCAATGCTCAACCCTCAGCCCTTGTCCTCAATCCACAACCATCAATACTCAATCCTCAATCTTCAATCATCAATATTCAATCTTCAGTCCTGAATCCTCAATACTCAATCCTCAATCCTCAATCCTCAATCCTCAATCCCCAATCCTCAATCCTCAATCCTCAATATTCAATCATCAATAGTCAATCTTCAATCCTCAATCCTCAATCCTCAATCCTCAATCCACATTCTTCAATCCTCAACACCCAATCCACAATCTTCAATCCTCAATCGTCAGTCCTCAATTCTCAATCCTCAATCCTCAATCCTCAGACCTCAAACATCAATACTCAACCCTCAGTACTCGTCCTCAATCCACAACCCTCAATCCTCGATCCTCAATATTCAATCATCAATATTCAATCTTCAATCCTCAATCATCAATCCTCAATCCTCAATCCTCAATCCTCAATCCTCAATGTTCAATCATCAATACCCAATCCTCAATCTTCAATCCTCAATCCTCAATCCTCAATCCTCAATCCTCAATCCTCAATCCTCAGTCCTCAAACCTCAATCCTGAATCCTCAAACCTGAATCATCAGTCTACAGCCCTCAGTCCTCAACAGTCAGTTGTCAATCCTCAATCCTCAATATAATATCCTCAATTCACAGGTTTCAATACCCAATACTCAACCTGCAATCTTCAAATCTCTATCCACAAACGTCAATTCTCATCACTCAACCCTCAACACTCAGTCCTCAATGTTCAATCCTCAATCCTCACTTCTCAATCTTCAATCCTCAATACTGAACCTTCAATCCTCAATCCTCAATACTCAATCCTCAATCGTCAAACCTCAATCCCCAATCCTCAATCTTCAATCCTCAACCTCAATCCTCAATCCTCAATACCCAATCCTCAATCTTCAATCCTCATTCCTCAATCCACAATTCTCAATCCTCAATCCTCAGTCCTCAGTCCTCAAACCTCAATCCTCAACCCTCAGCCCTCATCCTGAATCCTCAATCCTCAATCTTCAATCCTCAATACTCTGTTTCAGTCCTCAATCCTCAGTCCTCAATCATCAGTCCTCAATGCTCAATGCTCAGTCCTCTATCCTCAGTCCTCAATCCTCAATCCTCAATCCTCAAACCTCAATCCTCAACCGTCAGTCCTCGTCCTCAAACCTCAACCCTCAAAACTCAATCCTCAATCCTCAATCCTCAATCCTCAATCCTCAATCCTCAATATTCAAGCCACAATACTCAGTCTTCAATCCTCAATCCTCAATCCTCAATCCTCAATCCTCAATCCTCAGTAATCAATCCTCAATCTTCTATACTCAATCGTCAATCCTCAGTCCTCAATCCTCAATCCGCAATCCTCGTTCCTCAAACCTCAACCTTCAAACCTCAGTCCTCATACTCAATACTCAATTCTCAATCCTCAATCCTCAATCCTCAATCCTCATTCTTCAATCCTCAATACCCAATCCTCAATCTTCAGTCCTCTATCCTCAATCCTCAATTCTCAATCCTCAATCCTCAGACCTCAGTCCTCAGACCTCAAACAGCAATACTCAACCCACAGTCCTCGTCCTCAATCCACAACCATCAATACTCAATCCTCAATCTTCAATCATCAATATTCAATCTTCAGTCCTCAATCCTCAATCCTCAATCCTCAATCCTCAATCCTCAATCCTCAATTCTCAATCCTCAATCCTCAATCATCGATATTTAACGCACAACCCTCAACCATCAATCCTCAACACTCAACCATCAATCCTCAATTCTCAATACTCAATAGAATATCCTGAATTCTCATGGTTCAATACTCAATCCACAATATTCAATAATCAAATCTCAATCCTCAAACATCAATTCTCAACATTCAATCCTCAACACTCAGACCTCTCCCTTCAATCCTCCATCATCAATCCTCAAACCTCAAGCGTCAACCCTCAATCCTCAATCCTCAATCCTCAACCATCAATCCTCAGACCTCAAACCTCCACCCCGAATCCTCAATCCTCAATCCTCAATCTTCAGCCATAAGTCCTCAACAATCAATTGTCAATCCTCAATCCTCAATAGAATATCCTCAATTCACAGTTTTTAATACCCAAACCCCATTCTTCAATCTTCAAATCTCAATCCTCAATCCTCAATCCTCAATCCTCAATCTTCAATCCTCAATACTCAATCTTCAATCGTCAATCCTCAATCCTCAATCCTCAATGCTCAATCCTCAATCCTCAATCCTCAACCCTCAATCTGCAATCCTCAATACTCAATCTGCAATCCTGAATCCTCAATCCTCAATCGTCAATCCTCATTCTTCAATCCTCAATACCCAATCCTCAATACCGAATCCTCAATCTTCAATCCTCAATCCTCAATCCTCATTTCTCAATCCTCAATCCTCAATCCACAGACCTCAATCCTCAACCTTCAATCCTCAATTCTCAATCCTCAATCTTCAATCCTCAATCCTCAATCCTCAATCCTCACTCCTCAATCCTCAATATTCAATCCACAATACTCAATCTTCAATCCTCAATCCTCAATCCTCAATCGTCAATCATCAACCCTCAGTCCTCATACTCAATTCTCAATTCTCAATCCTCAATCCTCAATCCTCAATCTTCAATCCTCAATAATCAATCTCCAATCCTAGATCCTTAATCCCCAATCCTCAATCCTTAATCCTCAGCTTTCAATCCTCAATCCCCAGTCCTCAATCTTCAATCCTCAATGCTCAATCCTCAATCCTCAATCCTCAGTCCTCAATCCTCAATCCTCAATCCTCAAACATCGATCCTCAACCGTCAGTGCTCGCCCTCAATACTCAACACTCAATCCTCAATCCTCAATCTTCAATCCTTAATACTCAACCTTCAATAATCAATCCTCAATACTCAATCCTCAATCGTCGATCCTCAATCCCCAATCCTCAATCTTCAATCCTCAATCCTCAATCCTCAATCCCCAATCCTCAACCTTCAATCCTCAATACTCAATCTTCAATCCTCAATCCTCAATCCTCAATCCTCAATCCTCATTCTTCAATCCTCAATACCCAATCCTCAATCTTCAATCCTCAATCCTATATCCTCAATTCTCAATCCTCAATCCTCAGTCCTCAGTCCTCAAACCTCAACCCTCAACCCTCAGCCCTCATCCTCAATCCTCAATACTCAATCCTCAATCCTCAATCTTCAATCCTCAATCTTCAATCCTCAATACTCAATCTTCAATCCTCAATCCTCAATCCTCAATCCACAATTCTCAATCCTCAATCCTCAGTCCTCAGTCCTCAAACCACAATCCTCAACCCTCAGCCCTGGTCCTCAATCCTCAATCCTCAATCCTCAATCCTCAATCTTCAATCCTCAATACTCAATCTTCAATCCTCAATCCTCAATCCTCAATCCTCAATCCTCAATCCTCAACCCTCAATGTTCAATCCTCAACACCCAATCCTCAATCTTCAATCCTCAATCCTCAACCTTCAATCCTCAATACTCAATCTTCAATCCTCAATACTCAATCCTCAATCCTCAATCCTCAATCCTCAATCTTCAATCATCAATACTCAGTATTCAATCCTCAATCTTCAATCCTCAATCCTCTATCCTCAATCTTTAATCCTCAATACTCAATCTTCAATCCTCAGCCCTCAATTCTCAGTCCTCAATCCTCAATCCTCAATCCTCAATCCTCATTCCTCAAACCTCAATCGTCAACCCACAGTCCTCATCCTCAATTCTCAATCCTCAATCCTCAATCCTCAATCCTCAGTCCTCAGTCCTCAAACCTCAACCCTCAACCCTCAGCCCTCATCCTCAATCCTCAATACTCAATCCTCAATCCTCAATACTCAATCCTCAATCCTCAATCTTCAATCCTCAATACTCAATCTTCAATAATCAATACTCAATTCTCAATCCTCAATACTCAATCCTCAATCGTCGATCCTCAATCCCCAATCCTCAATCTTCAATCTTCAATACTCAATCCTCAATCCTCAATTCTCAATCCTCAATCTTCAATCCTCAATAGTCAATCTTCAATCCTCAATCCTCAACCCTCAATCCTCAATGTTCAATCCGCAATACCCAATCCTCAATGTTCAATCCTCAATCCTCAATCCTCAATCCTCAATCCTCAATACTCAATCCTCAATCCTCAGTCCTCAAACCTCAAACCTCAATCTTCAATCCTCAATACTCAATCTTCAATCCTCCATCCTCAATCCTCAATCCTCAACCCTCAGTCCTCAGTCCTCAAACCTCAATCCTCAACCCTCAGCCCTCATCCTCAATCCTCAATCCTCAATCTTCAACCCTCAATCCCCAATCCTCAATCATCAATCTTCAGTACTCAATCTTCAATCCTCAATCCTCAATTCTCAATCCTCAATACTCAATCCTCAATCCTCAATCCTCAATCCCCAGTTCTCAATAATCAACGCACAACCCTCAACCATCAATCCTCAATACTCAACCATCAATCCTCAATTCTCAATACTCAATAGAATATCCTGAATTCTCATGGCTCAATACTCAATCCACAATATTCAATAATCAAATCACAATCCTCAAACATCAACTCTCAACACTCAATCCTCAATACTCTGTCCTCTCTCTTCAATCCTCCATCCTCAATCTTCAATCCTCAAGCGTCGTCCTCAATCCTCAATCCTCAATCCTCAATCCTCAACCCTCAATCATCAGTCCTCAAACCTCAATCCGGAATCCTGAATCCTGAATACTCAATCTTCAGCCGTCAGTCCTCAACAATCAATTGTCAATCCTCAATGCTCAATATTCAATCCTCAATCCTCAATCCGCAATCCTCAATATTCAATCCTCAATACTCAATCTTCAATCCTCAATCTTCAATCCTCAATCCTCAATCCTCAATCCTCAATCATCAATCTTCAATCCTCAGACTTCAAACAGCAATGCTCAACCCTCAGCCCTTGTCCTCAATCCACAACCATCAATACTCAATCCTCAATCTTCAATCATCAATATTCAATCTTCAGTCCTGAATCCTCAATACTCAATCCTCAATCCTCAATCCTCAATCCTCAATCCCCAATCCTCAATCCTCAATCCTCAATATTCAATCATCAATAGTCAATCTTCAATCCTCAATCCTCAATCCTCAATCCTCAATCCACATTCTTCAATCCTCAACACCCAATCCTCAATCTTCAATCCTCAATCGTCAGTCCTCAATTCTCAATCCTCAATCCTCAATCCTCAGACCTCAAACATCAATACTCAACCCTCAGTACTCGTCCTCAATCCACAACCCTCAATCCTCGATCCTCAATATTCAATCATCAATATTCAATCTTCAATCCTCAATCATCAATCCTCAATCCTCAATCCTCAATCCTCAATCCTCAATGTTCAATCCTCAATACCCAATCCTCAATCTTCAATCCTCAATCCTCAATCCTCAATCCTCAATCCTCAATCCTCAATCCTCAGTCCTCAAACCTCAATCCTGAATCCTCAAACCTGAATCATCAGTCTACAGCCCTCAGTCCTCAACAGTCAGTTGTCAATCCTCAATCCTCAATATAATATCCTCAATTCACAGGTTTCAATACCCAATACTCAACCTGCAATCTTCAAATCTCTATCCACAAACGTCAATTCTCATCACTCAACCCTCAACACTCAGTCCTCAATGTTCAATCCTCAATCCTCACTTCTCAATCTTCAATCCTCAATACTGAACCTTCAATCCTCAATCCTCAATACTCAATCCTCAATCGTCAAACCTCAATCCCCAATCCTCAATCTTCAATCCTCAACCTCAATCCTCAATCCTCAATCCTCAATCCTCATCTTCAATCCTCAAAACTCAATCTTCAAACCTCAATCCTCAATCCTCAATCCTCAATCCTCAATCCTCAATCCTCAATCCTCAATCCTCAATCCTCAATCCTCAATCCTCAGTCCTCAATCCTCAATACTCAATCTTCAATCCTCAATACTCAATCTTCAATCCTCAATCCTCAATCCTCAATCCTCAATCCTCAATCCTCAATCCTCAATCCTCAACCTCAATCCTCAATCCTCAATCCTCAATACTCAATCTTTAATCCTCAATCCTCAACCCTCAATCCTCAATCCTCAATCATCAATCCTCAATCTTCAATACTCAATCCTCAATCCTCAATCCTCAATACTCAACCATCAATACTCAATTCTCAATACGCAATAGAATATCCTGAATTCTCAGGATTCAATTCTGAAACCTCAATCCTCAACCCTCAGCCCTCATCCTCCATCCTCAATCCTCAATCCTCAATCCTGAAACTTCAATCCTCAATACTCAATCTTCAATCCTCAATCCTCAATCCTCAATCATCAATCCTCAATCCTCAGTGATCAATACACAATCTTCAATACTCAATCCTCAATCCCCAATCCTCAATCCTCAGTCCTCAATCCTCAATCCTCAATCCTCAATCATCATTCTTCAATCCTCAATACCCAATCCTCAATCTTCAATCCTCAATCCTCAATCCTCAATTCTCGATCTTCAATCCTCAATCCTCAGTCCTCAAACCTCATTCCTCAACCGTCAGTCCTCGTCCTTAATCCTCAATCTTCAATCCTCAATCCTCAGCCCTCAGTCCTCAAACCTCAATCCTCAATCCTCAATCTTCAATCCTCAAACCTCAATGCTCAATCCTCAGTCCCCAATCCTCAGTCATCAATACTCAATCCTCATTCTTCAATCCTCAATACCCAATCGTCAATCTTCAATCCTCAATCCTCAGTCCTCAATCCTCAATCCTCAATCCTCAATCCTCAATCCTCATTCTTCAATCCTCAATACCCAATCCTCAATCTTCAATCCTCAATCCTCAATCCTCAATTCTCGATCTTTAATCCTCAATCCTCAGGTCTCAAACATCAATATTCAACCCTCAGTACTCAACCTTCAATCCTCAATCCACAATCCTCAATCCTCAATCCTCAATCCTCAGTTATAAACCCTCAATCTAAAATACTCAATCGTCAATCCTCAATCTAAAATACTCAATCGTCAATCCTCAATCCTCCATCCTCAATATCCAATCCTCAATACTCAATCTTCAATCCTCTATCCTCAATCCTCAATCCTCAATCCTCAATCCTCAGTCCTCAATCCTCAATCCTGAATCCTCAAACCTCAATCCTCAACCGTCAGTCCTCATTCTCCATCCTCAATCCTCAATCCTAAATCCTCAATCTTCAATCCTCAATGCTCAATACTCAATCCTCAATCCTGAATCCTCAATCTTCAATCCTCAATACCCAATCCTCAACCTTCAATCCTCAATCCTCAATCCTCAATCCTCAATACTCAATCCTCAATCCTGAATCCTCAGTCTTCAGTCCTCAATACCCAATCCTCAATCTTCAATCCTCAATCCTCAATCATCAATTCTCAATCCTTAATCCACAATCCTCAGGCCTCAAACATCAATACTACGCCCTCAGTACTCGTCCTCAATCCTCAATCCTCAATCCCCAACCCTCAATCCTCATTCCTCAAACCTCAATCCTCAACCGTCCGTCCTCATCCTCCATCCTCCATCCTCAATCCTCAATCCTCAATACTCAATCTTCAATCCTCAATCCTCAATCCTCAATCCTCAATACTCAATCCTCAATCCTCAATACTCAATCCTCAATCCTGAATCCTCAATGTTCAATCCTCAATACCCAATCCTCAATCTTCAATCCTCAATCTTCAATCATCAATTCTCAATCCTCAATCCACAATCCTCAGGCCTCAAACATCAATACTCAACCCTCAGTCCTCGTCCTCAATCCATAACCCTCAATCCTCAATCCTCAATCCTCAGTCCTCAAACCTCAATCCTCAATCCCCAATCCTCAATCCTCAATCCTCAATCCTCAGTCATAAATCCTCAATCTTCAGTACTCAATCGTCAATCCTCAGTCCTCGATCCTCAATCCTCAATTCTCGTACCTCAAACCTCAATCCTCAACCCTCAGGCCTCATCCTCAATTCTCAATTCTCAATTCTCTATCCTCAATACTAAATCCTCAATCTTCAATCCCCAATAATCAATCTCCAATCCTAGATCCTCAATCCCAAATCCTAAATGCTTAATCCTCAATCTTCAATCCTCAATCGCCAGTCCTCAATCTTGAATCCTCTATGCTCAATCCTCAATCCTCAGCCTCAGTCCTCAATCCTCAATCCTCAATCCTCAAACCTCAATCCTCAACCGTCAGTCCTCGTCCTCAATCATCAACCCTCAATCCTCAATCCTCAATCTTCAATCATCAATAATTAGTCTTCAATCCTCAATCATCAATCCTCAATCCTCAATCCTCAATCCTCAATATTCAACGCTCAACCCTCAACCATCAATCCTCAATACTCAACCATCAATCCTCAACTCTCAATGCTCAATACATTATCCTGAATTCTCAGGAATCTATACTCAAACCTCAATACTCAACCCTCAGCCCTCACTCTCAATCCTCAATCCTCAATCCTCAATCCTCAATATTCAATCCTCAGTAGTCAATCTTCAATCCTCAATCCTCAATCCTCAATCCTCAATCCTCAATCCTCAATCCTCGGTCATAAATCCTCAATCTTCAATACTCAATCGTGAATCCTCAGACCTCAATCCTCAATCCTCAATCCTCAATCCTCAATATTCAATCCTCAATACTCAATCTTCAATCCTCAATCCTCAATCCTCAATCCTCAATCCTCAATCCTCAGTCACAAATCCTCAATCTTCAATACTTGATCGTCAATCCTCAGTCCTCAATACTCAGTCCTCAATCCTCGTTCCTCAAACCTCAATCCTCAACCCTCAGTCCTCATCCTCAATTCTCAATTCTCAATCCTCAATCACCAGCACTCAATCTTCAATACTCAACCCTCAATCCTCTATCCTCAATCTTCAATCATCAATACTCAATCTGCAATCCTCAAACCTCAATCCTGAATCCACAATCCTGAATCCTCTATCTCCAGACCTCAGTCCTCAACAATCAGTCGTCAATTCTCAATCCTCAATAGAATATCGTCAATTCACACATTTCAATACTCAATACTCAATCTACACACTTCAAATCTCTATCCACAAACTTCAATTCTGATCACTCAACCCTCAATACTCAGTCCCCAATCCTCAATCTTCAATCCTCAGTCCTCAATCCTCAATTCTCAATCCTCAATCCTCAGTCCTCAGACCTCAAACCTCAATCCTCAATAATCAATCTCCAATCCTAGATCCTCAATCCTCAATCCTCAATCCCCAATGTTCAATCCTCAATAATCAATCTCCAATCCTAGGTCCTCAATCCACAATCCTCAATCCTCAATCCTCAATCCTCAATCCTCAATCCTCATTCTTCAATCCTCAATACCCAATCCTCAATCTTCAATCCTCAATCATCAATCCTCAAGTCTCGATCCTCAATCCTCAGTCCTCAGTCGTCAAACCTCAATCCCCGACCCTCAGCCCTCATCCTCAAACCTCAGGCATCAATCCTCAATCCTCAAACCTCAATACTCAATCCTCAATCATCAATCCTCAATCCCCATTCTTCAATCCTCAATACCCAATCCTCAATCTTCAATCCTCAATCCTCAATCCTCAATCCTCAATCCTCAATCCTCAATCCTCAATCCTCATTCTTCAATCCTCAATACCCAATCCCCAATCTTCAATCCTCAATCCTCAATCCTCAATCCTCAATCCTCAATCCTCAATCCTCAATCCTCAATCCTCAATCCTCAATCCTCAATCCTCAATCCTCAATCCTCAATCCTCAATACTCAATCTTCAATCCTCAATACTCAATCTTCAATCCTCAATCCTCAATCCTCAATCCTCAATCCTCAATCCTCAATCCTCAACCTCAATCCTCCATCCTCAATCCTCAATCCTCAATCCTGAAACTTCAATCCTCAATATTCAATCTTCAATCCTCAATCCTCAATCCTCAATCATCAATCCTCAATCCTCAGTGATCAATACACAATCTTCAATACTCAATCCTCAATCCCCAATCCTCAATCCTCAGTCCTCAATCCTCAATCCTCAATCCTCAATCCTCATTCTTCAATCCTCAATACCCAATCCTCAATCTTCAATCCTCAATCCTCAATCCTCAATTCTCGATCTTCAATCCTCAATCCTCAGTCCTCAAACCTCAATCCTCAACCGTCAGTCCTCGTCCTCAATCCTCAATCTTCAATCCTCAATCCTCAGCCCTCAGTCCTCAAACCTCAATCCTCAATCCTCAGTCTTCAATCCTCAAACCTCAATGCACAATCCTCAGTCCCCAATCCTCAATCATCAATACTCAATCCTCATTCTTCAATCCTCAATACCCAATCCTCAATCTTCAATCCTCAATCCTCAGTCCTCAATCCTCAATCCTCAATCCTCAATCCTCAATCCTCATTCTTCGATTCTCAATACCCAATCCTCAATCTTCAATCCTCAATCCTCAATCCTCAATTCTCGATCTTTAATCCTCAATCCTCAGTCCTCAAACCTCAATCCTCAACCGTCAGTCCTCGTCCTCAATCCTCAAACCTCAATCCTGAATCCTCAATATTCAATCATCAATACTCAATCTTCAATCCTCAATGCTCTATCCTCAATCCTCAATTCTCAATCCTCAATATTCAAGACACAACCCTCAGCCATCAATCCTCAATACTCAACCATCAATCCTTAATTCTCAATTCTCAATAGAATATCCCGAATACTCATGGTTCAATACTCAATCCACAATATTCAATAATCAAATCTCAATCCTCAATCTTCAACCCTCAATACTCAATTTCAATCCTCAATCCTCAATTCTCAATCCTCAATACTCAATCCTCAATCGTCAAACCTCAATCCCCAATCCTCGATCTTCAATCCTCAACCTCAATCCTCAATCCTCAATCCACAATCCTCAACCTTCAATCCTCAAAACTCAATCTTCAAACCTCAATCCTCAATCCTCAATCCTCAATACTCAATCCTCAATCCTCAATCCTCAATGTTCAATCCGCAATACCCAATCCTCAATCATCAATCCTCAATCCTCAATCCTCAAACCTCAATTCTCAATACTCAGTCCTCAGACCTCAAACCTCAATCCTCAATAATCAATCTCCAATCCTCAACCCTCAGTCCTCAATCCTCAATCCTCATTCTTCAATCCTCAATATCCTATCCTCAATCCTCAATCTTCAGTTCTCAATCCTCAACCCTCAATCCACAATCCTCAGGCATCAGTACTCAATCTTCAATACTCGATCCTCAATCCTCAATCCTCAATCCTCAAACCTCAACCCTCAATCCTCATTCCTCAAACCTCAATCCTCAACCATCAGTTCTCATCCTCAATTCTCAATTCTCAATCCTCAATCCTCAATCCTCAATCTTCAATCCTCAATAATCAATCTCCAATCCTAGATCCTCAATCCCCAATCTTCAATCCTTAATCCTCAATCTTCAATCCTTAATTCCCAATCGTCAATCTTCAATCCTCAATACTCAACCTTCAATCCTCAATCCTCAATCCTCAATCCTCAATCCTCATTCTTCAATCCTCAATACCCAACCCTCATTCTTCAATATTCAATCCTCAATCCTCAATCCTCAGTCCTCAATCCTCAATCCTGAATCCTCAAACCTCAATCCTCAACCGTCAGTCCTCATCCTCCATCCTCAATCCTCAATCCTAAATCCTCAATCTTCAATCCTCAATGTTCAATACTCAATCCTCAATCCTCAATCCACAATCCTCAGGCCTCAAACATCAATACTCAACCCTCAGTCCTCGTCCTCAATCCATAACCCTCAATCCTCAATCCTCAATCCTCAATTCTCAATCCTCAATACTAAATCCTCAATCGTCAAACCTCAATCCTCAATCCTCAATCCTCAATCCTCAATCCTCAATCCTCAATCTTCAATCCTCAATCCTCAATCCTCAATCCTCAATACTCAATCCTCAATCCTGAATCCTCAGTCTTCAATCCTCAATACCCAATCCACAATCTTCAATCCTCAATCCTCAATCATCAATTCTCAATCCTTAATCCACAATCCTCAGGCCTCAAACATCAATATTACGCCCTCAGTACTCGTCCTCTAATCCTCAATCCTCAATCCCCAACCCTCAATCCTCATTCCTCAAACCTCAATCCTCAACCGTCTGTCCTCATCCTCCATCCTCCATCCTCAATCCTCAATCCTCAATAATCAATCTTCAATCCTCAATCCTCAATCCTCAATCCTCAATACTCAATCCTCAATCCTGAATCCTCAATGTTCAATCCTCAATACCCAATCCTCAATCTTCAATCCTCAATCTTCAATCATCAATTCTCAATCCTCAATCAACAATCCTCAGGCCTCAAACATCAATACTCAACCCTCAGTCCTCGTCCTCAATCCATAACCCTCAATCCTCAATCCTCAATCCTCAATTCTCAATCCTCAATACTAAATCCTCAATCGTCAAACCTCAATCCTCAATCCTCAATCCTCAATCCTCAATCATCAATCCTCAATCTTCAACCCTCAATCCTCAATCCTCAATCCTCAGTCTTCAATCCTCAATAATCAATCTTCAAACCCCAGTCCTCAATTCTCAATCCTCAATCCTCAATGTTCTATCCTCAATACTCAATCTTCAATCCTCAATCCTCAATCCTCAATCCTCAATCCTCATTCTTCAATCCTCTATACCCAACCCTCAATCTTCAATCCTCTATCCTCAATTCATAATCCTCATTCCTCAATCCACAGACCTCAAGTATCAATACTTAATCCTCAGACCTCGTCCTCAATACACAACCCTCAATCATCAATCCTCAATCTTCATTCATCAATATTCAACCTTCAATCCTCAATCCACAATCCTCAATGTTCAATCCTCAATAGCCAATCCTCAATCTTCAATCCTCAATCCTCAATCCTCAATCCTCAATCCTCAATCCTCAATCCTCAATCCTCAGTCCTCAGTCCTCAAACCTCAATCCTCAATCCCCAATCCTCAATACTCAATCCTCAATCCTCAATACTCAGTCATAAATCCTCAATCTTCAGTACTCAATCGTCAATCCTCAGACCTCGATCCTCAATCCTCAATTCTCGTACCTCAAACCTCAATCCTCAACCCTCAGGCCTCATCCTCAATTCTCAATTCTCAATTCTCTATCCTCAATACTAAATCCTCAATCTTCAATCCCCAATAATCAATCTCCAATCCTAGATCCTCAATCCCAAATCCTCAATGCTTAATCCTCAATCTTCAATCCTCAATCGCCAGTCCTCAATCTTGAATCCTCTATGCTCAATCCTCAATCCTCAGCCTCAGTCCTCAATCCTCAATCCTCAATCCTCAAACCTCAATCCTCAACCGTCAGTCCTCGTCCTCAATCATCAACCCTCAATCCTCAATCCTCAATCTTCAATCATCAATAATTAGTCTTCAATCCTCAATCATCAATCCTCAATCCTCAATCCTCAATCCTCAATATTCAACGCTCAACCCTCAACCATCAATCCTCAATACTCAACCATCAATCCTCAACTCTCAATGCTCAATACATTATCATGAATTCTCAGGAATCTATTCTCAAACCTCAATACTCAACCCTCAGCCCTCACTCTCAATCCTCAATCCTCAATCCTCAATCCCCAATCCTCAATCCTCAATCCTCAATCCTCAGTCATAAATCCTCAATCTTCAGTACTCAATCGTCAATCCTCAGACCTCGATCCTCAATCCTCAATTCTCGTACCTCAAACCTCAATCCTCAACCCTCAGTCCTCATCCTCAATTCTCAATTCTCAATACTCAATCACCAACACTCAATCTTCAATACTCAACCCTCAATCCTCTATCCTCAATCTTCAATCATCAATACTCAATCTTCAATCCTCAAACCTCAATCCTGAATCCACAATCCTGAATCCTCTATCTCCAGACCTCAGTCCTCAACAATCAGTCGTCAATTCTCAATCCTCAATAGAATATCGTCAATTCACACCTTTCAATACTCAATACTCAATCTACACTCTTCAAATCTCTATCCACAAACTTCAATTCTGATCACTCAACCATCAACACTCAGTCCCCAATCCTCAATCTTCAATCCTCAGTCCTCAATCCTCAATTCTCAATCCTCAATCCTCAGTCCTCAGACCTCAAACCTCAATCCTCAATAATCAATCTCCAATCCTAGATCCTCAATCCTCAATCCTCAATCCCCAATGTTCAATCCTCAATAATCAATCTCCAATCCTAGGTCCTCAATCCACAATCCTCAATCCTCAATCCTCAATCCTCAATCCTCAATCCTCATTCTTCAATCCTCAATACCCAATCCTCAATCTTCAATCCTCAATCATCAATCCTCAATTCTCGATCCTCAATCCTCAGTCCTCAGTCGTCAAACCTCAATCCCCGACCCTCAGCCCTCATCCTCGAACCTCAGGCCTCAATCCTCAATCCTCAAACCTCAATCCTCTACCGTCAGTCCTCGTCCTCAATCCTCAAACCTCAATCCTCAATACTCAATCATCAATCCTCAATCCCCATTCTTCAATCCTCAATACCCAATCCTCAATCTTCAATCCTCAATCCTCAATCCTCAATCCTCAATCCTCAATCCTCAATCCTCGATCCTCATTCTTCAATCCTCAATACCCAATCCCCAATCTTCAATCCTCAATCCTCAATCCTCAATTCTCGATCCTCAATCCTCAGTCCTCAGTCGTCAAACCTCAATCCCCGACCCTCAGCCCTCATCCTCGAACCTCAGGCATCAATCCTCAATCCTCAAACCTCAATCCTCAATCCTCAATCATCAATCCTCAATCCCCATTCTTCAATCCTCAATACCCAATCCTCAATCTTCAATCCTCAATCCTCAATCCTCAATCCTCAATCCTCAATCCTCAATCCTCAATCCTCATTCTTCAATCCTCAATACCCAATCCCCAATCTTCAATCCTCAATCCTCAATCCTCAATCCTCAATCCTCAATCCTCAATCCTCAATCCTCAATCCTCAATCCTCAATCCTCAATCCTCAATCCTCAATCCTCAATCCTCAATACTCAATCTTCAATCCTCAATACTCAATCTTCAATCCTCAATCCTCAATCCTCAATCCTCAATCCTCAATCCTCAATCCTCAACCTCAATCCTCAATCCTCAATCCTCAATACTCAATCTTTAATCCTCAATCCTCAACCCTCAATCCTCAATCCTCAATCATCAATCCTCAATCTTCAATACTCAATCCTCAATCCTCAATCCTCAATACTCAACCATCAATACTCAATTCTCAATACTCAATAGAATATCCTGAATTCTCAGGATTCAATACTGAAACCTCAATCCTCAACCCTCAGCCCCCATCCTCCATCCTCAATCCTCAATCCTCAATCCTGAAACTTCAATCCTCAATATTCAATCTTCAATCCTCAATCCTCAATCCTCAATCATCAATCCTCAATCCTCAGTGATCAATACACAATCTTCAATACTCAATCCTCAATCCCCAATCCTCAATCCTCAGTCCTCAATCCTCAATCCTCAATCCTCAATCCTCATTCTTCAATCCTCAATACCCAATCCTCAATCTTCAATCCTCAATCCTCAATCCTCAATTCTCGATCTTCAATCCTCAATCCTCAGTCCTCAAACCTCAATCCTCAACCGTCAGTCCTCGTCCTCAATCCTCAATCTTCAATCCTCAATCCTCAGCCCTCAGTCCTCAAACCTCAATCCTCAATCCTCAATCTTCAATCCTCAAACCTCAATGCACAATCCTCAGTCCCCAATCCTCAATCATCAATACTCAATCCTCATTCTTCAATCCTCAATACCCAATCCTCAATCTTCAATCCTCAATCCTCAGTCCTCAATCCTCAATCCTCAATCCTCAATCCTCAATCCTCATTCTTCAATCCTCAATACCCAATCCTCAATCTTCAATCCTCAATCCTCAATCCTCAATTCTCGATCTTTAATCCTCAATCCTCAGTCCTCAAACCTCAATCCTCAACCGTCAGTCCTCGTCCTCAATCCTCAAACCTCAATCCTCAATCCTCAATATTCAATCATCAATACTCAATCTTCAATCCTCAATGCTCTATCCTCAATCCTCAATTCTCAATCCTCAATATTCAAGACACAACCCTCAGCCATCAATCCTCAATACTCAACCATCAATCCTTAATTCTCAATTCTCAATAGAATATCCCGAATACTCATGGTTCAATACTCAATCCACAATATTCAATAATCAAATCTCAATCCTCAATCTTCAACCCTCAATACTCAATTTCAATACTCAATCCTCAATTCTCAATCCTCAATACTCAATCCTCAATCGTCAAACCTCAATCCCCAATCCTCGATCTTCAATCCTCAACCTCAATCCTCAATCCTCAATCCACAATCCTCAACCTTCAATCCTCAAAACTCAATCTTCAAACCTCAATCCTCAATCCTCAATCCTCAATACTCAATCTTCAATCCTCAATCCTCAATGTTCAATCCGCAATACCCAATCCTCAATCATCAATCCTCAATCCTCAATCCTCAAACCTCAATTCTCAATACTCAGTCCTCAGACCTCAAACCTCAATCCTCAATAATCAATCTCCAATCCTCAATCCTCAGTCCTCAATCCTCAATCCTCATTCTTCAATCCTCAATATCCTATCCTCAATCCTCAATCTTCAGTTCTCAATCCTCAACCCTCAATCCACAATCCTCAGGCATCAGTACTCAATCTTCAAACCTCAATCCTCAATCCTCAATCCTCAATCCTCAATCCTCAATCCTCAATCCTCAATCCTCAATCCTCAATCCTCAATCCTCAATCCTCAATCCTCAATCCTCAATACTCAATCTTCAATCCTCAATACTCAATCTTCAATCCTCAATCCTCAATCCTCAATCGTCAATCCTCAATCCTCAATCCTCAATCCTCAACCTCAATCCTCAATCCTCAATCCTCAATACTCAATCTTTAATCCTCAATCCTCAACCCTCAATCCTCAATCCTCAATCATCAATCCTCAATCTTCAATACTCAATCCTCAATCCTCAATCCTCAATACTCAACCATCAATACTCAATTCTCAATACTCAATAGAATATCCTGAATTCTCAGGATTCAATACTGAAACCTCAATCCTCAACCCTCAGCCCTCATCCTCCATCCTCAGTCCTCAATCCTCAATCCTGAAACTTCAATCCTCAATATTCAATCTTCAATCCTCAATCCTCAATCCTCAATCATCAATCCTCAATCCTCAGTGATCAATACACAATCTTCAATACTCAATCCTCAATCCCCAATCCTCAATCCTCAGTCCTCAATCCTCAATCCTCAATCCTCAATCCTCATTCTTCAATCCTCAATACCCAATCCTCAATCCTCAATTCTCAATCCTCAATATTCAAGACACAACCCTCAGCCATCAATCCTCAATACTCAACCATCAATCCTTAATTCTCAATTCTCAATAGAATATCCCGAATACTCATGGTTCAATACTCAATCCACAATATTCAATAATCAAATCTCAATCCTCAATCTTCAACCCTCAATACTCAATTTCAATCCTCAATCCTCAATTCTCAATCCTCAATACTCAATCCTCAATCGTCAAACCTCAATCCCCAATCCTCGATCTTCAATCCTCAACCTCAATCCTCAATCCTCAATCCACAATCCTCAACCTTCAATCCTCAAAACTCAATCTTCAAACCTCAATCCTCAATCCTCAATCCTCAATACTCAATCCTCAATCCTCAATCCTCAATGTTCAATCCGCAATACCCAATCCTCAATCATCAATCCTCAATCCTCAATCCTCAAACCTCACTTCTCAATACTCAGTCCTCAGACCTCAAACCTCAATCCTCAATAATCAATCTCCAATCCTCAACCCTCAGTCCTCAATCCTCAATCCTCATTCTTCAATCCTCAATATCCTATCCTCAATCCTCAATCTTAAGTTCTCAATCCTCAACCCTCAATCCACAATCCTCAGGCATCAGTACTCAATCTTCAATACTCGATCCTCAATCCTCAATCCTCAATCCTCAAACCTCAACCCTCAATCCTCATTCCTCAAACCTCAATCCTCAACCATCAGTTCTCATCCTCAATTCTCAATTCTCAATCCTCAATCCTCAATCCTCAATCTTCAATCCTCAATAATCAATCTCCAATCCTAGATCCTCAATCCCCAATCTTCAATCCTTAATCCTCAATCTTCAATCCTTAATTCCCAATCGTCAATCTTCAATCCTCAATACTCAATCTTCAATCCTCAATCCTCAATCCTCAATCCTCAATCCCCAACCCTCAATCCTCATTCCTCAAACCTCAATCCTCAACCGTCTGTCCTCATCCTCCATCCTCCATCCTCAATCCTCAATCCTCAATACTCAATCTTCAATCCTCAATCCTCAATCCTCAATCCTCAATACTCAATCCTCAATCCTGAATCCTCAATGTTCAATCCTCAATACCCAATCCTCAATCTTCAATCCTCAATCTTCAATCATCAATTCTCAATCCTCAATCAACAATCCTCAGGCCTCAAACATCAATACTCAACCCTCAGTCCTCGTCCTCAATCCATAACCCTCAATCCTCAATCCTCAATCCTCAATTCTCAATCCTCAATACTAAATCCTCAATCGTCAAACCTCAATCCTCAATCCTCAATCCTCAATCCTCAATCATCAATCCTCAATCTTCAACCCTCAATCCTCAATCCTCAATCCTCAGTCTTCAATCCTCAATAATCAATCTTCAAACCCCAGTCCTCAATTCTCAATCCTCAATCCTCAATGTTCTATCCTCAATACTCAATCTTCAATCCTCAATCCTCAATCCTCAATCCTCAATCCTCATTCTTCAATCCTCTATACCCAACCCTCAATCTTCAATCCTCTATCCTCAATTCATAATCCTCATTCCTCAATCCACAGACCTCAAGTATCAATACTCAATCCTCAGACCTCGTCCTCAATACACAACCCTCAATCATCAATCCGCAATCTTCATTCATCAATATTCAACCTTCAATCCTCAATCCACAATCCTCAATGTTCAATCCTCAATAGCCAATCCTCAATCTTCAATCCTCAATCCTCAATCCTCAATCCTCAATCCTCAATCCTCAATCCTCAATCCTCAATCCTCAATCCTCAGTCCTCAGTCCTCAAACCTCAATCCTCAATCCCCAATCCTCAATACTGAATCCTCAATCCTCAATACTCGGTCATAAATCCTCAATCTTCAGTACTCAATCGTCAATCCTCAGACCTCGATCCTCAATCCTCAATTCTCGTACCTCAAACCTCAATCCTCAACCCTCAGGCCTCATCCTCAATTCTCAATTCTCAATTCTCTATCCTCAATACTAAATCCTCAATCTTCAATCCCCAATAATCAATCTCCAATCCTAGATCCTCAATCCCAAATCCTCAATGCTTAATCCTCAATTTTCAATCCTCAATCGCCAGTCCTCAATCTTGAATCCTCTATGCTCAATCCTCAATCCTCAGCCTCAGTCCTCAATCCTCAATCCTCAATCCTCAAACCTCAATCCTCAACCGTCAGTCCTCGTCCTCAATCATCAACCCTCAATCCTCAATCCTCAATCTTCAATCATCAATAATTAGTCTTCAATCCTCAATCATCAATCCTCAATCCTCAATCCTCAATCCTCAATATTCAATGCTCAACCCTCAACCATCAATCCTCAATACTCAACTATCAATCCTCAACTCTCAATGCTCAATACATTATCATGAATTCTCAGGAATCTATACTCAAACCTCAATACTCAACCCTCAGCCCTCACTCTCAATCCTCAATCCTCAATCCTCAATCCCCAATCCTCAATCCTCAATCCTCAGTCATAAATCCTCAATCTTCAGTACTCAATCGTCAATCCTCAGACCTCGATCCTCAATCCTCAATTCTCGTACCTCAAACCTCAATCCTCAACCCTCAGGCCTCATCCTCAATTCTCAATTCTCAATTCTCTATCCTCAATACTAAATCCTCAATCCCCAATAATCAATCTCCAATCCTAGATCCTCAATCCCAAATCCTCAATGCTTAATCCTCAATCTTCAATCCTCAATCGCCAGTCCTCAATCTTGAATCCTCTATGCTCAATCCTCAATCCTCAGCCTCAGTCCTCAATCCTCAATCCTCAATCCTCAAACCTCAATCCTCAACCGTCAGTCCTCGTCCTCAATCATCAACCCTCAATCCTCAATCCTCAATCTTCAATCATCAATAATTAGTCTTCAATCCTCAATCATCAATCCTCAATCCTCAATCCTCAATCCTCAATATTCAACGCTCAACCCTCAACCATCAATCCTCAATACTCAACCATCAATCCTCAACTCTCAGTGCTCAATACATTATCCTGAATTCTCAGGAATCTATACTCAAACCTCAATACTCAACCCTCAGCCCTCACTCTCAATCCTCAATCCTCAATCCTCAATCCTCAATATTCAATCGTCAGTAGTCAATCTTCAATACTCAATCGTGAATCCTCAGACCTCAATCCTCAATCCTCAATCCTCAATCCTCAATATTCAATCCTCAATACTCAATCTTCAATCCTCAATCCTCAATCCTCAATCCTCAATCCTCAATCCTCAGTCATAAATCCTCAATCTTCAATACTTGATCGTCAATCCTCAGTCCTCAATCCTCAGTCCTCAATCCTCGTCCCTCAAACCTCAATCCTCAACCCTCAGTCCTCATCCTCAATTCTCAATTCTCAATACTCAATCACCAACACTCAATCTTCAATACTCAACCCTCAATCCTCTATCCTCAATCTTCAATCATCAATACTCAATCTTCAATCCTCAAACCTCAATCCTGAATCCACAATCCTGAATCCTCTATCTCCAGACCTCAGTCCTCAACAATCAGTCGTCAATTCTCAATCCTCAATAGAATATCGTCAATTCACACCTTTCAATACTCAATACTCAATCTACACTCTTCAAATCTCTATCCACAAACTTCAATTCTGATCACTCAACCATCAACACTCAGTCCCCAATCCTCAATCTTCAATCCTCAGTCCTCAATCCTCAATTCTCAATCCTCAATCCTCAGTCCTCAGACCTCAAACCTCAATCCTCAATAATCAATCTCCAATCCTAGATCCTCAATCCTCAATCCTCAATCCCCAATGTTCAATCCTCAATAATCAATCTCCAATCCTAGGTCCTCAATCCACAATCCTCAGTCCTCAAACCTCAATCCTCAACCGTCAGTCCTCGTCCTCAATCCTCAAACCTCAATCCTCAATCCTCAATATTCAATCATCAATACTCAATCTTCAATCCTCAATGCTCTATCCTCAATCCTCAATTCTCAATCCTCAATATTCAAGCCACAACCCTCAGCCATCAATCCTCAATACTCAACCATCAATCCTTAATTCTCAATACTCAATAGAATATCCTGAATACTCATGGTTCAATACTCAATCCACAATATTCAATAATCAAATCTCAATCCTCAATCTTCAACCCTCAATACTCAATTTCAATCCTCAATCCTCAATTCTCAATCCTCAATACTCAATCCTCAATTGTCAAACCTCAATCCCCAATCCTCAATCTTCAATCCTCATCCACAATCCTCAATCCTCAATCCTCAATCCTCTATCTTCAATCCTCAAAACTCAATCTTCAAACCTCAATCCTCAATCCTCAATCCTCAATCCTCAATCCTCAATCCTCAATCCTCAATCCTCAATCCTCAATCCTCAATCCTCAATCCTCAATACTTAATCTTCAATCCTCAATACTCAACCTTCAATCCTCAATCCTCAATCCTCAATCCTCAATCCTCAATCCTCAATCCTCAATCCTCAACCTCAATCCTCAATCCTCAATCCTCAATACTCAATCTTTAATCCTCAATCCTCAACCCTCAATCCTCAATCCTCAATCATCAATCCTCTATCTTCAATACTCAATCCTCAATCCTCAATCCTCAATACTCAACCATCAATACTCAATTCTCAATACTCAATAGAATATCCTGAATTCTCAGGATTCAATACTGAAACCTCAATCCTCAACCCTCAGCCCTCATCCTCCATCCTCAATCCTCAATCCTCAATCCTGAAACTTCAATCCTGAATATTCAATCTTCAATCCTCAATCCTCAATCCTCAATCATCAATCCTCAATCCTCAGTGATCAATACACAATCTTCAATACTCAATCCTCAATCCCCAATCCTCAATCCTCAGTCCTCAATCCTCAATCCTCAGTCCTCAGTCCTCAATCCTCAATCCTCAATCCTCAAACCTCAATCCTCAACCGTCAGCCCTCGTCCTCAATCCTCAAACCTCAATCCTCAATCCTCAATATTCAATCATCAATACTCAACCTTCTATCCTCAATCCTCTATCCTCAATCCTCAGTCCTCGATCCTCAATATTCAACACACAACCCTCAGCCATCAATAGTCAATACTCAACCATCAATCCTCAATTCTCAATACTCAATACTCAATCCTCAATCCTCAATCCTCGTTCTTCAATCCTCAATACCCAATCCTCAATCTTCAATCCTCAATCCTCAATTCTCAGTCCTCAATTCTCAATCCTCATTCTTCAATCCTCAATACCCAATCCTCAATCTTCAATCCTCAATCCTCAATCCTCAATTCTCAATCGTCAATCCTCAGTCCTCAGTCCTCAAACCTCAATCCTCAACCCTCAGCCCTCATCCTCAATCCTCAATCTTCAATCCTCAATCCTCAGCCCTCAGTCCTCAAACCTCAATCCTCAATCCTCAATCTTCAATCCTCAAACCTCAATGCTCAATCCTCAATCCCCAATCCTCAATCATCAATACTCAATCCTCATTCTTCAATCCTCAATACACAATCCTCAATCATCAATCCTCAATCCTCAATCCTCAACTCTCGATCTTCAATCCTCAATCCTCAGTCCTCAAACCTCAATCCTCAACCGTCAGTCCTCGTCCTCAATCCTCAAACCTCAATCCTCAATCCTCAATATTCAAGACACAACCCTCAGCCATCAATCCTCAATACTCAACCATCAATCCTTAATTCTCAATTCTCAATATTCAAGACACAACCCTCAGCCATCAATCCTCAATACTCAACCATCAATCCTTAATTCTCAATTCTCAATAGAATATCCCGAATACTCATGGTTCAATTCTCAATCCACAATATTCAATAATCAAATCTCAATCCTCAATCATCAACCCTCAATACTCAATTTCAATCCTGAATCCTCAATTCTCAAACCTCATTACTCAATCCTCAATCGTCAAACCTCAATCCCCAATCCTCAATCTTCAATCCACAACCTCAATCCTCAATCCTCAATCCTCAATCCTCAACCTTCAATCCTCAAAACTCAATCTTCAAACCTCAATCCTCAATCCTCAATCCTCAATCCTCAATCCTCAATCCTCAATCCTCAATCCTCAATGTTCAATCCGCAATACCCAATCCTCAATCATCAATCCTCAATCCTCAATCCTCAAACCTCAATTCTCAATACTCAGTCCGCAATTCTCAGTCCTCAAACCTCAATCCTGAATCCACAATCCTGAATCCTCAATCTTCAGACCTCAGTCCTCAACAATCAGTCGTCAATTCTCAATCCTCAATAGAATATCGTCAATTCACACCTTTCAATACTCAATACGCAATCTGCAATCTTAAAGTCTCTATCCACAAACTTCAATTCTCATCACTCAACCCTCAACACTCAGTCCCCCATCCTCAATCTTCAATCCTCAATCCTCAATCCTCAATTCTCAATCCTCAATCCTCAATCCTCAATCCTCAATCTTCAATCCGCAATAATCGATCTCCAATCCCAGATCCTCAATCCCCGATCTTCAATCCTTAATCCTCAATCTTCAATCCTCAATCCCCAGGCATCATCTTCAATCCTCAATGCTCAATCCTCAATCCTCAATCCTCATTCTTCAATCCTCTATACCCATTCCTCAATCTTCAATCCTCTATCCTCAATTCATAATCCTCATTCCTCAATCCACAGACCTCAAGTATCAATACTCAATCCTCAGACCTCGTCCTCAATACACAACCCTCAATCATCAATCCTCAATCTTCATTCATCAATATTCAACCTTCAATCCTCAATCCACAATCCTCAATGTTCAATCCTCAATAGCCAATCCTCAATCTTAAATCCTCAATCCTCAATCCTCAATCCTCAATCCTCAATCCTCAATCCTCAATCCTCAGTCCTCAGTCCTCAAACCTCAATCCTCAATCCCCAATCCTCAATCCTCAATCCTCAATCCTCAATCCTCAGTCATAAATCCTCAATCTTCAGTACTCAATCGTCAATCCTCAGACCTCGATTCTCAATCCTCAATTCTCGTACCTCAAACCTCAATCCTCAACCCTCAGGCCTCATCCTCAATTCTCAATTCTCAATTCTCTATCCTCAATACTAAATCCTCAATCTTCAATCCCCAATAATCAATCTCCAATCCTAGATCCTCAATCCCAAATCCTCAATGCTTAATCCTCAATCTTCAATCCTCAATCGCCAGACCTCAATCTTGAATCCTCTATGCTCAATCCTCAATCCTCAGCCTCAGTCCTCAATCCTCAATCCTCAATCCTCAAACCTCAATCCTCAACCGTCATTCCTCGTCCTCAATCATCAACCCTCAATCCTCAATCCTCAATCTTCAATCATCAATAATTAGTCTTCAATCCTCAATCATCAATCCTCAATCCTCAATCCTCAATCCTCAATATTCAACGCTCAACCCTCAACCATCAATCCTCAATACTCAACCATCAATCCTCAACTCTCAATGCTCAATACATTATCCTGAATTCTCAGGAATCTATACTCAAACCTCAATACTCAACCCTCAGCCCTCACTCTCAATCCTCAATCCTCAATCCTCAATCCCCAATCCTCAATCCTCAATCCTCAATCCTCAGTCATAAATCCTCAATCTTCAGTACTCAATCGTCAATCCTCAGACCTCGATCCTCAATCCTCAATTCTCGTACCTCAAACCTCAATCCTCAACCCTCAGGCCTCATCCTCAAATCTCAATTCTCTATCCTCAATACTAAATCCTCAATCCCAAATAATCAATCTCCAATCCTAGATCCTCAATCCAAAACCCTCAATGCTTAATCCTCAATCTTCAATCCTCAATCGCCAGTCCTCAATCTTGAATCCTCTATGCTCAATCCTCAATCCTCAGCCTCAGTCCTCAATCCTCAATCCTCAATCCTCAAACCTCAATCCTCAACCGTCAGTCCTCGTCCTCAATCATCAACCCTCAATTCTCAATCCTCAATCTTCAATCATCAATAATTAGTCTTCAATCCTCAATCATCAATCCTCAATCGTCAATCCTCAATCCTCAATATTCAACGCTCAACCCTCAACCATCAATCCTCAATACTCAACCATCAATCCTCAACTCTCAATGCTCAATACATTATCCTGAATTCTCAGGAATCTATACTCAAACCTCAATACTCATCCCTCAGCCCTCACTCTCAATCCTCAATCCTCAATCCTCAATCCTCAATATTCAATCCTCAGTAGTCAATCTTCAATCCTCAATCCTCAATCCTCAATCCTCAATCCTCAATCCTCAATCGTCGGTCATAAATCCTCAATCTTCAATACTCAATCGTGAATCCTCAGACCTCAATCCTCAATGCTCAATCCTCAATCCTCAATATTCAATCCTCAATACACAATCTTCAATCCTCAATCCTCAATCCTCAATCCTCAATCCTCAATCCTCAGTCATAAATCCTCAATCTTCAATACTTGATCGTCAATCCTCAGTCCTCAATCCTCAGTCCTCAATCCTCAATCCTCAATCATCAATCCTCAATCCCCATTCTTCAATCTTCAATACCCAATCCTCAATCTTCAATCCTCAATCCTCAATCCTCAATCCTCAATCCTCAATCCTCAATCCTCAATCCTCAATCCTCAATCCTCAATCCTCAGTCCTCAGTCCTCAAACCTCAATCCTCAATCCCCAATCCTCAATCCTCAATCCTCAATCCTCAATCCTCAGTCATAAATCCTCAATCTTCAGTACTCAATCGTCAATCCTCAGACCTCGATCCTCAATCCTCAATTCTCGTACCTCAAACCTCAATCCTCAACCCTCAGGCCTCATCCTCAATTCTCAATTCTCAATTCTCTATCCTCAATACTAAATCCTCAATCTTCAATCCCCAATAATCAATCTCCAATCCTAGATCCTCAATCCCAAATCCTCAATGCTTAATCCTCAATCTTCAATCCTCAATCGCCAGACCTCAATCTTGAATCCTCTATGCTCAATCCTCAATCCTCAGCCTCAGTCCTCAATCCTCAATCCTCAATCCTCAAACCTCAATCCTCAACCGTCATTCCTCGTCCTCAATCATCAACCCTCAATCCTCAATCCTCAATCTTCTATCATCAATAATTAGTCTTCAATCCTCAATCATCAATCCTCAATCCTCAATCCTCAATCCTCAATATTCAACGCTCAACCCTCAACCATCAATCCTCAATACTCAACCATCAATCCTCAACTCTCAATGCTCAATACATTATCCTGAATTCTCAGGAATCTATACTCAAACCTCAATACTCAACCCTCAGCCCTCACTCTCAATCCTCAATCCTTAATCCTCAATCCCCAATCCTCAATCCTCAATCCTCAATCCTCAGTCATAAATCCACAATCTTCAGTACTCAATCGTCAATCCTCAGACCTCGATCCTCAATCCTCAATTCTCGTACCTCAAACCTCAATCCTCAACCCTCAGGCCTCATCCTCAAATCTCAATTCTCTATCCTCAATACTAAATCCTCAATCCCAAATAATCAATCTCCAATCCTAGATCCTCAATCCCAAACCCTCAATGCTTAATCCTCAATCTTCAATCCTCAATCGCCAGTCCTCAATCTTGAATCCTCTATGCTCAATCCTCAATCCTCAGCCTCAGTCCTCAATCCTCAATCCTCAATCCTCAAACCTCAATCCTCAACCGTCAGTCCTCGTCCTCAATCATCAACCCTCAATTCTCAATCCTCAATCTTCAATCATCAATAATTAGTCTTCAATCCTCAATCATCAATCCTCAATCGTCAATCCTCAATCCTCAATATTCAACGCTCAACCCTCAACCATCAATCCTCAATACTCAACCATCAATCCTCAACTCTCAATGCTCAATACATTATCCTGAATTCTCAGGAATCTATACTCAAACCTCAATACTCATCCCTCAGCCCTCACTCTCAATCCTCAATCCTCAATCCTCAATCCTCAATATTCAATCCTCAGTAGTCAATCTTCAATCCTCAATCCTCAATCCTCAATCCTCAATCCTCAATCCTCAATCGTCGGTCATAAATCCTCAATCTTCAATACTCAATCGTGAATCCTCAGACCTCAATCCTCAATGCTCAATCCTCAATCCTCAATATTCAATCCTCAATACACAATCTTCAATCCTCAATCCTCAATCCTCAATCCTCAATCCTCAATCCTCAGTCATAAATCCTCAATCTTCAATACTTGATCGTCAATCCTCAGTCCTCAATCCTCAGTCCTCAATCCTCAATCCTCAATCATCAATCCTCAATCCCCATTCTTCAATCTTCAATACCCAATCCTCAATCTTCAATCCTCAATCCTCAATCCTCAATCCTCAATCCTCAATCCTCAATCCTCAATCCTCATTCTTCAATCCTCAATACCCAATCCCCAATCTTCAATCCTCAATCCTCAATCCTCAATTCTCGATCCTCAATCCTCAGTCCTCAGTCGTCAAACCTCAATCCCCGACCCTCAGCCCTCATCCTCGAACCTCAGGCCTCAATCCTCAATCCTCAAACCTCAATCCTCTACCGTCAGTCCTCGTCCTCAATCCTCAAACCTCAATCCTCAATCCTCAATCATCAATCCTCAATCCCCATTCTTCAATCCTCAATACCCAATCCTCAATCTTCAATCCTCAATCCTCAATTCTCAATCCTCAATCCTCAATCCTCAATCCTCAATCCTCAATCTTCATTCTTCAATCCTCAATACCCAATCCCCAATCTTCAATCCTCAATCCTCAATCCTCAATTCTCGATCCTCAATCCTCAATCCTCAGTCCTCAAACCTCAATCCTCAATTCTCGATCCTCAATCCTCAATCCTCAGTCCTCAAACCTCAATCCTCAACCGTCAGTCCTCGTCCTCAATCCTCAAACCTCAATCCTCAATCCCCAATATTCAATCATCAATACTCAATCTTCAATCCTCAATGCTCTATCCTCAATCCTCAATTCTCAATCCTCAATATTCAAGCCACAACCCTCAGCCATCAATCCTCAATACTCAACCATCAATCCTTAATTCTCAATACTCAATAGAATATCCTGAATACTCATGGTTCAATACTCAATCCACAATATTCAATAATCAAATCTCAATCCTCAATCTTCAACCCTCAATACTCAATTTCAATCCTCAATCCTCAATTCTCAATCCTCAATACTCAATCCTCAATCGTCAAACCTCAATCCCCAATCCTCAATCTTCAATCCTCAACCTCAATCCTCAATCCTCAATCCTCAATCCACAATCTTCAATCCTCAAAACTCAATCTTCAAACCTCAATCCTTAATCCTCAATCCTCAATCCTCAATCCTCAATCCTCAATCCTCAATCCTCAATCCTCAATCCTCAATCCTCAATCCTCAATCCTCAATCCTCAATCCTCAATCCTCAATCCTCAATACTCAATCTTCAATCCTCAATACTCAACCTTCAATCCTCAATCCTCAATCCTCAATCCTCAATCCTCAATCCTCAACCTCAATCCTCAATCCTCAATCCTCAATACTCAATCTTTAATCCTCAATCCTCAACCCTCAATCCTCAATCCTCAACCCTCAGGCCTCATCCTCAAATCTCAATTCTCAATTCTCTATTCTCAATACTAAATCCTCAATCCCCAATACTCAATCTCCAATCCTAGATCCTCAATCCCAAATCCTCAATGCTTAATCCTCAATCTTCAATCCTCAATCGCCAGTCCTCAATCTTGAATCCTCTATGCTCAATCCTCAATCCTCAGCCTCAGTCCTCAATCCTCAATCCTCAATCCTCAAACCTCAATCCTCAACCGTCAGTCCTCGTCCTCAATCATCAACCCTCAATCCTCAATCCTCAATCTTCAATCATCAATAATTAGTCTTCAATCCTCAATCATCAATCCTCAATCCTCAATCCTCAATCCTCAATATTCAACGCTCAACCCTCAACCATCAATCCTCAATACTCAGCCATCAATCCTCAACTCTCAATGCTCAATACATTATCCTGAATTCTCAGGAATCTATACTCAAACCTCAATACTCAACCCTCAGCCCTCACTCTCAATCCTCAATCCTCAATCCTCAATCCTCAATATTCAATCCTCAGTAGTCAATCTTCAATCCTCAATCCTCAATCCTCAATCCTCAATCCTCAATCCTCAATCGTCGGTCATAAATCCTCAATCTTCAATACTCAATCGTGAATCCTCAGACCTCAATCCTCAATCCTCAATCCTCAATCCTCAATATTCAATCCTCAATACTCAATCTTCAATCCGCAATCCTCAATCCTCAATCCTCAATCCTCAATCCTCAGTCATAAATCCTCAATATTCAATACTTGATCGTCAATCCTCAGTCCTCAATCCTCAGTCCTCAATCCTCAATCCTCAATCATCAATCCTCAATCCCCATTCTTCAATCCTCAATACCCAATCCTCAATCTTCAATCCTCAATCCTCAATCCTCAATCCTCAATCCTCAATCCTCAATCCTCAATCCTCAATACCCAATCCCCAATCTTCAATCCTCAATCCTCAATCCTCAATTCTCGATCCTCAATCCTCAGTCCTCAGTCGTCAAACCTCAATCCCCGACCCTCAGCCCTCATCCTCGAACCTCAGGCCTCAATCCTCAATCCTCAAACCTCAATCCTCTACCGTCAGTACTCGTCCTCAATCCTCAAACCTCAATCCTCAATCCTCAATCATCAATCCTCAATCCCCATTCTTCAATCCTCAATACCCAATCCTCAATCTTCAATCCTCAATCCTCAATCCTCAATCCTCAATCCTCAATCCTCAATCCTCAATCCTCAATCCTCATTCTTCTATCCTCAATACCCAATCCCCAATCTTCAATCCTCAATCCTCAATCCTCAATTCTCGATCCTCAATCCTCAATCCTCAGTCCTCAAACCTCAATCCCCAACCGTCAGTCCTCGTCCTCAATCCTCAGACCTCAATCCTCAATCCTCAATATTCAATCATCAATACTCAATCTTCAATCCTCAATGCTCTATCCTCAATCCTCAATTCTCAATCCTCAATATTCAAGCCACAACCCTCAGCCATCAATCCTCAATACTCAACCATCAATCCTTAATTCTCAATACTCAATAGAATATCCTGAATACTCATGGTTCAATACTCAATCCACAATATTCAATAATCAAATCTCAATCCTCAATCTTCAACCCTCAATACTCAATTTCAATCCTCAATCCTCAATTCTCAATCCTCAATACTCAATCCTCAATCGTCAAACCTCAATCCCCAATCCTCAATCTTCAATCCTCAACCTCAATCCTCAATCCTCAATCCTCAATCCTCAATCTTCAATCCTCAAAACTCAATCTTCAAACCTCAATCCTCAATCCTCAATCCTCAATCCTCAATCCTCAATCCTCAATCCTCAATCCTCAATCCTCAATCCTCAATCCTCAATCCTCAATCCTCAATACTCAATCTTCAATCCTCAATACTCAACCTTCAATCCTCAATCCTCAATCCTCAATCCTCAATCCTCAATCCTCAATCCTCAATCCTCAACCTCAAACCTCAATCCTCAATCCTCAATACTCAATCTTTAATCCTCAATCCTCAACCCTCAATCCTCAATCCTCAATCATCAATCCTCTATCTTCAATACTCAATCCTCAGTCATAAATCCTCAATCTTCAATACTTGATCGTCAATCCTCAGTCCTCAATCCTCAGTCCTCAATCCTCGTTCCTCAAACCTCAATCCTCAACCCTCAGTCCTCATCCTCAATTCTCAATTCTCAATACTCAATCACCAACACTCAATCTTCAATACTCAAACCTCAATCCTCTATCCTCAATCTTCAATCATCAATACTCAATCTTCAATCCCCAAACCTCAATCCTGAATCCACAATCCTGAATCCTCTATCTCCAGACCTCAGTCCTCAACAATTAGTCGTCAATTCTCAATCCTCAATAGAATATCGTCAATTCACACCTTTCAATACTCAATACTCAATCTACACTCTTCAAATCTCTATCCACAAACTTCAATTCTGATCACTCAACCATCAACACTCAGTCCCCAATCCTCAATCTTCAATCCTCAGTCCTCAATCCTCAATTCTCAATCCTCAATCCTCAGTCCTCAGACCTCAAACCTCAATCCTCAATAATCAATCTCCAATCCTAGATCCTCAATCCTCAATCCTCAATCCCCAATGTTCAATCCTCAATAATCAATCTCCAATCCTAGGTCCTCAATCCACAATCCTCAATCCTCAATCCTCAATCCTCAATCCTCAATCCTCATTCTTCAATCCTCAATACCCAATCCTCAATCTTCAATCCTCAATCATCAATCCTCAATTCTCGATCCTCAATCCTCAGTCCTCAGTCGCCAAACCTCAATCCCCGACCCTCAGCCCTCATCCTCGAACCTCAGGCCTCAATCCTCAATCCTCAAACCTCAATCCTCTACCGTCAGTCCTCGTCCTCAATCCTCAAACCTCAATCCTCAATCCTCAATCATCAATCCTCAATCCCCATTCTTCAATCCGCAATACCCAATCCTCAATCTTCAATCCTCAATCCTCAATCCTCAATCCTCAATCCTCAATCCTCAATCCTCAATCCTCATTCTTCAATCCTCAGTACCCAATCCCCAATCTTCAATCCTCAATCCTCAATCCTCAATTCTCGATCCTCAATCCTCAATCCTCAGTCCTCAAACCTCAATCCTCAACCGTCAGTCCTCGTCCTCAATCCTCAAACCTCAATCCTCAATCCTCAATATTCAATCATCAATACTCAATCTTCAATCCTCAATGCTCTATCCTCAATCCTCAATTCTCAATCCTCAATATTCAAGCCACAACCCTCAGCCATCAATCCTCAATACTCAACCATCAATCCTTAATTCTCAATACTCAATAGAATATCCTGAATACTCATGGTTCAATACTCAATCCACAATATTCAATAATCAAATCTCAATCCTCAATCTTCAACCCTCAATACTCAATTTCAATCCTCAATCCTCAATTCTCAATCCTCAATACTCAATCCTCAATCGTCAAACCTCAATCCCCAATCCTCAATCTTCAATCCTCAACCACAATCCTCAATCCTCAATCCTCAATCCTCAATCTTCAATCCTCAAAACTCAATCTTCAAACCTCAATCCTCAATCCTCAATCCTCAATCCTCAATCCTCAATCCTCAATCCTCAATCCTCAATCCTCAATCCTCAATCCTCAATCCTTAATCCTCAATCCTCAATCGTCGGTCATAAATCCTCAATCTTCAATACTCAATCGTGAATCCTCAGACCTCAATCCTCAATCCTCAATCCTCAATCCTCAATATTCAATCCTCAATACTCAATCTTCAATTCTCAATCCCCAATCCTCAATCCTCAATCCTCAATCCTCAGTCATAAATCCTCAATCTTCAATACTTGATCGTCAATCCTCAGTCCTCAATCCTCAGTCCTCAATCCTCGTCCCTCAAACCTCAATCCTCAACCCTCAGTCCTCATCCTCAATTCTCAATTCTCAATACTCAATCACCAACACTCAATCTTCAATACTCAACCCTCAATCCTCTATCCTCAATCTTCAATCATCAATACTCAATCTTCAATCCTCAAACCTCAATCCTGAATCCACAATCCTGAATCCTCTATCTCCAGACCTCAGTCCTCAACAATCAGTCGTCAATTCTCAATCCTCAATAGAATATCGTCAATTCACACCTTTCAATACTCAATACTCAATCTACACTCTTCAAATCTCTATCCACAAACTTCAATTCTGATCACTCAACCATCAACACTCAGTCCCCAATCCTCAATCTTCAATCCTCAGTCCTCAATCCTCAATTCTCAATCCTCAATCCTCAGTCCTCAGACCTCAAACCTCAATCCTCAATAATCAATCTCCAATCCTAGATCCTCAATCCTCAATCCTCAATCCCCAATGTTCAATCCTCAATAATCAATCTCCAATCCTAGGTCCTCAATCCACAATCCTCAATCCTCAATCCTCAATCCTCAATCCTCAATCCTCATTCTTCAATCCTCAATACCCAATCCTCAATCTTCAATCCTCAATCATCAATCCTCAATTCTCGATCCTCAATCCTCAGTCCTCAGTCGCCAAACCTCAATCCCCGACCCTCAGCCCTCATCCTCGAACCTCAGGCCTCAATCCTCAATCCTCAAACCTCAATCCTCTACCGTCAGTCCTCGTCCTCAATCCTCAAACCTCAATCCTCAATCCTCAATCATCAATCCTCAATCCCCATTCTTCAATCCTCAATACCCAATCCTCAATCTTCAATCCTCAATCCTCAATCCTCAATCCTCAGTCCTCAATCCTCAATCCTCAATCCTCATTCTTCAATCCTCAGTACCCAATCCCCAATCTTCAATCCTCAATCCTCAAACCTCAATCCTCAACCGTCAGTCCTCGTCCTCAATCCTCAAACCTCAATCCTCAATCCTCAATATTCAATCATCAATACTCAATCTTCAATCCTCAATGCTCTATCCTCAATCCTCAATTCTCAATCCTCAATATTCAAGCCACAACCCTCAGCCATCAATCCTCAATACTCAACCATCAATCCTTAATTCTCAATACTCAATAGAATATCCTGAATACTCATGGTTCAATACTCAATCCACAATATTCAATAATCAAATCTCAATCCTCAATCTTCAACCCTCAATACTCAATTTCAATCCTCAATCCTCAATTCTCAATCCTCAATACTCAATCCTCAATCGTCAAACCTCAATCCCCAATCCTCAATCTTCAATCCTCAACCACAATCCTCAATCCTCAATCCTCAATCCTCAATCTTCAATCCTCAAAACTCAATCTTCAAACCTCAATCCTCAATCCTCAATCCTCAATCCTCAATCCTCAATCCTCAATCCTCAATCCTCAATCCTCAATCCTCAATCCTCAATCCTTAATCCTCAATCCTCAATCGTCGGTCATAAATCCTCAATCTTCAATACTCAATCGTGAATCCTCAGACCTCAATCCTCAATCCTCAATCCTCAATCCTCAATATTCAATCCTCAATACTCAATCTTCAATTCTCAATCCCCAATCCTCAATCCTCAATCCTCAATCCTCAGTCATAAATCCTCAATCTTCAATACTTGATCGTCAATCCTCAGTCCTCAATCCTCAGTCCTCAATCCTCGTCCCTCAAACCTCAATCCTCAACCCTCAGTCCTCATCCTCAATTCTCAATTCTCAATACTCAATCACCAACACTCAATCTTCAATACTCAACCCTCAATCCTCTATCCTCAATCTTCAATCATCAATACTCAATCTTCAATCCTCAAACCTCAATCCTGAATCCACAATCCTGAATCCTCTATCTCCAGACCTCAGTCCTCAACAATCAGTCGTCAATTCTCAATCCTCAATAGAATATCGTCAATTCACACCTTTCAATACTCAATACTCAATCTACACTCTTCAAATCTCTATCCACAAACTTCAATTCTGATCACTCAACCATCAACACTCAGTCCCCAATCCTCAATCTTCAATCCTCAGTCCTCAATCCTCAATTCTCAATCCTCAATCCTCAGTCCTCAGACCTCAAACCTCAATCCTCAATAATCAATCTCCAATCCTAGATCCTCAATCCTCAATCCTCAATCCCCAATGTTCAATCCTCAATAATCAATCTCCAATCCTAGGTCCTCAATCCACAATCCTCAATCCTCAATCCTCAATCCTCAATCCTCAATCCTCATTCTTCAATCCTCAATACCCAATCCTCAATCTTCAATCCTCAATCATCAATCCTCAATTCTCGATCCTCAATCCTCAGTCCTCAGTCGCCAAACCTCAATCCCCGACCCTCAGCCCTCATCCTCGAACCTCAGGCCTCAATCCTCAATCCTCAAACCTCAATCCTCTACCGTCAGTCCTCGTCCTCAATCCTCAAACCTCAATCCTCAATCCTCAATCATCAATCCTCAATCCCCATTCTTCAATCCTCAATACCCAATCCTCAATCTTCAATCCTCAATCCTCAATCCTCAATCCTCAGTCCTCAATCCTCAATCCTCAATCCTCATTCTTCAATCCTCAGTACCCAATCCCCAATCTTCAATCCTCAATCCTCAAACCTCAATCCTCAACCGTCAGTCCTCGTCCTCAATCCTCAAACCTCAATCCTCAATCCTCAATATTCAATCATCAATACTCAATCTTCAATCCTCAATGCTCTATCCTCAATCCTCAATTCTCAATCCTCAATATTCAAGCCACAACCCTCAGCCATCAATCCTCAATACTCAACCATCAATCCTTAATTCTCAATACTCAATAGAATATCCTGAATACTCATGGTTCAATACTCAATCCACAATATTCAATAATCAAATCTCAATCCTCAATCTTCAACCCTCAATACTCAATTTCAATCCTCAATCCTCAATTCTCAATCCTCAATACTCAATCCTCAATCGTCAAACCTCAATCCCCAATCCTCAATCTTCAATCCTCAACCACAATCCTCAATCCTCAATCCTCAATCCTCAATCTTCAATCCTCAAAACTCAATCTTCAAACCTCAATCCTCAATCCTCAATCCTCAATCCTCAATCCTCAATCCTCAATCCTCAATCCTCAATCCTCAATCCTCAATCCTCAATCCTTAATCCTCAATCCTCAATCGTCGGTCATAAATCCTCAATCTTCAATACTCAATCGTGAATCCTCAGACCTCAATCCTCAATCCTCAATCCTCAATCCTCAATATTCAATCCTCAATACTCAATCTTCAATTCTCAATCCTCAATCCTCAATCCTCAATCCTCAATCCTCAGTCATAAATCCTCAATCTTCAATACTTGATCGTCAATCCTCAGTCCTCAATCCTCAGTCCTCAATCCTCGTCCCTCAAACCTCAATCCTCAACCCTCAGTCCTCATCCTCAATTCTCAATTCTCAATACTCAATCACCAACACTCAATCTTCAATACTCAACCCTCAATCCTCTATCCTCAATCTTCAATCATCAATACTCAATCTTCAATCCTCAAACCTCAATCCTGAATCCACAATCCTGAATCCTCTATCTCCAGACCTCAGTCCTCAACAATCAGTCGTCAATTCTCAATCCTCAATAGAATATCGTCAATTCACACCTTTCAATACTCAATACTCAATCTACACTCTTCAAATCTCTATCCACAAACTTCAATTCTGATCACTCAACCATCAACACTCAGTCCCCAATCCTCAATCTTCAATCCTCAGTCCTCAATCCTCAATTCTCAATCCTCAATCCTCAGTCCTCAGACCTCAAACCTCAATCCTCAATAATCAATCTCCAATCCTAGATCCTCAATCCTCAATCCTCAATCCCCAATGTTCAATCCTCAATAATCAATCTCCAATCCTAGGTCCTCAATCCACAATCCTCAATTCTCAATTCTCAATACTCAATCACCAACACTCAATCTTCAATACTCAACCCTCAATCCTCTATCCTCAATCTTCAATCATCAATACTCAATCTTCAATCCTCAAACCTCAATCCTGAATCCACAATCCTGAATCCTCTATCTCCAGACCTCAGTCCTCAACAATCAGTCGTCAATTCTCAATCCTCAATAGAATATCGTCAATTCACACCTTTCAATACTCAATACTCAATCTACACTCTTCAAATCTCTATCCACAAACTTCAATTCTGATCACTCAACCATCAACACTCAGTCCCCAATCCTCAATCTTCAATCCTCAGTCCTCAATCCTCAATTCTCAATCCTCAATCCTCAGTCCTCAGACCTCAAACCTCAATCCTCAATAATCAATCTCCAATCCTAGATCCTCAATCCTCAATCCTCAATCCCCAATGTTCAATCCTCAATAATCAATCTCCAATCCTAGGTCCTCAATCCACAATCCTCAATCCTCAATCCTCAATCCTCAATCCTCAATCCTCATTCTTCAATCCTCAATACCCAATCCTCAATCTTCAATCCTCAATCATCAATCCTCAATTCTCGATCCTCAATCCTCAGTCCTCAGTCGCCAAACCTCAATCCCCGACCCTCAGCCCTCATCCTCGAACCTCAGGCCTCAATCCTCAATCCTCAAACCTCAATCCTCTACCGTCAGTCCTCGTCCTCAATCCTCAAACCTCAATCCTCAATACTCAATCATCAATCCTCAATCCCCATTCTTCAATCCTCAATACCCAATCCTCAATCTTCAATCCTCAATCCTCAATCCTCAATCCTCAATCCTCAATCCTCAATCCTCGATCCTCATTCTTCAATCCTCAATACCCAATCCCCAATCTTCAATCCTCAATCATCAATCCTCAATTCTCGATCCTCAATCCTCAATCCTCAGTCCTCAAACCTCAATCCTCAACCGTCAGTCCTCGTCCTCAATCCTCAAACCTCAATCCTCAATCCTCAATATTCAATCATCAATACTCAATCTTCAATCCTCAATGCTCTATCCTCAATCCTCAATTCTCAATCCTCAATATTCAAGCCACAACCCTCAGCCATCAATCCTCAATACTCAACCATCAATCCTTAATTCTCAATACTCAATAGAATATCCTGAATACTCATGGTTCAATACTCAATCCACAATATTCAATAATCAAATCTCAATCCTCAATCTTCAACCCTCAATACTCAATTTCAATCCTCAATCCTCAATTCTCAATCCTCAATACTCAATCCTCAATCGTCAAACCTCAATCCCCAATCCTCAATCTTCAATCCTCATCCTCAATCCTCAATCCTCAATCCTCAATCCTCAATCTTCAATCCTCAAAACTCAATCTTCAAACCTCAATCCTCAATCCTCAATCCTCAATCCTCAATCCTCAATCCTCAATCCTCAATCCTCAATCCTCAATCCTCAATCCTCAATCCTCAATCCTCAATCCTCAATGCTCAATCTTCAATCCTCAATACTCAACCTTCAATCCTCAATCCTCAATCCTCAATCCTCAATCCTCAATCCTCAATCCTCAATCCTCAACCTCAATCCTCAATCCTCAATCCTCAATACTCAATCTTTAATCCTCAATCCTCAACCCTCAATCCTCAATCCTCAATCATCAATCCTCTATCTTCAATACTCAATCCTCAGTCATAAATCCTCAATCTTCAATACTTGATCGTCAATCCTCAGTCCTCAATCCTCAGTCCTCAATCCTCGTTCCTCAAACCTCAATCCTCAACCCTCAGTCCTCATCCTCAATTCTCAATTCTCAATACTCAATCACCAACACTCAATCTTCAATACTCAACCCTCAATCCTCTATCCTCAATCTTCAATCATCAATACTCAATCTTCACTCCTCAAACCTCAATCCACAATCCTGAATCCTCTATCTCCAGACCTCAGTCCTCAACAATCAGTCGTCAATTCTCAATCCTCAATAGAATATCGTCAATTCACACCTTTCAATACTCAATACTCAATCTACACTCTTCAAATCTCTATCCACAAACTTCAATTCTGATCACTCAACCATCAACACTCAGTCCCCAATCCTCAATCTTCAATCCTCAGTCCTCAATCCTCAATTCTCAATCCTCAATCCTCAGTCCTCAGACCTCAAACCTCAATCCTCAATAATCAATCTCCAATCCTAGATCCTCAATCCTCAATCCTCAATCCCCAATGTTCAATCCTCAATAATCAATCTCCAATCCTAGGTCCTCAATCCACAATCCTCAATCCTCAATCCTCAATCCTCAATCCTCAATCCTCATTCTTCAATCCTCAATACCCAATCCTCAATCTTCAATCCTCAATCATCAATCCTCAATTCTCGATCCTCAATCCTCAGTCCTCAGTCGTCAAACCTCAATCCCCGACCCTCAGCCCTCATCCTCGAACCTCAGGCCTCAATCCTCAATCCTCAAACCTCAATCCTCTACCGTCAGTCCTCGTCCTCAATCCTCAAACCTCAATCCTCAATCCTCAATCATCAATCCTCAATCCCCATTCTTCAATCCTCAATACCCAATCCTCAATCTTCAATCCTCAATCCTCAATCCTCAATCCTCAATCCTCAATCCTCAATCCTCAATCCTCATTCTTCAATCCTCAATACCCAATCCCCAATCTTCAATCCTCAATCCTCAATTCTCAATTCTCGATCCTCAATCCTCAATCCTCAGTCCTCAAACCTCAATCCTCAACCGTCAGTCCTCGTCCTCAATCCTCAAACCTCAATCCTCAATCCTCAATATTCAATCATCAATACTCAATCTTCAATCCTCAATGCTCTATCCTCAATCCTCAATTCTCAATCCTCAATATTCAAGCCACAACCCTCAGCCATCAATCCTCAATACTCAACCATCAATCCTTAATTCTGAATACTCAATAGAATATCCTGAATACTCATGGTTCAATACTCAATCCACAATATTCAATAATCAAATCTCAATCCTCAATCTTCAACCCTCAATACTCAATTTCAATCCTCAATCCTCAATTCTCAATCCTCAATACTCAATCCTCAATTGTCAAACCTCAATCCCCAATCCTCAATCTTCAATCCTCATCCACAATCCTCAATCCTCAATCCTCAATCCTCAATCTTCAATCCTCAAAACTCAATCTTCAAACCTCAATCCTCAATCCTCAATCCTCAATCCTCAATCCTCAATCCTCAATCCTCAATCCTCAATCCTCAATCCTCAATCCTCAATCCTCAATCCTCAATACTCAATCTTCAATCCTCAATACTCAACCTTCAATCCTCAATCCTCAATCCTCAATCCTCAATCCTCAATCCTCAATCCTCAACCTCAATCCTCAATCCTCAATCCTCAATACTCAATCTTTAATCCTCAATCCTCAACCCTCAATCCTCAATCCTCAATCATCAATCCTCTATCTTCAATACTCAATCCTCAATCCTCAATCCTCAATACTCAACCATCAATACTCAATTCTCAATACTCAATAGAATATCCTGAATTCTCAGGATTCAATACTGAAACCTCAATCCTCAACCCTCAGCCCTCATCCTCCATCCTCAATCCTCAATCCTCAATCCTGAAACTTCAATCCTGAATATTCAATCTTCAATCCTCAATCCTCAATCCTCAATCATCAATCCTCAATCCTCAGTGATCAATACACAATCTTCAATACTCAATCCTCAATCCCTAATCCTCAATCCTCAGTCCTCAATCCTCAATCCTCAATCCTCAGTCCTCAACCCTCAGGCCTCATCCTCAAATCTCAATTCTCAATTCTCTATCCTCAATACTAAATCCTCAATCCCCAATAATCAATTTCCAATCCTAGATCCTCAATCCCAAATCCTCAATGCTTAATCCTCAATCTTCAATCCTCAATCGCCAGTCCTCAATCTTGAATCCTCTATGCTCAATCCTCAATCCTCAGCCTCAGTCCTCAATCCTCAATCCTCAATCCTCAAACCTCAATCCTCAACCGTCAGTCCTCGTCCTCAATCATCAACCCTCAATCCTCAATCCTCAATCTTCAATCATCAATAATTAGTCTTCAATCCTCAATCATCAATCCTCAATCCTCAATCCTCAATCCTCAATATTCAACGCTCAACCCTCAACCATCAATCCTCAATACTCAGCCATCAATCCTCAACCTTCAATGCTCAATACACTATCCTGAATTCTCAGGAATCTATACTCAAACCTCAATACTCAACCCTCAGCCCTCACTCTCAATCCTCAATACCCAATCCCCAATCTTCAATCCTCAATCCTCAATCCTCAATTCTCGATCCTCAATCCTCAGTCCTCAGTCGTCAAACCTCAATCCCCGACCCTCAGCCCTCATCCTCGAACCTCAGGCCTCAATCCTCAATCCTCAAACCTCAATCCTCTACCGTCAGTCCTCGTCCTCAATCCTCAAACCTCAATCCTCAATCCTCAATCATCAATCCTCAATCCCCATTCTTCAATCCTCAATACCCAATCCTCAATCTTCAATCCTCAATCCTCAATCCTCAATCCTCAGTCCTCAATCCTCAATCCTCAATCCTCATTCTTCAATCCTCAGTACCCAATCCCCAATCTTCAATCCTCAATCCTCAAACCTCAATCCTCAACCGTCAGTCCTCGTCCTCAATCCTCAAACCTCAATCCTCAATCCTCAATATTCAATCATCAATACTCAATCTTCAATCCTCAATGCTCTATCCTCAATCCTCAATTCTCAATCCTCAATATTCAAGCCACAACCCTCAGCCATCAATCCTCAATACTCAACCATCAATCCTTAATTCTCAATACTCAATAGAATATCCTGAATACTCATGGTTCAATACTCAATCCACAATATTCAATAATCAAATCTCAATCCTCAATCTTCAACCCTCAATACTCAATTTCAATCCTCAATCCTCAATTCTCAATCCTCAATACTCAATCCTCAATCGTCAAACCTCAATCCCCAATCCTCAATCTTCAATCCTCAACCACAATCCTCAATCCTCAATCCTCAATCCTCAATCTTCAATCCTCAAAACTCAATCTTCAAACCTCAATCCTCAATCCTCAATCCTCAATCCTCAATCCTCAATCCTCAATCCTCAATCCTCAATCCTCAATCCTCAATCCTCAATCCTTAATCCTCAATCCTCAATCGTCGGTCATAAATCCTCAATCTTCAATACTCAATCGTGAATCCTCAGACCTCAATCCTCAATCCTCAATCCTCAATCCTCAATATTCAATCCTCAATACTCAATCTTCAATTCTCAATCCTCAATCCTCAATCCTCAATCCTCAATCCTCAGTCATAAATCCTCAATCTTCAATACTTGATCGTCAATCCTCAGTCCTCAATCCTCAGTCCTCAATCCTCGTCCCTCAAACCTCAATCCTCAACCCTCAGTCCTCATCCTCAATTCTCAATTCTCAATACTCAATCACCAACACTCAATCTTCAATACTCAACCCTCAATCCTCTATCCTCAATCTTCAATCATCAATACTCAATCTTCAATCCTCAAACCTCAATCCTGAATCCACAATCCTGAATCCTCTATCTCCAGACCTCAGTCCTCAACAATCAGTCGTCAATTCTCAATCCTCAATAGAATATCGTCAATTCACACCTTTCAATACTCAATACTCAATCTACACTCTTCAAATCTCTATCCACAAACTTCAATTCTGATCACTCAACCATCAACACTCAGTCCCCAATCCTCAATCTTCAATCCTCAGTCCTCAATCCTCAATTCTCAATCCTCAATCCTCAGTCCTCAGACCTCAAACCTCAATCCTCAATAATCAATCTCCAATCCTAGATCCTCAATCCTCAATCCTCAATCCCCAATGTTCAATCCTCAATAATCAATCTCCAATCCTAGGTCCTCAATCCACAATCCTCAATTCTCAATTCTCAATACTCAGTCACCAACACTCAATCTTCAATACTCAACCCTCAATCCTCTATCCTCAATCTTCAATCATCAATACTCAATCTTCAATCCTCAAACCTCAATCCTGAATCCACAATCCTGAATCCTCTATCTCCAGACCTCAGTCCTCAACAATCAGTCGTCAATTCTCAATCCTCAATAGAATATCGTCAATTCACACATTTCAATACTCAATACTCAATCTACACTCTTCAAATCTCTATCCACAAACTTCAATTCTGATCACTCAACCATCAACACTCAGTCCCCAATCCTCAATCTTCAATCCTCAGTCCTCAATCCTCAATTCTCAATCCTCAATCCTCAGTCCTCAGACCTCAAACCTCAATCCTCAATAATCAATCTCCAATCCTAGATCCTCAATCCTCAATCCTCAATCCCCAATGTTCAATCCTCAATAATCAATCTCCAATCCTAGGTCCTCAATCCACAATCCTCAATCCTCAATCCTCAATCCTCAATCCTCAATCCTCATTCTTCAATCCTCAATACCCAATCCTCAATCTTCAATCCTCAATCATCAATCCTCAATTCTCGATCCTCAATCCTCAGTCCTCAGTCGCCAAACCTCAATCCCCGACCCTCAGCCCTCATCCTCGAACCTCAGGCCTCAATCCTCAATCCTCAAACCTCAATCCTCTACCGTCAGTCCTCGTCCTCAATCCTCAAACCTCAATCCTCAATACTCAATCATCAATCCTCAATCCCCATTCTTCAATCCTCAATACCCAATCCTCAATCTTCAATCCTCAATCCTCAATCCTCAATCCTCAATCCTCAATCCTCAATCCTCGATCCTCATTCTTCAATCCTCAATACCCAATCCCCAATCTTCAATCCTCAATCATCAATCCTCAATTCTCGATCCTCAATCCTCAATCCTCAGTCCTCAAACCTCAATCCTCAACCGTCAGTCCTCGTCCTCAATCCTCAAACCTCAATCCTCAATCCTCAATATTCAATCATCAATACTCAATCTTCAATCCTCAATGCTCTATCCTCAATCCTCAATTCTCAATCCTCAATATTCAAGCCACAACCCTCAGCCATCAATCCTCAATACTCAACCATCAATCCTTAATTCTCAATACTCAATAGAATATCCTGAATACTCATGGTTCAATACTCAATCCACAATATTCAATAATCAAATCTCAATCCTCAATCTTCAACCCTCAATACTCAATTTCAATCCTCAATCCTCAATTCTCAATCCTCAATACTCAATCCTCAATCGTCAAACCTCAATCCCCAATCCTCAATCTTCAATCCTCATCCTCAATCCTCAATCCTCAATCCTCAATCCTCAATCTTCAATCCTCAAAACTCAATCTTCAAACCTCAATCCTCAATCCTCAATCCTCAATCCTCAATCCTCAATCCTCAATCCTCAATCCTCAATCCTCAATCCTCAATCCTCAATCCTCAATCCTCAATCCTCAATCCTCAATGCTCAATCTTCAATCCTCAATACTCAACCTTCAATCCTCAATCCTCAATCCTCAATCCTCAATCCTCAATCCTCAATCCTCAACCTCAATCCTCAATCCTCAATCCTCAATACTCAATCTTTAATCCTCAATCCTCAACCCTCAATCCTCAATCCTCAATCATCAATCCTCTATCTTCAATACTCAATCCTCAGTCATAAATCCTCAATCTTCAATACTTGATCGTCAATCCTCAGTCCTCAATCCTCAGTCCTCAATCCTCGTTCCTCAAACCTCAATCCTCAACCCTCAGTCCTCATCCTCAATTCTCAATTCTCAATACTCAATCACCAACACTCAATCTTCAATACTCAACCCTCAATCCTCTATCCTCAATCTTCAATCATCAATACTCAATCTTCACTCCTCAAACCTCAATCCACAATCCTGAATCCTCTATCTCCAGACCTCAGTCCTCAACAATCAGTCGTCAATTCTCAATCCTCAATAGAATATCGTCAATTCACACCTTTCAATACTCAATACTCAATCTACACTCTTCAAATCTCTATCCACAAACTTCAATTCTGATCACTCAACCATCAACACTCAGTCCCCAATCCTCAATCTTCAATCCTCAGTCCTCAATCCTCAATTCTCAATCCTCAATCCTCAGTCCTCAGACCTCAAACCTCAATCCTCAATAATCAATCTCCAATCCTAGATCCTCAATCCTCAATCCTCAATCCCCAATGTTCAATCCTCAATAATCAATCTCCAATCCTAGGTCCTCAATCCACAATCCTCAATCCTCAATCCTCAATCCTCAATCCTCAATCCTCATTCTTCAATCCTCAATACCCAATCCTCAATCTTCAATCCTCAATCATCAATCCTCAATTCTCGATCCTCAATCCTCAGTCCTCAGTCGTCAAACCTCAATCCCCGACCCTCAGCCCTCATCCTCGAACCTCAGGCCTCAATCCTCAATCCTCAAACCTCAATCCTCTACCGTCAGTCCTCGTCCTCAATCCTCAAACCTCAATCCTCAATCCTCAATCATCAATCCTCAATCCCCATTCTTCAATCCTCAATACCCAATCCTCAATCTTCAATCCTCAATCCTCAATCCTCAATCCTCAATCCTCAATCCTCAATCCTCAATCCTCATTCTTCAATCCTCAATACCCAATCCCCAATCTTCAATCCTCAATCCTCAATTCTCAATTCTCGATCCTCAATCCTCAATCCTCAGTCCTCAAACCTCAATCCTCAACCGTCAGTCCTCGTCCTCAATCCTCAAACCTCAATCCTCAATCCTCAATATTCAATCATCAATACTCAATCTTCAATCCTCAATGCTCTATCCTCAATCCTCAATTCTCAATCCTCAATATTCAAGCCACAACCCTCAGCCATCAATCCTCAATACTCAACCATCAATCCTTAATTCTGAATACTCAATAGAATATCCTGAATACTCATGGTTCAATACTCAATCCACAATATTCAATAATCAAATCTCAATCCTCAATCTTCAACCCTCAATACTCAATTTCAATCCTCAATCCTCAATTCTCAATCCTCAATACTCAATCCTCAATTGTCAAACCTCAATCCCCAATCCTCAATCTTCAATCCTCATCCACAATCCTCAATCCTCAATCCTCAATCCTCAATCTTCAATCCTCAAAACTCAATCTTCAAACCTCAATCCTCAATCCTCAATCCTCAATCCTCAATCCTCAATCCTCAATCCTCAATCCTCAATCCTCAATCCTCAATCCTCAATCCTCAATCCTCAATACTCAATCTTCAATCCTCAATACTCAACCTTCAATCCTCAATCCTCAATCCTCAATCCTCAATCCTCAATCCTCAATCCTCAACCTCAATCCTCAATCCTCAATCCTCAATACTCAATCTTTAATCCTCAATCCTCAACCCTCAATCCTCAATCCTCAATCATCAATCCTCTATCTTCAATACTCAATCCTCAATCCTCAATCCTCAATACTCAACCATCAATACTCAATTCTCAATACTCAATAGAATATCCTGAATTCTCAGGATTCAATACTGAAACCTCAATCCTCAACCCTCAGCCCTCATCCTCCATCCTCAATCCTCAATCCTCAATCCTGAAACTTCAATCCTGAATATTCAATCTTCAATCCTCAATCCTCAATCCTCAATCATCAATCCTCAATCCTCAGTGATCAATACACAATCTTCAATACTCAATCCTCAATCCCTAATCCTCAATCCTCAGTCCTCAATCCTCAATCCTCAATCCTCAGTCCTCAACCCTCAGGCCTCATCCTCAAATCTCAATTCTCAATTCTCTATCCTCAATACTAAATCCTCAATCCCCAATAATCAATTTCCAATCCTAGATCCTCAATCCCAAATCCTCAATGCTTAATCCTCAATCTTCAATCCTCAATCGCCAGTCCTCAATCTTGAATCCTCTATGCTCAATCCTCAATCCTCAGCCTCAGTCCTCAATCCTCAATCCTCAATCCTCAAACCTCAATCCTCAACCGTCAGTCCTCGTCCTCAATCATCAACCCTCAATCCTCAATCCTCAATCTTCAATCATCAATAATTAGTCTTCAATCCTCAATCATCAATCCTCAATCCTCAATCCTCAATCCTCAATATTCAACGCTCAACCCTCAACCATCAATCCTCAATACTCAGCCATCAATCCTCAACCTTCAATGCTCAATACACTATCCTGAATTCTCAGGAATCTATACTCAAACCTCAATACTCAACCCTCAGCCCTCACTCTCAATCCTCAATACCCAATCCCCAATCTTCAATCCTCAATCCTCAATCCTCAATTCTCGATCCTCAATCCTCAGTCCTCAGTCGTCAAACCTCAATCCCCGACCCTCAGCCCTCATCCTCGAACCTCAGGCCTCAATCCTCAATCCTCAAACCTCAATCCTCTACCGTCAGTCCTCGTCCTCAATCCTCAAACCTCAATCCTCAATCCTCAATCATCAATCCTCAATCCCCATTCTTCAATCCTCAATACCCAATCCTCAATCTTCAATCCTCAATCCTCAATCCTCAATCCTCAGTCCTCAATCCTCAATCCTCAATCCTCATTCTTCAATCCTCAGTACCCAATCCCCAATCTTCAATCCTCAATCCTCAAACCTCAATCCTCAACCGTCAGTCCTCGTCCTCAATCCTCAAACCTCAATCCTCAATCCTCAATATTCAATCATCAATACTCAATCTTCAATCCTCAATGCTCTATCCTCAATCCTCAATTCTCAATCCTCAATATTCAAGCCACAACCCTCAGCCATCAATCCTCAATACTCAACCATCAATCCTTAATTCTCAATACTCAATAGAATATCCTGAATACTCATGGTTCAATACTCAATCCACAATATTCAATAATCAAATCTCAATCCTCAATCTTCAACCCTCAATACTCAATTTCAATCCTCAATCCTCAATTCTCAATCCTCAATACTCAATCCTCAATCGTCAAACCTCAATCCCCAATCCTCAATCTTCAATCCTCAACCACAATCCTCAATCCTCAATCCTCAATCCTCAATCTTCAATCCTCAAAACTCAATCTTCAAACCTCAATCCTCAATCCTCAATCCTCAATCCTCAATCCTCAATCCTCAATCCTCAATCCTCAATCCTCAATCCTCAATCCTCAATCCTTAATCCTCAATCCTCAATCGTCGGTCATAAATCCTCAATCTTCAATACTCAATCGTGAATCCTCAGACCTCAATCCTCAATCCTCAATCCTCAATCCTCAATATTCAATCCTCAATACTCAATCTTCAATTCTCAATCCTCAATCCTCAATCCTCAATCCTCAATCCTCAGTCATAAATCCTCAATCTTCAATACTTGATCGTCAATCCTCAGTCCTCAATCCTCAGTCCTCAATCCTCGTCCCTCAAACCTCAATCCTCAACCCTCAGTCCTCATCCTCAATTCTCAATTCTCAATACTCAATCACCAACACTCAATCTTCAATACTCAACCCTCAATCCTCTATCCTCAATCTTCAATCATCAATACTCAATCTTCAATCCTCAAACCTCAATCCTGAATCCACAATCCTGAATCCTCTATCTCCAGACCTCAGTCCTCAACAATCAGTCGTCAATTCTCAATCCTCAATAGAATATCGTCAATTCACACCTTTCAATACTCAATACTCAATCTACACTCTTCAAATCTCTATCCACAAACTTCAATTCTGATCACTCAACCATCAACACTCAGTCCCCAATCCTCAATCTTCAATCCTCAGTCCTCAATCCTCAATTCTCAATCCTCAATCCTCAGTCCTCAGACCTCAAACCTCAATCCTCAATAATCAATCTCCAATCCTAGATCCTCAATCCTCAATCCTCAATCCCCAATGTTCAATCCTCAATAATCAATCTCCAATCCTAGGTCCTCAATCCATAATCCTCAATTCTCAATTCTCAATACTCAATCACCAACACTCAATCTTCAATACTCAACCCTCAATCCTCTATCCTCAATCTTCAATCATCAATACTCAATCTTCAATCCTCAAACCTCAATCCTGAATCCACAATCCTGAATCCTCTATCTCCAGACCTCAGTCCTCAACAATCAGTCGTCAATTCTCAATCCTCAATAGAATATCGTCAATTCACACCTTTCAATACTCAATACTCAATCTACACTCTTCAAATCTCTATCCACAAACTTCAATTCTGATCACTCAACCATCAACACTCAGTCCCCAATCCTCAATCTTCAATCCTCAGTCCTCAATCCTCAATTCTCAATCCTCAATCCTCAGTCCTCAGACCTCAAACCTCAATCCTCAATAATCAATCTCCAATCCTAGATCCTCAATCCGCAATCCTCAATCCCCAATGTTCAATCCTCAATAATCAATCTCCAATCCTAGGTCCTCAATCCACAATCCTCAATCCTCAATCCTCAATCCTCAATCCTCAATCCTCATTCTTCAATCCTCAATACCCAATCCTCAATCTTCAATCCTCAATCATCAATCCTCAATTCTCGATCCTCAATCCTCAGTCCTCAGTCGCCAAACCTCAATCCCCGACCCTCAGCCCTCATCCTCGAACCTCAGGCCTCAATCCTCAATCCTCAAACCTCAATCCTCTACCGTCAGTCCTCGTCCTCAATCCTCAAACCTCAATCCTCAATACTCAATCATCAATCCTCAATCCCCATTCTTCAATCCTCAATACCCAATCCTCAATCTTCAATCCTCAATCCTCAATCCTCAATCCTCAATCCTCAATCCTCAATCCTCGATCCTCATTCTTCAATCCTCAATACCCAATCCCCAATCTTCAATCCTCAATCATCAATCCTCAATTCTCGATCCTCAATCCTCAATCCTCAGTCCTCAAACCTCAATCCTCAACCGTCAGTCCTCGTCCTCAATCCTCAAACCTCAATCCTCAATCCTCAATATTCAATCATCAATACTCAATCTTCAATCCTCAATGCTCTATCCTCAATCCTCAATTCTCAATCCTCAATATTCAAGCCACAACCCTCAGCCATCAATCCTCAATACTCAACCATCAATCCTTAATTCTCAATACTCAATAGAATATCCTGAATACTCATGGTTCAATACTCAATCCACAATATTCAATAATCAAATCTCAATCCTCAATCTTCAACCCTCAATACTCAATTTCAATCCTCAATCCTCAATTCTCAATCCTCAATACTCAATCCTCAATCGTCAAACCTCAATCCCCAATCCTCAATCTTCAATCCTCATCCTCAATCCTCAATCCTCAATCCTCAATCCTCAATCTTCAATCCTCAAAACTCAATCTTCAAACCTCAATCCTCAATCCTCAATCCTCAATCCTCAATCCTCAATCCTCAATCCTCAATCCTCAATCCTCAATCCTCAATCCTCAATCCTCAATCCTCAATCCTCAATGCTCAATCTTCAATCCTCAATCCTCAACCTCAATCCTCAATCCTCAATCCTCAATACTCAATCTTTAATCCTCAATCCTCAACCCTCAATCCTCAATCCTCAATCATCAATCCTCTATCTTCAATACTCAATCCTCAGTCATAAATCCTCAATCTTCAATACTTGATCGTCAATCCTCAGTCCTCAATCCTCAGTCCTCAATCCTCGTTCCTCAAACCTCAATCCTCAACCCTCAGTCCTCATCCTCAATTCTCAATTCTCAATACTCAATCACCAACACTCAATCTTCAATACTCAACCCTCAATCCTCTATCCTCAATCTTCAATCATCAATACTCAATCTTCACTCCTCAAACCTCAATCCACAATCCTGAATCCTCTATCTCCAGACCTCAGTCCTCAACAATCAGTCGTCAATTCTCAATCCTCAATAGAATATCGTCAATTCACACCTTTCAATACTCAATACTCAATCTACACTCTTCAAATCTCTATCCACAAACTTCAATTCTGATCACTCAACCATCAACACTCAGTCCCCAATCCTCAATCTTCAATCCTCAGTCCTCAATCCTCAATTCTCAATCCTCAATCCTCAGTCCTCAGACCTCAAACCTCAATCCTCAATAATCAATCTCCAATCCTAGATCCTCAATCCTCAATCCTCAATCCCCAATGTTCAATCCTCAATAATCAATCTCCAATCCTAGGTCCTCAATCCACAATCCTCAATCCTCAATCCTCAATCCTCAATCCTCAATCCTCATTCTTCAATCCTCAATACCCAATCCTCAATCTTCAATCCTCAATCATCAATCCTCAATTCTCGATCCTCAATCCTCAGTCCTCAGTCGTCAAACCTCAATCCCCGACCCTCAGCCCTCATCCTCGAACCTCAGGCCTCAATCCTCAATCCTCAAACCTCAATCCTCTACCGTCAGTCCTCGTCCTCAATCCTCAAACCTCAATCCTCAATCCTCAATCATCAATCCTCAATCCCCATTCTTCAATCCTCAATACCCAATCCTCAATCTTCAATCCTCAATCCTCAATCCTCAATCCTCAATCCTCAATCCTCAATCCTCAATCCTCATTCTTCAATCCTCAATACCCAATCCCCAATCTTCAATCCTCAATCCTCAATTCTCAATTCTCGATCCTCAATCCTCAATCCTCAGTCCTCAAACCTCAATCCTCAACCGTCAGTCCTCGTCCTCAATCCTCAAACCTCAATCCTCAATCCTCAATATTCAATCATCAATACTCAATCTTCAATCCTCAATGCTCTATCCGCAATCCTCAATTCTCAATCCTCAATATTCAAGCCACAACCCTCAGCCATCAATCCTCAATACTCAACCATCAATCCTTAATTCTGAATACTCAATAGAATATCCTGAATACTCATGGTTCAATACTCAATCCACAATATTCAATAATCAAATCTCAATCCTCAATCTTCAACCCTCAATACTCAATTTCAATCCTCAATCCTCAATTCTCAATCCTCAATACTCAATCCTCAATTGTCAAACCTCAATCCCCAATCCTCAATCTTCAATCCTCATCCACAATCCTCAATCCTCAATCCTCAATCCTCAATCTTCAATCCTCAAAACTCAATCTTCAAACCTCAATCCTCAATCCTCAATCCTCAATCCTCAATCCTCAATCCTCAATCCTCAATCCTCAATCCTCAATCCTCAATCCTCAATCCTCAATCCTCAATACTCAATCTTCAATCCTCAATACTCAACCTTCAATCCTCAATCCTCAATCCTCAATCCTCAATCCTCAATCCTCAATCCTCAACCTCAATCCTCAATCCTCAATCCTCAATACTCAATCTTTAATCCTCAATCCTCAACCCTCAATCCTCAATCCTCAATCATCAATCCTCTATCTTCAATACTCAATCCTCAATCCTGAATCCTCAATACTCAACCATCAATACTCAATTCTCAATACTCAATAGAATATCCTGAATTCTCAGGATTCAATACTGAAACCTCAATCCTCAACCCTCAGCCCTCATCCTCCATCCTCAATCCTCAATCCTCAATCCTGAAACTTCAATCCTGAATATTCAATCTTCAATCCTCAATCCTCAATCCTCAATCATCAATCCTCAATCCTCAGTGATCAATACACAATCTTCAATACTCAATCCTCAATCCCTAATCCTCAATCCTCAGTCCTCAATCCTCAATCCTCAATCCTCAGTCCTCAACCCTCAGGCCTCATCCTCAAATCTCAATTCTCAATTCTCTATCCTCAATACTAAATCCTCAATCCCCAATAATCAATTTCCAATCCTAGATCCTCAATCCCAAATCCTCAATGCTTAATCCTCAATCTTCAATCCTCAATCGCCAGTCCTCAATCTTGAATCCTCTATGCTCAATCCTCAATCCTCAGCCTCAGTCCTCAATCCTCAATCCTCAATCCTCAAACCTCAATCCTCAACCGTCAGTCCTCGTCCTCAATCATCAACCCTCAATCCTCAATCCTCAATCTTCAATCATCAATAATTAGTCTTCAATCCTCAATCATCAATCCTCAATCCTCAATCCTCAATCCTCAATATTCAACGCTCAACCCTCAACCATCAATCCTCAATACTCAGCCATCAATCCTCAACCTTCAATGCTCAATACACTATCCTGAATTCTCAGGAATCTATACTCAAACCTCAATACTCAACCCTCAGCCCTCACTCTCAATCCTCAATACCCAATCCCCAATCTTCAATCCTCAATCCTCAATCCTCAATTCTCGATCCTCAATCCTCAGTCCTCAGTCGTCAAACCTCAATCCCCGACCCTCAGCCCTCATCCTCGAACCTCAGGCCTCAATCCTCAATCCTCAAACCTCAATCCTCTACCGTCAGTCCTCGTCCTCAATCCTCAAACCTCAATCCTCAATCCTCAATCATCAATCCTCAATCCCCATTCTTCAATCCTCAATCCTCATTCATCTATCCTCAATACCCAATCCCCAATCTTCAATCCTCAATCCTCAATCCTCAATTCTCGATCCTCAATCCTCAATCCTCAGTCCTCAAACCTCAATCCTCAACCGTCAGTCCTCGTCCTCAATCCTCAAACCTCAATCCTCAATCCTCAATATTCAATCATCAATACTCAATCTTCAATCCTCAATGCTCTATCCTCAATCCTCAATTCTCAATCCTCAATATTCAAGCCACAACCCTCAGCCATCAATCCTCAATACTCAACCATCAATCCTTAATTCTCAATACTCAATAGAATATCCTGAATACTCATGGTTCAATACTCAATCCACAATATTCAATAATCAAATCTCAATCCTCAATCTTCAACCCTCAATACTCAATTTCAATCCTCAATCCTCAATTCTCAATCCTCAATACTCAATCCTCAATCGTCAAACCTCAATCCCCAATCCTCAATCTTCAATCCTCAACCTCAATCCTCAATCCTCAATCCTCAATCCTCAATCTTCAATCCTCAAAACTCAATCTTCAAACCTCAATCCTCAATCCTCAATCCTCAATCCTCAATCCTCAATCCTCAATCCTCAATCCTCAATCCTCAATCCTCAATCCTCAATCCTCAATCCTCAATACTCAATCTTCAATCCTCAATACTCAACCTTCAATCCTCAATCCTCAATCCTCAATCCTCAATCCTCAATCCTCAATCCTCAATCCTCAACCTCAATCCTCAATCCTCAATCCTCAATACTCAATCTTTAATCCTCAATCCTCAACCCTCAATCCTCAATCCTCAATCATCAATCCTCTATCTTCAATACTCAATCCTCAGTCATAAATCCTCAATCTTCAATACTTGATCGTCAATCCTCAGTCCTCAATCCTCAGTCCTCAATCCTCGTTCCTCAAACCTCAATCCTCAACCCTCAGTCCTCATCCTCAATTCTCAATTCTCAATACTCAATCACCAACACTCAATCTTCAATACTCAAACCTCAATCCTCTATCATCAATCTTCAATCATCAATACTCAATCTTCAATCCTCAAACCTCAATCCTGAATCCACAATCCTGAATCCTCTATCTCCAGACCTCAGTCCTCAACAATTAGTCGTCAATTCTCAATCCTCAATAGAATATCGTCAATTCACACCTTTCAATACTCAATACTCAATCTACACTCTTCAAATCTCTATCCACAAACTTCAATTCTGATCACTCAACCATCAACACTCAGTCCCCAATCCTCAATCTTCAATCCTCAGTCCTCAATCCTCAATTCTCAATCCTCAATCCTCAGTCCTCAGACCTCAAACCTCAATCCTCAATAATCAATCTCCAATCCTAGATCCTCAATCCTCAATCCTCAATCCCCAATGTTCAATCCTCAATAATCAATCTCCAATCCTAGGTCCTCAATCCACAATCCTCAATCCTCAATCCTCAATCCTCAATCCTCAATCCTCATTCTTCAATCCTCAATACCCAATCCTCAATCTTCAATCCTCAATCATCAATCCTCAATTCTCGATCCTCAATCCTCAGTCCTCAGTCGTCAAACCTCAATCCCCGACCCTCAGCCCTCATCCTCGAACCTCAGGCCTCAATCCTCAATCCTCAAACCTCAATCCTCTACCGTCAGTCCTCGTCCTCAATCCTCAAACCTCAATCCTCAATCCTCAATCATCAATCCTCAATCCCCATTCTTCAATCCTCAATACCCAATCCTCAATCTTCAATCCTCAATCCTCAATCCTCAATCCTCAATCCTCAATCCTCAATCCTCAATCCTCATTCTTCAATCCTCAGTACCCAATCCCCAATCTTCAATCCTCAATCCTCAATCCTCAATTCTCGATCCTCAATCCTCAATCCTCAGTCCTCAAACCTCAATCCTCAACCGTCAGTCCTCGTCCTCAATCCTCAAACCTCAATCCTCAATCCTCAATATTCAATCATCAATACTCAATCTTCAATCCTCAATGCTCTATCCTCAATCCTCAATTCTCAATCCTCAATATTCAAGCCACAACCCTCAGCCATCAATCCTCAATACTCAACCATCAATCCTTAATTCCCAATACTCAATAGAATATCCTGAATACTCATGGTTCAATACTCAATCCACAATATTCAATAATCAAATCTCAATCCTCAATCTTCAACCCTCAATACTCAATTTCAATCCTCAATCCTCAATTCTCAATCCTCAATACTCAATCCTCAATCGTCAAACCTCAATCCCCAATCCTCAATCTTCAATCCTCAACCACAATCCTCAATCCTCAATCCTCAATCCTCAATCTTCAATCCTCAAAACTCAATCTTCAAACCTCAATCCTCAATCCTCAATCCTCAATCCTCAATCCTCAATCCTCAATCCTCAATCCTCAATCCTCAATCCTCAATCCTCAATACTCAATCTTTAATCCTCAATACTCAACCTTCAATCCTTAATCCCCAATCTTCAATCCTCAATCGCCAGTCCTCAATCTTCAATCCTCAATATTCAACACTCAACCCTCAACCATCAATCCTCAATACTCAACCATCAATCCTCAATTCTCAATACTCAATAGAACATCATGAATTCTCATGGTCCAATACTCAATTCAGAATATTCAATAATCAAATCTCAAACCTCAGGCATCAATTCCCAACACTCAATCCTCAACACTCAGGCCTCTCTCTTCAATCCTACATCCTCAACCCTCACACCTCTAGCGGCAATCCTCAATACCCAATCCTCAATCCTCAATCCTCAATCCTCAATCCTCAATCCACAGTACTCAATCTTCAATCCTCAATCCTCAATCCTCAATCCTCAATCCTCAATCATCAATCCTCAATCCTCAGTCGTCAATCCTCAGTCATCAATCCTCAATCTTCAATACTCAATCGTCAATCCTTAGTCCTCAATACTCAATCCTCAATCCTCGTTCCTCAAACCTCAATCCTCAACCCTCAGCCGTCATCCTCAATTCTCAATCCTCAATCCTCAATCCTCAATCTTCAATCCTCCATAATCAATCTCCAATCCAAGATCCTCAATCCCCAATCTTCAATCCTCAATCCTCAATCCTCAACCCTCAATCCTCAATGTTCAATCCGCAATACCCAATCCTCAATCATCAATCCTCAATCCTCAATCCTCAAACCTCAATTCTCAATACTCAGTCCTCAATTCTCAGTCCTCAAACCTCAATCCTGAATCCACAATCCTGAATCCTCAATCTTCAGACCTCAGTCCTCAACAATCAGCCGTCAATTCTCAATCCTCAATAGAATATCGTCAATTCACACCTTTCAATACTCAATACTCAATCTGCAATCTTAAAGTCTCTATCCACAAACTTCAATTCTCATCACTCAACCCTCAACACTCAGTCCCCCATCCTCAATCTTCAATCCTCAATCCTCAATCCTCAATTCTCAATCCTCAATCCTCAGTCCTCAGACCTCAAAACTCAATCCTCAATAATCAATCTCCAATCCTATATCCTCAATCCTCAATCCACAATACCCAATCTTCAATCCTCAATAATCAATCTCCAATCCTAGGTCCTCAATCCGCAATCCTCAATCCTCGATCCTCAATCCTCATTCTCCAATCCTCAGTACCCAATCCTCAATCTTCAATCCTCAATCCTCAATCCTCAATTCTCAATCCTAAATCCTCAGTCCTCAGACCTCAAACCTCAATCCTCAATAATCAATCTCCAATCCTCAATCCTCAGTCCTCAATCCTCAATCCTCATTCTTCAATCCTCAATATCCTATCCTCAATCCTCAATCTTCAATTCTCAATCCTCAACACTCAATCCTCAATCCTCAGGCATCAGTACTCAATCTTCAATACTCAATCCTCAATCCTCAATCCTCAATCCTCAAACCTCAACCCTCAATCCTCATTCCTCAAACCTCAATCCTCAACCATCAGTCCTAATCCTCAATTCTCAATTCTCAATCCTCAATCCTCAATCCTCAATCTTCAATCCTCAATAATCAATCTCCAATCCTAGATCCTCTATCCCCAATCTTCAATCCTTAATCCTCTATCTTCAATCCTTAATTCCCAATCGTCAATCTTCAATCCTCAATACTCAATCTTCAATCCTCAATCCTCAATCCTCAATCCTCAATCCTCATTCTTCAATCCTCAATACCCAATCCTCAATCTTCAATATTCTATCCTCAATCCTCAATCCTCAGTCCTCAAACATCAATCCTGAATCCTCAATCCTGAATCCTCAATCTTCAGCCCTCAGTCCTCAACAATCAGTTGTCAATCCTCAATCCTCAATGGAATATCTTCAATTCACAGATTTCAATACTCAATCCTCAATCTGCAGTCTTCAAGTCTCTATCCTCAAACATCAATTCTCATCACTCAACCCTCAACACTCAGTCCCCAATCCTCAATCTTCAATCCTCAATCCTCAATCCTCAATTCTCAATCGTCAGTCCTCAGTCCTCAGACCTCAAACCTCAATCCTGAACTCTCAGCCCTAATCCTCAATCCTCAATCCTCAATCCTCAATCCTCAATCCTCAGTCTTCAATCCTCAATCCTCAATCCTCAATCCTCAATTCTCAATCTTCAATCCTCAATAATCAATCTCCAATCATAGATCCCCAATCCCCAATCTTCAATCCTTAATCCACAATCCTCAATCCTCAATCCTCAATCCTCAATCCTCAATCCTCAATCCTCAATATTCAATCCTCAATGCTCGATCCTCAATCCTCAATCCTCAACCATCGATCCTCTATCTTCAATACTCAATCCTCAATCCTCAATCCTCAATCCTCATTCCTCAAACCTCAATCCTCAACCCTCAGTCCTCATCCTCAATTCTCAATTCTCAATCCTCAATCCTCAATCCTCAATCCTCAATCCTCAATTCACAATCTTCAATACTCAATACTCAATCTTCAATCCCCAATCATCAATCCCCAATCCCCAATCCTCAATCCTCATTCCTCAAACCTCAATCCTCAACCCTCAGTCCTCATCCTCAATTCTCAATTCTCAATCCTCAATCCTCAATCCTCAATCTTCAATCCTCAACAATCAATCTCCAATCCTAGATCCTCAATCCCCAATCTACAGTCCTTAATCCTCAATCCTCAATCCTCAATCCTCAATCCTCAATCCTCAATCCTCAACCCTCAATCCTCATTCCTCAAACATCAATCCTCAACCATCAGTCCTCATCCTCAATTCTCAATCCTCAATCCTCAATCCTCAATCCTCAATCTTCAATCCTCAATAATCGATCTCCAATCCTAGATCCTCAATCCCCGATCTTCAATCCTTAATCCTCAATCTTCAATCCTCAATCCCCAGGCATCATCTTCAATCCTCAATGGTCAATCCTCAATCCTCAATCCTCAATCCTCAATCCTCAATCCTCAACACTCAATCTGCAATCCTCAATCCTCAATCCTCAGTCCTCAATGCTCATTCTTCAATCCTCAATACACAATCCTCAGTCTTCAATCCTCAATCCGCAATCCTCAATTCTCAATCCTCAATCCTCAATCCTCAGACCTCAAACATCTATATTCAACCCTCAGTTCTCGTCCTCAATCCACAACCCTCAACCCTCAATCCTCAATCCTCAATCCCCAATCCTCAATCTTCAATCCTCAATCCTCAATCCTCAATCCTCAATCCTCAATCCTCAATCCTCAATCCTCAATCCTCAATCTTCAATCCTCAATCCTCAATCCTCAATCCTCAATTCTCAACCTTCAATCCTCAATACTCAATCCTCATACTCAATTCTCAATTCTCAATCCTCAATCCTCAATCCTCAATCTTCAATCCTCAATAATGAATCTCCAACACTAGATCCTCAATCCCCCATCTTCAATCCTTAAACCTCAATCTTCAATCCTCAATCCTCAATCCTCAATTCTCAATCCTCAATCCTCAGTCCTCAGACCTCAATCCTCAATCCTCAATAATCAATCTCCAATCCTATATGCTCAATCCTCAATCCTCAATGCTCAATCCTCAATCTTCAATCCTCAATCCTCAATCCTCAATCCTCAATTCTCAACCTTCAATCCTCAATACTCAATCCTCATACTCAATTCTCAATTCTCAATCCTCAATCCTCAATCCTCAATCTTCAATCCTCAATAATGAATCTCCAACCCTAGATCCTCAACCCCAATCTTCAATCCTTAAACCTCAATCTTCAATCCTCAATCCTCAATTCTCAATCCTCAATCCTCAGTCCTCAGACCTCAATCCTCAATCCTCAATAATCAATCTCCAATCCTATATGCTCAATCCTCAATCCTCAATACCCAATCTTCAATCCTCAATAATCAATCTCCAATCCTAGGTCCTCAATCCGCAATCCTCAATCCTCGATCCTCAATCCTCATTCTTCAATCCTCAATACCCAATCCTCAATCATCAATCCTCAATCCTCAATCCTCAATTCTCAATCCTAAATCCTCAGTCCTCAGACCTCAAACCTCAATCCTCAATAATCAATCTCCAATCCTCAATCCTCAGTCCTCAAACATCAATGCTCATTCTTCAATCCTCAACACCCAATCCTCAGTCTTCAATCCTCAATCCGCAATCCTCAATTCTCAATCCTCAATCCTCAATCCTCAGACCTCAAACATCTATATTCAACCCTCAGTTCTCGTCCTCAATCCACAACCCTCAACCCTCAATCGTCAATCCTCAATCCTCAATCCTCAATCTTCAATCCTCAATCCTCAATCCTCAATCCTCAATCCTCAATCCTCAATCCTCAATCCTCAGTCATAAATCCTCAATCTTCAATCCCCAATAATCAATCTCCAATCCTAGATCCTCAATCCCCAATCCTCAATCCTTAATCCTCAATCTTCAATCCTCAATCGCCAGTCCTCAATCTTCAATCCTCAATATTCAACACTCAACCCTCAACCATCAATCCTCAATACTCAACCATCAATCCTCAATTCTCAATACTCAATAGAACATCATGAATTCTCATGGTTCAATACTAAATTCAGAATATTCAATAATCAAATCTTAAACCTCAAGCATCAATTCCCAACACTCAATCCTCAACACTCAGGCCTCTCTCTTCAATCCTACATCCTCAACCCTCGCACCTCAAGCGGCAATCCTCAATACCCAATCCTCAATCCTCAATCCTCAATCCTCAATCCTCAATCCACAGTACTCAATCTTCAATCCTCAATCCTCAATCCTCAATCCTCAATCCTCAACCATCAATCCTCAATCCTCAATCCTCAGTCGTCAATCCTCAGTCATCAATCCTCAATCTTCAATACTCAATCGTCAATCCTTAGTCCTCAATACTCAATCCTCAATCCTCGTTCCTCAAACCTCAATCCTCAACCCTCAGCCGTCATCCTCAATTCTCAATCCTCAATCCTCAATCCTCAATCTTCAATCCTCCATAATCAATCTCCAATCCAAGATCCTCAATCCCCAATCTTCAGTCCTCAATCCTCAATCCTCAATCCTCAATCCTCAATGTTCAATCCGCAATACCCAATCCTCAATCATCAATCCTCAATCCTCAATCCTCAAACCTCAATTCTCAATACTCAGTCCTTAATTCTCAGTCCTCAAACCTCAATCCTGAATCCACAATCCTGAATCCTCAATCTTCAGACCTCAGTCCTCAACAATCAGCCGTCAATTCTCAATCCTCAATAGAATATCGTCAATTCACACCTTTCAATACTCAATACTCAATCTGCAATCTTAAAGTCTCTATCCACAAACTTCAATTCTCATCACTCAACCCTCAACACTGAGTCCCCCATCCTCAATCTTCAATCCTCAATCCTCAATCCTCAATTCTCAATCCTCAATCCTCAGTCCTCAGACCTCAAAACTCAATCCTCAATAATCAATCTCCTATCCTATATGCTCAATCCTCAATCAACAATACCCAATCTTCAATCCTCAATAATCAATCTCCAATCCTAGGTCCTCAATCCGCAATCCTCTATCCTCGATCCTCAATCCTCATTCTCCAATCCTCAATACCCAATCCTCAATCTTCAATCCTCAATCCTCAATCCTCAATTCTCAATCCTAAATCCTCAGTCCTCAGACCTCAAACCTCAATCCTCAATAATCAATCTCCAATCCTCAATCCTCAGTCCTCAATCCTCAATCCTCATTCTTCAATCCTCAATATCCTATCCTCAATCCTCAATCTTCAATTCTCAATCCTCAACCCTCAATCCTCAATCCTCAGGCATCAGTACTCAATCTTCAATACTCAATCCTCAATCCTCAATCCTCAATCCTCAAACCTCAACCCTCAATCCTCATTCCTCAAACCTCAATCCTCAAACATCAGTCCTCATCCTCAATTCTCAATTCTCAATCCTCAATCCTCAATCCTCAATCTTCAATCCTCAATTATCAATCTCCAATCCTAGATCCTCAATCCCCAATCTTCAATCCTTAATCCTCAATCTTCAATCCTTAATTCCCAATCGTCAATCTTCAATCCTCAATACTCAATCTTCAATCCTCAATCCTCAATCCTCAATCCTCAATCCTCATTCTTCAATCCTCAATACCCAATCCTCAATCTTCAATATTCAATTCTCAATCCTCAATCCTCAGTCCTCAAACATCAATCCTGAATCCTCAATCCTGAATCCTCAATCTTCAGCCCTCAGTCCTCAACAATCAGTTGTCAATCCTCAATCCTCAATGGAATATCGTCAATTCACAGATATCAATACTCAATACTCAATCTGCAGTCTTCAAGTCTCTATCCTCAAACATCAATTCTCATCACTCAACCCTCAACACTCAGTCCCCAATCCTCAATCTTCAATCCTCAATCCTCAATCCTCAATCCTCAATTCTCAATCCTCAGTCCTCAGTCCTCAGACCTCAAACCTCAATCCTGAACTCTCAGCCCCCATCCTCAATCCTCAATCCTCAATCCTCAATCCTCAATCCTCAGTCCTCAATTCTCAACCTTCAATCCTCAATACTCAATCCTCATACTCAATTCTCAATTCTCATCACTCAACCCTCAACACTCAGTCCCCAATCCTCAATCTTCAATCCTCAATCCTCAATCCTCAATTCTCAATCCTCAATCCTCAGTCCTCAGACCTCAAACCTCAATCCTGAACTCTCAGCCCTCATCCTCAACCCTCAATCCTCAATCCTCAATCCTCAATCCTCAGTCTTCAGTCCTCAATCCTCAATCCTCAATCCTCAATCCTCAATTCTCAATCTTCAATCCTCAATAATCAATCTCCAATCATAGATCCCCAATCCCCAATCTTCAATCCTTAATCCACAATCCTCAATCTTCAATCCTCAATCCTCAATCCTCAATCCTCAATCTTCAATATTCAATCCTCAATGCTCGATCCTCAATCCTGAATCCTCAACCATCAATCATCAATCTTCAATACTCAATCCTCAATCCTCAACCCTCGATCCTCATTCCTCAAACATCAAACTTCAACCATCAGTCCTCATCCTCAATTCTCAATCCTCAATCCTCAATCCTCAATCCTCAATCTTCAATCCTCAATAATCGATCTCCAATCCTAGATCCTCAATCCCCGATCTTCAATCCTTAATCCTCAATCTTCAATCCTCAATCCTCATTTCTCAATCCTCAGTCCTCAATCCTCAATAGCCAATCATCAATCCCCAATCCTCAATCTTCAATCCTCAATCCTCAATCCTCAATCATCAATACTCAATGTTCAATCCTCAATACTCAACCTTCAATCCTCAATCCCCAATCCTCCATCCTCAATTCTAAATCCTCAATCCTCAGTCCTCAGTCATCAATCCTCAATCTTTAATACTCAATCGTCAATCCTGAGTCCTCAATTCTCAATCCTCAATCGTCGTTCCTCAAACTTCAATCCTCAACACTCAGTCCAAATCCTCAATTCTGAATTCTCAATCCTCAAACCTCAATCTTCAATCCTCAGTACTCAATCCTCAATCCTCAATACTCAACCATCAATCCTCAATTCTCAATAATCAATAGAATATCCTGAATTCTCAGTATTCAATACTCAAACCTCAATCCTCAACCCTCAGCCCTCATCATCCATCCTCAATCCTCAGTCCTCAAACCTCAATCTTCAATCCTCAATACTCAATCTTCGATTCTCAATCCTCAAACCTCAATCCTCAACCCCAATCCTCAATCCTCAATCCTCAATCCTCAGTCATCAGTCCTCAATCCTGAATCCTCAAACCTCAATCCTCAACCGTCAGTCCTCGTCCTCAATCCTCAACCCTCAATCCTCAATCCTCAATGTTCACTCATCAATACTGAATCTTCAATCCTCAATCCTCAATCCTCAATCCTAAAACCCTCAATCCTCAATATTCAATACACAACCCTCAACCACCAATCCCCAATACTCAACCATCAATACTCAATTCTCAATACTCAATAGAATACCCTGAATTCTCAGTTTTCATTACTCAATCCTCAATCTTCAATCTTGATGTCTCCATCCACAAACATCAATTCTCATCACTCAACCCTCAACACTCAGTCCTCAATCTTCAATCCTCAATCCTCAATACTCAATCCCCAATCTTCAATCTTCAAATCTCAGTCTACAAACATCAATTCGCATCACTCAACACTCAACACTCAGTCCTCAATCTTCAGTCCTCAATCCTCAATCCTCAACCTTCTATCCTCAATACTCAATCTTCAATCCTCAATCCTCATTTCTCAATCCTCAGTCCTCAATCCTCAATCGCCAATCCTCAATCGCCAATCCTCAATCTTCAATCCTCAATCCTCAATCCTCAATCATCAATACTCAATGTTCAATCCTCAATACTCAACCTTCAATCCTCAATCCTCAATCCTCCATCCTCAATTCTCAATCCTCAATCCTCAGTCCTCAGTCCTCAAACCTCAATCCTCAACCCTCAGCCCACATTCTCAATCCTCAATCTTGAATCCTCAATCCTCAATCTTCAATCCTCAATACTCAGCCTTCAATCATCAATCCTCAATCCTCAATCCTCAATCCTCAATCCTCAATCATCAATCCTCAATCCTCAATCATCAACCTTCAATCCTCAATACTCACTCTTCAATCCTCAATACTCAATCCTCAATCGTCAACTCTCATTCTTCAATCCTCAATACCCATTCCTCAATCCTCAATCCTCAAAACTCCATCCTCAATTCTCAATCCTCAAACCTCTGTCCTCAGTCCGTAAACCTCAACGCTCAACCCTCAGCCCACATCCTCAATCCTCAATCCGGAATCCTCAATCCTCAATCTTCAATCCTCAATCTTCAAGACTCAATAATCAATCTCCAATCCTAGATCCTCAATCCCCAATACTCAATCCTTAATCCTCAATCTTCAATCCTCAATCCCCAGTCCTCAATCTTCAATCCTCAATGCTCAATCCTCAATCCTCAATCCTCAGTCATCAGTCCTCAATCCTCAATCCTCAAACCTCAATCCTCAACCGTCAGTCTCCGTCCTCAAACCTCAATCCCGAATCCTCAATCCTGAATCGTCAATCTTCAGCCCACAGTCCTCAACAATCAATTTTCAATCCTCAATCCTCAATCCTCAATTCTCAGTCATCAGGCCTCAATCCTCAATCCTCAAACCTCAATCCTCAACCGTCAGTCCTCGTCCTCAATCCTCAACCCTCAATCCTCAATCCTCAATCTTCAATCATCAATACTCAATCTTCAATCCTCAATCCTCAATCCTCAATCCTAAAACCCTCAATCCTCAATATTCAACACACAACCCTGTACCATCAATCCCCAATACTCAACCATCTATACTCAATTCTCAATACTCAATAGAATATCCTGAATTCTCAGTTTTCATTACTCAATCCTCAATCTTCAAACTTCACGTCTCCATCCACAAACATCAATTCTCATCACTCAACCCTCAACACTCAGTCCTCAATCTTCAATCCTCAATCCTCAATACTCAATCCTCAGTCCTCAGTCCTCATTCTTCAATCCTCAATACCCAGTACTCAATCCACAATCCTCAATCCTGAATCCTCAATACTCAATCTTCAATCCTCAATCCTCAATCCTCAATACTCAGTCATCAATCCTCAATCCTCAATACTCAATCGTCAATCCTCAGTCCTCAATTCTCAATCCTCAACCCTCGTTCCTCAAACCTCAATCCTCAACACTCAGTCCTCATCCTCAATTCTCAATCCTCAATCCTCAAACCTCAACCCTCAATCATCAATCCTCAATCTTCAATCATCAATACTCAATCTTCAATCCTCAATCCTCAAACCTCAACCTTCAATCCTCAATACTCAATCCTCAATACTCAACCATCAATCCTCAATTGTCAATACTCAATAGAATATCCTGAATTCTCAGTATTCCATACTCAAACCTCAATCCTCAACCCTCAGCCCTCATCCTCCATCCTCAACCCTCAATCCTCAATCATCAATACTCAATGTTCAATCCTCAATACTCAACCTTCAATCCTCAATCCTCAATCCTCCATCCTCAATTCTCAATCCTCAATCCTCAGTCCTCAGTCCTCAAACCTCAATCCTCAACCCTCAGCCCACATTCTCAATCCTCAATCTTGAATCCTCAATCCTCAATCTTCAATCCTCAATACTCAGCCTTCAATCATCAATCCTCAATCCTCAATCCTCAATCCTCAATCCTCAATCATCAATCCTCAATCCTCAATCATCAACCTTCAATCCTCAATACTCATTCTTCAATCCTCAATACCCAATCCTCAATCCTCAATCCTCAAAACTCCATCCTCAATTCTCAATCCTCAATCCTCTGTCCTCAGTCCGTAAACCTCAACGCTCAACCCTCAGCCCACATCCTCAATCCTCAATCCGGAATCCTCAATCCTCAATCTTCAATCCTCAATCTTCAAGACTCAATAATCAATCTCCAATCCTAGATCCTCAATCCCCAATACTCAATCCTTAATCCTCAATCTTCAATCCTCAATCCTCAATCTTCAATCCTCAATCCTCAATCCTCAGTCCTCAATCCTCAATCCTCAGTCATCAATCCTCAATCTTCAATACTCAATCGTCGGTCCTCAGTCCTCAATTTTCAATCCTCAATCCTCGTTCCTCAAACCTCAATTCTCAACCCTCAGTCCTCATTCTCAATTCTCAATTCTCAATCCTCAAACATCAATCTTCAATCCTCAATCCTCAATACTAAAACCTCAGTCCTCAGTCCTCATTCTTCAATCCTCAATACCCAATCCTCAATCCTCAATCCTCAATCCTCAATCCTCAATACTCAATCTTCAATCCTCAATCCTCAATCCTCAATCCTTAATCCTCAACCCTCAGTCCTCATCCTCAATTCTCAATTCTCAATCCTCAATCCCCAATCCTCAATCTTAAATCCTCAATAATCAATCTCCAATCCTATATCCTCAATCCTCAATCCACAATACCCAATCTTCAATCCTCAATAATCAATCTCCAATCCTAGGTCCTCAATCCGCAATCCTCAATCCTCGATCCTCAATCCTCATTCTCCAATCCTCAGTACCCAATCCTCAATCTTCAATCCTCAATCCTCAATCCTCAATTCTCAATCCTAAATCCTCAGTCCTCAGACCTCAAACCTCAATCCTCAATAATCAATCTCCAATCCTCAATCCTCAGTCCTCAATCCTCAATCCTCATTCTTCAATCCTCAATATCCTATCCTCAATCCTCAATCTTCAATTCTCAATCCTCAACACTCAATCCTCAATCCTCAGGCATCAGTACTCAATCTTCAATACTCAATCCTCAATCCTCAATCCTCAATCCTCAAACCTCAACCCTCAATCCTCATTCCTCAAACCTCAATCCTCAACCATCAGTCCTAATCCTCAATTCTCAATTCTCAATCCTCAATCCTCAATCCTCAATCTTCAATCCTCAATAATCAATCTCCAATCCTAGATCCTCTATCCCCAATCTTCAATCCTTAATCCTCTATCTTCAATCCTTAATTCCCAATCGTCAATCTTCAATCCTCAATACTCAATCTTCAATCCTCAATCCTCAATCCTCAATCCTCAATCCTCATTCTTCAATCCTCAATACCCAATCCTCAATCTTCAATATTCAATCCTCAATCCTCAATCCTCAGTCCTCAAACATCAATCCTGAATCCTCAATCCTGAATCCTCAATCTTCAGCCCTCAGTCCTCAACAATCAGTTGTCAATCCTCAATCCTCAATGGAATATCTTCAATTCACAGATTTCAATACTCAATCCTCAATCTGCAGTCTTCAAGTCTCTATCCTCAAACATCAATTCTCATCACTCAACCCTCAACACTCAGTCCCCAATCCTCAATCTTCAATCCTCAATCCTCAATCCTCAATTCTCAATCGTCAGTCCTCAGTCCTCAGACCTCAAACCTCAATCCTGAACTCTCAGCCCTAATCCTCAATCCTCAATCCTCAATCCTCAATCCTCAATCCTCAGTCTTCAATCCTCAATCCTCAATCCTCAATCCTCAATTCTCAATCTTCAATCCTCAATAATCAATCTCCAATCATAGATCCCCAATCCCCAATCTTCAATCCTTAATCCACAATCCTCAATCCTCAATCCTCAATCCTCAATCCTCAATCCTCAATCCTCAATATTCAATCCTCAATGCTCGATCCTCAATCCTCAATCCTCAACCATCGATCCTCTATCTTCAATACTCAATCCTCAATCCACAATCCTCAATCCTCATTCCTCAAACCTCAATCCTCAACCCTCAGTCCTCATCCTCAATTCTCAATTCTCAATCCTCAATCCTCAATCCTCAATCCTCAATCCTCAATTCACAATCTTCAATACTCAATACTCAATCTTCAATCCCCAATCATCAATCCCCAATCCCCAATCCTCAATCCTCATTCCTCAAACCTCAATCCTCAACCCTCAGTCCTCATCCTCAATTCTCAATTCTCAATCCTCAATCCTCAATCCTCAATCTTCAATCCTCAACAATCAATCTCCAATCCTAGATCCTCAATCCCCAATCTACAGTCCTTAATCCTCAATCCTCAATCCTCAATCCTCAATCCTCAATCCTCAATCCTCAACCCTCAATCCTCATTCCTCAAACATCAATCCTCAACCATCAGTCCTCATCCTCAATTCTCAATCCTCAATCCTCAATCCTCAATCCTCAATCTTCAATCCTCAATAATCGATCTCCAATCCTAGATCCTCAATCCCCGATCTTCAATCCTTAATCCTCAATCTTCAATCCTCAATCCCCAGGCATCATCTTCAATCCTCAATGCTCAATCCTCAATCCTCAATCCTCATTCTTCAATCCTCTATACCCATTCCTCAATCTTCAATCCTCTATCCTCAATTCATAATCCTCATTCCTCAATCCACAGACCTCAAGTATCAATACTCAATCCTCAGACCTCGTCCTCAATACACAACCCTCAATCATCAATCCTCAATCTTCATTCATCAATATTCAACCTTCAATCCTCAATCCACAATCCTCAATGTTCAATCCTCAATAGCCAATCCTCAATCTTAAATCCTCAATCCTCAATCCTCAATCCTCAATCCTCAATCCTCAATCCTCAATCCTCAGTCCTCAGTCCTCAAACCTCAATCCTCAATCCCCAATCCTCAATCCTCAATCCTCAATCCTCAATCCTCAGTCATAAATCCTCAATCTTCAGTACTCAATCGTCAATCCTCAGACCTCGATTCTCAATCCTCAATTCTCGTACCTCAAACCTCAATCCTCAACCCTCAGGCCTCATCCTCAATTCTCAATTCTCAATTCTCTATCCTCAATACTAAATCCTCAATCTTCAATCCCCAATAATCAATCTCCAATCCTAGATCCTCAATCCCAAATCCTCAATGCTTAATCCTCAATCTTCAATCCTCAATCGCCAGACCTCAATCTTGAATCCTCTATGCTCAATCCTCAATCCTCAGCCTCAGTCCTCAATCCTCAATCCTCAATCCTCAAACCTCAATCCTCAACCGTCATTCCTCGTCCTCAATCATCAACCCTCAATCCTCAATCCTCAATCTTCAATCATCAATAATTAGTCTTCAATCCTCAATCATCAATCCTCAATCCTCAATCCTCAATCCTCAATATTCAACGCTCAACCCTCAACCATCAATCCTCAATACTCAACCATCAATCCTCAACTCTCAATGCTCAATACATTATCCTGAATTCTCAGGAATCTATACTCAAACCTCAATACTCAACCCTCAGCCCTCACTCTCAATCCTCAATCCTCAATCCTCAATCCCCAATCCTCAATCCTCAATCCTCAATCCTCAGTCATAAATCCTCAATCTTCAGTACTCAATCGTCAATCCTCAGACCTCGATCCTCAATCCTCAATTCTCGTACCTCAAACCTCAATCCTCAACCCTCAGGCCTCATCCTCAAATCTCAATTCTCTATCCTCAATACTAAATCCTCAATCCCAAATAATCAATCTCCAATCCTAGATCCTCAATCCCAAACCCTCAATGCTTAATCCTCAATCTTCAATCCTCAATCGCCAGTCCTCAATCTTGAATCCTCTATGCTCAATCCTCAATCCTCAGCCTCAGTCCTCAATCCTCAATCCTCAATCCTCAAACCTCAATCCTCAACCGTCAGTCCTCGTCCTCAATCATCAACCCTCAATTCTCAATCCTCAATCTTCAATCATCAATAATTAGTCTTCAATCCTCAATCATCAATCCTCAATCGTCAATCCTCAATCCTCAATATTCAACGCTCAACCCTCAACCATCAATCCTCAATACTCAACCATCAATCCTCAACTCTCAATGCTCAATACATTATCCTGAATTCTCAGGAATCTATACTCAAACCTCAATACTCATCCCTCAGCCCTCACTCTCAATCCTCAATCCTCAATCCTCAATCCTCAATATTCAATCCTCAGTAGTCAATCTTCAATCCTCAATCCTCAATCCTCAATCCTCAATCCTCAATCCTCAATAGTCGGTCATAAATCCTCAATCTTCAATACTCAATCGTGAATCCTCAGACCTCAATCCTCAATGCTCAATCCTCAATCCTCAATATTCAATCCTCAATACACAATCTTCAATCCTCAATCCTCAATCCTCAATCCTCAATCCTCAATCCTCAGTCATAAATCCTCAATCTTCAATACTTGATCGTCAATCCTCAGTCCTCAATCCTCAGTCCTCAATCCTCAATCCTCAATCATCAATCCTCAATCCCCATTCTTCAATCTTCAATACCCAATCCTCAATCTTCAATCCTCAATCCTCAATCCTCAATCCTCAATCCTCAATCCTCAATCCTCAATCCTCAATCCTCAATCCTCAATCCTCAATCCTCAGTCCTCAGTCCTCAAACCTCAATCCTCAATCCCCAATCCTCAATCCTCAATCCTCAATCCTCAATCCTCAGTCATAAATCCTCAATCTTCAGTACTCAATCGTCAATCCTCAGACCTCGATCCTCAATCCTCAATTCTCGTACCTCAAACCTCAATCCTCAACCCTCAGGCCTCATCCTCAATTCTCAATTCTCAATTCTCTATCCTCAATACTAAATCCTCAATCTTCAATCCCCAATAATCAATCTCCAATCCTAGATCCTCAATCCCAAATCCTCAATGCTTAATCCTCAATCTTCAATCCTCAATCGCCAGACCTCAATCTTGAATCCTCTATGCTCAATCCTCAATCCTCAGCCTCAGTCCTCAATCCTCAATCCTCAATCCTCAAACCTCAATCCTCAACCGTCATTCCTCGTCCTCAATCATCAACCCTCAATCCTCAATCCTCAATCTTCAATCATCAATAATTAGTCTTCAATCCTCAATCATCAATCCTCAATCCTCAATCCTCAATCCTCAATATTCAACGCTCAACCCTCAACCATCAATCCTCAATACTCAACCATCAATCCTCAACTCTCAATGCTCAATACATTATCCTGAATTCTCAGGAATCTATACTCAAACCTCAATACTCAACCCTCAGCCCTCACTCTCAATCCTCAATCCTTAATCCTCAATCCCCAATCCTCAATCCTCAATCCTCAATCCTCAGTCATAAATCCTCAATCTTCAGTACTCAATCGTCAATCCTCAGACCTCGATCCTCAATCCTCAATTCTCGTACCTCAAACCTCAATCCTCAACCCTCAGGCCTCATCCTCAAATCTCAATTCTCTATCCTCAATACTAAATCCTCAATCCCAAATAATCAATCTCCAATCCTAGATCCTCAATCCCAAACCCTCAATGCTTAATCCTCAATCTTCAATCCTCAATCGCCAGTCCTCAATCTTGAATCCTCTATGCTCAATCCTCAATCCTCAGCCTCAGTCCTCAATCCTCAATCCTCAATCCTCAAACCTCAATCCTCAACCGTCAGTCCTCGTCCTCAATCATCAACCCTCAATTCTCAATCCTCAATCTTCAATCATCAATAATTAGTCTTCAATCCTCAATCATCAATCCTCAATCGTCAATCCTCAATCCTCAATATTCAACGCTCAACCCTCAACCATCAATCCTCAATACTCAACCATCAATCCTCAACTCTCAATGCTCAATACATTATCCTGAATTCTCAGGAATCTATACTCAAACCTCAATACTCATCCCTCAGCCCTCACTCTCAATCCTCAATCCTCAATCCTCAATCCTCAATATTCAATCCTCAGTAGTCAATCTTCAATCCTCAATCCCCAATCCTCAATCCTCAATCCTCAATCCTCAATCGTCGGTCATAAATCCTCAATCTTCAATACTCAATCGTGAATCCTCAGACCTCAATCCTCAATGCTCAATCCTCAATCCTCAATATTCAATCCTCAATACACAATCTTCAATCCTCAATCCTCAATCCTCAATCCTCAATCCTCAATCCTCAGTCATAAATCCTCAATCTTCAATACTTGATCGTCAATCCTCAGTCCTCAATCCTCAGTCCTCAATCCTCAATCCTCAATCATCAATCCTCAATCCCCATTCTTCAATCTTCAATACCCAATCCTCAATCTTCAATCCTCAATCCTCAATCCTCAATCGTCAATCCTCAATCCTCAATCCTCAATCCTCATTCTTCAATCCTCAATACCCAATCCCCAATCTTCAATCCTCAATCCTCAATCCTCAATTCTCGATCCTCAATCCTCAGTCCTCAGTCGTCAAACCTCAATCCCCGACCCTCAGCCCTCATCCTCGAACCTCAGGCCTCAATCCTCAATCCTCAAACCTCAATCCTCTACCGTCAGTCCTCGTCCTCAATCCTCAAACCTCAATCCTCAATCCTCAATCATCAATCCTCAATCCCCATTCTTCAATCCTCAATACCCAATCCTCAATCTTCAATCCTCAATCCTCAATTCTCAATCCTCAATCCTCAATCCTCAATCCTCAATCCTCAATCTTCATTCTTCAATCCTCAATACCCAATCCCCAATCTTCAATCCTCAATCCTCAATCCTCAATTCTCGATCCTCAATCCTCAATCCTCAGTCCTCAAACCTCAATCCTCAATTCTCGATCCTCAATCCTCAATCCTCAGTCCTCAAACCTCAATCCTCAACCGTCAGTCCTCGTCCTCAATCCTCAAACCTCAATCCTCAATCCCCAATATTCAATCATCAATACTCAATCTTCAATCCTCAATGCTCTATCCTCAATCCTCAATTCTCAATCCTCAATATTCAAGCCACAACCCTCAGCCATCAATCCTCAATACTCAACCATCAATCCTTAATTCTCAATACTCAATAGAATATCCTGAATACTCATGGTTCAATACTCAATCCACAATATTCAATAATCAAATCTCAATCCTCAATCTTCAACCCTCAATACTCAATTTCAATCCTCAATCCTCAATTCTCAATCCTCAATACTCAATCCTCAATCGTCAAACCTCAATCCCCAATCCTCAATCTTCAATCCTCAACCTCAATCCTCAATCCTCAATCCTCAATCCACAATCTTCAATCCTCAAAACTCAATCTTCAAACCTCAATCCTCAATCCTCAATCCTCAATCCTCAATCCTCAATCCTCAATCCTCAATCCTCAATCCTCAATCCTCAATCCTCAATCCTCAATCCTCAATCCTCAATCCTCAATCCTCAATCCTCAATACTCAATCTTCAATCCTCAATACTCAACCTTCAATCCTCAATCCTCAATCCTCAATCCTCAATCCTCAATCCTCAACCTCAATCCTCAATCCTCAATCCTCAATACTCAATCTTTAATCCTCAATCCTCAACCCTCAATCCTCAATCCTCAACCCTCAGGCCTCATCCTCAAATCTCAATTCTCAATTCTCTATTCTCAATACTAAATCCTCAATCCCCAATACTCAATCTCCAATCCTAGATCCTCAATCCCAAATCCTCAATGCTTAATCCTCAATCTTCAATCCTCAATCGCCAGTCCTCAATCTTGAATCCTCTATGCTCAATCCTCAATCCTCAGCCTCAGTCCTCAATCCTCAATCCTCAATCCTCAAACCTCAATCCTCAACCGTCAGTCCTCGTCCTCAATCATCAACCCTCAATCCTCAATCCTCAATCTTCAATCATCAATAATTAGTCTTCAATCCTCAATCATCAATCCTCAAAACTCAATCTTCAAACCTCAATCCTCAATCCTCAATCCTCAATCCTCAATCCTCAATCCTCAATCCTCAATCCTCAATCCTCAATCCTCAATCCTCAATCCTCAATCCTTAATCCTCAATCCTCAATCGTCGGTCATAAATCCTCAATCTTCAATACTCAATCGTGAATCCTCAGACCTCAATCCTCAATCCTCAATCCTCAATCCTCAATATTCAATCCTCAATACTCAATCTTCAATTCTCAATCCCCAATCCTCAATCCTCAATCCTCAATCCTCAGTCATAAATCCTCAATCTTCAATACTTGATCGTCAATCCTCAGTCCTCAATCCTCAGTCCTCAATCCTCGTCCCTCAAACCTCAATCCTCAACCCTCAGTCCTCATCCTCAATTCTCAATTCTCAATACTCAATCACCAACACTCAATCTTCAATACTCAACCCTCAATCCTCTATCCTCAATCTTCAATCATCAATACTCAATCTTCAATCCTCAAACCTCAATCCTGAATCCACAATCCTGAATCCTCTATCTCCAGACCTCAGTCCTCAACAATCAGTCGTCAATTCTCAATCCTCAATAGAATATCGTCAATTCACACCTTTCAATACTCAATACTCAATCTACACTCTTCAAATCTCTATCCACAAACTTCAATTCTGATCACTCAACCATCAACACTCAGTCCCCAATCCTCAATCTTCAATCCTCAGTCCTCAATCCTCAATTCTCAATCCTCAATCCTCAGTCCTCAGACCTCAAACCTCAATCCTCAATAATCAATCTCCAATCCTAGATCCTCAATCCTCAATCCTCAATCCCCAATGTTCAATCCTCAATAATCAATCTCCAATCCTAGGTCCTCAATCCACAATCCTCAATCCTCAATCCTCAATCCTCAATCCTCAATCCTCATTCTTCAATCCTCAATACCCAATCCTCAATCTTCAATCCTCAATCATCAATCCTCAATTCTCGATCCTCAATCCTCAGTCCTCAGTCGCCAAACCTCAATCCCCGACCCTCAGCCCTCATCCTCGAACCTCAGGCCTCAATCCTCAATCCTCAAACCTCAATCCTCTACCGTCAGTCCTCGTCCTCAATCCTCAAACCTCAATCCTCAATCCTCAATCATCAATCCTCAATCCCCATTCTTCAATCCTCAATACCCAATCCTCAATCTTCAATCCTCAATCCTCAATCCTCAATCCTCAGTCCTCAATCCTCAATCCTCAATCCTCATTCTTCAATCCTCAGTACCCAATCCCCAATCTTCAATCCTCAATCCTCAAACCTCAATCCTCAACCGTCAGTCCTCGTCCTCAATCCTCAAACCTCAATCCTCAATCCTCAATATTCAATCATCAATACTCAATCTTCAATCCTCAATGCTCTATCCTCAATCCTCAATTCTCAATCCTCAATATTCAAGCCACAACCCTCAGCCATCAATCCTCAATACTCAACCATCAATCCTTAATTCTCAATACTCAATAGAATATCCTGAATACTCATGGTTCAATACTCAATCCACAATATTCAATAATCAAATCTCAATCCTCAATCTTCAACCCTCAATACTCAATTTCAATCCTCAATCCTCAATTCTCAATCCTCAATACTCAATCCTCAATCGTCAAACCTCAATCCCCAATCCTCAATCTTCAATCCTCAACCACAATCCTCAATCCTCAATCCTCAATCCTCAATCTTCAATCCTCAAAACTCAATCTTCAAACCTCAATCCTCAATCCTCAATCCTCAATCCTCAATCCTCAATCCTCAATCCTCAATCCTCAATCCTCAATCCTCAATCCTCAATCCTTAATCCTCAATCCTCAATCGTCGGTCATAAATCCTCAATCTTCAATACTCAATCGTGAATCCTCAGACCTCAATCCTCAATCCTCAATCCTCAATCCTCAATATTCAATCCTCAATACTCAATCTTCAATTCTCAATCCTCAATCCTCAATCCTCAATCCTCAATCCTCAGTCATAAATCCTCAATCTTCAATACTTGATCGTCAATCCTCAGTCCTCAATCCTCAGTCCTCAATCCTCGTCCCTCAAACCTCAATCCTCAACCCTCAGTCCTCATCCTCAATTCTCAATTCTCAATACTCAATCACCAACACTCAATCTTCAATACTCAACCCTCAATCCTCTATCCTCAATCTTCAATCATCAATACTCAATCTTCAATCCTCAAACCTCAATCCTGAATCCACAATCCTGAATCCTCTATCTCCAGACCTCAGTCCTCAACAATCAGTCGTCAATTCTCAATCCTCAATAGAATATCGTCAATTCACACCTTTCAATACTCAATACTCAATCTACACTCTTCAAATCTCTATCCACAAACTTCAATTCTGATCACTCAACCATCAACACTCAGTCCCCAATCCTCAATCTTCAATCCTCAGTCCTCAATCCTCAATTCTCAATCCTCAATCCTCAGTCCTCAGACCTCAAACCTCAATCCTCAATAATCAATCTCCAATCCTAGATCCTCAATCCTCAATCCTCAATCCCCAATGTTCAATCCTCAATAATCAATCTCCAATCCTAGGTCCTCAATCCACAATCCTCAATTCTCAATTCTCAATACTCAATCACCAACACTCAATCTTCAATACTCAACCCTCAATCCTCTATCCTCAATCTTCAATCATCAATACTCAATCTTCAATCCTCAAACCTCAATCCTGAATCCACAATCCTGAATCCTCTATCTCCAGACCTCAGTCCTCAACAATCAGTCGTCAATTCTCAATCCTCAATAGAATATCGTCAATTCACACCTTTCAATACTCAATACTCAATCTACACTCTTCAAATCTCTATCCACAAACTTCAATTCTGATCACTCAACCATCAACACTCAGTCCCCAATCCTCAATCTTCAATCCTCAGTCCTCAATCCTCAATTCTCAATCCTCAATCCTCAGTCCTCAGACCTCAAACCTCAATCCTCAATAATCAATCTCCAATCCTAGATCCTCAATCCTCAATCCTCAATCCCCAATGTTCAATCCTCAATAATCAATCTCCAATCCTAGGTCCTCAATCCACAATCCTCAATCCTCAATCCTCAATCCTCAATCCTCAATCCTCATTCTTCAATCCTCAATACCCAATCCTCAATCTTCAATCCTCAATCATCAATCCTCAATTCTCGATCCTCAATCCTCAGTCCTCAGTCGCCAAACCTCAATCCCCGACCCTCAGCCCTCATCCTCGAACCTCAGGCCTCAATCCTCAATCCTCAAACCTCAATCCTCTACCGTCAGTCCTCGTCCTCAATCCTCAAACCTCAATCCTCAATACTCAATCATCAATCCTCAATCCCCATTCTTCAATCCTCAATACCCAATCCTCAATCTTCAATCCTCAATCCTCAATCCTCAATCCTCAATCCTCAATCCTCAATCCTCGATCCTCATTCTTCAATCCTCAATACCCAATCCCCAATCTTCAATCCTCAATCATCAATCCTCAATTCTCGATCCTCAATCCTCAATCCTCAGTCCTCAAACCTCAATCCTCAACCGTCAGTCCTCGTCCTCAATCCTCAAACCTCAATCCTCAATCCTCAATATTCAATCATCAATACTCAATCTTCAATCCTCAATGCTCTATCCTCAATCCTCAATTCTCAATCCTCAATATTCAAGCCACAACCCTCAGCCATCAATCCTCAATACTCAACCATCAATCCTTAATTCTCAATACTCAATAGAATATCCTGAATACTCATGGTTCAATACTCAATCCACAATATTCAATAATCAAATCTCAATCCTCAATCTTCAACCCTCAATACTCAATTTCAATCCTCAATCCTCAATTCTCAATCCTCAATACTCAATCCTCAATCGTCAAACCTCAATCCCCAATCCTCAATCTTCAATCCTCATCCTCAATCCTCAATCCTCAATCCTCAATCCTCAATCTTCAATCCTCAAAACTCAATCTTCAAACCTCAATCCTCAATCCTCAATCCTCAATCCTCAATCCTCAATCCTCAATCCTCAATCCTCAATCCTCAATCCTCAATCCTCAATCCTCAATCCTCAATCCTCAATGCTCAATCTTCAATCCTCAATACTCAACCTTCAATCCTCAATCCTCAATCCTCAATCCTCAATCCTCAATCCTCAATCCTCAATCCTCAACCTCAATCCTCAATCCTCAATCCTCAATACTCAATCTTTAATCCTCAATCCTCAACCCTCAATCCTCAATCCTCAATCATCAATCCTCTATCTTCAATACTCAATCCTCAGTCATAAATCCTCAATCTTCAATACTTGATCGTCAATCCTCAGTCCTCAATCCTCAGTCCTCAATCCTCGTTCCTCAAACCTCAATCCTCAACCCTCAGTCCTCATCCTCAATTCTCAATTCTCAATACTCAATCACCAACACTCAATCTTCAATACTCAACCCTCAATCCTCTATCCTCAATCTTCAATCATCAATACTCAATCTTCACTCCTCAAACCTCAATCCACAATCCTGAATCCTCTATCTCCAGACCTCAGTCCTCAACAATCAGTCGTCAATTCTCAATCCTCAATAGAATATCGTCAATTCACACCTTTCAATACTCAATACTCAATCTACACTCTTCAAATCTCTATCCACAAACTTCAATTCTGATCACTCAACCATCAACACTCAGTCCCCAATCCTCAATCTTCAATCCTCAGTCCTCAATCCTAAATTCTCAATCCTCAATCCTCAGTCCTCAGACCTCAAACCTCAATCCTCAATAATCAATCTCCAATCCTAGATCCTCAATCCTCAATCCTCAATCCCCAATGTTCAATCCTCAATAATCAATCTCCAATCCTAGGTCCTCAATCCACAATCCTCAATCCTCAATCCTCAATCCTCAATCCTCAATCCTCATTCTTCAATCCTCAATACCCAATCCTCAATCTTCAATCCTCAATCATCAATCCTCAATTCTCGATCCTCAATCCTCAGTCCTCAGTCGTCAAACCTCAATCCCCGACCCTCAGCCCTCATCCTCGAACCTCAGGCCTCAATCCTCAATCCTCAAACCTCAATCCTCTACCGTCAGTCCTCGTCCTCAATCCTCAAACCTCAATCCTCAATCCTCAATCATCAATCCTCAATCCCCATTCTTCAATCCTCAATACCCAATCCTCAATCTTCAATCCTCAATCCTCAATCCTCAATCCTCAATCCTCAATCCTCAATCCTCAATCCTCATTCTTCAATCCTCAATACCCAATCCCCAATCTTCAATCCTCAATCCTCAATTCTCAATTCTCGATCCTCAATCCTCAATCCTCAGTCCTCAAACCTCAATCCTCAACCGTCAGTCCTCGTCCTCAATCCTCAAACCTCAATCCTCAATCCTCAATATTCAATCATCAATACTCAATCTTCAATCCTCAATGCTCTATCCTCAATCCTCAATTCTCAATCCTCAATATTCAAGCCACAACCCTCAGCCATCAATCCTCAATACTCAACCATCAATCCTTAATTCTGAATACTCAATAGAATATCCTGAATACTCATGGTTCAATACTCAATCCACAATATTCAATAATCAAATCTCAATCCTCAATCTTCAACCCTCAATACTCAATTTCAATCCTCAATCCTCAATTCTCAATCCTCAATACTCAATCCTCAATTGTCAAACCTCAATCCCCAATCCTCAATCTTCAATCCTCATCCACAATCCTCAATCCTCAATCCTCAATCCTCAATCTTCAATCCTCAAAACTCAATCTTCAAACCTCAATCCTCAATCCTCAATCCTCAATCCTCAATCCTCAATCCTCAATCCTCAATCCTCAATCCTCAATCCTCAATCCTCAATCCTCAATCCTCAATACTCAATCTTCAATCCTCAATACTCAACCTTCAATCCTCAATCCTCAATCCTCAATCCTCAATCCTCAATCCTCAATCCTCAACCTCAATCCTCAATCCTCAATCCTCAATACTCAATCTTTAATCCTCAATCCTCAACCCTCAATCCTCAATCCTCAATCATCAATCCTCTATCTTCAATACTCAATCCTCAATCCTCAATCCTCAATACTCAACCATCAATACTCAATTCTCAATACTCAATAGAATATCCTGAATTCTCAGGATTCAATACTGAAACCTCAATCCTCAACCCTCAGCCCTCATCCTCCATCCTCAATCCTCAATCCTCAATCCTGAAACTTCAATCCTGAATATTCAGTCTTCAATCCTCAATCCTCAATCCTCAATCATCAATCCTCAATCCTCAGTGATCAATACACAATCTTCAATACTCAATCCTCAATCCCTAATCCTCAATCCTCAGTCCTCAATCCTCAATCCTCAATCCTCAGTCCTCAACCCTCAGGCCTCATCCTCAAATCTCAATTCTCAATTCTCTATCCTCAATACTAAATCCTCAATCCCCAATAATCAATTTCCAATCCTAGATCCTCAATCCCAAATCCTCAATGCTTAATCCTCAATCTTCAATCCTCAATCGCCAGTCCTCAATCTTGAATCCTCTATGCTCAATCCTCAATCCTCAGCCTCAGTCCTCAATCCTCAATCCTCAATCCTCAAACCTCAATCCTCAACCGTCAGTCCTCGTCCTCAATCATCAACCCTCAATCCTCAATCCTCAATCTTCAATCATCAATAATTAGTCTTCAATCCTCAATCATCAATCCTCAATCCTCAATCCTCAATCCTCAATATTCAACGCTCAACCCTCAACCATCAATCCTCAATACTCAGCCATCAATCCTCAACCTTCAATGCTCAATACACTATCCTGAATTCTCAGGAATCTATACTCAAACCTCAATACTCAACCCTCAGCCCTCACTCTCAATCCTCAATCCTCAATCCTCAATCCTCAATATTCAATCCTCAGTAGTCAATCTTCAATCCTCAATCCTCAATCCTCAATCCTCAATCCTCAATCCTCAATCCTCAATCGTCGGTCATAAATCCTCAATCTTCAATACTCAATCGTGAATCCTCAGACCTCAATCCTCAATCCTCAATCCTCAATCCTCAATATTCAATCCTCAATACTCAATCTTCAATCCTCAATCCTCAATCCTCAATCCTCAATCCTCAATCCTCTGTCATAAATCCTCAATCTTCAATACTTGATCGTCAATCCTCAGTCCTCAATCCTCAGTCCTCAATCCTCAATCCTCAATCATCAATCCTCAATCCCCATTCTTCAATCCTCAATACCCAATCCTCAATTTTCAATCCTCAATCCTCAATCCTCAATCCTCAATCCTCAATCCTCAATCCTCAATCCTCATTCTTCAATCCTCAATACCCAATCCCCAATCTTCAATCCTCAATCCTCAATCCTCAATTCTCGATCCTCAATCCTCAGTCCTCAGTCGTCAAACCTCAATCCCCGACCCTCAGCCCTCATCCTCGAACCTCAGGCCTCAATCCTCAATCCTCAAACCTCAATCCTCTACCGTCAGTCCTCGTCCTCAATCCTCAAACCTCAATCCTCAATCCTCAATCATCAATCCTCAATCCCCATTCTTCAATCCTCAATCCTCATTCTTCTATCCTCAATACCCAATCCCCAATCTTCAATCCTCAATCCTCAATCCTCAATTCTCGATCCTCAATCCTCAATCCTCAGTCCTCAAACCTCAATCCTCAACCGTCAGTCCTCGTCCTCAATCCTCAAACCTCAATCCTCAATCCTCAATATTCAATCATCAATACTCAATCTTCAATCCTCAATGCTCTATCCTCAATCCTCAATTCTCAATCCTCAATATTCAAGCCACAACCCTCAGCCATCAATCCTCAATACTCAACCATCAATCCTTAATTCTCAATACTCAATAGAATATCCTGAATACTCATGGTTCAATACTCAATCCACAATATTCAATAATCAAATCTCAATCCTCAATCTTCAACCCTCAATACTCAATTTCAATCCTCAATCCTCAATTCTCAATCCTCAATACTCAATCCTCAATCGTCAAACCTCAATCCCCAATCCTCAATCTTCAATCCTCAACCTCAATCCTCAATCCTCAATCCTCAATCCTCAATCTTCAATCCTCAAAACTCAATCTTCAAACCTCAATCCTCAATCCTCAATCCTCAATCCTCAATCCTCAATCCTCAATCCTCAATCCTCAATCCTCAATCCTCAATCCTCAATCCTCAATCCTCAATACTCAATCTTCAATCCTCAATACTCAACCTTCAATCCTCAATCCTCAATCCTCAATCCTCAATCCTCAATCCTCAATCCTCAATCCTCAACCTCAATCCTCAATCCTCAATCCTCAATACTCAATCTTTAATCCTCAATCCTCAACCCTCAATCCTCAATCCTCAATCATCAATCCTCTATCTTCAATACTCAATCCTCAGTCATAAATCCTCAATCTTCAATACTTGATCGTCAATCCTCAGTCCTCAATCCTCAGTCCTCAATCCTCGTTCCTCAAACCTCAATCCTCAACCCTCAGTCCTCATCCTCAATTCTCAATTCTCAATACTCAATCACCAACACTCAATCTTCAATACTCAAACCTCAATCCTCTATCATCAATCTTCAATCATCAATACTCAATCTTCAATCCTCAAACCTCAATCCTGAATCCACAATCCTGAATCCTCTATCTCCAGACCTCAGTCCTCAACAATTAGTCGTCAATTCTCAATCCTCAATAGAATATCGTCAATTCACACCTTTCAATACTCAATACTCAATCTACACTCTTCAAATCTCTATCCACAAACTTCAATTCTGATCACTCAACCATCAACACTCAGTCCCCAATCCTCAATCTTCAATCCTCAGTCCTCAATCCTCAATTCTCAATCCTCAATCCTCAGTCCTCAGACCTCAAACCTCAATCCTCAATAATCAATCTCCAATCCTAGATCCTCAATCCTCAATCCTCAATCCCCAATGTTCAATCCTCAATAATCAATCTCCAATCCTAGGTCCTCAATCCACAATCCTCAATCCTCAATCCTCAATCCTCAATCCTCAATCCTCATTCTTCAATCCTCAATACCCAATCCTCAATCTTCAATCCTCAATCATCAATCCTCAATTCTCGATCCTCAATCCTCAGTCCTCAGTCGTCAAACCTCAATCCCCGACCCTCAGCCCTCATCCTCGAACCTCAGGCCTCAATCCTCAATCCTCAAACCTCAATCCTCTACCGTCAGTCCTCGTCCTCAATCCTCAAACCTCAATCCTCAATCCTCAATCATCAATCCTCAATCCCCATTCTTCAATCCTCAATACCCAATCCTCAATCTTCAATCCTCAATCCTCAATCCTCAATCCTCAATCCTCAATCCTCAATCCTCAATCCTCATTCTTCAATCCTCAGTACCCAATCCCCAATCTTCAATCCTCAATCCTCAATCCTCAATTCTCGATCCTCAATCCTCAATCCTCAGTCCTCAAACCTCAATCCTCAACCGTCAGTCCTCGTCCTCAATCCTCAAACCTCAATCCTCAATCCTCAATATTCAATCATCAATACTCAATCTTCAATCCTCAATGCTCTATCCTCAATCCTCAATTCTCAATCCTCAATATTCAAGCCACAACCCTCAGCCATCAATCCTCAATACTCAACCATCAATCCTTAATTCTCAATACTCAATAGAATATCCTGAATACTCATGGTTCAATACTCAATCCACAATATTCAATAATCAAATCTCAATCCTCAATCTTCAACCCTCAATACTCAATTTCAATCCTCAATCCTCAATTCTCAATCCTCAATACTCAATCCTCAATCGTCAAACCTCAATCCCCAATCCTCAATCTTCAATCCTCAACCACAATCCTCAATCCTCAATCCTCAATCCTCAATCTTCAATCCTCAAAACTCAATCTTCAAACCTCAATCCTCAATCCTCAATCCTCAATCCTCAATCCTCAATCCTCAATCCTCAATCCTCAATCCTCAATCCTCAATCCTCAATACTCAATCTTTAATCCTCAATACTCAACCTTCAATCCTTAATCCTCAATCTTCAATCCTCAATCGCCAGTCCTCAATCTTCAATCCTCAATATTCAACACTCAACCCTCAACCATCAATCCTCAATACTCAACCATCAATCCTCAATTCTCAATACTCAATAGAACATCATGAATTCTCATGGTCCAATACTCAATTCAGAATATTCAATAATCAAATCTCAAACCTCAGGCATCAATTCCCAACACTCAATCCTCAACACTCAGGCCTCTCTCTTCAATCCTACATCCTCAACCCTCACACCTCTAGCGGCAATCCTCAATACCCAATCCTCAATCCTCAATGCTCAATCCTCAATCCTCAATCCACAGTACTCAATCTTCAATCCTCAATCCTCAATCCTCAATCCTCAATCCTCAATCATCAATCCTCAATCCTCAGTCGTCAATCCTCAGTCATCAATCCTCAATCTTCAATACTCAATCGTCAATCCTTAGTCCTCAATACTCAATCCTCAATCCTCGTTCCTCAAACCTCAATCCTCAACCCTCAGCCGTCATCCTCAATTCTCAATCCTCAATCCTCAATCCTCAATCTTCAATCCTCCATAATCAATCTCCAATCCAAGATCCTCAATCCCCAATCTTCAATCCTCAATCCTCAATCCTCAACCCTCAATCCTCAATGTTCAATCCGCAATACCCAATCCTCAATCATCAATCCTCAATCCTCAATCCTCAAACCTCAATTCTCAATACTCAGTCCTCAATTCTCAGTCCTCAAACCTCAATCCTGAATCCACAATCCTGAATCCTCAATCTTCAGACCTCAGTCCTCAACAATCAGCCGTCAATTCTCAATCCTCAATAGAATATCGTCAATTCACACCTTTCAATACTCAATACTCAATCTGCAATCTTAAAGTCTCTATCCACAAACTTCAATTCTCATCACTCAACCCTCAACACTCAGTCCCCCATCCTCAATCTTCAATCCTCAATCCTCAATCCTCAATTCTCAATCCTCAATCCTCAGTCCTCAGACCTCAAAACTCAATCCTCAATAATCAATCTCCAATCCTATATCCTCAATCCTCAATCCACAATACCCAATCTTCAATCCTCAATAATCAATCTCCAATCCTAGGTCCTCAATCCGCAATCCTCAATCCTCGATCCTCAATCCTCATTCTCCAATCCTCAGTACCCAATCCTCAATCTACAATCCTCAACCCTCAATCCTCAATTCTCAATCCTAAATCCTCAGTCCTCAGACCTCAAACCTCAATCCTCAATAATCAATCTCCAATCCTCAATCCTCAGTCCTCAATCCTCAATCCTCATTCTTCAATCCTCAATATCCTATCCTCAATCCTCAATCTTCAATTCTCAATCCTCAACACTCAATCCTCAATCCTCAGGCATCAGTACTCAATCTTCAATACTCAATCCTCAATCCTCAATCCTCAATCCTCAAACCTCAACCCTCAATCCTCATTCCTCAAACCTCAATCCTCAACCATCAGTCCTAATCCTCAATTCTCAATTCTCAATCCTCAATCCTCAATCCTCAATCTTCAATCCTCAATAATCAATCTCCAATCCTAGATCCTCTATCCCCAATCTTCAATCCTTAATCCTCTATCTTCAATCCTTAATTCCCAATCGTCAATCTTCAATCCTCAATACTCAATCTTCAATCCTCAATCCTCAATCCTCAATCCTCAATCCTCATTCTTCAATCCTCAATACCCAATCCTCAATCTTCAATATTCTATCCTCAATCCTCAATCCTCAGTCCTCAAACATCAATCCTGAATCCTCAATCCTGAATCCTCAATCTTCAGCCCTCAGTCCTCAACAATCAGTTGTCAATCCTCAATCCTCAATGGAATATCTTCAATTCACAGATTTCAATACTCAATCCTCAATCTGCAGTCTTCAAGTCTCTATCCTCAAACATCAATTCTCATCACTCAACCCTCAACACTCAGTCCCCAATCCTCAATCTTCAATCCTCAATCCTCAATCCTCAATTCTCAATCGTCAGTCCTCAGTCCTCAGACCTCAAACCTCAATCCTGAACTCTCAGCCCTAATCCTCAATCCTCAATCCTCAATCCTCAATCCTCAATCCTCAGTCTTCAATCCTCAATCCTCAATCCTCAATCCTCAATTCTCAATCTTCAATCCTCAATAATCAATCTCCAATCATAGATCCCCAATCCCCAATCTTCAATCCTTAATCCACAATCCTCAATCCTCAATCCTCAATCCTCAATCCTCAATCCTCAATCCTCAATATTCAATCCTCAATGCTCGATCCTCAATCCTCAATCCTCAACCATCGATCCTCTATCTTCAATACTCAATCCTCAATCCTCAATCCTCAATCCTCATTCCTCAAACCTCAATCCTCAACCCTCAGTCCTCATCCTCAATTCTCAATTCTCAATCCTCAATCCTCAATCCTCAATCCTCAATCCTCAATTCACAATCTTCAATACTCAATACTCAATCTTCAATCCCCAATCATCAATCCCCAATCCCCAATCCTCAATCCTCATTCCTCAAACCTCAATCCTCAACCCTCAGTCCTCATCCTCAATTCTCAATTCTCAATCCTCAATCCTCAATCCTCAATCTTCAATCCTCAACAATCAATCTCCAATCCTAGATCCTCAATCCCCAATCTACAGTCCTTAATCCTCAATCCTCAATCCTCAATCCTCAATCCTCAATCCTCAATCCTCAACCCTCAATCCTCATTCCTCAAACATCAATCCTCAACCATCAGTCCTCATCCTCAATTCTCAATCCTCAATCCTCAATCCTCAATCCTCAATCTTCAATCCTCAATAATCGATCTCCAATCCTAGATCCTCAATCCCCGATCTTCAATCCTTAATCCTCAATCTTCAATCCTCAATCCCCAGGCATCATCTTCAATCCTCAATGGTCAATCCTCAATCCTCAATCCTCAATCCTCAATCCTCAATCCTCAACACTCAATCTGCAATCCTCAATCCTCAATCCTCAGTCCTCAATGCTCATTCTTCAATCCTCAATACACAATCCTCAGTCTTCAATCCTCAATCCGCAATCCTCAATTCTCAATCCTCAATCCTCAATCCTCAGACCTCAAACATCTATATTCAACCCTCAGTTCTCGTCCTCAATCCACAACCCTCAACCCTCAATCCTCAATCCTCAATCCCCAATCCTCAATCTTCAATCCTCAATCCTCAATCCTCAATCCTCAATCCTCAATCCTCAATCCTCAATCCTCAATCCTCAATCTTCAATCCTCAATCCTCAATCCTCAATCCTCAATTCTCAACCTTCAATCCTCAATACTCAATCCTCATACTCAATTCTCAATTCTCAATCCTCAATCCTCAATCCTCAATCTTCAATCCTCAATAATGAATCTCCAACACTAGATCCTCAATCCCCCATCTTCAATCCTTAAACCTCAATCTTCAATCCTCAATCCTCAATCCTCAATTCTCAATCCTCAATCCTCAGTCCTCAGACCTCAATCCTCAATCCTCAATAATCAATCTCCAATCCTATATGCTCAATCCTCAATCCTCAATGCTCAATCCTCAATCTTCAATCCTCAATCCTCAATCCTCAATCCTCAATTCTCAACCTTCAATCCTCAATACTCAATCCTCATACTCAATTCTCAATTCTCAATCCTCAATCCTCAATCCTCAATCTTCAATCCTCAATAATGAATCTCCAACCCTAGATCCTCAACCCCAATCTTCAATCCTTAAACCTCAATCTTCAATCCTCAATCCTCAATTCTCAATCCTCAATCCTCAGTCCTCAGACCTCAATCCTCAATCCTCAATAATCAATCTCCAATCCTATATGCTCAATCCTCAATCCTCAATACCCAATCTTCAATCCTCAATAATCAATCTCCAATCCTAGGTCCTCAATCCGCAATCCTCAATCCTCGATCCTCAATCCTCATTCTTCAATCCTCAATACCCAATCCTCAATCATCAATCCTCAATCCTCAATCCTCAATTCTCAATCCTAAATCCTCAGTCCTCAGACCTCAAACCTCAATCCTCAATAATCAATCTCCAATCCTCAATCCTCAGTCCTCAAACATCAATGCTCATTCTTCAATCCTCAACACCCAATCCTCAGTCTTCAATCCTCAATCCGCAATCCTCAATTCTCAATCCTCAATCCTCAATCCTCAGACCTCAAACATCTATATTCAACCCTCAGTTCTCGTCCTCAATCCACAACCCTCAACCCTCAATCGTCAATCCTCAATCCTCAATCCTCAATCTTCAATCCTCAATCCTCAATCCTCAATCCTCAATCCTCAATCCTCAATCCTCAATCCTCAGTCATAAATCCTCAATCTTCAATCCCCAATAATCAATCTCCAATCCTAGATCCTCAATCCCCAATCCTCAATCCTTAATCCTCAATCTTCAATCCTCAATCGCCAGTCCTCAATCTTCAATCCTCAATATTCAACACTCAACCCTCAACCATCAATCCTCAATACTCAACCATCAATCCTCAATTCTCAATACTCAATAGAACATCATGAATTCTCATGGTTCAATACTAAATTCAGAATATTCAATAATCAAATCTTAAACCTCAAGCATCAATTCCCAACACTCAATCCTCAACACTCAGGCCTCTCTCTTCAATCCTACATCCTCAACCCTCGCACCTCAAGCGGCAATCCTCAATACCCAATCCTCAATCCTCAATCCTCAATCCTCAATCCTCAATCCACAGTACTCAATCTTCAATCCTCAATCCTCAATCCTCAATCCTCAATCCTCAACCATCAATCCTCAATCCTCAATCCTCAGTCGTCAATCCTCAGTCATCAATCCTCAATCTTCAATACTCAATCGTCAATCCTTAGTCCTCAATACTCAATCCTCAATCCTCGTTCCTCAAACCTCAATCCTCAACCCTCAGCCGTCATCCTCAATTCTCAATCCTCAATCCTCAATCCTCAATCTTCAATCCTCCATAATCAATCTCCAATCCAAGATCCTCAATCCCCAATCTTCAGTCCTCAATCCTCAATCCTCAATCCTCAATCCTCAATGTTCAATCCGCAATACCCAATCCTCAATCATCAGTCCTCAATCCTCAATCCTCAAACCTCAATTCTCAATACTCAGTCCTTAATTCTCAGTCCTCAAACCTCAATCCTGAATCCACAATCCTGAATCCTCAATCTTCAGACCTCAGTCCTCAACAATCAGCCGTCAATTCTCAATCCTCAATAGAATATCGTCAATTCACACCTTTCAATACTCAATACTCAATCTGCAATCTTAAAGTCTCTATCCACAAACTTCAATTCTCATCACTCAACCCTCAACACTGAGTCCCCCATCCTCAATCTTCAATCCTCAATCCTCAATCCTCAATTCTCAATCCTCAATCCTCAGTCCTCAGACCTCAAAACTCAATCCTCAATAATCAATCTCCTATCCTATATGCTCAATCCTCAATCAACAATACCCAATCTTCAATCCTCAATAATCAATCTCCAATCCTAGGTCCTCAATCCGCAATCCTCTATCCTCGATCCTCAATCCTCATTCTCCAATCCTCAATACCCAATCCTCAATCTTCAATCCTCAATCCTCAATCCTCAATTCTCAATCCTAAATCCTCAGTCCTCAGACCTCAAACCTCAATCCTCAATAATCAATCTCCAATACTCAATCCTCAGTCCTCAATCCTCAATCCTCATTCTTCAATCCTCAATATCCTATCCTCAATCCTCAATCTTCAATTCTCAATCCTCAACCCTCAATCCTCAATCCTCAGGCATCAGTACTCAATCTTCAATACTCAATCCTCAATCCTCAATCCTCAATCCTCAAACCTCAACCCTCAATCCTCATTCCTCAAACCTCAATCCTCAAACATCAGTCCTCATCCTCAATTCTCAATTCTCAATCCTCAATCCTCAATCCTCAATCTTCAATCCTCAATTATCAATCTCCAATCCTAGATCCTCAATCCCCAATCTTCAATCCTTAATCCTCAATCTTCAATCCTTAATTCCCAATCGTCAATCTTCAATCCTCAATACTCAATCTTCAATCCTCAATCCTCAATCCTCAATCCTCAATCCTCATTCTTCAATCCTCAATACCCAATCCTCAATCTTCAATATTCAATTCTCAATCCTCAATCCTCAGTCCTCAAACATCAATCCTGAATCCTCAATCCTGAATCCTCAATCTTCAGCCCTCAGTCCTCAACAATCAGTTGTCAATCCTCAATCCTCAATGGAATATCGTCAATTCACAGATATCAATACTCAATACTCAATCTGCAGTCTTCAAGTCTCTATCCTCAAACATCAATTCTCATCACTCAACCCTCAACACTCAGTCCCCAATCCTCAATCTTCAATCCTCAATCCTCAATCCTCAATCCTCAATTCTCAATCCTCAGTCCTCAGTCCTCAGACCTCAATCCTCTACCGTCAGTCCTCGTCCTCAATCCTCAAACCTCAATCCTCAATCCTCAATCATCAATCCTCAATCCTCAATCCTCAATCCTCATTCTTCAATCCTCAATACCCAATCCCCAATCTTCAATCCTCAATCCTCAATTCTCAATTCTCGATCCTCAATCCTCAATCCTCAGTCCTCAAACCTCAATCCTCAACCGTCAGTCCTCGTCCTCAATCCTCAAACCTCAATCCTCAATCCTCAATATTCAATCATCAATACTCAATCTTCAATCCTCAATGCTCTATCCTCAATCCTCAATTCTCAATCCTCAATATTCAAGCCACAACCCTCAGCCATCAATCCTCAATACTCAACCATCAATCCTTAATTCTGAATACTCAATAGAATATCCTGAATACTCATGGTTCAATACTCAATCCACAATATTCAATAATCAAATCTCAATCCTCAATCTTCAACCCTCAATACTCAATTTCAATCCTCAATCCTCAATTCTCAATCCTCAATACTCAATCCTCAATTGTCAAACCTCAATCCCCAATCCTCAATCTTCAATCCTCATCCACAATCCTCAATCCTCAATCCTCAATCCTCAATCTTCAATCCTCAAAACTCAATCTTCAAACCTCAATCCTCAATCCTCAATCCTCAATCCTCAATCCTCAATCCTCAATCCTCAATCCTCAATCCTCAATCCTCAATCCTCAATCCTCAATCCTCAATACTCAATCTTCAATCCTCAATACTCAACCTTCAATCCTCAATCCTCAATCCTCAATCCTCAATCCTCAATCCTCAATCCTCAACCTCAATCCTCAATCCTCAATCCTCAATACTCAATCTTTAATCCTCAATCCTCAACCCTCAATCCTCAATCCTCAATCATCAATCCTCTATCTTCAATACTCAATCCTCAATCCTCAATCCTCAATACTCAACCATCAATACTCAATTCTCAATACTCAATAGAATATCCTGAATTCTCAGGATTCAATACTGAAACCTCAATCCTCAACCCTCAGCCCTCATCCTCCATCCTCAATCCTCAATCCTCAATCCTGAAACTTCAATCCTGAATATTCAGTCTTCAATCCTCAATCCTCAATCCTCAATCATCAATCCTCAATCCTCAGTGATCAATACACAATCTTCAATACTCAATCCTCAATCCCTAATCCTCAATCCTCAGTCCTCAATCCTCAATCCTCAATCCTCAGTCCTCAACCCTCAGGCCTCATCCTCAAATCTCAATTCTCAATTCTCTATCCTCAATACTAAATCCTCAATCCCCAATAATCAATTTCCAATCCTAGATCCTCAATCCCAAATCCTCAATGCTTAATCCTCAATCTTCAATCCTCAATCGCCAGTCCTCAATCTTGAATCCTCTATGCTCAATCCTCAATCCTCAGCCTCAGTCCTCAATCCTCAATCCTCAATCCTCAAACCTCAATCCTCAACCGTCAGTCCTCGTCCTCAATCATCAACCCTCAATCCTCAATCCTCAATCTTCAATCATCAATAATTAGTCTTCAATCCTCAATCATCAATCCTCAATCCTCAATCCTCAATCCTCAATATTGAACGCTCAACCCTCAACCATCAATCCTCAATACTCAGCCATCAATCCTCAACCTTCAATGCTCAATACACTATCCTGAATTCTCAGGAATCTATACTCAAACCTCAATACTCAACCCTCAGCCCTCACTCTCAATCCTCAATCCTCAATCCTCAATCCTCAATATTCAATCCTCAGTAGTCAATCTTCAATCCTCAATCCTCAATCCTCAATCCTCAATCCTCAATCCTCAATCCTCAATCGTCGGTCATAAATCCTCAATCTTCAATACTCAATCGTGAATCCTCAGACCTCAATCCTCAATCCTCAATCCTCAATCCTCAATATTCAATCCTCAATACTCAATCTTCAATCCTCAATCCTCAATCCTCAATCCTCAATCCTCAATCCTCTGTCATAAATCCTCAATCTTCAATACTTGATCGTCAATCCTCAGTCCTCAATCCTCAGTCCTCAATCCTCAATCCTCAATCATCAATCCTCAATCCCCATTCTTCAATCCTCAATACCCAATCCTCAATTTTCAATCCTCAATCCTCAATCCTCAATCCTCAATCCTCAATCCTCAATCCTCAATCCTCATTCTTCAATCCTCAATACCCAATCCCCAATCTTCAATCCTCAATCCTCAATCCTCAATTCTCGATCCTCAATCCTCAGTCCTCAGTCGTCAAACCTCAATCCCCGACCCTCAGCCCTCATCCTCGAACCTCAGGCCTCAATCCTCAATCCTCAAACCTCAATCCTCTACCGTCAGTCCTCGTCCTCAATCCTCAAACCTCAATCCTCAATCCTCAATCATCAATCCTCAATCCCCATTCTTCAATCCTCAATCCTCATTCTTCTATCCTCAATACCCAATCCCCAATCTTCAATCCTCAATCCTCAATCCTCAATTCTCGATCCTCAATCCTCAATCCTCAGTCCTCAAACCTCAATCCTCAACCGTCAGTCCTCGTCCTCAATCCTCAAACCTCAATCCTCAATCCTCAATATTCAATCATCAATACTCAATCTTCAATCCTCAATGCTCTATCCTCAATCCTCAATTCTCAATCCTCAATATTCAAGCCACAACCCTCAGCCATCAATCCTCAATACTCAACCATCAATCCTTAATTCTCAATACTCAATAGAATATCCTGAATACTCATGGTTCAATACTCAATCCACAATATTCAATAATCAAATCTCAATCCTCAATCTTCAACCCTCAATACTCAATTTCAATCCTCAATCCTCAATTCTCAATCCTCAATACTCAATCCTCAATCGTCAAACCTCAATCCCCAATCCTCAATCTTCAATCCTCAACCTCAATCCTCAATCCTCAATCCTCAATCCTCAATCTTCAATCCTCAAAACTCAATCTTCAAACCTCAATCCTCAATCCTCAATCCTCAATCCTCAATCCTCAATCCTCAATCCTCAATCCTCAATCCTCAATCCTCAATCCTCAATCCTCAATCCTCAATCCTCAATACTCAATCTTCAATCCTCAATACTCAACCTTCAATCCTCAATCCTCAATCCTCAATCCTCAATCCTCAATCCTCAATCCTCAATCCTCAACCTCAATCCTCAATCCTCAATCCTCAATACTCAATCTTTAATCCTCAATCCTCAACCCTCAATCCTCAATCCTCAATCATCAATCCTCTATCTTCAATACTCAATCCTCAGTCATAAATCCTCAATCTTCAATACTTGATCGTCAATCCTCAGTCCTCAATCCTCAGTCCTCAATCCTCGTTCCTCAAACCTCAATCCTCAACCCTCAGTCCTCATCCTCAATTCTCAATTCTCAATACTCAATCACCAACACTCAATCTTCAATACTCAAACCTCAATCCTCTATCATCAATCTTCAATCATCAATACTCAATCTTCAATCCTCAAACCTCAATCCTGAATCCACAATCCTGAATCCTCTATCTCCAGACCTCAGTCCTCAACAATTAGTCGTCAATTCTCAATCCTCAATAGAATATCGTCAATTCACACCTTTCAATACTCAATACTCAATCTACACTCTTCAAATCTCTATCCACAAACTTCAATTCTGATCACTCAACCATCAACACTCAGTCCCCAATCCTCAATCTTCAATCCTCAGTCCTCAATCCTCAATTCTCAATCCTCAATCCTCAGTCCTCAGACCTCAAACCTCAATCCTCAATAATCAATCTCCAATCCTAGATCCTCAATCCTCAATCCTCAATCCCCAATGTTCAATCCTCAATAATCAATCTCCAATCCTAGGTCCTCAATCCACAATCCTCAATCCTCAATCCTCAATCCTCAATCCTCAATCCTCATTCTTCAATCCTCAATACCCAATCCTCAATCTTCAATCCTCAATCATCAATCCTCAATTCTCGATCCTCAATCCTCAGTCCTCAGTCGTCAAACCTCAATCCCCGACCCTCAGCCCTCATCCTCGAACCTCAGGCCTCAATCCTCAATCCTCAAACCTCAATCCTCTACCGTCAGTCCTCGTCCTCAATCCTCAAACCTCAATCCTCAATCCTCAATCATCAATCCTCAATCCCCATTCTTCAATCCTCAATACCCAATCCTCAATCTTCAATCCTCAATCCTCAATCCTCAATCCTCAATCCTCAATCCTCAATCCTCAATCCTCATTCTTCAATCCTCAGTACCCAATCCCCAATCTTCAATCCTCAATCCTCAATCCTCAATTCTCGATCCTCAATCCTCAATCCTCAGTCCTCAAACCTCAATCCTCAACCGTCAGTCCTCGTCCTCAATCCTCAAACCTCAATCCTCAATCCTCAATATTCAATCATCAATACTCAATCTTCAATCCTCAATGCTCTATCCTCAATCCTCAATTCTCAATCCTCAATATTCAAGCCACAACCCTCAGCCATCAATCCTCAATACTCAACCATCAATCCTTAATTCTCAATACTCAATAGAATATCCTGAATACTCATGGTTCAATACTCAATCCACAATATTCAATAATCAAATCTCAATCCTCAATCTTCAACCCTCAATACTCAATTTCAATCCTCAATCCTCAATTCTCAATCCTCAATACTCAATCCTCAATCGTCAAACCTCAATCCCCAATCCTCAATCTTCAATCCTCAACCACAATCCTCAATCCTCAATCCTCAATCCTCAATCTTCAATCCTCAAAACTCAATCTTCAAACCTCAATCCTCAATCCTCAATCCTCAATCCTCAATCCTCAATCCTCAATCCTCAATCCTCAATCCTCAATCCTCAATCCTCAATACTCAATCTTTAATCCTCAATACTCAACCTTCAATCCTTAATCCTCAATCTTCAATCCTCAATCGCCAGTCCTCAATCTTCAATCCTCAATATTCAACACTCAACCCTCAACCATCAATCCTCAATACTCAACCATCAATCCTCAATTCTCAATACTCAATAGAACATCATGAATTCTCATGGTCCAATACTCAATTCAGAATATTCAATAATCAAATCTCAAACCTCAGGCATCAATTCCCAACACTCAATCCTCAACACTCAGGCCTCTCTCTTCAATCCTACATCCTCAACCCTCACACCTCTAGCGGCAATCCTCAATACCCAATCCTCAATCCTCAATCCTCAATCCTCAATCCTCAATCCACAGTACTCAATCTTCAATCCTCAATCCTCAATCCTCAATCCTCAATCCTCAATCATCAATCCTCAATCCTCAGTCGTCAATCCTCAGTCATCAATCCTCAATCTTCAATACTCAATCGTCAATCCTTAGTCCTCAATACTCAATCCTCAATCCTCGTTCCTCAAACCTCAATCCTCAACCCTCAGCCGTCATCCTCAATTCTCAATCCTCAATCCTCAATCCTCAATCTTCAATCCTCCATAATCAATCTCCAATCCAAGATCCTCAATCCCCAATCTTCAATCCTCAATCCTCAATCCTCAACCCTCAATCCTCAATGTTCAATCCGCAATACCCAATCCTCAATCATCAATCCTCAATCCTCAATCCTCAAACCTCAATTCTCAATACTCAGTCCTCAATTCTCAGTCCTCAAACCTCAATCCTGAATCCACAATCCTGAATCCTCAATCTTCAGACCTCAGTCCTCAACAATCAGCCGTCAATTCTCAATCCTCAATAGAATATCGTCAATTCACACCTTTCAATACTCAATACTCAATCTGCAATCTTAAAGTCTCTATCCACAAACTTCAATTCTCATCACTCAACCCTCAACACTCAGTCCCCCATCCTCAATCTTCAATCCTCAATCCTCAATCCTCAATTCTCAATCCTCAATCCTCAGTCCTCAGACCTCAAAACTCAATCCTCAATAATCAATCTCCAATCCTATATCCTCAATCCTCAATCCACAATACCCAATCTTCAATCCTCAATAATCAATCTCCAATCCTAGGTCCTCAATCCGCAATCCTCAATCCTCGATCCTCAATCCTCATTCTCCAATCCTCAGTACCCAATCCTCAATCTACAATCCTCAATCCTCAATCCTCAATTCTCAATCCTAAATCCTCAGTCCTCAGACCTCAAACCTCAATCCTCAATAATCAATCTCCAATCCTCAATCCTCAGTCCTCAATCCTCAATCCTCATTCTTCAATCCTCAATATCCTATCCTCAATCCTCAATCTTCAATTCTCAATCCTCAACACTCAATCCTCAATCCTCAGGCATCAGTACTCAATCTTCAATACTCAATCCTCAATCCTCAATCCTCAATCCTCAAACCTCAACCCTCAATCCTCATTCCTCAAACCTCAATCCTCAACCATCAGTCCTAATCCTCAATTCTCAATTCTCAATCCTCAATCCTCAATCCTCAATCTTCAATCCTCAATAATCAATCTCCAATCCTAGATCCTCTATCCCCAATCTTCAATCCTTAATCCTCTATCTTCAATCCTTAATTCCCAATCGTCAATCTTCAATCCTCAATACTCAATCTTCAATCCTCAATCCTCAATCCTCAATCCTCAATCCTCATTCTTCAATCCTCAATACCCAATCCTCAATCTTCAATATTCTATCCTCAATCCTCAATCCTCAGTCCTCAAACATCAATCCTGAATCCTCAATCCTGAATCCTCAATCTTCAGCCCTCAGTCCTCAACAATCAGTTGTCAATCCTCAATCCTCAATGGAATATCTTCAATTCACAGATTTCAATACTCAATCCTCAATCTGCAGTCTTCAAGTCTCTATCCTCAAACATCAATTCTCATCACTCAACCCTCAACACTCAGTCCCCAATCCTCAATCTTCAATCCTCAATCCTCAATCCTCAATTCTCAATCGTCAGTCCTCAGTCCTCAGACCTCAAACCTCAATCCTGAACTCTCAGCCCTAATCCTCAATCCTCAATCCTCAATCCTCAATCCTCAATCCTCAGTCTTCAATCCTCAATCCTCAATCCTCAATCCTCAATTCTCAATCTTCAATCCTCAATAATCAATCTCCAATCATAGATCCCCAATCCCCAATCTTCAATCCTTAATCCACAATCCTCAATCCTCAATCCTCAATCCTCAATCCTCAATCCTCAATCCTCAATATTCAATCCTCAATGCTCGATCCTCAATCCTCAATCCTCAACCATCGATCCTCTATCTTCAATACTCAATCCTCAATCCTCAATCCTCAATCCTCATTCCTCAAACCTCAATCCTCAACCCTCAGTCCTCATCCTCAATTCTCAATTCTCAATCCTCAATCCTCAATCCTCAATCCTCAATCCTCAATTCACAATCTTCAATACTCAATACTCAATCTTCAATCCCCAATCATCAATCCCCAATCCCCAATCCTCAATCCTCATTCCTCAAACCTCAATCCTCAACCCTCAGTCCTCATCCTCAATTCTCAATTCTCAATCCTCAATCCTCAATCCTCAATCTTCAATCCTCAACAATCAATCTCCAATCCTAGATCCTCAATCCCCAATCTACAGTCCTTAATCCTCAATCCTCAATCCTCAATCCTCAATCCTCAATCCTCAATCCTCAACCCTCAATCCTCATTCCTCAAACATCAATCCTCAACCATCAGTCCTCATCCTCAATTCTCAATCCTCAATCCTCAATCCTCAATCCTCAATCTTCAATCCTCAATAATCGATCTCCAATCCTAGATCCTCAATCCCCGATCTTCAATCCTTAATCCTCAATCTTCAATCCTCAATCCCCAGGCATCATCTTCAATCCTCAATGGTCAATCCTCAATCCTCAATCCTCAATCCTCAATCCTCAATCCTCAACACTCAATCTGCAATCCTCAATCCTCAATCCTCAGTCCTCAATGCTCATTCTTCAATCCTCAATACACAATCCTCAGTCTTCAATCCTCAATCCGCAATCCTCAATTCTCAATCCTCAATCCTCAATCCTCAGACCTCAAACATCTATATTCAACCCTCAGTTCCCGTCCTCAATCCACAACCCTCAACCCTCAATCCTCAATCCTCAATCCCCAATCCTCAATCTTCAATCCTCAATCCTCAATCCTCAATCCTCAATCCTCAATCCTCAATCCTCAATCCTCAATCCTCAATCTTCAATCCTCAATCCTCAATCCTCAATCCTCAATTCTCAACCTTCAATCCTCAATACTCAATCCTCATACTCAATTCTCAATTCTCAATCCTCAATCCTCAATCCTCAATCTTCAATCCTCAATAATGAATCTCCAACACTAGATCCTCAATCCCCCATCTTCAATCCTTAAACCTCAATCTTCAATCCTCAATCCTCAATCCTCAATTCTCAATCCTCAATCCTCAGTCCTCAGACCTCAATCCTCAATCCTCAATAATCAATCTCCAATCCTATATGCTCAATCCTCAATCCTCAATGCTCAATCCTCAATCTTCAATCCTCAATCCTCAATCCTCAATCCTCAATTCTCAACCTTCAATCCTCAATACTCAATCCTCATACTCAATTCTCAATTCTCAATCCTCAATCCTCAATCCTCAATCTTCAATCCTCAATAATGAATCTCCAACCCTAGATCCTCAACCCCAATCTTCAATCCTTAAACCTCAATCTTCAATCCTCAATCCTCAATTCTCAATCCTCAATCCTCAGTCCTCAGACCTCAATCCTCAATCCTCAATAATCAATCTCCAATCCTATATGCTCAATCCTCAATCCTCAATACCCAATCTTCAATCCTCAATAATCAATCTCCAATCCTAGGTCCTCAATCCGCAATCCTCAATCCTCGATCCTCAATCCTCATTCTTCAATCCTCAATACCCAATCCTCAATCATCAATCCTCAATCCTCAATCCTCAATTCTCAATCCTAAATCCTCAGTCCTCAGACCTCAAACCTCAATCCTCAATAATCAATCTCCAATCCTCAATCCTCAGTCCTCAAACATCAATGCTCATTCTTCAATCCTCAACACCCAATCCTCAGTCTTCAATCCTCAATCCGCAATCCTCAATTCTCAATCCTCAATCCTCAATCCTCAGACCTCAAACATCTATATTCAACCCTCAGTTCTCGTCCTCAATCCACAACCCTCAACCCTCAATCGTCAATCCTCAATCCTCAATCCTCAATCTTCAATCCTCAATCCTCAATCCTCAATCCTCAATCCTCAATCCTCAATCCTCAATCCTCAGTCATAAATCCTCAATCTTCAATCCCCAATAATCAATCTCCAATCCTAGATCCTCAATCCCCAATCCTCAATCCTTAATCCTCAATCTTCAATCCTCAATCGCCAGTCCTCAATCTTCAATCCTCAATATTCAACACTCAACCCTCAACCATCAATCCTCAATACTCAACCATCAATCCTCAATTCTCAATACTCAATAGAACATCATGAATTCTCATGGTTCAATACTAAATTCAGAATATTCAATAATCAAATCTTAAACCTCAAGCATCAATTCCCAACACTCAATCCTCAACACTCAGGCCTCTCTCTTCAATCCTACATCCTCAACCCTCGCACCTCAAGCGGCAATCCTCAATACCCAATCCTCAATCCTCAATCCTCAATCCTCAATCCTCAATCCACAGTACTCAATCTTCAATCCTCAATCCTCAATCCTCAATCCTCAATCCTCAACCATCAATCCTCAATCCTCAATCCTCAGTCGTCAATCCTCAGTCATCAATCCTCAATCTTCAATACTCAATCGTCAATCCTTAGTCCTCAATACTCAATCCTCAATCCTCGTTCCTCAAACCTCAATCCTCAACCCTCAGCCGTCATCCTCAATTCTCAATCCTCAATCCTCAATCCTCAATCTTCAATCCTCCATAATCAATCTCCAATCCAAGATCCTCAATCCCCAATCTTCAGTCCTCAATCCTCAATCCTCAATCCTCAATCCTCAATGTTCAATCCGCAATACCCAATCCTCAATCATCAATCCTCAATCCTCAATCCTCAAACCTCAATTCTCAATACTCAGTCCTTAATTCTCAGTCCTCAAACCTCAATCCTGAATCCACAATCCTGAATCCTCAATCTTCAGACCTCAGTCCTCAACAATCAGCCGTCAATTCTCAATCCTCAATAGAATATCGTCAATTCACACCTTTCAATACTCAATACTCAATCTGCAATCTTAAAGTCTCTATCCACAAACTTCAATTCTCATCACTCAACCCTCAACACTGAGTCCCCCATCCTCAATCTTCAATCCTCAATCCTCAATCCTCAATTCTCAATCCTCAATCCTCAGTCCTCAGACCTCAAAACTCAATCCTCAATAATCAATCTCCTATCCTATATGCTCAATCCTCAATCAACAATACCCAATCTTCAATCCTCAATAATCAATCTCCAATCCTAGGTCCTCAATCCGCAATCCTCTATCCTCGATCCTCAATCCTCATTCTCCAATCCTCAATACCCAATCCTCAATCTTCAATCCTCAATCCTCAATCCTCAATTCTCAATCCTAAATCCTCAGTCCTCAGACCTCAAACCTCAATCCTCAATAATCAATCTCCAATACTCAATCCTCAGTCCTCAATCCTCAATCCTCATTCTTCAATCCTCAATATCCTATCCTCAATCCTCAATCTTCAATTCTCAATCCTCAACCCTCAATCCTCAATCCTCAGGCATCAGTACTCAATCTTCAATACTCAATCCTCAATCCTCAATCCTCAATCCTCAAACCTCAACCCTCAATCCTCATTCCTCAAACCTCAATCCTCAAACATCAGTCCTCATCCTCAATTCTCAATTCTCAATCCTCAATCCTCAATCCTCAATCTTCAATCCTCAATTATCAATCTCCAATCCTAGATCCTCAATCCCCAATCTTCAATCCTTAATCCTCAATCTTCAATCCTTAATTCCCAATCGTCAATCTTCAATCCTCAATACTCAATCTTCAATCCTCAATCCTCAATCCTCAATCCTCAATCCTCATTCTTCAATCCTCAATACCCAATCCTCAATCTTCAATATTCAATTCTCAATCCTCAATCCTCAGTCCTCAAACATCAATCCTGAATCCTCAATCCTGAATCCTCAATCTTCAGCCCTCAGTCCTCAACAATCAGTTGTCAATCCTCAATCCTCAATGGAATATCGTCAATTCACAGATATCAATACTCAATACTCAATCTGCAGTCTTCAAGTCTCTATCCTCAAACATCAATTCTCATCACTCAACCCTCAACACTCAGTCCCCAATCCTCAATCTTCAATCCTCAATCCTCAATCCTCAATCCTCAATTCTCAATCCTCAGTCCTCAGTCCTCAGACCTCAAACCTCAATCCTGAACTCTCAGCCCCCATCCTCAATCCTCAATCCTCAATCCTCAATCCTCAATCCTCAGTCCTCAATTCTCAACCTTCAATCCTCAATACTCAATCCTCATACTCAATTCTCAATTCTCATCACTCAACCCTCAACACTCAGTCCCCAATCCTCAATCTTCAATCCTCAATCCTCAATCCTCAATTCTCAATCCTCAATCCTCAGTCCTCAGACCTCAAACCTCAATCCTGAACTCTCAGCCCTCATCCTCAACCCTCAATCCTCAATCCTCAATCCTCAATCCTCAGTCTTCAGTCCTCAATCCTCAATCCTCAATCCTCAATCCTCAATTCTCAATCTTCAATCCTCAATAATCAATCTCCAATCATAGATCCCCAATCCCCAATCTTCAATCCTTAATCCACAATCCTCAATCTTCAATCCTCAATCCTCAATCCTCAATCCTCAATCTTCAATATTCAATCCTCAATGCTCGATCCTCAATCCTGAATCCTCAACCATCAATCATCAATCTTCAATACTCAATCCTCAATCCTCAACCCTCGATCCTCATTCCTCAAACATCAAACTTCAACCATCAGTCCTCATCCTCAATTCTCAATCCTCAATCCTCAATCCTCAATCCTCAATCTTCAATCCTCAATAATCGATCTCCAATCCTAGATCCTCAATCCCCGATCTTCAATCCTTAATCCTCAATCTTCAATCCTCAATCCTCATTTCTCAATCCTCAGTCCTCAATCCTCAATAGCCAATCATCAATCCCCAATCCTCAATCTTCAATCCTCAATCCTCAATCCTCAATCATCAATACTCAATGTTCAATCCTCAATACTCAACCTTCAATCCTCAATCCCCAATCCTCCATCCTCAATTCTAAATCCTCAATCCTCAGTCCTCAGTCATCAATCCTCAATCTTTAATACTCAATCGTCAATCCTGAGTCCTCAATTCTCAATCCTCAATCGTCGTTCCTCAAACTTCAATCCTCAACACTCAGTCCAAATCCTCAATTCTGAATTCTCAATCCTCAAACCTCAATCTTCAATCCTCAGTACTCAATCCTCAATCCTCAATACTCAACCATCAATCCTCAATTCTCAATAATCAATAGAATATCCTGAATTCTCAGTATTCAATACTCAAACCTCAATCCTCAACCCTCAGCCCTCATCATCCATCCTCAATCCTCAGTCCTCAAACCTCAATCTTCAATCCTCAATACTCAATCTTCGATTCTCAATCCTCAAACCTCAATCCTCAACCCCAATCCTCAATCCTCAATCCTCAATCCTCAGTCATCAGTCCTCAATCCTGAATCCTCAAACCTCAATCCTCAACCGTCAGTCCTCGTCCTCAATCCTCAACCCTCAATCCTCAATCCTCAATGTTCACTCATCAATACTGAATCTTCAATCCTCAATCCTCAATCCTCAATCCTAAAACCCTCAATCCTCAATATTCAATACAGAACCCTCAACCACCAATCCCCAATACTCAACCATCAATACTCAATTCTCAATACTCAATAGAATACCCTGAATTCTCAGTTTTCATTACTCAATCCTCAATCTTCAATCTTGATGTCTCCATCCACAAACATCAATTCTCATCACTCAACCCTCAACACTCAGTCCTCAATCTTCAATCCTCAATCCTCAATACTCAATCCCCAATCTTCAATCTTCAAATCTCAGTCTACAAACATCAATTCGCATCACTCAACACTCAACACTCAGTCCTCAATCTTCAGTCCTCAATCCTCAATCCTCAACCTTCTATCCTCAATACTCAATCTTCAATCCTCAATCCTCATTTCTCAATCCTCAGTCCTCAATCCTCAATCGCCAATCCTCAATCGCCAATCCTTAATCTTCAATCCTCAATCCTCAATCCTCAATCATCAATACTCAATGTTCAATCCTCAATACTCAACCTTCAATCCTCAATCCTCAATCCTCCATCCTCAATTCTCAATCCTCAATCCTCAGTCCTCAGTCCTCAAACCTCAATCCTCAACCCTCAGCCCACATTCTCAATCCTCAATCTTGAATCCTCAATCCTCAATCTTCAATCCTCAATACTCAGCCTTCAATCATCAATCCTCAATCCTCAATCCTCAATCCTCAATCCTCAATCCTCAATCATCAATCCTCAATCCTCAATCATCAACCTTCAATCCTCAATACTCACTCTTCAATCCTCAATACTCAATCCTCAATCGTCAACTCTCATTCTTCAATCCTCAATACCCATTCCTCAATCCTCAATCCTCAAAACTCCATCCTCAATTCTCAATCCTCAAACCTCTGTCCTCAGTCCGTAAACCTCAACGCTCAACCCTCAGCCCACATCCTCAATCCTCAATCCGGAATCCTCAATCCTCAATCTTCAATCCTCAATCTTCAAGACTCAATAATCAATCTCCAATCCTAGATCCTCAATCCCCAATACTCAATCCTTAATCCTCAATCTTCAATCCTCAATCCCCAGTCCTCAATCTTCAATCCTCAATGCTCAATCCTCAATCCTCAATCCTCAGTCATCAGTCCTCAATCCTCAATCCTCAAACCTCAATCCTCAACCGTCAGTCTCCGTCCTCAAACCTCAATCCCGAATCCTCAATCCTGAATCGTCAATCTTCAGCCCACAGTCCTCAACAATCAATTTTCAATCCTCAATCCTCAATCCTCAATTCTCAGTCATCAGGCCTCAATCCTCAATCCTCAAACCTCAATCCTCAACCGTCAGTCCTCGTCCTCAATCCTCAACCCTCAATCCTCAATCCTCAATCTTCAATCATCAATACTCAATCTTCAATCCTCAATCCTCAATCCTCAATCCTAAAACCCTCAATCCTCAATATTCAACACACAACCCTGTACCATCAATCCCCAATACTCAACCATCTATACTCAATTCTCAATACTCAATAGAATATCCTGAATTCTCAGTTTTCATTACTCAATCCTCAATCTTCAAACTTCACGTCTCCATCCACAAACATCAATTCTCATCACTCAACCCTCAACACTCAGTCCTCAATCTTCAATCCTCAATCCTCAATACTCAATCCTCAGTCCTCAGTCCTCATTCTTCAATCCTCAATACCCAGTACTCAATCCACAATCCTCAATCCTGAATCCTCAATACTCAATCTTCAATCCTCAATCCTCAATCCTCAATACTCAGTCATCAATCCTCAATCCTCAATACTCAATCGTCAATCCTCAGTCCTCAATTCTCAATCCTCAACCCTCGTTCCTCAAACCTCAATCCTCAACACTCAGTCCTCATCCTCAATTCTCAATCCTCAATCCTCAAACCTCAACCCTCAATCATCAATCCTCAATCTTCAATCATCAATACTCAATCTTCAATCCTCAATCCTCAATCCTCAATCCTAAAACCCTCAATCCTCAATATTCAACACACAACCCTGTACCATCAATCTCCAATACTCAACCATCTATACTCAATTCTCAATACTCAATAGAATATCCTGAATTCTCAGTTTTCATTACTCAATCCTCAATCTTCAAACTTCACGTCTCCATCCACAAACATCAATTCTCATCACTCAACCCTCAACACTCAGTCCTCAATCTTCAATCCTCAATCCTCAATACTCAATCCTCAGTCCTCAGTCCTCATTCTTCAATCCTCAATACCCAATACTCAATCCACAATCCTCAATCCTCAATCCTCAATACTCAATCTTCAATCCTCAATCCTCAATCCTCAATACTCAGTCATCAATCCTCAATCCTCAATACTCAATCGTCAATCCTCAGTCCTCAATTCTCAATCCTCAACCCTCGTTCCTCAAACCTCAATCCTCAACCCTCAGTCCTCATCCTCAATTCTCAATCCTCAATCCTCAAACCTCAACCTTCAATCCTCAATACTCAATCCTCAATACTCAACCATCAATCCTCAATTGTCAATACTCAATAGAATATCCTGAATTCTCAGTATTCCATACTCAAACCTCAATCCTCAACCCTCAGCCCTCATCCTCCATCCTCAACCCTCAATCCTCAATCATCAATACTCAATGTTCAATCCTCAATACTCAACCTTCAATCCTCAATCCTCAATCCTCCATCCTCAATTCTCAATCCTCAGTCCTCAGTCCTCAGTCCTCAAACCTCAATCCTCAACCCTCAGCCCACATTCTCAATCCTCAATCTTGAATCCTCAATCCTCAATCTTCAATCCTCAATACTCAGCCTTCAATCATCAATCCTCAATCCTCAATCCTCAATCCTCAATCCTCAATCATCAATCCTCAATCCTCAATCATCAACCTTCAATCCTCAATACTCATTCTTCAATCCTCAATACCCAATCCTCAATCCTCAATCCTCAAAACTCCATCCTCAATTCTCAATCCTCAATCCTCTGTCCTCAGTCCGTAAACCTCAACGCTCAACCCTCAGCCCACATCCTCAATCCTCAATCCGGAATCCTCAATCCTCAATCTTCAATCCTCAATCTTCAAGACTCAATAATCAATCTCCAATCCTAGATCCTCAATCCCCAATACTCAATCCTTAATCCTCAATCTTCAATCCTCAATCCTCAATCTTCAATCCTCAATCCTCAATCCTCAGTCCTCAATCCTCAATCCTCAGTCATCAATCCTCAATCTTCAATACTCAATCGTCGGTCCTCAGTCCTCAATTTTCAATCCTCAATCCTCGTTCCTCAAACCTCAATTCTCAACCCTCAGTCCTCATTCTCAATTCTCAATTCTCAATCCTCAAACATCAATCTTCAATCCTCAATCCTCAATACTAAAACCTCAGTCCTCAGTCCTCATTCTTCAATCCTCAATACCCAATCCTCAATCCTCAATCCTCAATCCTCAATCCTCAATACTCAATCTTCAATCCTCAATCCTCAATCCTCAATCCTTAATCCTCAACCCTCAGTCCTCATCCTCAATTCTCAATTCTCAATCCTCAATCCCCAATCCTCAATCTTAAATCCTCAATAATCAATCTCCAATCCTATATCCTCAATCCTCAATCCACAATACCCAATCTTCAATCCTCAATAATCAATCTCCAATCCTAGGTCCTCAATCCGCAATCCTCAATCCTCGATTCTCAATCCTCATTCTCCAATCCTCAGTACCCAATCCTCAATCTTCAATCCTCAATCCTCAATCCTCAATTCTCAATCCTAAATCCTCAGTCCTCAGACCTCAAACCTCAATCCTCAATAATCAATCTCCAATCCTCAATCCTCAGTCCTCAATCCTCAATCCTCATTCTTCAATCCTCAATATCCTATCCTCAATCCTCAATCTTCAATTCTCAATCCTCAACACTCAATCCTCAATCCTCAGGCATCAGTACTCAATCTTCAATACTCAATCCTCAATCCTCAATCCTCAATCCTCAAACCTCAACCCTCAATCCTCATTCCTCAAACCTCAATCCTCAACCATCAGTCCTAATCCTCAATTCTCAATTCTCAATCCTCAATCCTCAATCCTCAATCTTCAATCCTCAATAATCAATCTCCAATCCTAGATCCTCTATCCCCAATCTTCAATCCTTAATCCTCTATCTTCAATCCTTAATTCCCAATCGTCAATCTTCAATCCTCAATACTCAATCTTCAATCCTCAATCCTCAATCCTCAATCCTCAATCCTCATTCTTCAATCCTCAATACCCAATCCTCAATCTTCAATATTCAATCCTCAATCCTCAATCCTCAGTCCTCAAACATCAATCCTGAATCCTCAATCCTGAATCCTCAATCTTCAGCCCTCAGTCCTCAACAATCAGTTGTCAATCCTCAATGCTCAATGGAATATCTTCAATTCACAGATTTCAATACTCAATCCTCAATCTGCAGTCTTCAAGTCTCTATCCTCAAACATCAATTCTCATCACTCAACCCTCAACACTCAGTCCCCAATCCTCAATCTTCAATCCTCAATCCTCAATCCTCAATTCTCAATCGTCAGTCCTCAGTCCTCAGACCTCAAACCTCAATCCTGAACTCTCAGCCCTAATCCTCAATCCTCAATCCTCAATCCTCAATCCTCAATCCTCAGTCTTCAATCCTCAATCCTCAATCCTCAATCCTCAATTCTCAATCTTCAATCCTCAATAATCAATCTCCAATCATAGATCCCCAATCCCCAATCTTCAATCCTTAATCCACAATCCTCAATCCTCAATCCTCAATCCTCAATCCTCAATCCTCAATCCTCAATATTCAATCCTCAATGCTCGATCCTCAATCCTCAATCCTCAACCATCGATCCTCTATCTTCAATACTCAATCCTCAATCCTCAATCCTCAATCCTCATTCCTCAAACCTCAATCCTCAACCCTCAGTCCTCATCCTCAATTCTCAATTCTCAATCCTCAATCCTCAATCCTCAATCCTCAATCCTCAATTCACAATCTTCAATACTCAATACTCAATCTTCAATCCCCAATCATCAATCCCCAATCCCCAATCCTCAATCCTCATTCCTCAAACCTCAATCCTCAACCCTCAGTCCTCATCCTCAATTCTCAATTCTCAATCCTCAATCCTCAATCCTCAATCTTCAATCCTCAACAATCAATCTCCAATCCTAGATCCTCAATCCCCAATCTACAGTCCTTAATCCTCAATCCTCAATCCTCAATCCTCAATCCTCAATCCTCAATCCTCAACCCTCAATCCTCATTCCTCAAACATCAATCCTCAACCATCAGTCCTCATCCTCAATTCTCAATCCTCAATCCTCAATCCTCAATCCTCAATCTTCAATCCTCAATAATCGATCTCCAATCCTAGATCCTCAATCCCCGATCTTCAATCCTTAATCCTCAATCTTCAATCCTCAATCCCCAGGCATCATCTTCAATCCTCAATGGTCAATCCTCAATCCTCAATCCTCAATCCTCAATCCTCAATCCTCAACACTCAATCTGCAATCCTCAATCCTCAATCCTCAGTCCTCAATGCTCATTCTTCAATCCTCAATACACAATCCTCAGTCTTCAATCCTCAATCCGCAATCCTCAATTCTCAATCCTCAATCCTCAATCCTCAGACCTCAAACATCTATATTCAACCCTCAGTTCTCGTCCTCAATCCACAACCCTCAACCCTCAATCCTCAATCCTCAATCCCCAATCCTCAATCTTCAATCCTCAATCCTCAATCCTCAATCCTCAATCCTCAATCCTCAATCCTCAATCCTCAATCCTCAATCTTCAATCCTCAATCCTCAATCCTCAATTCTCAACCTTCAATCCTCAATACTCAATCCTCATACTCAATTCTCAATTCTCAATCCTCAATCCTCAATCCTCAATCTTCAATCCTCAATAATGAATCTCCAACACTAGATCCTCAATCCCCCATCTTCAATCCTTAAACCTCAATCTTCAATCCTCAATCCTCAATCCTCAATTCTCAATCCTCAATCCTCAGTCCTCAGACCTCAATCCTCAATCCTCAATAATCAATCTCCAATCCTATATGCTCAATCCTCAATCCTCAATCCTCAATCCTCAATCTTCAATCCTCAATCCTCAATCCTCAATCCTCAATTCTCAACCTTCAATCCTCAATACTCAATCCTCATACTCAATTCTCAATTCTCAATCCTCAATCCTCAATCCTCAATCTTCAATCCTCAATAATGAATCTCCAACCCTAGATCCTCAACCCCAATCTTCAATCCTTAAACCTCAATCTTCAATCCTCAATCCTCAATTCTCAATCCTCAATCCTCAGTCCTCAGACCTCAATCCTCAATCCTCAATAATCAATCTCCAATCCTATATGCTCAATCCTCAATCCTCAATACCCAATCTTCAATCCTCAATAATCAATCTCCAATCCTAGGTCCTCAATCCGCAATCCTCAATCCTCGATCCTCAATCCTCATTCTTCAATCCTCAATACCCAATCCTCAATCATCAATCCTCAATCCTCAATCCTCAATTCTCAATCCTAAATCCTCAGTCCTCAGACCTCAAACCTCAATCCTCATTAATCAATCTCCAATCCTCAATCCTCAGTCCTCAAACATCAATGCTCATTCTTCAATCCTCAACACCCAATCCTCAGTCTTCAATCCTCAATCCGCAATCCTCAATTCTCAATCCTCAATCCTCAATCCTCAGACCTCAAACATCTATATTCAACCCTCAGTTCTCGTCCTCAATCCACAACCCTCAACCCTCAATCGTCAATCCTCAATCCTCAATCCTCAATCTTCAATCCTCAATCCTCAATCCTCAATCCTCAATCCTCAATCCTCAATCCTCAATCCTCAGTCATAAATCCTCAATCTTCAATCCCCAATAATCAATCTCCAATCCTAGATCCTCAATCCCCAATCCTCAATCCTTAATCCTCAATCTTCAATCCTCAATCGCCAGTCCTCAATCTTCAATCCTCAATATTCAACACTCAACCCTCAACCATCAATCCTCAATACTCAACCATCAATCCTCAATTCTCAATACTCAATAGAACATCATGAATTCTCATGGTTCAATACTAAATTCAGAATATTCAATAATCAAATCTTAAACCTCAAGCATCAATTCCCAACACTCAATCCTCAACACTCAGGCCTCTCTCTTCAATCCTACATCCTCAACCCTCGCACCTCAAGCGGCAATCCTCAATACCCAATCCTCAATCCTCAATCCTCAATCCTCAATCCTCAATCCACAGTACTCAATCTTCAATCCTCAATCCTCAATCCTCAATCCTCAATCCTCAATCCTCAACCATCAATCCTCAATCCTCAATCCTCAGTCGTCAATCCTCAGTCATCAATCCTCAATCTTCAATACTCAATCGTCAATCCTTAGTCCTCAATACTCAATCCTCAATCCTCGTTCCTCAAACCTCAATCCTCAACCCTCAGCCGTCATCCTCAATTCTCAATCCTCAATCCTCAATCCTCAATCTTCAATCCTCCATAATCAATCTCCAATCCAAGATCCTCAATCCCCAATCTTCAGTCCTCAATCCTCAATCCTCAATCCTCAATCCTCAATGTTCAATCCGCAATACCCAATCCTCAATCATCAATCCTCAATCCTCAATCCTCAAACCTCAATTCTCAATACTCAGTCCTTAATTCTCAGTCCTCAAACCTCAATCCTGAATCCACAATCCTGAATCCTCAATCTTCAGACCTCAGTCCTCAACAATCAGCCGTCAATTCTCAATCCTCAATAGAATATCGTCAATTCACACCTTTCAATACTCAATACTCAATCTGCAATCTTAAAGTCTCTATCCACAAACTTCAATTCTCATCACTCAACCCTCAACACTGAGTCCCCCATCCTCAACCTTCAATCCTCAATCCTCAATCCTCAATTCTCAATCCTCAATCCTCAGTCCTCAGACCTCAAAACTCAATCCTCAATAATCAATCTCCTATCCTATATGCTCAATCCTCAATCAACAATACCCAATCTTCAATCCTCAATAATCAATCTCCAATCCTAGGTCCTCAATCCGCAATCCTCTATCCTCGATCCTCAATCCTCATTCTCCAATCCTCAATACCCAATCCTCAATCTTCAATCCTCAATCCTCAATGCTCAATTCTCAATCCTAAATCCTCAGTCCTCAGACCTCAAACCTCAATCCTCAATAATCAATCTCCAATCCTCAATCCTCAGTCCTCAATCCTCAATCCTCATTCTTCAATCCTCAATATCCTATCCTCAATCCTCAATCTTCAATTCTCAATCCTCAACCCTCAATCCTCAATCCTCAGGCATCAGTACTCAATCTTCAATACTCAATCCTCAATCCTCAATCCTCAATCCTCAAACCTCAACCCTCAATCCTCATTCCTCAAACCTCAATCCTCAAACATCAGTCCTCATCCTCAATTCTCAATTCTCAATCCTCAATCCTCAATCCTCAATCTTCAATCCTCAATTATCAATCTCCAATCCTAGATCCTCAATCCCCAATCTTCAATCCTTAATCCTCAATCTTCAATCCTTAATTCCCAATCGTCAATCTTCAATCCTCAATACTCAATCTTCAATCCTCAATCCTCAATCCTCAATCCTCAATCCTCATTCTTCAATCCTCAATACCCAATCCTCAATCTTCAATATTCAATTCACAATCCTCAATCCTCAGTCCTCAAACATCAATCCTGAATCCTCAATCCTGAATCCTCAATCTTCAGCCCTCAGTCCTCAACAATCAGTTGTCAATCCTCAATCCTCAATGGAATATCGTCAATTCACAGATATCAATACTCAATACTCAATCTGCAGTCTTCAAGTCTCTATCCTCAAACATCAATTCTCATCACTCAACCCTCAACACTCAGTCCCCAATCCTCAATCTTCAATCCTCAATCCTCAATCCTCAATCCTCAATTCTCAATCCTCAGTCCTCAGTCCTCAGACCTCAAACCTCAATCCTGAACTCTCAGCCCCCATCCTCAATCCTCAATCCTCAATCCTCAATCCTCAACCCTCAGTCCTCAATTCTCAACCTTCAATCCTCAATACTCAATCCTCATACTCAATTCTCAATTCTCATCACTCAACCCTCAACACTCAGTCCCCAATCCTCAATCTTCAATCCTCAATCCTCAATCCTCAATTCTCAATCCTCAATCCTCAGTCCTCAGACCTCAAACCTCAATCCTGAACTCTCAGCCCTCATCCTCAACCCTCAATCCTCAATCCTCAATCCTCAATCCTCAGTCTTCAGTACTCAATCCTCAATCCTCAATCCTCAATCCTCAATTCTCAATCTTCAATCCTCAATAATCAATCTCCAATCATAGATCCCCAATCCCCAATCTTCAATCCTTAATCCACAATCCTCAATCTTCAATCCTCAATCCTCAATCCTCAATCCTCAATCTTCAATATTCAATCCTCAATGCTCGATCCTCAATCCTGAATCCTCAACCATCAATCATCAATCTTCAATACTCAATCCTCAATCCTCAACCCTCGATCCTCATTCCTCAAACATCAAACTTCAACCATCAGTCCTCATCCTCAATTCTCAATCCTCAATCCTCAATCCTCAATCCTCAATCTTCAATCCTCAATAATCGATCTCCAATCCTAGATCCTCAATCCCCGATCTTCAATCCTTAATCCTCAATCTTCAATCCTCAATCCTCATTTCTCAATCCTCAGTCCTCAATCCTCAATAGCCAATCATCAATCCCCAATCCTCAATCTTCAATCCTCAATCCTCAATCCTCAATCATCAATACTCAATGTTCAATCCTCAATACTCAACCTTCAATCCTCAATCCCCAATCCTCCATCCTCAATTCTAAATCCTCAATCCTCAGTCCTCAGTCATCAATCCTCAATCTTTAATACTCAATCGTCAATCCTGAGTCCTCAATTCTCAATCCTCAATCGTCGTTCCTCAAACTTCAATCCTCAACACTCAGTCCAAATCCTCAATTCTGAATTCTCAATCCTCAAACCTCAATCTTCAATCCTCAGTACTCAATCCTCAATCCTCAATACTCAACCATCAATCCTCAATTCTCAATAATCAATAGAATATCCTGAATTCTCAGTATTCAATACTGAAACCTCAATCCTCAACCCTCAGCCCTCATCATCCATCCTCAATCCTCAGTCCTCAAACCTCAATCTTCAATCCTCAATACTCAATCTTCGATTCTCAATCCTCAAACCTCAATCCTCAACCCCAATCCTCAATCCTCAATCCTCAATCCTCAGTCATCAGTCCTCAATCCTGAATCCTCAAACCTCAATCCTCAACCGTCAGTCCTCGTCCTCAATCCTCAACCCTCAATCCTCAATCCTCAATGTTCACTCATCAATACTGAATCTTCAATCCTCAATCCTCAATCCTCAATCCTAAAACCCTCAATCCTCAATATTCAATACACAACCCTCAACCACCAATCCCCAATACTCAACCATCAATACTCAATTCTCAATACTCAATAGAATACCCTGAATTCTCAGTTTTCATTACTCAATCCTCAATCTTCAATCTTGATGTCTCCATCCACAAACATCAATTCTCATCACTCAACCCTCAACACTCAGTCCTCAATCTTCAATCCTCAATCCTCAATACTCAATCCCCAATCTTCAATCTTCAAATCTCAGTCTACAAACATCAATTCGCATCACTCAACACTCAACACTCAGTCCTCAATCTTCAGTCCTCAATCCTCAATCCTCAACCTTCTATCCTCAATACTCAATCTTCAATCCTCAATCCTCATTTCTCAATCCTCAGTCCTCAATCCTCAATCGCCAATCCTCAATCGCCAATCCTCAATCTTCAATCCTCAATCCTCAATCCTCAATCATCAATACTCAATGTTCAATCCTCAATACTCAACCTTCAATCCTCAATCCTCAATCCTCCATCCTCAATTCTCAATCCTCAATCCTCAGTCCTCAGTCCTCAAACCTCAATCCTCAACCCTCAGCCCACATTCTCAATCCTCAATCTTGAATCCTCAATCCTCAATCTTCAATCCTCAATACTCAGCCTTCAATCATCAATCCTCAATCCTCAATCCTCAATCCTCAATCCTCAATCATCAATCCTCAATCCTCAATCATCAACCTTCAATCCTCAATACTCACTCTTCAATCCTCAATACTCAATCCTCAATCGTCAACTCTCATTCTTCAATCCTCAATACCCATTCCTCAATCCTCAATCCTCAAAACTCCATCCTCAATTCTCAATCCTCAAACCTCTGTCCTCAGTCCGTAAACCTCAACGCTCAACCCTCAGCCCACATCCTCAATCCTCAATCCGGAATCCTCAACCCTCAATCTTCAATCCTCAATCTTCAAGACTCAATAATCAATCTCCAATCCTAGATCCTCAATCCCCAATACTCAATCCTTAATCCTCAATCTTCAATCCTCAATCCCCAGTCCTCAATCTTCAATCCTCAATGCTCAATCCTCAATCCTCAATCCTCAGTCATCAGTCCTCAATCCTCAATCCTCAAACCTCAATCCTCAACCGTCAGTCTCCGTCCTCAAACCTCAATCCCGAATCCTCAATCCTGAATCGTCAATCTTCAGCCCACAGTCCTCAACAATCAATTTTCAATCCTCAATCCTCAATCCTCAATTCTCAGTCATCAGGCCTCAATCCTCAATCCTCAAACCTCAATCCTCAACCGTCAGTCTTCGTCCTCAATCCTCAACCCTCAACCCTCAATCCTCAATCCTCAATCTTCAATCATCAATACTCAATCTTCAATCCTCAATCCTCAATCCTCAATCCTAAAACCCTCAATCCTCAATATTCAACACACAACCCTGTACCATCAATCCCCAATACTCAACCATCTATACTCAATTCTCAATACTCAATAGAATATCCTGAATTCTCAGTTTTCATTACTCAATCCTCAATCTTCAAACTTCACGTCTCCATCCACAAACATCAATTCTCATCACTCAACCCTCAACACTCAGTCCTCAATCTTCAATCCTCAATCCTCAATACTCAATCCTCAGTCCTCAGTCCTCATTCTTCAATCCTCAATACCCAGTACTCAATCCACAATCCTCAATCCTGAATCCTCAATACTCAATCTTCAATCCTCAATCCTCAATCCTCAATACTCAGTCATCAATCCTCAATCCTCAATACTCAATCGTCAATCCTCAGTCCTCAATTCTCAATCCTCAACCCTCGTTCCTCAAACCTCAATCCTCAACCCTCAGTCCTCATCCTCAATTCTCAATCCTCAATCCTCAAACCTCAACCCTCAATCCTCAATCCTCAATCTTCAATCATCAATACTCAATCTTCAATCCTCAATACTCAATCCTCAATCGTCAATCCTCATTCTTCAATCCTCAATACCCAATCCTCAATCCTCAATCCTCAATCCCCCATACTCAATTCTCAATCCTCAGTCCTCAGTCCTCAGTCCTCAAACCTCAATCCTCAACCCTCAGCCCTCATCCTCAATCCACAATCTTGAATCCTCATTCCTCAATCTTCAATCCTCAATACACAGTCTTCAATCATCAATCCTCAATCCCCCATACTCAATTCTCAATCCTCAGTCCTCAGTCCTCAGTCCTCAAACCTCAATCCTCAACCCTCAGCCCTCATCCTCAATCCACAATCTTGAATCCTCATTCCTCAATCTTCAATCCTCAATACACAGTCTTCAATCATCAATCCTCAATCCTCAATCCTCAATCCTCAATCCTCAATCCTCAATCATCAATCCTCAATAAACAGTCCTCAATCTTCAATCCTCATTGCTCAATCCTCAATCCTCAACCCTCAGTCATCAGTTCTCAATCCTCAATGCTCACACCTCTACCCTCAAACCTCAGTCCTCATCCTCAATTCTCAATTCGCAATCCTGAATCCTCAATCCTCAGTACTCAACCATCAATCCTCAATTCTCAATACTCAATAGAATATCCTGAATTCTCAGTATTCAATACTCAAACATCAATCCTCAACCGGCAGCCCTCATCCTCCATCCTCAATCCTCAATCCTCAAACCTCAATCTTCAATCCTCAATACAAAATCTTCGATTCTCAATCCTCAATCCTCAATCCTCAATCCACAATCCTCAATCTTCTATCCTCAATCCTCAATCCTCAATCCCCAATCCTCAATCCTCAATCATCGATCCTCAATCTTCAACACTCAATACTCAATCCTCAAACCTCGATCCTCAATCCTCAATACTCAACCATCAATCCTCAATTCTCAATACTCAATAGAATATCCTGAATTCCCAGTTTTCAATACTCAATCCACAACCTTCAATCTTCATGTCTCCATCCACAAACATCAATTCTCGTCACTCAACCCTCAAGACTCAGTCCTCAATCTTCAATCCTCAATCCTCAATACACAATGTTCAATCCTCATTACTCGATCTTCAATCCTCATTCCTCAATCCTCAATCCTCAATCCTCAGTCATCATTCCTCAACCCTCAGTAATCAAGCCTGAGACATCAATCCTCAATCCTCAATCATCAACCCTCAATCCTCAACCCTCAATCCTCAATCCTCAGTCCTCAACGCTGAATCCTCAATCCTCAGTCCACAAGCCTCAATCCTCAATATTCAATTATCTATCCACAACCCTCAAACCTCAGTCGTCAACCCTCAGTCCTCAATCCTGAATCCTCAATCTTCAATCCTCAATCCTCAATCCTCAATCCTCAATCCTCAATCCTCAATCATAAATACTCAATCTTCAATCCTCAATCCTCAATCCCCAATCCTCAATCCTTAATCCTCAATCTTCAATCCTCAATCCCCAGTCCTCTATCTTCAATCCTCAATGCTCAATCCTCAATCCTCAATCCTCAATCCTCAGACCTCAATCCTCAATCATCAAACCTCAAACCTCAATCATCAACCGTCAGTCCTCGTCCTCAATCCTCTACCCTCAATCCTCAATTCTCAATTCACAATCCTCAATCCTCAATCCTCAATCTTCAATACTCAATAATCAATCTCCAATCCTAGATCCTCAATCCCCAATCCTCAATCCTTAATCCTCAATCTTCAATCCTCAATCCCCAGTCCTCAATCTTCAATCCTCAATTATCAATCCTCAATCCTCAATCCTCAGTCATCAGTCCTCAATCCTCAATCCTCAAACCTCAATCCTCAACCGTCAGTCCTCGTCCTCAATCCTCAATCCCGAATCCTCAATCCTCAATCTTCAATCCTCAATACTCAGTCTTCAATCATCAATCCTCAATCCTCAATCCTCAATCCTCAATCCTCAATCATCAATCCTCAATCCTCAATCATCAACCTTCAATCCTCAATACTCAACCTTCAATCCTCAATACTCAATCCTCAGTCGTCAATCCTCATTCTTCAATCCTCAATACCCAATCGTCAATCCTCAATCCTCAATCCTCAATCCTCAATCATCAATACTCAATGTTCAATCCTCAATACTCAACTTTGAATCCTCAACCGTTAATCCTCAATCCACAATCCTCAATCCCCAATCATCAACCTTCAATCCTCAATACTCAATCTTCAATCCTCAATACTCAATCCTCAATCGTCAATCCTCATACTTCAATCCTCAATACCCAATCGTCAATCCTCAATCCTCAATCCTCCATCCTCAATTCTCAATCCTCAGTCCTCAGTCCTCAGTCCTCAAACCTCAATCCTCAACCCTCAGCCCTCATTCTCAATCCACAATCTTGAATCCTCAATCCTCAATCTTCAATCCTCAATACTCAGTCTTCAATCATCAATCCTCAATCCTCAATCCTCAATCCTCAGTCATCAGTCCTCAATCCTCAATCCTCAAACCTCAATCCTCAACCGTCAGTCCTCGTCCTCAATCCTCAATCCCGAATCCTCAATCCTGAATCGTCAATCTTCAGCCCACAGTCCTCAACAATCAATTTTCAATCCTCAGTCCTCATTAGAATTTCCTCAATTCACAGTTTTTAATACTCAATCCCCAATCTTCAATCTTCAAACCTCAGTCTACAAACATCAATTCGCATCACTCAACACTCAACACTTAGTACCCAATCTTCAGTCCTCAATCCCCAATCCTCAATCTTCTATCCTCAATACTCAATCTTCGATCCTCAATCCTCAATTCTCAATCCTCAGTCCTCAATCCTCAATCGCCAACCCTCAATTCCCAATCCTCAACCTTCAATCCTCAATCCTCAATCCTCAATCATCAATACTCAATGTTCAATCCTCAATACTCAACGTTGAATCCTCAACCCTCAATCCTCAATCCACAATCCTCAATCCTCAATCATCAACCTTCAATCCTCAATACTCAATCTTCAATCCTCAATACTCAATCCTCAATCGTCAATCCTCATTCTTCAATCCTCAATACCCAATCGTCAATCCTCAATCATCAATCCTCCATCCTCAATTCTCAATCCTCGGTCCTCAGTCCTCAGTCCTCAAACCTCAATCCTCAACCCTCAGCCCTCATTCTCAATCCACAATCTTGAATCCTCAATCCTCAATCTTCAATCCTCAATACTCAGTCTTCAATCATCAATCCTCAATCCTCAATCCTCAATCCTCAATCCTCAATCCTCAATCCTCAATCCTCAATCATCAATCCTCAATCTTCAATACTCAATCCTCAATCCTCAATCCTCAATCCTCAATCCTCAATGTTCAATCCTCAATACCCAATCCTCAGTCTTCAATCCTCAATCCTCAATCCTCTATCCTCAGTCCTCAATTCTCAGTCCTCAAGCCTCTATCCTGAATCCTCAATCCTTAATCCTCAATCTTCAGCCCTGGGTCCTCAACAATCAGTTGTCAATCCTCAATCCTCAATAGAATATCCTCAATTCACAGTTTTCAATACTCAATACTCAATCTGCAATCTTCAAATCTCTATCCACAAACATCAATTCTCATCACTCAACCCACAACACTCAGTCCCCAATCCTCAATTCTCAATCCTCAATCCTCAATCTTCAATCCTCAATACTCAATCTTCAATCCTTAATCCTCAATCCTCAATAATCAATCCTCATTCCTCAATCATCAATCCTCAATCTTCAGTACTCAATCCTCAGTCCTCAATCCTCAATCCTCAATCCTCAATCCCCAATCCTCAATCATCAATCTTCAATCTTCAATACTCAGTCCTCAATCCTCAATCCTCAATACTCAACCATCAATCCTCAAACCTCAATGCTCAATAGAATATCCTGAATACTCAGGATTCAATACTCAAACCTCAATCCTCAACCCTCAGCCCTCACCCTCCATCCTCAATTCTCAATCCTCAATCCTCAATCCTCAGTCATCAATCCTCAATCTTCAATACTCAATCGTCAATCTTCAATCCTCAATCCTCAGTCCTCGATCCTCAATCCTCAATCCTCAATCATCAATCCTCAATCTTCAACACTCAATCCTCAATCCTCAATCCTCATCCTCCATCCTCAATCCTCAATCCTCAATCCTCAATCCTCAATCTTCAATCCTCAATAATCAATCTCCAATGCTAGATCCTCAATCCCCAATCCTCAATCCTTAATCCTCAATCTTCAGTCCTCAATAAACAGTCCTCAATCTTCAATCATCAATACTCAATCTTCAATCCTCAATCCTCAATCCTCAATCCTCAATCCTCCATCCTCAATATTCAACACACAACCCTCAACCATCAATCCTCAATACTCAATCATCAATCCTCAATTCTCAATACTCAATAGAATATCCTGAATTCTCATGGTTGAATACTCAATCCACAATATTCAATAATCAAGTCTCAATCCACAAACATCATTTCTCATCACTCAAACCTGAACGCTCAGTCCTCAATGTTCAATCCTCATTCCTCAATTCTCAATGTTCAATCGTCAATGCTGAATCTTCAATCCTCAATCCTCAATACTCAATCTTCAGTCCTCAGTCCCCAATCCTCAATCTTCAATCCTCCATCCTCAATCCTCAATCCTCAATCCTCAATCCTCAATTTTCAATCCTCAATACTCAACCTTCAATCCTCAATCCTCAATCCTCAATACTCAACCATCAATCCTCAATTCTCAATACTCAATAGAATATATTGAATTTTCAGGATTCAATACTCAAACAACAACCCTCAACACTCAGCCCTCATCCTCAAACCTCAATCCTCAAACCTCAATCCTCAATCCTCAATATTCAATCCTCAATACTCAATCCTCAATCCTCAATCCTCAATCCTCAATCCTCAATCCTCAATCCTCAGTAATCAATCCTCAATCTTCAATACTCAATCGTCAATCCTCAGTCCTTAATCCTCAATCCTCAATCCTCGTTCCTCAAACCTCAATCCTCAACCCTCAGTCCTCATCCTCAATTCTCAATTCTCAATCCTCAATCCTCAATCCTCAATCTTCAATCCTCATTAATCAATCTCCAATCCTAGATCCTGAATCCCCAATCCTCAATCCTTAATCCTCAACCTTCAATCCTCAGTCCCCAGTCCTCAATATTCAACACACAACCCTCAACCATCAATCCTCAATACTCAATCATCAATCCTCAATTCTCAATACTCAATAGAATATCCTGAATTCTCATGGTTCAATACTCAATCCACAATATTCAATTGTCAAATCTCTATCCACAAACATCAATTCTCATCACTCAACCCTGAACGCTCAGTCCTCAATGATCAATTCTCAATCCTCAATTCTCAATCTTCAATCCTCAATACTGTATCTCCAATCCTCAATCCTCAATCCTCAATCCACCGACCTTGGCCCTCAAACCTCAACCCTCAGCTCTCAGAACTCATCCTCAATCCTCAATCCTCAATCCTCAATCCTCAATCTTCAATCCTCAATACTCAAACTTCAATCCTCAATCCTCAATCCTCAGTCATCAATCCTCAATCTTCAATACTCAATCCTCAATCCTCAATCCTCAATACTCAACCATCAATCCTCAATTCTCAATACTCAATAGAATATATTGAATTTTCAGGATTCAATACTCAAACAACAACCCTCAACACTCAGCCCTCATCCTCAAACCTCAATCCTCAAACCTCAATCCTCAATCCTCAATATTCAATCCTCAATACTCAATCCTCAATCCTCAATCCTCAATCCTCAATCCTCAATCCTCAATCCTCAGTAATCAATCCTCAATCTTCAATACTCAATCGTCAATCCTCAGTCCTTAATCCTCAATCCTCAATCCTCGTTCCTCAAACCTCAATCCTCAACCCTCAGTCCTCATCCTCAATTCTCAATTCTCAATCCTCAATCCTCAATCCTCAATCTTCAATCCTCATTAATCAATCTCCAATCCTAGATCCTGAATCCCCAATCCTCAATCCTTAATCCTCAACCTTCAATCCTCAGTCCCCAGTCCTCAATATTCAACACACAACCCTCAACCATCAATCCTCAATACTCAATCATCAATCCTCAATTCTCAATACTCAATAGAATATCCTGAATTCTCATGGTTCAATACTCAATCCACAATATTCAATTGTCAAATCTCTATCCACAAACATCAATTCTCATCACTCAACCCTGAACGCTCAGTCCTCAATGATCAATTCTCAATCCTCAATTCTCAATCTTCAATCCTCAATACTGTATCTCCAATCCTCAATCCTCAATCCTCAATCCTCAATCCACCGACCTTGGCCCTCAAACCTCAACCCTCAGCTCTCAGAACTCATCCTCAATCCTCAATCCTCAATCCTCAATCCTCAATCTTCAATCCTCAATACTCAAACTTCAATCCTCAATCCTCAATCCTCAGTCATCAATCCTCAATCTTCAATACTCAATCCTCAATCCTCAATCCTCAGCCGTCAATCCTCAATCCTCAATCCTCAAACCTCAGTACTCAACCGTCAGTCCACGTCCTCAATCCTCAACCCTCAATCCTGAATGCTCAATCTTCAATCATCAATACTCAATCTTCAATCCTCAATCTTCAATCCTCAATCCTCAATCCTCAATCCTCCATCCTCAATATTCAACACACAACCCTCAACCATCAATCCTCAATACTCAATCATCTATCCTCAATTCTCAATACTCAATAGAATATCCTGAATTCTCATGGTTCAATACTCAATCCACAAAATTCAATAATCAAATCTCAATCCACAATCATCAATTCTCATCACTCAACCCTGAGCGCTCAGTCCTCAATGATCAATCCTCATTCCTCAATTCTCAATCTTCAATCCTCAATACTGAATCTTCAATCCTCAATCCTCAATCCTCAATCTTCAATCCTCAGTTCCCAATCCTCAATCTTCAATCCTCAATCCTCAATCCTCAATCCTCAATCCTCAATCCACAGTCCTTGGCCCTCAAACCTCAACCCTCAACTCTCAGAACTCATCCTCAATTCTCAATCCTCAAAACTCTATCCTCAATCCTCAATCTTCAATCCTCAATAATCAATCTCCAATCCTAGATCCTCAATCCCCAATCCTCAATCCTTAATCCTCAATCTTCAATCCTCAATCCCCAGTCCTCAAACTTCAATCCTCAATGCTCAATCCTCAATCCTCAGTCCTCAGTCCTCAATCTTCAATCCTCAGTAATCAATCCTCAATCTCCAATACTGAATCGTCAATCCCCAGTCCTCAATCCTCAACCCTCAATCCTCAATCCTCAGTCCTCAATCCACAATCCTCAAACCTCCAACCTCAATCCTCGACCGTGAGTCCTCGTCCTCAATCCTCAAACCTCAATCCTCAATCCTCAATCCTCAGTCCTCAATCCACAATCCTCAAACCTCCAACTTCAATCCTCGACCGTGAGTCCTCGTCCTCAATCCTCAAACCTCAATCCTCAATCCTCAATCTACAATCATCAATACTCAATCTTCAATCCTCAATCCTCAATCCTCAATCCTCAATCCTCAATCCTCAATATTCAACACACAACCCTCAGCCATCAATCCTCAATACTCAACCATCAATCCTCAATTCTCAATACTCAATAGAATATCCTGAATTCTCATGGTTCAATACTCAATCCTCAAAATTCAATAATCATATCTCAATCCTCAAACATCAATCCTCATCACTCAACCCTGAGCGCTCAGTCCTCAATGTTCAATCCTCATTCCTCAATTCTCAATCTTCAATCCTCAATACTGAATCTTCAATCCTCAATACTCAATCTTCAATCGTCAATCCTCAATCCTCAGTCATCAATCCTCAATCTTCAATACTCAATCGTCAGTCCTCAGTCCTCACTCCTCAATCCCCAATCCTCGTTCCTCAAACCTCAATCCTCAACCCTCAGTCCTCATCCTCAATTCTCAATTCTCAAAACTCTATCCTCAATCCTCAATCTTCAATCCTCAATAATCAATCTCCAATCCTAGATCCTCAATCCCCAATCCTCAATCCTTAATCCTCAATCTTCAACCCTCAATCCCCAGTCCTCAAACTTCAATCCTCAATGCTCAATCCTCAATCCTCAGTCCTCAGTCCTCAATCTTCAATCCTCAGTAATCAATCCTCAATCTCCAATACTGAATCGTCAATCCTCAGTCCTCAATCCTCAACCCTCAATCCTCAATCCTCAGTCCTCAATCCACAATCCTCAAACCTCCAACCTCAATCCTCGACCGTGAGTCCTCGTCCTCAATTCTCAAACCTCAATCCTCAATCCTCAATCCTCAGTCCTCAATCCACAATCCTCAAACCTCCAACTTCAATCCTCGACCGTGAGTCCTCGTCCTCAATCCTCAAACCTCAATCCTCAATCCTCAATCTACAATCATCAATACTCAATCTTCAATCCTCAATCCTCACTCCTCAATCCTCAATCCTCAATCCTCAATATTCAACACACAACCCTCAGCCATCAATCCTCAATACTCAACCATCAATCCTCAATTCTCAATACTCAATAGAATATCCTGAATTCTCATGGTTCAATACTCAATCCTCAAAATTCAATAATCATATCTCAATCGTCAAACATCAATTCTCAGCACTCAATCCTCAATACTCAGTCCTCTCTCTTCAAACCTCCATCCTCAGTCCTCAATCCTCAAGCGTCAATCCTCAATCCTCAATCCTCAAACCTCAATCCTCAGTCCTCAAACCTCAATCCGGTGTCCTCAATTCTGAATCCTCAATGTTCAGCCGTCAGTCCTCAAAAATCAATTGTCAATCCTCAATCCTCAATAGAATATCCTCAATTCACAGTTTTCAATACTCAATCCCCATTCTTCAATCTTCATATCTCAATTCACAAACATCTATTCTCATCACTCAACCCTGAACGCTCAGTCCTCAATGTTCAATTCTCAATCCTCAATTCTCAATCTTCAATCCTCAATACTGAATCTTCAATCCTCAATCCTCAATCCTCAATCCTCAATCCTCAATCCTCAATCCTCAATCCTCAATCCTCAATCCTCAATCCTCAATCCTCAATCCTCAGTAATCAATCCTCAATCTTCAATACTCAATCGTCAATCCTCAGTCCTCAATCCTCAATCCTCAATCCTCGTTCCTCAAACCTCAATCCTCAACACTCAGTCCTCATCCTCAATTCTCAATTCTCAATCCTCAAACCTCAAACCTCAATCTTCAATCCTCATTAATCAATCTCCAATCCTAGATCCTGAATACCCAACCCTCAATCCTTAATCCTCAATCTTCAATCCTCAATCCCCAGTCTTCAATCTTCAATCCTCAATGTTCAATCCTCAATCCTCAATCCTCAGTCCTCAGTCCTCAATCCTCAATCCTCAAACCTCAATCCTCAACCGTCAGTCCGCGTCCTCAATCCTCAACCCTCAATACCCAATCCTCAATCTTCAATCCTCAATACTCAATATTCAATCCTCAATCCTCAATCCTCAATCCGCAATCTTCAATCCTCAATCCTCAATCCCCAATACCCAATCCTCAATCTCCAATCCTCAATACTCAGTCTTTAATCCTCAATCCTCAATCCTCAATTCTCAATCCTCATTCTTCAATGCTCAATACACAATCCTCAATCTTCAATCCTCAATCTTCAATCCCCAATTCTCAATCCTCAATCCTCAATCCTCAGACCTCAAACATCAATACTCAACCCTCAGTCCTCGTCCTCAATCCACAACAATCAATCCTCAATCCTCAATCTTCAATCATCAATATTCAATCTTCTGTCCTCATTCCTCAATCCTCAATCCTCATTCCTCAATCCTCAATGTTCAATCCGCAATACCCAATCATCAATCTTCAATCCTCAATCCTCAATCCTCAATCCTCAATCCTCAATCCTCAACCCTCAATCCTCAGTCCTCAAACCTCAATCCTGAATCCTCAATCCTGAATCCTCAATCTTCAGCCCTCAGTCCACAACAATCAGTTGTCAATCCTCAATCCTCAGTAGAATACCCTCCATTCACAGTTTTCAATACGCAATACTCAATCTGCAATCTTCAAATCTCTGCCCACAAACATCAATTCTCATCACTCAAACCTGAACGCTCAGTCCTCAATGTTCAATACTCAATCCTCAATTCTCAATCTTCAATCCTCAATACTGAATCTTCAATTCTCAATCCTCAATCCTCAATCCTCAATCCTCAATCCTCAATCCTCAATCCTCAATCCTCAATCCTCAATCCTCAATCCTCAATCCTCAGTAATCAATCCTCAATCTTCAATACTCAATCGTCAATCCTCAGTCCTCAATCCTCAATCCTCAATCCTCGTTCCTCAAACCTCAATCCACAACCCTCAGTCCTCATCCTCAATACTCAATTCTCAACCCTCAATCCTCAATCCTCAATCTTCAATCCTCATTAATCGATCTCCAATCCTAGATCCTGAATCCCCAATCCTCAATCCTCAATCCTTAATCTTCAATCATCAATACTCAGTCTTCAATCCTCAATCCTCAATCTTCAATCCTCAATCCTCATGCTTCAATCCTCAATACCCAATCCTCAATCTTCAATCCTCAATCCTCAATCCTCAGTTCTCAATCCTCAATCCTCAATCCTCAGACCTCAAACATCAATACTCAACCCTCAGTCCTCGTCCTCAATCCACAACCATCAATCCTCAATCCTCAATCTTCAATCATCAATATTCAATCTTCTGTCCTCAATCCACAATCCTCAATCCTCAATCCTCAATCCTCAGTGTTCAATCCGCAATACCCAATTCTCAATCTTCTATCCTCAGTCATCAATCCTCAATCCTCAATCCTCAATCCTCAATCCTCAATCCTCAATCCTCAGTCCTCAAACCTCAATCCTGAATCCTCAATCCTGAATACTCAACCTTGAGCCCTCAGTCCTCAAAAATCAATTGTCAATCCTCAATCCTCAGTAGAATATCCTCAATTCACAGTTTTCAATACGCAGTACTCAATCTGCAATCTTCAAATCTCTATCCACAAACATCAATTCTCATCACTCAACCCTGAACGCTCAGTCCTCAATGTTGAAATCTTAATCCTCAATTCTCAATCTTCAATCCTCAATCTTCAACTCTCAATCCTCAATCCTCAATCCTCATCCTCATTCTTCAATCCTCAATACCGATTCCTCAATCTTCAATCCTCAATCCTCAATCCTCAATTCTCAATCCACAACCCTCAGTCCTCATCCTCAATACTCAATCCTCAACCCTCAATCCTCAATCCTCAATCTTCAATCCTCATTAATCGATCTCCAATCCTAGATCCTGAATCCCCAATCCTCAATCCTCAATCCTTAATCTTCAATCATCAATACTCAGTCTTCAATCCTCAATCCTCAATCTTCAATCCTCAATCCTCATGCTTCAATCCTCAATACCCAATCCTCAATCTTCAATCCTCAATCCTCAATCCTCAGTTCTCAATCCTCAATCCTCAATCCTCAGACCTCAAACATCAATACTCAACCCTCAGTCCTCGTCCTCAATCCACAACCATCAATCCTCAATCCTCAATCTTCAATCATCAATATTCAATCTTCTGTCCTCAATCCACAATCCTCAATCCTCAATCCTCAATCCTCAGTGTTCAATCCGCAATACCCAATTCTCAATCTTCTATCCTCAGTCATCAATCCTCAATCCTCAATCCTCAATCCTCAATCCTCAATCCTCAATCCTCAGTCCTCAAACCTCAATCCTGAATCCTCAATCCTGAATACTCAACCTTGAGCCCTCAGTCCTCAAAAATCAATTGTCAATCCTCAATCCTCAGTAGAATATCCTCAATTCACAGTTTTCAATACGCAGTACTCAATCTGCAATCTTCAAATCTCTATCCACAAACATCAATTCTCATCACTCAACCCTGAACGCTCAGTCCTCAATGTTGAAATCTTAATCCTCAATTCTCAATCTTCAATCCTCAATCTTCAACTCTCAATCCTCAATCCTCAATCCTCATCCTCATTCTTCAATCCTCAATACCGATTCCTCAATCTTCAATCCTCAATCCTCAATCCTCAATTCTCAATCTTCAATCCTCAATGCTCAATCCTCAATCGTCAATCCTCATTCTTCAATCCTCAATACCCAATCCTCAATCTTCAATCCTCAAACCTCAATCCTCAATTCTCAATCGTGAATCCTCAGCCCTCAGTCCTCAAACCTCAATCCTCAACCCTCAGCCCTCATCCTGAATCCTCAATCCTCAATCCTCAATCCCCAATCCTCAATCTTCAATACTCATTCCTCAATACTCAATCCTCAATCCTCAATATTCAATCCTCAATACTCAATCTTCAATCCTCAATACTCAATCCTCAATCCTCAGTCTTCAATCCTCAATCCTCAATCCTCAATCCTCAATCCTCATTCTTCAATCCTCAATACCCAATCCTCAATTTTCAATCCTCAGTACTCAATCCTCAATTCTCAATCCTCAATCCTCATTCCTCAGACCTCAAACATCAATACTCAACCCTCAGTCCTCCTCCTCAATCCACAACAATCAATCCTCAATTCTCAATCTTCAATCATCAATATTCAATCTTCTGTCCTCTATCCTCAATCCTCAATCCTCAATCCTCAATCCTCAATGTTCAATCCGCAATACCCAATCCTCAATCTTCAATCCTCAATCCTCAATCCTCAATCCTCAATCCTCAATCCTCAATCCTCAATCCTCAGTCCTCAAACCTCAATCCTGAATCCTCAATCCTGAATCCTCAATCTTCAGCCCTCAGTCCTCAACAATCATTTGTCAATCCTCAATCCTCAGTAGAATATCCTCCATTCACAGTTTTCAATACGCAATACTCAATCTGCAATCTTCAAATCTCTATCCACAAACATCAATTCTCATCACTCAAACCTGAACGCTCAGTCCTCAATGTTCAATTCTCAATCCTCAATTCTCAATCTTCAATCCTCAATACTGAATCTTCAATCCTCAATCCTCAATCCTCAATCCTCAATCCTCAATCCTCAATCCTCAATCCTCAATCCTCAGTAATCAATCCTCAGTCTTCAATACTCAATCGTCAATCCTCAGTCCTCAATCCTCAGTCCTCAATCCTCAATCCTCGTTCCTCAAACCTCAATCCTCAACCCTCAGTCCTCATACTCAATTCTCAATTCTCAATCCTCAATCCTCAATCCTCAATCTTCAATCCTCATTAATCGATCTCCAATCCTAGATCCTGAATCCCCAATCGTCAATCCTCAATCCTCAATCTTCAATCATCAATACTCAGTCTTCAATCCTCAATCCTCAATCCTCAATCCTCACTCCTCATGCTTCAATCCTCAATACCCAATTCTCAATCTTCAATCCTCAATCCTCAATCCTGAATTCTCAATCCTCAATCCTCAATCCTCACACCTCAAACATCAATACTCAACCCTCAGTCCTCGTCCTCAATTCTCAATCCTCAATCCTCAATCCTCAATCCACAATCCTCAATCCCCAATCCTCATTCTTCAAACCTCAATCCTGAATCCTCAATCCTGAATCCTCAATCTTCATCCCTCAGTGCTCAACAATCAGTTGTCAATACTCAATCCTCAGTAGAATATCCTCAATTCACAGTTTTCAATACGCAATACTCAATCTGCAATCTTCAAATCTCTACCCACAAACATCAATTCTCATCACTCAACCCTGAACGCTCAGTCCTCAATGTTCAATTCTCAATCCTCAATCCTCAATCCTCAATCCTCAATCCTCAATACTCAATCCTCAATCCTCAATCCTCAGTAATCAATCCTCAATCTTCAATACTCAGTCGTCAATCCTCAGTCCTCAATCCTCAATCCTCAATCTTCGTTCCCCAAACCTCAATCCTCAACCCTCAGTCCTCATCCTCAATTCTCAATCCTCAATCCTCAATCCTCAATCCTCAATCCTCAATCCTCAATCCTCAATCCTCAGTCCTCAATTCTCAATCCTCAATCCTCAATCCTCAATCCTCAATCCTCAATCCTCAATCCTCAATCCTCGATCTTCAATCCTCATTAATCAATCTCCAATCCAAGATCCTGAATCCCCAATCCTCAATCCTCAATCCTCAATCTTCAATCCTCAATACTCAGTATTCAATCCTCAATCCTCAATCCTCAATCCTCAATCCTCAATGTTCAATCCGCAATACCCAATCCTCAATCTTCAATCCTCAATCCTCAATCCACAATCCTCAATCCTCAATCCTCAATCCTCAGTCCTCAAACCTCAATCCTGAATCCTCAATCCTGAATCCTCAATCTTCAGACCTCAGTGCTCAACAATCAGTTGTCAATACTCAATCCTCAGTAGAATATCCTCAATTCACAGTTTTCAATACACAATACTCAATCTGGTATCTTCAAATCTCTATCCACAAACATCAATTCTCATCACTCAACCCTGAACGCTCAGTCCTCAATGTTCAATTCTCAATCCTCAATTCTCAATCTTCAATCCTCAATACTGAATCTTCAATCCTCAATCCTCAATCCTCAATCCTCAATCCTCAATCCCAAATCCTCATTCTTCAAACCTCAATCCTCAACCCTCAGTCCCCATCCTCAATTCTCAATTCTCAATTCTCAATCCTGAATCCTCAATCCTCAATCTTCAATACTCAATAATCAAACTCCAATCCTAGATACTCAATCCCCAATCGTCAATCCTTTATACTCAATCATCAATCCTCAATCCCCAGTCCTCAATCTTCAATCCTCAATGCTCCATCCTCAATCCTCAATCCTCAGCCGTCAATCCTCAATCCTCAATCCTCAAACCTCAGTACTCAACCGTCAGTCCTCGTCCTCAATCCTCAACCCTCAATCCTGAATGCTCAATCTTCAATCATCAATACTCGATCTTCAATCCTCAATCCTCAATCCTCAATCCTCAATCCTCAATCCTACATCCTCAATATTCAACACACAACCCCCAACCATCAATCCTCAATACTCAATCATCTATCCTCAATTCTCAATACTCAATAGAATATCCTGAATTCTCATGGTTCAATACTCAATCCACAAAATTCAATAATCAAATCTCAATCCACAAACATCAATTCTCATCACTCAACCCTGAGCGCTCAGTCCTCAATGATCAATCCTCATTCCTCAATTCTCAATCTTCAATCCTCAATACTGAATCTTCAATCCTCAATCCTCAATCCTCAATCCTCAATCCTCATTCTTCAATCCTCAATACCCAATCCTCAATCCACAGTCCTTGGCCCTCAAACCTCAACCCTCAACTCTCAGAACTCATCCTCAATTCTCAATCCTCAACACTCAATACTGAACCTTCAATCCTCATTAATCAATCTCCAATCCTAGATCCTGAATCCCCAATCCTCAATCCTTAATCCTCAATATTCAGTCCTCAATCCCCAGTCCTCAATCTTCAATCCTCAATGTTCAATCCTCAATCCTCAATCCTCAGTCCTCAATCCTCAATCCTCTATTCTCAAACCTCAATCCTCAACCGTCAGTTCCCGTCCTCAATCCTCAACCCTCAATCCTCAATCCACAATCTTCAATCCTCAATACTCAATATTCAATCCTCAATCCTCAATCCTCAATCCTCAATCTTCAAACCTCAATCCTCAACCCTCAATTCTCAATCCTCATTCTTCAATCCTCAATACCCAATCCTCAATCTTCAATACTCAATCCTCAATCCTCAATTCTCAACCTTCAATCCTCAATACTCAATCCTCAATCCTCAATCCTCATTCTTCAATCCTCAATACCCAATCCTCAATCTTCAATCCTCAATCCTCAATCCTCAATTCTCAATCCTCAATCCTCAATCCTCAATCCTCAATCCCAAATCCTCATTCTTGAAACCTCAATCCTCAACCCTCAGTCCCCATCCTCAATTCTCAATTCTCAATCCTCAATCCTCAATCCTCAATCTTCAATACTCAATAATCAAACTCCAATCCTAGATACTCAATCCCCAATCGTCAATCCTTTATACTGAATCATCAATCCTCAATCCCCAGTCCTCAATCTTCAATCCTCAATGCTCCATCCTCAATCCTCAATCCTCAGCCGTCAATCCTCAATCCTCAATCCTCAAACCTCAGTACTCAACCGTCAGTCCTCGTCCTCAATCCTCAACCCTCAATCCTGAATGCTCAATCTTCAATCATCAATACTCGATCTTCAATCCTCAATCCTCAATCCTCAATCCTCAATCCTCAATCCTCAATCCAACATCCTCAATATTCAACACACAACCCCCAACCATCAATCCTCAATACTCAATCATCTATCCTCAATTCTCAATACTCAATAGAATATCCTGAATTCTCATGGTTCAATACTCAATCCACAAAATTCAATAATCAAATCTCAATCCACAAACATCAATTCTCATCACTCAACCCTGAGCGCTCAGTCCTCAATGATCAATCCTCATTCCTCAATTCTCAATCTTCAATCCTCAATACTGAATCTTCAATCCTCAATCCTCAATCCTCAATCCTCAATCCTCATTCTTCAATCCTCAATACCCAATCCTCAATCTTCAATCCTCAATCCTCAATCCTCAATTCTCAATCCTCAATCCTCAATCATCAATCCTCAATCTTCAATACTCAATCGTCAATCCTCAGTCCTCAATCCTCAATCCCCAATCCTCGTTCCTCAAACCTCAATCCTCAACCCTCAGTCCTCAACCTCAGTTCTCAATTCTCAATTCTCAATTCTCAATCCTCAACCGTCAGTTCCCGTCCTCAATCCTCAACCCTCAATCCTCAATCCACAATCTTCAATCCTCAATACTCAATATTCAATCCTCAATCCTCAATCATCAATACTCAATCTTCAATCCTCAATCCTCAATACTCAGTCATCAATCCTCAATCTTCAATACTCATTCGTCAATCCTCAGTCCTCAATCCTCAATCCCCAATCCTCGTTCCTCAAACCTCAATCATCAACCCTCAGTCCTCATCCTCAGTTCTCAATTCTCAATTCTCAATTCTCAATCCTCAACACTCAATACTCAACCTTCAATCCTCATTAATCAATCTCCAATCCTAGATCCTGAATCCCCAATCCTCAATCCTTAATCCTCAATCTTCAATCCTCAATGTTCAACCCTCAATCCTCAATCCTCAGTCCTCAATCCTCAATCCTCAATTCTCAAACCTCAATCCTCAACCGTCAGTTCCCGTCCTCAATCCTCAACCCTCAATCCTCAATCCCCAATCGTCAATCCTTTATACTCAATCCTCAATCCTCAATCCCCAGTCCTCAATCTTCAATCCTCAATGCTCCATCCTCAATCCTCAATCCTCAGCCGTCAATCCTCAATCCTCAATCCTCAAACCTCAGTACTCAACCGTCAGTCCTCGTCCTCAATCCTGAACCCTCAATCCTGAATGCTCAATCTTCAATCATCAATACTCAATCTTCAATCCTCAATCCTCAATCCTCAATCCTCAATCCTCAATCCTCCATCCTCAATATTCAACACACAACACCCAACCATCAATCCTCAATACTCAATCATCTATCCTCAATTCTCAATACTCAATAGAATATCCTGAATTCTCATGGTTCAATACTCAATCCACAAAATTCAATAATCAAATCTCAATCCACAAACATCAATTCTCATCACTCAACCCTGAGCGCTCAGTCCTCAATGATCAATCCTCATTCCTCAATTCTCAATCTTCAATCCTCAATACTGAATCTTCAATCCTCAATCCTCAATCCTCAATCCTCAATCCTCATTCTTCAATCCCAAATCCTCATTCTTCAAACCTCAATCCTCAACCCTCAGTCCTCATCCTCAATTCTCAATTCTCAATCCTCAATCCTCAATCCTCAATCCTCAATCCTCAATCCTCAACCCTCAATCCTCATTCCTCAAACCTCAATCCTGAACCCTCAGTCCTTATTCTCAATTCTCAGTTCTCAAGCCTCAATCCTCAATCCTCAATCCTCAATCCTCAATTATCAATCTCCAATCCTAGATGCTCAATCCCCAATCTTCAATCCTTAATATTCAATCTTCAATCCTCGTTCCCCAGTCCTCAATCTTCAATTCACAATGCCCAATCCTCAATCCTCAATCCTCAATCCTCAATCCTCAAACCTCATTCCTCAATCCTCAATCTTCAATCATCAATACTCAATCTTCAATCCTCAATCCTCAATCCTCAATCCTCAATCCTCAATCCTCAATCCTCAATATTCAACACACAACCCTCAGCCATCAACCCACAATACTCAACCATCAATCCTCAATTCTCAATACTCAATAGAATATCCTGAATCCTCATGGTTCAATACTCAATCCTCAAAATTCAATAATCAAATCTCAATCCTCAAACATCAATTCTCAGCACTCAATCCTCAAGCGTCAATCTTCAATCCTCAATCCTCAACCCTCAATCCACAATCCTCATCCTTCAATCCTCAATACCCAATCCTCAATATTCAATACTCAATCCTCAATTCTCAATCTTCAATCCTCAATACTCAATCCTCAATCCTCAATCCTCATACTTCAATCCTCAATACCCAATCCTCAATCCTCAATCCTCAATCCTCAATCCACAATCCTCATTCTTCAATCCTCAATACCCAATCCTCAATCTTCAATCCTCAATCCTCAATCCTCAATTCTCAACCCTCAACCCTCAGTCCTCAGTCCTCAAACCTCAATCCTCAAACCTCAGCCCTCATCCGCAATCCTCAATCATCTATCCTCAATCCTCAATCTTCAATCCTCAATCCTCAGTCCACAAACCTCAATTCTGAATCCTCAATCCTGCATCCTCAATCTTCAGCCCTCAGTCCTCAACAATCAGTTGTCAATCCTCAATCCCCAATAGAACATCCTCAATTCACAGTTTTCAATACCCAATACTCAATCTGCAATCCTCAATCCTCAATCCTCAATTCTAAGCCCTCAACCCATAGTCATCAGTCCTCAATCCTCAATCCTCAAACCTCAGCCCTCAATCCTCAATCCTCAATCCTCAATCCACAATCTTCAATCCTCAATACTCAATCTTCAATCCTCAACACTCAATGCTCAATACTGAAACCTCATTCGTCAGTCTTCAATCCTCAATGCTCAATCTTCCATCCTCAACCCTCAATCCTCAATCCTCAATCCTCATTCTACAATCCTCAATACCGAATCCTCAATCCTCAATCCTCAGTCCTCAATTCTCAATCCTCAATCCTCAATCCACAATCCTCAATCCCAACTCCTCATTCTTCAAACCTCAATTCTCAACCCTCAGTCCCCATCCTCAATTCTGAATTCTCAATCCTCAATTCTCAATCCTCAATCTTCAATCCGCAATAATCAAACTCCAATCCTAGATCCTCAATCCCCAATCGCAAATCCTTTATACTCAATCCTCAATCCTCAATCCCCAGTCCTCAATCTTCAATCCTCAATGCTCCATCCTCAAACCTCAATCGTCAGTCTTCAATCATCAATGCTCAACCTTCAATCCTCAACCCTCAATACTCAATCCTCAATCCTCATTCTACAATCCTCAATGCCGAATCCTCAATCCTCAATCCTCAATCCTCAATCCTCAATTCTCAATCCTCAATCGTCAACCCTCAGTCCTCAGTCCTCAAACCTCAATCCTCAACCCTCAGCCCTCATCCTCAATCCTCAATCGTCAATCCTCAGTCCTCAGCCCTCAAATCTCAACCCTCAACCCTCAGACCTCATCCTCAATCCTCAATTCTCAATCCTCAATCCTCAATCCTGATTCCCCAATACTCAATCTTCAAACCTCAATCCTCAGTTCGCAGTCCACAAACCTCAATTCTGAATCCTCAATACTGCATCCTCAATCTTCAGCCCTCAGTCCTCAACAATCTGTTGCCAACACTCAATCCCCAATAAAACATCCTCAATTCACAGTTTTCAGTACTCAATACTCAATCTGCAATCCTCAATCCTCAATCCTGAATCCTCATTCTTCAATCCTCAATACCCAATGCTCAATCTTCAATCCTCAATCCTCTATCCTCAATTCTCAATCCTCAATCCTCAATCCTCAGACCTCAAACATCAATACTCAACCCTCAGTCCTCGTCCTCAATCCACAACCATCAATCCTCAATCCTCAATCTTCAATCATCAATATTCAATCTTCTGTCCTCAATCCTCAATCCTCAATCCTCAATCCTCAATCCTCAATCCTCAATATTCAAACCTCAATCCTCAACCCTCAATTCTCAATCCTCATTCTTCAATCCTCGATACCCAATCCTCAATCTTCAATACTCAATCCTCAATCCTCAATTCTCAATCTTCAATCATCAATCCTCAATCCTCATTCCTCAATCCTCATTCTTCAATCCTCAATACCCAATCCACAATCTTCAATCCTCATTCCTCAATCCTAAATTCTCAATCCTCAATCCTCAATCCACAATCCTCAATCCCAAATCCTCATTCTTCAAACCTCAATCCTCAACCCTCAGTCCCCATCCTCAATTCTGAATTCTCAATCCTCAATCCTCAATCCTCAATCTTCAATCCTCAATAATCAAACTCCAATCCTAGATCGTCGATCCCCAATCGCCAATCCTTGATACTCAGTCTTCAATCCTCAATCCCCAGTCCTCAATCTTCAATCCTCAATGCTCCATCCTCAATCGTCAATCCTCAGCCGTCAATCCTCAATCCTCAATCCTCAATCCTCAAACCTCAGTACTCAACCGTCAGTCCTCGTCCTCAATCCTCAACCCTCAATCCTCAATGCTCAATCTTCAATCATCAATACTCAATCTTCAATCCTCAATCCTCAATCCTCAATCCTCAATCCTCAATCCTCAATACTCAATCTTCAATCGTCAATCCTCAATCCTCAGTCATCAATCCTCAATCTTCAATACTCAATCGTCAGTCCTCAGTCCTCACTCCTCAATCCCCAATCCTCGTTCCTCAAACCTCAATCCTCAACCCTCAGTCCTCATCCTCAATTCTCAATTCTCAAAACTCTATCCTCAATCCTCAATCTTCAATCCTCAATAATCAATCTCCAATCCTAGATCCTCAATCCCCAATCCTCAATCCTTAATCCTCAATCTTCAATCCTCAATCCCCAGTCCTCAAACTTCAATCCTCAATGCTCAATCCTCAATTCTCAGTCCTCAGTCCTCAATCTTCAATCCTCAGTAATCAATCCTCAATCTCCAATACTGAATCGTCAATCCCCAGTCCTCAATCCTCAACCCTCAATCCTCAATCCTCAGTCCTCAATCCACAATCCTCAAACCTCCAACCTCAATCCTCGACCGTGAGTCCTCGTCCTCAATCCTCAAACCTCAATCCTCAATCCTCAATCCTCAGTCCTCAATCCACAATCCTCAAACCTCCAACTTCAATCCTCGACCGTGAGTCCTCGTCCTCAATCCTCAATCCTCAATCCTCAATCCTCAATCTACAATCATCAATACTCAATCTTCAATCCTCAATCCTCACTCCTCAATCCTCAATCCTCAATCCTCAATATTCAACACACAACCCTCAGCCATCAATTCTCAATACTCAACCATCAATCCTCAATTCTCAATACTCAATAGAATATCCTGAATTCTCATGGTTCAATACTCAATCCTCAAAATTCAATAATCATATCTCAATCCTCAAACATCAATTCTCAGCACTCAATCCTCAATACTCAGTCCTCTCTCTTCAATCCTCCATCCTCAGTCCTCAATCCTCAAGCGTCAATCCTCAATCCTCAATCCTCAAACCTCAATCCTCAGTCCTCAAACCTCAATCCGGTGTCCTCAATTCTGAATCCTCAATGTTCAGCCGTCAGTCCTCAACAATCAATTGTCAATCCTCAATCCTCAATAGAATATCCTCAATTCACAGTTTTCAATACTCAATCCCCATTCTTCAATCTTCATATCTCAATTCACAAACATCAATTCTCATCACTCAACCCTCAACACACAGTCCTCAATCTTCAATCCTCAATCCTCAATCCTCAATCCTCAATTCTCAATCCTCAATCCTCAGTTATCAATCCTCAATCTTCAATACTGAACCGTCAATCCTCAGTCCACAATCCTCAATCCTCAATTCTCTTTCCTCAAACCTCAATCCTCAACCCTCTGTCCTCATCCTCAATTCTCAATTCTCAATCCTCAATCCTCAATCCTCAATCCTCAATACTCAATCTTCAATAATCAATCCTCAACCCTCAATCCTCAATACTCAATCGTCAATCGTCAATCCTCAATCCCCAATCCTCAATCTCCAATCCTCAATCCTCAATCCTCAATCCTCAATCCTCAATCTTCAATCCTCAGTACTCAAACTTCAATCATCGATATTCAATCTTCTGTCCTCAATCCTCGACCCTCAATCCTCAATACTCAATCCTCAATGTTCAATCCGCAATACCCAATCCTCAATCTTCAATCCTCAATCCTCAATCCACAATCCTCAATCCTCAATCCTCAAGCCTCAGTCCTCAAACCTCAATCCTGAATCCTCAATCCTGAATCCACAATCTTCAGACCTCAGTGCTCAACAATCAGTTGTCAATACTCAATCCTCAGTAGAATATCCTCAATTCACAGTTTTCAATACACAATACTCAATCTGGTATCTTCAAATCTCTATCCACAAACATCAATTCTCATCACTCAACCCTGAACGCTCAGTCCTCAATGTTCAATTCTCAATCCTCAATTCTCAATCTTCAATCCTCAATACTGAATCTTCAATCCTCAATCCTCAATCCTCAATCCTCAATCCTCAATCCTCAATCCTCAATCCTCAATCCTCAATCCTCAATCATCAATCCTCAATCCTCAATCCTCAATCCTCAATCCTCAATCCTCAATCCTCAATCCTCAGTAATCAATCCTCAATCTTCAATACTCAATCGTCAATCCTCAGTCCTCAAGCCTCAATCCTCAATCCTCGTTCCTCAAACCTCAATCCTCAACACTCAGTCCTCATCCTCAATTCTCAATTCTCAATCCTCAATCCTCAAACCTCAATCTTCAATCCTCATTAATCAATCTCCAATCCTAGATCCTGAATAACCAACCCTCAATCCTTAATCCTCAATCTTCAATCCTCAATCCCCAGTCTTCAATCTTCAATCCTCAATGTTCAATCCTCAATCCTCAATCCTCAGTCCTCAGTCCTCAATCTTCAATCCTCAATACTCAATCCTCAATCCTCAGTCTTCATTCCTCAATCCTCAATCCTCAATCCTCAATCCTCATTCTTCAATCCTCAATACCCAATCCTCCATTTTCAATCCTGAATACTCAATCCTCAATTCTCAATCCTCAATCCTCATTCCTCAGACCTCAAACATCAATACTCAACCCTCAGTCCTCCTCCTCAGTCCACAACAATCAATCCTCAATTCTCAATCTTCAATCATCAATATTCAATCTTCTGTCCTCTATCCTCAATCCTCAATCCTCAATCCTCAATCCTCAATGTTCAATCCGCAATACCCAATCCTCAATCTTCAATCCTCAATCCTCAATCCTCAATCCTCAATCCTCAATCCTCAATCCTCAATCCTCAGTCCTCAAACCTCAATCCTGAATCCTCAATCCTGAATCCTCAATCTTCAGCCCTCAGTCCTCAACAATCATTTGTCAATCCTCAATCCTCAGTAGAATATCCTCCATTCACAGTTTTCAATACGCAATACTCAATCTGCAACCTTCAAATCTCTATCCACAAACATCAATTCTCATCACTCAAACCTGAACGCTCAGTCCTCAATGTTCAATTCTCAATCCTCAATTCTCAATCTTCAATCCTCAATACTGAATCTTCAATCCTCAATCCTCAATCCTCAATCCTCAATCCTCAATCCTCAATCCTCAATCCTCAATCCTCAGTAATCAATCCTCAGCCTTCAATACTCAATCGTCAATCCTCAGTCCTCAATCCTCAATCCTCAATCCTCGTTCCTCAAACCTCAATCCTCAACCCTCAGTCCTCATACTCAATTCTCAATTCTCAATCCTCAATCCTCAATCCTCAATCTTCAATCCTCATTAATCGATCTCCAATCCTAGATCCTGAATCCCCAATCGTCAATCCTCAATCCTCAATCTTCAATCATCAATACTCAGTCTTCAATCCTCAATCCTCAATCCTCAATCCTCAATCCTCATGCTTCAATCCTCAATACCCAATCCTCAATCTTCAATCCTCAATCCTCAATCCTGAATTCTCAATCCTCAATCCTCAATCCTCACACCTCAAACATCAATACTCAACCCTCAGTCCTCGTCCTCAATTCTCAATCCTCAATCCTCAATCCTCAATCCACAATCCTCAATCCCCAATCCTCATTCTTCAAACATCAATCCTGAATCCTCAATCCTGAATCCTCAATCTTCATCCCTCAGTGCTCAACAATCAGTTGTCAATACTCAATCCTCAGTAGAATATCCTCAATTCACAGTTTTCAATACGCAATACTCAATCTGCAATCTTCAAATCTCTATCCACAAACATCAATTCTCATCACTCAACCCTGAACGCTCAGTCCTCAATGTTCAATTCTCAATCCTCAATCCTCAATCCTCAATCCTCAATCCTCAATACTCAATCCTCAATCCTCAATCCTCAGTAATCAATCCTCAATCTTCAATACTCAGTCGTCAATCCTCAGTCCTCAATCCTCAATCCTCAATCTTCGTTCCCCAAACCTCAATCCTCAACCCTCAGTCCTCATCCTCAATTCTCAATCCTCAATCCTCAATCCTTAATCCTCAATCCTCAATCCTCAATCCTCAATCCTCAATCCTCAGTAATCAATCCTCAATCTTCAATACTCAATCGTCAATCCTCAGTCCTCAATCCTCAATCCTCAATCCTCGTTCCTCAAACCTCAATCCTCAACACTCAGTCCTCATCCACAATTCTCAATTCTCAATCCTCAATCCTCAAACCTCAATCTTCAATCCTCATTAATCAATCTCCAATCCTAGATCCTGAATAGCCAACCCTCAATCCTTAATCCTCAATCTTCAATCCTCAATCCCCAGTCTTCAATCTTCAATCCTCAATGTTCAATCCTCAATCCTCAATCCTCAGTCCTCAGTCCTCAATTCTCAATCCTCAAACCTCAATCCTCAACCGTCAGTCCGCGTCCTCAATCCTCAACCCTCAATACCCAATCCTCAATCTTCAATCCTCAATACTCAATATTCAATCCTCAATCCTCAATCCTCAATCCGCAATCTTCAATCCTCAATCCTCAATCCTCAATACCCAATCCTCAATCTCCAATCCTCAATACTCAGTCTTTAATCCTCAATCCTCAATCCTCAATCCTCAATCCTCAATCTTCAATCCTCAGTCCCAAATCCTGAATCTTCAATCCTCAATCCTCAATTTTCAATCCTCAATCCTCAACCCTCAATCCTCATTCCTCAAACCTCAATCCTGAACCCTCAGTCCTTATCCTCAATTCTCAGTTCTCAAGCCTCAATCCTCAATCCTCAATCCTCAATCCTCAATTATCAATCTCCAATCCTAGATGCTCAATCCCCAATCTTCAATCCTTAATATTCAATCCTCAATCTTCGTTCCCCAGTCCTCAATCTTCAATCCACAATGCCCAATCCTCAATCCTCAATCCTCAATCCTCAATACTCAATCCTCAATCCTCAGTCCTCAATCCACAATCCTCAACCCTCCAACCTCAATCCTCGACCGTGAATCCTCGTCCTCAATCCTCAAACCTCATTCCTCAATCCTCAATCTTCAATCATCAATACTCAATCTTCAATCCTCAATCCTCAATCCTCAATCCTCAATCCTCAATCCTCAATCCTCAATATTCAACACACAACCCTCAGCCATCAACCCACAATACTCAACCATCAATCCTCAATTCTCAATACTCAATATAATATCCTGAATCCTCATGGTTCAATACTCAATCCTCAAAATTCAATAATCAAATCTCAATCCTCAAACATCAATTCTCAGCACTCAATCCTCAAGCGTCAATCTTCAATCCTCAATCCTCAACCCTCAATCCACAATCCTCATTCTTCAATCCTCAATACCCAATCCTCAATCTTCAATACTCAATCCTCAATTCTCAATCTTCAATCCTCAATACTCAATCCTCAATCCTCAATCCTCATACTTCAATCCTCAATAACCAATCCTCAATCCTCAATCCTGAATCCTCAATCCACAATCCTCATTCTTCAATCCTCAATACCCAATCCTCAATCTTCAATCCTCAATCGTCAATCCTCAATTTTCAACCCTCAACCCTCAGTCCTCAGTCCTCAAACCTCAATCCTCAAACCTCAGCCCTCATCCTCAATCCTCAATCATCTATCCTCAATCCTCAACCTTCAATCCTCAATACTCTATCTTCAATCCTCAATCCTCAGTCCACAAACCTCAATTCTGAATCCTCAATCCTGCATCCTCAATCTTCAGCCCTCAGTCCTCAACAATCAGTTGTCAATCCTCAATCCCCAATAGAACATCCTCAATTCACAGTTTTCAATACTCAATACTCAATCTGCAATCCTCAATCCTCAATCCTCAATTCTAAACCCTCAACCCACAGTCATCAGTCCTCAATCCTCAATCCTCAAACCTCAGCCCTCAATCCTCAATCCTCAATCCTCAATCCACAATCTTCAATCCTCAATACTCAATCTTCAATCCTCAACACTCAATGCTCAATACTCAAACCTCAATCGTCAGTCTTCAATCCTCAATGCTCAATCTTCCATCCTCAACCCTCAATCCTCAATCCTCAATCCTCATTCTACAATCCTCAATACCGAATCCTCAATCCTCAATCCTCAATCCTCAATCCTCAATTCTCAATCCTCAATCCTCAATCCACAGTCCTCAATCCCAACTCCTCATTCTTCAAACCTCAATTCTCAACTCTCAGTCCCCATCCTCAATTCTGAATTCTCAATCCTCAATTCTCAATCCTCAATCTTCAATCCGCAATAATCAAACTCCAATCCTAGTTCCTCAATCCCCAATCGCCAATCCTTTATACTCAATCCTCAATCCTCAATCCCCAGTCCTCAATCTTCAATCCTCAATGCTCCATCCTCAAACCTCAATCGTCAGTCTTCAATCATCAATGCTCAATCTTCAATCCTCAACCCTCAATCCTCAATCCTCAATCCTCATTCTACAATCCTCAATGCCGAATCCTCAATCCTCAATCCTCAATCCTCAATCCTCAATTCTCAATCCTCAATCGTCAATCCTCAGTCCTCAGTCCTCAAACCTCAATCCTCAACCCTCAGCCCTCATCCTCAATCCTCAATCGTCAATCCTCAGTCCTCAGCCCTCAAATCTCGACCCTCAACCCTCAGACCTCATCCTCAATCCTCAATTCTCAATCCTCAATCCTCAATCCTGATTCCCCAATACTCAATCTTCAAACCTCAATCCTCAGTTCGCAGTCCACAAACCTCAATTCTGAATCCTCAATACTGCATCCTCAATCTTCAGCCCTCAGTCCTCAACAATCTGTTGTCAACACTCAATCCCCAATAAAACATCCTCAATTCACAGTTTTCAGTACTCAATACTCAATCTGCAATCCTCAATCCTCAATCCTGAATCCTCATTCTTCAATCCTCAATACCCAATGCTCAATCTTCAATCCTCAGTCCTCATCCTCAATTCTCAATTCTCAAAACTCTATCCTCAATCCTCAATCTTCAATCCTCAATAATCAATCTCCAATCCTAGATCCTCAATCCCCAATCCTCAATCCTTAATCCTCAATCTTCAATCCTCAATCCCCAGTCCTCAAACTTCAATCCTCAATGCTCAATCCTCAATCCTCAGTCCTCAGTCCTCAATCTTCAATCCTCAGTAATCAATCCTCAATCTCCAATCCTGAATCGTCAATCCTCAGTCCTCAATCCTCAACCCTCAATCCTCAATCCTCAGTCCTCAATCCACAATCCTCAAACCTCCAACCTCAATCCTCGACCGTGAGTCCTCGTCCTCAATCCTCAAACCTCAATCCTCAATCCTCAATCCTCAATCCTCAATACTCAATCTTCAATAATCAATCCTCAACCCTCAACCCTCAATACTCAATCGTCAATCGTCAATCCTCAATCCCCAATCCTCAATCTCCAATCCTCAATCCTCAATCCTCAATCCTCAATCCTCAATCTTCAATCCTCAGTACTCAAACTTCAATCATCGATATTCAATCTTCTGTCCTCAATCCTCGACCCTCAACCCTCAATCCTCAATCCACAATCCTCAATCCGCAATACCCAATCCTCAGTCCTCAAACCTCAATCCTGAATCCTCAATCCTGAATCCACAATCTTCAGACCTCAGTGCTCAACAATCAGTTGTCAATCCTCAATCCTCAGTAGAGTATCCTCAATTCACAGTTTTCAATACGCAATAATCAATCTGCAATCTTCAAATCTCTATCCACAAACATCAATTCTCATCACTCAACCCTGAACGCTCAGTCCTCAATGTTGAAATCTTAATCCTCAATTCTCAATCTTCAATCCACAATACTGAATCTTCAATACTCAATCCTCAATCCTCAATCCTCAATGCTCAATCCTCAATCCTCAATCCTCAATCCTCAGTAATCAATCCTCAACCTTCAATACTCAATCGTCAATCCTCAGTCCTCAATCCTCAATCCTCAATCCTCGTTCCTCAAACCTCAATCCTCAACCCTCAGTCCTCATCCTCAGTTCTCAGTTCTCAATCCCCAATCCTCAATCCTCAATCTTCAATCCTCATTAATCAATCTCCAATGCTAGATCCTGAATCCCCAATCCTCAATCCTTAATCCTCAACCTTCAATCCTCAGTCCCCAGTCCTCAATCTTCAATCCTCAATGTTCAATCTTCAATCCTCAATCCTCAGTCCTCAATCCTCAATCCTCAACCCTCAAACCTCAATCCTCAGCCGTCAGTCCTCGTCCTCAATCCTCAACCCTCAATCCTCAATCCTCAATCTTCAATCCCCAATACTCAATATTCAATCCTCAATCCTCAATCCTCAATCCTCAATCTTCAATCCTCAATCCTCAACCCTCGATCCTCAATCCTAATTCTTCAATCCTCAATACACAATCCTCAATCTTCAATACTCAATCCTCAATCCTCAATTCTCAATCTTCAATCCTCAATCCTCAATCCTCAATCCTCAATCCTCATTCATCAATCCTCAACACCCAATCCTCAATCTTCAATCCTCAATCCTCAATCCTCAATTCTCAATCCTCAATCCCCAATACTCAATCTTCAATCCTCAATCCTCAATCCTCAATCCACAATCCTCATTCTACAATCCTCAATTCCGAATCCTCAATCATCAATCATCAATCCTCGATCCTCAATTCTCAATCCTCAATGTTCAATCCGCAATACCCAATCCTCAATCCTCAATCCTCAATCCTCAATCCTCAATCCTCAATCCTCAATCCTCAATCCTCAATCCTCAGTAATCAATCCTCAATCTTCAATACTCAATCGTCAATCCTCAGTCCTCAACCCTCAATCCTCAATCCTCGTTCCTCAAACCTCAATCCTCAACACTCAGTCCTCATCCTCAATTCTCAATTCTCAATCCTCAATCCTCAAACCTCAATCTTCAATCCTCATTAATCAATCTCCAATCCTAGATCCTGAATACCCAACCCTCAATCCTTAATCCTCAATCTTCAATCCTCAATCCCCAGTCTTCAATCTTCAATCCTCAATGTTCAATCCTCAATCCTCAATCCTCAGTCCTCAGTCCTCAATCCTCAATCCTCAAACCTCAATCCTCAACCGTCAGTCCGCGTCCTCAATCCTCAACCCTCAATACCCAATCCTCAATCTTCAATCCTCAATACTCAATATTCAATCCTCAATCCTCAATCCTCAATCCGCAATCTTCAATCCTCAATCCTCAATCCTCAATACCCAATCCTCAATCTCCAATCCTCAATACTCAGTCTTTAATCCTCAATCCTCAATCCTCAATCCTCAATCCTCATTCTTCAATGCTCAATACACAATCCTCAATCTTCAATCCTCAATCCTCAATCCCCAATTCTCAATCCTCAATCCTCAATCCTCAGACCTCAAACATCAATACTCAACCCTCAGTCCTCGTCCTCAATCCACAACAATCAATCCTCAATCCTCAATCTTCAATCATCAATATTCAATCTTCTGTCCTCATTCCTCAATCCTCAATCCTCATTCCTCAATCCTCAATGTTCAATCCGCAATACCCAATCATCAATCTTCAATACTCAATCCTCAATCCTCAATCCTCAATCCTCAATCCTCAACCCTCAATCCTCAGTCCTCAAACCTCAATCCTGAATCCTCAATCCTGAATCCTCAATCTTCAGCCCTCAGTCCACAACAATCAGTTGTCAATCCTCAATCCTCAGTAGAATACCCTCCATTCACAGTTTTCAATACGCAATACTCAATCTGCAATCTTCAAATCTCTACCCACAAACATCAATTCTCATCACTCAAACCTGAACGCTCAGTCCTCAATGTTCAATTCTCAATCCTCAATTCTCAATCTTCAATCCTCAATACTGAATCTTCAATTCTCAATCCTCAATCCTCAATCCTCAATCCTCAATCCTCAATCCTCAATCCTCAATCCTCAATCCTCAATCCTCAGTAATCAATCCTCAATCTTCAATACTCAATCGTCAATCCTCAGTCCTCAATCCTCAATCCTCAATCCTCGTTCCTCAAACCTCAATCCACAACCCTCAGTCCTCATCCTCAATACTCAATTCTCAACCCTCAATCCTCAATCCTCAATCTTCAATCCTCATTAATCGATCTCCAATCCTAGATCCTGAATCCCCAATCCTCAATCCTCAATCCTTAATCTTCAATCATCAATACTCAGTCTTCAATCCTCAATCCTCAATCTTCAATCCTCAATCCTCATGCTTCAATCCTCAATACCCAATCCTCAATCTTCAATCCTCAATCCTCAATCCTCAGTTCTCAATCCTCAATCCTCAATCCTCAGACCTCAAACATCAATACTCAACCCTCAGTCCTCGTCCACAATCCACAACCATCAATCCTCAATCCTCAATCTTCAATCATCAATATTCAATCTTCTGTCCTCAATCCACAATCCTCAATCCTCAATCCTCAATCCTCAATGTTCAATCCGCAATACCCAATTCTCAATCTTCTATCCTCAGTCATCAATCCTCAATCCTCAATCCTCAATCCTCAATCCTCAATCCTCAATCCTCAGTCCTCAAACCTCAATCCTGAATCCTCAATCCTGAATACTCAACCTTCAGCCCTCAGTCCTCAAAAATCAATTGTCAATCCTCAATCCTCAGTAGAATATCCTCAATTCACAGTTTTCAATACGCAATACTCAATCTGCAATCTTCAAATCTCTATCCACAAACATCAATTCTCATCACTCAACCCTGAACGCTCAGTCCTCAATGTTGAAATCTTAATCCTCAATTCTCAATCTTCAATCCACAATACTGAATCTTCAATACTCAATCCTCAATCCTCAATCCTCAATGCTCAATCCTCAATCCTCAATCCTCAATCCTCAGTAATCAATCCTCAACCTTCAATACTCAATCGTCAATCCTCAGTCCTCAATCCTCAATCCTCAATCCTCGTTCCTCAAACCTCAATCCTCAACCCTCAGTCCTCATCCTCAGTTCTCAGTTCTCAATCCCCAATCCTCAATCCTCAATCTTCAATCCTCATTAATCAATCTCCAATGCTAGATCCTGAATCCCCAATCCTCAATCCTTAATCCTCAACCTTCAATCCTCAGTCCCCAGTCCTCAATCTTCAATCCTCAATGTTCAATCCTCAATCCTCAATCCTCAGTCCTCAATCCTCAATCCTCAATCCTCAAACCTCAATCCTCAGCCGTCAGTCCTCGTCCTCAATCCTCAACCCTCAATCCTCAATCCTCAATCTTCAATCCCCAATACTCAATATTCAATCCTCAATCCTCAATCCTCAATCCTCAATCTTCAATCCTCAATCCTCAACCCTCGATCCTCAATCCTAATTCTTCAATCCTCAATACACAATCCTCAATCTTCAATACTCAATCCTCAATCCTCAATTCTCAATCTTCAATCCTCAATCCTCAATCCTCAATCCTCAATTCTCAATCCTCAATCCCCAATACTCAATCTTCAATCCTCAATCCTCAATCCTCAATCCACAATCCTCATTCTACAATCCTCAATACCGAATCCTCAATCATCAATCATCAATCCTCGATCCTCAATTCTCAATCCTCAATCCTGAGTCCTCAGTCCTCAAACCTCAATCCTCAACCCTCAGCCCTCATCCTCAATCCTGAATCGTCAATCCTCAGTCCACAGCCCTCAAATCTCAACCCTCAACCCTCAGACCTCATCCTCAATCCTCAATTCTCAATCCTCAATCCTCAATCCTCAATCCCAAATACTCAATCTTCAATCCTCAATCCTCAATCCTCAATCCTCAGTCATCAATACTCAATCTTCAATACTCAATCCTCAATCCTCAAACCTCAATCCTCAATCCTCAATCCTCAATCCTCATTCCTCAAACCTCAATCCTCATCCCTCAGTCCTCATCCTCAATTCTCAATTCTCAATCCTCAATCCTCAATCCTCAATCTTCAATCCTCAATAGTCAATCTCCAATCCTAGATCCTCAATCCCCAATGGTCAATCCTTAATCCTCAATCTTCAATCCTCAATCCCCAGTCCTCAATCTTCAATCCTCAATGCTCCATCCTCAATCCTCAATCCTCAGTCCGCAATCCTCAATCCTCAATCCTCAAACTTCAGTCCTCAACCGACAGCCCTCATCCTCAATCCTCAACCCTCAATCCTCATTGCTCAATCTTCAATCATCAATACTCAATCTACAATCCTCAATCCTCAATCCTCAATTCTCAATCCTCAATCCCCAATACTCAATCTTCAATCCTCAATCCTCAATCCCCAATACTCAATCTACAATCCTCAATCCTCAATCCTCAATCCTCAATCTTCAACTCTCAATCCTCAATCCTCAATCCTCAATCCTCATTCTTCAATCCTCAATACCGATTCCTCAATCTTCAATCCTCAATCCTCAATCCTCAATTCTCAATCTTCAATCCTCAATGCTCAATCCTCAATCGTCAATCCTCATTCTTCAATCCTCAATACCCAATCCTCAATCTTGAATCCTCAATCCTCAATCCTCAATTCTCAATCGTGAATCCTCAGCCCTCAGTCCTCAAACCGCAATCCTCAACCCTCAGCCCTCATCCTGAATCCTCAATCCTCAATCCTCAATCCCCAATCCTCAATCTTCAATACTCAATCCTCAATACTCAATCCTCAATCCTCAATATTCAATCCTCAATACTCAATCTTCAATCCTCAATACTCAGTCCTCAATCCTCAATCCTCAATCCTCAATCCTCAATCCTCAACCTTCAATCCTCAATACTCAGTCTTCAATCCTGAATCCTCAATCCTCAATCCTCAATCCTCATTCTTCAATCCTCAATACCCAATCCTCAATTTTCAATCCTCAATACTCAATCCTCAATTCTCAATCCGCAATCCTCATTCCTCAGACCTCAAACATCAATACTCAACCCTCAGTCCTCCTCCTCAATCCACAACAATCAATCCTCAATTCTCAATCTTCAATCATCAATATTCAATCTTCTGTCCGCTATCCTCAATCCTCAATCCTCAATCCTCAATCCTCAATGTTCAATCCGCAATACCCAATCCTCAATCTTCAATCCTCAATCCTCAATCCTCAATCCTCAATCCTCAATCCTCAATCCTCAATCCTCAGTCCTCAAACCTCAATCCTGAATCCTCAATCCTGAATCCTCAATCTTCAGCCCTCAGTCCTCAACAATCATTTGTCAATCCTCAATCCTCAGTAGAATATCCTCCATTCACAGTTTTCAATACGCAATACTCAATCTGCAATCTTCAAATCTCTATCCACAAACATCAATTCTCATCACTCAAACCTGAACGCTCAGTCCTCAATGTTCAATTCTCAATCCTCAATTCTCAATCTTCAATCCTCAATACTGAATCTTCAATCCTCAATCCTCAATCCTCAATCCTCAATCCTCAATCCTCAATCCTCAATCCTCAATCCTCAGTAATCAATCCTCAATCTTCAATACTCAATCGTCAATCCTCAGTCCTCAATCCTCAATCCTCAATCCTCGTTCCTCAAACCTCAATCCTCAACCCTCAGTCCTCATACTCAATTCTCAATTCTCAATCCTCAATCCTCAATCCTCAATCTTCAATCCTCATTAATCGATCTCCAATCCTAGATCCTGAAACCCCAATCGTCAATCCTCAATCCTCAATCTTCAATCATCAATACTCAGGCTTCAATCCTCAATCCTCAATCCTCAATCCTCAATCCTCATGCTTCAATCCTCAATACCCAATCCTCAATCTTCAATCCTCAATCCTCAATCCTGAATGCTCAATCCTCAATCCTCAATCCTCTCACCTCAAACATCAATACTCAACCCTCAGTCCTCGTCCTCAATTCTCAATCCTCAATCCTCAATCCTCAATCCACAATCCTCAATCCCCAATCCTCATTCTTCAAACCTCAATCCTGAATCCTCAATCCTGAATCCTCAATCTTCATCCCTCAGTGCTCAACAATCAGTTGTCAATACTCAATCCTCAGTAGAATATCCTCAATTCACAGTTTTCAATACGCAATACTCAATCTGCAATCTTCAAATCTCTATCCACAAACATCAATTCTCATCACTCAACCCTGAACGCTCAGTCCTCAATGTTCAATTCTCAATCCTCAATCCTCAATCCTCAATCCTCAATCCTCAATACTCAATCCTCAATCCTCAATCCTCAGTAATCAATCCTCAATCTTCAATACTCAGTCGTCAATCCTCAGTCCTCAATCCTCAATCCTCAATCTTCGTTCCCCAAACCTCAATCCTCAACCCTCAGTCCTCATCCTCAATTCTCAATCCTCAATCCTCAATCCTCAATCCTCAATCCTCAATCCTCAATCCTCAATCTTCAATCCTCATTAATCAATCTCCAATCCAAGATCCTGAATCCCCAATCCTCAATCCTCAATCCTCAATCTTCAATCCTCAATACTCAGTATTCAATCCTCAATCCTCAATCCTCAATCCTCAATCCTCAATGTTCAATCCGCAATACCCAATCCTCAATCTTCAATCCTCAATCCTCAATCCACAATCCTCAATCCTCAATCCTCAATCCTCAGTCCTCAAACCTCAATCCTCAACACTCAGTCCTCATCCTCAATTCTCAATTCTCAATCCTCAATCCTCAAACCTCAATCTTCAATCCTCATTAATCAATCTCCAATCCTAGATCCTGAATACCCAACCCTCAATCCTTAATCCTCAATCTTCAATCCTCAATCCCCAGTCTTCAATCTTCAATCCTCAATGTTCAATCCTCAATCCTCAATCCTCAGTCCTCAGTCCTCAATCCTCAATCCTCAAACCTCAATCCTCAACCGTCAGTCCGCGTCCTCAATCCTCAACCCTCAATACCCAATCCTCAATCTTCAATCCTCAATACTCAATATTCAATCCTCAATCCTCAATCCTCAATCCGCAATCTTCAATCCTCAATCCTCAATCCTCAATACCCAATCCTCAATCTCCAATCCTCAATACTCAGTCTTTAATCCTCAATCCTCAATCCTCAATCCTCAATCCTCATTCTTCAATGCTCAATACACAATCCTCAATCTTCAATCCTCAATCCTCAATCCCCAATTCTCAATCCTCAATCCTCAATCCTCAGACCTCAAACATCAATACTCAACCCTCAGTCCTCGTCCTCAATCCACAACAATCAATCCTCAATCCTCAATCTTCAATCATCAATATTCAATCTTCTGTCCTCATTCCTCAATCCTCAATCCTCATTCCTCAATCCTCAATGTTCAATCCGCAATACCCAATCATCAATCTTCAATCCTCAATCCTCAATCCTCAATCCTCAATCCTCAATCCTCAACCCTCAATCCTCAGTCCTCAAACCTCAATCCTGAATCCTCAATCCTGAATCCTCAATCTTCAGCCCTCAGTCCACAACAATCAGTTGTCAATCCTCAATCCTCAGTAGAATACCCTCCATTCACAGTTTTCAATACGCAATACTCAATCTGCAATCTTCAAATCTCTACCCACAAACATCAATTCTCATCACTCAAACCTGAACGCTCAGTCCTCAATGTTCAATTCTCAATCCTCAATTCTCAATCTTCAATCCTCAATACTGAATCTTCAATTCTCAATGCTCAATCCTCAATCCTCAATCCTCAATCCTCAATCCTCAATCCTCAATCCTCAATCCTCAATCCTCAGTAATCAATCCTCAATCTTCAATACTCAATCGTCAATCCTCAGTCCTCAATCCTCAATCCTCAATCCTCGTTCCTCAAACCTCAATCCACAACCCTCAGTCCTCATCCTCAATACTCAATTCTCAACCCTCAATCCTCAATCCTCAATCTTCAATCCTCATTAATCGATCTCCAATCCTAGATCCTGAATCCCCAATCCTCAATCCTCAATCCTTAATCTTCAATCATCAATACTCAGTCTTCAATCCTCAATCCTCAATCTTCAATCCTCAATCCTCATGCTTCAATCCTCAATACCCAATCCTCAATCTTCAATCCTCAATCCTCAATCCTCAGTTCTCAATCCTCAATCCTCAATCCTCAGACCTCAAACATCAATACTCAACCCTCAGTCCTCGTCCACAATCCACAACCATCAATCCTCAATCCTCAATCTTCAATCATCAATATTCAATCTTCTGTCCTCAATCCACAATCCTCAATCCTCAATCCTCAATCCTCAATGTTCAATCCGCAATACCCAATTCTCAATCTTCTATCCTCAGTCATCAATCCTCAATCCTCAATCCTCAATCCTCAATCCTCAATCCTCAATCCTCAGTCCTCAAACCTCAATCCTGAATCCTCAATCCTGAATACTCAACCTTCAGCCCTCAGTCCTCAAAAATCAATTGTCAATCCTCAATCCTCAGTAGAATATCCTCAATTCACAGTTTTCAATACGCAATACTCAATCTGCAATCTTCAAATCTCTATCCACAAACATCAATTCTCATCACTCAACCCTGAACGCTCAGTCCTCAATGTTGAAATCTTAATCCTCAATTCTCAATCTTCAATCCACAATACTGAATCTTCAATACTCAATCCTCAATCCTCAATCCTCAATGCTCAATCCTCAATCCTCAATCCTCAATCCTCAGTAATCAATCCTCAACCTTCAATACTCAATCGTCAATCCTCAGTCCTCAATCCTCAATCCTCAATCCTCGTTCCTCAAACCTCAATCCTCAACCCTCAGTCCTCATCCTCAGTTCTCAGTTCTCAATCCCCAATCCTCAATCCTCAATCTTCAATCCTCATTAATCAATCTCCAATGCTAGATCCTGAATCCCCAATCCTCAATCCTTAATCCTCAACCTTCAATCCTCAGTCCCCAGTCCTCAATCTTCAATCCTCAATGTTCAATCCTCAATCCTCAATCCTCAGTCCTCAATCCTCAATCCTCAATCCTCAAACCTCAATCCTCAGCCGTCAGTCCTCGTCCTCAATCCTCAACCCTCAATCCTCAATCCTCAATCTTCAATCCCCAATACTCAATATTCAATCCTCAATCCTCAATCCTCAATCCTCAATCTTCAATCCTCAATCCTCAACCCTCGATCCTCAATCCTAATTCTTCAATCCTCAATACACAATCCTCAATCTTCAATACTCAATCCTCAATCCTCAATTCTCAATCTTCAATCCTCAATCCTCAATCCTCAATCCTCAATTCTCAATCCTCAATCCCCAATACTCAATCTTCAATCCTCAATCCTCAATCCTCAATCCACAATCCTCATTCTACAATCCTCAATACCGAATCCTCAATCATCAATCATCAATCCTCGATCCTCAATTCTCAATCCTCAATCCTGAGTCCTCAGTCCTCAAACCTCAATCCTCAACCCTCAGCCCTCATCCTCAATCCTCAATCGTCAATCCTCAGTCCACAGCCCTCAAATCTCAACCCTCAACCCTCAGACCTCATCCTCAATCCTCAATTCTCAATCCTCAATCCTCAATCCTCAATCCCAAATACTCAATCTTCAATCCTCAATCCTCAATCCTCAATCCTCAGTCATCAATACTCAATCTTCAATACTCAATCCTCAATCCTCAAACCTCAATCCTCAATCCTCAATCCTCAATCCTCATTCCTCAAACCTCAATCCTCATCCCTCAGTCCTCATCCTCAATTCTCAATTCTCAATCCTCAATCCTCAATCCTCAATCTTCAATCCTCAATAGTCAATCTCCAATCCTAGATCCTCAATCCCCAATGGTCAATCCTTAATCCTCAATCTTCAATCCTCAATCCCCAGTCCTCAATCTTCAATCCTCAATGCTCCATCCTCAATCCTCAATCCTCAGTCCGCAATCCTCAATCCTCAATCCTCAAACTTCAGTCCTCAACCGACAGCCCTCATCCTCAATCCTCAACCCTCAATCCTCATTGCTCAATCTTCAATCATCAATACTCAATCTACAATCCTCAATCCTCAATCCTCAATTCTCAATCCTCAATCCCCAATACTCAATCTTCAATCCTCAATCCTCAATCCCCAATACTCAATCTACAATCCTCAATCCTCAATCCTCAATCCTCAATCTTCAACTCTCAATCCTCAATCCTCAATCCTCAATCCTCATTCTTCAATCCTCAATACCGATTCCTCAATCTTCAATCCTCAATCCTCAATCCTCAATTCTCAATCTTCAATCCTCAATGCTCAATCCTCAATCGTCAATCCTCATTCTTCAATCCTCAATACCCAATCCTCAATCTTGAATCCTCAATCCTCAATCCTCAATTCTCAATCGTGAATCCTCAGCCCTCAGTCCTCAAACCTCAATCCTCAACCCTCAGCCCTCATCCTGAATCCTCAATCCTCAATCCTCAATCCCCAATCCTCAATCTTCAATACTCAATCCTCAATACTCAATCCTCAATCCTCAATATTCAATCCTCAATACTCAATCTTCAATCCTCAATACTCAGTCCTCAATCCTCAATCCTCAATCCTCAATCCTCAATCCTCAACCTTCAATCCTCAATACTCAGTCTTCAATCCTCAATCCTCAATCCTCAATCCTCAATCCTCATTCTTCAATCCTCAATACCCAATCCTCAATTTTTAATCCTCAATACTCAATCCTCAATTCTCAATCCGCAATCCTCATTCCTCAGACCTCAAACATCAATACTCAACCCTCAGTCCTCCTCCTCAATCCACAACAATCAATCCTCAATTCTCAATCTTCAATCATCAATATTCAATCTTCTGTCCGCTATCCTCAATCCTCAATCCTCAATCCTCAATCCTCAATGTTCAATCCGCAATACCCAATCCTCAATCTTCAATCCTCAATCCTCAATCCTCAATCCTCAATCCTCAATCCTCAATCCTCAATCCTCAGTCCTCAAACCTCAATCCTGAATCCTCAATCCTGAATCCTCAATCTTCAGCCCTCAGTCCTCAACAATCATTTGTCAATCCTCAATCCTCAGTAGAATATCCTCCATTCACAGTTTTCAATACGCAATACTCAATCTGCAATCTTCAAATCTCTATCCACAAACATCAATTCTCATCACTCAAACCTGAACGCTCAGTCCTCAATGTTCAATTCTCAATCCTCAATTCTCAATCTTCAATCCTCAATACTGAATCTTCAATCCTCAATCCTCAATCCTCAATCCTCAATCCTCAATCCTCAATCCTCAATCCTCAATCCTCAGTAATCAATCCTCAATCTTCAATACTCAATCGTCAATCCTCAGTCCTCAATCCTCAATCCTCAATCCTCGTTCCTCAAACCTCAATCCTCAACCCTCAGTCCTCATACTCAATTCTCAATTCTCAATCCTCAATCCTCAATCCTCAATCTTCAATCCTCATTAATCGATCTCCAATCCTAGATCCTGAAACCCAAATCGTCAATCCTCAATCCTCAATCTTCAATCATCAATACTCAGGCTTCAATCCTCAATCCTCAATCCTCAATCCTCAATCCTCATGCTTCAATCCTCAATACCCAATCCTCAATCTTCAATCCTCAATCCTCAATCCTGAATGCTCAATCCTCAATCCTCAATCCTCTCACCTCAAACATCAATACTCAACCCTCAGTCCTCGTCCTCAATTCTCAATCCTCAATCCTCAATCCTCAATCCACAATCCTCAATCCCCAATCCTCATTCTTCAAACCTCAATCCTGAATCCTCAATCCTGAATCCTCAATCTTCATCCCTCAGTGCTCAACAATCAGTTGTCAATACTCAATCCTCAGTAGAATATCCTCAATTCACAGTTTTCAATACGCAATACTCAATCTGCAATCTTCAAATCTCTATCCACAAACATCAATTCTCATCACTCAACCCTGAACGCTCAGTCCTCAATGTTCAATTCTCAATCCTCAATCCTCAATCCTCAATCCTCAATCCTCAATACTCAATCCTCAATCCTCAATCCTCAGTAATCAATCCTCAATCTTCAATACTCAGTCGTCAATCCTCAGTCCTCAATCCTCAATCCTCAATCTTCGTTCCCCAAACCTCAATCCTCAACCCTCAGTCCTCATCCTCAATTCTCAATCCTCAATCCTCAATCCTCAATCCTCAATCCTCAATCCTCAATCCTCAATCTTCAATCCTCATTAATCAATCTCCAATCCAAGATCCTGAATCCCCAATCCTCAATCCTCAATCCTCAATCTTCAATCCTCAATACTCAGTATTCAATCCTCAATCCTCAATCCTCAATCCTCAATCCTCAATGTTCAATCCGCAATACCCAATCCTCAATCTTCAATCCTCAATCCTCAATCCACAATCCTCAATCCTCAATCCTCAATCCTCAGTCCTCAAACCTCAATCCTGAATCCTCAATCCTGAATCCTCAATCTTCAGACCTCAGTGCTCAACAATCAGTTGTCAATACTCAATCCTCAGTAGAATATCCTCAATTCACAGTTTTCAATACACAATACTCAATCTGGTATCTTCAAATCTCTATCCACAAACATCAATTCTCAACACTCAACCCTGAACGCTCAGTCCTCAATGTTCAATTCTCAATCCTCAATTCTCAATCTTCAATCCTCAATACTGAATCTTCAATCCTCAATCCTCAATCCTCAATCCTCAATCCTCAATCCTCAATCCTCAATCCTCAATCCTCAATCCTCAATCCTCAATCCTCAATCCTCAATCCTCAGTAATCAATCCTCAATCTTCAATACTCAATCGTCAATCCTCAGTCCTCAATCCTCAATCCTCAATCCTCGTTCCTCAAACCTCAATCCTCAACACTCAGTCCTCATCCTCAATTCTCAATTCTCAATCCTCAATCCTCAAACCTCAATCTTCAATCCTCATTAATCAATCTCCAATCCTAGATCCTGAATACCCAACCCTCAATCCTTAATCCTCAATCTTCAATCCTCAATCCCCAGTCTTCAATCGTCAATCCTCAATGTTCAATCCTCAATCCTCAATCCTCAGTCCTCAGTCCTCAATCCTCAATCCTCAAACCTCAATCCTCAACCGTCAGTCCGCGTCCTCAATCCTCAACCCTCAATACCCAATCCTCAATCTTCAATCCTCAATACTCAATATTCAATCCTCAATCCTCAATCCTCAATCCGCAATCTTCAATCCTCAATCCTCAATCCTCAATACCCAATCCTCAATCTCCAATCCTCAATACTCAGTCTTTAATCCTCAATCCTCAATCCTCAATCCTCAATCCTCATTCTTCAATGCTCAATACACAATCCTCAATCTTCAATCCTCAATCCTCAATCCCCAATTCTCAATCCTCAATCCTCAATCCTCAGACCTCAAACATCAATACTCAACCCTCAGTCCTCGTCCTCAATCCACAACAATCAATCCTCAATCCTCAATCTTCAATCATCAATATTCAATCTTCTGTCCTCATTCCTCAATCCTCAATCCTCATTCCTCAATCCTCAATGTTCAATCCGCAATACCCAATCCTCAATCTTCAATCCTCAATCCTCAATCCTCAATCCTCAATCCTCAATCCTCAACCCTCAATCCTCAGTCCTCAAACCTCAATCCTGAATCCTCAATCCTGAATCCTCAATCTTCAGCCCTCAGTCCACAACAATCAGTTGTCAATCCTCAATCCTCAGTAGAATACCCTCCATTCACAGTTTTCAATACGCAATACTCAATCTGCAATCTTCAAATCTCTACCCACAAACATCAATTCTCATCACTCAAACCTGAACGCTCAGTCCTCAATGTTCAATTCTCAATCCTCAATTCTCAATCTTCAATCCTCAATACTGAATCTTCAATTCTCAATCCTCAATCCTCAATCCTCAATCCTCAATCCTCAATCCTCAATCCTCAATCCTCAATCCTCAATCCTCAATCCTCAATCCTCAGTAATCAATCCTCAATCTTCAATACTCAATCGTCAATCCTCAGTCCTCAATCCTCAATCCTCAATCGTCGTTCCTCAAACCTCAATCCACAACCCTCAGTCCTCATCCTCAATACTCAATGCTCAACCCTCAATCCTCAATCCTCAATCTTCAATCCTCATTAATCGATCTCCAATCCTAGATCCTGAATCCCCAATCCTCAATCCTCAATACTTAATATTCAATCATCAATACTCAGTCTTCAATCCTCAATCCTCAATCTTCAATCCTCAATCCTCATGCTTCAATCCTCAATACCCAATCCTCAATCTTCAATCCTCAATCCTCAATCCTGAATTCTCAATCCTCAATCCTCAATCCTCACACCTCAGACATCAATACTCAACCCTCAGTCCTCGTCCTCAATCCACAACCATCAATCCTCAATCCTCAATCTTCAATCATCAATATTCAGTCTTCTGTCCTCAATCCCCAATCGTCAATTCTCAATCCTCAATCCTCAATGTTCAATCCGCAATACACAATTCTCAATCTTCTATCTTCAGTCCTCAATCCTCAATCCTCAATCCTCAATCCTCAATCCTCAATCCTCAATCCTCAGTCCTCAAACCTCAATCCTGAATCCTCAATCCTGAATACTCAATCTTCAGCCCTCAGTCCTCAACAATCAGTTGTCAATCCTCAATCCTCAGTAGAATATCCTCAATTCACAGTTTTCAATACGCAATACTCAATCTGCAATCTTCAAATCTCTATCCACAAACATCAATTCTCCTCACTCAACCCTGAACGCTCAGTCCTCAATGTTCAATTCTCAATCATCAATTCTCAATCTTCAACCCTCAATACTGAATCTTCAATCCTCAATCCTCAATCCACAATCCTCAATGCTCAATCCTCAATACTCAATCCTCAATCCTCAGTAATCAATCCTCAGCCATCAATACTCAATCGTCAATCCTCAGTCGTCAATCCTCAATCCTCAATCCTCATTCTTCAATCCTCAATCCCCAATCCTCATTCTTCAAACCTCAATCCTGAATCCTCAAACCTGAATCCTCAATCTTCATCCCTCAGTGCTCAACAATCAGTTGTCAATACTCAATCCTCAGTAGAATATCCTCAATTCACAGTTTTCAATACGCAATACTCAATCTGCAATCTTCAAATCTCTATCCACAAACATCAATTCTCATCACTCAACCCTGAACGCAAAGTCCTCAATGTTCAATTCTCAATCCTCAATCCTCAATCCTCAAACCTCAATCCTCAATACTCAATACTCAATCCTCAATCCTCAATCTTCAATCCTCATTAATCAATCTCCAATCCTAGATCCTGAATCCCCAATCCTCAATCCTCAATCCTCAATCTTCATTCCTCAATACTCAGTATTCAATCCTCAATCCTCAATCCTCGATCCTCAATCCTCATTCTTCAATCCTCAATACCCAATCCTCAATCTTCAATCCTCAATCCTCAATCCTCAATTCTCAATCCTCAATCCTCAATCCTCAGACCTCAAACATCTATACTCAACCCTCACTCCTCGTCCTCAATCCACAACCGTCAATCCTCAATCCTCAATCCTCAATCCTCAATCCTCAATCCTCATTCTTCAATCATCAATACCGAATCCTCAATCTTCAATCCTCAATACTCAATCTTCAATAATCAATCCTCAGCTCTCAATTCTCAATACTCAATCCTCAATCGTCAATCCTCAATCCCCAACCCTCAGTCTTCAATACTCAATCCTCAATCCTCAATCCTCAATCCTCAATCCTCATTCTTCAATCCTCAATACCCAATCCTCAGTCTTCAGTCCTCAATCCCCAATCCTCAATTCTCAATCGTCAATCCTCAGCCCTCAGTCCTCAAACCTCAATCCTCAACCCTCAGCCCTCATCCTGAATCCTCAATCCTCAATCCTCAATCCTCAATCTTCAATCCTCAATACTCAATCTTCAATAATCAATCCTCAGCTCTCAATCCTCAATACTCAATCCTCAATCGTCAATCCTCAATCCCCAATCCTCAATCTTCAATACTCAATCCTCAATCCTCAATCCTCAATCCTCAATGTTCAATCCGCAATACCCAATCCTCAATCTTCAATCCTCAATCCTCAATCCTCAATCCTCAATCCTCAATCCTCAATCCTCAATCCTCAGTCCTCAAACCTCAATCCTGAATACTCAATCCTGAATCCTCAATCTTCAGCCCTCAGTCCACAACAATCAGTTGTCAATCCTCAATCCTCAGTAGAATATCCTCCATTCACAGTTTTCAATACGCAATACTCAATCTGCAATCTTCAAATCTCTATCCACAAACATCAATTCTCATCACTCAAACCTGAACGCTCAGTCCTCAATGTTCAATTCTCAATCCTCAATTCTCAATCTTCAATCCTCAATACTGAATCTTCAATCCTCAATCCTCAATCCTCAATCCTCAATCCTCAATCCTAAATCCTCAATCCTCAATCCTCAATCCTCAATCCTCAGTCATCAATCCTCAATCTTCAATCCTCAATCCTCAACCCTCGATCCTCAATCCTAATTCTTCAATCCTCAATACACAATCCTCAATCTTCAATACTCAATCCTCAATCCTCAATTCTCAATCTTCAATCCTCAATCCTCAATCCTCAATCCTCAATTCTCAATCCTCAATCCCCAATACTCAATCTTCAATCCTCAATCCTCAATCCTCAATCCACAATCCTCATTCTACAATCCTCAATACCGAATCCTCAATCATCAATCAACAATCCTCGATCCTCAATTCTCAATCCTCAATCCTGAGTCCTCAGTCCTCAAACCTCAATCCTCAACCCTCAGCCCTCATCCTCAATCCTCAATCGTCAATCCTCAGTCCACAGCCCTCAAATCTCAACCCTCAACCCTCAGACCTCATCCTCAATCCTCAATTCTCAATACTCAATCCTCAATCCTCAATCCCCAATACTCAATCTTCAATCCTCAATCCTCAATCCTCAATCCTCAATCCTCAATCCTCAGTCATCAATACTCAATCTTCAATACTCAATCCTCAATCCTCAAACCTCAATCCTCAATCCTCAATCCTCAATCCTCATTCCTCAAACCTCAATCCTCAACCCTCAGTCCTCATTCTCAATTCTCAATTCTCAATCCTCAATCCTCAATCCTCAATCTTCAATCCTCAATCCTCAATCCCCAATACTCAATCTACAATCCTCAATCCTCAATCCTCAATCCTCAATCTTCAACTCTCAATCCTCAATCCTCAATCCTCAATCCTCATTCTTCAATCCTCAATACCGATTCCTCAATCTTCAATCCTCAATCCTCAATCCTCAATCCTCAATTCTCAATCTTCAATCCTCAATGCTCAATCCTCAATCGTCAATCCTCATTCTTCAATCCTCAATACCCAATCCTCAATCTTGAATCCTCAATCCTCAATCCTCAATTCTCAATCGTGAATCCTCAGCCCTCAGTCCTCAAACCTCAATCCTCAACCCTCAGCCCTCATCCTGAATCCTCAATCCTCAATCCTCAATCCCCAATCCTCAATCTTCAATACTCAATCCTCAATACTCAATCCTCAATCCTCAATATTCAATCCTCAATACTCAATCTTCAATCCTCAATACTCAGTCCTCAATCCTCAATCCTCAATCCTCAATCCTCAATCCTCAACCTTCAATCCTCAATACTCAGTCTTCAATCCTCAATCCTCAATCCTCAATCCTCAATCCTCATTCTTCAATCCTCAATACCCAATCCTCAATTTTCAATCCTCAATACTCAATCCTCAGTTCTCAATCCGCAATCCTCATTCCTCAGACCTCAAACATCAATACTCAACCCTCAGTCCTCCTCCTCAATCCACAACAATCAATCCTCAATTCTCAATCTTCAATCATCAATATTCAATCTTCTGTCCGCTATCCTCAATCCTCAATCCTCAATCCTCAATCCTCAATGTTCAATCCGCAATACCCAATCCTCAATCTTCAATCCTCAATCCTCAATCCTCAATCCTCAACCCTCAATCCTCAATCCTCAATCCTCAGTCCTCAAACCTCAATCCTGAATCCTCAATCCTGAATCCTCAATCTTCAGCCCTCAGTCCTCAACAATCATTTGTCAATCCTCAATCCTCAGTAGAATATCCTCCATTCACAGTTTTCAATACGCAATACTCAATCTGCAATCTTCAAATCTCTATCCACAAACATCAATTCTCATCACTCAACCCTGAACGCTCAGTCCTCAATGTTCAATTCTCAATCCTCAATCCTCAATCCTCAACCCTCAATCCTCAATACTCAATACTCAATCCTCAATCCTCAGTAATCAAACCTCAATCTTCAATACTCAATCGTCAATCCTCAGTCCTCAATCCTCAATCCTCAATCTTCGTTCCCCAAACCTCAATCCTCAACCCTCAGTCCTCATCCTCAGTTCTCAATCCTCAGTCCTCAATCCTCAATCCTCAATCCTCAATCCTCAATCCTCAATCTTCAATCCTCATTAATCAATCTCCAATCCTAGATCCTGAATCCCCAATCCTCAATCCTCAATCCTCAATCTTCATTCCTCAATACTCAGTATTCAATCCTCAATCCTCAATCCTCGATCCTCAATCCTCATTCTTCAATCCTCAATACCCAATCCTCAATCTTCAATCCTCAATCCTCAATCCTCAATTCTCAATCCTCAATCCTCAATCCTCAGACCTCAAACATCTATACTCAACCCTCACTCCTCGTCCTCAATCCACAACCATCAATCCTCAATCCTCAATCCTCAATCCTCAATCCTCAATCCTCATTCTTCAATCATCAATACCGAATCTTCAATCTTCAATCCTCAATACTCAATCTTCAATAATCAATCCTCAGCTCTCAATTCTCAATACTCAATACTCAATCGTCGATCCTCAATCCCCAACCCTCAGTCTTCAATACTCAATCCTCAATCCTCAATCCTCAATCCTCAATCCTCATTCTTCAATCCTCAATACCCAATCCTCAATCTTCAGTCCTCAATCCCCAATCCTCAATTCTCAATCGTCAATCCTCAGCCCTCAGTCCTCAAACCTCAATCCTCAACCCTCAGCCCTCATCCTGAATCCTCAATCCTCAATCCTCAATCCTCAATCTTCAATCCTCAATACTCAATCTTCAATAATCAATCCTCAGCTCTCAATCCTCAATACTCAATCCTCAATCGTCAATCCTCAATCCCCAATCCTCAATCTTCAATACTCAATCCTCAATCCTCAATCCTCAATCCTCAATGTTCAATCCGCAATACCCAATCCTCAATCTTCAATCCTCAATCCTCAATCCTCAATGCTCAATCCTCAATCCTCAATCCTCAATCCTCAGTCCTCAAACCTCAATCCTGAATCCTCAATCCTGAATCCTCAATCTTCAGCCCTCAGTCCACAACAATCAGTTGTCAATCCTCAATCCTCAGTAGAATATCCTCCATTCACAGTTTTCAATACGCAATACTCAATCTGCAATCTTCAAATCTCTATCCACAAACATCAATTCTCATCACTCAAACCTGAACGCTCAGTCCTCAATGTTCAATTCTCAATCCTCAATTCTCAATCTTCAATCCTCAATACTGAATCTTCAATCCTCAATCCTCAATCCTCAATCCTCAATCCTCAATCCTCAATCCTCAATCCTCAATCCTCAATCCTCAATCCTCAGTCATCAATCCTCAATCTTCAATCCTCAATCCTCAACCCTCGATCCTCAATCCTAATTCTTCAATCCTCAATACACAATCCTCAATCTTCAATACTCAATCCTCAATCCTCAATTCTCAATCTTCAATCCTCAATCCTCAATCCTCAATCCTCAATTCTCAATCCTCAATCCCCAATACTCAATCCTCAATCGTCAATCCTCAGTCCACAGCCCTCAAATCTCAACCCTCAACCCTCAGACCTCATTCTCAATCCTCAATTCTCAATCCTAAATCCTCAATCCTCAATCCCCAATACTCAATCTTCAATCCTCAATCCTCAATCCTCAATCCTCAATCCTCAATCCTCAGTCATCAATACTCAATCTTCAATACTCAATCCTCAATCCTCAAACCTCAATCCTCAATCCTCAATCCTCAATCCTCAATCCTCATTCCTCAAACCTCAATCCTCAACCCTCAGTCCTCATTCTCAATTCTCAATTCTCAATCCTCAATCCTCAATCCTCAATCATCAATCCTCAATAGTCAATCTCCAATCCTAGATCCTCAATCCCCAATGGTCAATCCTTAATCCTCAATCTTCAATCCTCAATCCCCAGTCCTCAATCTTCAATCCTCAATGCTCCATCCTCAATCCTCAATCCTCAGTCCGCAATCCTCAATCCTCAATCCTCAAACTTCAGCCCTCAACCGACAGCCCTCATCCTCAATCCTCAACCCTCAATCCTCATTGCTCAATCTTCAATCATCAATACTCAATCTACAATCCTCAATCCTCAATCCTCAATTGTCAATCCTCAATCCCCAATACTCAATCTTCAATCCTCAATCCTCAATCCCCAATACTCAATCTACAATCCTCAATCCTCAATCCTCAATCCTCAAACTTCAACTCTCAATCCTCAATCCTCAATCCTCAGTCCTCATTCTTCAAACCTCAATACCGATTCCTCAATCTTCAATCCTCAATCCTCAATCCTCAATTCTCAATCTTCAATCCTCAATGCTCAATCCTCAATCGTCAATCCTCATTCTTCAATCCACAATACCCAATCCTCAATCTTGAATCCTCAATCCTCAATCCTCAATTCTCAATCGTGAATCCTCAGCCCTCAGTCCTCAAACCTCAATCCTCAACCCTCAGCCCTCATCCTGAATCCTCAATCCTCAATCCTCAATCCCCAATCCTCAATCTTCAATACTCAATCCTCAATACTCAATCCTCAATCCTCAATATTCTATCCTCAATACTCAATCTTCAATCCTCAATACTCAGTCCTCAATCCTCAATCCTCAACCCTCAATCCTCAATCCTCAACCTTCAATCCTCAATACTCAGTCTTCAATCCTCAATCCTCAATCCTCAGTAATCAATCCTCAATCTTCAATACTCAATCGTCAATCCTCAGTCCTCAATCCTCAATCCTCAATCCTCGTTCCTCAAACCTCAATCCTCAACCCTCAGTCCTCATACTCAATTCTCAATTCTCAATCCTCAATCCTCAATCCTCAATCTTCAATCCTCATTAATCGATCTCCAATCCTAGGTCCTGAATCCCCAATCGTCAATCCTCAATCCTCAATCTTCAATCATCAATACTCAGGCTTCAATCCTCAATCCTCAATCCTCAATCCTCAATCCTCATGCTTCAATCCTCAATACCCAATCCTCAATCTTCAATCCTCAATCCTCAATCCTGAATGCTCAATCCTCAATCCTCAATCCTCACACCTCAAACATCAATACTCAACCCTCAGTCCTCGTCCTCTATTCTCAATCCTCAATCCTCAATCCTCAATCCACAATCCTCAATCCCCAATCCTCATTCTTCAAACCTCAATCCTGAATCCTCAATCCTGAATCCTCAATCTTCATCCCTCAGTGCTCAACAGTAAGTTGTCAATACTCAATCCTCAGTAGAATATCCTCAAGTCACAGTTTTCAATACGCAATACTCAATCTGCAATCTTCAAATCTCTATCCACAAACATCAATTCTCATCACTCAACCCTGAACGCTCAGTCCTCAATGTTCAATTCTCAATCCTCAATCCTCAATCCTCAATCCTCAATCCTAATTACTCAATCCTCAATCCTCAATCCTCAGTAATCAATCCTCAATCTTCAATACTCAGTCGTCAATCCTCAGTCCTCAATCCTCAATCCTCAATCTTCGTTCCCCAAACCTCAATCCTCAACCCTCAGTCCTCATCCTCAATTCTCAATCCTCAATCCTCAATCCTCAATCTTCAATCCTCAATACTCAGTATTCAATCCTCAATCCTCAATCCTCAATCCTCAATCCTCAATCCTCAATGTTCAATCCGCAATACCCAATCCTCAATCTTCAATCCTCAATCCTCAATCCACAATCCTCAATCCTCAATCCTCAATCCTCAGTCCTCAAACCTCAATCCTGAATCCTCAATCCTGAATCCTCAATCTTCAGACCTCAGTGCTCAACAATCAGTTGTCAATACTCAATCCTCAGTAGAATATCCTCAATTCACAGTTTTCAATACACAATACTCAATCTGGTATCTTCAAATCTCTATCCACAAACATCAATTCTCATCACTCAACCCTGAACGCTCAGTCCTCAATGTTCAATTCTCAATCCTCAATTCTCAATCTTCAATCCTCAATACTGAATCTTCAATCCTCAATCCTCAATCCTCAATCCTCAATCCTCAATCCTCAATCCTCAATCCTCAATCCTCAACCCTCAATCCTCAATCCTCAATCCTCAATCCTCAGTAATCAATCCTCAATCTTCAATACTCAATCGTCAATCCTCAGTCCTCAATCCTCAATCCTCAATCCTCGTTCCTCAAACCTCAATCCTCAACACTCAGTCCTCATCCTCAATTCTCAATTCTCAATCCTCAATCCTCAAACCTCAATCTTCAATCCTCATTAATCAATCTCCAATCCTAGATCCTGAATACCCAACCCTCAATCCTTAATCCTCAATCTTCAATCCTCAATCCCCAGTCTTCAATCGTCAATCCTCAATGTTCAATCCTCAATCCTCAATCCTCAGTCCTCAGTCCTCAATCCTCAATCCTCAAACCTCAATCCTCAACCGTCAGTCCGCGTCCTCAATCCTCAACCCTCAATACCCAATCCTCAATCTTCAATCCTCAATACTCAATATTCAATCCTCAATCCTCAATCCTCAATCCGCAATCTTCAATCCTCAATCCTCAATCCTCAATACCCAATCCTCAATCTCCAATCCTCAATACTCAGTCTTTAATCCTCAATCCTCAATCCTCAATCCTCAATCCTCATTCTTCAATGCTCAATACACAATCCTCAATCTTCAATCCTCAATCCTCAATCCCCAATTCTCAATCCTCAATCCTCAATCCTCAGACCTCAAACATCAATACTCAACCCTCAGTCCTCCTCCTCAATCCACAACAATCAATCCTCAATCCTCAATCTTCAATCATCAATATTCAATCTTCTGTCCTCATTCCTCAATCCTCAATCCTCATTCCTCAATCCTCAATGTTCAATCCGCAATACCCAATCCTCAATCTTCAATCCTCAATCCTTAATCCTCAATCTTCAATCCTCAATCCCCAGTCCTCAATCTTCAATCCTCAATGCTCCATCCTCAATCCTCAATCCTCAGTCCGCAATCCTCAATCCTCAATCCTCAAACTTCAGCCCTCAACCGACAGCCCTCATCCTCAATCCTCAATCCTCAATCCTCAATCCACAATCCTCAATCCCCAATCCTCATTCTTCAAACCTCAATCCTGAATCCTCAATCCTGAATCCTCAATCTTCATCCCCCAGTGCTCAACAGTCAGTTGTCAATACTCAATCCTCAGTAGAATATCCTCAATTCACAGTTTTCAATACGCAATACTCAATCTGCAATCTTCAAATCTCTATCCACAAACATCAATTCTCATCACTCAACCCTGAACGCTCAGTCCTCAATGTTCAATTCTCAATCCTCAATCCTCAATCCTTAATCCTCAATCCTAATTACTCAATCCTCAATCCTCAATCCTCAGTAATCAATCCTCAATCTTCAATACTCAGTCGTCAATCCTCAGTCCTCAATCCTCAATCCTCAATCTTCGTTCCCCAAACCTCAATCCTCAACCCTCAGTCCTCATCCTCAATTCTCAATCCTCAATCCTCAATCCTCAATCTTCAATCCTCAATACTCAGTATTAAATCCTCAATCCTCAATCCTCAATCCTCAATCCTCAATGTTCAATCCGCAATACCCAATCCTCAATCTTCAATCCTCAATCCTCAATCCACAATCCTCAATCCTCAATCCTCAATCCTCAGTCCTCAAACCTCAATCCTCAATCCTCAATCCTCAATCCTCAATCCTCAATCCTCAATCCTCAATCCTCAATCCTCAGTAATCAATCCTCAATCTTCAATACTCAATCGTCAATCCTCAGTCCTCAATCCTCAATCCTCAATCCTCGTTCCTCAAACCTCAATCCTCAACACTCAGTCCTCATCCTCAATTCTCAATTCTCAATCCTCAATCCTCAAACCTCAATCTTCAATCCTCATTAATCAATCTCCAATCCTAGATCCTGAATACCCAACCCTCAATCCTTAATCCTCAATCTTCAATCCTCAATCCCCAGTCTTCAATCGTCAATCCTCAATGTTCAATCCTCAATCCTCAATCCTCAGTCCTCAGTCCTCAATCCTCAATCCTCAAACCTCAATCCTCAACCGTCAGTCCGCGTCCTCAATCCTCAACCCTCAATACCCAATCCTCAATCTTCAATCCTCAATACTCAATATTCAATCCTCAATCCTCAATCCTCAATCCGCAATCTTCAATCCTCAATCCTCAATCCTCAATACCCAATCCTCAATCTCCAATCCTCAATACTCAGTCTTTAATCCTCAATCCTCAATCCTCAATCCTCAATCCTCATTCTTCAATGCTCAATACACAATCCTCAATCTTCAATCCTCAATCCTCAATCCCCAATTCTCAATCCTCAATCCTCAATCCTCACACCTCAAACATCAATACTCAACCCTCAGTCCTCCTCCTCAATCCACAACAATCAATCCTCAATCCTCAATCTTCAATCATCAATATTCAATCTTCTGTCCTCATTCCTCAATCCTCAATCCTCATTCCTCAATCCTCAATGTTCAATCCGCAATACCCAATCCTCAATCTTCAATCCTCAATCCTTAATCCTCAATCTTCAATCCTCAATCCCCAGTCCTCAATCTTCAATCCTCAATGCTCCATCCTCAATCCTCAATCCTCAGTCCGCAATCCTCAATCCTCAATCCTCAAACTTCAGCCCTCAACCGACAGCCCTCATCCTCAATCCTCAACCCTCAATCCTCATTGCTCAATCTTCAATCATCAATACTCAATCTACAATCCTCAATCCTCAATCCTCAATTGTCAATCCTCAATCCCCAATACTCAATCTTCAATCCTCAATCCTCAATCCCCAATACTCAATCTACAATCCTCAATCCTCAATCCTCAATCCTCAAACTTCAACTCTCAATCCTCAATCCTCAATCCTCAATCCTCATTCTTCAAACCTCAATACCGATTCCTCAATCTTCAATCCTCAATCCTCAATCCTCAATTCTCAATCTTCAATCCTCAATGCTCAATCCTCAATCGTAAATCCTCATTCTTCAATCCTCAATACCCAATCCTCAATCTTGAATCCTCAATCCTCAATCCTCAATTCTCAATCGTGAATCCTCAGCCCTCAGTCCTCAAACCTCAATCCTCAACCCTCAGCCCTCATCCTGAATCCTCAATCCTCAATCCTCAATCGCCAATCCTCAATCTTCAATACTCAATCCTCAATACTCAATCCTCAATCCTCAATATTCAATCCTCAATACTCAATCTTCAATCCTCAATACTCAGTCCTCAATCCTCAATCCTCAATCCTCAATCCTCAATCCTCAACCTTCAATCCTCAATACTCAGTCTTCAATCCTCAATCCTCAATCCTCAATCCTCAATCCTCATTCTTCAATCCTCAATACCCAATCCTCAATTTTCAATCCTCAATACTCAATCCTCAATTCTCAATCCGCAATCCTCATTCCTCAGACCTCAAACATCAATACTCAACCCTCAGTCCTCCTCCTCAATCCACAACAATCAATCCTCAATTCTCAATCTTCAATCATCAATATTCAATCTTCTGTCCGCTATCCTCAATCCTCAATCATCAATCCTCAATCCTCAATGTTCAATCCGCAATACCCAATCCTCAATCTTCAATCCTCAATCCTCAATCCTCAATCCTCAATCCTCAATCCTCAATCCTCAATCCTCAGTCTTCAAACCTCAATCCTGAATCCTCAATCCTGAATCCTCAATCTTCAGCCCTCAGTCCTCAACAATCATTTGTCAATCCTCAATCCTCAGTAGAATATCCTCCATTCACAGTTTTCAATACGCAATACTCAATCTGCAATCTTCAAATCTCTATCCACAAACATCAATTCTCATCACTCAAACCTGAACGCTCAGTCCTCAATGTTCGATTCTCAATCCTCAATTCTCAATCTTCAATCCTCAATACTGAATCTTCAATCCTCAATCCTCAATCCTCAATCCTCAATCCTCAATCCTCAATCCTCAATCCTCGATCCTCAGTAATCAATCCTCAATCTTCAATACTCAATCGTCAATCCTCAGTCCTCAATCCTCAATCCTCAATCCTCGTTCCTCAAACCTCAATCCTCAACCCTCAGTCCTCATACTCAATTCTCAATTCTCAATCCTCAATCCTCAATCCTCAATCTTCAATCCTCATTAATCGATCTCCAATCCTAGATCCTGAATCCCCAATCGTCAATCCTCAATCCTCAATCTTCAATCATCAATACTCAGGCTTCAATCCTCAATCCTCAATCCTCAATCCTCAATCCTCATGCTTCAATCCTCAATACCCAATCCTCAATCTTCAATCCTCAATCCTCAATCCTGAATGCTCAATCCTCAATCCTCAATCCTCACACCTCAAACATCAATACTCAACCCTCAGTCCTCGTCCTCTATTCTCAATCCTCAATCCTCAATCCTCAATCCACAATCCTCAATCCCCAATCCTCATTCTTCAAACCTCAATCCTGAATCCTCAATCCTGAATCCTCAATCTTCATCCCTCAGTGCTCAACAGTCAGTTGTCAATACTCAATCCTCAGTAGAATATCCTCAATTCACAGTTTTCAATACGCAATACTCAATCTGCAATCTTCAAATCTCTATCCACAAACATCAATTCTCATCACTCAACCCTGAACGCTCAGTCCTCAATGTTCAATTCTCAATCCTCAATCCTCAATCCTCAATCCTCAATCCTAATTACTCAATCCTCAATCCTCAATCCTCAGTAATCAATCCTCAATCTTCAATACTCAGTCGTCAATCCTCAGTCCTCAATCCTCAATCCTCAATCTTCGTTCCCCAAACCTCAATCCTCAACCCTCAGTCCTCATCCTCAATTCTCAATCCTCAATCCTCAATCCTCAATCTTCAATCCTCAATACTCAGTATTCAATCCTCAATCCTCAATCCTCAATCCTCAATCCTCAATGTTCAATCCGCAATACCCAATCCTCAATCTTCAATCCTCAATCCTCAATCCACAATCCTCAATCCTCAATCCTCAATCCTCAGTCCTCAAACCTCAATCCTGAATCCTCAATCCTGAATCCTCAATCTTCAGACCTCAGTGCTCAACAATCAGTTGTCAATACTCAATCCTCAGTAGAATATCCTCAATTCACAGTTTTCAATACACAATACTCAATCTGGTATCTTCAAATCTCTATCCACAAACATCAATTCTCATCACTCAACCCTGAACGCTCAGTCCTCAATGTTCAATTCTCAATCCTCAATTCTCAATCTTCAATCCTCAATACTGAATCTTCAATCCTCAATCCTCAATCCTCAATCCTCAATCCTCAATCCTCAATCCTCAATCCTCAATCCTCAATCCTCAATCCTCAATCCTCAATCCTCAATCCTCAGTAATCAATCCTCAATCTTCAATACTCAATCGTCAATCCTCAGTCCTCAATCCTCAATCCTCAATCCTCGTTCCTCAAACCTCAATCCTCAACACTCAGTCCTCATCCTCAATTCTCAATTCTCAATCCTCAATCCTCAAACCTCAATCTTCAATCCTCATTAATCAATCTCCAATCCTAGATCCTGAATACCCAACCCTCAATCCTTAATCCTCAATCTTCAATCCTCAATCCCCAGTCTTCAATCGTCAATCCTCAATGTTCAATCCTCAATCCTCAATCCTCAGTCCTCAGTCCTCAATCCTCAATCCTCAAACCTCAATCCTCAACCGTCAGTCCGCGTCCTCAATCCTCAACCCTCAATACCCAATCCTCAATCTTCAATCCTCAATACTCAATATTCAATCCTCAATCCTCAATCCTCAATCCGCAATCTTCAATCCTCAATCCTCAATCCTCAATACCCAATCCTCAATCTCCAATCCTCAATACTCAGTCTTTAATCCTCAATCCTCAATCCTCAATCCTCAATCCTCATTCTTCAATGCTCAATACACAATCCTCAATCTTCAATCCTCAATCCTCAATCCCCAATTCTCAATCCTCAATCCTCAATCCTCAGACCTCAAACATCAATACTCAACCCTCAGTCCTCCTCCTCAATCCACAACAATCAATCCTCAATCCTCAATCTTCAATCATCAATATTCAATCTTCTGTCCTCATTCCTCAATCCTCAATCCTCATTCCTCAATCCTCAATGTTCAATCCGCAATACCCAATCCTCAATCTTCAATCCTCAATCCTTAATCCTCAATCTTCAATCCTCAATCCCCAGTCCTCAATCTTCAATCCTCAATGCTCCATCCTCAATCCTCAATCCTCAGTCCGCAATCCTCAATCCTCAATCCTCAATCCTCAATCCTCAATCCTCAATCCTCAATCCTCAGTAATCAATCCTCAATCTTCAATACTCAATCGTCAATCCTCAGTCCTCAATCCTCAATCCTCAATTGTCAATCCTCAATCCCCAATACTCAATCTTCAATCCTCAATCCTCAATCCCCAATACTCAATCTACAATCCTCAATCCTCAATCCTCAATCCTCAAACTTCAACTCTCAATCCTCAATCGTCAATCCTCAATCCTCATTCTTCAAACCTCAATACCGATTCCTCAATCTTCAATCCTCAATCCTCAATCCTCAATTCTCAATCTTCAATCCTCAATGCTCAATCCTCAATCGTCAATCCTCATTCTTCAATCCTCAATACCCAATCCTCAATCTTGAATCCTCAATCCTCAATCCTCAATTCTCAATCGTGAATCCTCAGCCCTCAGTCCTCAAACCTCAATCCTCAACCCTCAGCCCTCATCCTGAATCCTCAATCCTCAATCCTCAATCCCCAATCCTCAATCTTCAATACTCAATCCTCAATACTCAATTCTCAATCCTCAATATTCAATCCTCAATACTCAATCTTCAATCCTCAATACTCAGTCCTCAATCCTCAATCCTCAATCCTCAATCCTCAATCCTCAACCTTCAATCCTCAATACTCAGTCTTCAATCCTCAATCCTCAATCCTCAATCCTCAATCCTCATTCTTCAATCCTCAATACCCAATCCTCAATTTTCAATCCTCAATACTCAATCCTCAATTCTCAATCCGCAATCCTCATTCCTCAGACCTCAAACATCAATACTCAACCCTCAGTCCTCCTCCTCAATCCACAACAATCAATCCTCAATTCTCAATCTTCAATCATCAATATTCAATCTTCTGTCCGCTATCCTCAATCCTCAATCCTCAATCCTCAATCCTCAATGTTCAATCCGCAATACCCAATCCTCAATCTTCAATCCTCAATCCTCAATCCTCAATCCTCAATCCTCAATCCTCAATCCTCAATCATCAGTCCTCAAACCTCAATCCTGAATCCTCAATCCTGAATCCTCAATCTTCAGCCCTCAGTCCTCAACAATCATTTGTCAATCCTCAATCCTCAGTAGAATATCCTCCATTCACAGTTTTCAATACGCAATACTCAATCTGCAATCTTCAAATCTCTATCCACAAACATCAATTCTCATCACTCAAACCTGAACGCTCAGTCCTCAATGTTCGATTCTCAATCCTCAATTCTCAATCTTCAATCCTCAATACTGAATCTTCAATCCTCAATCCTCAATCCTCAATCCTCAATCCTCAATCCTCAATCCTCAATCCTCGATCCTCAGTAATCAATCCTCAATCTTCAATACTCAATCGTCAATCCTCAGTCCTCAATCCTCAATCCTCAATCCTCGTTCCTCAAACCTCAATCCTCAACCCTCAGTCCTCATACTCAATTCTCAATTCTCAATCCTCAATCCTCAATCCTCAATCTTCAATCCTCATTAATCGATCTCCAATCCTAGATCCTGAATCCCCAATCGTCAATCCTCAATCCTCAATCTTCAATCATCAATACTCAGGCTTCAATCCTCAATCCTCAATCCTCAATCCTCAATCCTCATGCTTCAATCCTCAATACCCAATCCTCAATCTTCAATCCTCAATCCTCAATCCTGAATGCTCAATCCTCAATCCTCAATCCTCACACCTCAAACATCAATACTCAACCCTCAGTCCTCGTCCTATATTCTCAATCCTCAATCCTCAATCCTCAATCCACAATCCTCAATCCCCAATCCTCATTCTTCAAACCTCAATCCTGAATCCTCAATCCTGAATCCTCAATCTTCATCCCTCAGTGCTCAACAGTCAGTTGTCAATACTCAATCCTCAGTAGAATATCCTCAATTCACAGTTTTCAATACGCAATACTCAATCTGCAATCTTCAAATCTCTATCCACAAACATCAATTCTCATCACTCAACCCTGAACGCTCAGTCCTCAATGTTCAATTCTCAATCCTCAATCCTCAATCCTCAATCCTCAATCCTAATTACTCAATCCTCAATCCTCAATCCTCAGTAATCAATCCTCAATCTTCAATACTCAGTCGTCAATCCTCAGTCCTCAATCCTCAATCCTCAATCTTCGTTCCCCAAACCTCAATCCTCAACCCTCAGTCCTCATCCTCAATTCTCAATCCTCAATCCTCAATCCTCAATCTTCAATCCTCAATACTCAGTATTCAATCCTCAATCCTCAATCCTCAATCCTCAATCCTCAATGTTCAATCCGCAATACCCAATCCTCAATCTTCAATCCTCAATCCTCAATCCACAATCCTCAATCCTCAATCCTCAATCCTCAGTCCTCAAACCTCAATCCTGAATCCTCAATCCTGAATCCTCAATCTTCAGACCTCAGTGCTCAACAATCAGTTGTCAATACTCAATCCTCAGTAGAATATCCTCAATTCACAGTTTTCAATACACAATACTCAATCTGGTATCTTCAAATCTCTATCCACAAACATCAATTCTCATCACTCAACCCTGAACGCTCAGTCCTCAATGTTCAATTCTCAATCCTCAATTCTCAATCTTCAATCCTCAATACTGAATCTTCAATCCTCAATCCTCAATCCTCAATCCTCAATCCTCAATCCTCAATCCTCAATCCTCAATCCTCAATCCTCAATCCTCAATCCTCAATCCTCAATCCTCAGTAATCAATCCTCAATCTTCAATACTCAATCGTCAATCCTCAGTCCTCAATCCTCAATCCTCAATCCTCGTTCCTCAAACCTCAATCCTCAACACTCAGTCCTCATCCTCAATTCTCAATTCTCAATCCTCAATCCTCAAACCTCAATCTTCAATCCTCATTAATCAATCTCCAATCCTAGATCCTGAATACCCAACCCTCAATCCTTAATCCTCAATCTTCAATCCTCAATCCCCAGTCTTCAATCGTCAATCCTCAATGTTCAATCCTCAATCCTCAATCCTCAGTCCTCAGTCCTCAATCCTCAATCCTCAAACCTCAATCCTCAACCGTCAGTCCGCGTCCTCAATCCTCAACCCTCAATACCCAATCCTCAATCTTCAATCCTCAATACTCAATATTCAATCCTCAATCCTCAATCCTCAATCCGCAATCTTCAATCCTCAATCCTCAATCCTCAATACCCAATCCTCAATCTCCAATCCTCAATACTCAGTCTTTAATCCTCAATCCTCAATCCTCAATCCTCAATCCTCATTCTTCAATGCTCAATACACAATCCTCAATCTTCAATCCTCAATCCTCAATCCCCAATTCTCAATCCTCAATCCTCAATCCTCAGACCTCAAACATCAATACTCAACCCTCAGTCCTCCTCCTCAATCCACAACAATCAATCCTCAATCCTCAATCTTCAATCATCAATATTCAATCTTCTGTCCTCATTCCTCAATCCTCAATCCTCATTCCTCAATCCTCAATGTTCAATCCGCAATACCCAATCCTCAATCTTCAATCCTCAATCCTTAATCCTCAATCTTCAATCCTCAATCCCCAGTCCTCAATCTTCAATCCTCAATGCTCCATCCTCAATCCTCAATCCTCAGTCCGCAATCCTCAATCCTCAATCCTCAAACTTCAGCCCTCAACCGACAGCCCTCATCCTCAATCCTCAACCCTCAATCCTCATTGCTCAATCTTCAATCATCAATACTCAATCTACAATCCTCAATCCTCAATCCTCAATTGTCAATCCTCAATCCCCAATACTCAATCTTCAATCCTCAATCCTCAATCCCCAATACTCAATCTACAATCCTCAATCCTCAATCCTCAATCCTCAAACTTCAACTCTCAATCCTCAATCCTCAATCCTCAATCCTCATTCTTCAAACCTCAGTACCGATTCCTCAATCTTCAATCCTCAATCCTCAATCCTCAATTCTCAATCTTCAATCCTCAATGCTCAATCCTCAATCGTCAATCCTCATTCTTCAATCCTCAATACCCAATCCTCAATCTTGAATCCTCAATCCTCAATCCTCAATTCTCAATCGTGAATCCTCAGCCCTCAGTCCTCAAACCTCAATCCTCAACCCTCAGCCCTCATCCTGAATCCTCAATCCTCAATCCTCAATCACCAATCCTCAATCTTCAATACTCAATCCTCAATACTCAATCCTCAATCCTCAATATTCAATCCTCAATACTCAATCTTCAATCCTCAATACTCAGTCCTCAATCCTCAATCCTCAATCCTCAATCCTCAATCCTCAACCTTCAATCCTCAATACTCAGTCTTCAATCCTCAATCCTCAATCCTCAATCCTCAATCCTCATTCTTCAATCCTCAATACCCAATCCTCAATTTTCAATCCTCAATACTCAATCCTCAATTCTCAATCCGCAATCCTCATTCCTCAGACCTCAAACATCAATACTCAACCCTCAGTCCTCCTCCTCAATCCACAACAATCAATCCTCAATTCTCAATCTTCAATCATCAATATTCAATCTTCTGTCCGCTATCCTCAATCCTCAATCCTCAATCCTCAATCCTCAATGTTCAATCCGCAATACCCAATCCTCAATCTTCAATCCTCAATCCTCAATCCTCAATCCTCAATCCTCAATCCTCAATCCTCAATCCTCAATCCTCAGTCCTCAAACCTCAATCCTGAATCCTCAATCCTGAATCCTCAATCTTCAGCCCTCGGTCCTCAACAATCATTTGTCAATCCTCAATCCTCAGTAGAATATCCTCCATTCACAGTTTTCAATACGCAATACTCAATCTGCAATCTTCAAATCTCTATCCACAAACATCAATTCTCATCACTCAAACCTGAACGCTCAGTCCTCAATGTTCGATTCTCAATCCTCAATTCTCAATCTTCAATCCTCAATACTGAATCTTCAATCCTCAATCCCCAATCCTCAATCCTCAATCCTCAATCCTCAATCCTCAATCCTCGATCCTCAGTAATCAATCCTCAATCTTCAATACTCAATCGTCAATCCTCAGTCCTCAATCCTCAATCCTCAATCCTCGTTCCTCAAACCTCAATCCTCAACCCTCAGTCCTCATACTCAATTCTCAATTCTCAATCCTCAATCCTCAATCCTCAATCTTCAATCCTCATTAATCGATCTCCAATCCTAGATCCTGAATCCCCAATCGTCAATCCTCAATGCTCAATCTTCAATCATCAATACTCAGGCTTCAATCCTCAATCCTCAATCCTCAATCCTCAATCCTCATGCTTCAATCCTCAATACCCAATCCTCAATCTTCAATCCTCAATCCTCAATCCTGAATGCTCAATCCTCAATCCTCAATCCTCACACCTCAAACATCAATACTCAACCCTCAGTCCTCGTCCTCAATTCTCAATCCTCAATCCTCAATCCTCAATCCACAATCCTCAATCCCCAATCCTCATTCTTCAAACCTCAATCCTGAATCCTCAATCCTGAATCCTCAATCTTCATCCCTCAGTGCTCAACAATCAGTTGTCAATACTCAATCCTCAGTAGAATATCCTCAATTCACAGTTTTCAATACGCAATACTCAATCTGCAATCTTCAAATCTCTATCCACAAACATCAATTCTCATCACTCAACCCTGAACGCTCAGTCCTCAATGTTCAATTCTCAATCCTCAATCCTCAATCCTCAATCCTCAATCCTCAATACTCAATCCTCAATCCTCAATCCTCAGTAATCAATCCTCAATCTTCAATACTCAGTCGTCAATCCTCAGTCCTCAATCCTCAATCCTCAATCTTCGTTCCCCAAACCTCAATCCTCAACCCTCAGTCCTCATCCTCAATTCTCAATCCTCAATCCTCAATCCTCAATCCTCAGTCCTCAAACCTCAATCCTGAATCCTCAATCCTGAATCCTCAATCTTCAGACCTCAGTGCTCAACAATCAGTTGTCAATACTCAATCCTCAGTAGAATATCCTCAATTCACAGTTTTCAATACACAATACTCAATCTGGTATCTTCAAATCTCTATCCACAAACATCAATTCTCATCACTCAACCCTGAACGCTCAGTCCTCAATGTTCAATTCTCAATCCTCAATTCTCAATCTTCAATCCTCAATACTGAATCTTCAATCCTCAATCCTCAATCCTCAATCCTCAATCCTCAATCCTCAATCCTCAATCCTCAATCCTCAATCCTCAATCCTCAATCCTCAATCCTCAATCCTCAGTAATCAATCCTCAATCTTCAATACTCAATCGTCAATCCTCAGTCCTCAATCCTCAATCCTCAATCCTCGTTCCTCAAACCTCAATCCTCAACACTCAGTCCTCATCCTCAATTCTCAATTCTCAATCCTCAATCCTCAAACCTCAATCTTCAATCCTCATTAATCAATCTCCAATCCTAGATCCTGAATACCCAACCCTCAATCCTTAATCCTGAATCTTCAATCCTCAATCCCCAGTCTTCAATCGTCAATCCTCAATGTTCAATCCTCAATCCTCAATCCTCAGTCCTCAGTCCTCAATCCTCAATCCTCAAACCTCAATCCTCAACCGTCAGTCCGCGTCCTCAATCCTCAACCCTCAATACCCAATCCTCAATCTTCAATCCTCAATACTCAATATTCAATCCTCAATCCTCAATCCTCAATCCGCAATCTTCAATCCTCAATCCTCAATCCTCAATACCCAATCCTCAAACCCCAATCCTCAATACTCAGTCTTTAATCCTCAATTCTCAATCCTCAATCCTCAATCCTCATTCTTCAATGCTCAATACACAATCCTCAATCTTCAATCCCCAATCCTCAATCCCCAATTCTCAATCCTCAATCCTCAATCCTCAGACCTCAAACATCAATACTCAACCCTCAGTCCTCCTCCTCAATCCACAACAATCAATCCTCAATCCTCAATCTTCAATCATCAATATTCAATCTTCTGTCCTCATTCCTCAATCCTCAATCCTCATTCCTCAATCCTCAATGTTCAATCCGCAATACCCAATCCTCAATCTTCAATCCTCAATCCTCAATCCTCAATCCTCAATCCTCAATCCTCAATCCTCAATCCTCAGTCCTCAAACCTCAATCCTGAATCCTCAATCCTGAATCCTCAATCTTCAGCCCTCAGTCCACAACAATCAGTTGTCAATCCTCAATCCTCAGTAGAATATCCTCCATTCACAGTTTTCAATACGCAATACTCAATCTGCAATCTTCAAATCTCTATCCACAAACATCAATTCTCATCACTCAAACCTGAACGCTCAGTCCTCAATGTTCAATTCTCAATCCTCAATTCTCAATCTTCAATCCTCAATACTGAATCTTCAATCCTCAATCCTCAATCCTCAATCCTCAATCCTCAATCCTCAATCCTCAATCCTCAATCCTCAATCCTCAGTAATCAATCCTCAATCTTCAATACTCAATCGTCAATCCTCAGTCCTCAATCCTCAATCCTCAATCCTCGTTCCTCAAACCTCAATCCTCAACCCTCAGTCCCCATACTCAATTCTCAATTCTCAATCCTCAATCCTCAATCCTCAATCTTCAATCCTCATTAATCGATCTCCAATCCTAGATCCTGAATCCCCAATCGTCAATCCTCAATCCTCAATCTTCAATCATCAATACTCAGTCTTCAATCCTCAATCCTCAATCCTCAATCCTCAATCCTCATGCTTCAATCCTCAATACCCAATCCTCAATCTTCAATCCTCAATCCTCAATCCTGAATTCTCAATCCTCAATCCTCAATCCTCACACCTCAGACATCAATACTCAACCCTCAGTCCTCGTCCTCAATCCACAACCATCAATCCTCAATCCTCAATCTTCAATCATCAATATTCAATCTTCTGTCCTCAATCCCCAATCCTCAATTCTCAATCCTCAATCCTCAATGTTCAATCCGCAATACCCAATTCTCAATCTTCTATCTTCAGTCATCAATCCTCAATCCTCAATCCTCAATCCTCAATCCTCAATCCTCAATCCTCAGTCCTCAAACCTCAATCCTGAATCCTCAATCCTGAATACTCAATCTTCAGCCCTCAGTCCTCAACAATCAGTTGTCAATCCTCAATCCTCAGTAGAATATCCTCAATTCACAGTTTTCAATACGCAATACTCAATCTGCAATCTTCAAATCTCTATCCACAAACATCAATTCTCATCACTCAACCCTGAACGCTCAGTCCTCAATGCTCAATTCTCAATCCTCAATCCTCAATCCTCAACCCTCAATCCTCAATACTCAATACTCAATCCTCAATCCTCAGTAATCAAACCTCAATCTTCAATACTCAATCGTCAATCCTCAGTCCTCAATCCTCAATCCTCAATCTTCGTTCCCCAAACCTCAATCCTCAACCCTCAGTCCTCATCCTCAGTTCTCAATCCTCAGTCCTCAATCCTCAATCCTCAATCCTCAATCCTCAATCCTCAATCTTCAATCCTCATTAATCAATCTCCAATCCTAGATCCTAAAATCCCCAATCCTCAATCCTCAATCCTCAATCTTCATTCCTCAATACTCAGTATTCAATCCTCAATCCTCAATCCTCGATCCTCAATCCTCATTCTTCAATCCTCAATACCCAATCCTCAATCTTCAATCCTCAATCCTCAATCCTCAATTCTCAATCCTCAATCCTCAATCCTCAGACCTCAAACATCTATACTCAACCCTCACTCCTCGTCCTCAATCCACAACCATCAATCCTCAATCCTCAATCCTCAATCCTCAATCCTCAATCCTCATTCTTCAATCATCAATACCGAATCCTCAATCTTCAATCCTCAATACTCAATCTTCAATAACCAATCCTCAGCTCTCAATTCTCAATACTCAATCCTCAATCGTCAATCCTCAGTCCTCAATCCTCAATCCTCAATCCTCAATCTTCAATCCTCATTAATCAATCTCCAATCCTAGATCCTGAATCCCCAATCCTCAATCCTCAATCCTCAATCTTCATTCCTCAATACTCAGTATTCAATCCTCAATCCTCAATCCTCGATCCTCAATCCTCATTCTTCAATCCTCAATACCCAATCCTCAATCTTCAGTCCTCAATCCCCAATCCTCAATTCTCAATCGTCAATCCTCTGCCCTCAGTCCTCAAACCTCAATCCTCAACCCTCAGCCCTCATCCTGAATCCTCAATCCTCAATCCTCAATCCTCAATCTTCAATCCTCAATACTCAATCTTCAATAATCAATCCTCAGCTCTCAATCCTCAATACTCAATCCTCAATCGTCAATCCTCAATCCCCAATCCTCTATCTTCAATACTCAATCCTCAATCCTCAATCCTCAATCCTCAATGTTCAATCCGCAATACCCAATCCTCAATCTTCAATCCTCAATCCTCAATCCTCAATCCTCAATCCTCAATCCTCAATCCTCAATCCTCAGTCCTCAAACCTCAATCCTGAATCCTCAATCCTGAATCCTCAATCTTCAGCCCTCAGTCCACAACAATCAGTTGTCAATCCTCAATCCTCAGTAGAATATCCTCCATTCACAGTTTTCAATACGCAATACTCAATCTGCAATCTTCAAATCTCTATCCACAAACATCAATTCTCATCACTCAAACCTGAACGCTCAGTCCTCAATGTTCAATTCTCAATCCTCAATTCTCAATCCTCAATCCTCAATCCTCAATCCTCAATCCTCAATCCTCAATCCTCAATCCTCAGTCCTCAAACCTCAATCCTGAATCCTCAATCCTGAATCCTCAATCTTCAGCCCTCAGTCCTCAACAATCATTTGTCAATCCTCAATCCTCAGTAGAATATCCTCCATTCACAGTTTTCAATACGCAATACTCAATCTGCAATCTTCAAATCTCTATCCACAAACATCAATTCTCATCACTCAACCCTGAACGCTCAGTCCTCAATGCTCAATTCTCAATCCTCAATTCTCAATCTTCAATCCTCAATACTCAGTCCTCAATCCTCAATCCTCAATCCTCAATCCTCAATCCTCAACCTTCAATCCTCAATACTCAGTCTTCAATCCTCAATCCTCAATCCTCAATCCTCAATCCTCATTCTTCAATCCTCAATACCCAATCCTCAATTTTCAATCCTCAATACTCAATCCTCAATTCTCAATCCGCAATCCTCATTCCTCAGACCTCAAACATCAATACTCAACCCTCAGTCCTCCTCCTCAATCCACAACAATCAATCCTCAATTCTCAATCTTCAATCATCAATATTCAATCTTCTGTCCGCTATCCTCAATCCTCAATCCTCAATCCTCAATCCTCAATGTTCAATCCGCAATACCCAATCCTCAATCTTCAATCCTCAATCCTCAATCCTCAATCCTCAATCCTCAATCCTCAATCCTCAATCCTCAATCCTCAGTCCTCAAACCTCAATCCTGAATCCTCAATCCTGAATCCTCAATCTTCAGCCCTCGGTCCTGAACAATCATTTGTCAATCCTCAATCCTCAGTAGAATATCCTCCATTCACAGTTTTCAATACGCAATACTCAATCTGCAATCTTCAAATCTCTATCCACAAACATCAATTCTCATCACTCAAACCTGAACGCTCAGTCCTCAATGTTCGATTCTCAATCCTCAATTCTCAATCTTCAATCCTCAATACTGAATCTTCAATCCTCAATCCCCAATCCTCAATCCTCAATCCTCAATCCTCAATCCTCAATCCTCGATCCTCAGTAATCAATCCTCAATCTTCAATACTCAATCGTCAATCCTCAGTCCTCAATCCTCAATCCTCAATCCTCGTTCCTCAAACCTCAATCCTCAACCCTCAGTCCTCATACTCAATTCTCAATTCTCAATCCTCAATCCTCAATCCTCAATCTTCAATCCTCATTAATCGATCTCCAATCCTAGATCCTGAATCCCCAATCGTCAATCCTCAATGCTCAATCTTCAATCATCAATACTCAGGCTTCAATCCTCAATCCTCAATCCTCAACCCTCAATCCTCATGCTTCAATCCTCAATACCCAATCCTCAATCTTCAATCCTCAATCCTCAATCCTGAATGCTCAATCCTCAATCCTCAATCCTCACACCTCAAACATCAATACTCAACCCTCAGTCCTCGTCCTCAATTCTCAATCCTCAATCCTCAATCCTCAATCCACAATCCTCAATCCCCAATCCTCATTCTTCAAACCTGAATCCTGAATCCTCAATCCTGAATCCTCAATCTTCATCCCTCAGTGCTCAACAATCAGTTGTCAATACTCAATCCTCAGTAGAATATCCTCAATTCACAGTTTTCAATACGCAATACTCAATCTGCAATCTTCAAATCTCTATCCACAAACATCAATTCTCATCACTCAACCCTGAACGCTCAGTCCTCAATGTTCAATTCTCAATCCTCAATCCTCAATCCTCAATCCTCAATCCTCAATACTCAATCCTCAATCCTCAATCCTCAGTAATCAATCCTCAATCTTCAATACTCAGTCGTCAATCCTCAGTCCTCAATCCTCAATCCTCAATCTTCGTTCCCCAAACCTCAATCCTCAACCCTCAGTCCTCATCCTCAATTCTCAATCCTCAATCCTCAATCCTCAATCCTCAGTCCTCAAACCTCAATCCTGAATCCTCAATCCTGAATCCTCAATCTTCAGACCTCAGTGCTCAACAATCAGTTGTCAATACTCAATCCTCAGTAGAATATCCTCAATTCACAGTTTTCAATACACAATACTCAATCTGGTATCTTCAAATCTCTATCCACAAACATCAATTCTCATCACTCAACCCTGAACGCTCAGTCCTCAATGTTCAATTCTCAATCCTCAATTCTCAATCTTCAATCCTCATTCCTCAGACCTCAAACGTCAATACTCAACCCTCAGTCCTCCTCCTCAATCCACAACAATCAATCCTCAATTCTCAATCTTCAATCATCAATATTCAATCTTCTGTCCGCTATCCTCAATCCTCAATCCTCAATCCTCAATCCTCAATGTTCAATCCGCAATACCCAATCCTCAATCTTCAATCCTCAATCCTCAATCCTCAATCCTCAATCCTCAATCCTCAATCCTCAATCCTCAATCCTCAGTCCTCAAACCTCAATCCTGAATCCTCAATCCTGAATCCTCAATCTTCAGCCCTCGGTCCTCAACAATCATTTGTCAATCCTCAATCCTCAGTAGAATATCCTCCATTCACAGTTTTCAATACGCAATACTCAATCTGCAATCTTCAAATCTCTATCCACAAACATCAATTCTCATCACTCAAACCTGAACGCTCAGTCCTCAATGTTCGATTCTCAATCCTCAATTCTCAATCTTCAATCCTCAATACTGAATCTTCAATCCTCAATCCCCAATCCTCAATCCTCAATCCTCAATCCTCAATCCTCAATCCTCGATCCTCAGTAATCAATCCTCAATCTTCAATACTCAATCGTCAATCCTCAGTCCTCAATCCTCAATCCTCAATCCTCGTTCCTCAAACCTCAATCCTCAACCCTCAGTCCTCATACTCAATTCTCAATTCTCAATCCTCAATCCTCAATCCTCAATCTTCAATCCTCATTAATCGATCTCCAATCCTAGATCCTGAATCCCCAATCGTCAATCCTCAATGCTCAATCTTCAATCATCAATACTCAGGCTTCAATCCTCAATCCTCAATCCTCAATCCTCAATCCTCATGCTTCAATCCTCAATACCCAATCCTCAATCTTCAATCCTAAATCCTCAATCCTGAATGCTCAATCCTCAATCCTCAATCCTCACACCTCAAACATCAATACTCAACCCTCAGTCCTCGTCCTCAATTCTCAATCCTCAATCCTCAATCCTCAATCCACAATCCTCAATCCCCAATCCTCATTCTTCAAACCTCAATCCTGAATCCTCAATCCTGAATCCTCAATCTTCATCCCTCAGTGCTCAACAATCAGTTGTCAATACTCAATCCTCAGTAGAATATCCTCAATTCACAGTTTTCAATACGCAATACTCAATCTGCAATCTTCAAATCTCTATCCACAAACATCAATTCTCATCACTCAACCCTGAACGCTCAGTCCTCAATGTTCAATTCTCAATCCTCAATCCTCAATCCTCAATCCTCAATCCTCAATACTCAATCCTCAATCCTCAATCCTCAGTAATCAATCCTCAATCTTCAATACTCAGTCGTCAATCCTCAGTCCTCAATCCTCAATCCTCAATCTTCGTTCCCCAAACCTCAATCCTCAACCCTCAGTCCTCATCCTCAATTCTCAATCCTCAATCCTCAATCCTCAATCCTCAGTCCTCAAACCTCAATCCTGAATCCTCAATCCTGAATCCTCAATCTTCAGACCTCAGTGCTCAACAATCAGTTGTCAATACTCAATCCTCAGTAGAATATCCTCAATTCACAGTTTTCAATACACAATACTCAATCTGGTATCTTCAAATCTCTATCCACAAACATCAATTCTCATCACTCAACCCTGAACGCTCAGTCCTCAATGTTCAATTCTCAATCCTCAATTCTCAATCTTCAATCCTCAATACTGAATCTTCAATCCTCAATCCTCAATCCTCAATCCTCAATCCTCAATCCTCAATCCTCAATCCTCAATCCTCAAGCCTCAATCCTCAATCCTCAATCCTCAATCCTCAATCCTCAATCCTCAGTAATCAATCCTCAATCTTCAATACTCAATCGTCAATCCTCAGTCCTCAATCCTCAATCCTCAATCCTCGTTCCTCAAACCTCAATCCTCAACACTCAGTCCTCATCCTCAATTCTCAATTCTCAATCCTCAATCCTCAAACCTCAATCTTCAATCCTCATTAATCAATCTCCAATCCTAGATCCTGAATACCCAACCCTCAATCCTTAATCCTGAATGTTCAATCCTCAATCCCCAGTCTTCAATCGTCAATCCTCAATGTTCAATCCTCAATCCTCAATCCTCAGTCCTCAGTCCTCAATCCTCAATCCTCAAACCTCAATCCTCAACCGTCAGTCCGCGTCCTCAATCCTCAACCCTCAATACCCAATCCTCAATCTTCAATCCTCAATACTCAATATTCAATCCTCAATCCTCAATCCTCAATCCGCAATCTTCAATCCTCAATCCTCAATCCTCAATCCTCAATCCTCAACCTTCAATCCTCAATACTCAGTCTTCAATCCTCAATCCTCAATCCTCAATCCTCAATCCTCATTCTTCAATCCTCAATACCCAATCCTCAATTTTCAATCCTCAATACTCAATCCTCAATTCTCAATCCGCAATCCTCATTCCTCAGACCTCAAACATCAATACTCAACCCTCAGTCCTCCTCCTCAATCCACAACAATCAATCCTCAATTCTCAATCTTCAATCATCAATATTCAATCTTCTGTCCGCTATCCTCAATCCTCAATCCTCAATCCTCAATCCTCAATGTTCAATCCGCAATACCCAATCCTCAATCTTCAATCCTCAATCCTCAATCCTCAATCCTCAATCCTCAATCCTCAATCCTCAATCCTCAATCCTCAGTCCTCAAACCTCAATCCTGAATCCTCAATCCTGAATCCTCAATCTTCAGCCCTCGGTCCTCAACAATCATTTGTCAATCCTCAATCCTCAGTAGAATATCCTCCATTCACAGTTTTCAATACGCAATACTCAATCTGCAATCTTCAAATCTCTATCCACAAACATCAATTCTCATCACTCAAACCTGAACGCTCAGTCCTCAATGTTCGATTCTCAATCCTCAATTCTCAATCTTCAATCCTCAATACTGAATCTTCAATCCTCAATCCCCAATCCTCAATCCTCAATCCTCAATCCTCAATCCTCAATCCTCGATCCTCAGTAATCAATCCTCAATCTTCAATACTCAATCGTCAATCCTCAGTCCTCAATCCTCAATCCTCAATCCTCGTTCCTCAAACCTCAATCCTCAACCCTCAGTCCTCATACTCAATTCTCAATTCTCAATACTCAATCCTCAATCCTCAATCTTCAATCCTCATTAATCGATCTCCAATCCTAGATCCTGAATCCCCAATCGTCAATCCTCAATGCTCAATCTTCAATCATCAATACTCAGGCTTCAATCCTCAATCCTCAATCCTCAATCCTCAATCCTCATGCTTCAATCCTCAATACCCAATCCTCAATCTTCAATCCTCAATCCTCAATCCTGAATGCTCAATCCTCAATCCTCAATCCTCACACCTCAAACATCAATACTCAACCCTCAGTCCTCGTCCTCAATTCTCAATCCTCAATCCTCAATCCTCAATCCACAATCCTCAATCCCCAATCCTCATTCTTCAAACCTCAATCCTGAATCCTCAATCCTGATTCCTCAATCTTCATCCCTCAGTGCTCAACAATCAGTTGTCAATACTCAATCCTCAGTAGAATATCCTCAATTCACAGTTTTCAATACGCAATACTCAATCTGCAATCTTCAAATCTCTATCCACAAATATCAATTCTCATCACTCAACCCTGAACGCTCAGTCCTCAATGTTCAATTCTCAATCCTCAATCCTCAATCCTCAATCCTCAATCCTCAATACTCAATCCTCAATCCTCAATCCTCAGTAATCAATCCTCAATCTTCAATACTCAGTCGTCAATCCTCAGTCCTCAATCCTCAATCCTCAATCTTCGTTCCCCAAACCTCAATCCTCAACCCTCAGTCCTCATCCTCAATTCTCAATCCTCAATCCTCAATCCTCAATCCTCAGTCCTCAAACCTCAATCCTGAATCCTCAATCCTGAATCCTCAATCTTCAGACCTCAGTGCTCAACAATCAGTTGTCAATACTCAATCCTCAGTAGAATATCCTCAATTCACAGTTTTCAATACACAATACTCAATCTGGTATCTTCAAATCTCTATCCACAAACATCAATTCTCATCACTCAACCCTGAACGCTCAGTCCTCAATGTTCAATTCTCAATCCTCAATTCTCAATCTTCAATCCTCAATACTGAATCTTCAATCCTCAATCCTCAATCCTCAATCCTCAATCCTCAATCCTCAATCCTCAATCCTCAATCCTCAATCCTCAATCCTCAATCCTCAATCCTCAATCCTCAATCCTCAATCCTCAGTAATCAATCCTCAATCTTCAATACTCAATCGTCAATCCTCAGTCCTCAATCCTCAATCCTCAATCCTCGTTCCTCAAACCTCAATCCTCAACACTCAGTCCTCATCCTCAATTCTCAATTCTCAATCCTCAATCCTCAAACCTCAATCTTCAATCCTCATTAATCAATCTCCAATCCTAGATCCTGAATACCCAACCCTCAATCCTTAATCCTCAATCTTCAATCCTCAATCCCCAGTCTTCAATCGTCAATCCTCAATGTTCAATCCTCAATCCTCAATCCTCAGTCCTCAGTCCTCAATCCTCAATCCTCAAACCTCAATCCTCAACCGTCAGTCCGCGTCCTCAATCCTCAACCCTCAATACCCAATCCTCAATCTTCAATCCTCAATACTCAATATTCAATCCTCAATCCTCAATCCTCAATCCGCAATCTTCAATCCTCAATCCTCAATCCTCAATACCCAATCCTCAAACCCCAATCCTCAATACTCAGTCTTTAATCCTCAATTCTCAATCCTCAATCCTCAATCCTCATTCTTCAATGCTCAATACACAATCCTCAATCTTCAATCCCCAATCCTCAATCCCCAATTCTCAATCCTCAATCCTCAATCCTCAGACCTAAAACATCAATACTCAACCCTCAGTCCTCCTCCTCAATCCACAACAATCAATCCTCAATCCTCAATCTTCAATCATCAATATTCAATCTTCTGTCCTCATTCCTCAATCCTCAATCCTCATTCCTCAATCCTCAATGTTCAATCCGCAATACCCAATCCTCAATCTTCAATCCTCAATCCTCAATCCTCAATCCTCAATCCTCAATCCTCAATCCTCAATCCTCAGTCCTCAAACCTCAATCCTGAATCCTCAATCCTGAATCCTCAATCTTCAGCCCTCAGTCCACAACAATCAGTTGTCAATCCTCAATCCTCAGTAGAATATCCTCCATTCACAGTTTTCAATACGCAATACTCAATCTGCAATCTTCAAATCTCTATCCACAAACATCAATTCTCATCACTCAAACCTGAACGCTCAGTCCTCAATGTTCAATTCTCAATCCTCAATTCTCAATCTTCAATCCTCAATACTGAATCTTCAATCCTCAATCCTCAATCCTCAATCCTCAATCCTCAATCCTCAATCCTCAATCCTCAATCCTCAGTAATCAATCCTCAATCTTCAATACTCAATCGTCAATCCTCAGTCCTCAATCCTCAATCCTCAATCCTCGTTCCTCAAACCTCAATCCTCAACCCTCAGTCCCCATACTCAATTCTCAATTCTCAATCCTCAATCCTCAATCCTCAATCTTCAATCCTCATTAATCGATCTCCAATCCTAGATCCTGAATCCCCAATCGTCAATCCTCAATCCTCAATCTTCAATCATCAATACTCAGTCTTCAATCCTCAATCCTCAATCCTCAATCCTCAATCCTCATGCTTCAATCCTCAATACCCAATCCTCAATCTTCAATCCTCAATCCTCAATCCTGAATTCTCAATCCTCAATCCTCAATCCTCACACCTCAGACATCAATACTCAACCCTCAGTCCTCGTCCTCAATCCACAACCATCAATCCTCAATCCTCAATCTTCAATCATCAATATTCAATCTTCTGTCCTCAATCCCCAATCCTCAATTCTCAATCCTCAATCCTCAATGTTCAATCCGCAATACCCAATTCTCAATCTTCTATCTTCAGTCATCAATCCTCAATCCTCAATCCTCAATCCTCAATCCTCAATCCTCAATCCTCAGTCCTCAAACCTCAATCCTGAATCCTCAATCCTGAATACTCAATCTTCAGCCCTCAGTCCTCAACAATCAGTTGTCAATCCTCAATCCTCAGTAGAATATCCTCAATTCACAGTTTTCAATACGCAATACTCAATCTGCAATCTTCAAATCTCTATCCACAAACATCAATTCTCCTCACTCAACCCTGAACGCTCAGTCCTCAATATTCAATTCTCAATCATCAATTCTCAATCTTCAACCCTCAATACTGAATCTTCAATCCTCAATCCTCAATCCACAATCCTCAATGCTCAATCCTCAATACTCAATCCTCAATCCTCAGTAATCAATCCTCAGCCATCAATACTCAATCGTCAATCCTCAGTCGTCAATCCTCAATCCTCAATCCTCATTCTTCAATCCTCAATCCCCAATCCTCATTCTTCAAACCTCAATCCTGAATCCTCAATCCTGAATCCTCAATCTTCATCCCTCAGTGCTCAACAATCAGTTGTCAATACTCAATCCTCAGTAGAATATCCTCAATTCACAGTTTTCAATACGCAATACTCAATCTGCAATCTTCAAATCTCTATCCACAAACATCAATTCTCATCACTCAACCCTGAACGCTCAGTCCTCAATGCTCAATTCTCAATCCTCAATCCTCAATCCTCAACCCTCAATCCTCAATACTCAATACTCAATCCTCAATCCTCAGTAATCAAACCTCAATCTTCAATACTCAATCGTCAATCCTCAGTCCTCAATCCTCAATCCTCAATCTTCGTTCCCCAAACCTCAATCCTCAACCCTCAGTCCTCATCCTCAGTTCTCAATCCTCAGTCCTCAATCCTCAATCCTCAATCCTCAATCCTCAATCCTCAATCTTCAATCCTCATTAATCAATCTCCAATCCTAGATCCTAAAATCCCCAATCCTCAATCCTCAATCCTCAATCTTCATTCCTCAATACTCAGTATTCAATCCTCAATCCTCAATCCTCGATCCTCAATCCTCATTCTTCAATCCTCAACACCCAATCCTCAATCTTCAATCCTCAATCCTCAATCCTCAATTCTCAATCCTCAATCCTCAATCCTCAGACCTCAAACATCTATACTCAACCCTCACTCCTCGTCCTCAATCCACAACCATCAATCCTCAATCCTCAATCCTCAATCCTCAATCCTCAATCCTCATTCTTCAATCATCAATACCGAATCCTCAATCTTCAATCCTCAATACTCAATCTTCAATAACCAATCCTCAGCTCTCAATTCTCAATACTCAATCCTCAATCGTCAATCCTCAGTCCTCAATCCTCAATCCTCAATCCTCAATCTTCAATCCTCATTAATCAATCTCCAATCCTAGATCCTGAATCCCCAATCCTCAATCCTCAATCCTCAATCTTCATTCCTCAATACTCAGTATTCAATCCTCAATCCTCAATCCTCGATCCTCAATCCTCATTCTTCAATCCTCAATACCCAATCCTCAATCTTCAGTCCTCAATCCCCAATCCTCAATTCTCAATCGTCAATCCTCAGCCCTCAGTCCTCAAACCTCAATCCTCAACCCTCAGCCCTCATCCTGAATCCTCAATCCTCAATCCTCAATCCTCAATCTTCAATCCTCAATACTCAATCTTCAATAATCAATCCTCAGCTCTCAATCCTCAATACTCAATCCTCAATCGTCAATCCTCAATCCCCAATCCTCTATCTTCAATACTCAATCCTCAATCCTCAATCCTCAATCCTCAATGTTCAATCCGCAATACCCAATCCTCAATCTTCAATCCTCAATCCTCAATCCTCAATCCTCAATCCTCAATCCTCAATCCTCAATCCTCAGTCCTCAAACCTCAATCCTGAATCCTCAATCCTGAATCCTCAATCTTCAGCCCTCAGTCCACAACAATCAGTTGTCAATCCTCAATCCTCAGTAGAATATCCTCCATTCACAGTTTTCAATACGCAATACTCAATCTGCAATCTTCAAATCTCTATCCACAAACATCAATTCTCATCACTCAAACCTGAACGCTCAGTCCTCAATGTTCAATTCTCAATCCTCAATTCTCAATCCTCAATCCTCAATCCTCAATCCTCAATCCTCAATCCTCAATCCTCAATCCTCAGTCCTCAAACCTCAATCCTGAATCCTCAATCCTGAATCCTCAATCTTCAGCCCTCAGTCCTCAACAATCATTTGTCAATCCTCAATCCTCAGTAGAATATCCTCCATTCACAGTTTTCAATACGCAATACTCAATCTGCAATCTTCAAATCTCTATCCACAAACATCAATTCTCATCACTCAACCCTGAACGCTCAGTCCTCAATGCTCAATTCTCAATCCTCAATCCTCAATCCTCAACCCTCAATCCTCAATACTCAATACTCAATCCTCAATCCTCAGTAATCAAACCTCAATCTTCAATACTCAATCGTCAATCCTCAGTCCTCAATCCTCAATCCTCAATCTTCGTTCCCCAAACCTCAATCCTCAACCCTCAGTCCTCATCCTCAGTTCTCAATCCTCAGTCCTCAATCCTCAATCCTCAATCCTCAATCCTCAATCTTCATTCCTCAATACTCAGTATTCAATCCTCAATCCTCAATCCTCGATCCTCAATCCTCATTCTTCAATCCTCAATACCCAATCCTCAATCTTCAGTCCTCAATCCCCAATCCTCAATTCTCAATCGTCAATCCTCAGCCCTCAGTCCTCAAACCTCAATCCTCAACCCTCAGCCCTCATCCTGAATCCTCAATCCTCAATCCTCAATCCTCAATCTTCAATCCTCAATACTCAATCTTCAATAATCAATCCTCAGCTCTCAATCCTCAATACTCAATCCTCAATCGTCAATCCTCAATCCCCAATCCTCAATCTTCAATACTCAATCCTCAATCCTCAATCCTCAATCCTCAATGTTCAATCCGCAATACCCAATCCTCAATCTTCAATCCTCAATCCTCAATCCTCAATCCTCAATCCTCAATCCTCAATCCTCAATCCTCAGTCCTCAAACCTCAATCCTGAATCCTCAATCCTGAATCCTCAATCTTCAGCCCTCAGTCCACAACAATCAGTTGTCAATCCTCAATCCTCAGTAGAATATCCTCCATTCACAGTTTTCAATACGCAATACTCAATCTGCAATCTTCAAATCTCTATCCACAAACATCAATTCTCATCACTCAAACCTGAACGCTCAGTCCTCAATGTTCAATTCTCAATCCTCAATTCTCAATCCTCAATCCTCAATCCTCAATCCTCAATCCTCAATCCTCAATCCTCAATCCTCAGTCCTCAAACCTCAATCCTGAATCCTCAATCCTGAATCCTCAATCTTCAGCCCTCAGTCCTCAACAATCATTTGTCAATCCTCAATCCTCAGTAGAATATCCTCCATTCACAGTTTTCAATACGCAATACTCAATCTGCAATCTTCAAATCTCTATCCACAAACATCAATTCTCATCACTCAACCCTGAACGCTCAGTCCTCAATGTTCAATTCTCAATCCTCAATCCTCAATCCTCAACCCTCAATCCTCAATACTCAATACTCAATCCTCAATCCTCAGTAATCAAACCTCAATCTTCAATACTCAATCGTCAATCCTCAGTCCTCAATCCTCAATCCTCAATCTTCGTTCCCCAAACCTCAATCCTCAACCCTCAGTCCTCATCCTCAGTTCTCAATCCTCAGTCCTCAATCCTCAATCCTCAATCCTCAATCCTCAATCCTCAATCTTCAATCCTCATTAATCAATCTCCAATCCTAGATCCTGAATCCCCAATCCTCAATCCTCAATCCGCAATCTTCATTCCTCAATACTCAGTATTCAATCCTCAATCCTCAATCCTCGATCCTCAATCCTCATTCTTCAATCCTCAATACCCAATCCTCAATCTTCAATCCTCAATCCTCAATCCTCAATTCTCAATCCTCAATCCTCAATCCTCAGACCTCAAACATCTATACTCAACCCTCACTCCTCGTCCTCAATCCACAACCATCAATCCTCAATCCTCAATCCTCAATCCTCAATCCTCAATCCTCAATCCTCAATCCTCAATCCTCAATCCTCAATCCTCAATCCTCAGTCATCAATCCTCAATCTTCAATCCTCAATCCTCAACCCTCGATCCTCAATCCTAATTCTTCAATCCTCAATACACAATCCTCAATCTTCAATACTCAATCCTCAATCCTCAATTCTCAATCTTCAATCCTCAATCCTCAATCCTCAATCCTCAATTCTCAATCCTCAATCCCCAATACTCAATCTTCAATCCTCAATCCTCAATCCTCAATCCACAATCCTCATTCTACAATCCTCAATACCGAATCCTCAATCATCAATCATCAATCATCGATCCTCAATTCTCAATCCTCAATCCTGAGTCCTCAGTCCTCAAACCTCAATCCTCAACCCTCAGCCCTCATCCTCAATCCTCAATCGTCAATCCTCAGTCCACAGCCCTCAAATCTCAACCCTCAACCCTCAGACCTCATCCTCAATCCTCAATTCTCAATCCTCAATCCTCAATCCTCAATCCCCAATACTCAATCTTCAATCCTCAATCCTCAATCCTCAATCCTCAATCCTCAATCCTCAGTCATCAATACTCAATCTTCAATACTCAATCCTCAATCCTCAAACCTCAATCCTCAATCCTCAATCCTCAATCCTCATTCCTCAAACCTCAATCCTCAACCCTCAGTCCTCATTCTCAATTCTCAATTCTCAATCCTCAATCGTCAATCCTCAATCCTCAACCCTCAATCCTCAATACTCAATACTCAATCCTCAATCCTCAGTAATCAAACCTCAATCTTCAATACTCAATCGTGAATCCTCAGTCCTCAATCCTCAATCCTCAATCCTCGATCCTCAATCCTCATTCTTCAATCCTCAATACCCAATCCTCAATCTTCAATCCTCAATCCTCAATCCTCAATCCTCAATCCTCAATCCTCAATCCTCAGTCCTCAAACCTCAATCCTGAATCCTCAATCCTGAATCCTCAATCTTCAGCCCTCAGTCCACAACAATCAGTTGTCAATCCTCAATCCTCAGTAGAATATCCTCCATTCACAGTTTTCAATACGCAATACTCAATCTGCAATCTTCAAATCTCTATCCACAAACATCAATTCTCATCACTCAAACCTGAACGCTCAGTCCTCAATGTTCAATTCTCAATCCTCAATTCTCAATCCTCAATCCTCAATCCTCAATCCTCAATCCTCAATCCTCAATCCTCAATCCTCAGTCCTCAAACCTCAATCCTGAATCCTCAATCCTGAATCCTCAATCTTCAGCCCTCAGTCCTCAACAATCATTTGTCAATCCTCAATCCTCAGTAGAATATCCTCCATTCACAGTTTTCAATACGCAATACTCAATCTGCAATCTTCAAATCTCTATCCACAAACATCAATTCTCATCACTCAACCCTGAACGCTCAGTCCTCAATGTTCAATTCTCAATCCTCAATCCTCAATC